>NC_138554.1:82552480-83752480 GCF_964273705.1 Natrix helvetica | reverse complement strand
GCCCAATTTGGCCATTCCACTCTATGGAGATGCCACACTATCAGCCCCCTCTACCGCAAAGATCCTGCAGGAGAAGAGCAGTCTGGACAACTGTGGGATCTGGGAGGGTGAGAGCTGTGAACCATAAACACAAAGCTTTTGCTGTGACCCAGCATAACAGATATAGCACCCTTGCTGATCTTAAGGGGGACACTAAAGAGACAGGTAAAGGTAATTGTGATAATGATGACTCAAATAGGCAGGAGATCGTTGTCCAAAATGAAGAACTTTCTTCGGAAAGGCGAAATGGGGACCCATCAGTCGCACAAGAAGATCAAGGTATGCAAAAAGAGAAGTCATCTTCTGGTTGGTGATTCAATCGTAAGGGATGTAAATTTAGGAAAGGATATGGAAGTTTTAAAAGAAGTCAGGTGTCTGCCAGGTGCTACTGTCAGCAGAGACAAGAGGCGTATTATTAAGATAGTCAAGAATGCAAGTAAGAACTGTGACATTGATGCTATTATACATCTTGGCACAAATGATCTGTCCCAAAAAGATGTTCTTTCTGTGAAGAATGATTTCCAGAGCTAGGGGTATGAACTTAGTAGTGTAGGTTGTAGGCTTATCCTTTCAGAGGTTTTACCAGTATATAACGAACAAAAAGGGAAGGGCCAGCATGTAGCAGAGTTTAATGTGTGGCTAAAGGAGTGGTGTAAAAGAGAAGGCTTTGGTTTTATTAGTCATGATGCCTGCAGCTGGTCCAATGAAAAACTGTACAAAAGAGATGGTTTGCACCCATCTAAGAAAGGGACTGAGTTACTTATCATTAAATTCACAGATTTTCTGGATAAACATTTAACAGCGGGGACAGAGAATTAACTGATACAGAACATTTCTGTCTCCAGCAATCTAAAACTCATAGGGTTATCAGTGCATGTAACATAGATGTTTGTGAGGGTAAGATTATCACTCCCGCTGTCAAGCAAAACCAAGCATTTAATAGTGAATGCCATACCATGTGCATGAATCATACAAGTGGCAAGAAAATAGGGGCAGTCAGGCATAACACAGATTATGTAGACAGTAAATACAGGGTCAAACAAACTGGAGGACTCAACATGTAGTCCTCAATGGAATTGCATCTGCATGGAGGGAAGTATGCAGTGGAGTACCCCAAGGCTCTGTTTTAGGCCCAGTACTCTTCAACATCTTCATCAATGATTTGGATGAGGGAATAAATGGGGATCTCATCAAATTTGCAGATGACACTAAGCTGGCAGGAATAGCCAACGCTCCAGAAGACAGGCTTAAGATACAGAAGGATCTTGACAAACTTGAACATAGGGCACTATCTAACAAAATGAAATTCAATGGTGAAAAGAGTAAGGTTCTACATTTAGGCAAGAAAAACAAAATGCACAAGTACATTATAGGTGGTACCTTGCTCAATAGTAGTAACTGTGAGAGGGATCTTGGAGTGGACAACCATTTAAATATGAGCCAGTAGTGTGCAGCAGCTGCCAAAAAAGTCAACACAGTTCTAGGCTGCATAAACAGAGGGATAGAATCAAGTGAAGTGTTAATACCACTTTATAATGCGTTGGTAAGGCCACACTTGGAATACTGCATTCAGTTTTGGTTGCCACAATGTAGAAAAGATGTGGAGAAAGAGTGCAGGGAAGAGCAACAAAGGTGATTAGGGGACTGGAGACTAAAACATGTGAAGAACGGTTGCAGGAAATGGGTATGTCTAGTTTAATAGAAAGAAGAACTAGTGGAGACATGATAGCAGTGTTCCAATATCTCAGGGGTTGCCACAAAGAAGAGGGAGTCCAATTATTCTCCAAGGCACCTGAGGGTAAAACAAGAAGCAATGGGTGGAAACTAATCAAGGAGAGAAGCAACTTAGAACTGAGGAGAAATTTTCTGACAGTTAGAACAATTAATCAGTGGAACAGCTTACCTCCAGAAGTTGTGAACCCAACACTGGAAGTCTTTAAGAAGATGTTGGATAGCTATTTGTCTGAAACGGTATAGGGGTTTCCTGCCTAGGCAGGGGGTTGGACTAGAAGACCTCCAAGGTCCCTTCCAACTCTGCTATTGTATTTGTATAAGAACAATGAGAATTATTGATAACATTTTACTCTAAATGTTGTTTAAATGAGAGACTCTCAATAAACAATGATAACTATAGATTGCTTTCCATCATATAAAAATGCATGCAAATGTGTTTTTTAAAGTTAAATTTTAAATAAGATAGGGCAGCGGTTCCAATTTTTAAGATTTACTTCTGATTTTTTTCAAAATTCACACTGTAATTTTAAATCTAATCATTTGTCCAGTGCTTGCTTACCTCCATTATCTCAAAAATGCTCTCTGGGTCAAGGCTCCCTCTTCCCACTTTTTTCATGCAAGTGATAATACCCTGACTTGTTACAGAAATAAGGAGGCTAGCCAAGGAACATGCTTCTTCCTGAAGAGTGGCGTCGACCACATGTCTATAGCCAATCTGTGGAAACAAAGGCATATATACTTTATTAGGTCAAATTCTAGTGAAAGCTGTGAGTAAAATTATAAATATAGAATTGTCAAATACAAAGAAACTTCCTACTCATTTCAGGATCAACAAATAAATATATTTCCAAGAATATGCAATACTGCTAACAACAACAAAGTATTAATATGGCCTGCTTGAAAGTCTGCTTGCCACTGTGATTAAGATGCTGGACTAGAAATGGGGAAACATGAAGTCTAATCTTGCATTAGTCATAAAAGTCAACTGAATGATTTTGGGTTAATCACTCTCAGAAGAAGTTGAACAGGAATCTTAAGAGATTTTAGACGTAATCCCCAGAATAATATTATTAATAATAAAAATAATAATAAAAAGAAAAAGCTTGAAAATATTAGCATGCTTTGTAATACAGCTTGCAAGCCAAAAACCACAACTTCCTAGTTGAGCTTCAAGTAACAAGGTTCTCAAAAGATAAGAGAAACTATTAATCCCAAGAATACAAACCAGCCATAAATTTTGAGGCTGGGAATTATAGAGGTTACCGCTGGGAACCAACGTATTTTCATTAATACCAGTAGTTAAAGAAATTTATTAGTAATAGGCTTTTTTCTAAGCAAAACCTCATTGTGTAAGAAGAATGCCTTTCTCTAATCCATATTTTACAGGCTATATTAATATGTAAAATCAGATCAAGTCAGTTTGTTGCTAAAGGGAAATGACTAATTAAATGCATGCTGATTCAATGTAATTATAATGTAAACAATTATACACGTCTCTGGTAAACTATGTCAATAAATCAATTTCACTTAGGTGTGCCTTGCTCTCCAGCTTTAGCAACAATTTCAGGGAATATTTTTTCTATTATAATGGTAATGACAAATGACTTCTGAAAATGCTGCCAAGCAAACCACATGATCTTGTCTATTCAGTTTCCAGGAGTTAAATTCAACCTGAAGACAGAAAGAAAAAAGAAAGCAATTTCTATGTCTTCACTCAATCTATCAGTCTTCAAAACTCCTTTGCTAGATGACCCTATAATTCAAGGTGAAAATATAGCAATTGGATACAAAATCAGCAGATAGAAAATCTTATTAACATCACCCATTTGATGTTTTTTTCAGGTAAATTCATGAATGATCTCAATATTACACTGACAATCTTCTTTTTATTCTCCCAACCATTTTCATTTATTCACTAGCTTGAGTCTTAATTCTTGATTATATTAAGTTATTACTATTTTTAGAATATTATTGATTCCTTGGTATTGAGGATATTTCCTTCTAATGCTGTTTTTATAAACCAACTTGAGATTAAAAGAAGTTTTAAATAAGATAGGATGTAAATCCTTATTTACTGTAATGCTTATAATAATAATAATGAAAATTATGTTTAAAATTAAAAGTCTATACAAATTACACTTAGTTATTTTTAAAATATTTTCTATCTGTTTTAGAAACCAACTCAGTATATATACTTTTAAAGTCTGAAATTATGTATTTATATAAATAACATTTTATATAATATAATTTTAATATATTTATATAAAACACCAAAACCCTTTTTTTGTTCTAAACCCTCTGTCAGAAGTGACCTGTTCCTTTCCTGAGTTCGCTAGGTTGGGCAGTAAAAAAACATTTGTGATAGGAAAAACCATGCTGGCTCTGATCTTGTAATGGGTTTCAGCCATCGCAAGCAACCAATTCCCAACAAGTATTTTCAAAATATTTTTCAACAGGAAAAAAATTTCTCTATCCTTTTCTTAAACATAACATAATTATAATAACATTTATATATTGACTTTTATTTTAGAGTCCATGGAGCACTAATTACTTAAAAATGGAATTGAAAAAAATAATCTGGAAAAGCCTCTCTCTCTATATCTATCTATCTATCTATCTATCTATCTATCTATCTATCTATCTATCTATCTATCTATCATCTATCTATCTATCTATCTATCATCTATCTATCTATCATCTATCTATCTATCTATATCTATATATCTATATCTATATCTATATCTATATCTATATCTATATCTATCTATATCTATATCTATATCTATATCTATATCTATATCTATATCTATATCTATATCTATATCTATATCTATATCTATATCTATATATATATATATATATATCATCTATATCTATATCTATATCTATATCTATATCTATATCTATATCTATATCTATATCTATATCTATATCATCTATATCTATATCTATATCTATATATGCTGGTTTTGTTGTATTTGGGTCTTTTCCCGTGTAAGGTTGAGATTGTCTTTGCAACGTTTCAGCAGGATCTCACCTGCCATCTTTAAGCGCACATCAAAGGCACCACAGATAAAATCAGCAAAATTCTCCACAAGCATAACATCAGGACAGCCTTCACCACTGACCAAAAAATAGCCAACATCTTAAGAAACCCCAAAGACAAAATCCAGCTAGAAAACCAAGGAGTCTACAAAATACCATGCAAAATCTGCCCAGCAATATACATAGGACAAACAAACAGGAGGATAAATGCACGCATCACAGAACACAAGAACGCAGTAAGAAAAAAAGAAAAAACTTCTTCCCTTTTCCAGCACCTTAAAGCTACAGGACATGAAATCAACTTTGAAGGAGCCAGGTTAATCTCCAAAACAGAACACCTCCACAAGAGAATAATCATGGAAGCCATCGAAATAGAGAAACACCCCCACAGCATGAACAAACGTGATGATACCTCCTGCCTACCAAACATCTGGAAACCAGCCCTAGCCAACAAACGAACAACACCCACCACCCAAGCCGTTACAATACAAAACAACAATGCACACATAGCCTGCACCAATCAGCACCAATCTACCAATCATGATACAACCACACAACCAATCATTCCACTTACTGAAACAAAGCCAGCACCCCATCCCCTCCCACCAAGACTTACAGAAAGACGGCAGCTCCGTTCCCATTTTAAGCCCACGCTTGAAGATGGCAGGTGAGATCCTGCTGAAACGTTGCAAAGACAATCTCAACCTTACATGGGAAAAGACCCGAATACAACAAAACTAGCATACCTACACCCGTGAAAATCTTCGAAAACAAATATATATATATATATATATATATATATATATATATATATATATATATATATATGTGTGTGTGTGTGTGTGTGTGTGTGTGTGTGTGTGTGTGTTGTAATTGTACTGATAAATAAATAAAGGATACACACACACTCACACACACACACACACATATACCTAGTTTTATTTCATAACATATATGAATCTTCATAAATAAATAATCTGCTTCCCAAAGATCCTTAAGGAACAAACAAAATTCAATACTAAAAAGGAAATTTCTCTACTTGTAGAAGAAAGAAGATCAAAACACCCTGTGTATGGCTTCCATGAACTTTCCAAGGCTGTGGTCACAAAAAACATAAGTCAAATTTTATGCATAATTTTCAGTTTAAAATAAGCATCAAAAGAAAAGTTCTGAATTTTTACAGGCTTACTTTGCTTAAGGTAACAATACAAGGAATATTATAAACACTGAGTCGAAGACAGTCAAAAGGATCATCAGACAGTTCAATTTCATGTCCTCCTTCATCCTCCAAAACACGTACTTTGGGGATCCTAAAGAAAAGAGAAATGATTATAAAACAATATGACATGCCTGCATATTTTGTTAAGTAAGATTGATCCAACTCCCAACCAAATGTAAGCAATAAGCAAGGACAGAATTTATATAAATTACAACTGCTTTTGTATTTAACTATATAACCTAACCATTACATAAAGTGATGAACATGCTACTTTAAAGTTCTGTAGTAATAGCTGCTTCTTCCTGCAAAAAGTGGAGATACAGATTCCATATCACCTATCTGTACTTTGGGACATATGGTTTATTATAATCCATTTTAGTGTTGAACTAGCATTACCTTGCATTAGTCAACTAGTACCATGTGTTGGAGAGCTAGCATAAAATATTGCTGCTGTTAATTGATCATTAATTAGTGATGTGTGAATAGGCACAATGACAATATCACATTTGCTTTTTATATACTATGAATAAACAGAAACATATATGACAATATCATATGACATCAAAATGTGTAAACACATTCATGGAAATATCTTATTTATAACAATGCTACGAATAAAGCCCTAATCCTCATACTGTTGAGGTGGTTACATTTTCCTGAAAATATGACCCAGCTTTTTGAGGGCGTTCCCAAGTTCATGTTCATGCATATACAGAAGACAGAAGACTATTTAGAAGAGCTGTTCTGGGAATAGCTTCAAATTCACTGTACTGAAGAATTGTAGGTAGTAGTTTGATACTTCCAAGAGACACCCCTCTGAATTATCCACACAGCACAGAAGCATTATTAACTATTTAAACTACTACATTCATTTGCTCAATATATTGTAACAATTCTATGTGCAGTGATTTGCACTAAAGTAACTATTTTGTAGGAGTACAGCCAATTTCAATAATCTGCCTTAGATGTGCATTTTCATTTGGTGACACATCCTGTGATGTACTAGATCAGTGGTCGGCAAGCCGCGGCTCGCGAGCCACATGCGGCTCTTTACACACTTTAATGTGGCTCTTCTGTGTGCCGGGCGCCTGCTCCCCTCCCTCCTCTCGGGCACTTCAAAACAAGCGCCCCTTTCCCTTTTTTCTTTTCGACCCACAATGATTAGGGAGGATCCTGAAGTCGGGCGGGGACGAGAAGCGAGAAGGTAGAAAAAGAAACGGAGGCTAAGGAGCTTCCCCCCCGCCTCCTCCCAGCAAAAATCTAACCGGGGAGCCGGGCGGGCAGTAGCAAATTAGCCGATCACGCCGCGTGATCAGCTAATTTGCTACTGCCCGCGGGCTCCCTGATAAGATTTTTGCGGGGGGGGAGAGAAGCTCCTTGCCTCCGTCTCTTTTTCTCACTCCTCGCTTCTTGGGGCTCCACCAATGGGGGAGCAAGGCCCGGCCAGCGCCAGGCTTTGGGCTAACACAGAGGTCTGCAAAGGTGGCTGTTTTAAGACTGGTGGACTTCAATTCTCAGAATTCTGGGAGTTGAAGTCCACCAGTCTTAAGAGCCAATTTTGCAGATCCCTGCCTGGGCTAATATGATTGATGCCCTTGGTGGACTTCAACTCTCAGAATTCTGGGAGTTGAAGTCCACAGGTCTTCAAGCTGTCAGGTTTGAAGACCCTGGTTTTTTTTTCTAAAGGGTTAGGGGTGCAAGGATCTTGTAACTTGACAGCTTTAAGACTTGCATGCTTCAACGCCAGAGTTCCTGAGCCAACATGACTGGAGGAGGAATTCTGGGAGTTGAAGTCCACAAGTCTTCAAGCTGTCAGGTTTGAAGACCCCTTGGGTTTTTTTTCCTAAAGGGTTAGGGATGCAAGGATCTTGTAACTTGACAGCTTTAAGACTTGCGTGCTTCAAATGCCAGAGTTTATTGAAACTAAAAACAGTGTACCATCCTATGTATTTTCGGTTTTAAAAATGTGGCTCTCAAAATAAATTTCAATCGTGGTTTTGGCGAGATTTGGCTCAGTTGAAAAAAAAGGTTGCCCACCACTGTACTAGATGAAGTGATATATACCATACTATTGATAGGGTGATGGTGGCATTAGGTTCTCCTAAATGAAATAGATTAACTAAATCTATTGCAATTCAAAGTTATCACAGCATTTATTAGCTATTTTGCCTATTTAACTTATTATCATCACTTAATCAAGTTAAGTAAGCCGGAACAAGATTTGACCTTACAATTTTACCATGGCTCCACATTTTTCTTGAGAAATTCATTCTACCTTTTTTTTACAAGGTAGTTCTGGAACTTTTGACAATAGCTTGACTGTGCAAATATTGTATTGTTCCTCAACCTGTGTATAAACTTCCAGAAATTTTGAGGAATAGATTATCAAAACTGGTCCATATATCTGGAGGACATCCAGGTTGGGGAAGACTAACCCCAAAGAATTATAATGTCACACTCTTTCTTATCTCTGCTGTTCAAGTTTAAATACTGATGATAATCCTTCAGGATATTGGCTTTGATGCCCTTAATATTCAGGTGATAGCTAAACCTTTCTGTCCCACTTTTATCACATTACAAAGAGGTTAGGGAACTGCATATGTAGGCTGCAAATGGAAGCTTAATTCAAACAAGCTAATAATGCCATTAGTTCAGGAATTCTTATTCAAGGTTGGATGGGATATAATTCCTCTTAAAAGCTCAGGTTCATAGTTTGACCTTGAATCGTTGATCTGGCAATGAACTTATAGTACATGGTTTCATGTAATGTTACAATTGTGTTGTGCTTCCTAGTTTAAAAGTGGATTGCAGCAGTGATCTAACAATGCATCAATTAATATTAATTTGTTAATTTTTCTTGTAGAATGAAATGTCTTTTACATTGACATATTAGGTACAATACGTGTCCGGGACTATTTTATAATGAGAGAAAAGTGGCAGACATTTTGGCCTGCAGACAGTATCAAATTAGCCATGGTGATATCCAGGATGTAGAAATTTAAAGTGGACCTTTAAAAAATATTGTTTGGCAATGTATGAAACTTTCCCATTCCTTTTAATAGCACCATGCTAACTGCAATGTATTCCATTAATTACTTTTAAAATGTAACATCAAAGGTGTGAAGTTACTAAAAAGTATGTCAAAAGACTAATCTGTGTCCTGGATAGAACATTTTGTCACCAACTTGGAAAATATTGTACTCTCTTTAGCTTCAAAAAATATGTAATTTAGAACAGCTCCCCATCCTTAAAGAAGAAAATACACAGTGCCAAAATATGGATTCATTCCAAAACTAGGGCTAAGGCACTTGGAAATATTAGCCTGCAAATATCTGTCAAACAGCTATGGGGCTTTTATATAATATAGTGGAATACTCCCCTTCCCCAGACTAGATATTCAAAATCAGGCTATTTGGCTAGGAAGCTCAAAAGAGTTACAGGATTTTGGTAACTGCTTCAATTCATTAAAAGTAAATAAATCTTTCTAAACAAATATAAATGACCCATACTAGGCTAGCCAATTTTTCAGTAGATGAGATTTCCAAATCACAGGAAAGGGGGAAGAAAGGAAAAAAGTAGATAGAGGAGATGATACCCTGTGGTTGTATCTGGCCTGCACACATAGGCATGGCTAAAGTTTCCAAACTTTTATTGTTTTTTGTGGGAAATGTTGCATGTATTCTTAAAAAAAAGTCTAAGTTATGTTTATTTTAGAGTTAACACTGCTATTTAATAAATTTGTGTTTCATTTCAAATTAACAAAAAATATGCTATCAATGTTTGGGAAATATGATCAAGGGATATAGCTGGCTTTTTGCAGTTACCCTCTCATTTGTACAGAATTGCCTTATAAATCTCTTTCATCAAACAGTTCAATGAAAAGAAAAATCCCTGTACAAGAAAAAAAACTAACCCAAAGAAAAATGCAAATATTCAGGCCTATATTCACTTTTATTCCTATGCTGATCTACAAACTAATAATTAGTTTGCAGGCAATACCCCGGAAACTGCCTTTTGAAGAGATGTGTTTACCTGGTATTAAAGAGTGCTGCCTTCACTGCAATTGAGATGGCATCGAACAAGTTACCACCACACTCCAATAACTGAAATTTTGAAAAAGTAGATTTTAATTATTATTGTATTATTTTAATAATCATTTTCTATTCTAAAAGCCATGATTTCATCATCTCCTTCTTATAATAATTCTGATATAAATGTATAAATTTCTCTTTGCAATATGCAAACAACCATGAAAGGTACGAAAATATTTCTCTGACTTATATATAGAAATGCTGAGAGGTGACAGTTTGAAAAAGGCTGGTTTCAGATTACCTGGCTTCAATCTTAAATTCATTCTATTCATTCTTTCCCTGAATTGATTTTTTTTAAACAACAACAATAGGGACTGGACAAATGTGCCACATTCAACATCAAACTGAAAAAAATAGTGAAAACTGAAGTAATCAAGATGCCCTACAGAATAACATCAAGAGTCTGAAAAAGGAGAAAGAGAAGAAATTGATAAGTAAATTACAAGATGGGAAGGGAGGCTTACAGAAAATTATATGACCAAGAAAAAGTGCAAATATTGCAATATTTAGGAAAAGCAGAATTACTAAAAGTACATGGTGAAAACTATGTTAAATGAAAAAAATGACAATGATGGAATTGACAGAGGCAATTAAAAAGCAAAAGAATGATAAAACACCAGGGCCAGATGGACTGCCAGCAGAATTTTATAAATATCTACAAGACATATTAAGTACAT
This sequence comes from Natrix helvetica, assembly GCF_964273705.1. Classification (NCBI taxonomy): domain Eukaryota; kingdom Metazoa; phylum Chordata; class Lepidosauria; order Squamata; family Natricidae; genus Natrix; species Natrix helvetica. The sequence goes on along the minus strand of NC_138554.1, from coordinate 83,741,675 downwards.
CAATGTTACAGATCTATAATGAAGCATTGTTAGAAGCTAAGATACCAAAGAGTTGAAGGGAAGCATATATTACACTAATCTCAAAAGAAAATTTGAATTTAACTCAAATAAAGAATTACAGGCCAATATAACTATTTAAATGTAGACTACAAAATAAAAGTCTAGATAAGCTGTCTGCACTTGGGACCTGTTTGTTGAAGAAAACACAGAGAAAGAGAGTGGAAAAATTACAAGCTATAAACACTGTAGCTTTTTGATTGGACACAGATGCACAACTGAGTATTTGGAACTGGGGAATAATAGATTGCTAAAAGATAAAAGAAGAATTTTATAACCTAACTTTCAATATCTTCTCTCTGGAGATTTATAAGAAATGACTGGAATAGTAAAGGAATTGGATTTACTCTTGCAAAATGCAACGGACAGGATGGGGAAAGTATTTAAAGAAGCTATGGAAAAAATAGAAAACTCCATGCAAGAACTAATAAGTGGAGACCAAATTCTCCTGGAAAATGAGGAACTAATAGAAGAAAGGGAAGAATTAACAAAAAAAGAGAAAAAGGAAGGAGATAAAGAGGAGAAAATAATAAAGCCAATAGTGATGGATGTAGTAAACGTGGGGGGAAATATACTGAGAGAGTTGGATGGTATTTTGGAATGGAAGAAAGGGGCTGGGGTAGTAAGCTTTGAAACCAGGCAACTGAAGAGGGTGGATATGGGAGGAGTATTTAGATAAAATATTCAGGAAATTGACATAAACAGAATCAGAGATGTACGGGAGGAATATGGGAGGCAGGCAAAAAAAAGCATTACAAACAAAACACTGAAGCAGACAATAGACTATGGTTAGATGTTCTTTTTCTATTATCTAGCATTGTTTGGTGTTGCCTTTCTCCTCCCTCTATTTTATTTAAAGCATAGTAACTTTAAGGCTGAAGCAGGCAAGAAATGATGAAGGGGTGATCTCCCTTTTCCTGGTGTTATCTTGAGTGGCTTCTCACTCCCTCTCCCCCCTCGCCTGCTTATTTTACTGAGTGTTTTTTTTTCTTATACTTTCTGTTGTTTTTTGAAATGGGGCAAACTGACTGTTAGATAAGAAAGACAGAAGTTAGAAAAGAAGAAATATTAAAAGAGGAAATCTTAAAAAGAAGAATTGTTAAAGCAGAGGATGTTAAGTATCATTGTTAAAGCAGAGGATGTTAAGTATCAGTTCGCCTGATGCGCCAATTGCGCCCCTTATTGGACCGGGATGCCCTACGCACAGTCACCCATGCGCTAGTGACGTCTCGCCTGGATTACTGCAATGCTCTCTACATGGGGCTTCCCTTGAGATGCACTCGGAGACTACAATTGGTCCAGAACGCGGCCGCGCGGGTGATTATGGGGAGGACTAGATACTCCCCTGTAACACCTCTCCTGCGCGAGCTGCACTGGCTGCCTGTGGTCTACCGAGTGCGTTTCAAGGTTTTGATTATGATCTTTAAAGCGCTCCATGGCACAGGGCCTAGTTATATGCAGGATCGCATCCTGCCCCACACATCCCTACGACCAATTCGCTCACACAGAGAGGGACTTCTCCGGGTGCCGTCCGCCAAACAGTGCCGGGGGGCGACACCCAGGAGCAGAGCCTTCTCTGTGATGGGCCCAGCCCTATGGAATGACCTCCCCCGTGACATCAGGATGATTTCCGATCTCCGCTCCTTCCGTGTACAGCTGAAGACCCACCTCTTTCAATTATCCGGCCTGGCTCAATCGCAATCGTAATTTTCCCATTCCTCCAAACTGTTTTTTAAATTGTTCTTAAATATTAATTTTATTGGGTTTTTACAATTGGGGTATTTTAAAGCAGATTTTTAACTGTCTATTGATGTAATTTGCTTCCTCCTCCGTGTATGTATGTGTGTTGTGTATGTATGTACGTTTGGTGTTGTTATATATGTTTCATGTTATATGCTCCATTGTACGCCGCCCCGAGTCCTACTTGGAAAGGGAGCGGCTAATAAATCCAAATTTATTATTATTATTATTATTATTATTATTATTATTATTATTATTATTATTGTGACTGTTATTGCACTACTATTATAATAGTGATGAATATTATAACAAGAATGAATACTATGTCTGATGAAACATTACTGTACCCAGCCCAAACAATGCTTGATGAAAATTGGACTGAATATAAATCAATAAAACATTTAAAACATGTTGGAAATGCAATTTAACCAGGTTCCTACTATCACATGTGGTGGACTTGTTCAAAAGCAAAAAAATTCTTGACGAGAATACATACATGGTTAGAGAAAATGATAAAACAACACATAGATATAAAACCAGAAATATTTTTGCTAGGTATATTACCAGAAAACTATGATAAAGGGACTACATATTTAATAATACATGTGTTGACAGCAGCGAGAATTGTATTTGCACAACATTTGAAAAATGAAGATACACCTACAGATGAAATACAATTAGAAAAATCTTAAGACTGTGCAGAGATGTATAGATTAACATTAATTATAAAAGATAAGGAAGAAACAATATTTTATAATATGGCATATGTTCTATCAAATGGTTGGATAAAAGAGGTGGAAACTAGAAGAAAGATTATTACTATATAGAAAAGAAAAGAATGCAAGAAATTGTATTACATGTAAATAAACATTAATATTAATATTACAATTATTATATACTTTATTCATTAAACATGAAACTCAGTCAACTGAATATTCAAAAATGCATTACAAAAACCATTGACTGGTGCTAATGGTTGATACGGGTTGCTGTCAGCGTCCTAGGTATCAACCAAGTACCTTCTTAAAATATACGATGTTCCGAGTAGTGTAGTTTTTTGCAGTTCCACTGGTGTTATTGCAGGAAGATGCAATTTGTTGATGTATCTTATAAAATTCTTGGACATGGTACCAAGTGCCCTGATGACAATAGGTATCACTGTTACATGTTCCATCCATAATTGTGTAGTTTCAATGGCCAGGTCGTGGTATTTCGTGATTTTTTTCCGGTTCTTTTTCTTCCACTCTGGCATCTCCTGGTACCTCAATGTCAATATATTGTATCTTTTGGTTTTCGACAACTGTGATATCTGGCATGTTGTGTTCCAAATGATGATCCGGCTGTATTCAAAAGTTCCACAAGATCTTCACCTTCTCATTTTCGATAACTTTTTCCACTTTATGTTCCCATGACTTTCTGGATACAGGTAAATCGTATTTTTTACATAATGACCAGTGGATTAATTTAGCAACTCAGTCATGTCTAGCTTTGTGACCAGTTTATGCGATTTTGCTACATTCACATGTTAAATGTGAAACAGTTTCGACTTTGTCGCTGCAAAGTCGGCAGTTTGGATTGTTGGTGGATTTTTGTATCTTCGCTATCATGGCATTAGTTTATAGCGCTTGTTCTGGTTGTTGTTTTTGTTGTTGTTATTATTCTTATTAGCAGTATTGTCATTATTATATATTATAAGTAAATGATGTAAGAATATTACAAAGAAGCCATTATTAATATTTTAAGTACAGTTATTATTACTCTCACTATTAGTTTATTAATACTTGTATGAACAAATGTAACAAGACAATACACTGCTAATTAAGCATTTATGTAATATAAAGAACAAAAAAAATGTATAAATAAACAATTTTTAAAAAAGAATAACATTAAGAGTCTGGAAAAAGATGATCACTGCAAATATCTGGATATACCTGACAATATGAAGTGCACTGAAATCAAGAAAAAATTACATAAACATGAATACCTCAAGAGAGTGAAGAAAATCTTAAAGTTCAAACAGTGGAGGAAATGCCATCAAGACAATCAACAGCTGGACAATTTCAGTCATTAGATACACAGCTGGAATAGTGGACTCAAGCAAAATAAAAGCCCTGGATAGGAAGACCAGAAAAATAATAACAATGAATCACGCCCTTCATCCTCGCAGGAACATAGACAAACTTTATCTACAAAAGAAAGTATGTGGGTATGGAATTTGCAGAACATCAGATGGTTGAAGAAGAAAAAAGAGCATTGAAAAATATCTGAAGAACAGTGAAGAAACTAATATAACAGAAAGCTTAATGACTATTGGAGAGACCAAGTTCTGTCTTCATTGCAATTAAGGTGGAATCATACAAGACCAAATGAAGAGCAGAGTGGAGGCATTGGAAGACAAAGCATTACATGGTCAATATATTAAAAAATAGCAGGCAAAGCAAATAACAAGACTTTTTCTTAGAGACAGAATTCTGGCTGCACAAGACCAAGCCTTAAGAATCAATGCATATAAAGCCAGAATTGAGAAGACAGCAACAGACAGCAAATGCTGCCTATGCCAAGAAGCAGATGAAACAGTGAACCACCTGGTTAACTGCTGCAAGAGGATCACACAGACTGACTACAAACAATGGCATGACAAAGTAGCAACAATGCTGCATTGGAAGAACAGCAAGAAATATTACTGCCTGCAAGCAATAATTGGTGGATGATAAAATAGAGAAAGTCATAGAAAATGAAGAAACTAAATTGCTCTGGAACTTTAAAATTCAAACAGAAAGGCAGCTGTCACATAACACTTATTGTCAATAAGAAAGACAAAAAAATCTGGCTAGTGGATGTGACAAGTCTAGAGACAGGAGAATAGAAGATAAAGAACTGGAGAAAATCACAAAATACAAATATCTGCAAATAAAAATAGAACAGCAAGTAAACAAAGATAATACCAACAGTAATAGATGCCTTGGATGCAACCCAACACAACTGGAGCATCATTTGAACACAATCAGCACTGACAAATTCACCATCAATCAATTGTAAAAGATGGTTGTCCTCAGAACAGCTTTCATCCTGAAACCATATCTTTAACACCATCAAACATCCACATCTGCCTATCCTAAGTCCTTGGAAAGAACTTGATATACAGCCAAAAATGCCAAATCCAGTCTGAACATCTGGCTGCCGAATCATATTATGAATCATCATCATCATAAACACAGCAGGAGCTATCTGATATACAAACTGTTTTTAGTGTTCCATTTAGGAACCAGAAATACCAAATTTCTCCATGGAGTAGTGAATAACAGAACAGAATAACAGAGTTGGATGGGATCTTGGAGGTCTTCTAATCCAGCCCCATGCTCAGGCAGGAAACCCCATACCATTTCAGACAATGTCCAATCTCTTCTTAAAAACTTCCAATGTTGGAACATTCACAATCTCTGGAGGCAAGCTAAAATAAAAAGAAGGCCCAGGCAATTGAGGAATATAAAAGAGGTATAAAAGGTGAATAACTGAATACTGGCTGGATGACTTGGGTCAAGTCGTTCTCTTTGAGCCTAACTCACTCACAGGATTGTTGTTGTTATGGAGGAGGAAGGAGTATTGTTCTGGTTTGAGTTACTTACAAAAGCAATAAATGCAGGATAAAAAAATCTAATTAATAAAATAAATGCATCCAAGAGTGTGGTAATATGTAGACTTCCAAAGAAACAAGCTATTGAGCTTATATTTAATTTATATTCACATAGAACATACTTACCAAAACATCAACATAAAGTATCCAGCAATGCTGTCTGGGATTAATACAGAGGATTTTCAAGTCCATACTGCTCTCATTATTAAATATCCTATAGAGGGTATTTGCGATCTCAGTGCTAAGTTCTTCACCACCACGTCCTTCAAATTCTGGAGTGGCATTTGCTGAACTGAAAGGAAAAAATATTATAATTCAGAAAATTTAAGCCACCGTTCAGAATATTAAGTATTCATTAAATATAAAACCAAGGGTATAAATCACAATCAATTTCAATTTCAATTTTATTTGATTTCTAGACCGCCCCCTCTCCCTGAAGGGACTCGGGGCGGTGTACAGGTACCACATTAAAAAACCATATACATAATAGATACCCTTAAAATCAAATTAAACCTTAAACCCTGTACAAATTGATAAAAATTAAAACTCGGCCTAAAACCAACCCATAGAATTTAAAAATGCAGACTTGAGGTGGGTAAGCTGGGATTAGGCCAGGCCGGCTAAATTGAACAGGTGGGTTTTAAGCTTCTTACGGAAGGAGCGGAGGTCTGTAGTTGTTCTGATATCAGGGGATAATCAAAGATATGGACTATAAAAGTCCTCAAACTACCTCCAAACAATTAAGTTGGCTATCTTATTTTCTATTCTTTAATAATTTATCTTTGTTACTAAATTAAGTCCATTAGGTTGGTGGAAATTATTCTTATGAACTAGCACTACTGAATAATTTAATTGCTAAGTTCAGAATAAAGAATAATGTTTGAAAACCAGCAACTCTATAACCTGTTAAACAAGATTGATTAAGAACACAAATGCAGTTGGTGGGAACAGATAAAGTAATAGGACAATTGGCATAGTTTAATATATGCTAGTCTATGACAACATTTATTTGATTTGTTTTAATTGTCTATAATAGCAAAACTTATATATAATATATCAAATTGCTAATTTGCCCCATTTCCTATAATAATTACAACTGAATGTCAGTTAATAGAGCATTTTTTCTATTTTTAGAATAATTTAATAAGGATTATAAAGATACAATAGTAAAAGTTAATAGAAACAAGATACAGGTGAAACTCGAAAAATCAGAATATCGTGCAAAAGTTCATTTATTTCAGTAATGCAACTTAAAAGGTGAAACTAATATATGAGATAGACTCATTACATGCAAAGCAAGTTAGTTCAACCTGTGATTTGTCATAATTGTGATGATTATGGTTTACAGCTCATGAAAACCCAAATCCACAATCTCAGAAAATTAGAATATTACATGCAATCAATAAAACAAGGATTGTACATAGAACAATATCAGACCTCTGAAAAGTATAAGCATGCATATGTACTCATTACTTGGTTTGAGCCCCTTTTGCAGCAATTACTGCCTCAATGCGGCGTGGCATGGAAGCTATCAGCCTGTGGCACTGCTGAGGTGTTATGGAAGACCAGGATGCTTCAATAGCGGCCTTCAGTTCTTCTGCATTGTTCGGTCTCATGTCTCTCATCTTTCTCTTGGCAATGTCCCATAGATTCTCTATGGGGTTCAGGTCAGGCGAGTTTGCTGGCCAATCAAGCATAGTAATCCCACGGTCATTGAACCAGGTTTTGGTGCTTTTGACAGTGTGGGCAGGTGCCAAGTCCTGCTGGAAAATGAAGTCAGCATCCCCATAAAGCTTGTCTGTGGAAGGAAGCATGAAGTGCTCCAAAATCTCCTGGTAGATGGCTGCGTTGACCCTGGACTTAATGAAGTAGAGTGGACCAACACCAGCAGATGACATGACTCTCCAAATCAACACAGACTGGAAACTTCCACTGCACTTCAAGCATGTTGCAGTATGTACCTCTCCATTCTTCCTCCATACTCTGGGTCCTTGGTTTCCAAATGAAATGCAAAAGTTGCTCTCATCAGAAAAGAGGACTTTGGACCACTGAGCAACAGATCAGGTCTGTTTTTCTTTAGCCCAGATAAGTCGCTTCTGATGTTGTTTGTTGTTCAGGAGTGGCTTGAGGAATACGACATTTGAAGCCCATGTCCAGGATCCGTCTGCGTGTGGTGGCTCTTGATGCATTGACTCCAGCCTCAGTCCTCTCCTTATGAAAGTCCCGAACACTTTTTTTTTTGGTAAAAAGTTTTATTGGTTTTAAAAACATTTATGGGAAAAAGGTAATAGGATACATAGAAAATTTTAGTAGCTTCCATGTTGGCAGTAGAAATACCCCCCAATCTCACACTTTTACAATTTTAAAAATAACATGTAAAGGATAGTATAAACAGAATTCTTACTTTATGTCAACAACATGTTCAATCATCTCTTTCTTTGTCACTTCCTAGTATATCAACAATTGCAATAATATTTCAGATGTTTTTATTTTTTTGACCCGAGCCTTTTCGATATTGTTTCCTCCTCTCTGCTCCCGGGTGGAGCCGTGCCCCCCCCTCCATATCTTGTACATTGCTGCTTTCCCCCCCACCTCTGCTATCTTCGTCCTCTTGGAGGGAAAAATGTTTTTTAATAAAGGCATCTGCCTCGTCCACTGTCTTAATTCTAACTCGACTTCCTTCCCAGAAAATCAACATTCCTTCTGGCAATAACCATCTGAACCAAATTCCTCTATTATATAGTTTCTTTGATAAGGAAGCGTATTTCCTCCTTTTCTCTGCTCTTTTTTGGAATTTGCTTTAGAATGGTAATTTCTTTGTCTTGGTATTTTAAAGGTCCCTCCCTTTGGGCCCCTAGTACCTTGTCTCTCGTGGCCCTCGTGAGAAATTTAACGTGTACCTCTCTTGGAACATTATGAATTCTGGCATATGCTGAATTGATTCTATAGACCAGGTCCATATCCCCCAGATCTGCTCTTTGTTTCTCTTAAGGTATTCTGCTAAGATTGTGCTCATAATATCTTTAAGATCTTCATTTTCTGTCTCTGGTAGGTTCTGGAACCTGAGAAAAAACAACATTCTTTCCAATTCTATTTTGGCCATAAAATTTTCCAGTTCTAAATTTCCCTTTCGGACCTCCTTAACCCTTTCTTCCATCCCAGCTGCGCTTTCCTCAAGTACTACAATTCTCTGTTTATTCTCTGCTGTATTATGTTGTACCCCTCTGAGTTCATTTTTGAGGTCTGCCACTTCCTTCCTCAGTTCATTTTGACCTCTCATAATTTCCTGGAACATTTGGTTGACAAATAGTTCTTTTGAACTCTCTCCAGCAGCTTCTGTTTGAAGCAATGAAGTGATCTTCGGCTGCTGTGTACTTGGACTGGAAGCCGCTGAAGCCGGGGCCGAAAGTGACTTGCCCGTTGGGGTTTTTTTAGGTCCCATTATCTAAGTTCAGAGATGGTAAATCTTATGCAAAGAAAATGGCGTCACCAGGGCGCACAGCCGGGCTGGTCCAGGGCAACAGGCAAATCCGAAAGTAAAGAGTCAGTTCCCCTTCACTGTTCCAAGACACAGAGGTACAGCAAGAAGGGAAAAACCAAATAAATCAAATCCAGAAGGTCCACGAAGCAGAAGAGGTCCGGAGCACCCTCATGGGAGGTATTAAAAGATGCCAGAAATCATTTCCTTTTTCCCCAGCGTGGTTTCAAAAAGCAGACTTCATTTGTAAGTACAAAAACGAGAGCGGAGGCGAGCCATTTCGACTCCTCCTTTCCGCAGGGAGAAGAGCAAAAGTTTTAGTTTTTTTAAAAAACAGCTCAGCAAACACTCTTGCAACTGTGATTTTAGTCTTTCTCACATAGTTAATTCAGGTGAGAAGTCAGCCTTTGTTCTCTCTCCATTCCGGAGTAGAGAGAGGAAGTTTGAATGCCGCTTTTTCCGAGGGGGGGTTAGAAAAGAAAAACTCCCTCTCCAATCTTCGGCTTAAAATAGATTGAACAAAAACTTACGATAGCCTGCTGCTTATCCGTTACCAATAATTGAAGAGATTAGGAAGGATCCTCCACAGCCAACATTTCAGCCACGTTTCCTTTGATGTAACTTGTTTCCTCCAGAATCCTTTAGGTGAAGAGGCAAGCATGCCCCCCCTTCTGCTCCCCGGCTTCTGGGGCAAAGCTGGAAAAAACCCTGCCGGCTGCCGCCGACTCTGGGGGCTCCAGCAAGCCGCCGCTACAGCAGGAGTCCCCTCCAAGGTCTCCTGTGCTCCAAAAGGAGCCCACCGAGAAGACAAGCGGCAGACGAAATGTCCGTTGCCTGCAGGGACCGGAAGTGATCTCCGTCCCGAACACTTTTGAATGGCCTCTTGCTGACAATCCTCTCCAGGCTGTGGTCATCTCTGCTGCTTGTGTACCTTTTTCTTCCACTTTTCTCTTCCACATAATTTTCTATTAATGTACATTGATACAGCACTTTGGGAACATCCAACTTCTTTTGCAATTACCTTTTGAGGCTTTCCCTCCTTATGGAGGGTGTCAATGATAGTTTTCTGCACAACTGTCAGGTCAGCAGTCTTCCTATGATTGTGATTCCTACTGAATCAGACTGAGAGACCATTTAAAGGCTCAGGAACCCTTTGTAGGTGTTATGGCTTAATTAGCTGATTAGAGTGGACACTTTGAGCCTAGAATATTGCACCTTTTCACAATATTCTAATTTTCTGAGATAGTGGATTTGATAGAAAGGCTGCTTGCTGTAATAATAAAAAGAGTACATAAAACAAGAAAGAACAGAAAAAAGAAAAGTAAAATGATAGTAAAGAAAAAGAAAATAAAGACTTCCAATTTTTATTACAAGTATAAACTATTTTAATAACATCACCATCTCTTAAATAAAACAAATGACTTTTCTTCCCATATCCCATCTCTTATTTATAAACAATTCCATACAGCATTGTTATTTCAGTTTTAGTGTCATCAGAAGTCCATTAATGGTTACCAGATATAACAATGTAGCTACATTAACCTTGATCAAATAATCCAACTTTATATTCCTCCTTTTTATTTCTAATAATGTTAATGTGTAGTCCATTCAAATAATGTCACATATTTTGATTTCTTTTCATGTTTTTCTTTGTTTTTCATGAGATTCAAAACTTTTCCTTTATTTGGAAAATATAATTACAGAGGGCAGACAGACTTGCAGAAACATTTGGTAAAAAGAAGGCAGAGGGTCTCTGCTTTTATATGAACAACTGATGATGCCAAAATGTAACTACACTAAAGAAATTCTGAGCTGTGGACTTAAGAGACATTAATTATTAATTGCAAACCATTTTATTCTCCACTAGAGTTTTCCTAATTTCTACTATTTACAGTGTATGTTTCTCCACAAGTTTGCATAAACAATGCATTACAAACTCTAGCTGACCAGTTTATGTGGGCTGAAGTAAAATACCCAGATTCACTCCTCATTGTATTAGGAGATTTCATCAGTGCTAACTAAGCCAAAAGCTACCAAAATACTTTCAGCAATCAAATGTCTCACTAGAGGCAAGAATACTTTAGACCACTGTTACACAACATTAAAAGATGCTTATCAGTCTTGGTTACCTAGGAGGAGCCAAAGTTGTGACGAGACGACGTGCGATCTCAATGCTCTGAGTTCGCAGTCGATACTTTTGCCACTGGGTGGTCCAAATTGACCTAAACCGTCCCCCAGAGACGGTGAACAGGAAGCATACGTCTTGCTGATCTCAGGGACATCGCAAAGTCCCTTACTGATCCAAGAGAAGTTCTTCAAGCCGGTGACAAAAAATCCAGCCATTTGGCTGATGAAATTGGGGCGGCTCCAAAACGGAAGGATATGGAAAGAGAAAGTGTTTCCAGCTGATGAAGAATTTTTAGTGTTTTAAAAGCGACTGCCTATAAAAAACATAAAATTAATTTAAATTGGAGAACAGAAGAAATAAGCGGCGGAATTAAATTTAGAATGGTTTTGGACAGTGGGTTATCTTACTTTTAAACACTATCTTCACAGATGGAATTTATGCAAGCCTTTTAAAACGAATGGATTAAGTTTTGTCTATTTTTTTTTCTTTTACTATTCTTTGTAATGTATGGACTAAAATTCTCCTCTTTCATAACTGTGGGTGTTTTTCTAACTCATTTAAGAATCGGATTTTTTTAAACTTGAAATACAAAAAAGATACAAAAAGAAACAAAGAAAATTGCAACATTGCAACAATAGTGCTGCCACTCAGAGGCTGGAGGTTTGTGTGTTGGAAACGAAACACTTTTATTTTTTTCACTGATTATCCTGGCTTGGCACTTCAAGGTCTCACTACTTGTTTATAGAGAGTGATAAGAAGAAAAGCACACAGATGTTCCTTTGAAGTATATTTTTAACCAGAGAAAGGTGAAAATGAAATGTTATTGTGAATCTATGCTTAATCCTGTTAAAACTTTCTAAGCTAGAGCAGCAGTGTTTGTTGTTGGAGATAATGGTACAATCTCAACTGCAGAAAGAAGTTTTAAGTCTGCAAAAGATATTCTCAGAAATTCAGAAACTATCAGATACACATAAGAGGATAGAGAAGAAGTTGGAAGACTGAATGCATCTAACAGCAAAAAATGATGAAGAAGTTGAAGATGTTTATCAAATGGAAAATGTGGCGGTTAAGATCCTAAAAATCAAAGAGAAAAATGAATATAAAGAAATTAAAATTGCTGATATTTATGGTGATTGGTTCGTCTCTGAAAAGGGAAAGAGTGGAATAAGAGGAATTAAATGGAGGGGAAATCTACCCCAGATGGCAAGATACAGAAGAAGAGAAAACAAAAGAATTTATGGATTTAAAGAGAGAAATTTTATTAGCAATATCATTGATAACACTACTGACAATCAAAGATAAGCTGATTAAGGAAACAGAAGAAGGCCATCGAAGTCTTTAAGAAGATGTTGGATAGCCATTTGTCTGGAACGGTATAGGGTTTCCTGCCTAGGCAGGGGGTTGGACTAGAAGATCTCAAAGGTCCCTTCCAACTCTACTATTGTATTGTATTTATTTATTGAAATTACATGAGAAATTTTATAAGCAAAGAGTTGCTAAGAGGAGTCCATACAAAGTTGATTAAGGAGATGATTAGAGTACTGACACCACAAATGGCAGAAGATATGAGACTGTTTTGCTATTGGAAAGATACAGGTTGATAGATGGAAGGGTATAATTTAAAACTAGTTAAACTTAGTGAAATTTAGTGACATAGATATAGTTAAATAATTGATAATGATAATGTATACAATGTGTAGTGTTATGATAAGTAACAATGGGATATGAATATTGAATGGTACCCATGAAAGGAAGATTAGAAATCATTTTGGATTATATATAAAGGTTAATAAAAAAAGAATTAAGTTAGATTCAGTTAAGTCTTGATTATTAGGGGGGAAATAATATGATACAGGATATAGTCAAATAAAGGAGGGATAATGATAACAACATATATGTGTGTGTGTGTGTGTGTGTGTGTGTGTGTGTGTGTGTGTACAACATAAGGAAATGGGATGTAAATTGTAAACAGTGATTTGGAAAAAAGGATTAGAAAACTTTATTATTAAATATTATGGATGTTTAGCTAGAATAGGACATAAGGATTCAGTATTATTGGAGGATTTTAGAAATAGTAAATTAAATGCCAGTATGTGGTTATGTATTAAATCTTGGTATATTTTATGATGAAGGATGTTTAAACAATTATAGTCAAATGAAAATAAAGGTATGATGATGGTAACATGTATAAATATCTGAGTTAAAATACTTGAGTTAATATGAATTATGTTTGTTGACTGTGGAAGAGATGCACGTAAGCCTTTTTGTAATCAATGATACACTTTCTACAGTATGTAAAGAAGGATGTGTTGTGTTTGTTTCGAAAATTAAAAATAAAAAAACTTTTATATAAAAAAGATGCTTATCAGTCTTGACCACGAGCAACTGGGGGACAGTCTGATCATTGTATGATTCACATTGTACCTATTTATAGACAATAAAAACGATAAAAACCAACAATTAAATCAGTGAAGTCTTGGACTGAGGAGGCAAAGCTAAAGCTACAGGCTTGCCTTAACTGCACCGATTAGAACATTTTCAAAGATACCTCTGAAGACTTGAATGGACTCAGATACTGTAAGTTTTTGTGAAGACCTATGTGAGCTGACCAAAACCCCATTGAATTTGAATTGAATTTATTGAATTTATAGACCGCCCCCTCTCCCCGAAGGGACTCGGGGTGGTGTACAGACGACAAGATAAAACCATATACAAAATAAATAATCTTAAATACCCCTAAAATCGGATTAAATGTTAGGCTGTACAGTGATAAAAATTAAAAAACAACCTAAAAACCTACCCCTAAAAATTTAAAATACAGGCTAGAAAGATTAAAACTACGGTTAGGCCAGGCCAGCTAAGTTGAACAGGTGGGTCTTAAGTTTCTTGCGGAAGGAGCGGAGATCGGTGGTCATTCTGATGTCGGGGGGGAGGTCATTCCAGAGGGTCCGGCCCATCACAGAGAAGGCCCTACCCCTGGGCGTCGCCCGCTGGCACTGCCTAGTGGACGGCACCCGGAGGAGTCCCTCTCTGTGAGAGCGAATCGGCCGCAGGGATGTATGGGGTAGGATGCGATCCCGCAGATATCTAGGTCGTGCCATGGAGCGCTTTAAAAATGATAGTCAACACCTTGAAACGTACCCCAAAAGCCACAGGTAGCCAGTGCAGCCCGCGCAGGAGAGGTGTTACATGGGAGTACCTAGTACCTCCCATAATTGCCCGCGCGGCCGCATTCTGGACCAGCTGCAGCCTTCGGGTGCATCTCAAGGGAAGCCCCATGTAGAGAGCATTGCAATAGTCCAGTTGGGACATCACTAGCGCATGGGTGACTGTGTGAAGGGCGTCCCGGTCCAGTAGGGGACGCAACTGGCGCGCACCAGGCGAACCTGGTGGAACGCCCCCCTTGCCACAGCTGTCACTTGGTCATCCATTGACAGCCGGGCATCCAGGAGGACGCCCAAGTTGCGTGCCCGCTCCACGGGGGCCAGTTGTTCGCCCCTGATGGCCAGCGATGGAGCTCACTGGTTGAACCGGGGCGCCGGTAACCACAGCCACTCCGTCTTGGAGGGGTTGTGCTTGAGTCTGTTACTTCCCATCCAGACCCGTACGGCTTCCAGGCACAGGGACATCACTTCGACGGCATCGTTGGGGTGGTTCGGGGTGGAGATGTACAGCTGAGTGTCGTCAGCGTACAGATGGTACTCGACCCCAAAACCACGAATGATCTCACCCAGCGGCTTCATATATGTGTTGAACAGGAGGGGTGAGAGGACCGACCCCTGCGGCACCCCACAAGTGAGTGGCCTCAGGGTCGATCTCTGCTCCCCTGTCAGCACACATTGCGTTCGACCGGAGAGGTAGGAGGAGAACCACCGCAAAACGGTGCCCCTCACCCCCAACCCCTGCAGACGATGCAATAGGATACCATGGTTGATGGTATCAAAAGCAGCCGAGAGGTCTAATAGGACCAAGATGGAGGAGCAACCCCCATCTCTGGCCCTCCAGAGATCATCCACCAACGCGACCAAGGCCGTCTCCATGCTGTGGCTGGGCCGGAAACCGGACTGGCGCGGGTCTAGATAATCAATTTCCTCCAAGTGGCGTGGGAACTGTTGTGCCACCACACTCTCTACAACCTTCGCCAAAAAGCAAAGGTTGGAGACAGGACGATAGTTAGTTAACATAGCTGGGTCCAGGGAAGGCTTCTTGAGTAGGGGCCTCACCACCGCCTCTTTCAAGGCGGCCGGCAAGAACCCCTCACTCAAAGAAGCGTTAACTAACTCCTGGAGCCAGCCTCGTGTGACCTCCCAGGATGCCAGTATAAGCCAGGAGGGACACGGGTCCAATAAACATGTAGTGGCTCGCAGTCGCCCACGCAACCTGTCCATATCATCGGCAGTAACAGAGTCAAACTCCTCCCAGAATGGTCCTTCAAGACTCGCCTCCGGCGTCCCTTCTAGACTACTGAAGGGGACCCACTCGCTACGGATCTGAGCGATTTTGTCCTGTAGATATTCCCCAAATTCCTCTGCTCTACCCTGCAAGGGGGCTTCCCGCGGCCTCTGTGAAAGGAGGGAGCGGGTCACCCGAAACAGGGCGGCAGGGCGGTTATCTGCAGACGCAATAAGAGCGGCACAATATTGACGCTTGGCCACTCTTAATGCCACAAGGTAGGTCCGTAAATAGGCTCTTACCTGTGTTCGGTCAGATTCGGAGTGTGAAGATCTCCATCTGCTCTCTAGGTGTCTCTTGTGGCGCTTCATCACCCTTAGCTCCTCGGTAAACCAAGGGGCCAGGGTAGCTCGCTGCCGCAGGAGAGGCCGCAAAGGCGCAACCCGGTCCAAGGCCCCGGCCGCCGCACTGTTCCATGCGGCCACCAGGTCCTCCATCCGGGAGCGGGTCAGGGCTACAGGAAGTGGCCCAAGCTCCGTCCGGAACCTATCAGGTTCCAGCAGGCGCCTGGGGCGGAACCATCTAGGACATTCTGGTTCCGCCTCCCCGCGATGGGGGCTAGCGCCCGGGAAGTCGAGCCGGAGAAGTGAGTGATCTGACCATGACAGGGGTGTAATAACTAATTCCCCTACTCTCAGATCACTCCTCCACTGGTCAGAGAAAAAAATAAGGTCCAGCGTGTGACCTCCCTCATGTGTGGGGCCCTGAATTACTTGGGTCAGGTCCATGGCTGTCATGGAAGCCATGAACTCCTGAGCCGCCTCGGATGATCCCCTTGTCGACGGCAGGTTGAAATCCCCCATAACCAATAGCTTGGGGGTCTCAACCGCCATCTCTGTGATCACCTCGAGGAGCTCTGGCAGGGCCGCTGATGCATAGCGAGGAGCCAAGTATACAATCAACAAGCTCAACTGTTTCCCTGGGCCCCACTTCACGCATAGAGACTCACACCCGGATATCTGGGGCACAGTGAACTCTCTCGGCTCCAGACCTTCCCTTATAATCACCGCTACCCCGCCACCCCTACCCAGGGCCCGCGGCTGATGAAATGCACGGTATCCCGGTGGGCACATTTCCACGAGGGGGAGACCCCCTTCGTGGCCCAACCAGGTCTCCGTTATCCCTGCAAGGTCCGGCTCCCCCTCCGAGATCAAATCATAAATGAGGGGGGCCTTATTGACAACGGACCTTGCTTTGCACAACATCAGCCTCAGGCCCTGGCTCTGTAGGTCCTGGCCACCTAGAATGCGGGGGTTGGGACAAATGACCGGTTGTGTCCAAAGACCACGGTCTCCCAACCGGTTACAGAATCTTCGTCTATCCTCGCACCTACCCCTCCCTACGACCGTTGGGATGAAAAGACCCTCTAAGGGAATATCGTTATTCTCCCTCCCCTCCCCAGCTCCGCTCACTCCTCTTCCAACCCCACCTGTCCGCCTGGCACTAACCCCTCTCTCGGCCTGACTAACCCCTCCCTCCCTGGAACCCACTAAAACATGTAAATAACATTTTGTTAAAAACCCCCTAAGTTTTCGCTTCCTCCACCTCTCTGGATTAATAAATCCCTCATCAAGGTGGGCCCTCGAAAGGGCGGAGGGCCATACTTGCAAGAGGGGGGACTCCCGCAGTAAAATCAGGTCTGTCCTCAGATATATGGTAGACCATAGTTTCAGCAGGGCCTCAGATCAATTATGGGTGCTGTAGATGTTAAGGCATATAATACACTAAGTCCAGTGCGATGTAAAGGCCAAAGCTAAGCTGGACTAGCCAGATGCCAGAAGGTCACAATCGTAGGTGGGGGGATGGTGGGCTGGTCAAATAATCTGCATGTGGTAGCTGGTAGGTATATTCCGGATATTAGGAATACCTCTGACCTGGTAGGTATATTCCAGATATTAGGAATACCTCTGACCTCCGCTCCTTCCGTGTAAAGCTCAAGACCCACCTATTCCAAGTAGCTGGCCTGGCTCAACTATGATCTAACTATATCGCTCCTGACGGGTTTTTATTTGGGTAATTTAATTGTATTCATTTATTTAGGGGTTTTTAAACATTGTGATTTTAATTGTTTTTATTCATCAGCCCACCTCCTCCTTGTACACGTCTTGGTATACATCTTTGTTATATGTATGTCCTGTCTAGATATTTATTTCATGTGTTTTATTGTATGCCGCCCCGAGTCCTTCGGGAGAGTGTGCGGCTAAGAAATAAATATTTATTATTATTATTATTATTATTATTATTATTATTATTATTATTATTATTATTATTATTATTATTATTATTATTATTATTATTATTATTATTATTATTATTATTATTATTATGTGGTCAGCAGGGGACAGATGGTCTATAGATGGTAAGCAGGGGGCAGATGGTCAGTAAGACAGTAGGGCAATAGATGGTAAGCAGTAGATGGTAGGCAGGGGGCAGGTGGTCAACAGGCAGCACGCAGATGGTAAGCAAGGGGCAGATAGTTAGTAGGTGGTCAGCAGGGGGCAGATGGTCACAACAAAGTAGGCAGCTAGCAGGGGGCAGATGGTTCTCCTGCCAAGCCTGGCACTGAAAGCCTCCTGCTAGTCACCAGCATGCCCCCTGATTCCTGCCTGGCCTCCAGTGTCACCAGCCTCCCTCCTCCTACCAGGCCTCCAGCGCTGAGAACCTCCCCCAGCGCTCCTTCGCTCCCGCCACAGGCCTGCATCCGCCGTTCGTCCTTCCCTGCATGTTCGGCGTCTTCCAGCTGCCGCTCCAAGCCCCAGCGTCGTTCCTGCCGGCCTCCAACACCCCGGCCGGCCTCCAGCCTTCCCGCCGGCCGTTCGTCCTTCCCTGCATGTTCGGCGTCTTCCAGCTGCCGCTCCAAGCCCCAGCGTCGTTCCTGCCGGCCTCCAACACCCCGGCCGGCCTCCGGCGCTTCGGCCGGCCTCCTACACAGTCAGCAGCAGGCTGGGAGTTCGGCGTTCGGTGTCTCGGTGTCCCCAGCCGCCGCCGCTTCAAGCTCCAGGCTCCAAGCTTCAGGCTTCTGAGAGTCCACTGGCGCCAACCTCAGCCAGCACGCCCCCGAACACGCCAGCTGCCTTCACCCAGCCATCGTTACGCCCAGCGTCCAGTGTCTCCTACGGCGTTTCTCCCCCCAGCTGGCCGGCCGGCGCCGCTCACTCTCACTCTTGCCGCTCACTCTCTCATTCTCCCATTCTACTTAGCTGCCAGACCACCCTGGAGACCAACTTGGGTCATGAAGAAAAGCCAGGGTGGTCGTTTACTGGACCCCGGTCCTCAGGGTGGAACAGAGGACCGGCAGCATCCCTGCTCTATCAAAAGAGCCCCGCAAACATATGGAGCTCAGAGGCAGGCCGCCATTGCTCCAGGAAGCTCCTCCTCCACTCTATTTAAAAAAGAGGAGCAGGTCTTGAATATACAGTAACAATAAGCCTTGGTTTACCGCTAAACTCAAGCAGCTATGCCATGCCAAAGAGGAAGCCTACAGGAAAGGAGATAGAAAGCTATACAATCTGGCCAGAAATGTATTAACAAGGGAGACGAGAGCAGCCAAAAAAAAAAAAAAAGCTACTCTGAAAAGCTAAGGAATTAATTCTCAACAAATGAGCCAGCAAATATGTGGAAAGCTCTTAAAAGTATCAATGGTTACAGCAAACCTTCCTCCCATGTAGAAGAAATCGAAAACTGGCAGATGACCTGAATGTATTTTACTATAGGTTTGAGAGGAAACCACTGCTACCTATTTCCACAATCCCCATCTCAGACACACCAACAACAGCCAAGCCTCCTATAACTGACCCTATCCCATTGGGCCCCCCAACCTCTGTTGATTACAGAAAATGATGTGCAAGGTCTATTTCACAGACAGAAACCTGGAAAAGCACCAGGCCCAGACAAGATAACTCCTTCTTGTTTGAAAGCTTGTGCAGACCAATTGGTTCCCATCTTCACCCACATCTTTAATAAATCACTAGAGATATGCTATGTTTCTTCTTGCTTCAAACATTTCACTATCATCCCAGTGCCAAAGAAACCCCCCATCAAGGAACTGCATGACTGCAGACTGGTTGCTCTGAAATCTGTAGTTATGAAAATCTTTGAAAGGCTAGTGTTGGCCCACCTGAAAAACCATCACGAATCTGCTGTTAGACCTCTTGCAATTTTCCTACTGAGCAAATAGATCAGCAGATGATGCTTTCAATATGGCTCTGCACTTCATCCTACAACATCTTGAATCTCCAAAGACCTATGCAAGTGTCCTTTTTGTGGACTTCAGCTCGGCATTCAATACAATCATTCCAGATAGTCTTCTAACTGAACTAAATCAGTTAGCTGTGCTAACATGTAAGTGTATCATAAGCTTTCTAACAGACAGGAAGCAGCAGGCAAAGCTATGCAGAATCACATCAGATACCTGTACAATTAGCAAGCCCCTCCCTCCCCCATGGGCTGTGTGTACTCTCCACTTCTCTTCTCTCTACATACTAATAACCCTCCTCTCTGTGGCAGCCTCTCAAATATTGGAACATTGCTATCAAGCCTCCCCTGGTCCTTCTCTTCACTAGACTAGCCCAGTTCCTGTAACCGTTCTCTGTATGTTTTAGCTTCCAGTCCCCCCAATCATCTTGGTTGCTCTTCTCTACACTCTTTCTAGAGTCTCAACATCTTTTTATAGTGTGGTGACCAAAATTGGATGCTTAGGTGTGGTCTTACTAAGGCTTTATAGAATGGTATTAGTACCTCTCTTGATTTTGATTGCATCCCTCTGTTAATGCAATTTAGGATTGCATTGACTTTTTTGGCTGCCACCACATACTGTTGGCTCATATTTAATTGGTTGTACGATAAGACTCCAAGATCCTTTTCACACTTACCACTATTAAGCCTGGTTTCACCCAGTCTATATGTTTACTTTTGGTTTTCCTTGCCTAAGTGTAAGATTTTACTTTTCTCTACATTGAATTTCATTTTGTTAGATAGGTCCAGTGTTCAAGTCTGTCTAGATCCATCTGGATCTTGAGCCTATCTTCTCGGGTGTTGGTTATTCCTCCCAACTTAATATCATCCACAACTTTGTTAAGTTCTCCTTCTATCCCATCATCTAAGTCGTTTATGAAGATGTTGAAAACTACTAGGCCTAAGACAGAACCTTGTGGTATCCCACTCCATGTAGACATAGTTCCATTAAGGAGTACTTGTTGAATATGGTTTGTCAGCAAGTTACAAATCCATCTGATAGTGATGCTACCTATCCTACTTTTTCTAGCTTACCAAGAAGTAGGTTGTGGTCTACTTTGTTGAATGCCTTGCTGAGGTCTAAGTATATTATGTTCACAGTATTTTGCTGGTCTACTAATTTAGTCACTATATTGAAGAATGAAATAAAATTGGTTTGACATGATTGGTTTTTAACAAACCCATGCTGACTTCTAGTTATTATTTTACTTGTTTCTAGATGTTTTTAAAAATCTTTTTCAGTATCTTCCCAGGTATTGATATTAGGCTGATTGGTCTGTAATTTCCTAGGTCTGTTCCCCCCGCTTTTTTTTTGAAGGTAGGAGGAACAGCATCAGCTCCTTTCCAGTTCTCTGGTAGTTTCCCAGTACTCCAGGAGTTTTGAAAGATGTGGTACAGTCGTTCTGGGATGACATCTGCCAGCTCCTTTAGAACTCTCCTGGTGATTTGTATTCAACAAGATCAGACAGGTGTTCTCTTACATTTTTTTTGTTGCTTATTTTAACTTTTATTTCTAATCTATCTTTTACAGTTACGTTTTTGGTAGGTTGGACTATTGGTTCTTTTTGCATGAAGACCGACGCAAAGAATGAGTTAAGCACCTCTGCTTTCTCTCTGCTGCCTTTTACTTCTTTGCCATCTTCTCTCTTTAGTGGACTAACTTTGATTTTCTTATTTGTATGTTGGGAAAAACATTTTTTTATTATCTTTTACTTTTGTTGTAAATCTTTGTTCATTCTGAGCCTTTGCTTTCCTGACTTTGTCTTTGCAGATTCTGGCTATCTGCTGATTCCCTTAGTTATGTGTCCTTCTTTCCATTTTCTGTACTTGTCCTTTTTGTCTTTCAATTTGTCAGAGAGATGTGCAACCATGCTGGTTTCTTCTTGGATTTCTTTTTTCTTTTTCAGTAGTATTGTGCTGGAATGGGCTTTTATGATCATATTTTTGAACACACTTAACTGAACCAAACATACTTAAAACTGTAGAAATAGTAGATTTTAAGAGAAGCCTCCTACACTATCACCATTCACAATACTAGACAACACAGTAGCAAAAGTACAGACCTTCACATTTCTAAGTTCTATAATATCTCAAGACTTAAAATGGATACCTAACATCAAATATGTCATCAAAAAGCACAACAAAAAATGTTCTTCCTGTGCCAACACAGGAAGTTCAGGCTGCCCATGGAGGTGCTGATACAGTTCTACAGATAAATTATTAAATCTGTTAGCTGCACTTCTATAACTGTCTGGTTTGGCATTGCAACCAATCAAGACAAACACAGACTTCAATGGATAATTAGGACTGCATAAAAAACAATTGCTATCAATCTGCCTTCCATTGAGGATCTATATACTGCACGAGTCATAAAGAGGGCTGTGAAAATGCCTCGCATGCTAGATATAAACTGTTTCAACTTCTACCCTCAAAACGACGCTATAGGAAATTGCACATCAGAACAACTAGACACAAGGACAGTTTCCCCTCCATCATTCTGCTAAACAATTAATTCCCACAACACTGTCAAACTATCTAAAAAGGCAGTATTACCATCATTATTCTCATCTTTCCTATTACCCATCTCCTATTTTCTTATGACTATAACTTTGTTGCTTGCATCTTACTATATAATTGTTTACTTAGTATTCTAGTATGATTTATGTTGATTGCTTATTTATCATATTTTTTGGAGTATAAGACACATCTCCCCCCCAAAGAGGCTGAAAATTTCAGTGCGTCTTATACTCTGAATGTAGCTTTTTGGAAGCTTTTTTTCAGCCCTAATGAGGTGCTAATGAGTGAAGCATATTCCTTTTCAGGCAAATCACAGAAGATCAGAAGATTGCTTCACTCGTTAGCACCTCATTAGGGCTGGGAAAAAAATCACTGTTCCAGCTGGGAGAAGTCAACAAAAAAAGATTTGAAGACTGCCTTAAGAGGTACTTCTGTTTCTATTTTTGGGAGATACTGTATTTTTTGGAGCATAAGATGCACCAAGATTTTGAAGAGGCAAATTTTTTAAAAAGGTTTTTGCACTCCGCAGACCTCCCAAAAATGGTCCATTTTTGTGAAAACGGGCCTGGTTGTTGTTGTTTTTTTAAAAGGGCATGAATAGCCTTTAGGAGGCTTATAGAGTGCTCCTGGGGACTGGGGTAGGGGAAATTGAGCAAAAAACCAGCCCATTTTTTGCTCATTTCAGCCCTCCCCAGCCCCCAGGAGCACTCTGGAAGCCTCCTAAAGGCTATGCACAGCCATTTTGGTGAAGGGGGCAGGGTTTCGGGAGGCAAAAAGTGCTGTATTCTGTGTTTAAGATACACCCAGATTTTCAGCCTCTTTTTTGAGGGAAAAAGGTGCGCCTTATATTCTGAAAATACGGCAATCCTGTCAAGGGCAAGGCAGAGAGTTCTTGTAACTATGTGATTTCTATTCTTTGGGGAAAAATCCCGTTAAGAGCAAGGCGGCGATTTTTCCTATCGGCTACCTGATTTTTCTCAATGGTTTCCTTTAGGCAAGCACTGAACTGGTTTGTTGATTCAGCTTTGTTACATTTCTACAGGTGCGAAGTGCTTTTGGCTGAATGCCCAGGCATCTAGTTAAGCTTATTAAGACTTTCCCCGGCTGCCTGCGGAAAGAAAAAAAGTGGCAAAAAATGTAGTTTCATTATACTATTGTGTTTGTTTGCTTTTCTGGTGTTATGGGAATAAAAATGAATACCTGGTAGGCAGAATTCCCCCCCCCCTATTTTCTTCCCCCAAAACTAAGGTGCATCTTATACACTGAAAAAAAGGTAGTATCCATGACTAACACTAAGTGTTGTATCTAATGTGGGATATGACTGCTACGCCCCGGGACAGGTGTACCAGTGCCTGCTGGGAGCACCAGGTACTGTACCGGTACGGTGCTCTGGAGGGCCCATCCGCCATCCTTACCTGTATTTGTGCCGATCGGGGCTTCAATGCATGGAGCATATGGCCCCTATGTGACGCTCCGCAGAGCAGGTGGAGCGTTGCGGAGCATCGTGGGCAGTGAATATGCATCCGTGTGCATGTGGTGGATGCCCGGCCCCGTTGCACCGTACCTGTTGCAACGGGATCCAGAACCCACCACTGATTTGTTTCTATGGGGCCATAAGAGACAATTTGGAGTCTGGGTGTGGTCTAGACTTGCTGAATTGTATAGAAGAATTGGTTAGGCCTCTATAACTTTGCTCAGCCTTCTGTACAATGTAGGCCTCTGTACCTCTCTACTCTACTTGCTTCTATGAATATTGCTTCTGTGTTCCTGATATTGTATGCTGAATCCTGCTATTTGGTATTGTATATAATGACATTTCTTATAATATAATTGAATCCTGCTGAAGTTCATTTACTTGTGTGCTTGCTGGATGTGCTGCTGCAAACAAAAAACTCTGACACATACTGTAGTCCCGTGATGGTGAACCTATGGCATGCGTGCCAGAGGTGGCATGCAACACCCACTCTGATGGCATGTGAGCCGTTGCACCAGTTCAGCTCTGCTACATATGCGCATGTGCCTATCGCCAGCCAGCTGGTCTTCAGGTTTCTGCTGTGCATGCATGGGGGTGGGGCATGTTCAGTGGGGCTGCACGCACATGCATGGGGTGGTGGTGGGGGCACACGCATTGCATTTTGGGGGTTTGGACGTGCATATGCGCATTCACACACTCATGCTTGTGCTTTGGGCCCTCAGTCTGGAAAAGCTAAGCCATCACTCCTCTAGTCAAACTATTTAAAGTTTTGACAGTGAAATTGAGCTACACGCATAAGTAGCAGATGCCTGTGCAATATACATAGGAATCATCATCTCAGAAATGACAATGGTTTTCTGCTACTACTACTGTATAATATGATACTTCACTCAAAAGACAAGTAATAGCACTAGGTAACACTTCAGCTAAAGCTATTTTTTCTTAGGACTTTGTGTCAATTTTTAAAGGATGGGGAATAGAGAATTCTTATACTTACAGAGAATTCGTTAATCTTTACGATATAAATGTCAGAGAGGGAATTAGAGAAATGTAGTTTCTGCGATCAATCCTACATGCAGGAATAGGACTTCTATTTTATTTCCGCTATTGAGGGAATTCATCTCTCTGCAACCAAGTAATAGTAAAAGCCCCTGAGAAGTTCAGAAGAATCGACACACAGAGGTCCCTTTGTTCCTCTGGCAGATAATCTACTAAATTGACCAACAATATTTTAATACCACACTCAGACTTCATACTAGATTGAAATTATCTGATTTTTAGCATTATTAATGAATTATATAGTTATCTAGTTTTGTTTAAAATTATGAATTGATATTTTATATGTATACTCTACCCTGATTCATTCTTGGAAGATGTATATACAATTATGTGATCCATCCCTGGAAATTTCTGTTTTTCTTCCCTGCCTTCAGGAGCAGTTTATTTCTTAAATCAAATCTTCTAGAAATAGAGGGAATTGTTATCACAATGTTTAATCTATTCAGATCTTAACACATTTTGGGAAAGAACCAAGAAGATATGCATTTAACTATAACAAATAAAAGATCAAATAAAATTTGTTATAAATTGAGATATATATCTTATGTACACAAAACTGATCTACGTTCAAAGAAACAGATTTGGAACAATCAATTTGCCCCATACATCCCTGCGACCAATCCACTCTCACAGAGAGGGTCTCCTCCAGGTACCTTCCGCTAAACAGTGCGGGCGGGCAGTGCCTAGGAATAGGGCCTTCTCTGTGATGGGCCCAACCCTCTGGAACGACCTCCCCCCCGATATTAGAACCACCTCGGATCTCCGCTCCTTCCGCAAGAAACTCAAGACCCACCTGTTTCGATTAGCCGGCCTGGCCTAATTGTAATTGTAATTGTATTTACAGGGAACATCTATTACTAACCTTCCTGGATGGCTTTTTAAATTTTAAATTGGGGTTTTAAACTGGTTTTAGAATTGTTTTTAATTATTTAAATTGGTTTTGGGTTTTATACACAGACGGTATGTGTGGGTTGTTTTGTTTGATGTCTTATGTTATGTTTTGTTGTCTTGAACATGAACGGTCTGTACACTGCCCCGAGTCCCTACGGGGAGAGGGGGCGGTCTATAAATTTAATAAACCTTAATTTGCAAACAATTTCAATTAAGAATTGGTATAATATATACCTAATCTTAACTATTAACTCTCCCACCCTGATTATTGGAGATCTGTCTCAGTCTTTATTATTATCTTCTGAGCTTTGAGGGAGAAAAAAATCAGTTTCTCTAACCTTTTTATACACAGCTCAGTGTAAAATGATGAGATAGCGATACAATTCCAGGGACTATCCTGGTCCTGAGCAAAGATAAGAAAAATAATGGAAAGAAAGAAAAGAAAAACCTATTATATTAGCTTGCTGAATGAATCTAATGAAACATTTGAGCTTTTCAAGCAAATACATATTTATTTGCAAAATGAGTAACTGGAGTACAATTCAAATTAACCTGGATGCTTTTCAGGGCACTTCTGAATCCTTATTTTCTTTCTGCAAACTATAAAAACAAGGCATTCTATCACTAATGTGACTTTTTGTGTATGTGTGCCTTCACTTGGTGTTGACAAGATTTGCCTTTGGCAAGATTTTGGAAATGGTTTGCCATTGCCTTCTTGTAAGGACTGAGAGACAGTGACTAGCCCCAAATCATCCATCTGGCTTCAGGCCAAAGATGGGACTAGAACTCATGATCTGTAGATACCATGATGCTTAACCCCATACATAACTAGCTTAACCACCATATGTAACTGGCTCTCAAGATGACTTTTGGCAAAATCATTTTAAA
Source organism: Natrix helvetica (assembly GCF_964273705.1). NCBI lineage: Eukaryota > Metazoa > Chordata > Lepidosauria > Squamata > Natricidae > Natrix > Natrix helvetica. The sequence goes on along the minus strand of NC_138554.1, from coordinate 83,715,124 downwards.
TATTTGATAATCAAATACAAGCCTCCACTGTGAATACTTAAACTAACCAATCAACAAAGAATTCCAAGCAGCCTTCATTTGGTTTCTCCAGCTTCGGTGTTCCCATTTCTGCCTTGACTCCAACCAGGATATCTGTGTGCCCCTGTTATAACAGAAATAGAGATAGATATGTTTTCCAAGTTATTTGACCTTACAAACTTATATTTCCAAATGAATAGCATTATCCAGCAATTCTCCTTAAAACATGAACTCTGAAAATAAAAAAGACAGTTTTAAACGTTTTAAATTTCCTCAGATAACCAACCAATTTAAACACAGCATTAAATAGACATCAATCATGGTCAAGAATGAGCCATATCTGATATGAATGACACTGGAATTAAGAACAAATGTACAAGAGATAGAAATTAAAACAAATGTATGGGCATCAAATCCCAATAAAAATAAAATGAAAAGGACAAAAGAAAAATTGAGATGGATGCTGAATCAAGCTATACTAAAAGATAAAGAATTTATACAAACAATAGAAAAAGAAATGGGTTTCTTTTTTAAAGAGAATAGAAACGAAGAGACTTCACTACAAAACATATGGGATACAGCAAAAGCATATATTTGGGGAGTAGTCATAATCTACAAAGAAAAAAAGAAAAAGATGCAAACACAAAAGAGATTAGCAGAAGAACATAAAAGACTTGAAATAGAATTACAGAAAGAACCGGAAGAAGAATTTTTAAAAAAACAAATGGAACTAATAAAACACAATTCTTTTCATTTTGGAGTTGGAGCTTCAGTAATGTGTGAACTGAGGGTTACTGTATCAAGAGACTCTGTTTACTGACACATGGAATGTCACTATTGACCACCAAACAGCCCAACCTTGACAGTTATGCTCCAGTCAGCCAAAGATGTCATAATTTCTTAGTTAAGCTGCCCATTTCTGACTTAATTCTTGAGCAAGCAGGAGGAGCAGACTGTCACGATGTTAAAAAGTTTGCTAGGCCTGAACTGAATGAATTGACACTCAAGAGTTAAACTAAGAAAGCTTTATTGCGCAGGTCATAAAACAAAATGTTATCTGAAAGTGATTTATTGCGCACGCGTTACACATTCCAAAATTCCTTTCTTCTTTGTTCGGCAGCCAACTTGGCAGACGTAGCTTTCATTATCAAAATGTAACCATTAGTTATTTTCTGTTTCATTTACTTTTTATTTTATTATTAAAGTTTGTTTATTAATTAGAATACTTCTTAAAGACTTTTATTTTTCTCAATATCTCAAAAGATATGCGGAAGGGAATCAGCCTCGGTCCATTGATCTCAGATTTCCCCAGGGCATTTTTTCCCCTGACACAGACAGGCCATGAAAAAAAGGAGTATCTCCCTCTGGTCTTTGGTGAGAAAGAGAAGCTGTTAAGTCACAGACTAACCATGTAAAGATACTTGACTCAATCTGAGCTTCTCCAGAGATGTCTTCAGTTTCAGCCTCCCTTTTTTCTGCCTTTGAAGGTCGACCAAATGAAGGCATTTTGAATTTGGCCCTTTTAAACCAACTCCGAGATTCCTCAATCTGAATTTCTTCAGAAATTCCCTCATTGCTTTTAATTTGGAAGGGCTGAGCTCTTCCACCAAGTTTATCCAGAGTTTCTTCTATATTTGTTTGAAGGCTTGCTGATAGGGAGGATGGCCTCTCCCAGGGGGAAGAAAAGAAAGACGGCACAGTGCTCACCTAGCAGTAAGGAAGGTGGAGCTGGAATGAGGGGGCAGCAGAGAATTTACAGATACTGTCGGCTTATTCCAATCCTTCTTAAGTTCAAACAACAGCTCTTCCCAAGCCTGCTCATGCGAATGAGAGGATTCTTGGCTTTCTTCCAAATTTTACCAACTCGAGTTTTTTCTAGTAGTGAAGTCATCCCGCTGATCCAGAGAGCCCCCAGGGAGAGCATTGCAGCACATGGAAAAGCTGACTTGAAAAGTAAACCAAATAGAGAAAGCAAGTCTACTGAAATTGGGAGGAGATCTAGCATTACAAAGGAAATGTTGGTTGAGGTCTTGGATCCAACTAACGTGAAACTTCCTTCAACTGGCTTAATGCAAGATGAGACATTCGACTCTGCTTGCTTAGAAACTTTTTCTCTACTTTCAATATCGGAGCAGCAAGAAGTCTTAAAAAAATTCAAAGAGACGAGAAAGCTGCTGAAGCAGACCATTTCCTCTGCTGCTCCTTTGGGGTCGTTTCTTCTGTCCCCTTCAAGGCATGATACAATTCCAGAGAGTCAGCAGCTTAAAAGCCCAGGAATCCTGACACCCGCACGTTTATACAGCACACAGTGCCAGAGGCAGTTGACCTAACAGTGCAAAGTGCTGTGGGATGAGCAACGGAATTGGAATGTACCCAGGAAGGAATTTCCCAGCCCTCCTTAGTGGCGAAAATGATATCAAGGAACAATGTAAGAGTGGTGCCGCAAGTAAAATCATTTATCGTGGAGGCAAGGATTAATAGAGCTTACAGATCTGCAAGCCAGAAAACCACAGGCAGAGAAATGACGCCTAAACAGTCTTTTATGGAGTTCAGATGATTAAATGGGTGTGTGAGCGCAAATGGGGAAGGATGCGTAGAAGAGTTTCCTCAAGAAGCCTGACTAGGAAATAGCGTACAATCACCTTCTTCAAGAATACATTTCCTCTCATGGAATGTGGCAGGATGGAAAGGAAATTGGTGTACGGATGACTGTATTAAATTTCTAAATAGGTGAAGCAGAACCAGACGCCGGGGAGCAGCCTTAACTTCTAACAACATCTCAAGAAGGAAGGAAGGAAAGAAGACTTTTGCAAGTATTTTAAGTTTTAACTGGGGGAAAAAAATATTTTTATAAAGAACGCTACTGCTGAGTTTGAGCAGCGTGGGCTTAGAACAAAGGATTCAAAATGGCGTTGATTTATAGCTGAAAACCTACAGAAAACGAAAGCTAATTGCTTGCTGATAGCCGGGGCAGTAAAGGCGGAACGGCTGAAACAACTATTAACAATTTCTAAGCCAGTTTACATAACCTGACCTACTTAAATGACAACGTTTTAACTCCGAGCAACTTAGAAGGAAACATTTGCAAGTATTAATTTACAGCTGAATACCTAAGGAAAACGAAAGTTAATTGAATGGTGACAGCTAGAGGCAGCTGAAAGAATTATTAACAACTTTAAAGTTAGTTTATACAATTTGATCTATTTGGAGGAGTATTTTGTGAGAAAGTGGTGTTTTTTGTTAAACATGGCAACGGAACAAAAGGTGGCTTCCCTAGGTGCTACAATAAACTTCCAGGATTTGAAGGACTTTATAAGGGAAGAAAATGCTTTTTTAGGCAAAGAAATTAATGAGGTTAAAGAAATGGTTCAGGATACCATTAAAAAACATGACCAGCTTGATAAAAACCTACACGCTATAGCCGCAGGTCTGTCAGAAGTTGTTCTTAAGGTGGACAGTAAAGTTGAACATCTGGCTTTGGATTTGGAAACTAAAACGAAGGAAACGGATTTGAAATTTGTTGAAATGGAGGGGAATATGCAAAGAATGGATAAGGAGATTATTATGATGCAATTCAGATCTATGGAGTACGCTGTTAGACTGAGGGGTATCAGAGAAAACCCTAGAGAGGATTTAAGAAATGTTTGTGCAGATGCTCTGGCTACGTTACTAAAAATGAATGACCCCAGTGTGATTTCAGCTAAGATCGACAAAATTTACAGAGTAAACTCACGCATAGCATCACAAAGGCAACTACTAAGAGATGTTGTGATATACTTTACTGAGAGATATTTCAGAAATGACATCTTGCAGAAGTCTTTTTACTCCGCCCTTCAAATAGATGGGCATATGATTGGTGTTTTTAAGGAGCTCCCGCCAGCGATGTTAAAGTTTAGAAGGGATTTTGGATTTTTGGTAGCTGAGCTGAAGTCTCTTTTTTCTCCAGGACACTTACTGATCATAGTCCGGTGTGGTTACAAATTGAATTAGGGAAGAGGCCAAGAAGGTCTTGGAGAGTAAATGAAAATTTATTTAGATACGAAAAAAATGTTGATGAACTTAAAAAACACATGAAGGAATTTTTCAGTTTTAACATGAATAAGGGTACTCCCATTGAAACAGTTTGAGATGCAAGTAAAGCTTATATGCGTGGGGTCCTGATACATATGAACTTTAAACATAAATAAATTAGACAGAAAAGGAGAATGGAATTGGAAGATGAAATAAAAAGCAAGGAACAGCTGCTTATAACAAACCCGAATGACCAGGCGCTCCAGATGGCGCTAAAGCTGTTGAAAGATCAATTTCAGATGCTTATAGCAGAACAAACAGCAACTAACTTAAAATTCGCTAAACATAACACCTTTGCTAACGCTAATAAACCTGGTAGGTGGTTGGCTTATACTTTGAGAAGGAATACGAATGATAGAATTATTGATAAAATTGAGTATGGAGGGAAGACGGTATATCAACAAGATTTGATTAAAAAATCATTTGTGGACTATTATACTAAGCTATATATACAGGATAATATACAGAACAAGTCAATAGATGATTGTTTGGAAGGAAAAAGGGTTGCTAAAATTTCTGTGCTTCAAAAGGCAAATCTGGAACGTCTGATAACTGCTGATGAGATCACTTTAGTTATAAATCAACTTAAATTAGCTAAGGCTCCAGGGACTGATGGTTTGACTGCAATGTATTATAAAACTTTACAACTGGAAATGATTGAATATCTTACACAACTATTTTGTAATATACAACAAGGAGGTAAAATACCCTCCTCATGGAAAGCGGCTTTTATCTCATTGATACCTAAAGACAAAGAGGGCCCTAAGAAACCAGAGGATTACAGGCCGATATCTCTTCTGAACACAGATTATAAAATATTTGCTAAGGTACTAGCCAACAGACTGATGCCGGTTATTCAAGAGATTATTCATCATGATCAAGCAGGATTTATTGAAGGCAGACATATGAAGGAGAATGTAAGGCAACTCATAGATTTAATTGACTATCTTGATAAGAATAAGCAGATCTCTGCAGTGCTGGTTTTGGATGCAGAGAAGGCCTTCGATCGAGTGAATTGGAATTTTCTAACCAAGACTTTGGAAAAGATGGATATGGGACCACGATTTCGGCAGGCGATTGGAGCAATTTATCAGCAACAAAATGCACAACTTATTATTAATGGAAATTTGTCAACAACTTTCGAGATACAAAAAGGCACAAGACAAGGTTGCCCATTATCCCCATTGTTATTTATTTTAACTTTGGAAGTCTTGTTGAACGCAATTCGGGACTCAAAATCCTTAGATGGCATAGCTATCAGGCAAAAGGAATACAGAACTAGAGCATTCGCCGATGATCTGGTTGTTACCCTTTCACATCCTTTGAAATCAATAATCCAGATGAAAAATATCATAGTAGAATTTGGCATGGTGTCTGGGTTTAGACTAAATCAAAACAAAACGAAAATGATGGTTAAAAATATGACAGAGACTCAAAGAAAGAGACTTGTAAGTTTAGCAGGTTTTGAAATAGTTTCTAAAGTCAAATATTTAGGAATACAAATATCAGAATCAAATACAAAACTTTTCTTAAATAACTATGAAGTGTTGTGGCAAAAGATACAGAAAGATCTTGAAGTGTGGAAAAAGTTACAATTCTCCTTACTTGGAAGGATCTCAGCAATTAAAATGAATATTCTACCTAGATTTACCTTTTTATTCCAGATGATACCGGTGCTTAAATCAGATAAAACCTTGTTAAAATGGCAAACAACATTAAATAAATTTGTTTGGAAGGAGAAAAAACCGAGAGTAAAGATGAAGATTATGCAAGATACTCGTGAAAGAGGCGGCCTCAGACTCCCAAACCTTCGATTGTACTATGAAGCTGCGGTACTAACGCATGTAGCAGATTGGTTTGGGAAAACAAAAATGGAATTGCTGAATATAGAAGGCCATGATCTTGTTCTGGGTTGGCATGCATATCTTTTTTATGAAGATAGGGTGGATAAAGTGTTTAACAATCATGTTCTCCGAAGTGCCTTGATGAGAATATGGAAGAAGCACCGGCCCAATTGGGATTATAAAATACCGCTTTGGTTGGATCTGGCAGACACCATGGGGATTATGAATACTAAGTCACTCGGGGGTTGTTTATATAAAGATGTGCTTATCGCTGATGGGGACGAATGGTTAAAACTTTGGAACAGCTGTTGGAAGAAGGAATTACTTTAAATTGGTTACATTACATACAGCTACAGAAGAGATGGGAAGAAGATCGTAGGGTCGGTTTTATGGATAAAGAAGCGGAACTGATTAAGCAGATAAAAGAGACTGGCCCAAAACAAGTTAAAAGAATATATAATGTACTGTTAGAAAGAGACTCAGAAAGTGAATTGGTTAAGGATTGTATGATTAAATGGGCTCAGAATTTTGGTGAAGTGGTAATGTTGGAAACGTGGGGAAAAATATGGGTTCAGAATGTTAAATTTACACAGTCACAGAATTTAAGGGAGAACTTTTATAAAATGTTTTACAGATGGTATTTAGATCCTAAAAAATTATCAAGCATGTACCCAAATGTTCAACCAAAATGTTGGAGATGCGGGTGTCTAGATGCTACCTTTTTTCATGTATGGTGGACTTGCAACAAGGTTAAAGCTTTTTGGATAAAAACATGGTGGGTTATGCAGAATGTATTTAAGAAAAGAATACAATTCACTCCGCAAATGTTTTTATTGGGTATAGCTAAGGATTTCTCCAAAGGGGAAATAAAATTGGCCTTGCATATGGTCACAGCAGCTAGGTTGTTGATTGCGCAACATTGGAAAAAAGATTTTTTACCGACAATTGATCAATGGATTCAGAAGGTGGCGGGGTTCGCCGAAATGGCAAAAATTTCAGCTTTCTTAAAAGCTCAGAAACAGGAGGATTATACACAGGAATGGGTAAAATGGATTGATTATATACAGAATAAATACCAGACTAGGAGTTATTATGTAACCTTTAGGTAAGAATGTTTAGATTGATAGATGATCAGAGTAAATAATATATGGGATGTTTGGAATTGTTAGAGTGGTATACAGCGGAAGTCAGGGGGGTGGGTTTGTGTGGGAGGTGGGGGAGGGTTAGGGTGGAGGGCGGGGCAATATATATGTATGAATAAATTAGAAGATGGGATTAATGAAACATTGTTATTTTAGGAGAAATTTATATTAAGAGTTATATATGTTAAATTAGCTTAGAAGATGGGATCAATGTGCTATTATTAATCTAAGAGAAATTTATATTATGTTTGTTGGGAGGAGAGGGGCTACAATACGAGTAATTTACTTTAAGACGGGGGAGGGGAGGGGGCAAAGTATTTGGTATAATATTTGAATATGAATTTTTGCGGGGGGGTTGGGGGGCATAGCATTTGTATGAGATTTACATTGTACGGCGGGGGGTGGGGTGAAAAGGGGGAAAATCTGTTTGTACAAAACTCTTTTAATAAAAAAAAAATTTCTAAATAGGTGTCAGGTAATTGCCTTGCAGGAGACTTGGGTTAGTGGTGATGAGGCCCCTATTGAGCTCCCTGGGTTTAATATTTGGCAGCTACCAGCAAAGAGGGTAGCTATAAAGCTTCCCTTAGGAGGATTGTGTATTTTGGTAAAAGCCGAATTAGGATGGAAGGGAAGCGAGATATGCTCGAACTCTGGCCCTTTATTTTTTCAAGCAATCCATTTGGCATATGGAGGGAAGTCAATCGTATTTATAAATGTGTATGTTAACCCAGCAATGGGCGACCTGTGGGAGGCACTGGAGGTAAAGATATTAGATATACAGAAAAAAATTATAAAAACACTTCCAATTTTGGCAGGAGATTTCAATGCCCGTGTTGGCCCCTCGTTGGAGCCTTTTGTTGAAAATGGTACAATTCCAGATGGTTATTTACACAACCAACAATCATGGGACTCCCAAGATAGGAAAAAGAATAAAGATGGGGGAAATTTCTAACAATGATATACAATTGTAACCTTCAAATTGTAGGCCAGTACTCAGAGGTTAGAAGGTACCCCATAACCTTTTTTGATCCCAAGGCATGTAGCTCTATTGATTACTTTTGTGTTTCTCACAGCTTAGTCTCAGGGGCTACTTTGGTCTCGACGTTACCAAGGCCTAAAAGTGATCATCTTCCAATTGAGATGCCCCTGCTATTTCCATCTGATTTAAGGAAAAGGAACCAAATAATTCAACAAATAGGCCACAACTTGGAATAGCCCAGGAGAGAAAGCTAACATGGAAGAGTTTGACAGGAAAGTAGTGACAGAATTTTTGAATTCACCATGTATGGAAACCCTAGCACTTATATGCTCAATAGTACAGGTGAACAAGAGCTTTTAGTATATTTTGCAGAAATATGCCATAAATTGAAGCGTTTTTTCATGACTACTAAGCCAAAGAGCCAGTCTGATCATAGTCACTCAACATGGTTTGATAACGAATGCAAAGATAGGATAAAACAACTTAGGAAATCACTTAGGAAATACTTAAACAGCCCAAACATGAAATTACAGAAGGAGTATATCACCATGAGGCAGAAATATAAGCAGCTAATGAAGAAAAAAAAGCCTCTTATACTGATAATTTATGGGCTGGCTTAGAACAGGCAGGCAAAGCTGGCCTCACCTTCACTCTTCTGGTTGGGGGTCTCAAAAATTATTAAAGGTAGAAAATCAACAAGTGACCCAAATATTGCTGCAGTAAGTTGGGAGAGGCATCTGGCCACTCCAGCAGTAGCGGAAAGTTCTGATGACGTGATATCTTCTCTTAGCCTGAAACAGGGATATGAAGCTTAACCCAGAGGACAGAAGTGTCAATCATGGAGATGAGGTGTTTAATTTCTTCCCTGAAGTCAAACAAAGCTCCAGGACAGGATGCGCTCCCGTCATTGTTATTTAAAGAAAACATAACCTGGTGGGCGCCTATCCTGGCGGGTCTCTTTACTTTTATTAATAGAACAGGGCAAATTCCTGCTAGCTGGCGTACATCAATAATTATTCCACTACATAAAAAAGGCTCTAGAGATAACCCAGATAATTTTCGGTTAATTAGTTTAATTGATATTTCAGCAAAAAATTATGCTAAATATTTACTGCATAAATTAGAAGATTGGATAAAGAAAGATAACATTCTAGCTGAAGAACAGACAGGCTTCAGGAGCAGAACTACTATGGACAATTGTTTTGTATTGGACCATCTAATAACAAAGTTTAAGTTTTGGAAAAAGGGCGTTGGTACTTACCTGATACGCCTCTTCTCATAGTGGGGGAGGAGTATCCAGAATGGGTTGACATTGTCCTCTCTTGATTGGACTGAGTAAAGATAAGCTCTTTGGGTCATGCCCTGGTCACCAGGTACGACCCCAGTTATCGGCGAAGAACTCTATCCGACTCGTTGTGCCATCCACTCCAGACTTTTTTCAAACCTTGTTTATTTATTCCTTTAATAGAGCAGTTCAACAACCAAAACATATATCTTTCTTGCTACATAACAGAACAGTTCAACAACCAGGTATATCTTGTTTTGCTTACATAACCATATCAGGGAGGGACTGGATACTCCTCCCACACTAAGAGAAGAGGCATATCAGGTAAGTACCAATGCCCTTTCTCCATAGTGAGGGGAGGAGTATCCAGGATGGGACGTACCAAAGCCTACACATCCCTAGGGAGGGTTACGCCTGTTAAGAGCACGCACAAACTTATGCCCGGTGAGGCGTCACCTCTGCCCTGTGCATAGCCTGCAACACCCTATGCCCGAATGAAGCCTCTGCAGGACAAGGGAGTCCAGTTTGTAGTTCCTCACTAATGGTGAGGGAGGGAGACCACGTAGCTGCCCTACAGATCTCCGACAATGAGGCCTGAGTGGCCCAGACCATTGAGATGGCCGCGCTTCATGTGGAATGCGCTGTAATAGACCTGGGTGTTTGCAGACCCCGTGCTTAGTAGGTGGTACCAATATGGGTTCCTAACCAATTGCCTATGGTGGTGGAAGTCACCTTGTTCCCCCGGGCCCCCGGCTGGAAGGAGACAAATGGACAAACTTGGATCTCCTGTTCAGTCGGTTCTTCTAAGGTAAATTCTCAGAGCCCTCCTTACGTCTAGGGTATGCCCTTTCCTCTCTAACGGGTGAGAAGGGTCCAGGCAGAAATTGGGCAATATCAATTCCTGTGAGCGATGGATGCAAGAGCACACATAGCAGCTCTTAATGCCCAGGCCACTGCCTGAAACTTGTTATAGTGATGTCTGCTTCTTGACCTCCGACTGTAGAGCCTCCTCAAGTGCCCCGGCATATTATCAGAGGTGTGCAAGGCAGACCCCAGAGCCTTAGTGCTAGGTGGCAGAAACCCTGGACTATATCCTTGTCCTGCCATTAGAGGTGGGCACTGGGCCTGAAGTCGAAGATGCCCACTATCTATTAATCAGATCAGGAAGGAACTTTGGTGTGGGCCCTGCCTCTGCCTCCACGGCAAGTATAAGTAAGTATGATCTTTATTGTCATTGTACTCAAATACAAAGAACTACCCTTTCTGCTGCTATCACTGGCAGTTGCACAGTCGCTTCCGAGACATGTTGCCAATTTGGCTGAGGCCTTAGCTTTGAATAAGAGGTTTTTGAATAGAAAAGGCTGGAGGAGACCAGAAAGGCTGGAAGTGGCAGGTGGCATACAGTCCTCCTCAGAGGTGGTTTCCTCCCTCATTAAGCCTTCCTTCAAATCCAAGGCCTGAGCATCCTGTGACTGGACAGGGAAGACAGGGGAATCCTCTGCCTGGGTGTCACCTATCTCTGGCATACCCTGCCGCAGAGCCTTGGCCCTAATATCTGAAATTGGGTGTACACAAAGGGAAAACCTAGGTCAGAAGGGGATGGTATCACCATGCCTGCAAAGTCGAGGCTAGGGATGGTCGCCATATATGGGCTGTGCAGGGGAAGCTGCCACCCTTGGCCAGAACCCCAAGCCCTGAAGCAGCAAAGGAGGTTCTCAGTTGGAGCTATTGGCCTCCGCCTTGTTCCAACAGTCAATTTAGGCCAATTAGTCTCCGCTGCACTCAGCACTCTTCAAAAAGGATGGCGCAGATGCTCATGGCTGCTTTGACAGTCCCTGTCATTACCCAATTCTGTGAGGAGCTGCGGAGTGCTTCTGTGCTAGGGGAAGCCATGATAGACAACTAGTGGCATAGAGGAGTGGAGAGGAGGAGCTTCCTGGGGAAATGGCGGCTGGCCTCTGAGCTCCGTATGTTTACGGGGGCTCTTTGACGGGGCAGGGATGCTGCCGGCCCTCTTTTCTACCTTGAGGGCCGGGAATCAGATCAACGACCACCCTGGCTTTTCCTAGGATCCAAATTGGTCCTCCAAGGTGGTCGGACAGCCAGGGGGGGAAAGGAGAACGTGCCGGCTGGAGTGGAGCTGGAGCTGAAGCTGGAGGCTGGCGGCGGCAGAGGAACGACGAAGGGGGCGGCGGCGACGTCCCGAGCGGCGACGGCACTCGATCCGGCGACCCGAGCGTCGACAACGACGGCGATGATGATTGGAGACGCCGAACGCCAAACTCTCGGCCGCTGTGAGTTGCGATCTAACGGGAAGCCTGGCGAGGGCCGTTTGAGGGCCGTGAGGGGGCTGAACGAGGCTCGAGGCGCCGGAGGCCGATGGAAGGCCTGCGGGAGGGCCGTAGGCCGGCCGGAGCAGCGCTCGGGCCTGGAGCAGCGGCTGGGGGTCGCCAAGCATGGGGAGGCAGGCCACGACGGGGAGCAGACACTGGAGGTTCGCGCCGGAGCTTTGGCAGGAGGAGGGAGACCTGTGGCACTGGGGGCAGGGCAGGGCTTGCCCTGGGGATTGGCAGGAGGCTCAACATCAGGTTTGGCAGAGGATTCATCGGCCTCCTGCCAGCTGCCTGCCTGGTTGTGCCCATCCGCTCCTCGTTGACTATCCACCGATTATCTGCCCTTGATTAGTATCTGGCTGTGTCCATCTGCTTCCAGCTGACTGTCTGTGCGTACCTGCTGGATTACCCCCCCTACCATCTTTCACCCCTACCGTCCTACTATTCATCTACCTCCTTCGCTCACCATCAATTACCAACTATGGATTATCTGCCCCTTACCGCCCACCACTGACTGCCTCCTAGTCTCCATCCACAGACCAGCTGACCAGCTAACCATCCCTTCCAGTTAGGATGTGACTATTGGCACTGTTGTCCTCTGTCACATGGAATCCTGGCTTGTTAATTTACGTAACATCGACAGCACCCAGTACGAGCTTTGGCCTTGCTGCAGCTTTTAAATCCATCATATATTTGAGGTCAGACCTGCTCCTACTGCGGGAGTCCCCCCTCTCGCAGGTATGGCCCTCTGCCTTCTCAAGGGCCCACCTTGATGACGGATTCATTAATCCAGAGAGGTGGAGGAAGCAGAGACTCAGGGTTTTTTTAACAAGATGTCTTTTATCTGTTTTAGGGGGCTCCAGGGTGGGAGGGAGGGTTAATCAGGCCAGGAGGGCGATTAGTGCCAGGCGAACAGGTGTGGTCGGGAGGGGAGTGAGCGGAGTGGGGGGGGGGAGGGAGAATGATATTCCAGTAGAGGGTTGTCCTATTCCAACGATCGTAGGGAGGGGTGGGTGCGAGGATTGACAAAAATCTTGTAGTCGGTTGGGAGACCGTGGCCGTTGGACACGCCCGGTCACTTGCACCAACCCCCGCACTCTAGGTGGCCAGGACCTACAGAGCCAGGGCCTGAGGCTGATGTTGTGCAATGCAAGGTCCGTTGTCAATAAGGCCCCCCTCATTAATGATCTGATCTCGGAGGGGGAGCTGGACCTTGCAGGGATAACGGAGACCTGGTTGGGCCACGAGGGTGGTTTACCCCTTGTGGAAATGTGCCCACCGGGCTACCGTGCATTTCATCAGCCGTGGGCCCTGGGTAGGGGTGGTGGGGTGGCGGTAATTATACGGGAGAGTCTGGAACCGAGGGAGTTCACTGTGCCACAGATATCCGGGTGTGAGTCTCTTGGCGTGAAATGGGGCCCAGGGAGGCAGTTGGGCTTGCTGATTGTATACTTGGCTCCTCGCTATGCATCAGTGGCCCTGCCTGAGCTCCTCGAGCTGATCACAGAGACGGCGGTTGAGACCCCCAAACTTCTGGTTATGGGGGATTTCAACCTGCTGTCGACGGGTGAAGCATCCAAGGTGGCTCGGGAGTTCATGGCTTCCATGACAGCCATGGACCTGACCCAAATAATTCAGGGCCCCACACACGAGGGAGGCCTCACGCTGGACCTTGTTTTTGTCTCTGGACAGTGGACGAGTGATCTAAGAATAGGGGATTTGGTTATTACACCCCTGTCATGGTCAGATCACTCATCTCTCCGGCTTGACTTCCCTGGTGCTACCCCCCACCGCGGGGAGGCGGAACCAGATTGTCCTAGATGGTTCCGCCCCAGGCGACTGATGGAACCGGATAGGTTCCAGACGGAGCTTGGGCCACTTCCTGTAGCCCTGACCTGCTCCCGGATGGAGGACCTGGTGGCCGCATGGAATAGTGCGGCTGCCGGGGCCTTGGACCGGGTTGCGCCTTTGCAGCCTCTCCTGTGGCAACGAACCGCCCTGGCCCCTTGGTTTACCGAGGAGCTAAGGGTGATGAAACGCCACAAGAGACGCCTAGAGAGCAAATGGAGATCCTCACGCTCCGAATCTGACCGAACACAGATAAGAGCCTATTTACGGACCTACCTTGTGGCATTAAGAGCGGCCAAACGTCGACATTGTGCCGCTCTTATTGCGTCCGCAAACAACCACCCTGCTGCCCTGTTTCGGGTGACCCGCTTCCTCCTGTTACAGAGGCCGCGGGAAGCCCCCTTGCAGGGTAGAGCAGAGGAATTTGGGGAATATCTGCAGGACAAAATCGCTCAAATCCGGAGGGAATGGGTCCCCATCAGTGGCCTAGGGGAGACGTCGGAGGCGAGTCTTGAGGGACCACTCTGGGAGGAGTTTGACTCTGTTGCTTCCAATGATATGGACAGGTTGCGTGGGCGACTGCGAGCCACTACATGTTTACTGGACCCGTGTCCCTCCTGGCTTATACTGGCATCCTGGGAGGTCACACGCGGCTGGCTCCTGGGACTAGTGAACGCGTCACTGAGTGAGGGGTCCTACCCGGCCGCCTTGAAAGAGGCGGTAGTGAGGCCCTTACTCAAGAAGCCTTCTCTGGACCCAGCTGAGTTAGCTAATTATCGTCCTGTCTCCAACCTTCCGTTTTTAGTGAAGGTTGTAGAGTGTGGTGGCACAACAGTTCCCACGTCACCTGGAGGAAATTGATTATCTAGATCCGCGCCAGTCCGGTTTCCGGCCCGGTCACAGCACGGAGACGGCCTTGGTCGCGTTGGTGGATGATCTCTGGAGGGCCAGGGATGGGGGTTGTTCCTCCCTCCTGGTCCTATTAGACCTCTCAGCTGCTTTTGATACCATCGACTATGGCAGGGGTGGCGAACAAGTTCGACAAAAAGAGCCAAAATTTTAAACTGTCAGAGTCAGAGAGCCACACCACGCAGTGACCTGCCAAAACAGACAAACACTCACACAAAAGCATATAATTTTAACAATAATATATTAAACACATAATATAACATGCTCAGTCAGGTGTTTTTTGTTACCTTGTTGGAGTGATGGGATGATAATCTCAGTGGGATTTCTGGCATCTTTTGTTTTCAGTAATCTTCTGCAAATCAGGTTTGTATTCAGTTGTAGCCACTCGGAGCAGTTCCTTTACATGAGTGTCAGTCAGAATGGACCGGTCTGCGTGTAGATCTGACTCAATCACATTATTTATGTCTGCTATTCTGGTTTCAACTGTGTGCCGTGACAGCTGGAGATCATTGATGGAATCTTTGAGTTTTTTATTGTCTGGAGCCAAGGTTTCAATTACATCCGCAAAACACTGTTTTAGAAACTCCCCCTCATTGCATGGTTTTTTAGCACGGGCAATGTTCCACGCCACTTTATAGGATGCAAGGGTCACAGTTTCTCCATGCTTGGTTAATTGCTGAAACATTTGAGACTGTCTTTTTACCTGGCTTTTCAAGGTGCTCAATTTTTGCTTGCGTAGTTCAGTACCTTTGGGTAATTCCTTGTCAATATTAGCATGGAGAGTGCTAAAATGACGGTGAAGATTTGAAGCCTTGAAATGTGATATCATAGTATTGCATATTAAACACAGCGCTTTCCCATTCCGTTCAATAAAGAAGAAAGCATCTTCCCATTCTTCCAAAAATGTCCTGTGTTCATCTTCATATTTTCGTTTAGCTTTGCATTTTGCCATTTTGAGTGAGGGTAAAAATCCTGCAGTGATGGTGAGGGTGTGCTGCATCCTCCACACTAAGAACTAACGGCAAGATGTGACACAACATGTGACACACGGGCATTGGTAGGTTCCTGCTGGATCGCGCTGGATCGCGTGCTCCCTTTCGGCGCTAAACCCAGAAGTACGGTCTTGCCCCGCCCCTGGCGACGCGACGACGCTTGCCTGCGCTCCACCAGCTCGGCTGGGAACGGAGACGTTTCCTCAGCGGAGCGGAGCGCCTGAAAGGGACGCAGGGTCAGCCTGCCAGGCTGCCACCACTCCACTGAAGACATTGCTGAGCAGAGAAACGTCTCCGTTCCCAGCCGAGCTGGTGGAGCGCAGGCAAGCGTCGTCGCGTCGCCAGGGGCGGGGCAAGACCATACTTCCGGGTTTAGCGCCGAAAGGGAGCGCGCGATCCGGGTTTAGCACCGAAAAGTCCCTCCTCAGAAGCAGCATAACAAAATCCAAACTTGGTAAAGAGCCACAGTATACAAAATAATGATAAGAGGGAAAGAGCCGCATTCATTTTGGCCGGGAGCCGCATGCGGCTCGAGAGCCGCGTGTTCGCCACCCCTGGACTATGGTATCCTACTGCGCCGTCTGGAGGGTTTGGGGGTGAGGGGCACCGTTTTACGGTGGTTCTGCTCCTACCTCTCCGGCCGGACGCAATGCGTATTGGCAGGGGAGCAGAGGTCGACCCTGAGGCCGCTCACTTGTGGGGTGCCGCAGGGATCGGTCCTCTCGCCTCTCCTGTTCAACACATATATGAAGCCGCTGGGTGAGACCATTCGTGGTTTCGGGGTCGAATACCATCTGTACGCTGATGATACGCAGTTGTACATCTCCACCCCGAACCACCCCAACGAGGCCGTCGAAGTGATGTCCCGGTGCTTGGAGGCCGTACGGGTCTGGATGGGAAGCAACAGACTCAAGCTCAACCCCTCCAAGACGGAGTGGCTGTGGCTACCGGCACCCCGGTTCAACCAGTGGGTTCCATCGCTGGCCATTGGGGGCGAGCAACTGGCCCCCGTGGAGCGAGTGCGCAATTTGGGCGTCCTCCTAGATGCCCAGCTGTCGATGGATGACCATGTGGCAGCCGTGGCGAGGGGAGCGTTCCACCAGGTTCGCCTGGTGCGCCAATTGCGCCCCCTATTGGACCGGGATGCCCTTCGCACAGTCACTCATGCGCTGGTGACGTCCCGTCTGGACTACTGCAACGCTCTCTACATGGGGCTCCCCTTGAGATGCACCCGAAGACTGCAGCTGGTCCAGAATGCGGCCGCGCGGGCTATCATGGGGAGTACTAGATACTCCCACATAACACCTCTCCTGCGCGAGCTGCACTGGCTACCTGTGGTTTTTCGGGTGCGTTTCAAGGTGTTGATTACCATCTTTAAAGCGCTCCATGGCACAGGACCTAGTTACCTGCAGGATCGCATCCTACCCCATACATCCCTGCGACCAATTCGCTCTCACAGGGAGGGATTCCTCCGGGTGCCGTCCACCAAGCAATGCCAGCGGGCGGTGCCCAGGAGTAGGGCCTTCTCTGTGATGGGCCCAACCCTCTGGAATGACCTCCCCCCCGATATTAGAACCACCACTGATCCCCGCTCCTTCCGCAAGAAACTCAAGACCCACCTGTTCCAATTAGCCCATTTATAGTCCTATTCTTAATCCTCCTGGCAGTTAATTTTCTAATTTTGGGGTAGATTTTGGGGTAGATTTTAATGTTATCTCTAATTTTATTATTACTGTACAGTTTGTATATCGCCTCCTCTATGTAGATGTATGTATATGGTGTTTTAACTCTGACTGTACACCGCCCCGAGTCCCTTTGGGGAGAGGGAGCGGTATATAAATCTAAATAAAGTAAAGTAAAGTAAAGAGCATAAGCATTTGAAATAGGCCCCAATGACAAGGCCTTGTCAAATGACAGTTAGGCTGTTAAGGCCTGAGTGGAACAGTTTGCCACCCCTGAGGGGCTGAGGCAAGGCTTCCACAACCCATGGTTGGGAATTAACAATCCAGTTCAATACTACTCACAATCCAACTTTCAGTCAATTAAAGATGTATATAGATATGAATTCCAAATATTTTTGAAGATTGGCATCTGGCTAGCACTCCTGCCTGCCCATCCAGATGAGCTGGCTTGGGGGGAGGGCTTTGAGGGGGGAAGGCAACCGGAGTGGCATTGTGAAAGGATGTGATTGCCATCCCTGGACAGGGCCCCAGAGACCCGGGATGTCAATGGGCACCCTCCCTTGCAGCGAGGGGTCTTCCTCTGCAGCTTTGCTGGGTGAGATCCCTGGACTTATATCCTCCGTCCTAGTCCAGGGAGCGCTCCCCCCCCCCGCTGTTAGCCTTCTTGCCTATGAGTTCGAGTGCCCTGTGCCTCTTTTCTCATATTTAAAATTAGTTTTTCTTGGGGGGGTTAAGTCTTGTTTTTGTCTGTGGAAAAGTGCTCACAAGCTCTGATATACTAGGAAGCAGATTCTGGAAAGTTAGAAAGCATGTTCCCCCTTCTCCACTAATTCAGTCCGATTTGCTGTTGTTAAGGTCAAACGCATGCAAAATGCAGTCTAACAAGGAGAGTGGTTGCAAAAGCTTTCTGGAAAGGTCTCCATGGAAGCGAAATTTGAATGAGAAAGGGGTCAGCTAGCCAAGAGCCAACCTCCCAAATCCTTTGATAGCTGCAAGGAATCCCGCTCTGTCCCTCCCCCAGCGGAGGGAAGCCCTAAACATTGCCCCAGGGAAGCCTTTTATCAGAAACTGGAGCCGGGCTTTTTGCTGCCTTATTGCAAAATTGCTTTTGTCGTTTGAATCTATCTCTGGGCTCCTAGGGTTTCCTTTGGTTTTGCCAT
Organism: Natrix helvetica; assembly: GCF_964273705.1. Classification (NCBI taxonomy): domain Eukaryota; kingdom Metazoa; phylum Chordata; class Lepidosauria; order Squamata; family Natricidae; genus Natrix; species Natrix helvetica. The sequence continues at coordinate 83,696,861 of NC_138554.1, read as the reverse complement.
GGGGGTTCCACCCCCCTTTCCTTAGGGAAAGCGTCTGGCAAGGGAGCAGCTGCAGCTGTGGGGACATCTTTAGCCTCCTTCGGGCTGGTGATGTTCCGCCCCCTCAGAGGTGAGGAACTGGCTCCTTCCCATGCCTGTGCTGCTGCTAGTGCTCCTCCCCCATGGCTTGAAATCTCCTCAGGAGGATGATTCACGCCAGAAAGGAGCTGGCCCTGCCCCTCCCCCTGAGATCCAAACAAACGCAAGCGGCTTGGGCTGCTCAGAACTCTGCCGCACATTTTGTACTCTTGTGAGCCCTGCGGGGGAATGTGCTTGGCTTTGCTTTAGCCTTGCTGCTGCCCCCCCCCCGAAGAGGCCCCCGGAGGGGTTTCAAACCTGTTTGGAGATTCTCTGGCAGGGCTGCTGGTCATAGCTGCAGGGACCAGATTCCGGCTTGTGTCCTCGGAGGAACAGGGGGCCGCCATCTTGGAGCACATGGTCCCCAAGGCGACTCACACCGAAATTCAAAGGGCGCTTCAATCTGGGGCTTGAAAAGCGGTCTTTTGCTCCAAGAGCTGCCGCGCCCCTTGCTGCGGTGGAATTAGCCTTCTGGAAGCTTTGTCTCATAAATGAGCTCTGCTCCAGCCTCCCGCTGTGCTCTGGTGACGCTTGGGGAGGCTCAGCGTTTCAGAGCAGCTGGCGGTTCTTGCTGAGTGACCCAGGTCACCCTTAGTGACCTAAGCTGTGTGCCGCCCCTGGGGGCTAATGTCAACCGCTCCTAGTCCCACCAGGCTTTCTGTGAGTCTCCAGATACTCACTCAGGCAGTTTTGTGCTTCTTTTAAAAGGTCTCTAGTTTTTTCCTTAGGATTCTCAGGAGTTCCTGGATGGCACAACCACCCAGTTGAGGGCTGAGTCGATAACTGGGGTGGAGCCTGGTGACCAAGGCGTGGCCCAAAGAGCTTATCTGACTCAGCCCAATCAAGAGAGGACAATGTCAACCCATCCTGGATACTCCTCCCCTCACTATGGAGAAAACCACTGTATGTGGCATTTATAGACCTAAAGGCTGCCTTCAATACAATTAATAGACAAATATTATGGGATAAATTAGAGGCCATGGGAATAGAAAAAAAATTGCTATATTTAATTAGATGGTTATACATGGAAACCCAGGTTAGAGTTCGAGTGAACAGGACAGGATCGGTAACAAATGCAATCCCAATAAATAAGGCGTAAGACAAGGTTGCATTTTAGCTCCAACACTTCTCAATTTATACTTAAATGACTTGCCAAAATGTTTGGAAGACATATCACTCCATGGGCCTAGTATAGGAACAAGACAGGTAAATTGCTTGTTATATGCTGATGATATAATTTTGATATCGGCCTCACAGATGGGGCTACGAAGGTCACTCGGGAGGTTGGCAGCATATTGCATTTGCTTGATAATTAACGTAGAGAAATCAACGGTAATGGTATTTAGCAGGCAACAAAAGATGAGGAGATGGATTTTAAGTGGCAGAAGAATAGAACAAGCGCAGTCATTTACCTACTTAGGGGTAGTATGCCAGACAAATGGTAAATGGAATAAACATATAAAAGCCGGAGCTCAGAAGGTTCTACCTCGGACGGCCCAATTAAATAAACTTATCTTAGAGAAAACTCCATCTTCATTAACCCCAGTGTTAAAGGTCTTTCAGGCGAAAATTGAACCAATATTTACCTATGGGGCAGAAATATGGGGGTTAGTTAAGTTGCCTGGGTTGGAAATCCCTCAAAATAAGTTCTTGAGGAGAATCTTGGCTGTGTCCCCTGGAACCCCAGCATGCGTAGTGAGGGCAGAATTGGAAATACAAGCGATTGGCACAAGGGCCATGTTGAAGACTGTTTATTACTGGCTAAGAATAATCGAGATGGAGGAAGGGAGGTTAGTAAAGATAGCGCTAATGGAGCAGATTAGCTCAAATAATAAAAATAATTGGTTATCAAGAATTTTGAAGCAGGTATCAAGTTTTGGTATTCCTTTAAACTGGCAGCAGCATGATTTTAGGCTGATCAGATCTTGGATTACACAGAAATTTATGGACATAAGTGCACAATCAGACATTGCACAAGTGACAGCAGCAAAAGTTTGTCCCTGGCTATCAGTAAACAAACAAATTTTTAAAATAGAAAAATACTTAACTTTGCCTTTATCTCCCGTCATAAGATTTTTTTTCCAAATTGAGATTGGACCAACTTCAAACAAACATGCGTTGGGGCAGGTATAAGGGAATCCCTGCAAGTGAAAGAGTCTGTTTATGTGGGACGGGGGAAGTCGAAACAATATCCCACATAATTTTTGATTGCCCCCTGTACTCAGATTTGAGGGAACACCAGTTGGGTAGGATCTTTTATACCAGCACTCCTAAGTCCAAAGAGCGTTTTTTGCAACAGTTTTGTTAGGTACTAATTTGCAGCTGGTGAAATGGATTGCCAAATTTACTGTAAAGTTGATGGAAACAAGGACAAAGTTGGTGCAGCAAAACGCGGTAGATTGTAGGAAAGACCACTTGACGGGGTAGACGTAGGGGTGACATTGTAATATAATTTTAAGCATATTTAATTTGTAATTTAAATTATTGCACTCTATTCTGATTATATTTTAAATTGTATTTTATTCAATTTACATTTTAAATTGTGGTTTATTTCAATCTCATTTTAAACTGTAGTTTTTGTCTCTGGAACTTAGTACTTTGATATGGCCCAAGGGCTAATCAATAAAGATTGGTTGATTGAACTAATGAAACACAAACTTAACTTAATGGAAGCAGAAGAACTAGCACAAAAAATTAAATGAGCAAAACAAAACTACTTTGAAAATGCCAATGAACTTGTAAGATGGTTAGCATATAAAGAAAAAATAGATACAGTTTGTTAGATGAAAAGGGAACCCTTCACTACCAAAATGAAATCAAAAAGAAAATAATTCAGAATTACTATGAAAAATTATACAATCAAGAGAAGGTGGCAGAAGAAAAAATAAAACAATATTTGGAGAAAGCTGAACTACCCCAAGTGCCTGAAATAGTGAAGGGTATGTTACATGAAAAGATAACGATAATGGAATTAATAGTGGTGATTATGAGACAAAAAACAAAACAAAACACCAGGACCAGATGGAACTTCAGCAGAACTTTATAAACACTTACAAGATATTTTAGGTTTGCCAATGTTAGAAGTCAAAACACCAAACATGTGGATGGAAGCAAATATAACTCTAATACCGAAAGAAGAATCAGACAGAACACAGATAAAAAAATTATAGGCCAATATTACTATTTATTATTATTTATTTATTTATTTCTTGGATTTCTAAACCGCCCCCTCTCCCAGAAAGGGATTAAATGCATATTACAAAATATATGCTACAATAATTGCAGAGAGATTTAAAATATTTTTGAATGAATTTATACTAGACCAGAATGGATTTTAACCTAAAAGACAAATTAAAAATAATGTGAGAATCATCCTAAAGACATTTACATTCGAAAAACAAATGCCATTGATTTTTTTAAATGCACAGAAATCATCGCATAACGTAAATTGGCAATTTATGTTACTACAATTAAAATATATGGATTTGGATGAGAAATTTATCAACATGATTAAGGCAATATATTCTAAACAAACTGCAAAAGTGATGGTCAGTGGGGAAATGACAGAGAACTTTTACATAAGGCAAGGCACGAGACAAGGATGTCCCTTGTCCCCTTTACAATTTATATTAACACTGGAAGTATTAAACAGAAACATCAGACTAGATCCAGAAATAAAAGGAATGGAAATTAAAACAGAAAAATATAAACTACAGATGATCTAGCATTTATCTTAGAAGAACCACAAGAAACTGGACCCAAGTTAATAAAAATGATAGCAGAATATGGTAAAGTTGCAGGATTGAAAATGAATAAAGAGAAAACTAAAATACAAGTAAAAAATGTTACAGAGAAACAATAAAAAAGAGCTGGTGGAGAAGATAGATATTCAGATAGTTAAGAAAGCTAGATACTTAGGAATTCAGTTGTGCAAGTTGTGCAACTATTAAAGAAGATTATACGAAAATGCTACAACAAATCAAATTAGACTTGGAGAAATGGAAAAATCTGCAGTTATCGATGATAGGAAGAATAGGAAGAATAGCTACAATAAAAATGAATATCTTGCTGAGACTGTTATTCTTATTCCAAAAAATTCTGATAAAATTAGAAAAAAAATCTTTGAAGAACTAAATATAATGATATTAAAATATATTTTGCAAGGGGAAAAAACAAGAATAAGACTGAAACTGCTATAATATATCAAACATAAAGGGGGCTTTGGGTTGCCAAATTGGGAGTTATGTTACCAGGCCTCTGCACTTGCCTGGGTGAAAGAATGAGTAAATCTGAGACATAAATGATTATTAAATTTGGAGGGACATGATCTCCAATTAAGGTGACATGCTTTTCAATGGTATGGGAAAAATAAAAAAAATGGATACTTTCAAAGACATTTTGTTAGAAATGCATTGTTGTTAGTATGGGGGAAAATCAAAGAAAGACATTATATGAAAATACCAGTCAGCTTTTCATGATGGAGGCACTGATATATCCAAATGTGATTAATATGGGAAAAAATGTAAGATATAATGACATCTTGAATGACAAAGGGGAATTTAAATTTAAACAAGAATTGACCAATCAAAGGATTGATTTAGCATGGTGGCCATATTAAGATATGAGAAAGATGCAAGAATGTATGATTTTTATAAAGAACCAACAGAACTAAATCAGATATTACTAGGGACAGATGAAAAATGTATAAAAATAAATATAATTTTAAAAATGTATAACTATCTACTGAGTATAGAAGAAGAACAAGTGAAAGAAACAATAATATGGGCAAAAATTGTTGGTTATTCAATAGAACTACATAGATGGCAGAAACTGTGGGATAGAAATTGTAAACTAACAATGTCAACAGTATATAAGGAAAATCTATACAGAATGTTTTATAGGTGGCATTTACCACCAGCGAGACTAGCAAAGATGTTTGAAAATCTATCAGGTAAATGTTGGGAGTGTAATGTGATACTAGGTTCATATTATCATATGTGGTGGACACGCCAAAAGCAAAAAAAATATATACTGGACTAAAATACATACTTGGTTAGAAAAAATGATAAAGCCACACATAGATTTGAAACCAGAAATATTCTTGTTGGGTATATTTCCAGAATAGTATAATAAAGGGAATACATACTTAATTTTACATATGTTAATGGGAGCAAGAACTGTGTTTGCATAACAATGGGAAAATGAAGAGATCCCTACAGTGGAAAGTGTGATGGATAGATTAACACTTAAAAGAAAAGAAAGAAACAGAATACTTTTAAACATGGGATTTGTTTTACGAGTTGCAAACTAACAGAAACAGAGGTTAGAAACTAAAAAGATTTAAAAGATAATAAAAAAATTTGCACTGTATTTTTTTCAAGATGGATAAACTAATTGTATTATTACTTTGTGGTTAATATTGATAGGTTTATTATGATTGTGATTATGATTATTGATGTATCTCTACTTAAAACTAACTGTGCCCAGACAACATGCTGTTCACATAAATATGGAACTTTTTATATTTATTTTAAAAATTGTATCAATGAAATATATATTTTAAAAAAACAAAAAAACACAGTATTAGGTAGACTTGTAAAACTAAGTGCTCTCAATACCTTATGTATTTGCATAGCTATTAAATATTTAGATATTTCCACGATCCATACAACAAAAAATAGGCACCCAGTGCTCTCCAAATGGTTCCAAAACTATTTGATTGTTTTGGGGGTTTGGATTTGTGGCTCTGGGTTTAACTGTAGAATCCTTGGTTCTCCCTGAGGACCTTGATTATTCATTTGTAGACATTACTAAAATAGATAACTTTATCAATGCTAGTGAGTGTGAAGCTTGCTCCCTGTTTATATACACTAGCTTACCCTGTCAGTGTTGATGGAACTGTGATTTTCTCCTTGTTAATTCCTTGATTAGGGTATTATTTTCTGCTTAAGGGAAAAAACTGTTTGAGCAGAAAACAATACCCATTTAGCTGTGCAACAATGTTTATAATTATTATATTTATATTCCACTTCATGTTCAGAGACGCATAATGCTTGCTCTTTGCTCCTTTCAGCATTTGTCCACAAAACATATACAGCTATCATGGAGTAAGTCTTGCTTTATTGGGAGCAAATTCAGAGCACATTTATAAATAAGGTCTAGGTTATTCTTGTAGCAATTTCTTCTGCTTGCCAATTAGCATAAACACAACTTGGTAATTGAAAATAATATTTCATGCATTTTCATACCAAGTACATTCTGACCTATAAGAGCCATATATTAATTTTTAACTTAAATCTAGAATCATATTCTAAAATTCTTAAGTAACAAATTAGTACTGATTTCATAAAGAGAAAAATTCCTTCTTCAAATAAAATCAGTGAATATAATGGCGGGATACAATATGTTAGACATACTTACAAGTTTTACTCTAGCAGATCCACTTGTATTAGATATCACATCTGTTTCCACTTCTATACATCTATAATCTTCACAGCCACGGCCATCAACTCGAAGATCTTCCTACAATACCAATTCCAATACCATCACATTATGCCATCACAATGTCAAAATTTGCACTGTTTAACAGTAAGGTAAAATTTACTTAGAGAAGCAAATTTGTGTATTATTAATGACTTTATGGATTAATATAAAAGCAGTCCAAGGAAAGTTTTCTCTTAATTTTAGTTACTCTTGCAATCAGCTCACTCATTATTTAAGCAGGTCTCATTCAAAATAGTCAACTCAATCATGATTTAAAAACATCCTTATCATACTACATCAAGGCTCAAGGTTGTATTGCAAATTTCCTTCCCTATATCTACGCTCTGATTTTATGTAAGGTGAAAAAAATGAAAGCTGCTTTTGCTAAGAACAAGCTAAAATCTCATGCAACTTATGAAAAATTACCAAGATATCCAAACAGCTTGTTCTTGGCTTGTTTTAATTAATTACTTTATTAGGCTTTCCACCCACATCCTTATTAAAAAAAACTATGTTTTTTTCAACTGTTTCCCTAATCTTACATCATGTGCAAAGCATGCATAGGCAAAATATGGAAGCATAAAGCATAATAGAGGTCATTACTGTATCAATAATGAAGAAGCTATATCTTTCAGACTTTGACTCAAACTTAACATGTAATACAGTTACTATGATTGGTTTATAAGGGATAGTGTGAATTGTAGCTGTTCTAGGAAAATCAGCTTCCCCCACAGTTTAATTCATGGTTTCAAAATTACCACATGAAGTGAATCTTAAGACTGTTGACCAGACCAGTTATATAAATCTTTTAAAATGCCCATGCTTTGCATTTACTGGTTGAAATATTTCATTATTTTTAGGAAGATTAATTTACAATGCATAAAGCATTTTTATTACTTCCCTTCTTAAATTGTTTTGCTTTTGACAATCAAACATTGCTATGACTCATAATGCCATTTTTAGTTAGACTTTGCCAAATGCAGGGCAAGAAAAGTAGTATGTGGGACTACAGTAAAATTCAGACCTTCCAACCTTGCGAGATCTTAATTTTCATGAAAAGTTAGAATGTCTGAACTAATTTTTTTTACCGTAGACCCACAGACTACTTTTCTTGCCTGCACGTGGCGGCAATGAACAGAGCTGGAAAGCAGGTTAGTGAAGGGATGTGGCTGCTCTGGGGGTTGAGGGTGGGTGAGGGTGATCTCATTCCTGCCCCGGTACAGCCAACTCCAGCAGGATATACGGGAGTATGAAGGGCCTGGTCCCGCAGTGCTTCCTCACTCAGTTGAAGGTTTCATTCAGCCTTCAACTTCATTCAGGTAAGTTGGCCGTGGAATTGGAATTGGTCGGGTGCAAGAACCAATGATGCTCTGCTTGTGTGGCCAGCCTTACTGTTTGAAGGCTGAACGAAGGCTTCAACTGAGCAAGGAGGCACTGTGGGGCCAGGCTCTTCACACCAGCCCCCAGTCCGCCAGAGTTCGCCACGCCGGGGCAGGAATGAGACTCTGTCCCACAGAGCCTGCCGCTGCTTGAACAGAAAAGATGACAACAAAGATGAGAAGAACGGTGAGACTTTGCGGAGGAAGTCAGTCAGTGCGGGTTGGCTGGGGGCAGGAGGGTGGGGCACAGCCAGCAGCTTGAATGCCCCAAATGAAGCCGGTGCTTACCACACCGTGGGAGAAATAAGAGGCCCTGTTGTCCTGCACAGCCCACTGCCGCTTGAGTGGGGAGGACGAGGAGAAGAATGCCGAGATTTAGGAAGTAAGGCAGGAGGAGCTGGCGAGCTGGTTGGCTGGGGAGGGGCCGCTCAGATGGTTGCAGCCACCCCTGCCAGCAGTTTGGGTGCCCCAGAGGAAGCATGAATTGCGCTCTCCCTCCCTCTCTCTCTCTCTCTCTCTCTCTCTCTCTCTCTCTCTCTCTCTCACACACACACACACACACACACACACACACTGGATAAGATTGCTCTTTTGATCTCTCTCTGTCTCGCTCTAAGTGCCTCATGTAAACACAGATGCCCCATTTGCATGTAAATATTCAATAAGGTCTCATTAAGTAGTTAAGTGGAAAGTAGCTGGGGGGAGGAGCAGGAGACCAGCAAACACACCAAGAATGAAAGTTTTGGGGTCCCTGATTCTCTGCAAAAGAAGATGGGTGCCTGAAACTGCGTGATATTATGGCATCAAGAGCATCCATTCTCAGCACTAAAATCATTTCCAAGCCAATTCTCGTCTCAGATGTTTACAAGATAAGTGAGTGTGTGTGGCAGGAAAGGAGGGAGAAGCATATCTTAACAGATTGGGGAGGCCTTGTGGGTTTATTCTATCACTAGACCCCCTCATGGCCTTCCCCACCCTGAGATACCTCATGTGCACTTAATGAAGAGCACATTGATATTCTTGAATTGTGAAAGTATGCCCTCCTTGTGTGTTGCAAACAGCCATTTCCAGTGGGGAAATAGGACAAAGCAAGTGGGAGAGAGTGAGAGTCTGAGGTAAATCTTGCCTTAACATTTCGCTACCAGCAGCCCTGCTGCCTTTTGCCATCCCAATCCCTCCTACTGACCTTTCCTGGTGATCTCCCATCCTATCACCGAGGATGCTTTGGTTACAAATCCATGTCTCCTCTCAAAGAGAGGGCGCCCCTCCGACCTCCCACACACATCATGAGCAACCTGGCCAAGGAGTGCAAGCACAGAAGCAGTGGGAGCTGCCTCCCCGAACCACAACCCTGATGCAGCCCGCAGTGAAATTGAGTTTGACACCCCTGAGCTAGAAGTATAACAACAATGTCCAATAATTTCTGAAATCTATTAAATATCAGATTCTTTCAAGCCATAGTCACCTATAATGTCATTTGTTAAATTATGTTTCTATGTATATTTTCATTATAGTCACCCATGCCAACAAACTCGGCCATGATGGCGAATCTATGACACCTGTGGCACGTGGAGCCATTTTTGTCAACACGGCACCCCTCAGCTCCAGCGCGCACGCTGTCCAGCTGTTTTTCAGCCTTCCAGAGGGCATGGGGAGGCCGTTTTCACCCTCCCTAGGCTTCAGGAAAACTTCTGGAGCCTGGGGAGGGCACAAACTCCCCCCCCCCGCACAGGGGGGTCATGTACAGGGCGGGGTGTCGCACACTCATGCACGGGTGGGGGAGAAAAGATCACTGTTCTAAGGCAATGTATCAAATTTAATACAAAGAAAAACAAACAAGTCAGTCTGAACTAAACAGTCTGAACTAAAAAAAGCAATTACAATATTTCATGATAGCTTCACACCCAATATATTAACCACAGATTGGGGCTAAAGCCATATTTTAAAGCTTTTCAAAACTCCAAGGCAATATGTGCAATCTATATCTCTGGGAACAAGCTGTCTCGGAGAGTGTGTATCACAATGTGACCAAGGCACAATGCCTAGGTCAGTGAGGACTAACCTTTTTGTCGTTGCATGCCAAAAACCTGTGCACAATAGCGCCCACACCCATAATGCAATGTGTGACCACCCCCTGCACTCCCCTTGCCCCTCTGCACATATATGTGACCCCCCTTGCCCCATTTGGGGCCTAGTAGGCCTCCCTGCAGCCTCCTGGGAGCTAAAGGTATGCCTCTATGCAGCCTTCTGGGGACCTCCCCCGCTCCCCACACTCCCACGCATGCGCATGCAATTCCCCACCATACTTCATGTGTGCACGTTTCCCGCATGTGCCCTGTCCCTGCACAGCAGAGACCCAAAAATCAGCCAACTGATGGGAGGCATGTGCACATGCATGGTGGAGCTGAGCTGGGGTGACAGCTTGCATGTCTGCAGAGAGGGGTCTGCTTGCCACATGTAGCACATGTGTTATAGGTTCGCCATCACAGGCCTAGGTCCTACAAAATGGCAACATTGAATAAAAAGGATCTGAAGCGCAACCAATATTCCTACAATGGGAGAAAGAACGTTGGTCTTACCTGAAATGCTCCTGAAGTCAAAGCATTTCCATGACTACTATTGTTGACATAGGAAAAGGGAGGAGAATTCCATGCATACCTTTGGCCAGAGTCAGGTCTCATATTCCTACAGCTGGCATGTGAAATGTGCATGTTCATAGCCTGCCGCAACACCTTGTTGGTGGATGTGATTTATGACACAGACAGAAAGGAGGGGATACGGGGTAAAGTTCAAACGCAATTAAGCGTGAATCAGTTTCTGCTCCGCAGAAGAACATGCCAAAATGTTGATCCTAATAAATGAATGGATTTCTCTTGAACTTTGTCTCGAGGCTCGTAAATTAATTAGGTCATTTTTTGGAAACTTCACAGAGAGCCGAAACTGACTTTTAAAATCTATCAATATTTCTGGGTTTCCTGAATCCCAGGCTCTCCAAGCTCTCCCTCCTGATTGATTGCAACTAGAGGTATGCGGCTAGCTCCAGACATCAAAGCTCCAGACAGGCAAGCTGTGATTCCTTTCTCAGCAGCAGAAGCAAGAAAGGATGAGTACTGGTGGAAATTAGCCCCTAAGGCAGCTGAAATAGAGTTCCCTTATCCTAGTCCCCAGATACAGGGAAGGGTCTCAGCGAACTGGCAAGGGTGGACTGGAGGTAGGACTGGGCACAAGCCAGGCTCCCAAAGCCCCAGATGGAATCCCTGGAGAGTGCAATAAAGCAACAAAGGGAGGATTTTGACAAGACCACCTTTACTGATGAGGGGCCATCATGCTGCCCGAAAGAGAGGGGAGGGACATCTTATCCTGTTGAGGGGAGGAGACGCAGATTGGAGTGCAGCCCTCCTTCTCCACCCAATAGGAGGAGAAGGAGCCCGAAACTGCAACCAGTACCTCTCCCACGCAGCAGGCAGGCTGCCCAGGGCAGGCAAACCCCTCCCTCCGAACTAGAGGTGAGGAAGATGTCCAGCCATATTGGGCGCAAGCATACAGAGGCCAACAGGAGGTTGGAGGAGTAGGGCTGAATGACCCGCCCCAATTCAGGGGAAAGTTTGACGGGGACTCAGATCAGAGCTCTATTCCTTGATTCAGCTGATATCCACCTAGAACACTATGGGCACTTCTACTCATCCCCCAGGGCCATGGTGAATACCATCGCAGAGGGGATAGAGGAAGAAGCAAGGGAATGGTTAGCAGCCGTCCACAAGAGGAAAGCCCCCCGCAACTGCAAGATGTAGATGATTTCCTGCAACTGCTAGAGGCCAGATTTGAGGAGGTGGAGGAGGACCCACATGCAAAAGAGGAACTCAGCAACCTAAAGCAGAGGGACCTCCCCATCAAAGAGCACATCCGTGAATTTAGGAGGGTCATAGGAAGGCTACCCCCTTTATCAGAGTGGCTGCTGGTGCATTTTTTCAGAACAAGCCTGGACAAGTGAATTGCCCAGGTAACCGCATACTGTGACATCCCAAATTGACTCTCTGAGTGGTTCCGAGTAGCAACAAGAGTTGACAGTGGGCTGCGCGCCAACGACATGAGAAAGCAACCGGACACAAAAGAGTGAGGTCAACCTGACCTGAAACCACCCAGCCGGCGGGAAACCACAGCACCACAGCAGGCCCCGAGACCAGCCCTCCCTCAAAGTCCACTGAAATGCTACAGATGTAGGGGGATAGGCCACATGGCAGCTGCATGCCCAACCCCAGTCCCAAAACCAAGGCCAGACTCACTGCCCAGGGCACGACCAGAAGGAGGCTCCCAACAGACCACCAACACATCTGGGAAAGCCCTTCACGCTGCAGAGGCCCCTTCCCCCTCAGGCAAAAGTGGTGGAACCCCAGGCAACGACCACCAGTCGCCCGAATCATATGACAGCAAGGACAAGGGAGAAAATGACCCAATGGTGAGTGAACCAATTCACAATTTCCTTTTTTCAATACGCCTCACAGCCCCAAAAACAGGAAACCAGGGGGATTTTCAAGCTCTAATAGACTCAGGATGCATGAGGTGCTTGATCAACCTAACCACAGTCCTGAAACTGGGGATCAGAGCCCACCCGATCCTGTTCAAGCAGGTCGACAGGTCCCTAATGGGGGGAGCCTATGCCACCAACCTGACCGAGCCAAGCACCAGTCCTCTTCAAAGAAAAAAAAGATGGAACTATGAGATTGTGTGTGGACTTTTGAGGGATAAATGCGGTGTGCAAAGACAACCTATAACAGTGATGGCGAACCTATGGCACGTGTGCCACAGGTGGCACGCGGAGCCTTTTGTCAGGGCACGCTAGGCACTGCCCTGTCAGCTGGGCAGCACACATGCGCGCTGGCCAGCTAAGTTCACCCTTTTTTAAAGCCATTTTTCGCCCTCCCCAGGCTCCAGAGACTTTATAGGAGCCTGGGGAGGGCGAAAAGAACCTCCCCCGTCCCACTGGAGGCCCTCAGAAGGCTTCATGAGCTTCCCTGAAGCCTCCGGAGTGCAAAAAACCAGCCCTACGGGCAAACCGGAAGTTCGGGAATGGACTTCCGGTTTGTTCAGAGGTTCGTTTTGACTGCTCCGGAGGCTTTAGGGAAGCGTCCTGAAGGTCCCTGAAGCCTTCGAGTGCTCAAAACGACCCTCAGAGCAAACCGGAAGTCACCTCCTGTTTGCTTGGAGGGTCGTTTTGACTGCTCCAGAAGCTTCAGGGAAGTGTCCTGAAGGTCCCTGAAGCCTTCGGAGTGCTCAAAACAACCTTCCGAGCAAACCGGAAGTGACTTCCGGTTTGCTCAGAGGGTCCTGTTGACTGCTCCAGAGGCAGTTTCCTGAAGGTCCCTGAAGCCTCTGGAGGGCTTCCGGGGGGCGGGGGAGGCTGTTTTTCCCCTCCCCAGGCTCCTATAAAGCCTCTGGAGCCCGGGGAGGGCAAAAAAAGCATGCAAAAATGGGGGGGTTGCACCTGTAGTGTGTGCATGCGCCCTGGGGGCTCCCGCATTGCATTATGGGTGCGGCACGCCCACACACAACCCCCCTGCGCTCCCCTCACTTAAGGCACGTGAGCCAAAAATGGTTCGCCATCACTGACCTATACCCCTTTTCCCTCATGAAGGACATGCTATCTCATCTGGCCAAGGGAAAAGTCTTCACATAACTAGATCTCAGAGAAGCCTACTATCGAGTACTTATCAGAGAGGGAGATGAGTGGAAACAGCATTCAACTGCCCGCTATGGAGCTTTCAATTCAAAGTGATGCCTTTCGGATTGTAGGCGACCCCAGCGGTATTCATGCAGTTAATAAACAAGGTGCTGCATAAGCACCTCTACAGGTGGGAGGGTCCTCGTCTACCTGGATAACATCCTTATCTACACATAGACCATGGACGACCATGTACCCCTGGTCCGCCAAGTACTGGAGAAACTTCTGGCAGCCAACCTGTACGTTAAGGTATCAAAATGCGAATTCCACCATGCACAGTTAGACTACCTGGGTTACCGAGTGTCAAATGAGAGAATAGAGATGAACCCAGCGAAAGTGCAAGTCATCCTAAGCTGGTATCCCCCTCGCACCCGCAGAAAGCTACAAAGCTTCCTAGGGTTCGCGAACTTCTACAGGCAATTCATCCCCTCCTTTGCGAAGATTGCTAAACCCCTGACAGACCTCCTGAAGACAGGGAGCCCAGGAACAAAACCTTGTCCTGGACAACCCTTACTGTGGGACCTAACCTGCCAAGAGACGTTCAAAACACTAAAAGAAATGTTTGCAAAGGAGCCAGTGCTGAAGCATCCTGACCCCAAGCAACCCTTTGTGATCCAGGCAGATGCCAGCGACATGGCTGTAGGAGCGATGCTACTCCAAAGAAACAACCAAGGAAACTTCCAACACTGCACCTACACCTCCCGCAAGCTCACAGACACAGAGACGATGGGCAGCATGGGAAAAGGAGGCTTTCGCAGTGAGATGGGCACTGCTAACCTGGAGACACCTGTTGGAAGGGGGCCAGAAACCGTTCAAAGTCTGGACTGACCACAAAAATCTGGAGGCGCTTAGGACCCCACAGAAACTATCACCCAAACAAGTCCGATGGGCTCAATACTTCAACCGTTTTGATTTTGTTTTAAAGCACATTCCAGGGGGAGGAACTTTCTAGCTTACGCCCTCTCCCGCATGCCTCAGTACAAATGCGAACTGGAGCATGTAGTGGACGTCATCATTCTCTCTATTCAAACAGCTGCCTAAGTGACCACTAGGAGGCAATGCCGTGACCGGTAAGACCAACCTGCAAGCGACCTAATCACGAGGCTCAAAACCAAACTGCTAGCAGACCCCTGGTTCCAAAACAACCAACATATCTTGACAAAAAGAGATGACCTTGCATGGAAGGGGATGAAATTCTACATCCCAGAATCTTTACCTACCCTAATTTCCTGAGGAGCCACGACGCCAAACCAGCAGGCCACTATGGGTTCCTAAAGACTTTACACTTAGCCCGGAGGCAATTCTGGTGGCCTGGCATAAAGAAAGAGGTGGATAGTTATGTGAAAAGATGTACTATCTGCGCCACAATGAAGAGATGACCGGGAAATCCCCTCAGACTGCTGCAAACAGTAGCAGAGCCAACGAGGCCGTGGGAGGAGATCGCAATGGACTTTATAATAGAGTTACCGAAAAGTGGGGAAAACATGGTAATTTGGACTGTAACAGACCTGTTCTCTAAACACTTCATACCCTGCAGCGGACTATTCTCGGCTCACAAGCTGGCTAAACTGTTCGTGAAGCATATCTACTGACTGTATGGAGTACCTCGAACAATTATTTCAGACAGTGGGGTCCCGGTCACAGCTAAGTTCTGGAGGGAGTTCTTGCATTGGGTCATCTCAGGGTCTTAGTTCAGCTTTTTATCTGAGCACCAATGGGGCAGCAGAGAGACTGAACACCATGATAGAGCAGTACCTGAGGTGCTACGTGAACTATCAGCAGTCCAATTGGACAGACCTTTTATCTTTTGCTGAGGTCGCGTACATTAATGTTGTTCGCAGTAGCACAGGATTCACGCCGTTCAAAGTAGTGAGCGCCATGGATTTTGTCCCAATGCCTGAGTATCCAAGGGACCCCCCCCTCCTCAGTCAGCTGGACTGATTGGATGTCGATGCTGAAAGCAACCTGGGAAAATGTCAAAAAGGCACTGGCTAAAGCAGCAAAAACCTATAAGAAACAGGCAGATAAACACTGGGCTCTGCAACGGCCATTCTGGGTGGGAGAGAAGGTTTACCTCTCCACAAAATATTTGAGATTAAAACTGCCTAGCAAGAAACTGGGCCCAAAGTTTATGGGACCATTCCCCATAGTAAAGATCATCAACCCAGTCACAGTGCAATTGAAACTCCCTTGATTGCTGGGGAAGATACACCTGGCGTTTCATAGTAGCTTCTTAAAACCTGTGATCGGATCCAATCTGAGACCACTATCCTGGGAGCTCCTGGGCCCTGTGGTCATAGGTAAGGCCAAACCCATTATGAAGTTCAACGAGTCCTTGATTCGAGGTGGCACAGGAGACAACTCCAATACTTAATCAAGTGGAAGGGCTCCTCCTTATCGGAGGCATCTTGGGTAAAAAGTAGAAATATCCAGGCTGATCGCCTTATAGCAAAATTATATGTAGAAAATCCAAGCAAGCCTGGGAGAGGGACGCATCCCTAAGTTATACACCTGTACTCAAATTGTTTTGTTTCACACAGGTCGTTTTCGGGAAGTGAGGGGAGCCAGATGTCAACTTGTAAAGCATTTCCATGGCTACTATCATTGACATAGGAAAAGGGAGAATTCCATGCATACCTTTGGCCAGAGTCGGGTCTCATATTCCTATAACTGGCATGTGAAATGTTCATGTTCATAGCCTGCCGCAGCACCTTGTTGGTGGATGTTATTTATGACACAGACAGAAGTGGGGGATACAGGGGTAAAGTTCAAACACAATTAAGCGGAAGTCAGTTTCGGCTCTGCAGAAGAACATGCCAAAATGTTGATCCTAATAAATGAATGGATTTCTTTTGAATTTTGTCTCAAGGGTCGTAAACTAGGTCATCTTTTGGAAACTTCAAACCTTCTTGATGTGCTGAGTGAGAATCCAAAGTATGGATTAACTCTGCTTTCTTCCTTTCAGAGACTGAGTCCATTAAACTTTCTGCCACACCTCTCCTGAGCGATCCCCAGTTTGATGAAGACATAGCAGTTGATTTGATGTACTACTGATCTTATTGTCCACTCCTGGACTCTGGACCAGACAGTTGCCAGGGTGGGGTGGGATTCTCACTCAGCACATCGAGAAGGAGCGTGTCAGGTAAGACCAACGCCTGATATGCTGACATGAAAATCCAAAGTATGGGACATCCAAAGCCAGCTTGTCTTAAGGGTGGGCTGCAGTCTGGTCCCAAGTCCCCAGATTTGTATGCATCTTCTGAAGGACACTTCTGCCAAAGGCTGCCTCAGTTGAGGCAAATGCGTCCAGCTTATTGTGCCTGATGAATGGAGATGGTGAGGACCAAATTGCTGCCCTACAGACTTCCTTCTCGACAGAGGCCTGTGTTACCCAAGCAGCTGTTGTGGCCGCACTTCTGGTAGAATGCGCAGTCATTCATCGGGATAATGGAAGAGCTTGAATCTCGTAGGCCTTGGCGATGCATGTCCATGCCCACCGTACCACTGTTGATGCAGTAACCTTGCCACCTAGCTTAGAAAGTTGGAACAATACAAACAGTGATTCCATTTTTCTCAGGGGAGCTATTCTCTTTATGTATATGTGAAGAGCCCTCCTGACATCCAAGGTGTGCCACTTCTTCTCTAGTTCATGGGTTGGACTCAGACAGAAGTCCAGCAATATGATTTCCTGCGCCCTGTGGAACCTGGAATCAACCTTGGGTAAAAAGGAGTGTTCTAGGTGCAGTACTACCCTGTTTGGATGGAATATACATAAGTCCTCCCTTACAGAGAGGGCTGCCAGCTCCAAAATTTGTCTTGCCGAGGTAATAGCCTCAAGGAAAGCTACCTTGCATGTGAGGTATCGCAGGCTGATCTCCCATAACGTTTCAAAGAGGTTCAAGGAAAGTGCTTGCAGGACCTTGGGTAGATCCCAGGTGGGATACCTGTGCACCACTGGAGACGTTAAATTGGTTTCCCCACGAATGAATCTGCGCACTATAGGATGATGAACAAGGGATTCTAGATCCTCGCATAACAACACAGATGCCAGCACTTCGACCTGCTTGCGAATGGTGTTTGGGGATAGTCCTTTGTCTAGCCCTTTCTGAAGGAACTTCAGAATCTGGACCACTATTACTGAGATGGGATTGACGATGCTCTTGGAACACCAACTACAAAAAGCTTTCCAAGTCGAATTGTAGATTCTGTTAGTTGACAGCCTCCTGGACAGACAACTTGCCCTGTGTAAGGGCTCTCTCTCAAATGCCAGATGGTTAGCTACAACCATTATGGCTCCGGATGTACTAGAGTCCCCTGACTGAGGGATAACTTTTCCTGTGGATCCTCCAGGATCTGGATATCGATCGGCTGAGCAGGTCTGTGAACCACAACGTCCTGGGCCAGTGGGGGGCTAGGAACAATATTTCCACCTTCTCCTCTAGCACCTTCCTGATTACCCTTGGGATCAAGGGAAGAGGGGAAAAGGCATATAGGAGTCATCTCAGCCACAGGGTGCAGAGTGCATTTGCCTCCTCCATCCCTGGTGTTACAAACCTGAAGTAAAATCTCAGCAGCTGGCTGTTTAATGGTGTGGTGAACAAGTCCAGGACCGGAGACCTAAGGCATTCTGTCATTTCCTTGAAAGTTCTGGATGCAGGCGTCACTCTGTGTGATCGACTGTGGTCCTGCTGAGCCAGTCTGCTTGGACATTCATTGCCCTGAGATGTGCTCTGCTCTGATGGAGAGAAGATGCTTCTCTGCCCAGAGGCTCAACTGCTCTGCTTCTTGCATGAACTCTTGGAATGTGTGCCCCCTTGATGATTGATGTGGGCCTTGGTAACTACATTGTCCATCAGGATGAGAATGTGATGGCCAGTTATCTTGTCCTGAAACCCTCTCAGGGCCAAGTGAACTGCTCTGAGTTCCAGACAGTTGATATTGTTTGCTAGGTCCTCCCGTGACTGTTCCTGTGCCATCTGCGCCTGAAAGTGGGAGCTCCAGCCGAAGAGACTGGGGTCTGTTGTTAGGCAGTTGGCCTCCTTGAAGCACAATCCCTGTCCATGGCCCGGGGCGTCCACTAATTGAAGGACTGTAGCACTTTGTGTGGGACCAGAACCTTGGGTTTTGAATTGCCTTCTCCGGACCTCTGGTAAGGTAAGAGAAACCACTGTAAGGTCCTTGTGTGTAGATGTGCCCAGGGAACCTATTGTGAAGCACGATACCATTTTGCTTAGGAGCTTTGAGAGAAGGGCTAATGGAACTTTGCGGTCCGCCCGAATCTGATTTATTAATGACTTTACACTGTGCTGTCACTCCTGTGATAGGTAGACCTCACATAGAGAAGTGTCTATGACCACCCCCAGGACAGGAAAATGGGTGGTAGGAGTCAGATGACTCTTCCCATAATTTATAGAAGAACCATGATCCTGAAGAATCCGGATTGTGTCTTGTAGGTCCTCTGCTGCCTGACTGTGGAAAGAGGACTGGATTAAAGTGTCATCCATATAGCACTGGACTCGGATTGATAATGCCCTGATGTGGGCCAAGAGTGTTGCCAGAATCTTGGTGAACACCCTGGATGCTGAAGACAGACCAAACGGTAAGGCTCTGTATTGGTAATGCTGGCCCATGGAGCAGAACCAAAGGAACTGTCAGTGTAATGGTAGGATGGGCACATAGAGGTACATCTCCGTCGGGTCTATGGACATTAAGAAGTCGCCCTCCCAGATGCTCTCCAAGATGGACTGGAGAGATTGAATTTTGAATCTCTTGTAAATGGGGTACTTATTTAGTCTGTTCAGGTCTAGAATCGCTCTCCACCCGCCCGAGGCCTTGGGAACCACAAATAGTATGGAGTAGAATCCCTGTCCCCATTGTCTCATTGGGACCAGCTGGGTAGTTTGAATATCAAACAGGTGTTGGATTACAGTCTCTATGAGGCCCTTCCTTGTGTTGCCTCTTGGCACAGGACAAGGTATGAAGAATCTCGGGGGTGTGAAGAGAAATTCAAGCCTGAGGCCTAGTCTCTCTGTGTTTAGAACCCAGGTATCTCATGTGGTTACTTCCCATTGGTTCGTGAATAGCACTAGGTGGCCACCAATGGGAGGATCTGTCCTGGGGTCACTTGTAGCTCTTGAAAGGGTGGCTTCCAGAGCCATGAAATGGTTTCTTGGTCTGTAATTGTTGTTTGTTTCTATCTCAAAATCCAGCTGTCTCTGTTTGTCAATCAGTTCCCTCTGGCTATATTATAAAATCTCTTGTCATTCCCATTTGGGTTGGGATATATTCCAGGTTGGGCCCATTGTTTTCAGACCACCATCACGGAACAATTGTGGTGAGACCTCCTCATTCTGCATGACTGATTGTGTAAAGAGGAGCATATTTGGATCTGCCTTTGATACACTAGGTTCAGCCTCCATGTTGGCTGTGTCTTGACCTTAAACAAGAGAGGTTTGAAGAGAGGGCAAACCAGTGCCATGAATGCTGGGTGTTCAGGAGCCAATCCCTCTTCCTTTGAAAGACTCCAGTCTCTCTGTTCCTCCTCTTCTAAAATCCAATCTCTACTCTATAAGGATAGGGTGAGAGAGCGAGACTCCCTAAATCCCTAAAATCTTCCTGATCTTGGGGTTCCAGGTGTTGATTAAGCTCCAGGAATGAGTCTGATGCCACAGAAGCATTCTGGTTCCTCTGTTGCAAGGATGAGACCAGTCCTTGTGTTAAGGTTATCAAAATCTTCATTTGCTCAGAAATCTCTGAGCTTTGAATCTCCCCTGGGTGAAGCCCCGCTGCTGTGGGGGTAAAGATGGCCTCTTGAGCCACATGCCTCCTTTTAAAATCTGGCTCCTATCCATTCTCTGCTGACAGGCTATTTGCCTGCGAGGATTGCTCTTTGGTGCCCTCTGGCGACCAATTTGGGGGACTTATATGCCCCTGTCCCTTGGCTGTCCTGTATGAAGGGCTTTTTGTCGTTATCTTGACAGCTATTTTCCCAATGCCCACCTCTGATGCTAAGAGGCTACTTTGTTAAACCTGGGGTTGCATTGAGACCCCCCCTTTTTTCCCCACTTACATGAGCCACCTTGTGGCTTTCTGATGCAGCAGTATTTTGCACCCTTTATTGCTGCACTGGGGATTTTGAAACCCTGCTAGGGAGGCACCAGGATGTCTGCTGATGAAAGCGTACCAAATGTCAGCTCTCCTGGGATGAATCAGAAATGGTGGCTGCATTGAGCTAATTAGATCTTCAGCCATGTTATTCTGGCAGCTGTGCCGCTCAGACCAGGTAACCAGTGCACTCATTGCAGCGGTTGTGCTGATAAAAATGGGGGAACAGCTGTTTCCTTGTAGCAGCTGTGTGAGTCAGACCAGGATAGCCAGTTGGGTCTTACCGGTAACTTCCTAGCTTGCACAGGCAGTAATGCCCTTTGAAATCCCCTCCAGCGTAGCTACGGAGTCCCTTTAAAAAGCCTCTCCAGCGCAGCTTTCTTGCCCTGCCGCAGTGGCTCCATCATTGGCTCAGTCTTTCTACCGTTCATTGCTGATTTTTTGCAAGGGAAAGAATCCACAAATCTGACTTTCTTCAAAACAGCTCTGCACCCCAGAAGCTCGCTTTCAAAGTTACTGCCTTCTGCTCTTTAATGCTGCTCTTAAAGAGACAGGCTGTGCTTCTCAGCCACCTGGAAAAAGGCTAAATCGCTAACCAATGCTGATAAATTCCTCTATTGCTGATTCTGAGAATCCAAAGTAGGATAAATTCCATTGTTCTGAGAAACCTTTACTACACATGTCTCTTTCTGATGAAGACTGAATCAAACTAGGGATCAATCAGGAGAGACGTGGCAGAAACTTTTAATGGATTCAGTCTCTGAAAGAAAGAAGGTGGAGTTAACCCATATTTTGGATTCTCACATTAGCACATTGGAGAAAGGTAGTTCCTTAGATAACAGATATGATGTTGTGATGGGTTTTAAAGGCAAGAACCAGCACCTTGAATTGCACCTGGGGGGCAGCTGGTAGCTAATGCAGCAGAGATGACACATGAGCAGAATGAAAAGTACCCACTACTGCTTACACCATTTCAAAGAATTGCTACCCCTGGGTGGTCTTCAAGGACAGATTCATGAAGAGTGCATTGCAGTAACCAGATGGCTTTGAGATAACCAGGGCAGGATTGACCATCTGCAGGGCCTCTAAGTTGAGAAAGAGTGCAAGTGGTACATAAGAAGCAGCATTTATGAGTCAAACTGTACAGCCCTAGGCTGTACCCAAATCTCAAATTGGGAAGTTGCAGTTCAAAACTTTAGCTGACTCTGTTACAAAGCATTAGTTTTAACCGATATCAAAGCTTTATGTCTGGTGCTAGAACTGCAATTTGGGAACAATAGGCAGTTCAACCTCAGTAAGACTGAGTAGCTTTGGAGGATCCAGGAAATTACCATCTCTGGTGCTGGATAAGATGGTACTGCCCCAGCAGATCCTATGTATAATCTCAAGGTCCTTTTGGACTCATGATTCCTGTTCAATGCACAGGTGACAACTGTGGCTCGAAGGACCTTTGCACAACTTTGGGTTGCATGCCAATTGACTTGTTCTTGGATCAGGAGACTCTGCTGTAATCTTGGTCACTCTTTTCCTGATCACCTCCTGAATGTACTCTATATGGGATTGTCCTTGAAGAGCATCTGTAAATTTTAACTGGTACAAAATGTGATGGCCCAGGCACTCCCAGATCAGAACAAACTATATCTATACTCTGAACTGCAATGGTTGCTAGTTTGCTTATGAATTCAATTCAAGATGTTGATAATGGCACATGCCCACATGGCATGGCAGATTATTTGAGGGGCAGATTTTCCCTAGTTACATCTATCTGCCTTTTAAGATCTAAAGGAAGGGACAAATGCTAAGGACATTCATTTGTTAGTAGTCAGGAAGACAGCCTTTGCTATCTGCCCTTTGGAATATAATTTCCTCCAATGTGAGATTGGTTGGACTCTACTGATCTTTTAGAAATCCTTTAAACCTAGTTCTGTCATTGGGATAGGGGAATCTTACAGAATTATATAGCCGGTTTTCACAAATTGTTTTATGATTTAATGTTTTAATTAGTTGTAAGTATGTTTGCTGTTATTGTTATGGTTACTTATTTGCATATTGTTTCTTATTATTCTTATAACTATGTGAGTCTCCCAGAGCCGTATATGGTTATGCTGTATAAATTGAACAAATATAATCGCGCAAGGACTGCAAGTCACATTCTATGACTACGAGGAGCAAATAAATACATATGCACATCAGATGTGTTTTCAACAAAATAAAAATGATGGGGCATATTCACTAGAATCACGTATAGTGATTTTTGATTTCTTGAAGCAAGATCAAGAAAGAAGCTTAAAAGGAGCCCTTTCAATCCCTAATCCCCATTTCCCAGCCTTTTACCTGGACACCATGCATGATGTAAATCTTTTCCGCCTCGCTCAGGACCACCGACGCCATAATAATTAGTCCTAAACGCAGGCTCCTTCTTCTCTAACACCAAGAACCGCTTATCCGATTGTCAAAAAAGGCGCCTGACACCACCATAGAGTTCCGTTAGCCTCGTGCCTTTGTAGCGCCTTCTGATTACGTCACTCTCCTTCGGCTTCCCCGTCGCTGCTTTTTAGTTTCTTCCCGTTTTTGTTACGAATACGTGGAGAAATGGTATCCCCGCCTATTCTCACTGGGTGACTCATTCCTTGCTCGTACGTCATGGATTGCGAGGGAAACTCAACCCCGGGATTTCCCGTCTTCGGTGCAATTTTTTTCTGGAGAAGCGGGACGGTGCTTCTGCTAGATCGGAAGGAGGAAAGAAAAGTCCAAGGCATTCTTTCCGATCGTAGGTATGTTTAATCAGATACAAATCCAGCTGATCGCGTCAGATACATGCACCCTGGTCTATGGTTATATAGTATACTATGGCTAAATTTATGAGTAGAGTTCTGTGCAAATAGAATAGACTGAAGGTGATGCATAATATTCCGAATACAATTGTTCTCAGAATTTGAAATTTTAAACATAATAGTTTTTTATTTATTTATTTTCATCAAATGTGAATTAGATAACAGATATAAGTATAGACATGATTATGAATACATGAAATGAATACGAATACAAGGGAATATTAGAACAGGGCTGGTGCACTTATGCACACCCCTTAAAGACCTCTTAGGAATGGGGTGAGGTCCACAGTAGATAGTCTAAGGTTAAATTTTTGGGGGTTTGGGGAATAAACCAGAGTTAAGTAGTGCATTCCAGGCATTGACCACTCTGTTACTGAAGTTGTATTTTCTGCAATCAAGTTTGGAGCGGTTTAACATAAGTTTGTATATATTGTGAGCTCTTGTGTTGTGGTTGAAACTGAAGTATTCATTGATAGGTAGGACATTGTAGCAGATCATTTTATGTACTACACTTAGTTCAGATGGAAGATGGCGAAGTTCTAAATTGTCTAAGCCCAAAATTGCAAGTCTGGGGGTATAAGGTATTCTGTTACGACGTGAAATATCTCTAGATTCGTTTGATTGTATTTATATCTGATATGCAATGCGGGTTCCAGAAAGATGAGCTGTATTCAAGAATTGGTCTAGCAAAAGTTTTGTATACTCTAGTGTGCAATTCAATATTACTGGAGAAGAAGCTTCACAAGGTTAGGCTGACAACTCTTATCTTTTCCCCTCTTATTAATTCTGCAATTTTGTATTTATCTTCTGGTCTCTTGATTTTTTTCCCATTTATTACTTTCCTATTTTTTACCTCTTTCCTATAGCCATTTGTACCATAAATTCCATACTGTGTATAGTACTCTGATTCCTCTTTGTCTTTTAGCTCTTTTGTCAGCCCATCCATTTTGACGCATTCCAGTATTTTTTTATCACATTTTCTTCTGTTGGCGTGTGTTTATTTTTCTAGTTCTGTGCGTTTGTGATTCTTGCTGCCGTGATTACATGTAGTATTAGATATTTAATTTTTTTTCATAATTCCCCTTGATTATTCCTAGTAAGAGCAGTTCCGTTTTTAGTTCTTTTGGGTGTGTAATAATCTCTTCGAGACAGACTTTTATTTTTCTCCAGTATTTTTTTGCCGATGGACACGTCCACCACATATGATAAAATGTTCCATGTGCTTGGTTACATTTCCAGCATGCTGGTGAACATTCTGGAAACATTCTTGCTATTCTTGCAGGTGGTAGGTGCCATTCTGTAGAACATTTTGTATAAATTCTCCCTGTAATTTGTTTCTCAGAGATTTTCCTGTTCTGCTAATTTTATAGTAAATCCAAAATTTGTACCCCATATTATGATAGTCTCTTTCACTACTTCTTCTTCCATATTAAATCTTAATATGTAGTGGAATATTTTTTTAATCAATTTGTCTTCCGTTCCCTGTAAATTTTTATCTAATTCTTGTGGTTCTTTGTAGAATCCATCTGTTTCTCGGTCTTTCTTGTACCTTCTGTATTTGTACAGAAGGTACAATTCTTGTACCTAGCTGTATTTGTAAGTATGGGTGCCAGTCTATATCTATTCCCTCATTCTTTAATTCTTGTCTTGTTTTTAATCCCTCCTGGTTATCTAATAAATCTTCATATCTTATTATTTTATTTATATCTAATATGTTTGGATATATTAGTGCTTCCGTAGTCGATAGCCAGATAGGAATTTTATTGTAGTGTTTTCTTTTAATTTTTAACAATGTTTGAAGTAGGGCATTTCTAATTTGGTGCCTTTGAAAGTAGCCATGAGTTTTATTCTCCCCATCCCAAATAAAGGCATGCCAGCCAATTTCTAGGTGATGCCTTTCTATTGTTAATATTCTCTTGTTCTTTAGATTTGTCCAGTCCCTTATCCAGTTAAGCACTGCTGCCTGGTAATAGAACTCCCAATTTGGGAGTCCACAACCTCCTTTCTCTCTACAGTCTTGCAATAATTTTAATTTAATTCTTGGTTTTTTTCTCTAGCCAAATAAATTGTGTTATTAATTTGTTTAAATCTACAGATATTTTTCCCCAAATGTATTGGTGTTACCTGGAATAGGAACGGGATTTTTGGTAGGACATCCATTTTAACTACAGCAATTCTTCCTGTTAGTGAGATTTACAATTTTTTCCAATTTTCCAATTTGAGGTTGACAAATTTTAATGCCTTTTCGGCAATGATGTTACAGTGAGCTCTGGCACTTAGATCATTTGAGATGAGTACTCCAATGTCCTTGACAGTATGGGGGGGGGGTCATCTATGACAGTGTTTTTCAACCTTTTTTGGGCAAAGGCACACTTGTTTCATGAAAAAAATCACGAGGCACACCACCATTAGAAAATGTTAAAAAATTTAACTCTGTGCCTATATTGACTATATATAAAGTAATTCTCTTGAATAGGAATCAAATAAACACAAAGAAAGTATTTTATAATTACTTTATTATGAAATAGTAAGTAAACAGAAATATGAAAAATTATAAAATATTCTGAGAGTTGAAGTCCACCAAGGGCATCAATCATATTAGCCCAGGGATCTGCAAAATTGGCTCTTAAGACTGGTGGACTTCAACTCCCAGAATTCTGAGAGTTGAAGTCCACCAAGGGCATCAATCATATTAGCCCAGGCAGGGATCTGCAAAATTGGCTCTTAAGACTGGTGGACTTCAACTCCCAGAATTCTGAGAGTTGAAGTCCACCAAGGGTATCAATCATATTAGTTCAGGCAGGGATCTGCAAAATTGGCTCTTAAGACTGGTGGACTTCAACTCCCAGAATTCTGAGAGTTGAGGTCCACCAAGGGCATCAATCATATTAGCCCAGGCAGGGATCTGAAAAAGTGGCTCTTAAGACTGGTGGACTTCAACTCCCAGAATTCTGAGAGTTGAAGTCCACCAGTCTTAAAACAGCCACCTTTGCAGACCTCTGTGTTAGCCCAAAGCCTGGCGCTGGGCGGGCCTTGCTCCCCCATTGGTGGAGCCCCAAGAAGCGAGGAGGGAGAAAAAGAGACGGAGGCAAGGAGCTTCTCCCCCGCCCCCGCAAAAATCTTATCAGGGAGCTGGCGGGCAGTAGCAAATTAGCTGATCACGTGGCGTGATCGGCTAATTTGCTACTGCCCGCCCGGCTCCCCGGTTAGATTTTTGCTGGGAGGAGGCGGGGGGGAAGCTCCTTAGCCTCCGTTTCTTTTTCTGCCTCCTCACTTCTCGTCATTCCACTTGTCAAAACTTCTCTTGCATCAAATTTGCAACGACCTTATAGAATAACAGAGTTGGAAGGGACCTTGGAGGTCTTCTAGCCCCAAGAAGCGAGGAGGGAGAAAAAGAGACGGAGGCAAGGAGCTTCTCTCCCCCCCCCCCCCCCGCAAAAATCTTATCAGGGAGCCGGCGGGCAGTGATCAGCAAATTAGCTGATCACGCGGCGTGATCGGCTAATTTGCTACTGCCCGCCCGGCTCCCCGGTTAGATTTTTGCTGGGAGGAGGCGGGGGGGGGGGAAAAGCTCCTTAGCCCCCGTTTCTTTTTCTGCCTCCTCGCTTCTCGTCCCCGCCAGGCGGATCTGATCGGAACGCCCGTGTGTAAGAGGCGAGCCCTTACTTTTATTATTACTTTTATATTTACTCCGTCTCCTCCTGCTCCGGTCCTCCTGGTGGCTTGAGTCACGACGTCGCACACTGTGCTCGGGCGGGAAGGAAGGCTGGAGTCTGGACCAATCACAGCCCGGACATCAGAAAAGTGGAATTTTTCAATTTTTCCCACGGCACACCAGGCAACATCTCGCAGCACACTAGTGTGCCGCGGAACAGTGGTTGAAAAACACTGATCTGTGAGATCATATCTATTCAGCTTGTATTTCATGTTCTGATGTTTTCTGCCAATGTGTAAGACAGCATTTGTTGGTTAAGATTTGGAGTTGCCAATTTTTTGACCATTTTGTAGGGTAGCAGCATTGTCGATGGTGTTGAATAGTTTTACATCATCAGCAAGGAGAACACAATTGCTTATATGATCGCAAAAGTCATTTAGGTAAAGTATAAAGAGTGTGGATCGTAAAATGCTATCTTGGGGGACACCGCTGTTAACAGGTACAGGGTTAGATAGGGTGTTTCCTAGTTTGTCTACTTGTTGCCTGTTTGATAGGAACACATCTATCCACATGCAGGGAACTGGAGATGCCATAAAATTTTAGTTTTAAAAGTAGTTTGTCATGTGCTACTGAATCAAAAGCTTTACAGAAGTCTATGTAAATTGCGTCTATTGCTTTATCCTGATCGAGTTGTGAGGTCCATATGTTTTTGCAGTATAAGAGTTGCAGATTGCAAAACAGATTTTTCCTGAAGCCAAACTGCTTGTTAGAGTAGGTTGTTTGTCTCTAAGTAGAGGGTAATGTATTGGTTTATGATTGATTCCATGACTTTGCAGGTGACGCAACATAATGAGATTGGTCTGTAATTTTCAACTAGGCTGGGGTCACCCTTTTTGAAGATAGGGTTGACTGTGGCTAGTGAACATAAGTTAGACGAGGTGGTTTTGAAGGATCGTTCATAGATTATGCTAAGATGTTCTGCTTTGGTGGTTGAGAGCCTTTTTCTCATATATGCTCTACATCATCCGTCCTTTTGAATGATACTCAATATTGAGTATGAATTCAGTATATAAAAAGATGTTCATAATAATGGACAAATGCACCTGATTTATTTTCCATACTCTTATGTATATCTTAATATATTAATGGAAATGCTGTCTGTCTTTTGATTAATCAAAACCATATTAAAGTTTCTAATTTGTTGTCTTTGCCGAAAAAAGTATCTGTTTTAGGAAAAAGCTTTCATAGTTTATAATTTATTTAGTTAAAAGTGTGGAATACTGTCCTTAGAAAGATATATTACATCCATGGTTATGGGTCCACAATTTATAGATAACCAATGTAAGACAATCTTGTCTCTCTCATACAAGATTAGATAGACAAACATGTGTTTCCATTATCAGATACAGTTGTTAAAATGCCTTTCCCCAACTTAAATATTACAGTATTTGAGGTAAAATAACTATAGTGCTCCTTTCAGGAACTACATGAACTATAGTAAGGCTATTATTTTAACTATACCTATATAGGGATTTATTTCAATAAAACTTTCCAATATATATGCTATAGAGTTCCTGATCTGAATTGCAAATTGGAATTAAAAACATAAAATGTTTGGATAATGGAGGAAGTCATTTTGAGCACTTTATGTGTAATGGTATATATATTCTTGTTTTGGATTTTTTTCTGGAGTTAACATTCCTGCAAAAGCATCAGTAGAATGTTAACATCCAGGTTTACCTATATTAGTTTATGGTGACAAAATATCAGGAGTCTGCTGGCATATTTTGTTAATAACCAATTTTATTAAAAGGACACATTTTTGTGAGTTGCAGCTCACTTCATGAGATAAATAAAACGAGTTCATGAAAAGATGTGCCCTTTAATAAAAATAGTTAATCAAAAAGGTGCCAGCAAACTCCTAATTTTTGACACCTAATTCTGTTTAACTATTTAAAAATGAGTTTGCTGGTTCATTTTATTCTCTTGATTTTTAGATAACTTGTGGGGCCATTAGTATTAACATACCATTGCTGGAATATACCAGCGTTGGCAAACCTTTTCAGCAATGAGTGCCAAAACGGGAGTGAACACGTGCGTGTGCCGGAAACCAGAAGAGTAGCTACCGGATGCGCATGTATGCGCCAGGAAGATAATCTTCCGGTTTTCAGTGTGTGCATGCGCACCAGCTAGATGGTCTTCACACACGCATACATGCCAGAAACTGAAGAACAGATGACCAGTGCGCATACACATTCTGGAAACCGGAAGATCATCTTCCCGGCACGGGCATGCTCACCAGCTGGCTGCTCTTCCGGTTTCCAGCATGCATGAAGACCAGCTGGCTGGTGCACCGGAATCTGGAAGAGCAATCGGCAACGGCTTGCGTGTCCAGAGAGATGGCTCTGTGTGCCACTTCTGGCATGCGGGCCATAGGTTCACCATCACAGCAATATACTATATTGCTGTTGTGACTCCAGATTTGACTATTTTAAAATGTATTGTTTTGGCTGCTGATGCAAACAGAACCGACAGCTAACTCTAGTGCAAAATATCTGGGTGCATCTAATACTGAATACAACATTTTGGCCTCCTGAAACACCAGCCCCTTCACAAAAATGGATGTGCATAGGCTTTGGAAGGTCTGCAAAGTGCTCATAGGGGCTGGGGAGGGCAAAAATGAGTGAAAAACAGGCTTTTTTCCACTCGTTTCTGCCCCCCCCGGCCCCCAGGAGCATTCTACAAGCCTCCCAAAGCTTATGCATGCCCTGATTTGTGCAAAAAAATGGGCCCATTTTCACAAAAAATGGGCCGGTTTTTGCTCATTTCCCCCTCCCCAGCCTCCAGGAGCACTTCGCAGGCCTCTCAAACTCTCTGCCTGCCCTGTTTTTCACAAAAAAATGATGCGTGCAGAGGATTTGGGAGGCCTGCAGAAATTTAATTTTTTTAATTTACCTCTTCAAAATATTGGTGTGTCTTCTAGTCTGAAATATACAATATACTAAAAATGTAACTGATGACCTCTTAAAATTAGTATTTATTCTCTGTAGCTTAATTCCTGCTTCCTTATTATGCAGCCTTTATATTATTTTAAGATTGTGTTGCTTTTTCATCACTTTAGGATATTTCTGAGTTTAATTTTAAACAGATTAATATAATGGTATAATTTTCTTAGACTGTACATTTTATGGGTTGGAATTTTTTAAAATGATCATTAGTATAAAAACAAACTCAATAAAAGAAAAGTATCACGTGAAACAAATCTTTTTACTTGGAAAATATGTAATAGTGTGCAATGGCTATTATTTACTATGGCAGATAGGCCTTAACGTATAATCACAATTGAGCCCAAAATTTCCATTGCTAAGCAAGATAGTTAAGTGAGTTTTGCCCATTCTCCTAGGCACTGCTTGGAGTGTCCAAGCATGGGTTAACTTCAGCTTGCTGCCCAAGGACTGAGTTCAAATCTTTGTGTAGCCACGCCTCTGCTCCCTCCAGGAGCTCAGTTTTAAAAACTCAGTCGCCCTAAAAGGATGCAATTGGAGAGTCTCCAGACCTTGAGCAGCAAATTGAACTCTCCATTCAGTTAGTGTAGCCTCTTTTTATTATTTTTGTATTAGTTTAGTGTACCTTGTTAAACTTGTATCATTATACAAAGTGTTGTGAAAGCGTGGAACAGGCGCTCGGAGCGCGTGGGTCTTCCACGATTTCTGCGGTCAAGGCTTCACCGGGAGGCTCATTAGCGGCTGCTGACGGGCTTTGAGGGCAGGTAGGTAGCCAGGAACCCCTCAAATCGTTGCCTGACCTTTAAAACTTAAATCGGAAGCCCTACTGAGCTCTCCGATCGGCAGGCAGTTCCCCGGTGCGCTCCATAGCTTGCGGCGGCCATTTTGAAAGGAAAAAAAGTGGCGCGCTTTATTTTCAAGCCGTTACTTTGCCGCAGCCTGATTCCCTAAGCAGATCGCCACCAGGAGTGTCTTAAATTGGGTTTTCCCCTGGGTCACCAGGCAGGATCTCCCCCCCCCTCTCCAGGAAGATCGTGTGGGCGGCAGCAAGGAGTTTGGCTCTCTCGGGCCGTTCCTCGCCTATTTAAGACGCTGATCTGCATTGCCTGGAACCTTGCTTTTTGGCACCAAAACGTCTGCTAGCTGCATCGAGTTCTGGCAAGGCCCCAGTCCCATCAGAGCTTGACCTGGAGTGAAGAGGCCTACCTGCAGGGCCTTTACTACTGGGAGCAGCTTCTTCTAAAGCTCTTTTAAGAGCAAAGAGGTACCATGGCCAATAAGAACGTGGCTGAAGCCAGAGACCCAGTTGAGCCTCCCCCCAGCAAGCGCAGCAAAACCAACCCTGCTGCAAAGGGAGATGGTGCAGCCTGCCCTGAGAAAGGGAAGCAGCCACAAGCCAAAAAGACTTCCAAAGCTGCAGAGAAATTGGCAGAGAGGAGACAGAAGGCCCTGGAGAGACAGTTCCAGAAGGCAGCTAGTGCACAGGCTGTGCAAAACAGAGCCTTGCCAGTTTTATCAGTTCCTGCTGAGGGTGACTTGGAACAGGCCCCACAGGAAGGCCTACCTGACTTGGCTGAGGAAGAGGAATTTGGCTTCTCACCAAATCCTTCCAGGGCTTCCCCCAGATCCTTCAATTCTTCCCTAGAGGAGGTAGAGGAGGAAGAGGCCTGTTCCCTGTTGGGAGAAGATCCCCCTCCAGTCGAGCGTAGAGCTGTGGAAAACCCTGGCCTACCCCTATCAATGCAGGAAGTGGTTGAGAGAGCAATCTCACAGGGTATTGCTAGTGGGATCCAGCAGTTAGGATTGACCTTGCCTCTGCTTGCCAAATCCAGAGCAAAAGGGCCGAAACCCAGCATTCTTCCTCTGGTTTCTGGGGCTTCCCCTCCAGCCTCCTCAGCGGTCAGTGAGGAGTCTGATGAGGAGGGGGCTGGGCAGGAGGCCCCTGATTTCTCAGAGGATGAGAATCCGACCCCCGATGCCCCCACCTGTTCTGGCTTATTCAAGCCATCTATGTTTAAGGCTATCTTGACTAAAGCAAGGGCATCGGCTATCCAGATGGGACTCCCCGCCCAATCGGATAAGCCCACTACCGATTCTGCTGACAAGAACGCCATTGGGCCAGGGTGTTGTGTCCGGGCAGATGACGTCAGGGAGTTCCCTCCGTCTGCCGGCATCTGCGCTAGCAACAGCCAGGTCGCGTCTGATTGGCTAAGACGCGACCTGGCTGAGAGCGGGGAAACTCTGGCTTGGGGATTGGCTGGTTCATCTGACAGCTTCGTATAAATAGCTGTCAGATGAACCCTGCATTGATTCTCTCCTGTATTTTGACTGTGAATAGCTTGTTCAATAAAGTTGGTTGAATTCTCCTCACGTCTCCGCTCGCCTTTCGTTCGAACTTAACACTGCCGACGAAGGTGGGATCCCGCCGCTAACCCACCGAAACCCACCGAGCGTGTCATTTTGCCACAATCGCACCGGCGACCCGTTCCTGGCCGGCCTAGCTCGTTCCTGAGGAGACCATGTCGGCAATGCCAACCTTCGTGCCTTTTGGCTGCGACGGCGAGACGTGGGAGGCATTCATGGAGCGCTTCGAGTGCTACCTCATAGCCAACGGCCGTCGCGACGTTCCAGACGACGAGAAGTGCAGCTTCTTCTTGAGCTGTTGCGGCACGCCAATGTTTAGCGCCGCTCGCTCGTTAGCCGCCCCACAGCCAGTCCATTCTCTGGACTGGGCGACATTAACCGAGCGTCTTCAGCGCCACTACGCCCCCACTCCATCCTGGGTGGCGAGGCACTACGCTTTCCGGCGTTGTGTACAGAAGCCGGAGGAGTCGGTGAGCCAGTTCCTCCAGGCGCTTCGCACCGCGGCGATGAGGTGCGAGTTTGCCGACCTCGATCGCAACCTGACGGAACAGTTCGTCAGCGGCGTAAAAGACCTGCGCCTTCGCCGGCGGCTCCTGTCACAGGCAGACATCACGCTGGCTGGGGCCATCGAGCAGGCAAGGGCGGCTGAACTCTCCGACGAGTCAATGGCGGAGATGTTCAACCTGCCGCCCCCGCCAGGCCGCACCTGCCTGGTGGACGAACTAGTTCCCTTGCCTAATGACTATCCTGAAGAGGGAGCGGTGGCGCGCATTGGCCAGTCCGCCAGAAGACGCGTTCCTCAGCGAGCCCGGGAAGCTGTGCCCGCTTGCCTTGGCTGTGGAGGCAACCACGACCGCTCGGGTTGCCCTTTTAAAACCGCAATTTGCCGCCGCTGCCTGAAGAAGGGACATTTGGCCCAGGTCTGCCGAGCGCAGCTTCCCTTGCCACAGCGAGCAGACGACGTCCCGACCACAGCCGCCGTTAAACAGCGACCGGGAGGCCGTGCTGGACGACAGCAGCAGCCGCAGCAGCAGCAGCAGCAGCAGCCTTCGCGCGGAGGCTGCTACGCCGTGGACGCAGACTTCCACGCCAACCCCGCAGAGTTGGCCTTCCACACGGGTGCAGGTGCGGAGCGCATCAAGGCGTCGCTCCTCATAGAAGGCTCCCCCTGCACCATGGAGGTGGACTCGGGGTCGTCTCGATCCCTTTTGTCGTGGACAGAGTTCTCCCGCCTCTGTCCAGGCATCTCAAAGACCCAGTTGGCCCCTCCAGACGCAACCCTACGGGACTACCAGGGGACTCAAATTCCTACCCTGGGTTGTCACCTGGTGCGGGTGGAATACGGGGACTATTCGGGGTGCCTTCCTCTACTAGTTGTAGAAAAGCCTTTACCGGCCCTCCTGGGCCTTGACTGGTTCCCGGCACTTGGCCTATCAGTGCACGGGATTAGACAAGTGGTGGCCACGCCTCCCGACGTGGCCGACGTCCTTGCCAAATTTTCTGATGTGTTTGATGGGCAGCTGGGGGCGTATAAGGGCACGCCCATCTCCTTGAACCTAGATCCCCAGGTTGCCCCCATTAGGCTGAAGGCCCGTAGGGTGCCTTTCGCTTTGAGGGCAAAGGTTGATGCGGAGCTCGACAAGCTCGTCGCGCAGGGAGTCTTGGAGCCGGTGGATTACTCCAAGTGGGAGACCCCTTTGGTCATCCCAGTTAAGGCGGATGGGTCCATTCGCCTCTGCGCCGACTTCAAATCCACCATCAACCTTGCCCTCCAAGCGAACCCCTATCCAGTTCCGGTAGTGCAGCACTTGCTCCACTCTTTGGGGCAAGGCTGCATCTTTGCGAAGCTGGATATGGCGCAGGCCTACCAGCAGCTCCCGGTGGATGACGAGGCGGCGGCTGCGCAGACCATCGTCACCCACCGTGGAGCTTTCCGTTGCCGCCGCTTGCAATTCGGCGTTTCCGTAGCCCCGGGGATCTTCCAGAGCCTCATGGAGCGGCTGCTCCATGGACTCCCTGGCGTGGTTCCGTATTTCGATGACGTCCTGATCGCCGCTAGTAGCCGATCGGGCCTCATCGAAGTACTGGTGAAGGTCCTCGAGCGTTTCAGGGGCTCGGGCTTAAAATTAAAGCGCAGCAAATGTTCATTTGCTGTGCCCCGGGTGGATTTTCTGGGCTTCACGATCGACGCCCAAGGAATTCACCCCACCCCTTCTAAGGTTGCAGCCATCAGGAACGCCCCCACGCCTGCCTCCAAGACGGAGCTGCAGGCGTTCCTTGGCTTGCTTAACTTCTACGCGCCTTTCTTACCGCATAAGGCGTCACTAGCCGAGCCGCTGCATCGGTTGCTCGACCGATCGGCAGCCTGGCGCTGGGGCAGCCGCGAAGCGCATGCGTTCGCGGCTGTCAAAGACTTGCTGACGTCAGAGGCAGTCCTCGTTCAGTATTCGGACAAGCTGCCTTTGACTCTTGCTTGTGACGCCTCGCCCGTGGGTTTGGGGGCAGTCCTGAGCCATGTGCTGCCCAATGGCTCGGAGGCCCCCATAGCCTTTTATTCCCGGACACTGACTTCTGCGGAACGCAATTACAGCCAGATCGACAAGGAGGCTCTGGCTGCAGTGTCAGGGATTAAAAGGTTCCACGACTACCTCTATGGTCGGCACTTTACTTTGTTCACCGACCATAAGCCACTCCTTGGGCTTTTGGCAGGTAACAAGCCGACCCCTCCCATCCTGTCACCGCGCATGACCAGGTGGACAGAGTTCCTAGCTGCATACAGCTATACTCTGCTCTACCGCCCGGGCAAGCATTTAGGGCACGCTGATGCCCTCAGCCGCTGCCCCTTGCCCGTTGCTGACCCCCCGACAGTGCCTTGCCTGTCGGTCTTGGCCATAGCAGATTTGGATCTGCCACTCTCTTCAGGAGAGGTGGCCTCAAAGTCTAGGGCTGACCCTGACCTGTCCCAGGTCATCCTGTGGGTCCAAAGGGGCTGGCCTGAGGGTCCGGTGCCAGAGCACCTTCGTCCCTTCAGGGCCAGGCAGTTGGAGCTGTCACTTCACAGTGGGTGCCTCCTGTGGGGTGACAGGGTGGTCATTCCACCCAGCCTGCGCCATCAGGTGCTATCTCGCCTTCATGAGGGCCACCCGGGCATAGTGCGCATGAAATGCCTTGCGCGCAGCTATGTCTGGTGGCCTCGCATTGATGACGAGATAGCCGCCTGGGTGGCCGGCTGCTCCTCCTGCCAACATTCCCGACCGGCGCCACCGGCTGCCTGTCCTAGGGAATGGGAATTGCCTCGTGGTCCTTGGTCCCGTCTTCACGTGGATTTCGCGGGCCCCTTCAGAGGCCAGGTCTTCATGGTGGTGGTGGATGCATATTCGCGCTGGGTGGAGCTCATCCTCATGAGGTCCACCACAGCCGAGGCCACGATCAGAGAACTGACTAGGCTTTTCGCCACCCATGGCGTGCCGGACGTCATTGTCTCTGATAACGGGCCTCAATTTGCATCCACCGCGTTCCAGCTGTTCCTGGCCTCTCAGGGCATCCGCCATGCCCCAGTCGCCCCATACCATCCGGCTAGCAATGGCCGGGCGGAAAGGGCGGTCCGCTCGGCCAAGGAGGCGTTGGGCAGGATGGATGGGGCTGACTGGCCTTCAAGGGTGGCTGCTTACCTCTTGGTACAGCATGCCACTCCTTGCCCCCTGACCGGGAAGTCTCCAGCTGAGCTGCTGATGGGCCGGCGCCTGCGGACCACCTTGGATAGGTTGCACCCACTCTATTCAAGCGAACAGCCTGGCAACCTGGGGCCCCCTTCCCGCACTTTCCTCCTGGGCGATGCTGTTTGGGCTCAGGCATTCTCAGGGGCAGTTAGGTGGGTGCCTGCCACCGTCACCGCCATAACCGGCCCCTGTTCTTACAGGGTCCAGCTACATGATGGGACCGAATGGCGGCGGCACCTGGATCAACTGAGGCGCCGCCTGCCCAGCACCAGCGACAACACCCCCGCAAGGTCGACCATCAACGTCGCTGCGCCTGAGCCCTCCAACGTTCTGTTCCCTGGTGCCCTTCCACCAGATATCGTCCGGCCGGTCCAGCTGCCCGGGGCTTCCCCATCCTTGGACGCCGCCTCCCGGCCGTCCACTATTGTGGGGGTGTCGCCCGTTAGGCGACAGCCTCCCGGGTTCCAAATGGCCTTCCCCGAGTCAGGCCAGGCCTACCAACAAGTGCCCAGCTCAAGCCCGCCTTCGGCCGCGCCCCCTCGGCCCTGCCTACCTGGGCCTGGTTTTCCTCCGTCAGGGGTGGGCCTCCAAGATGGCGCCCGGAGCTCCACTCCCTTGCGGGAGGAGCTTCCACGGACACCACCTTCCTCTTCGACGCCTCCTGCCGAACTGAGGCGTTCTGGGCGGGTCCGGCGCCGCCCAGAATATTTACGTGACTACGTTTGTGCGTCGCTTGCACATGCGCAGTCACTGGGGGGGAAGGAGTGTTGTGTCCGGGCAGATGACGTCAGGGAGTTCCCTCCGTCTGCCGGCATCTGCGCTAGCAACAGCCAGGTCGCGTCTGATTGGCTAAGACGCGACCTGGCTGAGAGCGGGGAAACTCTGGCTTGGGGATTGGCTGGTTCATCTGACAGCTTCGTATAAATAGCTGTCAGATGAACCCTGCATTGATTCTCTCCTGTATTTTGACTGTGAATAGCTTGTTCAATAAAGTTGGTTGAATTCTCCTCACGTCTCCGCTCGCCTTTCGTTCGAACTTAACACAGGGGATCCAGGCGAGGGATTATTTAATGAAATCATACCGCCCCAAGAGTTAGTCCCGGCACCCCAGTTGTTCCTGGATATCATCCAGCGCCAATGGCTCCAGCCTGGGACTATGGCCAGTCCCAGCGGGGTGGACAAGAAGCTTTATTCGGTAGAGTCTGCCATGGAGGAGCTCCTCAAGCTTCCACAGGTGGATGACCCTATAGTGGGACTAACCTCCCCATCAGCCCTCCCAGCTGACCTGCTGGAAGGGTTGAAGGTGGAAGACAGGAAGATGGAGAAAGCCTGTCATAAGACCCACATGGCCACCGCTTGGGCCATGAAGGCTTCTTCTGCCTCTTCCTACATCGGCAGGGCAGCTCTATTTTGGCTTCGCAAACTGCTGGCCTCCCTCCCTGCTGGGGATGTCAGGTCACGCCAGGATGTGAACAAAATCATCGCTGTGGTCGAATACTCGGCCGATGCCTCACTTAACGCCACAAAATTTTCATCTCAAGCCATGGCCTCTAACGTTACTACCCATCGCCTGTTATGGTTAAGACACTGGCAGGCCGACATGAAGGCCAAGTGGAAGTTGGCCTCGGCTCCGTTTAAGGGTGGCAAACTGTTTGGGGAGGCCTTGGACTCATACTTAATTGAGTCCAAGGACAAAAGGAAGATCCTTCCAGCAGTCCACAAAAAACAGGATCGCAAGGGCCACCCCTACTTTCGTAGGCAGCCCTTTCGGA
This sequence comes from Natrix helvetica, assembly GCF_964273705.1. Taxonomy (NCBI): domain Eukaryota; kingdom Metazoa; phylum Chordata; class Lepidosauria; order Squamata; family Natricidae; genus Natrix; species Natrix helvetica. Next base: position 83,658,710 of record NC_138554.1, on the reverse strand, counting down.
GCAATGACTCCCCCTCTACGTCGGGGAGTTTCTCTAGGACCTATCCTCAGCCACAGGACTGTAACCAGGATAGGGCCCCCTTCCGAGACAGGTTCAAACAGCAGGGATTCCGCAAGTCCTCCCGGGGGGGGATTCTCCAATCGTTCCAATCGCAGATCCAGGTGACGGCACTGGATTCCTCCCATCGGGGGTCGGCTGCAGTTCTATGCCGACAGGTGGGAGGAGTCTACGACGGACGCGTGGGTTCTGAACACGATCCGTCATGGCCTCACCCTAGATTTTCTATCCCTTCCCCCTCAATCCTTCATTCGTTGTCCCATTCCTCGGTCACCCCTCAAACGACAGATGATGCAGGCGGAGATCCAACACCTACTAGACATAGCAGCCATAGAACAGGTGCCTAGGGGTCAGGAAGGCAGGGGGTTCTATTCAATCCTGTTCCTAGTCCCCAAGGCTTCGGGGGGGGGGTGAGAGCCATACTGGACCTCAAGAAGCTGAACCTCTACTTAGAGTACAAGCGCTTCAAGATGCAGTCCCTACAAACCATCTTGGGATGCATCAGGCAGGGCGACTTCCTGACTTCAATCGACCTGAAGGAAGCGTACCTGCATGTTCCCATCCATCCAGCGCATCGCAAGTTTCTGAGGTTCCAGTTTGCGACCAAGCACTACCAGTACAAGGCTCTCCCCTTTGGCCTATCATCAGCCCCTCGCACCTTCACCAAGATCCTGGCTGCCGTCACCGCACAACTCAGAACCCGACCGGTAAGGGTTGTTTGCTACCTGGACGACATCTTGTTAATGTTGGCGTCCAAACAGAAGGCGTGTCAGGATCTCAAAACCACCATTCACGCGCTGCAACAGCACGGGTTTTCCATCAACATCGAGAAGAGTCACCTGCAGCCCACCTCGAGGATCCAGCACCTGGGGACTGTGATCGACTCCAGAACCTGCAGGGTGTTCCTTACTCAAGAGAGGAGAGACAGCATCACATCCCTCGTGCGCCAGGCCAGATCAACCAGATCAGCCCCACTGGTCACCCTTTCCCAGCTACTGGGGAAACTGATCTTGTGCATAGCGGTAGTTCCATGGGCACGTCTGCATGCACGGGAACTTCAATGGTTCCTCCTTCCCATCCAACGACGAAAGGCCAGCAATTCCAAGAGGGTGGTCGCAATCCCTCCGAAGGTTCTTCGGTCGCTTCGGTGGTGGCAGTCATCGGCGATGACAAGAGAACCGGAGAACTCTTCAAAGAACCGGAACGCCTGGTCGTGACAACAGACGCCAGCCTGTTTGGCTGGGGCGCCCACCTACGGACTCACGTAGCACAGGGCAGGTGGTCGCAAGCGGAGCTCGCCCACAACATCAATTGGCTGGAGCTCAGAGCCGCCAGACTTGCCCTGCGCCACTTCTGTCAATTCATCGAAGGCCGCCATGTCCTCATCCTGACGGACAACATCGCAACCAAGGCCTACATAAATCACCAAGGGGGCACTCGATCCATGGCCCTGATGACAGAGGCGGAGGCGTTGGGGCGATGGGCGGAGCACCACCTGGAGTCTCTGAGAGCGGACCACATCTCCGGACAGGACAATGTAACAGCAGACTGGCTGAGCAGGAAGACCATCAGCAACTCGGAGTGACAACTACAACCAGCCCTGTTCCAGCAACTGACACAGAGGTTCGGCCTCCTGGTGGTCGACCTGTTTGCCACTCCCAAAAATGCCCAACTTCCAAGGTTCATTTCTCGGTTCCATTGTCCCGAGGCGGAGGGGAAGGACGCCCTTCGGTGTCGTTGGCCTCCGGGGCTTCTCTATGCATTCCCGCCACTTCCGCTCATCCCCCAGGTGATCAGGAAGATACTACAGGAGGGGGCCGAGGTGTTGCTAGTGGCCCCGCACTGGCCGCGGAGGTCCTGGTTCGCCGACCTGATCAGTCTATCGATAGTCGAGCATTGGCGCATTCCTCAAGAGCAAGTAGTCCTATGCCAAGGGAGTCTCTCTCACCCGGACCCTCGATGGCTACAGTTGGCCGTGTGGCACTTGAGGGGGAGCTCCTGAGACAGGACAACTTTTCAGACAGGGTGATACACACCATCTTGGCATCCAGACGACCCTCGACCGTGCACATTTATGAGGCAACATGGTCCTCATTTTCCTCCTGGTGTCGATCCCATCAAGTCAGGCCCACGGCTGCCACTATTCCACAAATCCTGGAATTCTTACAGGAGGGCCTGGAGAAAGGACTTGCCCCCAACACTCTTCAGAGGCAGACAGCAGCCTTGGCCACCATCCTCTCCAGGAGTGATTCCCTGCCGCTCAGCAGGCACCCAAGGGTCCGAAGTTTCCTGACGGGGGCTACCAACCTGCGCCACCCAACGGTGCACCACTATCCAACTTGGGACTTGTCAATTGTTCTACAGGCCTTGACATCCCCGCCATTCGAGCCTATTCGCTCGATTAGCCTACGACACCTGTCCCTCAAGACGGCCTTCCTCGTGGCTGTTACATCAGCACGCAGAATTTCGGAGTTGGCCGCACTCTCCATGAGGGAAGACTTGTGCATCATCCATTCGGACAGGGTTGTTCTAAGGTTGGACCCGGCCTTTTTGCCAAAGATCAACAGTTTATTCCACAGAACACAAGAGGTGATTCTGCCCAATTTCTGCCCGCACCCTAGAAAACGAACCTGGCACAAACTCGATGTGCGCCGGGTGGTGCGTGTGTACAAGAAGAGGACGGCCTCATTCCGTCTGTCCGAGTCCTTTTTCGTGTCTTTCCAACCTGCGTCGATGGGCAGAAAGGTGACATCAGCCACCATTGGCCGCTGGCTGCGGGCATGCATCAAATTGGCCTATGAGCTCCAGGCCAGACCTGTTCCTCCTCGTATTGCGGCACACTCCATGAGGAGTGCTGCAACGATGGCCGCCTGGCCACTCAAGCCTCTATTGAAGAAATTTGCCGGGCGGCTACATGGTCTTCGCCATCTCCTTTCATCCGGCATTACAGATTGGACCTTTTTCCCTCGGTGGAGGCCTCAATCGGAAGAAGGGTCTTGCAGAGGATCATTGCGGCCCCTGGAAATGAGACAGTTCCTTCTTCTCACCCTGGGACCACATAGCTTGGGTATGTCCCATGCTTGGACACTCCAAGCAGCGCCTAGGAGAACGACCGTTGGCTTACCTGAATGGTCCTTCAGGAGTGTCCAACCCCACCCTGGGGTCGTTTCTCTACGTAGGTGCTGGACTTTGCACCAAGGGACACGGACGTTACACACAGCGACCTTTCATCGGATTCCTTCATTTTTAAAACTGAGCTCCTGGAGGGAGCAGGAGGCGTGGCTACACAAAGATTTGAACTCAGTCCTTGGGCAGCAAGCTGAAGTTAACCCATGCTTGGACACTCCTGCAGCGCCTAGAGAAGGACCATTCAGGTAAGCCAACGGTCGTTTTATGACCTTTCTTGCAGTATCTTTTAAGTGAATCACTGCAGTTATTAAGTTAGTAACACAACTGTTAAGTGAATCTGGCTTCCCCATTTCTTTTGCTTGTCAGAAGGTCACAAAAGGTGATCACATAACCCCAGGACACTGCAACTGTCATAAAAACATGCCAGTTGCCAAGTGTCCAAATTTTAATCATGTGACCATGGGGATATAACAAGGGTCATAAGTGTGAAAAACATCACGTCATGTTTTGCAGTGTCATTGTAACTTCAAATGATCACTAAACATATGGTTGTAAGTTGAGGACTACTTGTAGTGTATTTTTAGTATTCTAAGATGGCCTAGACTAGTGATGGTGAACAGGTGGCATGCGGAGCCATTTGTCAGGGCACGCGAGGCGCTGCCCTGTCAGCTGGCCAGCATGCATGCGCGCGCTGGCAGCTGAGTTCACAGTTTTTAAAAGCCATTATTTTTGGCATCTGAAGAAGTCTAATTCTAGACTTTGATAGTAACATTACAAAATACTAAATAGTGCAATAGTTGATATTTAAGTATTTCCAGTATTTTAATTTAATATTTTGTCTTCTTTAAAGATACCTAGGATATTTTCCCCACTCCGTATCAGTAAAATCTTCCTTGACTGTATTGAATGACCCAATTGTATTAAGCATTAAGTTCAACTGAAACGAATCGCATTTTTTTGCTAAGTATGTACATTGATAACTGATAATAAACGTTGGATACTTTGTATCACATCTGTGTTCCTTACACTTTTTGTATGGAAAGGAAGGAACTCAGGCGAATTTAGAGTATTTAATTCAATCAATAAGCCTATTCAATGAGCACAATGCTAATTACTGGAGGATGTGACACCAACAATACAGCCGCCGCAGGAATGACCGGCACGCCTCCTTCGAGACGGTCTGTCCCCTTGCTGGGAGGGAGTCGTTCCGGTTTTGGGGAAGCGGAGGGCGAGGGCGTGGCAATTTTGGCGTTATTCACTTCCTGGTTTCTCCTTTTTCTTTCGCAGCGCGAATGGGGAAGCTGCGAAAGGACAGGGGTAAACCTTAGCTTTATCTCTCAGCAAGGAGCTCCGGGCTGGGCATTGAAGGGCGTCTTCTGGCAGGCGAATGGAACGCTGTGCTGTGCTGAGGGGTGGAAAGTCGAGCCAGGATAAGCGGGCCGCTGGCAGAGCGGGGGCGGCGGGAGCGCCGAGCGTGTTGCTTCATCTTCAGCCTGAGTAAGTTAAAGAGAGGAGGAGCTCGTCCAGTAGGAAATGCTTCCATTCTGGGGATTTTGAGCTTTTGCTGGGAAAAGCGATAGATGGGCATCAAGAGAAAGCGTTGAGCTAGCGAGCGAAAGATCGGCAACGTTGCCCTTTCTGCAATCGAGAAGGTGAGGCGGGAGCTCTGCAGGTGGATGTGCCCCTCGCGGGGCTGAGTGAGAGACAAGTAGAAGAGTGAGTCAAGGAAGCTTATAATTTGGGCTCTGCTTGGGTAGGCGGTATGGATTTGGCAAGGTAAAAGACAGTAACACGGAGAGTCAAGAGAGGGCCCGACCACGTCCTTATAGCACTATTGGGGTGCATCAGATAGCGAAACATGATTAGAGCTCCAATAGTGCTATAAACATGTGTCCCTTCTCATAATGTATAAACAATTATAGTTTATATATTTTTTAGAATACAGCAAGTAACCTCTTCTTCCCATATCTCAAATTTTATCTATCATCAACTCCTTAAAACTTCATCATTTAGTTCTGATCACCAAAAAGTTCATTAAAGGTTCCAGTGATAATATCTGTTTTAGTTCTGACCAAATAAAGCAATTTTATATTCTTTTTATTTTAACAATGTTAAACAATGTTCTAGAATTTCATTTCTTTTAAGTCGTCTTGTTCTTTTTCAAAAAAAAATGATGTCAAGTTTTTTTATTTATATAAAAGTATTTTGAATACAATGTGTTGTCCAGGCATTTCATTTTACAGCAGAAAAAAACCACATACTGCTAGTACATATAATAATTATAATTATATTTATAAGTATATCAGCTTATTTATGATCATATTAATTCTATTAGCATACATAGTTATAAAGCAACTTTCCTATTTTACTTACACATAGCAAAGCAATTTCTTCATCTAATTTTTACCTCTTATCTCTAACCATTGATAAAACCTATTTCACATTAAATAATAATCTGTATCGTCTTTATTTTTTAGTTAGGGTTAGGGTTTTTATTGTTCTGTCAATGTCAATCTATCCATCTCTGCACAATCCAGTATTTTCTGAATTATATTTTTATCTGATGGGGTGTTCTCATTTTTCCAATATTGGGCAAATACAATTCTCACTGTTGTCAATACATGTAGCATTAAATATCTAATCCCTTTATCATAACTTTCTGGTATTAGATCTAACAAAAATATTTCTGGCTTTAAGTCTGTATCTGTTATGGCGAACCTATATGGAGCAATTTCTGAGGGCATGCAAATTGTTGCCCTGTCAGCTCCACCACCATACGCACGCTAGCAAGTTGATTTTCAGTTTTGATTTTCAGCGTTTTTCTCCCTCTGGAGGCTTCCCTGAAATCTTCAGAGGGCGAAAAACCACCTAACGTGCAAACCGGAAGTTCGGGAACGGACTTCCAGTTTGCGCATTGGTCTGTTTTTCGCCCTCTGGAGGCTTCAGGAGGCTTTCCGGAAGCCTGGGTAGGGCGAAAAACGCCCCAACGTGCCTCCCGGAAGTACGGAGGCTTCAGTGAGGCCTGCGCGTATGTGCGGGGGTAGGGCATTGAATTATGGGTGTGGGCACATGTGCAACCCCCCCCCCCACTTTTGGCATGCCTCAACAAAAAGGTTAGCCATCACTGGTCTATATGTGCTTAGTCATCTTTTCCAGCCATGTGTGTATTTTTGTCCAATTTGTTTTGCTTTCATACATGTCTACCACATAAGATAATAGGTACCTGGAATCTGATTACATTTTGAACATTTGAAAGAAAAGTTGTTAAAATATTTTTTCTAATCTTGCCGGTGGCAGATGCAACCTATAAAATATTTTATAAAGATTTTCCTTATACAATATAACCTCTAGTCTCAACCATAATTCGTTCTATAACTTTGGTTGCAAACTGATTTTCTTGTGACCCAAACCTAATTTTGGAAATTTGGTGCTTACAAAAAAAATGGCATGAGAGAGGAAATTGGCCCCGAAAAAAAAGGTGAATTTTTTGGTTGGAACCCGATTTGGTCGTGGTCAGAAGCGTTCGTGACTAGAGGTTCTAATGTGGCCATTGTCAAAGTTTTTGCCATTTATCTGGTTCTATAGTATAGCCAAAAAAATTTGCCCATACTATCATCTTTTCTCTAACTTGTTCATCTTCCATTTTAAAGCTTAGTAGGTAGTTATATAGTTTTCTTATGTTTTTTATCTGTCCCTGATCATATCTTGTCAAGTGTTGTTAGTTCTTTATAGAGACCACATATCATCTCATATCTCGATTGTATTTCAGGTGTGACCACTATTCTAAATCCACCCACTGATTTTGTAATTCCTGTCTAGTTTCAAGTTTCCCTTTCTCATTTAAAATGTCTTTATAAGATACAATTTTATCCAAGTTGACAACATTTGGATGTATCAATTCTTCCATTATAGAAAGCCACTGGTATTTTCCTATAGTTTTGTGATTTAATTTTTTCCCATAATAAAAGTAAAGTATTCCTCTTTGAAAATATCTATGTACCGTATTCCTTCCATATCATAGAAAGGCATGCCACCTTTTGTTTTGTTTTTTTGTTTTATTGGATTTATATGCCGCCCTTCTCCCAAAGGACTCAGGGCGGCGTACAACATAAAAACACATATTACAAAAGTTAAAAGGAAATTAGAAACAATCCAAAAAACTAACTCAATTAATATAACACTAACATTTTAAAAATTATATAAAATTAACAAGCCAGGCCGGCTTGCTGGAAAAGCCAACTTTTTAGGGCGCGTCGGAAAGACCGGAGGTCGGGAATTATGCGAAGCTCCAGGGGCAGCTCATTCCAGAGGGAAGACGTTCCAACAGAGAAGGCTCTCCCCATGGGGGTCGCTAGCTGACACTATCTGGCCGACGGCACCCTGAAGAGGCCAACTCTGTGGGATCGCACTGGACGGTGGGAGGCTACTGGTGGCAGTAGGTGGTCTCGCAGGTACCCTGGGCCTATGAGACCACCTACTGCCACCAGTAGCCTCTCACCGCCCACCGTAATTGAAGACCATTGCCCTACAGTAATAATAATCTTTTATTCCTCAAGTTTATTCATTCTTTCATCTATGTTAGTACAGTTTTCTGATAGTACAACTCCCAATCTGGTAGCCTGAAGTCCCTGTTGTCTTTAGACTTCTGTAACATTTTCGGTTTTATTCTTGCTTTTTTTCCTTTGCCAAATATATTTCAAAATTGTTTTATTCAGTTCTTCAAAATATTTTTTCATTAATTTTATCAGTGTTGTTTGGAATTAAAAAAGTAACTTCAATAATATGTTCATGTTTATAGTAGCGGATCTCCCTATCATTGAGAGTTGTAGGTTCTTTCATTTCTCCAAATCCAACTTAATTTGTTTCATTAGCTTTCTATAGTTATCCTCTTTAATTGTTGCACATCTTGCTGTTAAGTAAATTCCTAAATATTTCACTTTCTTTACTATCTGAAGGTCTACCTTCTTTGTCAATTTGTTTATTTATTTTAAAAAAGGGTTTTTTATTATTATTTTAGTTTTTTAGTTTTTTTCAATCCTGCAACTACTCCATACTCCTCAATTTTTCCTATCAGCCTGGGACCAGTTTCTAATGGTTTTTCTAGTATAAAAACTAAATCATCTGCAAATACTTGTAGTTTATACTTCATTTTTTATTTCCATTCTTTTTATCTCTGGATCCCGTCTAATATTTCTAGTTAACACTTCCAATGTGTTAACTAGTCTCTCATCCATCAGATTCGACGCTCTTCTTCTGTTCCAGTGCTCCTAACAATTGCTGGGGAAGAGAATTTTGTGTCTTGCAATCATTCCCTGGGCAAGGTTGCACGCAAGAGATCTTCAATAGTTCCTCCTCCCATTATAAAGGGCCAATGCCAACAACTCTATGGTCAAGGTTCATCTGTTGCCAAAGGTCATTTGCTCCCTCCAGTGGTGGCATTCCCTGGCCGTGATGAAGGGGTCCCTATTCCAGGAGCCCGACCGCCTGACCATCATGTCAGACACCAGTCTATTCGGATGGGGCGCTTGCCTCCACAACCAGATTGTGCGGGGCAGGTGGTCTGCCTGCGAGTTGTCTCACAACATCAACTGGTTGGAACTGAGGGCACTGCACCTTGCTCTCCACCGGTTCCAGAAGGAGGTTCATGTTCACCACATCATCATCCTCACAGACAATGTGGCAACAAAGGCACACATCAACTGACAAGGGGGCACCAGATTCAGATTGCTCATGGCAGAGGCAGAGGCACTCGGAAGGTGGGCAGAATGGCATGTGACATCGATATGGGGGGAATACATCTCCAGTGTGAACAATGTTCGAGCGGATTGGCGGAGCAGGTCCACCCTGGATCAGTCAGAATAATGTCTGCACCCATGTGTGTTTCAGCAGTTGTCACTGAGGTTCGGTCGCCCCATAGCCAATCTCTTCACCATTCTGGAGAATGCACAGCTTCCTTGTTTCTTCATCAGGTTCCACTCTCCTCAGGTGGAAGGCATGAACGCTCTGTTGCCCCTAGCCTTGGGGCCTTCTCTGCACCTTCCCTCTGTTGCCCCTCATCCCCCGAGTGATCAGGAAGATACTAGTGGAACAAGCGGAGGTGATTCTGGTAGCGCCTAATTGCCCAAGACAAACCTGGTTCACCAATCTGACCAGCCTCTCCATTGCCCGCTCCTGGAGAATTCCACAGGAGTCAGTCTCTCTCAGCCAGGGCGTCTTTCTACACCTGGAGCTTTAGTGGCTCCAGTTGACCATATGGCACTTGAGAGGGACCTCCTGACAAAGGACAAATTCTCTAGCCAGGTCATCCACACCATCCAGGCGGCCTTCCACTACCATAATCTACGACGCCACTTGGTCTGCTTTTGTGCGCTGGTGCGTTAAGCACTATCTGAACTTTATTGCGGCATCGATTCTACAAATATTGGTCTTCCTCCAGGACAGCTTTGATAAGGGAAGGGCTCCAAACACCTTGAGGTGATAGGTTGTGACGCTACCCATGATTTTGTCAGCGGATTCCCATCTACCACTCAGGACGCAATTTGGGCGTCCTCCTTGATGCCCGGCTGTCAATGGATGACCATGTGGCAGCTGTGGCGAGGGGGGCGTTCCACCAGGTTCGCCTGGTGCGCCAATTGCGCCCCCTACTGGACCGGGATGCCCTACGCACGGTCACTCATGCGCTGGTGACGTCCCGCCTGGATTACTGCAACGCTCTCTACATGGGGCTGCCCTTGGGACGCGCCCGGAGACTGCAGTTGGTTCAGAACGCAGCCGCGCGGGCTGTGATGGGGAGTACGAGGTACTCCCACGTAACACCTCTCCTGCGCGAGCTGCACTGGCTACCTGTGGTTTTTCGGGTGCGTTTCAAGGTGCTGATTACCATCTTTAAAGCGCTCCATGGCACGGGACCTAGTTATTTGCGGGATCGCATCCTCCCACATACATCCCTGCGGCCAATTCGCTCACACAGGGAGGGACTTCTCCTGGTGCCAACGGGCGACACCAAGGAGTAGGGCCTTCTCTGTGATGGGCCCAACCCTCTGGAATGACCTCCCCCCTGACATTAGAACCACTTCTGACCTCCGCTCCTTCCGGCAAAAATTGAAGACTCACCTGTTCCGATTAGCAGGCCTGGCATAATTACAACTGTCCCTCCTGGCAAATGTATTATTATCTGGTTATTTTAGGGTTTTTTAATCTGTTGTGTTTGTTTTAGGGATTCTAAAAAAATTATATTTATTCAGCTTTGTACAGTTCTTTTAATTGCATTTTAACCTCCTCCAAACTGTACATATTTAATTTTTTTTTTATTGTATTTTTGTGATATTCTATATGGACTGTACACCGCCCCGAGTCCCTTCTGGGAGAGGGGGCGGTCTAGAAGCACAAATAAATTGAATTGAATTGAATTGCCATCCGAGGGTATATAGCTTTTTAAAAGGGCCTTTGAACCTAGTTCATCGTTACCCTACCTGGGAGCTTCCTGTCATGCTCAGCTCTTTCTGAGCCTCCATTTGAACCTCTCCATACTTCGACTCTTCGGCATATCTCTCAAGACGGCATTCCTTATCGCCATTACATTGGCCAGGAGAATTTCAGAGCTAGTGGCCCTGTTGGTCAGGGAGGACTTATGCATTGTTCACTGTGATAGGGTTGTTCTCAGCCTGGAGCCTTTGTTTATACCGAAAGTCAACTCATACTTTCGCAGGGCCCAGGAAGTGATTCTACCACATTTTTGACCCAGGCCAAATCACTCTAGGGAGCACCGTTGGCACATTCTTGATGTCCGCAGGGCACTGAAGAGGTACGTCAAGCAGACAGCCTCCTTCCGACCTTTGGAAGCACTTTTTGTGTCATTTCAGCTGGCGTCCATGGGCCGCAAGGTTTCCTCCTCAAGGCGTGCATCTCTCTCGCCTATGAGCAACAGGGCAGACTAGCTTCTCCTCGTCTTATGGCGCACTCAACCAGGAGTGCGGCCACTACAGCGGCCTGGGCGACCCAGGCCTCAGTTGAGGAAATCTGCAAGGCAGCAACTTAGGTGATGCCTTCTCTCTTTGTCAGACATTATAAATTGGACAAATATGCTTCTGTGGACGCTTCTGTCAGGCCTGTAATTATATTCTTTTTAGGATCTTTGGCCTGCCACACTTTCTTATAATTTTCTATGCTGTTTCAATAGTGTAGTAGTTGGGAGGGGGGAATAGAAAGGAGTAGGATTGTAGCATGGATTGTTGACATTCTTTTGTAGAAGCCAAGGTCATCTTTTGTCTCAGCACCTCGACACCTGGCCGGAAGAAGATGGGTGTACATGCCAGCGTGGAAGATGATGATTGGAACATGTGATGGATTTGTGGGTGTGGGGAGAGATCATGAACTTTAACTGGGTGAACCCAGAGCATGTACTTCCAGAGTTGAAATTTCCATAGCAGTACTAACATGCCTGCGGAATAAATTGCACCTTAAAGGATGTTTTGCCTTGGACAATGATTTATTTCTGCATGGTATTTAGAACCCTAACAGCTTCATTTGGTAGATGAGTTTTGCAGAGTATCCATTCCAGAACAGATTGATTGATCAGGGTTTGGGGTTCTGTTTTTACCCGCCCTGGTGACATTTTAGCTTGGGTATGTCCCATGCTTGGACTCTCCAAGCAGCGCACAGGAGAATGACCATTGGCTTACCTGAAGGGTCATTCTCTGTGTGCTACGGGAGAGTCCAACCCCACCCTGGGGTATATTTCTAAACTATTTTCTTCTGTGACTCGAAGTTTCTTTGCACCTGAGGTGGAACTATGTTTTGACGGGACCATGCCTTCATTGAAAAACTCAGCCCGAAGGAAACCAGGAGGCGTGGTCAAGAAATTAAATCCAGTCCTTGGGAAGTGTGACAGAATTTAACCCATGCTTGGACTCTCCCACAACACACAGAGAACGACCCTTCAAGTAAGCCAGTGGTCACTTTCCCTGGTCTCTCAGAATCCTGCTAGACTTGCAGTTTTCTCATGAGGAGCAAATGTCTGAAGCTCTTGTTGGCAATTTCAAGTCCTCTCCTTATCTGGACAGGAATTAAGAAAAATTCTCCATTCTGCTACGATTGTTGACTTTGTTTTTAAGTGAGCTATCTTCAATTCACCCAGTCAGTTTAGATTTTAGACTGTAACATCCATAATAAAGCATTGGAAAAAAATACTCTTAAAATTTTATTTATAAAATAAAATAGGAACCCCCTTTTGGCCAATTCAGCTGGGGCTTGTAGATTTTATGCTGTGAATATAATACTGATTTGCTGATGCTGAATAAGAAAATTTTACTAAATATAAGTTGTGTACTTTGAATTTTAAAACAAAAACAAATGCTGAGCTGAAATCCCTTAGGAATTTTCAAGTGGGGTATTTGAGGTTTGTTTGTGTGCAATAAGTGCATTGAATTTAACCCTAAGCTACTCCAAAAACCTGGGATATTGCTATTTTAATAAACTTCAATATTATGTAGTATGTAGAACATCACAGCTTCTGTAGAAACATTAATGATACAAAATGATGATATACATCTATCAATGTAATTATATAAATGTATAAATTATATAAATGTAATTACATAGTGTCAGAATTATATTACCATACGTATATTTTCATATATCTCTATCTACATCTGTAGCTATCTATCGCTCTATCAATCTATTTATCTATACACACACACACACACACGTGTGTGTGTGTTGTATTTGTGCTGATAAATAAATAAAGGGAGACTAGTATAGATCTATTTCAAGCTATTTAGCTCTCCTCCTTATCAGCTGAGCCAGGGAAATAGGTATGTATTTGTGTGGCAGTGACGTGCAGTCAGGTGAGGCAAGTGAGGCACAGCCTCACCACTCTCATCATGAAAAAAAAAAGTAAAAGGAAAAAGCTGAGCTAGTTGCTGCCTCACCGTGGATGACTCTGCTTAACCTCACTGGTGCTCTCCCTCCCCAAGTGTAGTGACTTCCTCCCCAGGCCCCCATTCATTTCTCTCTCACACACACACAGCTGGATAAAACTATATAAAAATCTAGCCCAGCTTCACTGATTACAAGTTTGAAAAGGCAACGTGGCTCCACCTGCAATCAAACTACACTTGGGGAGGGAGAGCACAAGTGAGCACTGAGGAGACCACAGGAGGAGGCAGGAAGCCAGGCAAAGAGCCATGCTGTAGTACACACACTTCCCCCCAGCCTCTTTCTTTTGGAAGGCTCGGCTCGGCTCCCCTCCGGCTTCTCTGCCTCTCCTCTCACCCCAGCCTGCCAGCAGGAGGTGGTGGGTGGGCTTTATTGTGTTCCAGGCATTTCCCACCCAAACAGCAGGCTGCATTTGCAATGGTGGAGGTGTTTGGGAAAGGCAGCAGGGGAATGGGGTGGTGGTGGCAGAGGAGCTGCTTTCAAGCCACTGGAAAAGATATCCAATCCAACTTTTGTGTGTGGGGGGGTTTGTTTGAGAGTGAGTGAGAGAGGGAAGGGGTAGGAGAGATAGTCCAATCCAACTTCTGTGTGTGTGTGTTTGAGAGAGGGGGAGGAAGGGAGAGAGGGAGGAAGGAGGGGAAGGAGAAGAAAAAGAAAGAAGGAGCAAAGGAGAAAAACAAATGCTGTCGCTTTAAATTGGAACTGAGCATGCCTGGCTGTGGAATTCTGGGAGTTGAAGTCCACAAGTCTAAAAATATTTGAAACCCAGCACTGTGTCAGTGCCTCACCAGTCATAAACCTCACCGCACGTCATTGTTGTGTGGTTGTAACACAAATACATACCTATTTCCCTGGCTCAGCTGATAAGGAGGAGACCCTGTGGCTTAGTGGCTAATACATCTGCCTAATATGTAATACAGCCCAGATTCTAATCCCAGTAAGGGTATGGCTAGCTGATGAGAGCTAAATAGCTTCAAATAGATCTATACTTGTCTCCCTTTATTTATCAGCACAAATACAACACAAACATAGCAAAGGCAACATTAAAAATAAAAATATGGTTTTCTGCCTGGATGGTCTTCTGTAATGAGCCGAAGGACAGAAAGGGGGAGTAGTGAGCTTCCCATATTTGGGCATACCAGGGGTTCTAACACAAATACATACGTACGTACATACATACATACATATACGCATATGCATATGCATATATACATACACAATGTCTAGTGATTAAGGTACTGGAGTAGGAAGGCCATGATGCCATAGGTTCAAGTTGTATCTTATCCATGAAAGCCACCTGACTTTGGGCCAGTCACTTTCAGCCCAGCCCACCACAAAGGATTGTTATGGGAAAATAGGAGGAGAAAGGTGTGTTGGATATGTTCACCACCCTGAGTTAAAGATTTTGAAATAATAAAGGTGGAATACAACTACCGTATTTTTCAGACTTTAAGACACACCTAGCTTTTGGGGAGGAAAAGGAAAAAAAATCTGCGTCTGCCTCCCAGCAATTTGCCTCTTTTCAGTATACAGCAATCAGACAGTCCTTGCGGACTTCTTTAGGGTACTGTGCTGCCCATGAGGCTTCTCCCTGGATCTGGCCCGGCTCTGGCAGCGCTTACTGGCCCTGCAGTGCTTGCTACACCCAGACCGCTTCCGCCGCCAACTGCAGGTGGGAGCTGGCCGTGTGTGGCTTCTTGGAGCAGCACACCACCCTGATCACTTGCTCGGGGGTTTAAAAAAAAGACAGCGAAGAGCCCCAGCCTGGTGCTCCCGACCCCTGCCAAAACTTCTTGCTACTGTTTTGGTGGGCGTGGCTTGGTGGGGGGTCATAACTGAGTGTGCATCAGTGACATCAAGTTGGCTACGCCCACTCGGTCACATGCCCCCATCTAGCAATGCCCACCGAACCGTTAGTAAACATTTTTTGAAACCCACCCCTACTCTGTGCATCCCATTTTCAACCTCTGCGCGTCCCATTTTCAGCTTGTTCCATGCGGCAGGCATAGGCGACAGGCTGTAAATAGGGCATGCAGAGGATGAAAACTGCACTCACGGAGGCCAAAAATAGGGGACGTGGAGGCAGTGATGGGCAGTGGCGATCCCCGCAGCCTGGAACAGCTGTTAGGCAGTATTCCAGGAGGCAGATCCAACCACCAATCAGCTGCTCATGCTAAATCAGGCTGTACTGGAGCTGTCCAGGCTGTTTGCTATTTGCTACAAGAAGGCAAGTTGCTCGGAGGCAGAGGCTGAAGGGGCTTCGGCAACATTTGCAGTGTAAGACACACAGATATTTCCACCCACTGTTGGTCTTATACACAGAAAAATACGATAAATAAATCATCTCCTTTCAAATGAACACACATAGTAGAACAAATACTTAGCCTAGAAAATTTCTGAATGATGGTGATTAATTTTTTAAAATACTAATACTAATTTTACTAGTTTTGCAATTAAGCTTTATATTAAGGGTGGCCACAGATTTTCAGATAACAGTGTAATAAAAACAACTTTGACCTTTTTTTTCAGCATAGAATGCAGGTTATGTTTAAATTCATCATTCTATGATTACTTGTAGATAAATAATATCAATACACAAAAGCTTATATGATGACAGGAGAGAGATGTAATTTTCATAGGACAGGAATTTGGTACAATATTCACTTACCATATAGCTTGAATTTTACCAAAAAGTCTTGCTGTTTATACCTATGAGAGATCTTAATATATGAAACCTATGCAGATCATTTCGTATACTGGAGAGCTTGAGTAAATACTTCAGATAATAGGTTTTAGTTTTATATTGCTGAGTATTCCAAGGAGTTCTGTTCTTGTTTCAAAATTGGATATGTATTTTCTTATGGTCGGCATATCTTTCTTGAGTTTTTAATTTTCACATTTTTAGATTCTTATCTTATTAGTAAGTGGATCGGGTGGAAGATGCTATTATTCCTAGATAGTCTGTGATATTGTTGGAAGTAATTTAGTAACTGAAGTAAATTGTCTTGATAAGGGATATTTTTCACTGTAGTTTATCTTCCTTTTTTAAAGCTGGAACAGCTTTAAAATTATTAAAAAGACATGTTAGCATAGTGCTGCTTGAAAGAAATTCCAACTTTAACACTTTAAATTTTGAAATATAAAAACACTTTTTATAAAAGGAAGTAGAGCAGTGTTAGCATTAATTTTCAATATTTTTCTCACTTTTTCCATTTGTTTCTACAAGTGGTCTCAATTATTATGTTTAATGAATTCACAAAATTATGGCATTATTTGAATTGCACTATTCCAAATTCATATTTCTATGGAAAATAGAGGAATTAGTTCTAGCTCTATAGAAATAGACAAATAAATGTTTAAACATAAAGTTTTATATATTTTTTCATGAAGTACATAGTAAAAAAGATAAACCCATATCCAAAGCATACTCTCTATGTCCTTTATTCTCCATTTCTTCAACAAATTTCTTCTTACAATTTGCCTCTTCTTTCTTGAGCTATGTCTTGCTTTTTTCCATATTGCACTAATGATTAGCACCTAAAACCCCAATAGCATCTGGTCATGTAACCTCAAATGAGCCTTAGTAATACTAACCTCTCACTAACTGAATTTTGATTCACATTAATTTCATATGTTTGTACCATATAAAGTGGAATAGACTATTCTTATTTTAAAAGATTTAGGAGGTATTTAATAATTTTTCACATATAGTGTTATATAAATCACATATTTTACTTGGTATTTATTCCTAATATTTATCAGAGTTGCAAAGCTATTTTCTTAGAAATGTTTATTTTGTGCTTAAAAGCTTATGTTTGACCTTTCTTGGATGGCAGGAAAAGATTTCTGGCAAAACTTTATTTGCCAGCCAAGAAATTACATGCTTCCTACATCTTATGAATGGTAGAAGTATGTAGCCTATAACATAGAATCTAAATATTGCTGAAGCAAAATCCATTATATTAAATGATATTATAATAAATGAATTAATTTGTAATAGCATTTCAAAGCAGTGTAGTTCATGTTCAAATTCATGTGTAATATGTCATCTGCTAAATTGGTAGTTACACATTTTAGTTGCTTGATTTAGACAGATTTATTTATTTACTAATCAATCCATTTATATGTCTGCCTACATCAGATCATGTGACTCTGGTAGTGTACAAAAAAAATCACAATCATTCAATATAAAATACCTAATTTAAACATTCAATAGTAAAGAAATAAAATGTAAATCAGAACTGGAATCTCTACTTATCAGGTTGGATTATATATTGCTGTGAACCAGGATGCATAAACCAGATTTCTGTCCCTTAAAATTAACTGAACTTCAATTGATCATTCAACAAATAATAGATATTTAGCTGGATGCCTTTATAAAATAAAGAGCCATATCACAGATGTATAGAAAAAATACATTGCTGTATTTTTCGGAGTATAAGATGCACCCCCCCAAAGAGGCTGAAATTTTGAGTGCGTCATACTCAGAATGTAGCTTTTTCAAAGCTTTTTTCAGCCCTAATGAGGTGCTAACGAGTGAAGCAATATTCCTGTTTTGCCTGTTTTCTCATTGCTGCTCCCTCCCACATTAGCATCTCATTAGGGCTGAAAAAAAAAGCTTTGAATGTTTTTATTGCAGCATATTCACCCCTTTGGATACCAGTATATCTAAGTGAAGTTTGGAAGTTTAGAAGTTTGAAAATTGAGTCTGTGCTTCAAAAGCAATTTCTCAAGGAATGGAAAATCTACTTTTCTCTAATGCAATACATTCTTTTGCAAGTTATGGCTATCTTCTTTGATTTTTCTCATTTAAGTATGCCTATCAACTTTTCTGTGGAGCAGGTAATTTGGTAGTATTACTGTTCCAAGTTTCCAGAATAGAAATAGCATCGATCATGCTGGTTGATGAACTCAGATAGAGTTTAGATAGGAAAGTATACTCCTTTTTGGTCCAAATAGACTTCTTACTTGCTCTCAATAATGATTGTTTGTAATGATTGTAAGTGATAGTTAATCAGTGTGGCTTCACTTGGAATACATAGTCCAGGGGATAAAAAGCATGCATGCTCAAAAACAGCCAGTGGCGTAGCGTGGATTGTCAGCACCCGGGGCAAGTAATTTGCACCCCCTAACCCGAGGGCGGCCCGACTGAAGCTGCCCCTGGGTCGGCATCAGTCAAGTGAGGCTCTCCATGCTGGCCTCCTGCCTTCCTCCCGAGGAGGAGCTCGACAGGGCAGCGGGAAAAGGCTCGACTGAAGGGAAGCAGGTGCCGTGGGGGTGGGAGGCGCACCGGGGGCTTCAGGAAGGCGCTGGCTCCCGGGGCGCTCCAGGCGGAGCGGGAGGACGCGGTGGTGTTGCAGCGGCGGGCAGACGGAGCGCAGCGCCGCTCTCCTTCGGCTCCCGCGGGGGCGGTGCGGCGGGTCTTGGCTCCGCTGGGAGGTAGGCGGTGCGCAGGAGGGGCCTGGGCGGGCCGGGGAGTTTAGTTCGCGGGCCAAGCCGGGCGCGGAAAGAGGCGGCCACAGTCCGGCAAAGGGCAGCGCGGGGCGAGTCAGGGCGCCCCCCCCAGATGTTATGCCCGGTGCGGCCGGTCCCCCCTGCACCCCCCACGCTACGCCACTGAAAACAGCAAACGTATGTACTGACGCTGACCAGACTAAGGACGCTAGCCAGATGAATACCTGGTAGGCAGAATTCACCCCCCTATTTTCCTTCCAAAAAACTAAGGTGTGTCTTATACTCTGTTGCGTCTTATACTCTGAAAAATACGGTAATTCATTAATAAACAGAAGCCAACATGATGTATGCCACCATAAGGAAATGTGTATGTTAAAAGTGCTATCTTGGAGGAACTATTTCAGAGCATACCATATTTCAGAGAGAGCTAAAATTTTGCTCTTAGAATTTTGAAAGGACATGGTAGGCAGACTATAAAAATTGGTTGCCATGACAAACTGTGGGATTGATCAGTCAAAAAGTATTTATTTACCAGAAAGTGAACTACCATATTTTTCAGACTATAAGACACACCGGTGTATAAAATGCACCAAGATTTAGAAGTAAGTAAGAAAAAAAGTTTTTGCCTTCCCTCAGCCCCCAGCAGCACTCTGCAGGCTTCAGCATGGCTGGGGTAAGGCAAAAATGCCCTCGTTACAGAGACATTTTTGCCTTACCACAGCCCTGCTGAAGCCTGCAGAGTGCTGCTGGGGGTTGAGGGAAGGCAAAAACACTTCCATTTTTGGAGAAAATAGCCCTATTTCACAAAAATAGGATGCGGGACTTTGGGAGGCCAAAAATGGCTGTATTCAATGTATAAAACGCACCCAACATTTCCACGCTCTTTTAGGGGAGGGGAAAGGTGTGTCTTATTCTCCAAAAAATACAGTAATTCTCCCCTAGTGGTTTTTACCTCTGATCTCAGAGTCATCTCTATAAATAAATAAGCTAGTGCTTTGTTTTGCAAAATTGCAGTTGCATGTTTAGTTTTTTAAGTGAAAAAAGTCAAATGGTCATGAAGCTTGAACATTAAGGAGATTGGAATTTTGGAATGTAGTGCTGCTGGCACCATGTTATGTACTCTTGCCATCTATGTCACCATATACAGGACTCATTGGGAGATTATCTGATATTGGAAGAGCCATCAGTGATATACCAAAGCAGTCCAAATAGCTGTGTCTGACTGACTGATTGACGGACAGACAAACAGACAGACAGACAAGATGAGCTACAATTGTTGAATTCTAAATTAAAATCTCCTTTCAGTCATAAAAATAATTAGGTTCATTACCTTCTTGAGTAATTCATCTGAGAATGTTGTTGGCAAAGTCAGCTCAAACTCGTTAAAAAGCAAGGATGATAACTAGGAATTTGTTACCACATCAGTTGACCAGGAGAACAAACAGAAGTTTTATGGGAGAGTTTAATGTAGGAAGGGAGAAGGAGATTTAATTGTGAGTTGCAAAGTATGTATTAGACCTATTTTCTTAGTAGAAGACTAAGCTACTGGACCAGTGGTGGGTTCCGGATCCTGTTGCAACCGGTACGGTATAACGGGGCCCAGCATCCCCCCCCCACATGTGCGTAGCACACGCACACAGTGCCTGCATGCGTCCTTCCTGCAATGCTCCAGCTGCTCAGTGGAGCGTCGCAAAGGCGCCATATGTTCCGTGCATGTGCACAGAAGCGCTGAAGAGCTCAAATACAGGTAAGGAGCTCGGGCCGGTGGGTGGGCCCTCCGGAGGACCGTACCAGAACGGTACCCGGTGCTTCCGGCAGGCACCGGTATGCCCATACCGGGGTGTACTACCTGCAACCCACCACTGTACTGGACCTGTAGCAAATGCAAACTTGCTACTTTCTGGAGAAGATGAGAAGACGGAGAGTAGGCTTTCTTCCTCCTCAAGTAGGAAGAAGTGAGCAGTATCTTTCTAAACAACTATGGCAGGCTATGGTGGTAAGTGGAAACATCAATTTAATTCAGCGAATAGTAAGAGATTTCATAGGTTTATTATTTTGCTTGCTGAGCTTTGTTTTTCAGAAAGTGGAAGAAGCAGGAAGGGAGCAGGAAGGCAACTATCATGGACCTAATTCTGATCAGCAAAAATGAATTGGTTGATGGACTGAAGGTGTCAAGCACCCTGAGGGAAAGCAACCACATCATGTTGGAGTTCATAATGAAAGGAGAGGGAAAGGCGAGGCAAGTCAATTATGTCTTCAGGAATGCAGATATTAATATAAAGCAAAGGATGGGCACTACATTATAGCCTGAAATACTAAAGTAGCGATAGCTAGAAGGACCTTTGCTCAACTTTGTGTGGTGTGCAGGTTATGCCATTTCCTGGGTAAGGAGGCTTTTCACTTGGTCACTCATGCCCATGTCATCTCCCATTTGGATTATTGCAATGTGCTCTACATGGGCTACTCTTGAATCTTTAATTGGTACAGAATTCGGCTGTGTGGGCAATCTTCAGTACCCCAAGAACAGTGCATCTAACACCTTTATTGAGTGAATTTGCATGGGTGCCAGTTTGCTTCTGGATCCAATTCAAAATGTTGGTTATGACCTTTAAAGCCCTACATGGCAGAGACAAGATTACCTATTGAACTATATTCATCTCATTATATCAGTCTACCCCACACTCTCAAGTAGGGAAGATATGTTGCAGATCACATCAGCTAAATAATAATAATAATAAATATTTATTTCTTAGCCGCACCCTCTCCCGAAGGACTCGGGGCGGCGTACAATGAAACATATGAAATAAATATGTGGACAAAACAAACATATAACAGAGACATATACCGAGACATACACAAGGAGGAGGTCGGCTGATAAATAAAACAATTAAAATACAGTATTTAAAAACCCCTAGATAATTAAATATAATTAAAATACCCAGTAAAAACCCATCAGGAGCGATATGGTTAGATCAAAGTTGAGCCAGGCCAGCTGCTTGGAATAGGTGGGTCTTAAGCTTAATACGAAAGGAGCGGAGGTCAGAGGTATTCCTAATATCCGGAGGGAGGTCATTCCACAGGGCTGGGCCCGCCACAGAGAAGGCTCTACTCCTAGGCGCCGCCCCCCGATACTGTCTAGTGGACGGCACCTGGAGGAGGCCCTCTCTGTGCGAGCGGATTGGTCGCAGGGATGTATGGGGCAGAATACGATTCCGCAAGTAACTAGGTCCTGAGCCAGAATTCCGATTGGCAGTATATAGGAAGAGAACCTTCTTTGCCGTTGCCATCAATCTTTGGAACATTCTTCCCTTATAGGTGAGAGTCCCCATTCTCCTTGTTTTTCAGAAAGACATAAAACCATGGGTCTGTGGCCTTGTTTCGTGCTCACAGAAGAGCAAGTAACCGTGGGGCTATTTAGCACCTTGAAAGCCTTTTCCCTGCCTTTCAATAAACTTTAATGTTACTTTTAAATCCATCTTTGCCTTTTTAAATAGTAAATTTAATATATTATTTTTATGTTTTAATATTTTTTACTTGTATACTGCCCAGACTCCCTCTGTGAGAGGGATGAGCAGTTTCAAAAATTTGATAAACAAATAAACAAACTGGGTAGTGGAGAGCATCTCAGTGTTCTCTACCGTGATCTTCTGAGTTTTTCTCTTTGAAGGGTGTTTCTGTCCCTTGGGGCAAGACAGTTACCATGATGGACACATGTGCGTTACATGATACTGCAATTCAGGGGGTTTGCAACTGATTGAACAAATGCACACATTCGTGCTCTTACTGCATTATGTAAAAAAAAATCAAATCAAATCTCTATAGAATCTATCCTCGACCAAGTACTAGTTTACCTTTTTATAAATAACACAGAGAATGGAATGTAAAAGATGCTTATGGGTAACATCAAGATAGAGGGATTGAGTAATCCTAAAAGGGTTAAATTAAAATACAAAATGAATGAATATGTATATTTTAATTTTATGTGCTTTTAATTAAATTATTTTATCATAATAGTAAAATCTAATACAAATTAAATTAAAGAAGAAAGTAAAGAGTGTTGAAAAGGGAAAAGAGAAGAATAGAAGTGTATTAACAAAAGAGAAGATAAATACTGTATTTTTTGCACTATAAGACACTGTCCCCCCCAAAAAAGTGGCTGGAAAGCACCTGATGGGCGGTTGGATCAGCCTCCCAGAATACCACCGATTAACTGTTCTAGGCAGCAGGGATTGCTGATGCTGCCAATTGCTGCTGCCATAGGCGATGGCAGCAAATAGCAATCATCGATGGTGAACGGTGATCGGCAGTGGTGGTGGTGATGGAGTGGAGCTCATTGTCACAGGCACTGCCAATAAATTGACTCCAAGGCCCCTCTCCTCCCAATTGAATGGCAGTATCACTTTTAGGGATCTGACACTCCCCCTCTCTCCCTTTTTTTTTCTATTGTTGTTGGTGTATATTTCAAAACTCAGTTTATGTTTCCTTGGGATGGTATTTCCACCAACTCAAATATAATTTAGTATAATTTCTTATTCCCTTACCTTCACTACTCTACCCTAGTTATGTCCCCCCCCCCTTTATATCTCGCTCTTGAATATATACTTATATATTTAATGTTTTCTTTTCTGTCTTCCCCTTCTCCCCCCCTCTTTCCATTTAATAGTGAATTGTCTGGGTACTTTATCTTCTCCCTACTTTCTTTTTTAGCTTGCTTTCTCTAGCCAATCATAAAATCTTCCCCATGTCTTGAAGTACTCCGATTCCTCTTTATCCTTTATTTTCATTGTCAACCTATTCATCTCTGCACAATCTACTATCTTTTTTATTATCTCTTCATCAGTTGGTAGCTTATTTAATTTCCAATTTTTGGCAAATACAATTCTTGCTGCTGTAGTTACATATATAATCAAATAAGTATCCTCTTTCTTGAATTTCTCTGGGATAATACCTAGTAAAAATATCTCTGATCCAAATTTTATTTCTTGTTGTAACATTTTCTTTAACCATACTCTTATTTTAGTCCAATATTTCCTTGCTTTTGCACATGTCCATCACATATGATAGTACAAACCTATTGCTCCAACATTTCGCTGACTTGTCTTTAAACATCTTTGCTAATTTTCCCGGCGACGTGCCATCTGTAAAACATTTTGTATAAGTTTTCTTTATAAGCTGTTGGCATGGTTAATTTATAATTCGTGTGGCCAAAATTCTTTGCCCAAGTTAACATTGTATCTTTAACCACTTCTTCTAGCCTAGTTCTTAATAGGTGGCTATATATATCTTGCATATGTAATTCTTCCGCCATAGTGAAAAATGTTTTGGGTAAGGTTTTTCTCAGCTTCTTATTCATCTTTGTAGATTTATAGTCTATTCCATTATTTACGATGGCATTAAAGTCTCCTAATATACATATATCTTCATAGTCATATTCTATTATCTTTTTGTGTAGTTTCTCAAAAAATTCTTCTTGTTTGTCATTTGGGGCATATATTGCCACTAATAATATCTTTTTCATGTTTCATTGTTATTTTCACCATCAGTATTCTCCCCTTCCCATCTTCAAAAATTTTATTTGATGTATTGTCTTTCTAATATATAATGCTATTCCCTTTTTGCTTTGGTCAGCCAGAGTCTTATATAAATTATCTACTTTTGCCTGTTCCAAAAATTTCCATGTTGCTTTCTAATAGGTGCTTCCTCTAAGCATATAATGTCCAAGTTCAGTTTCTCTAATTTGTTAAATGTTCTTCTTTTTATTGCTGAGTTTAATCCATTTAAATTAATGGAGATAACTTTTATTTCTTCCTCCATGTCATTGGTTTATAGGTTTAGTTGATCTAGTCGTTTTTAGCTCCTTCTGCTCCTTTGTCTCTTTGGACCGTGCTCCTTCTCTTAGCGCTTTTTCTTCCTGTTCTTTCTCCATCTCCCTTTGATCTTTTCCCTTAGCTTCCTGGCATTTAGCTCCTCTCTCTTCTCTTACCAGCACTCCCTCCTGTGTTGCTATATGTTGTTCATAAAATAATTCTGCTTTCTCTCGTGTATCTAGTCTGTACCTTTGTTCGTGCCAGTTTACCAAAATCCCTTCTGAAACAAGCCATCTAAAATTCACCCCTTTTTTGATCAGACTCTTAGTCAGAAAGTAGAATTCCTTTCTTATTTCTCTGACCTTCCTTGGGACTTGCTTCAATACCACTATCTCTCTAGACTTATATTTTATTGTGGTACTTCTTGCTGCTTGCAATATTTCATTTTTTAGAGGTTTTTTTGACAAATCTTACATGTACCTCTCTGGTCAAGTTGTTTCTAATTGCATATCTTGTATATGCTCTAAATGCCTTATCCATTCCACCTAGAATATATTCCTTACTCATTTCTGTAGCCGCTGAGAGAATTCTGCGATCTTCTCTGCTAAATTCTCTCCTTTCTCCTCTTTTATGTTCTGGAGTCATAGATAGAATTCAGATTTTTCCATCTCCCAAAATACACTGGCTTCATCTTGCTTTTTATCTATTGCTGTCAACCTGTAAGCCATCTCCTCCACTTTTTTCTCTGTTATTTCTGCCTTTTCTTCCACCTTCTGCAGTCTCTGTTCGTTTTTACCCATCATTTCCTAGACTTCTTTTTTTTTTTTTTTTGAAAATTTTTTTATTGGTTTTTACAAATTTTTTAAAGGAAAAAGGGTAAAAAAAGGTATTAAAATTTTTGGCTACATCATGCAGGAGGAGGTAATCCCCCCAAGTCTTGCAACTTTTATAAAGAAAAATAGAAAAACATCAACATTTGAATAAACATTGGCAGCTTTTGATTTTACATTAAATCATCAGTATATTCAATCATTTTTTGTATCACTTCCAACAATTACATTATAACAATTTTTGTGACCTGAGTCTTCTCAGTGTTGGATCCTCCCCCCTGTCTGCTGGCAGAGCCTCGGCCCCTCTCTCCTTCATATCTTGTGTACTGTCCCCTGTTTCGTCTAGGAGGGCATTGTGTTTTTAAATGAAAGCCTCCGCCTCAACAACTGTATTAATTCTAATTCTGCTGCCCTCCCAGAAAATCAGCATACCTTCTGGCAATAACCATCTAAACCAGATGTTAGGGTTCTAAATACCATGCAGAAATAAATCATTGTCCAAGGCAAAACATCCTTAAAGGTCCAATTTATTTTACAGGCAATTTAGCACCTCTATGGAAAATTCCAACTCTGAATTACATCCTGTGGGTTCACCCAGTTGAAAGTTCATGATCTATCCCCACACCCACAAATCCATCACATGTTCCAATCATCATCTTCCACGCTGGCATGTACACCCATCTTCTTCCGGCCAGGTGTCGAGGTGCAGAGACAAAAGACGACCTTGAGCTTCTAAGAAAATCCATAACAATACATTCCACAATCCTACTCCTTTCTATTCCCCCCTCCCAACTACTATACCAATTAAACAGCATGAGAATTTATTAAAAAGTGTGGCAGGCCAAAGATCCTAAAAAGAATATAACTACAGGCCTGACACCAGACTCCTTTATTATATAATTTCTTTGCTAAAGAGGAATATTTCTTCCTTTTATCTCTTACTTTCTTTGGAATCTGTTTAAGAATGGTTATTTCTTTGTCTTTATATTTTAATGGTTCCCCCCTTTGAGCTCCTAGGACCTCATCTCTTGTGGTCTTTCTAAGAAATTTAACATGGATTTCTCTTGGAATATTGTGTGTTCTAGCGTATGCTGAGTTGATCCTATAAATCAGGTCAATATCCCACCACAGCTGTTGTTTATCTCTTTTAATGTATTCTGCTAAGATTGTAGTCATAATCTCCTTAAGATCTTCATTCTCCGTTTCTGGCAAATTTTGGAATCTAAGGAAAAAAGACATCCTTTCAAATTCCATCTTTATCATATGGTTTTCAAATTCTATATTCCCCTTCTGAATTGTCTTAACGTCCTCCCTCATCCCAGCCACGCCCTCCTCTAGTACACCTATTCTCTGTTTATTTTGTGTAGCTTGTTGTTGCGTTTCTCTGAGCTGGTCATTTAGATCTGTCAATTGTTTTTTCAATTCATCCTGTCCCTTTAAAAGAGTTTGAAGCATTTGGTGAACAGATAAATCCTTTGGACTATCTTCGGGAGCTTTAGGTTGTAGAAATGACGCCAGTTGTGTCTGTTGGGTGATCGGGCTGGACGTAGAGGATGTCGCGGCTGAGGATGCCTTACCAGGCGGTAATTTTTAGGGCCCATTATGAAACTCAGAGATAGCTATAAGTCTGTCCAAAGAAATGGCGTCTGTGGAAAAGCACAACCGGGAGAGATCGCAAAGCAGGCAAGCCCAGAAGAGAATGCTAGTCTTCCTGTGCAGCTCCAAGCCAAATAATTGAATCAAATATTCCAAATCCAAGGGAAATACGTGGTAGGAGAGGCTCCTGGAGGTCTCTGGGGTGTAAAATAGTACAAAGCCAGAAAATCTTTCAAGAGAGGAATCTCATTCATAAAGGCAAGGAAGAAGGAGGAAGTTGGCCATCTTGGCTCAGCCTTCACAGGAGGTCAGAAAGCAACAAGTCAAAAATTCCCATAAATAGTTTAAAAGAATCAACTCAGCCATCCTTTCTCTCGCAACTGTAGTAAAAAGTCATTCTCCCATTGCTTAAAGGAAGTGAAAGTAAGTTTTTAACTCTCTCTCTCCTCCGAGATATTACGAATGCCACTTTTCCGAGGGGGGGTGAACTCCCCCCCCTCCAATCTTAACTCTTCCAGAGATTGAAACAAAGCTTTAAAACGACTGCTGTTCATCAATTGGATAAATTAGCAAGAGATTTGGGGAGACTTCCCACCTCACCGCACTTCAGCTGTAGCCTTCAATTAATTGTTTCCTTCCAGGCTCCGCTCTGCAAAGACGTGCGGCGACATAACAGCGCCGCCGCGCACCTCCCACACTTCCGAGCTCCTGGGGCGAAGCTGGAGACCCCCCCACGGCTGCTGCCAATCCAGGGGGTTCCAACAAGCCGCCCTGCAGCAGGGAGCCCCTACAAGGCCCCCTGTGCTCCCAAAGGGAGCCCACCAAAAAGATGGGTAGCGGATGCGCACGTCCATCGCCTTTGGGGACCGGAAGTCGTCTCTCATCATTTCCTAGACTTCTTTCAATTCGTCTTGCACCTTGTCCATTTTCTCTTCTACTCTATTGATATGCTCCTTGAGATCCATATGTATGTCTAGCTCCAAAGTAGCTTTGTCTTGTTGCGTTACTGTGCGTGTTGCTTTCTGTGTCGCTGAACCAGGTGGGGTGGCTGTTGTCATACACATCTGTTTTCTATAGACAAATCTATAAAACATTATTTTTCAGTGTGAGCAAAAAGTCTGTAAAGGGTTACCAAAAGTAACAATATATCTTGTTTTAACTGGTTTTATATTTCGTCCTTTTACTTCCAGCAGTTTTAATCTTTAGTTCATTTAAATATTGTCATAGGGTTTTATTTTTCATTTCTTCTTTGTCTTAGTGCACATAGTTCTTCAAAATTTTAATAAGCCTCTCTTGAAAATTAAGTAGAAAAACTTATATAGGTAACTCTCTTGCTTTGTCATTTAATACAATAACAGAATAACATAATTGGATGGGATCTTGGAATTCTTCTAATCCAACTCCCTTTTAAATTTGAATTATTCTTTTAAATTTTAAAGCATCAACCAACTTCTTTTGTAGATTTGGTGGAACATTCTTTCTAAATTGTTCTCTAATTCATTTCTTAAGTAGCTCAAATACATGGAAGGCAGGCACCAATTTTGAAAAGATAAAATGTAAACTGATAAGACCATAATAATGATAATTGTTAATTTGGGCAATATTTGCTCAGAAAGTTGTTGGAAATGTAAAAATCAAGTAGCAATATTTTAACATATTTGGTGGAAATATAAAGCCCAACTATTGTCAACTATGAGATAATTTATTGCAAAATGAAATCATGAATGTTTTCCTTTCTACCATTTATTTTTCTATTGTGTATTATTAAAACTAGCTGCATTTTATTGTCTTTATATACCAGGTTTCCCCAAAAATATGACCTACCCTGAAAACAAGCCCTAGCCTGATTTTTCATGCATGCACCTAAAATAAGCCCTAAACCCAAAATAAGTCCTAGTTAAACCCTGCCCACCAACTGGTTGTCCGAGATAGGTTGAGGTGTAGGCTTAAAAATCAAGCTGGGGTGGGAGGGGAGGAGCTTTCCCATGTGCCCCACACCCAGTTACTTTAGGAATGCAGTAGCCAAGCTTCCCATGCCCCGACACATGTAACTCTTCTGAGTGACATGTGATAAGACTTTTTTGGTAGCTGCAAGTAGTAGGATGCGAGTGGCTGATTCTTCCTGCTTTAGCTTGGTTGTATTGTAGTAACACTACCTGATACGTTCCCCTCTCCAACTCTATTATACCAGATGATTTATAACAACTCTTTTTTTAAAAAACAAAGTTTTATTGGTTTTTTTGAAAAATAATAGGGGAAAAGGTAGTGGAATGGTTACAAATTTTGGCAGTTGCGATGTGCGGTAGGTGCCCCCTCCCTCCATACTCATAATATACATTTACACAAAATTCATTACTAAATAGTAGTATATAGTCAGCATATAAGTTCAATTAATAATTTCGAACAATTTATGTCAAGCAGATTTTCTTATTCATTTTTGTGATCTGAGTTTTCTCGGTATTGCCCCATCTCCCCCCACCGCCAGAGCTCCGGCCCCTCCCGTGTCCTGTATGTCTGTTGTAGGATCATCTGGTTTTTCTAGGAGAGCTTTATTTTTTTCCATAAAGGCCTGCGCCTCTATGGGTGTATTAATTCTAACTCTTGTGTCCTCCCAGAATATTAGCATACCTTCAGGCATCAACCATCTGAACCACACCCCCTTCTGGTATAGTTTCTTCGCTAACTGCGAATAGCTTTTTCTTTTCTCCCTCACTTTCTTGGGGATCTGTTTCAGAATGGTTATTTCCCTATCTTGATATTTCAAAACTTGCCCCCTTTGTGCCCTCAGAATTTCATCTCTTGTAGCTTTTCTAAGGAATTTAATATGAACCTCCCTGGGTACATTGTGTGTTCTAGCATAGGCTGAGTTCACCCTATAAACCAAATCTAGTTCCCACCCCATCTGTTGTTTCTCTTTCTGAATGTATTCAGCCAAAATACTTGTCATAATGTCCCTTATATCTTCATCATCTGTCTCCACCACATTTTGAAATCTAAGGTAAAAGGATATTCTCTCAAATTCTATTTTCATCTGTTGGGTGTCAAGTTCTTTGTTCCCCTTCTGCACCCTCCCTCATCTCAGCCGTCCCACCCTCCAAAAGATCCAGTCTCTGTGAGTTTTTATTAATTTGGGCCTGGTTCTCTTTAATTTCTTCTTTCATCTCTTTTAATTGTCTTTTTATTTCCTCTTGTCCCTGTAGAAGTTGTTGAAACATTTGTTGGAATTCAGTCTCTATGATTCTATGTTGCATCAAAGCTGTTATCGTTGATTGTGTACTGGGACTGGATGTTGTAGATGTTGAGGCAGAGGCAGCAAAGCCAGGTTTCCCAGGAGGTGGTTTTTTACGAGACATTGTTTGTAGAATAAAGAGTTCAGTCAATACAGAGAGTGATCAGTCAGATAGGTAGAACAGCCAGGAGAGTCCAGGGGATTAAAGGTCCAAGCAGAAGGTGATTTTTCTAGTTACACTGGCAGTAAGATAAAGTTTTTTCAGACCAGGGAGTCCAAAAAGTAGCAATCAACAAGAGATTTATCTGAGTAGCACTGAGACAAAGACCGGAAGCCTGGAGTTTTAAAGGTGGAGTCAATTTTCACAGTTCATAAAGACAACGGAAGTGAGCCATCTTGCCCTGCCAGCTTCGGGTTTAGAGGCATAACAAAGTTTTCAAAGTTTCCAAAATTTCCTGATCATCATTGTGTTGTAAAGTTAAATCCAAAATTCGCTTTTAGTAAGAGCGTGACATCATTGGCTGGCTCTCCCCCTCCTCCTTCCCCTGGGGCTGAGAGCAAAATTGTTTCAAGCCGCCTGTCCGGGGGGGGAAATCCCCCTCCCTCCAGCTGCGCTTCTCCAGCCAAGCCGAAAGAAAAGTTTAAACTGCTGGCAATTTCTCCAGACTAGTAAAGGGAATGGAAGGGAGTTTTCACCTCACCACACCGCAGCCGCGTCCTTCTGCTCGTTTATTCTTCCGTCAGCCTCGCAGCGAAGACGCCGGAGTGTCTCGCCATCATGCTCCCCAGTGCCTGGAGCGAGGCGGCCCCCCCAGCTGCCACTGATCCAGGGGATCCCACGCGGTGCCGCCCCTCCGGCAGGAGCCTCTACGGGGCGTCTTGTGCCCCCCAAGGAGTGGGGAGCCCACCGGGAAAGTGCGGGGCGAGCAAAGCTTGCCCGTCGCCGTCAGCTGCCGGAACCAGAAGTCTAACAACTCTTGAAACTCATACTGTCAACCCTGAAACTGTTCTGGCTATGGGAGTTTTCCTTTTTCTCTTCTGTAGTTCTATTAGGAGTTGTTTCACTTTACTTCAAGCTTGACAAAGCTTGGAGCTGAGGGGGGGGGGAGTTTGTGACTGAAATAAACTAGTGCATTCCTTGGTCAAGGACATTCCAAGTCCAACTGGCTGGAGGTGGAGGAAGGAGTTGCCTGGTAATCAGCTAGTGCCTGGATTGGATAATGTTTTGTGAGAAAGTGAAACTTTCGCTTTTATCTAGTTGGAAAGCCCGGGAAAGCTCAGAGTTGGCTTTCATCAGTTGTTGCCAAGATGATGTCTCTAAAATAAAAATCTGTTCTTTGAGAATCTGCCTCAGAGTTTTGTTTTGAAATGGGGTCATTTCTTGAAACTCTGACATTAAGCCAATTTCTCAGCTCCCATGAAGTTATTCTCTGAGGTCCTGAGCCCTGGCTGCTCACCTGGTGTATCCAGGGTAGGAAGACTCAGGGAAGATCTCAGCATGGAGGAAGAAGGGGAGGTGGAGAGGTGGCATATCCCCTCAGGCAGGCAGTGAT
Source organism: Natrix helvetica (assembly GCF_964273705.1). Lineage (NCBI taxonomy): Eukaryota > Metazoa > Chordata > Lepidosauria > Squamata > Natricidae > Natrix > Natrix helvetica. Next base: position 83,627,119 of record NC_138554.1, on the reverse strand, counting down.
TAGCAGAAATTGCAACAGAGACCATGCAACCTGACACCCAGCCCAGGGCCTGCATTGAGATGCCGCTTACCGGAGGCTCAAGCCAGGTGGAGGATGGATTCCAGAGCAAAGGCTTGCCTCGGGGACCAGAGAGGTGTCGGCTGGGGATGCCATAAAGGGAGCCTCTTCCCAATGTGCTTCTTTGGACAAGAGGTGGCCATGTGCCCAGGTTCGTAATAGAAACACAACCCCCTTGACCATCATCTATTTTTCTCAGTCAGCAACAGGTAATGTCTGGTTGTGCTTAATTCCATGGGCTCTTCCTGCGAAGCTGGGGTCCCACACATGACCGAGACTACCCGGGTCTCCTGTGAGGCACGGCAACAGCCTTGTTTCTGTAACCGAGTATCAATCTGAGGCAAAGACGGATCAGTGCGTTGAAATTCGGAGGAATATCGATCCAGACCAGCTCATCCTGAAACTCCTCTCACAACCCATCCTGGAAGGTGTCCGTGAGTGCAGCCTCGTTCCAAGCCGAATCCTGACTAAGCAGCCTAAACTCACTGATATATTCCTGAGGAGGGCGCTGGCCCTGCTTCAGATGTTGTGTAGCAGTCTGCATCTTAATGGGTTCCTCATACATCAGCCTGAGGTGGTCGCAAAACCCCTGGAAATCATCCAGCAAAGGGCTAACCTGGACCAGCAGGGGCGTGGCCCAGTGCGCCACAGAGCCAGAGAGAAGGCTAATCATAAACCCCAGCTCTCAGGCATAAAGAGCTTGCATTGTCCCAAGAATGCTGGAAACAAAGCTTGGTTGCCATCGAATTTATCAGGCAATGCCACTGTACATTTACTCCAAGGAGATGGAACAACGTGAGCTTGGAGCTGAGCAATCTGGGCTGCCAGCATAGCTACCTGTTGAGTGAGCTGAGCATTCTTTGTGAACCCCGAGAGGTGGAAGAAGAGGAAGCTGAGGGGCTTTTTAGCTAAATGTTTTATATTGTTTTTAGGGGGTTCTGGAAGGGAGGGGGGATAACCAGGCCAGGAGGGAAGCCAGTGCCAGACGAACAGGTGAGTCCAGGAGGGAAGTGAGCGGAATGGGGGGGGTGAGGGAACAAGCTATTCCAGTAGAGGGTTGTTTTATTGCAACGGTCGCGGGGAGGGGGGGATGCAAGGACAAGAGAAGATCACAAGGTCGGTTGGGAGACCGTGGCTGCTGGCTACGCCCGGTCGTTTGTACCAACCCCCGCAACATAGGTGGTCGGGAACTACAGAGACAGGGCCTGCGGCTGATGCTTTGCAATGCAAGGTCCGTGACCAATAAGGCCCCCCTCATTAATGAGTTGATCTCCGAGGGGGAGCTGGACCTTGCAGGAATAACGGAGAACTGGTTGGGTCGCGAAGGTGGTTTACCCCTCGTGGAAATGTGCCCACCAGGTTTCCATGCATTCCATCAGCCTCGGGCCCTGGGTAAGGGTGGAGGGGTGGCGGTAGTTATACGGGATGGCCTAGAGCCGAGGGAGTTCACTGTTCCTCAGATATCCGGGTGTGAGTCACTTGGTGTGAAATGGGGCCCAGGGAGGCAGTGGGGTTTGCTGATTGTATACTTGGCTCCTCGCTATACGTCAGCAGCCCTGCCCGAGCTCCTCGAGCTGATCTCGGAGACGGCGGTGGAGATCCCCAAACTTTTAGTTATGGGGGACTTCAACCTGCCGTCGACGGGAGCAGCATCCGAGGTAGCTCGGGAGTTCATGGCTTCCATGACAGCCATGGGCCTGACCCAACTAATTCAGGGCCCCACACACGAAGGTGGTCACACACTGGACCTTGTTTTTGTATCTGAGCAGTGGATGAGTGATCTGGGAATAGGAGATTTAGATATTACCCCCCTGTCATGGTCAGATCACTCATGTCTCCGGCTAGACTTCCCTGGCGCTACCCCCCACCGCGAGGAGGCGGAGCCAGTTCGTCCAAGCTGGTACCGCCCCAAGCGCCTGATGGAACCAGATAGGTTCCAGACGGAGCTTGGGCCATTACCTGTAGCCCTGACCCGTGCTCGGTCGGAGGACCTAGTGGCCGCCTGGAATAGGGCGACGGCTGGGGCCTTGGACCGGGTTGCGCCTTTGCGACCTCTCCTACGGCAGCGACTCACCCGGGCACCTTGGTATACCGAGGAGCTCAGGGTGATGAAGCGCCATAGAAGACGTCTAGAGAGCAGGTGGAGGTCCTCACGCTCCGAGTCTGACCGAACACAGGTAAGAGCCTATTTATGGACCTACCTTGTGGCATTGAGAGCGGCCAAACGTAGACATTGCGCCGCTCTTATTGCGTCTGCGGATAACCGCCCTGCCGCCCTGTTTAGGGTGACCCGCTCCCTCTTGGTTCAGGAGACGCGGGGGGCACCCTTACAGGGAAGAGCAGAGGAGTTTGGAGAATATCTACAGAACAAAGTCGCTCAGATCCGAAGCGGATGGGCCCCCTCCAGTGGTCTGGACGGGCCGTCAACAGCGAGTCTTGTGAATCCACTCTGGGAGGAGTTTGACTCTGTTGCCCCCGAGGATTTAGACAGGTTGCGTGGACGGCTACGACCCACCACATGTTCATTGGACCCGTGTCCCTCCTGGTTGGTACTGGCATCCTGGGAGGTGACACGAGGCTGGCTTCTGGGCCTGGTGAATGCCTCGTTGGGGGAGGGATCCTTACCATCTGCCTTGAAAGAGGCGGTGGTGAGGCCCTTACTCAAGAGGTCTTCGCTTGACCCAATGGAGCTAGCTAATTATCGTCCAGTCTCCAACCTTCCCTTTCTGGCGAAGGTTGTTGAGAATGTGGTGGCACAGCAATTTCCACATCACCTTGATGAATCCGACTATCTAGACCCACGCCAGTCCGGCTTCCGACCCGGACACAGCACAGAGACAGCCTTGGTCGCATTGGTCGATGATCTCTGGAGGGCCAGAGATAGAGGTTATTCCTCTATCCTGGTCCTATTAGACCTCTCAGCGGCTTTTGATACCATCGACCATGGTATCCTACTGCGCCGGCTGGAGGGGATGGGAGTCGGAGGCACCGTTTTGCGGTGGTTCGGCTCCTACCTCTCCGGCCGGATGCAATATGTGTTGACGGGGGGGGGCAGAGATCGACCCTGAGGCCACTCTCTTGTGGAGTGCCGCAGGGGTCGGTCCTCTCGCCCCTTCTGTTCAATACATATGTGAAGCCGCTGGGCGAGATCATCCGTGGTTTTGGGGTTGAATACCATCTGTACGCTGACGACACTCAGCTGTACATTTCAACCCCGAGCCACCCCAACGAGGCTGTTGAAGTGATGTCCCGGTGTTTGGAAGCCGTCGGGGTCTGGATGGGGGACAACAGACTCAAACTCAACCCCTCCAAGACTGAGTGGCTGTGGCTACCGGCGCCTCGGTTCAGCCAGCTGACCCCATCGCTGGCCATAGGGGGCAAGCAATTGCCCCCTGTGGAACGGGCGCGCAATTTGGGCATCCTCCTAGATGCCCGGCTGTCAATGGATGACCATGTGGCAGCCGTGGCAAGGGGGGCGTTCCACCAGGTTCGCCTGGTGCGCCAATTGCGCCCCCTTCTGGATCGGGATGCCCTACATACAGTCACTCATGCGCTGGTGATGTCTCGCCTAGACTACTGTAACGCTCTCTACATGGGGCTTCCCTTGGGACACGCCCGGAGACTGCAGCTAGTCCAGAACGCGGCCGCGCGGGTTGTCATGGGGAGCTCTAGATACTCCCATGTAACACCTCTCCTGCGCAAGCTGCACTGGCTACCTGTAGTTTTTCGGGTGCGTTTCAAGGTCCTGATTACCATCTTTAAAGCGCTCCATGGCACAGGACCTAGTTACTTGCGGGATCGCCTCCTCCCACATACATCCCTGCGGCCAATCCGCTCTCACAGGGAGGGGCTTCTCCAGGTGCCGTCCACTAGGCAATGCCAGCGGGTGACGCCAAGGATTAGGGCCTTCTCTGTGATGGGGCCAACCCTCTGGAATGACCTCCCCCCCGATATCAGAACCACCACAGACTTCCGCTCCTTCCGACAAAAATTGAAGACTCACCTGTTTCGATTAGCTGGCCTGGCATAATTATAATTGTGACAACTGTTACCTCCTGGAAACATATTCTTACCTGGTTATTTATAGGGTACGGTTTTAAATTTAATTGATTTTAGGGTTTTTAGAATCAGATTTATATTCTTCCGTACAGTTCTTTTTAAATTTTTAACCTCCTCCTTATGTGTATTTATATCTGTATTTATATTTGTATTTGATACTTATTGTTTGTTGTGTGGACTGTACACCGCCCCGAGTCCTTTTCGGGAGAGGGGGCGGTCTAGAAATTCGAAGAAAATAAATAAATAAATAAATTCTCCACATGAAGCTCCATATTAATAGAGGCTTGTTGGGGCAGGAGACAAAATTAACTTAGGCTTCCCAAAAATATGAAGCTGACTCCTTGTCCCTATAAAACCCATTTTATTTATTTTAAAGTAAATTCCTCTCCAGCAAAGTCCCAGCCAACAGTCTTTCAAGAGATTTCACAACTACAAATGTGTATCAGGCTTTGAGAGCTGCCAGGGCAATATCTTCCAAATGCCACTCTGTAGCAGACAATACTTGGCAAGAAGTCAGGAACAGATCTTCACCCTAATGAATTGAACTAATTGTCTCCTGCAAACTTCCCTCCCCTTTCACTCCTCTTTATTCCCTATGGGAGGGGACATTCACCGTTCATCTGTGGCTTTATTCCCAAGTTGACACTTGTTCCTTAGCTGTTCCCTTCTCCTGGCAGCTCTGCGCATGCGCACACTGGGAACAGGCTCCATCTGTTTTTCTGCCCCACTGATGTCCGACTCCGAAGGCAGCTGATAACTGTTAGATGGCTACAGGAAGCTAAAACTGTCAGTTGGCCCTGATCCCCCTTGAAAGGTCGCTGAAAGAAGGAAGGCCAGATGACAGAACAGTGCCAAGCAAAGTGAGAGAGCTGCTGTCATCTCAGTGCCACCTCCCAACAAACCTCAGGTTTGTTGGGGAGAATACTGGGACCTGACGGAAATGTTCAGCAATGAGGAATGTAACGTACTACATACCTCCCCACCCGCCCACAGACTGTGGCATAGAGATTGTATCAGGGTGAAACTGCCTAAGCCAAGGATGTACCCCATGACCCCAAAGGAGATGAAGAAGCTAAGAGAAGACATCGACACCAACCTGGGCTGTGGATTTATCCAACCCGCTAAGGAGCTTCCCCAGATGGGTCAATGAGGCTATGCATAGTCTTCAGGGGAATTAATGCCATATGTGTGGGGAACACCTACTGACATCCTCTCATGAAGAACATGTTGGCTCACCTAGTGAAGGGGAAGGTGTTAACCAAACTGGACCTGTGAGAGGTGTACTGTCGGGTGTGAATCAAAGAGGGGGAGGAACTGCCCTTTGGAGAGCTTCCAATGCAAAGTGATTCTTTTTGGCCTGCAAGGAGCCCCGGCTGTGTTCATGAAGCTAATAAATGAAGTGTTGCACAAGCACCTGTATAAAGGGATCCTTCTGTACTTAGACAACATTCTCACTTTCACAGAGACACTAGAGTTCTTTGAAAATCTGCCTCGGAGTTGAAACCTTAACACGTACATTATATGCCCCATTTTCCTGAAAATAAGACCTATCCCGAAAATAAACTAGCATATTTTACATATTTTACTCTAGCCTAATATAAGCCCTACCTCCAAATAAGCCTTATTTATAAGCATGTGCAGCTGTCCAGCTGCACATTCCGTCTGGTTGCTCACAGTGCCACAGCCACAAGGTGTTGCAGGGTGTGTGTGTTGAGCTGCACCATGCGCCCCACACGGTCCCCGCAGCCAGGCCATTCATGCTCTGACACTTGCCTCTGACATTATGTGCAGCAGGAGCCCTTATGGCCACTGGCCCACTTGTTCTGCTTGCTTTCTGTCACAATGGAGAAGAAGGCCAAGTGGTGTGTTAGTGCAGCAGTCCCGAGGCAAGGCAGGGCAGATATCAGGGGGTGGATGGCTTGACTGCAGGAGGCCTGAAGTAAGCTGATGTGGGGCGCATGAGGCAGCTCCACCCCATTGACTTGCCGTGGCACCAGCATGTCACTTGACCTCCTGCTCTATTGCAGCCATGAGCAAGCAGAAGAAGTGGACCTCCAGTACATGGGGGGGGAAATAAGACACCCCCCCCCAAAAAAAATAAGTGCTAGCACTTATTTTGGACCCAAAAGAAAATAAGACCTGGTCTTAGTTTTGGAAAACATAGATATAAAATAGGATACAGCACTGTATATGCTAGAAAATGAAATATTTGAATACTAATTCGGTGGCAAGATGTAATTGTAGAGAATTCCATGCAAGGAAGTTGGTTAGTATGGAAAGGGGGAGAAAAATGTGATTATTTAAATATAGAAAATGAGTTCGCTATTGGAAGATGGGTGGAATTTTAAAGATTATTTAAAAAACCTGAGCAAGTGAGTACTTTTAGGGATTTAAATAATAGAAGTTAGAGTGTGAAGTGCTTAGAGTCAGTAGATATTTTTTTATATTCTAACTAAGCTCCTCTAATGCTAATAAACCTTACTTTATTAAGAAAAAGGACCTGTGTATGAATCTAAGCAGTAGATTAGGAACCTGAAATTTGGATATGCTATGGCGGGGGGTTAAACTCAAGGCCCAGTGGCCAGCCCCTGTCCGTGGGGTACTTAGATCTGGCCTGCAGGGCCGCCCTGAAAACAGTGAAGGATCTGTGCCTCTACCAGCAAAACAGAGCTCAGGAGGGCCACGTGTGGCCCTCCCCAGCTCCATTTTCACTGGCAGAGGGTTGTAAGAGGCTGTTACAGCTGAAAACAGAGCTCAGGAGCCCATTTCCCCTGGCAGAGACCTCGGACCACCACAGCCCCCCCCCCCCAACCCAAGTGATGTCATGCTCCCTGGCCACACTTAATAAAAGTCTAGCTTAATAAAAGCAAGAAAGTAGGTGATAAAGAAGAATACTGGTAAAAGGTGAATTATGTGGCAATTAAGGCAATTACTGAAAATAGTAATTTATTAAACTTGTATGCCACCAACTTTCAACAACTCTAGGTGGCTCACAAAGGAAGAAATTACAATAAAACCAATAAAAGATATAAATAAAAGATTGCAATTCAGTGAGGGATCTCACTCCCCCAGCTCAAATGTCAGCTTTTTATAGTACTTCTATACAACAGCAGAAGGGGACATCTGATTCTGAAGGGGTTGAGGGCAGGTATGCAAAGGGAAGGAACGTTTCCAGGGTTCTGACAGATGTTATAAACAATACAAATACAATACAGAACTTCTTTGTATCAGAGTTGTTGCTTACGATTTTTACTTTATTTATTTGATGGCATAAAATATTTCAGAAGCTCCTGTGGACATAAGGAGATTTGCAGTTACTATATTGGTGCTACCTACTAAATTTTCACTGCATTGAATACTTTTGACAAAAAATAAATGTAAGCAATATTATAGTCAATCATTAGTTTTGGATTCTTACAGAGATGTAATCCAGAACATAGTTTAGATGTTTAAAATTGCTTAATAAACATGCTGGCTGCAGTTGATATGGTCCAAAACAGTAGAAATACTTCAAAAGCCTGACTGATCAGTGTATAAACATATTACCAAAAAATTGATAAAACAAGATTTATTTCAACAGAGTGGCATCTTCTTTCAAGCACTTGAAGCTCTTTATTTATTTATTTTAAAAACTTTATTTTTATGCATGTATGTATAGAGGTAGTCCTCAACTTAAAACAGATCATTTAGTGACCATTAAAGTTACAACGCAACTGAAAAAAATGGCATAATCATTTTTCATAGTTACAGCCTTTGTAGCATCCCCATGATCACATGATCAAAATTCAGATTTATTTATTTATTTATTTATTTATTTATTGGATTTCTAAACCGCTCCCTCTCCCAAAAAGGGACTCGGGGCGGTGTACAGTCAAATAAAATGCATAAAATACAATAATATAAAACAATTAAATACTGACTCAAGCATCTGAATTTTGATCACATGATCATGGGCTTGCTACAAAAGTTGTACCTTTAATGTTACAAAGGTGGCACCTTACAACCATTGCTGTGTCCCAAGGTCATGTGGTTCCCTTTTGTGAACTGACAAGCAAAGTCAATTGGGAATCCAGATTCTTAACAACAGAATCACTAAGTTATCAACTGCAGTGATTCACTTAACAACTGAGGCAAGAAAGGTAATAAAATAGGGCAAAACATACTTACATGTGTCTCACTTAACAACAGAAATTTTGGGTTCAATTGTGGTTGTAAGTCGAGGACTGCCTATATATGTATACACTATTAAATAGAAAATACCTACAGGAAAACAATGTCATCCTAGTGACTTTGTAAGACTGCAGCTAGAGATTCTTAAAGATGGCCTACCACCGTTGTTTGTTTATCTTTCCTCTAATTGAAGCATATATAAGTACTTCCTCACATTGAAAATTGGAGTTTAAGGCTGCCTCCTAACCCCCAGCAAGATGGATGATCACCAAACTACTCATAGATAAAGCATTGCATGTTAACTTTTGAACTCAACATTATTTGCCAGGATCAAAGAACTCTACTTTTTAATATGGAAGTAGTACATGAAACTGATCTTTGTAGCTGTTGAAATATTTACCAGATTAGGCCAAATAGTTACTATACCTGGTATAAATAATCTACTTTAGATATGGCTACCTCAATATCTATTCATTGGTTTAACATGGATTAAGAACTATATGAGCTTTCCACAAAGTGGTGTCTTCCAGACACGTGAGACTATTGTTCTATCTTTGGATAACAGAGTCACATTGGCCACAGATGGTTTACCAATAGTCCTACCATCAAAGAGCTTCATGTTGGGAAAGGCTGTAATTGTCAGGAGTTGTTCTCAAGAGCACCATCAGATTGAAAAATATCTGTTTCTAAAAATGAATACTTGTTGAATTATTTTACATCATTTTCAGTTACTGTTAGTAAATATCTGTAAATATCTTGGATTTAGTGATTATTTAGTTTTGAAATATTAATGCAGTGATCATAGTCTGCCTAGTTCCTGAAGCAATATTCAGTGGAACTGTTCCAATTCCCTTCCAAAGATCAAAGTACTATTTTACCTGCCTCCTTCTGTTAATTTATTAATTCCAAAAATATGTCTTTGGTATTCAGTAATGTATTATTTGATTATAAATTCAACTATCCTTTAAAGCTAAGGTGAAAAGCCTCAATATTTTGTTCATTGTCAAAACAATTATATAAATGTTGAATAGTTAATTTTCAATTACTTAATTGGAAACTAGTGTTGTGGTGTAATGTATTCTAGACTGCAAAATAAATATTGTTTTTTAAATAGGAATTAGCATTAAATTTTCTATCAGTAGATTATCCTTGTATTAAAAATATAATGTAAGATGGTTAATTATAATTAAATTCCAGTTAAGGCTAAAAAATCTGGCAGTATAGAATTAAAAGCAACTGCTGGTTTTTAAGAGTTCATTTTGCTCTAGTCTCCCCATGACATATACTTGCTACTTTTGTTGTTAGACTTTTGTATCTGGGCAAACAAGTTTTGAACAGTAATATCCATTCCTTGACATTGAAAATGCTTCTCAGTTAAATTTCTGGCTCTTTCCATTATCAAAATTTCAGCAATCAAAACTGCGAAGCCAATTATTTCCTATAATAAACTGGTTCCACAGCAGTTTTGGAGGGCTGATAAAAAAAAATACCATATGAGCTGAGACTGTGCCCCTGTGAGCATGGGGCCATTGAAACTGTAAGTCACATCCTGCTATACTGCATCTTCTATAAGGACTCATGAACTCAATTTATAACACCTTACCTAATAAAATATCAAAAAATACTGATCTTTTTTACATGCAGCTATTGTTATCAGATCAGTACGAAGCAGTTTCTCTGAATGTGCCCAAATTCTGCTATGCTGTAATAAAATTAGGCAAACTTTTAACTGCCTACTATTAATCTACCACCAATCTCAATACATTATTCTCTCTTATTTTTATTTTTAACTATTATTGTTTAAACATTTTTATTAGTCTGTTATTGTAGTAAAAATTATTTGTTTGATTGATTAAAATAACTTGGATTTCTTGAGATTTAAACCTAATGGTGAGATGTTATAGTCTGGATTAAGAAGCCCACAGAGTATAAGAAGGTCCTTAATACCATTCCTTATTGTCTTTTCAAAATTTAGAATTATATTAATAGAGTACAAAAAGTATTTCATAACTCAACTTCGTTCATTCAAATAAGTAAAAATGTACTTTTTAATTATATGTAAGTAAAATATATATTTTATTGAAAATAAGCCACAAAGATTAATAACATATTCCATCTTTAAATCTCCTTTAAGTTATGATTTGGGGGCATTGATGTAAACATTCATTAAGGTGAAGCTCACTAGACTGCTAGACACTCGCTCATAAGTTTGAAGTGCATTATGTGATTTTTCTTTATGATAATGGTAAATACATATTGTATCTTTTTTAATCTGCTTCACTGAAGTTGATAGTTTGAGGAAAGCTGCTTATTTCATAAAGAAATGTATTTGTATTTTTACACTAAAGTATAAACCCTTAATTATAGCTGGGTTGTCAAATTTTAATATTGTCAGCTTCCAGAAACCGAATTACTCCATAATTAGAAGAATTACAAATCCTTCTACCATACATGATTGAACAATATCATGTGCTTGTAGTGTTTCTGGTGAAATTCAAGTTTCATTAAGATTAGTCTTCTACTTCAATGTTTATCTATATGATGAAAAGCTACATACAAGCCAAATCATGTTTTAGATGGGGGATGCTAATATTTTATCCTTCTTTAACATCATCATTGCCATCATTATCTGCTGCTAGAAAGTTTTAATCTTTATTTGGTTATAATGTGGAGAACTTTTTTTTCTTTTCCAGATCCAAGAATGGACATTATAACCTATGATGATTACTCCAGTTCACCGCTTCAGAGATATTGAGAGGAAACCAGAATATCTTCAACCGGACAAGTGTGTCCCACCTCCCAGCCACAGTTCCTCAGGAACAATGTGGTTTATTCGAGATGGTTGTGGTATTGCCTGTGCAGTTATCACCTGGCTCCTGGTATTTTATGCTGACTTTGTAGTCATCCTCGTAATGCTGCTTCCATCAAGAGACTATATTTATAGTGTAATCAATGGAATAGTTTTCAATACTTTGGCATTCCTGGCTCTGGCTTCACATATGAGAGCAATGTTAACAGATCCAGTAAGTTTATTACTTTAAAAAGGTTTCAAACAAATGTAAAGGCTTAGAAAAAGAGCAGCAAGAATATTCACAAAAGCACATTAAAGGATGTAAGAATACTTAGAAGAGAAACCTTAAGAAGGGATTTGGCAATACAATTTAAATTTCTAAAAGAAATCTAAACAAAAGATGTTTAGATCTTCATTCCATGCTGCAAGTTATAGGAAGTTCCATGCTTTTGTTATAGGAAGAGAGATTGAAATGGAATATTAAAAAACTAAAGAGCTTAATGAAGTAATTTTTTTCCTGCGAACATATTTAAGAAAGGCTGAGTAGCCATCTGTCAGGAATGCCTTAATTTGTATTCCTCCAGGTATTTGGGATTTAGATTCAGTAACATAAATGACCTTTCCAGCTTCATGAAGCTAAAAACATGTGACTCAGTTGCCTTTTCTCTTGGTTGCTTTGTACCATTTTTTTTACAATGTGTAGAGAATATAACCTCTTGGTTAAATAGCATTATTTCTTAAAAACAAACCTTTAATTTCTTGTCTTTATCATTATTTTAAATATGTGCTGTAGACTATTGCTCACATAAGAAATTATGTTAGGAGTAGAGAATGGATCTATATATGGGGGGTGGGGGGAGATACACAGATGAAGATTTGTATTTTTTCTTATCTGCTTCAATGCATGTAATATTAACAGCATGTCATGGCAATGAAAATCTGGAAAAAAACTGTTTTTTGTTTGTCTCTTTAAACAACTATATTGTATTTTGAATGAAAAATGCTTTTTCATCTTTAGTATAGAATAATAGTTATACATCTATAATTACACTCTAAATAGCAATTTCCATTAGTCTCTGCCAGCAGAGAAACTTGCTGTATTGACTGGGAATGATGGAAACTAAATGCACATATCAAGCATTTAAGTAACAGGAATTCTTCACAAGGTGGATGTGAACTTTATTAAAAACAGAAAGCAGAATTGAGTTTTTAAATCAGTTTTGAATTTCATATTTACAGCAAATTGCATTATCCCTTGAATAATGCTGTCTGATAGTTTGAGCATCCTAATAGGTCATGGCTTTCAAATTCCCAGCCCGTGGCCCAGATGTGTTACACACTGACAATGCCCACACCCAGTTTAGCAAAAAAGTCCCAATACATCACATGATGCCCCTGTGATAATGTGAGCTTAACTCTCCTGTAATAGATGGTTTGAGCAGTCTGTAATAGAGATGAAATTGAAAATGAATGAATCTAGTGGAAATATTTTCCTTTTTAAAAAATATTTCTAGGCATTTAGCTTTATAACTGTAGATACAAAGAGGTGGTACTAAATCACCTGTTGGCAGTTTTTTAAAACACTTGAATCTTTTCACGGGATTTGTATGCTGGTCTCTGCAGCTGGTTTGTGACCACAGGAAAAGACATGTTAGTTTAATGGATTGTTGAAAGGTGCGTCAGGTAGTCCTTGATTAATGATGGAAATTGGGACATGTAATTCTGTTGCTAAGCAGTGCAATCATAAAGTTGATGTCATGTGATTGTAGTGACTTACAGTGGCAGTTGCAGTAATTTTAGTTGTTAATATGCAAATCCCACATGGAAGCAGTGTCCTGTGATGATGCTTGCCATTTGAGACAAGCTGCTGGTTTCCAATGGCTTCTTGGAACCAAAGGTTGCAAATGGTTAACATATAGGAGCCATGGTGACAAAGTGGTTAGAATGCAGTACTGCAAGCTACTTAACAGCTTAAAGAGGGCTGTAAAAGCACTGTGAAGCAGTATATAAGTCGAAGTGCAATTACTATATAATGCTTTGATTATCAAAATTGCACACCAATTTTCAAGTACTCAAATTGAAATCATGTTACCATAGGGAGACTGACAGCCACATCCATTCATTAATTGCTGTCGTAACTTTGAACAATCACTGAATCAAGACCACCTGTATTTGCATCCTTTTATGTGGATATAAATTATTTGTCTTTTCTATTCCAAAATGCTGTACATCTGACATTAGTTGAACTCAAAAAGACATATTAATGCATGGGGTTTTTCATTTCACCAGTGATGTTAAACCTCCCATATATTTTCTTACAATAAATATTTCAGTTATAATGTAGGTAATGAAATCTCTTATAATTATCTGAGTTTGTTTAAACTTTAAAAAAAAGTATATTGAAGTTAGTTACAGCCAAATTAAAGTGACCTGAAGCTGGAAGGTGTGTTGCCATACTTGGGCAAATGCAGCTAAATTAATTTTTTTACAGTGACTTGATTCATTTTTGCAATAGCTCCTTGTGGAAAAGAATGAAGTATCTCAATTGGTTGCTAGGGTGCTACTTGAATAATTACAGGTAGAAAATAATATTTGTAACTCAGGTTGAACTGGGGGGTTTCTGAGCTTGGTGGTTTTCTTGCAGATGTTTCATTATCAAACTAAGTAACATCAGCACTTGCATTAAACTCAGAGAGCACCAAGGACCCCACAACTCTCAAATAGCTTTTAATGAGCTAATTTGTACTATTATAAAAATCATATTTCACATGATTAAATTTTCCACAGGTCCTAAAAAGGGGATATGTACCTAATGTTCTCCAGATGTATTTGCTATAATTCCCCTATGCCAGCGATGGTGAACCTTTTTTGGCTTGCGTGCCATAAAGGGGGGGGAGCACAGGGGGGTCGTGCGTGAGCATGCTGCACCCATAATGCAATGTGCGAACCCCCCCAGTGCGCATGCGCTCATGAGAGGCGCCCCCCCATTTTTGCATGCTTTTTTCGCCTTCCCCAGGCTTCAGAGGCTTTTATAGGAGCCGGGGGAAAACCGGAACGTAAGGTCCTTTTTAGTCCTCCGAAGGCTTCAGGGACCTTCAGGAGGCTTCCCTGAAGCCTCCGAAGGACTAAAAAGGACCTTACGTTCCGGTTTGCTCGTAGGGCCGTTTTTAGTCCTCCCGAGGCTTCAGGGAAGCCTCCTGAAGGTCCCTGAAGCCTCCAGAGGGCTTAAACTGACCCTACGAGCAAACCGGAAGTCTGTTCCCGAACTTCCAGTTTGCCCATAGGGCCGTTTTTTTGCACTCCGGAGGCTTCAGGGAAACTCTTGAAGCCTCCGTGGGGGGCTCTTTTCGCCCTCTCCAGGGTCCTATAAAGCCTCTGGAGCCTGGGAAGGGTGAAAAATGCCTTTAAAAAAGGCTGAACTCAGCTGGTCAGTGCGCACATGCGTGCTGGCCAGCTGACAAGGCAAAGCCTTACGTGCCCTGATAAATGGCTCCGTGTGCCACCTGTGGCACGCATGCCATAGGTTCGCCATCCCTGCCCTATGCTAAGGGGATCACTAAAATTTATTGGAAACATCAGTAGAACATGAGTTCATTGGATGAATCAAAAGCTGCAATCAGGTAGTTGAGTTCACCACCAATAGTGCTGACTTAAAACAGAAACTGGGCCTCTAATTCCAATTTGCCTGATGTCTTAGATTTTACACCTGAATTATCTAAGAATATTTGCAGGGAAAAATGCTTGAAAGCACATATGTATTTGTTCCTTATAGTAGTTATCTGTTTTCTTGTGATATTCCTTTAATTAAATATGATGGGCACAGCATATACTTGTAGAAATTTGTTTTCTGGTGCTGTACTTCAAACTAAATATTTCAACCATTATAGGAGTTTGCTTGACCTCATGAGGATTGCATATTCCTCTGAACCTCTTGTGTTAGTATGAGGTTTCTGGACTACCAATGTTTACTGGAACTTATACAATCATAAATGACATTTAAATTTTCTTTTATTCATTATAAAACCTTTCATAATGTTTCCTTATTAGGAAGATAGAAAACATCATGCTTTACTTAATATGTTTGACTATATTGCATATGAGCTTATATAACAAGAAAGCTTTTCATAAAGTTTATATTTATAATCCTATCATATAAACCAGGGCCCTTACATTGAGGGCCAAATCAGGATTGTGTTTGATCTCCAAGGGCCGGGGTTGTGTGCTCAGGGATGGGCGTGGCCATGGTGGGTATTTGATAGTGGCTCAAGATGCATTTTTTCCCTTTCTTTCTTTCCACAGTTCTTTATTATAACCATTTTCCTATCTCTTCTATCAGATATTACTGGCAAACATTTATTACTTATTCTTCATACTCACTAAACTTTTTATTTCTAAATCTATGCTCTATTGTTTAATAATAAATTGCTTTTCCAGGCAGAAAAGCTATTTATACTATTGTATTTTTATTATTCAACTAATAATAATACAATAGCATAAATAACCTGATGATACAAGATCTAACAGCAGAGGTAAATTTCTAATAGAAATGGCTGTCAATTATAGATTGTTGATTATAGATTTATTTATTTATTTTTATTTATTAGTTTGTCAAATATGTGCAGGATAGCAGGTCTAAGTATGAATGTGGACATGAACAGAGGAAATGAATACAAGTAAATGGGGACAGTAGAACAGGGATGGTAGGCACATTGGTGCGCTTATGCACGCCCCCTTTACAGACCTCTTAGGAATGGTCCACAGTAGACAGTTTAAGCTTGAAGCTGTGAGGGTTTTAGGATGTAACAACAGAGTTGGGTAGAGCATTCCAGACGTTGATCACTTTGTTGTTGAAGTATTTTCTGCAATCGAGTTTACAGCAGTTTACCTTGAGTTTGTAGAGATTGTTTGCCCGTGTATTATTATTTTTTTGCCAAAAACCTTTTTATTTATCTTTAATTTTTAAAACAAACATAAAAATCCTCCTTCTTTACATCCTGTAGAAAGTGTATCAGTTGGTTACAAACGGTTTTTGTGCATCTCTTCTACCATCATCAAGTATAATTCATATTAACTCTAGTATCTTAACTCAAATGTTTATACATATTACCATCATCATACCTCCACTTTTATTTGACTATAATTGTTTAAACGTCCTTCATCATGAAATATAGCAAAATTTAATACATAACCACATACTGGCATTTCATTTACTTGTTTATAAAATCCTCCATTAACATCAAATCCTTATATCCTATTCTAGCTAAACATCCATAATATTTAATAAGAGTGTTTTCTAATTCTCCCTTTCAGTTCGCTGTTTAAAATTTACATCCAATTTCCTTATATTGTACACATTGCTATATATAGATTATTATTATTATCCTTTCTTTATTTGGCTATATTCTATGTCACATTTCCCCCCTAATAATCAAAACTTAACTGTGTCTAATTTAGTTCTCTTCTTTATTGTTATTATTATTATTATTATTAACCTTTATATATAATCTCGGGTATCATTCAATATTCATATCCAATTATTGCTTATCATAACACTAGACATTGTATACAGTATTATCGTTATCAATTTTTTATTTAACTATACCTATTATCACAAGAGTTTCACTAGATTTAGCTAGTAAATTATACTCTTCCACCTATCAACCTGTATCTTTCCAATAACAAAACAATCTTATATCCTCTGCCATTTGTGGTATCAATCTTCTAAGCTTCTTTTTAATGAGGTTTGTATGGACTGGTCCTAGCAACTCCTTGCTTGTAAGATCTCTCATATAATCCTGATGCCCTCTTTCTGCTTCTTTATTCCACTTGTCTTTAGTTGTCAGCAGTGTTATCCATATTTTCGTTAATAAATTTTCATAGTCCATAAATTCTTTATTTTTTTCTTCTTCTTCTTCTATGTCTTGCCCTTTGAAATAGGTTTCCTCTCCATTTATTTCCTCTTTCAGTATTCCATTCTTTGCATTTTCAAAAACAAACCAGTTACCATAAATGTCAGCAAGTTTAATCACTTTATATTCATTTTCCACTTTAATTCTTTGAATTTTAATCCTCTCATTTTGCATTTGGTGAACATCATCGAATTTTCGATCACAACTTTCTGTTAACTGTTCCAGAAGTTCCAGTTTTTGTTCAATCTTCTCATATGTATTTGTTAATTTTAATAATTCTGAAAATATTGTCTGCAGGCTTACAATCTCTCCATTTTCCTGACACTCCACCATCTTAAACAAAGAACTCTTGTTTGGAAGGTTTTTTTAAGTTAAAACAGGGATTCACAAAAGCTGTTTTTTCCCCTCTTCTCTGGTTGAAAACACGCTTCAAAGGGACATTTGGCTTGCCCGTATCGCTCTGTAATGAGCCGTCAAAACAAACTGCGAAGAAAGGGAAAAGTTCCGCTTGAATACACAAAGCTCCAATCAACAAAACATCCCGGCACGTAGCACTTTTAAGATATTTCTTTTTTTATATCTGTTTTGTATTTCAAATTAGAAAAAGAGGTCCAGTCTTTAAATGAATTAAATAATAATAATACTCACAGTGATGAAAGAGGAAAGCTTTGGTTTATAAATCACTGAGAGTCACAGAAAAAAAAGATAGAAACATAAGACTTAATCCGTCCATTTTAAAAAGCTTGTAAAGGTTTCATTCATGAAGATAGCATATAAGAAAATGGGATAGCCACTGTCCAGAACCGTTGCAAGATTAATTTTTCTGCTTGAATCTTCTATTCTTCAATTTAAATCAATTTTTAAGTTTTTATAGGCTGTCTCTTTTAAAACAATGAAAGTTCCTCACCAGCTGGAAACACTTTCACTTTCCATTCCTTCCATTTTGGGGCCACCCTGACTTCATCAACGTTGGCTGGATTTTTTGTCACCGGCTTGAAGAAATTTCTCTTGCTTCTTTGGAGGGATTTTGCGATATCCCCGAGTTCAGCAAGACATATTCTTCCTGTTCACTGTCTCTATGGGACAGTTTAGATCCTTCTGGACCCCCCCCCCCCGAGGCAAAAGTGTCGATTGTGATCTCAGGATTTATCGGGACAGGTGATTCCCACACACCAACCAAGATTGGGAATGCACTTTGTGGCATCTGCACCGGAGAAGAAAAATGGTATAGTTATATACTTAAGGAAAGATTTAAAGGCTGAATTAATTGAAGCAGACCCTCAAGGAAGATATATTGCAATTAAATTATTAATAGAAGGAAAGAAAATACTTTTAACGGGAGTATATACCCCCAATCAACAACAAGAAAAATTTTACAAGTTGCTCCATACTAAATCAATACAATGGAACTATAGATCGTGTATATTACTGGGTGACTGGTATGGAGTATTGTGTACTATGAAAGATAAGGGACTTTTGCAAAATATTCAAACACGAGCAAGATTGCCTAAATCCTTCTGCGACATGATGGAGGATATGGAACTGAGGGATATTTGGCGAGAACAGGATGTTAAAGAACAAGACTTTACATTTTTTTCTGATAGGCACCAATCCTTTTCTAGAATTGACTTTATACTAATAACGAATTATCTTTCTTCGAGGGTGAAGAAGACGAAGATATGTCCGAGAACTCTAACAGATCATAACCCGGTGTGGATGTAGCAGATAATTTGGTGTACTATGCTTAGGTCTGACAGCAGGTGGCGCAATGCCAGATTATGCAAGCCAAAAATTTCGAGCCTGATGGCATAAAGCAGTGGTCCCCAACCCCCGGGCCACGGACCGGTACTGGTCTGTGGATCAAATGGTATCGGACCGCCCAAGGAACATTAAATTATTTCCATTTTATTTACTGTGGTGTATTTCTCTCGGGTTTGTCCGACTTTCCATGGACGAGGGGTTAACCGGGAGCTGAGAGACGTCACCTAAAGCCGCACCAATACCACGCATGCGCAAAATATCGTGATATCGGAGAATTCTTCTCTCTGTTCACCAGTACTTTCTCATGTTTAACAGTGCTTGGTGTACTTGTATATTGTGTTTGCTCAAATTTAACCTACAAATTAACAAAAATGAGTACGAAAAAGACGTCGTTAGAAAGTTTCCTTGGGAAAAAGAAAAGGCCCAGTGAAGAGACAGAAGAAGAGCCTTCAACATCAAAGAAACATAAAACCTTTAACAGACAATACCATGAGTCCTACTTGAAATATGGATTTATCGGGACAGGTGATTCCCACACACCAACCCCACTCTGCATAGTTTGCGGCGAGAGAGAGAGAGAACAAAGGCTGACCCGTCACTTGAGCTAGCTAACTGAGAAAGATCATGGACAACTGCTAGAATTGACTGCTGAGCCGTTTCTCCTTTAAAAGTTTTCACAGAGATTTCTGCTTTCTTTCTCCCTGTGGAAAGAGGAGCCAAAATGGTGCCCGCCCTTCTTTGTTTTTCTACTTATAAATGAAGTCTGCCCTTTGAAACTACCTTCAAAAAAACAAAAAACAAAAAAAGCAAAAATCCCTTTTGGAGCTGCCTTATTACTCTCTCTGAGGGAAACCGAGACCCCTCCCTGTTACGTGGCTCTTCTGAACTTTGAATATTCGACCCCCTCCTTTTGGTTTGCCTCTGCCTTGGAACTGTGAACTGTCGCTTTGGGCTTTGTTTTGGGGATCAGCACAGCTGCGAAATCCTCAGACGCCATCTTCCTGGGAAAAGACTCACATCTCTGAATTTTAAACAAATGGGGCCTAAGAAATCACCGACAGGCAAGTCATTTTTGGGGCCCCCATCTGCCTCCTCCAGTCCCAGTATACAACAAACGAAAATTACCTCACTGTTACAGCAAGAGGGGACTGGAGAGGGACCAAAAGAACTATCTGTTTCTCAAATGTTTCAAGAATTTATGAGGGGTCAAAATGAATTGAAAAAGAAATGACAGAGCTTAAAGAGGAACTCAGAGATGTTAAACATCATATTGCAGAAAATAAACACAAAATTGTGGTGCTGGAGGAGGGAGCGGCTGGGCTGGGGGAAGAAATTAAAACAATCTGGAAGGGAAATGCAGACTTGGAAAATTTTTGGCAAAAATAGAATTTGAAAGAATGTCCTTTTTTCTTAGATTCCAGAACCTACCAGAGACAGAAAATGAAGACCTTAAGGATATCATGAGTACAATTTTAGCAGATTATATTAAGAGAGATAAAAAACAACTGTGGTGGGACATGGATTTTGTTTATAGGATAAATTCAGCATATGCTAGAAGTCATAATGTTCCAAGGGAGGTAAATGTTAAATTTCTCAGGAGGACCACAAGGGATGAGGTGCTTGGGACCCAAAGGGAGAGACCATTGAAAAATAAAGATGAAGAAATCACCATCCTTAAGCAGATTCCAAAAAAGATAAGAGAGAGAAGGAGGAAGTATTCCTCCTTATCAAAAAACTATATAATAAAGGAATTTGGTTTAGATGGTTGTTGCCAGAGGGAATGTTGATCTTCTGGGAGGGAAACAGGATTAGAATTAATACAGTGCAGGAGGCGGAAGCTTTCATAAAAAAAATATTTCCCCTCCCAGAGGACGAACAAAGCGAAGGTAGTGAAAGGGACAGTAAGGTGCAAGACAAGAAGGAGGGGGGAGGCTGAGGCTTCCTCTGGGGATAGGGAGGAAGGAGCAATATCAAAAAGGCTCAGATCACAAAAATAAAAGTATTTGAAATAATAGCAATTGATGACACTCTAGAAAGTGACAAAGAAAAACGAATGAACACATGGTTGACAATATAGAATAAGACCTGGCTTTCTGCTTGTCTTTTATATTTTATTTTTAAGATTGTAAAAATTGTGAGTTTTGGATGATTTCTATCACTAGTGTGGGAGCTGCCAAAATGTTTTGTATATCCCCTTACCTTTTCCCCATATATGTATAAAAACCAATAAAATTTTTATTTTAAAAAAAGATTTAACAAATCTGGGGAATAGGTGGACTTTCTGGACTTAATAATTTGGCTGTTGAAAAGTCTGATTTGAATATTTGGAAATGGCTTCAAAACAAACAAAATTATGTGTTTCCAAGAACCCTGGAAGTTCCCCAGCCCAAACACAGAAATTGCAGTCTTTATTACCCCAGCGGATACACAAACTTTGACACTTGAAGCCCTCCAAAATGCCTTAACAAGCCGTTGTTTTGGAAGGAAAGATTGCAAATGCCTTTAAAGATGTGTCTGATGAAATGTCTGAAATTAAGGATTTAATCCAAACCTGCAACCAACAGATGAGAGAGGATATAGTGGATGCATTTAAGGGTTTATTTGATTATGTAACATCACTGGAGGATAGGGTGGAAGAAAATCAGTCTAATGTCAATTTGGAGAATAAAGTTGGGGAGGCACAAAGTAAGATCGATAAGTCAGAGGCAGAGGTAACAATGATACAATATAGAGCAATGGAATTTGCTTTGAGAATAAGAGGCCTGAAAGAACATAACCAAGAAAACCTGAGAGATTTTTGCAGAAGCTTTTGCTCAATTAACTGGCGAACCAAAGGCAGAATATGATGGGCAGATGGACAAAATTTACCGTGTTAACTCATGGATTGCCAGACAGAGACAATTAGTAAGAGATATTGTAATCAGTTTTGTCACCAGGAAAACTAGGAATGGAATATTACAAGTGACTTATAAAAACAAGCTACAAGTGGCAGGTCAGGATGTGGCAGTATTGAAGGAAATTCCCCCCAAAATATTGAAATCCAGAAAGGACTATGCATTTCTAGTGGATGAACTTAGAAATCGTCAGATACAGTATAGATGGAAGGTTCCGGCTGGACTGGTGGTGAATTATTTAGGTGAAAGATATCGTCTTAATTCAGTTTGGAAGGCAAGAGATTTTTACAGTAATGTACTAAAAGGCTGGATACCCACCATCTCCAGGACTCAGAAGAAGAAAAGAAGCAGGGGAGTTTAGACAGGAAGATATCCAGGTACATGCAGGTGCTGCTCAAGCCTTGGAATTACTCGAGGAGACAGAAGGAGTTATGGAACAAAGACAAACCTGAGCGGCAACCAAATGTAAAGAACAAGAATTAAAGATGCAACAAGCTCAGATAACAATCCAAGAAGCTACAAATATAGATACAGAAGTTGTGGGGGGAGCCAGGCCCAAGAAATTCCAGCAGGATTTCCAGGTGGCTCTTAAAAAGCTTCAGGGGGCTGAAGATGACAATTAAATTTCTAACCTGGAATGTTAATGGTTTAAACTCACCACAAAAAAGGAAAAAATATTTCACAATTTGAAACAATTTAAAAATGATGTAATTTGTTTGCAGGAAACACATATTAGAACAAATGACCAGAAATACCTGATGAATGCAAGATTGGGAATGCACTTTGTGGCATCTGCACTGGAGAAGAATAATGGTATAGTTATATACTTAAGGAAAGATTTAAAGGCTGAATTAATTGAAGCAGACCCTCAAGGAAGATATATCGCAATTAAATTATTAATAGTGTCAGGGGAAAAACACCCTGGAGAAGTTTGAGATCAATGGACCGGGCTGATTCCCTTCAGCATATCATTTGAGATATTAAGAAAAGAAATAAAAGTCTTTGAGAAGTATATTCTAATTAATAAACAAACTTTAATAATAAAATAACAAAAGTAAATAAAACAGAATTAACTAATTGGTTACATTTTGATAATAAAAGCTCCGGTTGCCAGCTCCCTGGCAATCGGACAAAGAACAAAGGAAGGAATTCTGGAATGTGTGACGCATGCGCAATAAATCACTTTCAGATAACATTTTGTTTTATGACCTGCGCAATAAAACTTTCTTAGTTTAACTCTTGAATGTCAGTTCAGTCAGTTCAGGCCTAGCAAACTTTTTAACATCGTGACAAATAGAAGGAAAGAAAATACTTTTAACGGGAGTATATACCCCCAATCAACAACAAGAAAAATTTTACAAGTTGCTCCATACTAAATTAATACAATGGAACTATAGATCGTGTATATTACTGGGTGACTGGAATGGAGTATTGTATATTATGAAAGATACGGGACTTTTGCAAAATATTCAAACGAGCAAGATTGCCTAAATCCTTCTGCGACATGATGGAGGATATGGAACTGAGGGATATTTGGCGAGAACGGAATATTAAAGAACAGGATTTCACTTTCTTTTCTGATAGGCACCAATCCTTTTCTAGAATTGACTTTATACTAATAACGAACGATCTTTCTTCCAGGGTGAAGAAGACAAAGATATGTCCGAGAACTCTAACAGATCATAACCCGGTGTGGATGGAACTGGAATATGGAGAGGGATCTAGGAAGTCTTGGAGGCTAAATGAAAATTTATTTAGATATGAGGGAAATGTTACAGAATGTAAAAAACTACTGAAAGAATATTTTGCTTTTAACATGCATAAGGGAATATCCATGGAAATGATTTGGGATGCAAGTAAAGCATATATGAGAGGTGTTTTAATAAACTTGAATAACCTATTTAGACGTAGACAAGGGGGAAAACGAAGGGAACTAGAAGAAGAGATAAAAAGGAAAGAGCAGTCACTAATATCCAACCCAGATGACAAGAAGACAAAAGAAGCAATTACTTTACTACGAGGGCAATTTAACATGTTGATGTCAGATCACGTAGCAACTAATTTGTTATATACTAAACACAATACTTTTTGTAATGCAAATAAACCAGGTAAAAGGTTAGCATACATGTTAAGGAAAAAACAAGTCTCGTACTATAGAGAAAATAGAGTACAAAGGTAAAGAAGTTTATCAACAGGATATGATTAAAAAGGCTTTTTTAGAATTTGATACGAGACTGTATACTGGGGATAAAATACAAGGTTTAGATATAGATAGATATTTGGAGAAAGAGAATATCCCCATAGTTACAGATGAGCAAAGGCAAAGATTGAATCAGCCTATATCCACGGAGGAAATTCTCCTGGTAATTAAGCAGTTAAAAGTTGGTAAGGCCCCTGGCACAGATGGACTGACGACGGTTTATTACAAAAATTTACAATTAGAAATGGTAGAACCTCTTAAGGAACTATTTAATAAAATACAAATAGGAGGGGTACCACCATCTTGGAGAACAGCCTTTATTTCTCTGATTCCGAAAGAAGATCAAGATCACAGTCAGCCAAAAAACTATGGGCTTTATAGTATAGTATAAAAAACTATATCACTACTCAATACAGATTATAAAATTTTGGCTAAAATACTAGCAAATAGGTTGATGTCAGTTATACAACAAATGATTCACAATGATCAATCTGGTTTTATACATGGGAGACAAATGAAAAATAATGTAAGACAAATTGTTAACTCATTGGAGTATTTGGGGAAGAATAACCAAATCCCTGCAGTGCTTATATTCTTGGATGCGGAGAAAGCATTTGATCGAGTGGATTGGCAGTTTTTAATGAAAACAATACAAAAGATGCAGTTTGAAGAGTACTTTACATAATCTATTAATGAAATATACCAGAAACAAACAGCACAAATTATAGTT
Source organism: Natrix helvetica (assembly GCF_964273705.1). Taxonomy (NCBI): domain Eukaryota; kingdom Metazoa; phylum Chordata; class Lepidosauria; order Squamata; family Natricidae; genus Natrix; species Natrix helvetica. Next base: position 83,602,548 of record NC_138554.1, on the reverse strand, counting down.
AATGGTAGTTTAACAGAATCTTTTAAAATTGAAAAAGGAATAAGACAGGGATGTCCCCTATCTCCATTATTGTTTATTTTAACCCTGGAATTATTGCTGAATAGAATACGTGACTCAGATGACATACAGGGAATTAAGATTACGCACTATGAATACAGAGTACGAGCATTCGCGGATGACTTGGTTGTAACTTTAACCCAACCGGGGAAATCAGCTGTAGGTCTAATGAACATAATTAATCAATATGGTCAAGTATCTGGGTTTAAAATAAATTTAGGGAAAACAAAGATGATAGTTAAAAACATGACTATAAATCAAAAGTGACAAGGTATGGGTCGCAAAACTGGCTTACCTGTGTGACATATTCAGCCTGCTCAATGTTGACATAGACTGAACTGAAGAACGTGTTGAAGAAGTTAGCCTTTACAGCTTCAGCATTATAGTCTTCCCCGTTAGGATCTTTTAGGGGTGGGATGGTTTTTGATTCTAAATTTGGCATTTATGAAATTATAGAAGGCTTGGGTACATTTCGAGTGTAGCAGCTGCTCCTCCTATTCGCAATGGTGATTGGTACATTCTGACTTTATTTGGCAACATAAGGTTTTGTAGCGGTTTTTAAAGTTAGCTACGTAGCCAGTTTTGTTTTCTCACCAGAGATTTTTTTCTTGGATTGAAGCTTTCTTATTATTATGGGTAATTTTTGTTTTGTTTTAGGGGTTATTAAGGGTACGTATAGATTAATAACTATTGACTTCGAGCAAAAAAGTGTTATAATGGTCTTCTGGAGTATTACAACCAGTGAACAAAAGATGCCAATCAAGAGATGCGAGATCAGTGACTATGAGATCATAGTTTGCTTTTTTAAAGTTATTATTTGTGTCCCATTATTATAACCCTCTTTTCAGGGCGTAAACTGAGACAAAAATCATGCTGTAGTCACTGTTGGAAAAAGGTTCTTTAACTTGTAGACCATAAATTGAGCTTAAACTATTGCAAAAGGTGAGATCTAAGCAGTTGTTGAGCTAGTGTTGTTAGTTACCAATTGATCCAGTCCCAGAGTTATAACAGAATTAAACAGGGTTGCATGTATAGGTTCAGTTGTACATTCGTTTAGGGTCCAATTAATAAGAGGCAAATTGAGGTTACCAAGAAAGATAAGGGGGTGCGGACAGAAAGCTGCCCACGTTAGTAGTGCAATTAGCTTGTCCTTATGACCAAGGAGATAATCAGGGGCTCTGTAAGATAGCAAGAAACAAACTGTGGTATTTAGGGACAGTTCACAGACAATGGACTCCGAAAGAGAAAGCTCCTGTGTAACATTAATCTTTTTTCAGATCTAGGGACTTTTTATAGAAGATAGCAACACCATCTCCACTACAGTTTTCACAGTCAGGCCGGAAAGCATGATTGTCATTTAATGTGGTAATGGAGTCTGGAAAGGATACATTCAACCATGTATCGCAGACAAAAATAAGATTGAATTGGGCCATATTTAGCAGCAGGAGGAATTCAAGCATTCTCCAAGGTTGGTGGAGACAGCATCCATGCATGGGTTATACTCTTACACTAACCAATAGAACTGAGTCTGATATCATTAAGACATGCCTTCTCCTGCAGCTCTACCCAGTTTTGTGACTCAGTATACTCAAAGGACTAGACGTATGAATAAATCTCTTCTTCAATTCCTTCTGGTTTATTGGCTAAAATTCTCTAAATTCTCCTTTTTGTTGCAGATTTCTTTCAAACAGGTTTCTTTTGTCCCCTGAGGCTTCTACAGTTTCTAGGAGCTGCCACATGGTGCCAGCCGACCCAGTGCGGCTCCGGAGCAGTCCATAGCATCATATCAAGGCTCTGGACCTCTGTGAGTTAAAATTGCCCTGGGGGGTGTGCGCAGCAGTGGAGAGGGCAGAGAGCGCGGCGATCGTTCCCAGCAAGGCTCAAAACTTTAGGAAGCCTCGTCAGAGATGCGGAGGAGGCAGCCGCCATTTTGAGATCACCACGAGGTGGCTGCCATTTTGAATTACTACCGGAGCTCCGTTTTTTGAACCATTGGACCCAAGCATGCTTTTTGAGCATAGAGGGGCACCCCCTTAGTCTCCCCTCTACCTCCCTGCTTCCCACCCGGTGGCCTTGAAGATCGAATAGGACCCAGGAGTACTAGCTTCACCACCAGGCCCTGAAGTACCTAGACCTCAAACTTCCCCAAGAGGCCCCAGTCTAGACCAGGCCCAGGAGTGCCTAGTGCAACCAACCTCCACCTCCTTTGGCTAGACTCAAAACTAGGTGCAGGTTTGCTTGGTGAGGATGGAAGCAGGAATGGAACAGTCTTCCCCCCCCCCCCTATTGGAAGATCCCCTTGAGGGTACCTCTGGAGTCAGATTTATCAGACAGAGGCACAGTCCACCAGCAAAGAAGGGAGGGAAATCCAAGGGGAAGTCCAAAACCTCCAAAAAGGATGAGGATAGGTGCCAGAGGGCCTTGGACAAACAATTCAAAAAGGCCCAAAGAGAGGCAGCCAAGAGGGCAGCAGAGCAACTGTTACAGACTATCACTAGCCCTCAGGTCATTCCTAGTTCCATCCAGGAGGTAGAACCTCTCCCAATGGAGGAACTGTTCCCTGACAGTGAGGGATCTGAACTAGAGGCTGCAGAGGAAGGCAACCAAGAAACCAGGGCTTCCCTATGACCCAGGCCTCCCATGTCTTACCTGGCTCAGCAGCCACCTGACATGGCTTCCAGAATTTTGGAGGCAATTCAGCAGGGCATTGCTACAGGGTTCCGAGAACAAAGTTCTTCCTCATCTGCCAGCCGCAGCAGATGGCACAAATGCAGGGAAGCCAGACATCCTACAGTGACACCAAACACATCGGACAAACAGCCTTCCAGGTCCCCTAGCAGTTCCTCTTCTGAGGATGAAGAGATGCATAGAGATTCACAACTATCTGCAGATGAGGGTCCCAAAACTGTTCAGTCCACCACGGGGGGGGGGGGGGGGCTGTTTCATCCTTCCATGTTTGCCTCCCTCCTCCTGAAGGCCCAAAAGGTGGCTGAGTTGGAATCAGCTCAGGCTGCCCAAGCAGGTCCTTCCACCCCGGTGACCTCTGCTGGCCTAATGTTTTCTGAACCAGTAGTCTAGTAGGAGGTAATTCCTTCCCCTATTTGGACATTGTCCAGTGGCAATGAACCTCTCCAGGGTCAGGCACCTTCCCAACCTCTCAAGAGAAGAGGTCCTTTAATGTGGGTCTTGAATTAACGAAGCTGCTTGAGGTTCCCTCTATAGATGCTGCAGTAGCTGCCCTGTCCTCGCCATGGTGGTTCCCAGCATCCCTGAGGAAACTCTGAAACCCGAGGACAGGAGGTCTGAGCAGATTTTGGTCAAGGGCCATCAATCTGCCTCGATGGCTTCTTCCTTTTTCGATATAGCTGCTCTCCTGTGGTTGACACAACTGCAGGAATGGCTCTCTAAATCTGATTCTAGGACCCATCAAGACCTGAACAAAATTAAGGCGGCCCTGTAGTTTTTGGCGGACGCCTCTCTATGTGTGGCCAGATTTGTCTCCAAGGCCATAACTTCCTCTATATCAGCCAAGAGGATGCTTTGGCTCCAGCAGTGGCAGGTGGACGCTAAGCACAAATGGTGTCTAGCCTCCACTCCGTTTGCTGGGGATAAACTCTTTGGGGCTCCTCTAGAACCCATGCTGATAGAGTCTAAAGATAAGAGAAAAGTTCTCCCCTCCCAATTCCGTAAGTCGGAGTCCAAGGCCTCCCTTTTGTAGGGAGGTGTAGGCTGCCCTTTTGAGGCTTGGATAGGGGCTATGGTTTCTCCCGTCCAACTTGCCAATATTCCAACAGACAGGGCCAACACTAGGACAGGTCAGGCAGAGGAGGACAGCGTTATCAGCCCAAACAACCCTACTGAGAGACTGGCTCCAATCGTCCCTTCCGCTGTCAAAAATGACTGCTAGAACAACCTTCCCATCGGTGGTCGATTGGCCTTCTTTGGCGACCAGTGAGAGGCAGTCACAATGGACGCCCGAGTCAGGGAGACGGTGAAACATGGCCTCTCACTAGAATTTTTCTTATCTCCGCCCCCCCCAGGCGTTTCCTCCTCTGTCCCATCTCATGGGACCAGGGAAAGAGATGCCTTTTGGACCAGGCCATCCAACACCTGCTGCACATCCAGGCCATTCAACTGGTCCTGGAAGATCAGCGGGGACAAGGGTTTTACTCCCTTCTGTTCATTGTCCCCAAGGCGTTGGGGGGCAATTCTAGACTTGAAAGCCTTGAACCATCACATTGTCTCCTGACGGTTCAAGATGCAGTCCCTTCTGACCATCTTGGTGGGCGTCCGGAGGGATGACTATCTGACCTTGGTGGACCACACAGAGGCCTACCTCCATGTCCCAATTTACCCAGACATGTGGCAGTTGCTGCAGTTCTGCTATCGGGGAAGACATTTTCAATATCAGGCACTCCCCTTTGGCCTTTCCTCGGCTCCAAGGGTATTTACCAAGTTTCTGTCAGCGCTCGTGGCCCATCTGCGAGCCCCCCCAATTAGAATCTTTTACTACCTGGATGACATCCTGTTGTTGTCCAGGTCCCCTGGCCAAGCTACACGGAACTTTGAGGTGACGCTCCACACACTGAGGGAACATGGCTTCTCCATCAACCTGGGAAAAAGCCATCTGATCCCGACAACACAGCTGCTCCATTTAGGAGCAACCATAGACACAGGAAAGGGCATCTTTCCGGGGAACATCAGGTCAGTTTCAGAGTCTAGTCCGGCAGGTCAGGACGCACTATCGAGCCCAGCTGATTGTGCTCTCTCAGTTCCTGAGCAAGATGGTGTCTTGCTTTTCCGTAGTCCCATGGGCCAGACTCCACAGCCGGCCTCTCCAATCGCTCCTGCTGCCACACCAAAAAGATGACACCAGTTGCTTTAACCAGGTCAATTCTCATCCCCCCAGAATTTCTGAAGTCCCTAGCGTGGTGGGATTCTCCAGTCCTGAAACAGAGGTCATTATTCCGAGACCCCCCACAGGTTACGTTCATCACCAACGCCAGTCTGTCTGGGCGGGGCACACACCTGGGATCGGAAGTGGCCCAGGGACTTTGGTCTCAGACGGAGCAGCGCCACACCATCAATTCGTTGGAGCTTCAAGCGATTGACTGGGCCTCCTCCACCTGCAGGACGCAGTTGTCAACAGACATGTCCTGGTCCTCACGGACAATATCACAACCAAGGCCCATGTCAGTCACCATGGGGGGACACACTCCAAGGATCTGATGCAGGAAACCATGCGCCTGGGTCACTGGGCAGAGACAAATCTCCTCTGGGCCGAACGCGTCTCTGGCAAGACCAACACAACAGCTGATTGGCCCATCCAAACTCACCTGGACCAGTTGGAATGGACTTCATCCTCAACTGTTCCGGTCACTGGTCAGCCGCTTCAGCCCTCTCACGGTTGACCTCTTCGCCACTAGAGGCAACAGGAAGGTTCCATGCCTCTTCGCAAGGTACGCAACCTCAGGGACAAAGGGGGTGTATGTGCTCCAATGTCCTTGGCCCAAAGGCCTCCTTTATGCCTTCCCTCTCCTCCCCCTCATTCAGTGGGTTATTCAGAAGATGTTGGAGGAACACGGGGAATTAATTCTCCTAGCATCTTTTTGGCCGTGCTGCCTCTGGTTCGCAGATCTCAAGGCTCTCTCAGTGGCTCCACCGTGGTGTCTCCCCACTCAAGCCTCGTCTCTGACACATGGATCCTTCTCTCATCCAGACCCCATCAGTCTTCGGGACCATTCAGGCATCCAGGCGAGATTCCACCAATTACATATACGACGCCACCTGGAAAGCCTTCTGCAGTAGGTACCGCTCCAGGAACATCATTCAATCTCAAGCCCTTACACCACAGAAATTGGAGTTTCTATAGGGGTGTCTGAATTCAGGGTTGGTGCTTAACACACTCAGGACACAGGTAGCAGCCCTCTTTTCAGTCCTACGCTGTGCGGCCCCCATGTTGGCACACGACCCCCTCACTAGGAGGTTTCTGAGGGGAGCCACCAACCTTTCCCCACCTGTGGTGCATCGCTTTTCAACCTGGGATCTTTCCATGGTGCTCCAAGTGCTCACGGAACCTCCATTTGAGCCTCTGAGACAAACGTCCCTCCATTACCTGTCATTCAAAGTGGTCTTCCTGATAGCTATCACTTCAGCTAGGAGGGTTTCGGAGCCGGCTGCCCTGTCTATTAGGCAAGACTTGTGCATTTTTCACATGTATAGGGTGGTCCTGAGGCTCAATCCATCGTTCATCCCAAAGGTGAACTCCATTTTTTATTGGTCCTAAGAACTAGTTCTACCCAATTTCTGCCCGCACCCGTCTCACCCCAGAGAACACAAGTGGCACACTCTTGATGTGCGTAGAGCCCTACGCATCTGCATCCTCAGAACCTTTTTGGCGTACGGAGGCATTGTTTACTACTTTCCATCCAGAGTTGTTAGGACGGAAAGCCTCGTCATCAATTCTGGGGCGCTAGATCTGGGCATGTATTGCAAAAGCATACACCTTACAATCGCAGGTTTCTCAGGCCAGATCACTGCCCATTCCACTTGAAGCACAGCGACTTCAGCGGCCTGGGCCACCCAGTCCCCCGTGGAGGAGGTGTGCAGAGGTGCCACGTTGACTTCACCTTCTCCCTTTATTCAGCATTACAAAATTGACCAGTATGCATCGACCGAGGCGACTTTTGGAAGGCGGGTGTTACAACAGATTGCAGAGAGTAAGATTCATCCAGCCCCTCATCTCACCTGTAATCAGGAGACAGCTTTGGTATGTCCCATGCATGAATGCTGTCTCCACCAATGTTGGAGAATGGGTGTTGGTTTACCTGAGACACCCTTTCTCTGGATAGATGGAGACAGCATCCAGCCCTGCCCTGATGTTTGTTTTTTTGTCCGGTTTGGTGTCAGTGGGAGAGATTGCCTCATATGATTTAGTTTTTACACGTCAGTCTGGCTTCATATTCATCAAAAAGCTGGGTAGAGCTACAGGAGAAGGCATGTCTTAAAGATATCAGACTCAGTCCTATTGGTTAGTATACGAGTATAATCTATGCACGGATGCTATCTCCACCTGTCCAGAAAAAGGGCGTCTCAGATAAGCCAATGCCCATTTTGTTTATGAGGCTTCTTGCATTACATAGCTTGCATTTAAGGTCTATAGGGGTGGATCTGGAGGATTAAATGGACCTACAGTTTGTAAAATCTGGCATTAAACTGTATTAACATACGATGTTGCTTGTTTTCTATCCAGATCAGGATATCACTTGAGGACACAGAATTGTAATCAAGTCCTGCTGCAGTAGGCCAAAAACTAGCTGCGTGGAGGCCCCACGTGCCCCCCCGGGGGGGGCTTTTTGGCAGGCATGGGCATAGCGGTCCAGTCCTTTGATATTTCCAGTCCTGCCCCCGGACCAGATTGAGTTTGACACTTCTGATATAAACTGTTTTCTTGTCATATCTGCCATATGTAAAGTGAATGGTATTGAAATGACTATTTCCCCTTTCCTCATAGAGCATAGCTTTCTTCAGGTGGTAATGTATTTTGTAAAACACATAACTTTTGCATTTTTAAAAATGTAGCAAGTTGTCTTTATTTCATGAAATTTGCTTGGTTGATTTTAGATGTGGCCAAGAAATGTACCTTGCCTTTTGAACCTAAGCTGAAAAGTTCTTCTGAACTTTTCTAGATTGGCTGTAGTTCCCACATTTTTGTTCTGAATTTTAGGCAAACCAGGATGCCAAAGTGATAGTGTTGTTTCTTTGAGATGAAACTGATGGCTATCACCCCTACTCCTAGGGATACGTGGGGCCACCATTAACTGCTGCACATAGTTGTGCACCAGTTTCTCAATGATCTCACTGCTTTCATTGCAGAATGTCCACCTCTACCCTAATCTCTTGAGAGCCTTCCCTTTATTCCCTCAGCCTCTTCCATTATTTTCAGGGAAAGCTTTAATCACTTTTTTTCTTACTTTTCTCTCCCCAAATGTTTTGATCCAAAGTAACTGTATTGTGGTCTACATTTGAAACAAAGCTGATCTGATTCATATCTGTGTATCTACACTAAACATATATTTCTGGCCAGCATTCTAGGCATGGAATGCCTTGCATGCATAGGTAGTCCTCATATTAGAACAGCAATTGGGACTGGAATTACTATCACTAAGCCACATGTTCATAAACTATTTGATTGCACATTTAGCTTCAGGTTCAAAGGGCCATACCTTTGTAACACATGCATTGTCATTAAGCTTTCCTAAATTCATCTATGTCTATAATAGGGGCTCCTGAGTTTTCTGATTGTGACCCAGTGTTCTGGCACTCTTTTTTTTCATTTTTAGGGTGCAGTGCCCAAAGGTAATGCCACAAAAGAATTCATAGAGAGCTTACAGCTGAAGCCAGGACAAGTAGTTTATAAGTGTCCGAAATGCTGTAGTATCAAACCGGACAGAGCACATCACTGCAGGTAATTAAAATACATCACCATCATGATATATTTATGTTACTATTGTACTTAAATAGTGGCATCAGCATTAATCTAGCATTTGAATCACTCAAATGATTTTAGCACATTTCTGCATTCTGATTTGTTTTAATTGTGTTGCAAAACTCAATATATTCAGAACTAAATTTTGTAACATCTTCAAACTCTGCTTTAAAAAGCAGGTTTGTACATCTATTAATCTGTAATATGTTAATTTATTCACTTTGAGTTATGAGGTAGTTTAGAATTGGCATCCGAGTCAGCTCGGGAGTTCATGGCTTCCATGACGTCTATGGACCTAACTCAGTTAATTCAAGACTCCACCCATAACAGGGGACACACTCTCGACCTGATTTTTGTCTCTGGACAGTGGATGAATGATCTAGATTTAGGGGATATTTCTATTCAACCTTTGTGATGGTCTGATCATTTCCTCATCAGGCTTGACTTCCATACAGCTACCCCTCGCCGCAGGGAGGTGGAACTAACTAGATGGTTCCGCCCCAGGCGCCTGATGGACCCTGAAAGGTTACTGATGGAACTTGGGCTTTTCCTGAACCCCTTGCTCACAACTCGACCGAAGCCCTAGTGCAGTGATAGCTAACCTTTTTCTTGTTGCATGCCAAAAGTATGCACGTACACGCACATCAACACTCCCTCGTGCCAGCACCCATAACGCAATGTGTGGCCTCTGCTCATGTGCGGACCCCCATGAATCTTTCCCCATGCACATGCGCACACCTACCACACATGCTTCCTCCCCCCCCCCCCCGTTTTGGTCCAACCTTTGCCGGCACAAATGGCCTGCTTTTGCAGAGGTGGCAGCAGCTCCTCCTCCTGGCACCCTCACACTCCAGGCAGCGTCCGTCCAGCCAGCCATGCCAGCTGGCAGGACTACTGCTGGCATGCCGCCCTTACAGAAATGCTCCGCTCTGCCCATGCAGCCCGCCCCTCTTGGGAACCGTAAGCTGGCTTGCCCTGCAGGGCCAGTGAAAAAAGCAACATCCCAAGTATCAGCACGGTGGCTTGCAATCTCAGAGCAGCTTGAGCCGAGCTCGACCGTGTCCTCACCACACGCACAGTACCACACCATGCATCCTAGTTTGCAAATTAAGCCCTGAAAATCCCTTAAATTTGCCATGCTGGACGCTGCCCAGAGTGAGGCTGGCAGGAGGAGGAGGAGCCGACCTGTCGCGTCTGCCTCCCTTCCTGCCTCCCCGTGCACTCGAGCAGCCCTTCCGTCTGCAGCTATTGCTGCTGCTGCTGCTATTCTGGGGCCTCGCTTCTCCCTCCCCCCTCCACAAACCACTTCGGACTCAATCCAAATTAGGCAGAGGGAGGGGGGTGGTAAAGAAGAGGTGGCGGCGATGCGCACAAGGATTCCTAATCCTTCCTCTTCTTTCTCCAGCATTCCTCCTGCACAGCTCTGCTGCCCCAGAAGGGAAGTTGCAGTGGCAGGGGGAAAGTCAAGAGTGACTGGCTGGCTCGGGCGCTCAAGGGAGCAAGGCAGCATTTGCTGCTGGGCGGCCAGCTGCCCCTCCCGCTGCTCCTTCCCCTAGCCATGTTGGACTTTGAAGAGTTCCAGTGGCAGCTAAGTGAAAACAAACAGCGTAACAAAGTGTGGTTGGAGGCAAGCAAGTCCAACATGGCTAGGGGAAGGGGCAGCGGGATGGAAGCACTGAAGGAGCAATTGTTGTTGTGTCCCCCCCCTTTCCAGAAAACACCCCCCTCCTTCTTGCTCTTCCGTGGACCTGCACCGCCAGATGGCCGGCTCAACTTCAGTCAGCTTCCCATTCCATTGCAGGAGAGATAGCCAGATGGACGGGCTCTCTCAGCCGCTGCCGGGTGAGGCTAACTCTCTAAAAAGCCGGCTTGCCTCTTCTTCCCACCCCCGAGGGGGAATCGCCGAGAAAGGGGCCAGGAAGGTGTCGGCGCTTGGCTGCAGGCACATTTGCAAGCTGCCTGAAGTTGAGCCGGCCATCTGGCGATGCAGGTCCAGAGAAGAGCAAGAAGGAGGAGGGGCTTTTTCTGGAAAGTTGTGCACCCTGTGCGCTATTACTGCCGAGCTCAAGTAACTGCATTCATGCGTGAGTCCACACACACGTAGACATCCACGTCGCCCTTTAAGGCAGAGGAAATGAGCAAGAAAAGGTGATCGTGGCCCATCTTAATGACCAAAATCACTTGAAAGAAGCCGGTGGAGATCTCGCCTGCTTCCATTTTTCAAGCCAAAGGCACTTAGGAGGCACATGCACACCCAAGAAAGGAAAAGGTCACATGGAAAAAGGCGTGAAGGAGCTATGGCCATTGTCCCCTGTCCCCTCTTTCTAGAAAACAGCTGACTCAACTTCAGGCAGCTTGCAAACGTGCGTGCAGCCAAGCGCCGCCACCTTCCTGGCCCCTTTCTCTGCAATTCCTCCTTGGGGGTGCGAAGAAGAGGCAAGCCGGCTTTTTAGAGAGTTATGCTCACCCGGCAGCAGCTGAGAGAGCCCACCCGTCTGGCCACTTCTCCTGCAATGGAATGGGAGGGAGAACTCCTAATCTCTTTCGACGGGAACATGTGATTCATAGTGCTTGGAATAATTCATCTGGGGGATGACTTTGGCACTCTCTTTTTGGCCACCCCCCATCCCTTTGAGTGGGGCAAACTCGTTTGGGGAATGAAAATCCAGAGCGGCTCCCCACTTCAAGTCAAGGTTGAGTGCTGAACTTCTCCCGTTAGGAGGGAGCCCGTCTTCACAGGGAGGTCTGCTAGAACCAAAACAAGGGTCGCCCGTGCATGCCCGGGGCTGAAGTGGGGAAGCGCCAAAAATGGGGCATGGGAGAGCCGTGAATGAATGCGCGCTCTCCCCCCTCCCCACCCGCATGTACCTGCAACCTCCCTCTACTCACCACACATTCACACACGTCTCCTGCTGACACCAGATACTCAAAAATCATCTGGCTGGCGGGAGGCGCGGGCATGCGCAGTGGGTCTGAGCTGGGCAACTGCTTGCGTTGCCAGCAAAAAGGGCTCTTTGAATGACAGTGTGAATCTAAAAGTGTGTGAAAAGGCATTGTAGATTTTGACAAAGTGAAAATATTTATTCCACTGTTTGATATCGATAGAAGATCAGTTTCTTGATGTAGATGGGATTATATTTTAATTTGTGGTGTTTTTATTTCCTTTTAGTGTTTGCAAAAGATGTATACGGAAAATGGATCACCACTGCCCATGGGTTAATAACTGTGTAGGAGAGAACAACCAGAAATACTTTGTACTGTTTACAGTAAGTAATTCACTGAGTGAGTGATCTGTGTAACTATTGAAATTGGCCCTGGAACTTCAAGTAGATCTTGCTCAATTTTTTTGACACTTCCTCCAAAACTAATCAAAAGGAGATACTTGTGAGAAACGTAGCTACTTGTTGAAACTACAAGATGCTTGAAACAAGTTATAAAATATAATCAGCCAGCAAAATATGGTTTTCCAAAGTACATTACTGGACTTTAAATCACAAGCTGTAATTCTAGCCATTTTATTTGCTTAATATTGTATCATATTCCTTCACCAAAGTAGTCTGATTAATATGAGAGAGAGAGAAAGAATCAGAATGAGAAAGAATCAGAATGAGAAAGAATCAGAATGAGATAGAGATAGAATCAGAATAAGGCCAATGTTTTGCCCCAGTGCGTGCACAAGAGGCCTCACCGCTGACAGTGTTCGGTAGCAGTTGCAGCCCGCCAGCCCCTTGGTCAGCACAGTCGGGAGCTTTGGTACCTGCGCAGCACAGGTGAGTTGATTACTTATCAAAGCAGCAGTGGGAGGCATGCTATCGGGAGATGACGTGCAGGAAAGCTGAGAATCGGTGGGCTAGAGTGGCTGGCTGGGTGAGGGAGGCTTGCTTTCATGCAGCCGCACCGGCAAATGACATAGGCAGAGGTGCAGGGGGAAGACAGGTGATTTGATGCACTGCACGGACTGTGGTAAATCTGAGAATTGGTGGGCTGGAGCAGATAGCCAGCTGCAGCAAGCTCACCTTTGCGTGGTGGCACCAGCAGCAGAAGGGCAGAAGTGCAGGGGGAAGACAGGTCATTTTTCTGCATTGTGAAGGCCACAGGCAAGCTGAGACGTGAAGATGAGCTTCTTGTGGCCAGCCAACCACTCCATCCCACTATCTCTCTGCTTGCCTGCGGCTGTGCAGTGTGTCAGGATCATCTATGTTCCCCCTGCACTTCTACCTCCATCTGCTACCAGTGCCACTACACAAAGGAAAGTCTCCCGCGACCAACCGTCTGCTGTCGCCCACTGACTCTAGGCTTTTCTGCAGTCCAGACAGCACATCTGGATTACATGCCTTCCCCCTGCCTCTGCCTCGTCTGCTGCTTGGACAGGTAATCAACATACCTGTGCTGCGCGGGCTGCGGCTGTTGCCGGAAACTGTCAGCCCCCACGCTCTCGCTGCTTCCAGTGCTGCTCCCGAGGCTTATTTTTGGGGTAAGGCTTATATTAGGAGCACGCTAAAAATCAGGCTGGGGCTTATTTTCTGTTTAGGCCTTATTTTCGGAAAAACACAGTACAGAATATGGAGGTAGACTTGCAACTGAAAAGTGATCATGGTTCAATAATCCTTACTCTTACATTATGCCAGAAATCTCTGAGGGCAGGCACAGCCTACCTACCCAGGTTAGGGAGCCAAAATACTCAGGTAAAAATTAAATGGAACGAGAAAAATGCAAAGGAAGTTACTAAATGGATGTTAGTTCCAGAAACCATAGAGCTATGTACATCTCTAAGTTTGAAGGATCTTACTTAGAGGGGTTTGAAACTTTAATCAAATTTGAAATCGGTTCTCACTAACAGAATCCTAGCTCACTCCAAAAGGCCGGTTTCAAAGAATAAAAAGTGGTTTGATAGAGATTGCATGCAACTAAAAAGGATATATAATATGGAGTACAGGAAAAGTAAAAATGTCCCTTTTGAGGATCACACTCACTATTTAAAGCATTTGAAAGCACAATATAAGACCCTTCTAAAAGGAAAGCTCTGAAGGAGTCTGGGCATAGACTAATTACAGCAGTCAGGACATTCTTATTCAATGTTTAAATCTGTCTTTCTTAACATTCCAAATTCTATTTCAGATGTATATAGCACTAATTTCTTTGCATGCTCTAATCATGGTTGGATTCCACTTCCTATATTGTTTGGAAGAAGACTGGACAAGTGAGTATTGGCAATGTAATATTTTGAAAGTAAAACATCAGTATACAGTTGTATAACCCTCACAAAAGAGATTTGAATGGGTGATTACATATTTGCCAATAATATGTTTGTCCATAATTTTATAACATTGTCTTTAGCTTCCTTTTTCTCTCCTTCCCATGAGGAAAAAAAGCATATCTCCTCTAAAGAAAATAGATTGTTTGACTTACAGTAGACTGATCACTTAGAAGTGCCCATACTGTGGTCCTTCTATCTTTATCATGAATATGGTTAGAACTCAGGAAATGGTCTCCATTAATAATTCTCCCTGAACTTTCTTTAGAAAAACTAAGTGTATAATTCTTTCAATTCCCCTGCTGCATCGTTACTTTATATGCCTACAGGGATCCTGTTGACCCCTATTGCAAGATAAGAAGACTGTGGGGCAGGGCGGAAATTGTGTGGGAATAGAAATAAAGTGCAATATTGGAACAAAACCAGAAGTGGGTTCCTACCTATTCGGTCCAGTTCGGCCCAATAGGTAGTAAAAATCTGGCGTACCTTTCCGAACAGGTAGCATGGCAGCCTGGCCACTCCCCTGAACCAGTTTCCCGGTCACCGCTCGCCCCGCCCAGTCTCTGCTCTGCAGCTTGCCTGCCTGAAACACTGCACCCCTGATCTGTCTTCCAGGTAAGCCTACGAATATGTTTAGCTAGCTGCCCCCGCCCCCTTTCCCGTGGCCCTGCCATGCTTCCCTGCCTTCCACATGGCCTTCCTGGCATCCACATGGCCAGCTTGCAAAGACAGGCAAGTGGAAGGCAGGAAGGCATGGCAGGACTGCGGGGAAGGGAGCAAGGAGCCTACTCCCTTCCCTGTGGTCTTGCCATACTTCCCTGCCTTCCACATGGCCTTACCGGTGGTCCCCCATGCCCACTTGCCTTTTGAGGTCGGCGTCCAGCCCGGCCTGGCCAGTGGGTAGACGGGCGACCCTTGGTGGAAACGCAGACACCGTGCTGGGACTGAGAGGGGTGACGGTGGCGCCGATGCTGTGGGAAGGCAAGTGGACATCCCGGGGCTGCTGCACATGCACCCATTCCATTTCTGCAAAGGCAGAGTCCCCCTCCCCCCCCTCCGCTGCAGAGCAATTCAAAGAGGGGAGGATGCTGCTGCAGAAAAGGCTGCCTTCCACCCTGGCCTCTTTGGATCGCCCTGCAGTGGGCAGGGGCAGAAATGGGGCGGGCACATGTGCAGCAGCCCCTGCATGTCTGCTTGCCCTCCCAGAGCACTTTCTTCCTTCTCCCGTTGCCGAAAGAAAGAAGAGAAGGGACTCAGAGCCTGTTTGGAAAGGAGCTGCGGCAGCCTGCCTGTTCCTTTCAGGTACTTTGACCCCTGGGGGGTGGGCAGGGGGGACCATAAAGGGAGCAGAAGCTCCACTGTGAATGGAGGGGGGAAAGTTTGGCTTCTCTGCCACAGCATTCAGTGCTAAGTGCTGCAGCAGAGAGAATCCGAACTTTTTTCCTCCCTCCATTCACAGCGGAGCTGTTGCAGCCTCTCCCCCCCCCCCCCCATACGTTGCCCAGTTGTGCCCATCCTGTTCTGCCCTGCAGTATTTTGGGGGGGAGGATCCTCTGTTTGGGGGGAAATTTGGTTGCTAAAACATCAAAGAATAGGCAGCCTTGGAGGGCCTGTTCATCATTCCCCCTTTCCTCTCAGCCCTGCAAAGCCAAAAATCCCCCCCTCCTCCAAGCACCAACTGGGACTGTGCAGGGGGAGGGGGGAGGCAGGAGTAGATAATCGGACAAGAGAAGCTGAAAGCCAGGAAAGACAGAGCAATCCCAACTCCGCAGCAAGAGGAGTTTCTGCAAAAGGGAGGGCAGCCAAAGACCTTTTAGCCATAATTGCCATCAGTGCAGATGTTGGGGGGGGGGCAAGGAGGAAAGAGGTCCAAGAAGTCCAGCACCCCGAAGAGGTGCATGAGGAGCTTGGCTAGCTGCAAAGCGTGACACGAAATATCCGAAAATTCTCCATTTTGCAAAGTGGCTCTCAAAGAGAAGGAAGCGGGGGCAGCACTTCCTCAGAAGAGCTGAAGCCAGAGGGGGACGCAACACAGCTCTAGCCTCGGCTGCTGCAAAGAAGTGCCATTTCCACTTCCTTCTCTTTGAGAGCCGCCTTGTAAAATGTGGAATTTTCTGATATTTTGCAAGGCAGCTCTCAAAGAGAAAGAAGCACCGTGGCAAGCGCGGGTTGTGTGTGTGTGTGTGTAGGGGGTGGGGGACATGGACTGTTTGCTGTAGAAGTGGTAGGGAGGTGCGCGCGGGGGGCAAAATGGGAAGCACCCCACCAACAGAAGTTCTGTGTGGAAGGCAAGGGTGCAGCGGGAGGGGAGGCTGGCTGTCCCACAGCATGGGGCTTACTTTCCTAACCGCTTGCCATCACTGCCCCCGCAGGATGGAACGTTACTGCCTCCTCCCTTCCGGCTACACCTAGCTAAGCCGCGGCCCCGCCTGCCCTGCTTAGCTGGGTGGCTTGCTGGGAAAGCAGCGAGCAATGGTGAGTGGTAAGGGAGGCAAGAACCAAGCCAGCATCCCTGCCTCCTTCTTCCGAGAGCCACGGCAGCGGGACATCGAGGCTTCTGTGCCAGCCTCCCAGCTGGCAAAACAAATTTTCTCGGTTCTGTGGGCATGGCTAGGTGAGGTAAGCATATGACTACGTGTGCGTGAGTGACATCAAGTAGGCCACGCCCATTCAGTCACATGCCCCCTAGCCACACCGACAGAACCGGTAGTAAAAAAATGTGAAACCCACCCCTGAACAAAACCTATAGAGAAATCATGCTTTTTCTGGCCAGAGGTGATGGGGAAGTTGTAATCCAGAACATCCTCAAAAGCAGTATGGGGACCTGTGTTTACTGATGGCCTATGAATCTGTATACCATTTTTTTAAACAATAAGCCTTGAAGAATTATATTGTGACTATTGTGAAATAAGATATGTTTGTGTATTGTATGGTAGCTGAAAATGGTCAATGGAAGCAAGAATTAATAAATAAAACAGTGATAAAGACAATATTCACCTTTAAATCAGGACATGAAAATTCTGTATATCAAAGTTGAAAAATGTTTGTGGGCTAAAAGTAAATTCATGTTTCATAATTAAAATTATAAGAAACAATACTATGTAGAAAGTACCATGGAATCTCTTGTTTGCATAATCGTTATGAATGCAAATCACAACACACAGAAAAATTTAGAAAAAGAAATTAAGGAAGATTTTATTTTGTTTCTATTTCTATTCCTTCTTTCCAAATGCCTTATTTTACTTCCAGCATCTGCCATTTCATTCTGAAACTTAATCTCATGTCAATGTGAAATAAGTTGTGATTAAGAGCTTCATTTTTTATTTGATGACATTAAATTATATTGGAAAGGATAGCACCTAATACCGTGTTTCCCCGAAAATACGACATGTCCTAATACTAAGCTCAATTGGGCTTTTCAGCACATGGGTTAAAATAAGCCTCCCCCTAAAATCTTCCCCCCGCGCAAACTACTTAAACACATGCGTGACAAGAGACAGCAGGCTTTTCGAAAGTTCACCAAATCCAAAAGGTAGGGTAATACAGGGTGGTGGGATGAGAAGAGAAGCTTGTTATTGATGCAGTTTTTATCGGGCAGCAGTGAGGCTTTTCAGCTTTCCTTGCTTTTGGGAGCCGACTTTGGCGGATGTAGGGCGTTCCACGCTGACTGACAGCTCTCGCCACAATTGTCATCCAGTAGCAGTGAGGCTTTTGCCCTGCTTAGCTGGGTGGCTTGCTGGGAAAGCAGCGAGCAATGGTGAGTGGTAAGGGAGGCAAGAACCAAGCCAGCATCCCTGCCTCCTTCTTCCGAGAGCCACGGCAGCGGGACATCGAGGCTTCTGTGCCAGCCTCCCAGCTGGCAAAACAAATTTTCTCGGTTCTGTGGGCATGGCTAGGTGAGGTAGGCATGTGACTACGTGTGCGCAGTGAGGCTTTTAGAGGAGTTTGGAGCCCCCCTTGCAAGTAGCGGCAAATGTTATTTATTCTCCTCTACAAGAGGAAGAGGTAGAGGAGGAGGAGGCTGCACGAGTGGGGAAGATTGGAGGAGGGGAGAGGTGCTAAGAAAGTCAAAGCCTTCCCTCCTTCCCTCTTTTTCTTCAGCAGTCTCCCTCCGCCTCCCAAGTACACTGCCCACCTCATCTCCATTCTGTCCAGCTGGTGTGGCTCTGCTTTTGGCAAAGAAAAGAAAAGGAGGAGGGGGGAAAAAGTCCCAGGGCAAGAAATGTGCCTTGCAGAATATTGAATATCGCATTAAACTGCGCCTCCCCCCCCACTTTCCCTTTCTTTTGTCTCCCGTCATTGTCTCTCTCTTTCTCTTTTTTTTTTTTTTTTTTTTTTGATGAGCCCGAGCTGTCATAGCCAGCCAGTTTCACTTGTTTGCTTGGCAGCGCCGTTTTTTGGAAACTGAAGAGGAAGTCTCGCGCTCGGCCCCCCTCTCCCGATAATAAGGCCACAGCCATATTTCCGGGGTCAAAAGAAAATAAGACCCTGTCTTATTTTCGGGAAAACACGATAATTATTTTTATAAGAAAAGATGCATAAAAGATCAAGAACAGATTGGACTTAGATTAGGAAGCCGTGAAAAGGAACTTGCCTGCAGTTACAGCATAACTTATAATTCAAGACTTCCTCAACTGATGACTACAATTGAGCCCAAAATTTCTGTTGCTAAGCGACACATTTTGCCCCATTTTAAGGCCTTTATTGCCATAGTTGTGAATTAGTGCAATTATTAAGCAGGTAAGTGGTTGTTAAGTGAATCGGGTTTCCCCATTGACTTTGCTTATCAGAAGATTGCAAATGGTAATCACATGACCAAGGGACAATGCAACAATGAGAAATAGGGACCAATTGCCAAGCTTCCAAATTTTAATCACGTGACCTTGCAATGGTCGTGTGAAGAACAGTTAAATCACTTTTTTCAGTGCCGTTGCAACATTGAATGGTCACTAAGTGAACTGTTGTATGTTGAAGAGTACCTGTATTTATTCCTGCTACATTTTAAAGTTTGTATGTATGACTGCTGGCTTTCAGAATTCTATAACTCTAATTTCCAGATGTTGGAATTTGGTGGCTTATAAATAATTCTGAATAATTAAATCTCTTTTATAATTGAATAAACTTAGAAACTACTCAATATAAGCAACTCTAAGTAGTGTACAAAGGCAGCATTATCATTGGTTCAGTTGCTAGAATATGAAATGCTCTTTCATATTACATTTTCAGAGTGCAGTTCTTTCTCTCCACCAACTACTGTGATCCTTCTGATCCTCTTGTGCTTTGAGGCTCTCCTTTTTCTCATTTTCACATCTGTAATGTTTGGAACACAGGTACATTCCATCTGCACTGATGAAACAGTGAGTACTTCCTGTCTCTTGATTATTTTGTTCCTTTTTTAAAAGAATCACTTGGCATGATTTCATTGTCTTTGTCCAAAAAAGAATATGAGAGTGCCAAACTACAATAGAAAATATATTTTATAAATAGCAATTGGATTTCATAAAATAAAAATATTAGTAATTTTTTTCCTAATGTGATGCTCTCCAGACACTTAATTAATTTAGAGGTGGGAAATTTGTTTGGAAAGTTTGATATAGGTCAAATGCGGATATAAAATGTGGATATTCATTGCTGATAACTTTCTACAATTTCATTATTTAGTGTTCCTGTTGTTCTATTAAATAGTAACATACACATTAGTGACATACAGAGATAATTTGAACAGTATATTTTTGTACATATCTAGAGGACATGCCATCCACCATTTCTGAATTACAATTAAATGATTTAGCAATTAAAGCTGTTGTACATTTCAACATTAATCAGTGCCACTTCTCTTTCAAAGAAAAATTGTTACCTACTATTAGTATCTGGTATTTTTAATGGCACCTGAAAGAAAACTGTGATTACCTGGCTTAGAATGTAAGTGGATCAGGCATCTTTTAGCATCTGTTTATCAATTTTGATTAGCCATGAATGTTGTTGTTTATTTCTCTTTATTGGCTCCTACCCAATAGAAAATTATGTTATTTTGTGCAATGTGATCAAGTTGCCTGGGGTAACAGGTAGGAATAAAAGAGATATTTTTTGATATGAGATCCAAACAAATTGAGCCAGTGTTGTCATCTGTTTATTTTGTTTCATGAATTGAAGGAGGTTTGGAAGAAACCTACTCTCATGGATTTATGCATTCACATTTACAATAGTTTTCACCAATAGTTTTGTGCCATGTTCTGTAGAATCCTGAAATGATAAGTCAAATAGCTAATCATTGTTTTTGTTATTTTTCTTACAAAAGAAATAATTAAAATTATGTACATTGAAATGAGATCCATAGGTGTCATGTTGTGTACAAGTCTTTCACCAAAATAAAGATGTTGAGATTGGCATCTTATAAGAGAGGAACCTCATGGAACATATTGTCATTTATTTCTGTTGAAGCCTCCTTAGATTTTTTTCTGTAATAATCTTCTCTAGATTCATTTTCAAGTAACTTATATTGAAAAATGAGGAATTATATCTCTATTGAAGAAAGAGAATGAAAGATTTTAGATAATTGCCCAAAGTGCAATTGGCTATCAAAGAGAAAGAACAAACTGATTATTATACAATTTGGGAATCTTTTTACTGGTAGTTAGAGAATAGACATAAGAATTAATAGTTAAAAGAAGTTATCTAAAGTATGGAAAATGTATTAATAGTCAATATAACTAATAGATTTAAATAAATTACAATGGGATTGTTATAATATTAGATACTTAAGGTATTGGAAAGCAAACTAAGATGAGATTAAATTGTGAATAAAATTATATATTTGAAACTCTGAATACTGAATAAGGACTGTCCCCCCTGAGATTTCTCTTTCTTATTTTTTTATTAAATTTTTATTTTATTTTTAATATAAATAATCCATTTTCCATAACCAGTGTGTCATCTGGGTATACTATTTCATAAATGTTCTTTGTCTATGTTGTTCTCAGTTGTAGAAATTTAATAAGGAAGACTTTAGTCCAAAGGGTCTCAAGATGGCATATTATGTTAAAATGGAATAGAAATTATTTTGCATCAGAATCAGAAAATCTTTAATAGCAATAGGTTTCATATATTCCAGTGTTATACCTAAGAAAGATAGTCCATCATCAGTCTCACTTTTAAATGGGAGGAACATGGCAAAAGAACAAAAGAATTCAGTATATCAATGCAGTTTGCAACAGTCCCTTTAAACCAACACTATAAATTTAGATGCTTATACAGCCATCTTTAGGGAATACTTTACTTTGTGATGTTTGTTTTCGTTTCATCTATTTTGTGAACTAAAATATTTTCAATTCTTTAGCTTTTGCATAATAAAAAAATAGCCCTTCACTGTTTTGGTGGCTATTTTGATGTTATTTATTTTCCCACTGTTTTGTTTTGTTTTATTTGTTTTATTTTATTTTATCTCATTTCACTTCTTATTTTGAGACGGGAATACTAGAATTCTGCACAAAATTTGAAATGTGACCATGCCATTGGGTTTTATACGAAGGCAGGTGGCAGCATCTAATCTACCTCAGATATCTGAAAACAATTAAAATGGCTAAGATTACGCCAAAATTCCAGGGATGTGGACTTGACTTTCCAGAAGGTGACTGTGACAAACAGCTTCCACATTTTCTCCAAAATATTAGTAGATGAGCAAGCCATCATAAATTGAAGTCAACTCAAGGGCATTGTCATCATTTATAATGATTCCAAAAGTTTACATTGAAGTACACTTCAAAGTAAATTGACCAGTTATCGTTTTCCTGGTTGCATTTGAGAATCTTATATGTGTATACATATAAATGAATTATTTTCTTCTGTCCCTATATCATTTTACACATGTGTTACTTGAAATGTCACTGTATTATTTATTCATCCAATTTGGAAAGATAATTCATAAAATTGTCTGCTTTGTATTTTTGATCAAGCAGGGTATCCAGCGCATATTACAACCTCACTGTTTATATCCTACTCAGATATGAAAAATTAAATGAGTCTACTATAGTTCCTTAAAAAAAGTAAATTCAATTGTTCATGTACCTTCACTTAAACACTGCTTTTTCCCATTCTACTTAACTATTTATTGAACCATAAAAGGACTGATTGCCAGAAATTGGCCTGCTTTTTTTGCCCACAGGATGACTAAATCTGTTGGCTGATGGAGGGAAAGTTGTTCAAGGCCTGTACTACATATTTATATGCTCTTAGACTAAGAAACAATTGATAGGAGTAGGATGGGAGGGTGCTAAAAATCAGTTTTATCAAAAAGATTTTGGCATTCTCAAATTTACTGTGGTTGTTTTTAGATGGCAAAATCCAGTGTGCTATAAGGTATGATGTAGAAGCATCAGTAACCCTAAGAAGTATGCACTACTATTGCATGAAATGAAATTAGAGGTCTCTGTACCTGGTTTATGGTTAATCTTACTTTACTATATTGTATCAAACTATGTTTCATTATTCTGCAGCCCAAGCAGAACACATCAAACTTAGCCCAAAATGTCCAGTGAACTATTGCCACAATTCTGAGTTTCTTTTAAAGTATAGAAGCCCAGGATATTTCTGCAGCTTTCTTTTAATCTAATGGCTATTCTATGAAACTAAATTTAGTTTGTATTCTCTCCCTTTCTTAGATTTGACCCTATAGCATTTTAAGATTTGAGATTAGATTGTTTAAAGTTTCAGTAAAGATTTAGTTACCATGTTTAGTCTTTGTTTTAAATTAAATTGATTCTTAGCCTTAGTATTGGCTGATTGTTCTTAATTTATCATATAACTTTCACCAAAATCATCCTTAGTTTTAGGATTTAGAACAGCATATTAGCAAATAATTAACAACTTATTCTAGTGCTGTATAGAAAATAGGGCAATACTCTAGAAGAACAGTAGAATCAGTAGATCATTTGCTCATAGACTGTGTGTATACTATAGCACAATGCTCAGCGTTTGTTAATTGTTCCACCTCTTTCATCTTATTTGGGTGACACTAAACATTGCTCATTTACTTTTTAACCCAGAGCTGAGATATGTGTAAAAGAAGTTAGATTTAGTGTAGTAGTTGGGAAATATAACACCAACCCCCAAAATTTACATTCCAGACATTTTAAAATTTGAGACATGCTTAAATATTATGATTTTGCGT
Organism: Natrix helvetica; assembly: GCF_964273705.1. Taxonomy (NCBI): domain Eukaryota; kingdom Metazoa; phylum Chordata; class Lepidosauria; order Squamata; family Natricidae; genus Natrix; species Natrix helvetica. The sequence continues at coordinate 83,579,583 of NC_138554.1, read as the reverse complement.
TTTATAAATATTTTACATTTATATGCTTATTTTAGTTTATTTTTGTTCAACGTTTCTGTATTGTAGTCCATGATTATATAAATATTTAAGCATTGAAGTAATTTATAAATAAATAGAGCTGATAAATTTTGCAAGCTAGCACTATGCCACAAAATAAGATCTCAAATCATAGTTGGTTTGGATTTTATATTGTGTAAGGTATAATTTTGCTGAGTTTAAACAAAAATCATTTATTCATCTAGCTGTTAATTTATTTTTAGTACTTTTATGCTGCTTCATGATCTGGCTTTAAAAAATTTAATACTAATTGCATATCACAAGTTTCTTATCCTTTCAGTGAGGATGGAATGACAGGATGAATTAGGGATCTCAGGAGTGAGCCTCTTCAGTAATAGTCCTGTATCCTCTGCAGCACATTTCCCCCACAGATGAGATTGATTCCATTCTTATTGTAGTGTTACATAGAACTGTTAAGATCCAGAGGGAAAGAATGGTAGATGGACTGTTCCCTTGAGAAAGGTATATCACATTTAGATGTGATCTATATATTACTTTGTTGTCTTTAAGGAGGATTTGTAAGCTATTCAGAATCAGTTTGACTGGAGCAGCATGTAAAGTGATAAATAAATTAGTAAACATGCTTGACATTTATGACTTGTCATAATGCAAGCCACCATTCACTGTTATGTCTAAATGCAGTCATTATTTACTTTATTACTCCATTACATAATACTTAACTTCAGAATTTACTTCACAATCATAAATAAGAGTTGTCTTAGCAAAACATGCTAAACATAAGTCAACATGGTTTTTGCTCAGTTTTTTTAGTAATTAAATATTAATTTGATGGTTTTATGATTTTCTATGATTTCCCTATGACTTTTTAAATAATTAAATTGATAGATAGCATATTTCATACAGCTTATATAAAATTACATTCAGAACCTTTTTCTTTTTCGATATTTTAACAGTTAGCTTAAAAGCTATTTCTATCTCTTTTTGCAATATTGTATACAAAAATATTTTCTTTGTGAAAGTCTGACTGTGATCAACTTAAAACTATATTCTATCAGAATACTATATTTTGGCTGCAGACTGTAATTTTTCTCTATTTTAAATATTACCTTCTGTGGAAGAGGCAATATTGTATCCCTTTGCAGGTAGTCCTCAGCTTATGAGCACAATTGAATCCCACATTTCTAAAGCTAAGCAAGGCAGTTGTCAGGTGAATTTTGCTCCATTTTACAGCCATTTTTGCCACAGTTGTTAAGTGAATTACTGAAGTTGTTAAGTTAGTAACACAGTTGTTAAGTGAATCTGGCTTCCTCATTGACTTTGTCATAAGGTCACAAAAGATAATCACATGACCCCGGGACACTGCAACCAACATAAATATAAACGTGTTGCCAAGCACCTGAATTTTGATCACATGACCATGAGATCAGGGGATGCTGCAATGATCATGTGTGAAAAACAGTCACTTTTTTCAGTGCCATTGTAACTTAAAATGGTCAGTAAATGAATTGTGTAAGTTAAGGACTACTTGTACTATATTCTATACAGTACAGTATTGTTTCTATATACATTGTCACTGTGCTTTTGTGTCTAAATTTTGTTTTTCCAAAAGTTTTTCACTGGCGTCAATGCAGCGTTCCAGTTTGATCATCATACTATAATGTAAAATGACCAAATAGCATGAAAGGGTAAGCAGAGTAGATTTTAGCTGCTGACTCAATCTATGCATAGACAAGTTTAATAACTATGTTAACAGCTCCATGAATGATTTGCTGTACATCTTGTGTGAACCATGAACATGGGCTTGTTTTTTTTCAGGTAAAGCAAACCAGAGAAAGGAACCACCTTATTTTGTATTTCTTTCTCTGTCTTGTCTGTTTCATGCAGTGATGTGCTAAGCAAACTATGGAGAGATCCATCATAATAATCAGCCACACCCATTTTGGGAGAAGTGAGTGAGTGTAATCTGAATTGTCCATTCACTACTAAGGCAAATAATTTGATATACAGACCAATTTACTAAGGACAATGACATAACCGACTCTATCGTTCCTGTATTTATAAGCATCACTTGAAAAATTGACATGAAAGATGGAGAATGGATTGTTTTCCAAAAATATCTAATATGTAACTTTTATACCCTAACTGATTCTTAATGCAGGTGCAGGTGCTTATTACTGAAGTATTAGAAACTCATCTGACATGTAGTCTTCTTCTGAATTTTCCTAAGCTAATATTGTTCCTGTATCCTCCTTTTCTATACTCATACATTACCTTGCAATTCTTTCTTCTGCTGCCGAGTGACTGCAACTTTCTCTAACTACGTGCCCTTCAGATGTGCTGGGTTTGCAACTTGTTGCTATATTGGTCAGCAGTCATGCTAGCTGAGGAATTTGGGAAAATAAAACTTTAGTGCATCTGAATGGCATCAGAATTGCAGAAAATAAACTTACGATTAAATGAAACTGGAAAAGAAATGGCTGAGGCTTTTCTTAAATCTGGAAGTGTGTATATTTTCTTATTAATCATTTCAATAAAACATAATTGGTTTGTTAATTATTTGGGGGAAGGAGAATATTAATATCAACTCCTAAGGTGTCATGGCAACTATGATTTTTTTTCATTTCTACATTATTGGTTTTCTATCCCACCTGCCAGCCTTTGTTAATATTTGAAAAATATGTTTAGAAAAACTTAGTATTTTCCTGCTCCAGCCATTTGATAAAGGCCAGATAAGAGGGAATCTTTTCCCCGAAACCAGAAGTACAAAATAAGTTCCTGCCTGAAAATGTCATATTTCTGTTTTCAGGGAATAGAACAGTTGAAAAAAGAAGAGAGAAGATGGGCTAAAAAAACAAAATGGATGAACATGAAAGCAGTATTCGGCCATCCGTTCTCTATAGTTTGGCTTAGCCCATTTGCTACTCCAGACCAAGGAAAAGCCGACCCATATCAGTATGTGGTCTAAGAATTCATGACAACATTTTCACCCAAACAAAACTGCATTTGCGGTACTATGGCTATTACACATGAATGTTTCCAATGAAAAAACCTTTTGTTTAAAGAAAAACTGCCTGTAAAAGGGCAGATAACTGCAAAGAAAAGATGAGGGTGGGGGGAAGGTCTGTATTCTGCAAACTTTGTTAATTCTTCATCTCTGGCTGAAGCGTTTTCTTCTTCTTTTTACTTAATAATTTGACTGGCCTATTTTTTCCCTGTCTGCTTGCTGACACAACTAATGTAAAGGAGAAACTCCTCTCTCTCTGCCCACCTATGCTGACTGTGTAGTATTTATACAACCACTAAACAACAGCTTATGCCAGGAATATCATCTTATATGGGTAGTCATGAACTTCTTTGTGGCAGAAATTACTTTTATGTTGTGGTATTTTTTGTGCACCTAAGTTAAAGCCTCACATAATGTCTGAAATAATGGAAGAGAAAATATGGCTCAACTAGAAGTCCGGTTGATAACTTTGCTTAGTTTTTAAGCTTTAAAATATGTTGCCAATACTATTGTATTTTGGAGAGCTACAGAAATTTTCTTGTGCTGTTTTTAAACCGTATCTTTCTGGAAAGCAGGAATTGCTGTCACTATTGGTTATATAAAGGAAGGTTGTGGTATGTATGGCTTTGTAATGCCTTATAATTGAAGAAATATGGGAAGTTGATTTAAATGTGTAGAATAGCAAGATAAAATTTGTATTAATTAAAAAAGGGGAATGGTTAATGAATAGAGTTCATATATAGAAGAGGCTTAAAATCCAGGTAAAAGTCTAGCATTGTCCTCTAATTTTCTTTTTAACATTACGTCCTTTTTATATCTTTAGATACTTGTTCTGCTTTAATTCTATACATACATGCATACATACATACATACATCATACATACATACATAAACATATATATATATATATATATATATATATATATATATATATATATATATATATATATATATATATATATATATATATATATATATATATATATTACAATTAGAACTATCATGTGTAAAAAGATCATACATGCCTTCGTTCATGATTACATGGATGGCAAACTGTATACATAGTAAGAGCTTGGAGATGAGGACTAAATAGAAGGCATTCTGTTTAAAACAAACATAAGTCGAACATCTTACACCCAAACTGAGTGAGTCTGTAACACTTTGGCAGGGATTTCATTACATATATTGGATTTTAAAAATTCTGATGGTCTCATTTTGAAAATAATGTGAATGCTGCATTTTTTCAGTACTGTCAATGCTTCCATATGGGAAACAAATGCAATAAATCTTTTCTGAACTCTGCTTCTGTGCCTTTATTTAAAACACATTCTTTTAAATTCCATTGTCCTCTAGATTGTAGGTAGTTGAGTAATTAGTGTTAAATTTATTTGAATCAAATAGTACTTTGGCTACACTTTTATAGTCTATTATTGTGCATTCAACAAGCAAACAGACATTTTTGTAACAAAACTAGTTTCTTATTTCCACAATTACATATTAAAATGCTTAATACAGAAGAATGTATTTTGTGGATCAGTAATCCTTGATGAACTGCGTTAGATGTTTTGAAAAAAAATACATAAGAAAAAGAAATAAGATTTTTTACCTTTCAATCTTGGAAGTAAGAGTCACTGAGTTCGGTGAAACTTATTTTAAGCTATTATATTTAGATCATAATTTAGATTTTTGTATGAATGATACTATATGTACTAGCCTATTAGACAAAGAACCTCAGTGATTTATAAAACAAGATATTGGAAAGAGAATATGAAAATGTGTCTAGGTCTTACTCTACATATTAAAAGTAATTTACCACATTTATTCCAGCAGACCAACTTTCCAATGAAGAGAGAGCATTTTCTGATCCAGTTTTCATCAGCTTTCTAACTGTAGAATTTTATCTCCATGGAGGCTTGGATAATTTCCTTTTTGATGAATTTTTGGCAGGATATTCTATGTTTTTCCAAGTTTTAAATATTTTGCTAGATATTAAATAGATCTGAGGATGGGTGGTGCTGTTAACTGTATTATTTTATGGTGTATTTTTGGTGGAGCATAAAAATTATACTGCAATGAATTTGTCACAGGATACCATTTTGGATTTGCTATAATAAACTAATTTGTCTATCTCTGAAAAAAAATGTCAAATAATTATATGTTTGCCTAGCTATCAATAAATACAATTATTTACATTCAAATCAAATAAATGATTTTACACTGAATTTGGTTCTTTATTCTTTCCAAAGTGAATACAAACACAAATTGGACAAACACTATGAATAGCATAGAAATATGCGAATCAGAGTTACTCTGTAAGATAGGTAATTTCAATTTTTTGTAATATGGTCCATACTAGTTTATTACTAGAACATAATAAACCTAATTCTGATGGTTATCCAGTCCAAACTGCAGATTTATGATATTTCATAGCACTTGTTTTTGAAAGTACAACATTGGGGATTGCCCAGAAACTAACATACTCTGGAATAAATCCCTAAAGTTTTTGGATTTCTAAAATATAATTGTAGCATTTCCACATTAAATGGGGAATTTCACCTACAGGAAATCATAGCATTGATTCATAAAATCCAAAACATGGGATCAAGGCTTTTGGATTTGGATTTGGATTTATTGGATTTATACGCCGCCCTTCTCCCAAAGTACCCTTACCCTAGAGGGTAGATCAAAGACATCAAGTTGTGACTGATTGCACAGATGCATCTGTTTTTTTCCTAATAAACCTAAAAGAGGAATAGGAACCTTACATCTAGAATGAATTCAGATAAACATTTTGTAGTTGCAGCAGCTTACTGAATTCAATATAAAAATGATGCACATACTGATTCTCCAATGCTTAATTCCCTTTTTATATGTTTTATTGTGAGTTGTAAACGAATCTATGTAGTCAGTGGCAAAATAAATTTCTAAAATATGTTATTTTCTCTATTTTCTCAGATTACCAATGCTATTTTCCCAAATTTTGAATCACCATACATTTTTTTATAATTAAAACTGCTTCCTTACTCACTGTTTAAACATGGCAGTAATGTGTCTCATTTTGCTTGCATTCTGAAATCTTCCAGAAAAGCTTTTAATAGAATCAGAAGGCTGTTGTTGGAAGGGATCACTTAGAAATGCATTTATAAAATAAAATCTCCTCTGGCTTAATATGTTAACTTCGATCAATGGTTTTTTATTTCAGTGAGTATTTTAAATGTAAAAAAGTTACATTTATATATTGCTTTGGAAATTGTTTTTCCCCATCTTTATCCCTCTAATTCTGTAATTATAGCCTTGGAACACAGGAAACTGCCTTAAAATTAAAACATACTCTCTAACTTAGAGAATACATTTGAAACATTAGATACAGTTTCCATAGACGTGCACATCTATTAGTACGTGCAAAGGATTTTTGCTTATTGAAGTTTCCTGAATGTTGACAAGAGAACATAGGGTTGGCTGTATGTGCAAGTTTTAAACTGTATCCATAGATACATTGTTCATTGTCTTCTTCCAATGGATTTTCTGTGTGAAGAAAAGGTGGATGGAGAAATAGGAGATTTAAAAGTTAAAGATGGCATAACCTGAGCCCTTGTACAATTCCATTAAGTAAGTTGTACAATAAAAGTCTTGTGTGGAATCCACACAAGTTATTCTAAGAAATACAAACAGAAATAAGTATACACAAAAATATTAACCTTTAAATTCCGGAATGAGATTTATGTAATCCTAATCAGAAAACTTCTGAGATATAACTAAGGTATCTTAGGGAATTCTAGGTGCAGCAGATTTTAATTTGGCACCTGCTAATCTAAAATATAGTAAAGAGTATATAATTTTTTTCACTAGTTGCAGATAAATATTTTCCAATATTTTTCTGATTGTGATATTCTTTGGTTTCCTAATGGCTGAAGAACATTGTAGAGTCATATATTTTTTCTTTTGAAGGTTTTCTCTATCTACTTTCAGAAGATTCCTTAAATTATTTAGGCTATTATCCATCACGTTATAGCAGTGTTCCATGTGCCTTTAATGAATAAATGTAAACTGTTTTGTCTTCTGCAGGGCATAGAACGGCTTAAAAAAGAGCAGCCAACCTGGGAAAAAACCAATGGCTGGGAAGGGATGAAACTGGCTTTTGGGGGTAATTTTTCACTGCGATGGTTCAGTCCCTTTTCAGACCTGAATTGCAAGAAGGCTCCACCAGCTGGGACTGCAACAGTTGCTCCATCGGAGATGGCTGCGCAAGAAGCCTTTGAACCACTTTATGATCCAATGATGGTTCTGAATATATTAAGTGATTAACATAAAGTATTTTTACAAATGTTTGTTCTTTTAATATTTGTGTACTTGACAGTTCGCTTTAAGGTACCACTACTAAGCAAAAATAATGCAACTATTTTCCTACACATTTAACTGGTGATGGGTTAATTATATTTCAAGAATTGTACATTACAAAAAAAATACCGATAATCTATCATCTTGATGGGGCAGCTTCTAAAAATGTGCAGTAAGAATGCTGTTTAGGAGAAAAGTGCCAAAGTTGGTTTAAACAGATATGAGGAGTATTTTTTCTCAAGGTTTGATGACTGGCCAAAATCTACGTTCAGGAATATAATTCTGATCCTTAAAATTCCTGCTGAAGTTCAATGTGATCACTTTAAGTGGGCTCTACTAGGAGATATTTATGTGCTCTAAATTACTGTTTGTACCACAAATGATCATTCTATTGCAAGCAGAATTACAAAAATTATACATAATATCTACTTTTCAGCTAACTGATATTGATCACCTCAGAAAAGTTTGGGATGGGCAACTATAAGACCTAGTTGGGCAACTGTAGACAAAAGCGAAATTATGTTATCAGTCTTTCATTGTTTTGAAAGTGGTCATTAGATTGTTTATTTACAAATGTCCAAATGGTCTAATTTTAGCAGCTGTGTAATTTGTTCATGCAATCCTTAAAATTCCACATCTGAAGCATTACTAATTATAAACAGGGATTCTCTTCTACTGTACATAATGGAAGCTCATGCATAAGTCCCTGAAGTGTGCGCTTGTATATGATTGAAAAAGAGGACATAGATATTTCCAGCACTTAGTTGTCTTACTGCAACTCCAAATTTGGTTGATGATGAGGCAAGCCCATGAGTGAATTCTCTGTACAGCCTAAAAACAGACCAATTAACATTAGTGTTATAAATAAAAGTGCCATGGACAGGGTTGTTGGAGATATTTCAAGACTGATTTTAGCTGTAGAAACAATAGTGCAGCAAAACACTGTTGTGATTTGGCAATGAGGATTATCTCTGGGAAGGGTGACCAATGAATCCTGCTTTAAGAGAAGATTATATTAATTAGGAATATGAAGGCCAATCCCTAATGGGCTCAATATTTTATTTCAATATTTGGTGCTCTTTTATAGTCTATATTATTTTATAATCTATCACAGAAACCTGCCTTTTGCTGCTTCTCACTTGAGATTGCATTTGTGAGCTCTCTTAGTTGGCAGAAATGTGACCATGGCTTTGCTATATTTGTACATTTCTATATGTCCCAAAGTGTTTTTCCAACTGGACTTTCTTGGTTTGTTTATTTAAAAAAAAACATTTTGCTTCTCATCCAAGAAGCTTCTTCAATTCTGACTGGACGATGGCAAATGGAAGGATTTATATTCTTTGCCAGTATTTGGTCGTTCCTTCCCTTCTGCCCCATTCAGTCAGAACTGAAGAAACTTCTTGAATGAGAAGCGAAATGTTTTCAAGGAAAAAAACCAAGGAATCCAGTTTTCTAAAGGTTTTCTTTTAGAAAAGCACCTTTTGGGAAAACCATGACCTGGATGATTTGAGAATCTCTACAGACATTCATTTTTACATGTTAATCAGATTCTGTTTGTTTTCAGACTCTTTGTATCTCATAGAAAAAAAAAGAGAGAAATGGCATTAAAAAGTTAGGGAAGATACATTCTGAGGTTTTACTGGAATAATTTTAAAAAACTCTTCTACATTAAATAAGTGCCTTATTTGGGTCCACTCTGATTCATAATGCTTTATGTTGACAACTGAGACCAAATGTTTTTATACTATATTAAAATTAATCTGCTATTAACTGAAGATTTTTGTTTGGCTTTTTTCCTTAAGTGAATGTTGGCATTATGCTTTTGGATCCTAAGAAGATCCTCAGGTTAAATAACCACTTCATCTGGTTTCTAGTACAGGTAATCTCCGGGTCATGAGCGTTCCCTTAGTGAACATTCAAAGTTATGTGATGAGCGCCCCGTAGTGTTTGTGAAAAAGTCCCCAAACTACGAATATACCACTGCAGTTGTTTGCCCTTACTAATGAACAATGCAGAAGCTCTGCAATATTCGCCCTGCCAATCCCCCACTCCAGGTCTTCATCGGCACTAGGCCTAAGAATACTGTATTTGCCTTGCAAAGATCTAGAGATCCTTTTCTTTCTTGACCTGTTTTGGTGCTTCAGGCTTTTGGTGAGTGCGCAGAGAATGGAGCCCTAATGTACTGCAGGTTCACACGAGATCAGTAGTGCTATTCTTTTTTGTTTTGTTTTATGCATTTTTTTCTTCTTTAAAATACATAAATGCTTAATAAACAATGTATTGTCTGGATCAATTTGCTTATACAAACTATTAATAAAATACTGGTAAAAGTAATAATAACCATAATAATATTTGCTTATATATAATAAAATTTGTACATCATTTATACAGTAATCTTTCATCCCCTTAAGTTCTGCCTCTTTAATCATTGATAAAACATATCCTATGTATAAAAATATTCTGTTTCTTCCTTATCTTTTATTGTTGTCAATCTATCCATCTCTGCAGTCTAATATTTTTGTAATTATACTTTCATCTGTAGGTGTATCCTCATTTTTCCAATAATGTGCAAATACAATTCTCGCTGCTGTCAGCACATGTATTATTAAATATGTAATCCCTTTATTATAATTTTCTGATAATATAACTAACAAGAATATTTCTGGTTTTAAATCTATGTGTTGCTTTATCATTTTCTCTAACCATATACCGTATTTTTCGGAGTATAAGATGCACCGGAGTATAAGACGCACCAAGGTTTTGAAGAGGCAATTTTTTAAAAAAAGTGGGTAGGTAGATAGAGAGATAGACAGTGAGAGAAAGAGAGAGAAATGCAGTAGGTAGGTAGGGAGAGAGAGAGAGTAGTTAGATAGGTAGATAAAGGGATAGAGAGATAGAGAGAGGGTAGTTACTGTGTTTCCCTGAAAATATGACAGGGTCTTATTTTCTTTTTATTTACAAAATATGCCTTGGGCTTATTATAGGGGAGGGCTTATTGTTTTGGGGTTGCCAGGCAACTGCTCCCTTGCGAACTGGCTCCTGAAGAGCCGGGCACAGCCTCAGGGGCGAAGCAACCCTGAGGTGACCAAGCTCACGAGCAACCGCCCGGCTAACCCCCTCTCCAGCCGGGCAGAGTGCCATTCACTGACCTAGGGGGTATCACTAAGGCGCCAAGCCACGTGGCGCTCTGCCCACTCCCGAGCTCCAATGAGCTTGGCACATTAAGGATACCCGCTAGGTCAATGCATGGAGCTCTGCCTGTTCCACCTCCAGTAGGCATGCCTCCGAGCCTCAACATGTCCGGTCCCAGCTCTCCCTGCAGCCGCCGCCATGCTCCGAACATAACGTCTTCTCCGGTTCCAAACTCCAAAACTTGGCTGCTGAGTCTTCCAGCAACGGTCACTCTAGAAATGCACTCTATAGTTGTGGGCTGGCTGCTGGAAGAGTCTTCCGGACAGAGAGTCTTCCAGCAGCCAGCCCACAACCATACAGCACACGCTGCTGGAAGACTCGGCAGCCAGGTTTTGGAGTTTGGAATTGGAGAAGACGTTATGCTCGGAGCGCGGCGGCGGCTGCAGGGAGAGCTGGGACCGGACATGTTGAGGCTAGGAGGCATGCCTACTGGAGGTGGAAGAGGCAGAGCTCCATGCATTGACCTAGCGGGTATCCTTAATGTGCCAATCCATGGGAGCTCGGGAGTGGGCAGAGCACCACGTGGCTTGGCGCCTTAGTGATACCCCCTAGGTCAGTGAATGACGCTCTGCCCGGTTGGAGAGGGGGTTTGCCAGGCGGTTGCTCATGAGCTTGGTCACCTCATGGCTGCTTTGCCCCTAAGGCTGTGCCCGGCTCTTCGGGAGCCAGTTCACAAGGGAGCAGCCGGCCGGCAACTCCCCACTCTGGCCAGGCAGAACCCCACGCCCCAACCTAGCGTATTCCGAAGGCGCCAAGCCATGTGAGCGCCTTTCTCCCCCCCCCCCCCCGGCTCCTGCAGCTTGGTGCCTTCAGGATACCGCTATGTCGGTGAGCGGTGCTCTGCCTGGCCGGAGGTGGGGGGGTTGTCCAGGGGCTTTATTTTTGGGGGTGGGCTTATATTTTTGCCCATGTGACAAATGTGGCAAGGCTTTAGTTTCAGGACAGGTCGTATTTTCAGGGAAACATAGGTAGGTAGGTAGGTAGAGGGATAGAGAAAGAGAAATAGAGAAATACAGTAGATAGGTAGGTGTTTCTGCTGGCACAGCATTTGAGCAATGTAATTCTCATCGATCAGTTAAAGAGCTTTCCCAAAGGCGGAAAAAAGTTTTTCCACTCTGCAAACCTCCCAACAATGGCCCGTTTTTAACAAAAAGGGGCTGTTTTTTTCCAAAAAAGGCATGAATAGCCTTGGGGGGGGGGCTTGCAGAGTGCTCATGAAGGGGCATGGGGGGGGGGGGCGAAAATGAGCAAAAAAACTGCATTCAGCCTCATGGAGGTTTATAGAGTGCTGCTGGGGGCTGGGGGAGCAGCAAAAAATGGCCCGTTCTTTTCTCATTTCTGCCCTCCCCAGCCCCCAGGAGCTCTCTGAAAGCCTCCATAAGGGTATGCACAGCCATTTTGGTGAAGGGGCGGGGCCTCAGGAGGCAAAAAATGCTGTATTCAGTGTATAAGACACACCCAGATTTTCAGCCTCTTTTTTGAGGAGAAAAGGTGCGTCTTATACTCCGAAAAATACGGTATGTATTTTTTGCCTTTGGACAAGTCCACCACATGTGAAAATAAGGACCAGGTATCTGATTAGATTTCCAATATTTTGCAGACATATTTTTAAATAACTTTGCTAGTCTTGCCGCTGGCAAAAGCCACGTTTGGAACATTTTATACAGGTTTTTCTTATAAGTGGTTGTCATTGTCAATTTGTAATTTCTATCCCAGAGTTTTTCCCACTTATCTAATTCTATGGTATAGCCCAAAAAATTTGCCCAAACTATCATAGTTTATTTCACTTGTTCATCTTCCATTTTAATACTTAACAAATAACTATATATTTTCTTTATTAATTTTTTGTATGTCCTTAAGAATATCTGATCAAGTGCTGTTGGCTCTTTAAAAATCCATATGTCTTTGCATTTTTCACATATCTTGATTGTATTTATAAGTATGGCCACCATGCTAAATCTACCCCTTGATTTTGCCATTTCTGCGGTGTTTTAAGTTCCCCATCTTCATTTAAAATGTCTTTATATGTTACAATTCTTTCCAAGTAATGTCATTTGGATGTATCAGTGCTTCCATTGTAGAAAGCCAGACTGGTATTTTACTATAATTTTTTGTTTTAATTTTGCCCCATACTAAGAATAGTGCATTTTTTACATTATGTCTTTGGAAATATCTATGTATTTTATTCTTGCCATATCACAAAAATGTGTGCCACCCCGGTTGGAGATCATGTCCCTCCAATAGTAATAGTCTTCTATGTGTCAAGTTTACCTACTCTTTCACCCAGGTAAGTACAGATGCCTGATAGTAAAGCTCTCAATCTGACAACCCCAAAACCCTGATGTTTTTAGATTAATCTGAAGGTTTATTTTAGCCAGCTCATTTTTATGTTTGTCTGTAAGATTTTTAACTATTATTTTAGGTTTTTTAAAATTTATTTTCAATCCTGTAACTCCATATTCTTCTATTTTCTTATTAGTTTGGGGCCAGTTTCTAGTGGTTCTTCTAAGATAAATACCAAGTCATCAGCAAATGCTTGTAATTTGTATTTTTCTTTTTTGATTTCCATTCCTTTTATTTCTAAATCTTGTCTAACATTTTTGTTTAGCACTTCCAATGTTAATATAAATAGTAATGGGATAATGGACATCCTTGTCTTGTACCCTTTCTTATATTGAAATTCTCCCTCAAATCCCCATTCACAATCACTTTTGCTGTTTGGAATATATTATCTGTGTTTTATCATTCTTTTATCTTTTAATTGCTTCTATCAATTCCATCATTGTTATTTTTTCATTTAACCTAGTTTTCACCATTTCAGACACCTTTGGTAATTCCGCTTTCCCCAGATATTGCAATATTTTTTCCTCTGAAACTTTATCTTGGTCATATAATTTTTTTATAAAACTTCTGAGTTATTTTCTTTTTACTCTCATTTTGATACTGTAAATTTCTCTTCTCATCTTGCAATTTGCTTATCAGTTTCTCCTCTTTCTCCTTTTTCAGTTTATAAGCTAGCCATCTTCCCAGTTTATCAGCATTTTAAAAAAATTGTTTTGCTCTTTTAATTTGTTTTCTCAATTCTTCTTTATCCATTAAATTTAATTTGTGTTTTATTATTTCCATTTGGGTTTTTAAATTTCTTTTCTACTGTTCTTTTTGCAAAACAGATTCAAGTCTTTTATAATCTTGTTCTACTATCTGTTGATATTGTTTCTTCTTATTTTTTCTCGCTGTGTACGTTATAGCTAACCCCCTAACACCATGATGGTGAACCTATGGCACGCGTGCACGGGCGACCCTTGTTTTGGTTCTAGCAGACCTCCCTGTGAAGACGGGCTCTCTCCTAATGGGAGAAGTTCAGCACTCAACCTTGACTTGAACTGGGGAGCCGCTCCAGATTTTCATTCCCCAAACAAGTTTGCCCCACTCAAAGGGATGGGGGGTGGCCAAAAAGAGAGCGCCAAAGTCATCCCCCAGCTGAATTATTCCAAGCACTATGAATCACATGTTCCCGTCGAAAGAGATTGGGAGTTCTCCCTCCCATTCCATTGCAGGAGAAGTGACCAGACGGGTGGGCTCTCTCAGCTGCTGCCGAGTGAGCATAACTCTCTAAAAAGCCGGCTTGCCTCTTCTTCGCACCCCGAGGGGGAATCGCCGAGAAAGGGGCCAGGAAGGTGGAGGCGCTTGGCTGCACGCACATTTGCAAGCTGCCTGAAGTTGAATCGGCTGTTTTCTAGAAAGGGGGGATGGGACAACGGCCATAGCTCCTTCATGCCTTTTTCCATCCGACCTTTTCCTTTCCTGGGTGTGCATGTGCCTCCTAAGTGCCTTTGGCTTGAAAAATGGAAGCAGGCGAGATCTCCACCGGCTTCTTTCAAGTGATTTTGGTCATTAAGATGGGCCACGATCACCTTTTCTTGCTCATTTCCTCTGCCTTAAAGGGCGACGTGGATGTGTACGTGTGTGTGGACTCATGCATGAATGCAGTTACTTGAGCTCGGCAGTAATAGCGCACAGGGTGCACAACTTTCCAGAAAAAAACCCTCCTCCTCCTTGCTCTTCTCTTCACCTGCATCGCCAGATGGCCGGCTCAACTTCAGGCAGCTTGCAAATGTGCCTGCAGCCAAGCGCCGCCACCTTCCTGGCCCCTTTCTCGGCGATTCCCCCTCGGGGGTGCGAAGAAGAGGCAAGCCGGCTTTTTAGAGAGTTAGCCTCACCCGGCAGGGGCTGAGAGAGCCCGTCCATCTGGCTATCTCTCCTGCAATGGAATGGGAAGCTGCCTGAAGTTGAGCCGGCCATCTGGCGGTGCAGGTCCATGGAAGAACAAGAAGGAGCAGCGGGAGGGGCAGCTGGCCGCCCAGCAGCAAATGCTGCCTTGCTCCCTTGAGCGCCTGAGCCAGCCAGTCACTCTTGACTTTCCCCCTGCCACTGCAACTTCCCTTCTGGGGCAGCAGAGCTGTGCAGGAGGAATGCTGGAGAGAGAAGAGCAAGGATTAGGAATCCTTGTGCGCATCGCCGCCACCTCTTCTTTACCACCCCCCTCCCTCTGCCTAATTTGGATTGAGTCTGAAGTGGTTTCTGGAGGGGGGAGGGAGAAGCGAGGCCCCAGAATAGCAGCAGCAGCAGCAATAGCTGCAGACGGAAGGGCTGCTTGGGTACACGGGGAGGCAGGAAGGGAGGCAGACATGACCGGTCGGCTCCTCCTCCTCCTGCCAGCCTCACTCTGGGCAGCGTCCAGCATGGGAAATTTAAGGGATTTTCAGGGCTTAATTTGCAAACTAGGGTGCATGGTGTGGTACTGTGCGTGTGGTGAGGACACAGTCGAGCTCGGCTCAAGCTGCTCTGAGATTGCAAGCCACCGTGCCGATACTTGGGATGTTGCTTTTTTCACTGGCCCTGCAGGGCAAGCCAGCTTGCGGTCTCCAAGAGGGGCGGGCTGCATGGGCAGAGCGGAGCATTTCTGTAAGGGCGGCATGCCCGCAGCAGTCCTGCCAGCTGGCATGGCTGGCTGGACGGACGCTGCCTGGAGTGTGAGGGTGCCAGGAGGAGGAGCTGCTGCCGCCTCTGCAAAAGCAGGCCATTTGTGCCGGCAAAGGTTGAACCAAAACAGGGGAGGGGGGAGGAAGCATGTGCGGTAGGTGTGCGCATGTGCATGGGGAAAGATTCATGGGGGGTCCGCGCATGCGCAGAGGCCACACATTGCATTATGGGTGCTGGCACGAGGGAGTGTTGATGTGCGCGTGCGTGCATACTTTTGGCATGCAACAAGAAAAAGGTTAGCCATCGCTGCCCTAACATATGCTTTTGCTGTGTCCCATACGTTTTGTAATGAGGTTTCTTCTTTTCCCTTGAAGAAAAATTCCTTTTCTTTTTCTATTGCTTTAATATTCTTTATCTTTTAATATTGATTGATTCAGCATCCAGCTTTTTTTCTTTTATCCGTTCCAACTCACTTTTATTGGATTATGATCAGCCCATATTTTTTTTTCTTTCTCTTGCACATTTGTGCTAAGTTCTGGGGACATCCATATCATATCAATTCTGGACCATGATTGGTGTCTAGCTGAATAAAATGTGTACTGATTTTTCTATGGATTTATTTCTCTCCATGTATCCTGTATACCTGTTTCTTCTGCCATTTTAAAAAAGGCCCCAGGAAGAGTCCTTACTTTTTTACCTACTTTGCTAATTTATGTCAAGTTTTATATCTACAATTGCATTAAAATCTCCTATCATGTATATATTCTCATCTTGTGTAATTTTTTATAAAATTCTTCTTGTTTATTGCTTTGTGCATAAATTACCATCAGAAGTATCTTTTTTTTTGGTTTATTGCTAACTCCATCATCAAATTTTTCCCTTTTTCATCTGTATAGATTTATTTAGCATTTATTGTTTCCTTGATACATAAAACCATCCCTCTTTTCTTTATTTTGCTAATGAAAATATAAATTCCCAATCTTGGGATATTCCAATAGTTGACTATTTTGGGTTTTAATATAAATATATTATTGGAGGCAAACTATATCTAATTTTAATTTTTGTAGGCATGTAAAAAATGTCCTTTTCATAGGAGAATTCAATCCATTTATTTTGAGTGACAACATCTTAGTTTCAACGTCCATTCCTGTCATTTGTATATAGATCTTGCTCTCCTAGTTTTTCTTATTTCTCTCTACTCTTTTGCTCTTGCTCCTTGTTCTGTTTGCTCTATTTCACGCTATTGCTCTCTTGTGTTTTCATAATGCTTTATGCCTCTTTTCTCTGCAAATGGAGCCTGGACAAGATCTGCAGCAATAGGCAAATTACAAATGGAATGAAGGCTTGAAACATTGAAGCGTTCCCTCTGTTTGCAAAGCCTTTTGCCATCTTTGCAAAAATCCTTTGCAGCTGAAAATGGAGCTCCACAGTTCTGTTTTGGTGTTCACAGGCTTTGCCTGGCACTTTGTAGCCTGAAACGGAGCTCTGGAGGGGGGATGCACCCCTCTTAAGCTGTGTTTTGGCATGCGCAGGCCTCATCTGGAACTTTGCTGTGTAAAATTGAGCTTCAGAGAGGTGGTGCCACCCCTCCAGAGCGCTTGTTGGCATATGTAGGTCTCATCCGGTGCTTTGCAGCCCAAAATGGAGCTTTGGAGGGGTGCAGGTGCCCCTTGGGAGCTTCATTTTAGGCTGCAAAGTGCCAGACACGTGCGCATACCAAAACCAAGCTCTGGAGGGGCACGCACAGCTAAAAAGCTGGAGGAGACAGCTTGCTATATATTTGCATAGTAAGTGACACAGCGTGGCAGGTTGCATGGGGGGGAAGCAATTGTGGAGGCCATGAGATATTTCAGTGGATTGGGAAAGCCTTGGGTGGTCTTAAGCAGGTGCCCTGTTCCATCACTACCCCCCCCCTATCCTTCCCCACCCTGAAATACCTTATATGCTCTTAACAAACCGTATATTCGACTAGTGAATGTGTGGCCGAAAGGAGGGAGTAATCATGTTCAAGGTATGAGATTCACTCTCATGAATCCTAGGGTTATGAATGTAATGGGCAGGCTCCATTACATTCATAACTCGAAAACTACCTGTAAATACATTACCAGGTATATGGCTGATTACTGCCAGTTACTCCACTGAAGCCAGCTTGCCTTAAAGCTCTGCATTAAATATATATGTATTTGCACAAGCAGAATCTTGTTCTTATAACCTAGAAGTAAGGTCTGTTTTGTTTTTAAATTCACACCTTAACATGACATTATGTAACCCGTTAGCCTGTATCTTAATGTTCAAAACAACTTTGTGTTTTAACAAGACATGCAGTTGTTCTGGATGCTAAGTATGCCAAAAAAGTGCTATAATTCAAATGATTGGGACTATTAACAGTGGGCTGGGATTTAGCATGTGGAAAAAACATATATAATGTATTTTCATGAATAGTTGTAGGCTGCACTTTGGCTTATCCTATAGGGAAATCCTATCCATTTCCCTGTGGATTCAAGCGATCGGGCAGGATCCTTTTTAGTAGCAGGGGGGAGGGGGGAACAGAGCAGCCAGCATGAGTGAAAGAAGCCTCTTTTCTTGCCGCTTGTCTTTCCCCCGTTCCGGCAGCTCTCTCCTCATTTCTGATTTGCATTGGGCTGTTTTTCGCCCTTTGGAGGCTTCAGGGAATCCTCCGGAGATTAAAAAAAACTATCGAAAATCAGCTGGCCAGCGGGTGCATGCGCACTGGAGCTGACAGGGCAATGCCTCGCGTGCCCTCAGAAATGGCTCCGCGTGCTGCCTGTGGAACGCGTGCCATAGGTTCGCCATCATGGTCCTATACAATAGTAGGCATTTACAAATATTTGTGTATTATTTTTTGCTCTTTTCTCTTATTTTTTGTATTCCAGGTTAATGGTATTTATTAAAGGATTGTGTTTTTCATCCCATACTTGTCTGCTTATTGTTTAGTGCTTGCAGTCCTTTTAAAATGATCTTTCTGTAAGATTATTTTAGAACTGAATTACTATCTAAACCTGTCTTCTCCCTTCACATAATCTTATGCCATAAAAACCAACATAGATATTCAATCATCTATTGCAGAGAATATTGCATTATCAATATTCCAAATTGGTAATAATTTAAGAGACATAAATTGAGCAAAATCCACTAAGGCATGCAAGTCAATACTTTATTTTTAAATGTTATTGATTTATTTATGTTTGTTTAGGTTTAAAAACCTGTCAACTGTATAAGGCACTGGATCCAAATAGACAGGATAAAAATTATGTGTATATTTCAGATTTCCGAACACACTTGTGTCACCTTTGATTTCTGATAAAAAATAGATAATGAAATTTGCCAAGTAACTGAGAGGCCTGTGTCAGATCTTAGTTATACTTCAAATTAAGTCTGAAGCTTCTCAGAAATGGTTATAGTGATTGCCATAATGCTAATACAATTCAGTTTTAATATTTTTGAATTCTAAGCTGAATATTTTGAAAACAAATGGAGAAAAGGAAAAAATCAACTTTCTTCTGCGTATTTAAACCCATTATTATTTTCACTAGAAACTGCCTTCCTAGAGCTCTGTTCCTATGAAATATACAGGTACCCACTGCCCAGGCTTTCTATATATTTTCAGTAACTTTGGTGGTAACTCAGGGTTCAGATTTCTTTAATAAAGGATCTGTTTTAATTCCAATATTCTATATAACACTATTGAATATGTAAATAGAGACTTTTTAAGGTTATTTGGTTATCCTTTTCAAGTTCATTACAAACCAGATTTTTGCTTTACAATTACTGTATTTTTGGAGTATAAGACGCACCTTAATTTGGGGGGAATAAAACAAGAAAAAAAGTTTCTGCCTCTGCCTACCAGCATCCATTGGTATTAATCTGGCTAGCATCCTTGCAGCAAATGGCCTGGTCAGCTTCAGCACGTTATTGCAGCCTGATTCAGCAGGAGCAGCAGATTGGGTAGAATACCCCCAATCAGCTATTCCAGGCTGGGGGATTGCCACAGACCATCACTGCCTCTGTGCCTTGCATTTTTGGGTGGTTCCAGGTGACGGGGATCCTCACTTCCACTTGGATTTTGATAGCAAACTTTTTATCCATTTAAAACAATATTTATCCCAATCATCCAATGCATATTTAAGTGGAGGGGTGTGGTAGGGTATGATTTTCATGGGGGCAGAAGAGGGACTTGGCACCGAAGGCTCCACTCCCGAGACGCCCTGCCTACTTATAACCATAGGCATTTAAAGCCTGGCTTTCTCGCAGCAAGGCCCAAAAGAGGCACAGCACTTCAGTCCTTCTGGACACTGCCATCTCATAAACATTGCCAGGCTTCCCAGCAAGCCCCCTATATCTTTGCTGCTTTGGTTGGAGCCTGATTCCCGAAGTGGCTCTGGGAAATGCAGGGGTTGGGACTCCGTTGGCGAAGCGGGCATTGCGCAGGAGCCATAAGGCAGTTGCTGTGATCTCCACTGCCTGGAACGCCTTTGTTTCAGATCCACCACCTTCCGCACACCCTGTTTAAGATCCACCACCCTCTTCCCTACATATTCATACAACAGGACAGCTTTATCATGACAGCCATTTGAGTGGATGATGAACTGCCTCCGCTTCCGATCGTGCTACACCCGCATGGGAAAGCTGCAGTCGGGCTCCACCAGGTTGAACAGAGCTGCTCGCCCATCGAGGACTCCCCCATACCGTGCCTTTCCCCGCTTTCCCCTTCTGCCGGCTGCTTCGTTTTTGTCTGTGTGTGGTGGGGAAGAATTTGGAGGGAAGCTCGTGGAGGGTGGAAGAGAGCATGGGGGCTATACCCTCCAATATTGATCAAGCAGTCCTTGCATACCAGCTGCCAGGGGACTGATCCATGTGGTTCTCCGGCCAGGAAACTTGGTAATGGGAAGAATATGGGGGGGAACCCCTCTGACCACAAAGCCCGCCATGATTTCCTCCCCAATTACAAAAACTGTGTGGCAGGCACTGTAGACTTATCTCTTTCCTCCTGCCATATCTGGTGCCTGAAACACCTTTGTTTCAGATTCGCTGCCTTCTGCACATACTGTTTTTGCAGTTGGGGAGGGAATCATGGCGCTGCCACTCAAAAAGGCTTTCTTTCTCGATGTCAAAAACCTGGCATGCGGATGGCTGCTTCGGCTCCTGTTGCCAAGTGTGAGCTTCATGGCCGGAGGGGTTTCCCCCCCTATTCTTTCTATTCTTTCTAACTTTGGTTTCCTGGCTGGAGAACCGTATGGATCACTCCTCTGGCAGCTGGCTTGCAAGAGCTACTTGATCAGAATTGGGGGGAATGGACCCCCCATTTCACACACTCTTTTCCTTGCCCAGGCTCCCCTCCGAGCTCTTCCCCACTACACATGGACAAAGCAGCCAGTGGCGGGGTGGGGGGAAAGGCAGAGGTTGGGGGATTTATCTGTGGCGGAGGCAGCTCTGCTCAACCTGGTGCCCGGTGGCAGCGGCTTCCCCATCCAAGTGGAGCATGATCAGGAGCAGACGCAGTTCACCATCCGCTGGAACAGCTGTCATGATAAAGCTGTCCTGTTGTATGAATATGTAGGGAAGAGGGTGGTGGATCTTCAATCAGACATGCGGAAAACAGCGGATATGAAACGAAGGCGTTCCAGGCGGTGGAGATCGCGGAAACTGCCTTATGCTTCCTGCACAATGCCTGCTTCGCCAACCAAGTCCCAACCCCTGTGCTACATTCGGAGTATAAGACGCACCCAGATTTTCACCCTCTTTTTGGGGGGGGAAAGATGAGTTTTATACTCCAAAAAATATGGTTGACCATTCTGCATTCTCTAACTTGAGTGCTACAGCTCTCCCAAGCCAATTTTAAACAAATAATTGCATGTATTAGCATGCATTTTAACATTTAATTCCAAACATGATTTAGTAATTTCCACCACAACAGGAAAGAGTGTTAATACTGAAAACTCTCTTGAATGAATGAACTGCAAATGAGGCTAAAATACTTCTCAATTCCTCCAATCTCTTAGCTAAAAGTGATATGAAATCTAATTGAAGACTGTTACTTGATTTAAAACCTTTTCAAATCTTTATGGAAATAACATGATTTTCTGTCCATACTACTCATTGGTTTTAGTGAGTAAAGAGGATCACTGAGAATTTGAAGAACACACAAGTGTGGGACTCTTCTCAAATTTGAGAATACGTTCCACATAAGGCATAGTATGAAGTTTTTTTAAAAAATTGCACAAACATAAATTTTCCAGTCACACAGTCATTCTGTCTGTCTAATACTGCTTTTACCTACCGTATTTTTTGGTGTATAAGATGCACCTCCCCCCCCCCAAAAAAGTGGGTGAAAATGTCTGTGTGTCTTATAGACCAAATGTTGCTGAAGCTACCCCCATCTGCCTGCCCCCATCCTCTGGCCTCTGCCTCCCAGCAATTTGCCTTCTTGCAGCAAACAGGCTGGTCAGCTTCAGCACAGCCTGATTTAGCACCAGAAGCTGATTGGTGGTTGGATCTGCCTCCCATAATACTGCCTATCATCTCTTCCTGGCTGCGGGGATCGCCGCCGCCCATCGCTGCTGTCGCCATCCATCGGCACCTCCATACACCTCATTTTCTGCCTCCACATTTTGTTTTCAGCCTCCGTGTGCCCCATTCCCACAGACTGTTCCAAGCAGCAGGGACCACCACTGCCTATCCCTCCTACCTGGAATGGGCCAAACGTATGGCGCGCGGATGATAAAATGGGATGTGCGGAGGCTGAAAGTGGGGCATGTCGGTGGCGATAGGTGGTGGTGGTCCCCGCAGCCTGGAACAACTGATTGGCAGTATTCCGAGGGGCATATCCAACCACTAATCAGCTGCACGTGCTAAATCAGGGTGTGCTGAAGCAGACCAGGCTGTTTGTTGCAAGGAGGCAAAGTGCTAGTAGGCAAAGGCATATTTTTTTTTCTTATTTTCCTCCCCAAAAGCTAGGTGTGTCTTATAGTCCAAAATATACGGTATTTTATTAGAACTGTGGCAAAACTGAAAAAAGCCTGCTTCACTACATCCATTTTCTGTAATATTTTATGTATGCATTGTGAAAATGTCTACAATTTACTCTTCCATTTTAGGCATAGACAAATAAATGATTCTGCCCAGATCATCTACACATTCCCAAATTTCCTAGTGAGGACTGATCTCTTGCAAAGACATCAACACATGGATTTTAAAAATTATTACATAGCAAGTAACAAAAGGAATAGTAGAAAAATTGATTGAGAAGACATACTTTTTATTTGATAGGAACTATTAATTCATAACTAGAAGCAGTAGAGAAAGTAAAGTAATACTCTGAATTAATACTCAGTAATACTAGAGTAGTATTAATACTAGAGTAATATTCAGAATTAACTCTGAATTAAAAGACAATTTAATTTTGGTGATAAATACACTTAAAGAACTTTTAGGCACTAATTTGTGCTTCATTGGGAACCATGTTCATAGAATCTACATGTGTAGAAAATAATATTGAAATCTCTGTCAGTTATATTAGTTGTGGAAGTAAACTTGAAGCTAACATATCAAATACCATGATGGCAAACCTAGAACTCTCTCTGCGGGCATGTCAGCCATTGCCCCAGCCCAGCTCTACCACACATGCATGTGCGCCTCCCACTGGCCAGCTGGTCTTTGGGTCTCTGCTGTGCATGTGTGGGGGGTGGGGAGCAGGCAGTCACATGTGCATTGCCTTATGGGTGCGGGGGACGCTGTTGCATAGGGGGCGCTGTTGCACAGGGGCACCATCGGCATGCGACAACAAAAAGGTTAGCCATCACTAACCTAGAATATTCTAAATGAAAGAACAATGTGTATGAAGTTTTGTAACATTGCATATTAGCAATTAGACCTATAGTGAGGAACAATTACAAATTATAAAATGAAAAGAGAAGGCATAAATATGTCTGTAGCCTCACAGAGCTAAAGTAAGACATAAAATTCCTCCTAAATTATTCCAACTCTTGATTTCACATATGACTTTAGTAGTCATAAAATGTCAGAACTCTGCAAACAAAAAAAAACATATTTCAATATCTTATTAAATCTCCATTACATAAAATCAAAATAGTAATCCATTGCTAAAATTCTTTTATCTGTATATAATCTTTTGGCCCACAATTAAGGCTGCAAGCAAAATCTAGAAACTTGAATCATAACATGCATCTCTAGTGCCACCAAGTGATGCTCTTTGAGAATACCATCACTATTCAATGATGGAAATAATCTTTTCCATGCTTATTTCTTTTAGCTGGGTAGAATTCAGTTTGGCCACTATCTTCTTCAGTCCAGTCTTCTTTGGAGCACACACTATTTTGGATTTAAAGATTTTACCAGGTTCTATGTCCCTAAGAGAGAAAAGATAAAATGAATTATATAGGAGCCTTTAGTTTGAAAAATCTGAGGATAGAACTTCTAATTAAAATCTGCATGCAAGAGATAATTTTGCCATAATCTATAAGTGGAATTGTAGCTGAACACCAGTTATTCGGTATATACGTATATCTCCTCCTAAACAGCAGACATGATGTGGCACAAAAGGTCTCCATTATGCTTACTTATACAGTATTCCAGACATTTTCTTAGGTATTTAGAGCAGGAATGTTGCACCCAATGTTCCTATTCTAGCCTCTAAGTCCGTCTTCCTCTTAATTTAATGTTATCCTAAATGACAATTTTAAGAAAAAGGCATAAAGGAGCCACAGAACTGACAAAGAAAAAATTATGGCTGCTTTATCCCAAAAGTGCTTTTCAAGAGGCAACTGGACTTTCTGGTTTTTCTTTGAAGATGTTTGGCTTCTCGTCCAAAAAGCTTCTTCAGCTCTGATTGGATTATGGGGAATGGAAGGATTTATACTCCTTGCAGGTGGCTGGTCATTTGCATTTATTTAGTGAGTCATTGGAGGTTTATCTGTGTCATCAGGGTCACCTGAGTGGTACAAATGGATGTGGAGCCTTCTTGGAACTGTTGAAAGGACTGTGTTGTAGATTGGAGATAGATGATGTCATATCCCTCCCCCTCTGTTGAGAGAGGGCTGTTCAGTTTTGTCCTAGACCTAGATGGTCTCTTTGATCCTCTTTAAAACCAGCAGTCCTCTCTGTCCAAATGTAGACTTTTCTGTCTTCTAAAGAGTGGTCTGTATCTTTTAAATTTAGCGGCCAAACGTAGACATTGTGCCGCTCTTATTGCGTCTGCGGATAACCGCCCTGCCGCCCTGTTTAGGGTCACCCGCTCCCTCTTGGTGCAAGAGACGCGGGGGGCACCCTTACAGGGTAGAGCAGAGGAGTTTGGAGAATATCTGCAGAACAAAGTCGCTCAGATCCGGAGTGGATGGGCCCCCTCCAGTGGTCTGGACGGGCCGTCAACAGTGAGTCTTGTGAGTCCACTCTGGGAGGAGTTTGACTCTGTTGCCCCCGAGGATTTAGACAGGTTGCGTGGAAGGCTGCGACCCACCACATGTTCATTGGACCCGTGTCCCTCCTGGCTGGTACTGGCATCCTGGGAGGTGACACGAGGCTGGCTTCTGGGCCTGGTGAACGCCTCGTTGGGTGAGGGATCCTTACCTACCGTCTTGAAAGAGGCGGTGGTGAGGCCCTTACTCAAGAGGCCTTCACTCGACCCAATGGAGCTAGCTAATTATCGTCCAGTCTCCAACCTCCCTTTTTTGGCGAAGGTTGTTGAGAATGTGGTGGCGCAGCAGTTTCCGCGTCACCTCGATGAATCCGATTATCTAGACCCATGCCAGTCCGGCTTCCGACCCGGGCACAGCACTGAGACAGCCTTGGTCGCGTTGGTTGATGATCTCTGGAGGGCCAGAGATAGAGGTTGTTCCTCTATCCTGGTCCTATTAGATCTCTCAGCGGCTTTTGATACCATCGACCATGGTATCCTACTGCGCCGGCTGGAGGGGATGGGAGTCGGAGGCACCGTGTTATGGTGGTTCGACTCTTACCTCTCCAGCCGGATGCAATATGTGTTGACAGGGGGGCAGAGATCGACCCCGAGGTCACTCTCTTGTGGGGTGCCGCAGGGGTCGGTTCTCTCGCCCCTTCTGTTCAATGCATACGTGAAGCCGCTGGGCGAGATCATCCGTGGTTTTGGGGTTGAATACCATCTGTACGCTGATGATACGCAGCTGTACATTTCAACCCCAAACCACCCCAACGAGGCTGTCGCAGTGATGTCCCGGTGTCTGGAAGCCGTCGGGGTCTGGATGGGGGACAACAGACTCAAACTCAACCCCTCCAAGACTGAGTGGCTGTGGCTTCCGGCACCTCGGTTCAGCCAGCTGACTCCATCGCTGGCCATAGGGGACGAGCTACTGCCCCCTGTGGAACGGGTGCGCAATTTGGGCGTCCTCCTAGATGCCCGGCTGTCAATAGATGACCATGTGGCAGCCGTGGCAAGGGGGGCGTTCCACCAGGTTCGCCTGGTGCGCCAATTGCGCCCCCTACTGGACCGGGATGCCCTACGCACAGTCACTCATGCGCTGGTGACGTCTCGCCTAGATTACTGTAATGCTCTCTACATGGGGCTTCCCTTGGGACGCGCCCGGAGACTGCAGCTAGTCCAGAACGCGGCCGCGCGGGTTATCATGGGGAGGTCTAGATACTCCCACGTAACACCGCTCCTGCGCGAGCTGCACTGGCTACCTGTGGTTTTTCGGGTGCGTTTCAAGGTCCTGATTACTATCTTTAAAGCGCTCCATGGCTTAGGACCTAGTTACTTGCGGGATCGCATCCTCCCACATACATCCCTGCGGCCAATCCGCTCTCACAGGGAGGGCCTTCTCCAAGTGCCGTCCACTAGGCAATGCCAGCGGGCGGCGCCAAGGAGTAGAGCCTTCTCTGTGATGGGCCCAACCCTCTGGAATGACCTCCCCCCCGACATTAGAACCACCTCGGACTTCCGCTCCTTCCGACAAAAATTGAAGACTCACCTGTTCCGACTAGCTGGCCTGGCATGATTATAAATGTTACATCTATGAACTCCTGGTAGTATATTCTCATCTGGTTATTTTAAGGGTAATGTTTTAGTTTTAATTGTTTTTAGGGCTTTTAGCCTCATATTTATTCTTCTGTACAGTACTCTTAATTTTAACCTCCTCCACATACATACATATATTTATAGTTCTATTTATATTTGTATTTTATCTGTGATTTATTGTGGACTGTACACCGCCCCGAGCCCCTTTTTGGGAGAGGGGGCGGTTTAGAAATGTGAATAAATAATAAATAATAATAATAATAAATAATTAAATGCAGATGGAGTGCAGATTCTAGTCCTGATGTGTTTTTTTCTCCTATGCTTTTTTTAAATGTCTTTTTTATTTTTTTAAAATACAAATAATACAAACAATACATATACATCTGAATACAAAAAAAGACAAAAAGGAAAAAAATACATATGACAGTGCACTCCCATCCCATTCCCCCCCTTATATTTCTTAGATATACAGTATATTCCAATTGTGCCCTTACACCCTTCAAAACAACATATATTCTTGAGTAGGTTTATTCCCTTTGCCTTCCACCAACACTGGTTTTTATAAAAATTCTTCCATATTTCATTATAATTATTTACTTTAATCATCCCTTTTTAAACTTTAATTTTTATTGTTAATTTATCATTTGTTACCATATTCCAAATTTCATTATACCACTCATTTCTTTGAATATCCCAATTTTGTCCCCAATATTTAGCCATCACTAATTTAGCTGCTCTTATCAAATTTACAATTAATTCCTTTTTTGTTTCATTTATATCCCGTGTTTCCACCAGCAACAGTAATGCAATCCTCGGTGACATGTCTAGATTTACATTCAACAATACTCTTAATTTCTGTAAACACCATGTCCCATATTTGTTCTTCTGTTGTGCGATGCACTTATGAAGGGAAAACATTTCATGGTAAAAGTGGCCATTTATGTCAAAATTGAACAGCCCTCTCTCAAAAGAGGGGGAGGGATACAACATCATTTATCTTCAATCTACAACCAGTCCTTTCAATAGTTCCAAGAAGGCTTCAAACCCATTTGCACCACTTAGGTGACCCTGATGACACAGATAAACCTCCAGGTGACCTTAATGACTCTTAAAAGAATCTAAATGACCAGCTGTCTGCAAGGAGTATACATCCTTCCATTCCACACCCTCCAGTCAGAGCTGAAGAACTTCTTGGATGGGAAGCGAAATGTCTTCAAAGAAAAACCAGAAAGTTCAGTTGTCTCTTGAAAAAGCACCTTTGAGATAACCATGATCTGGATGACTAAGAATCTCCATAGATATATGGCTGTTTTAAAAAGTTGCAGACAAAGATGCCACCATATGGTCCAAACCACCAATTGGAATTTGCATTGTCTTATGCTTCATAGAGACCTGCACCAAATGATAACCCAAATAAGATGCTTCTTAGAGCTTTATTAGCAATCTGTGAGCATGTTCAGTTGTTGAACTAGCAGCATTAATAACAATAACTGTGAGGTGATTGGGGTTACATTTAAACTGCCGTGGGACTAGTATACCACACATTATAGCAAAGGAAAATAGCATTACCATGTACAGAAAGAAGAGGTACTTTTAAGGTTCATTAGTCCAGAAAGCTAACTTCTAACTGCTTCAGTATGCTATTGACTGACAAGAGAAAATAATTGTGGTTCAGCTATTTTCAACTTACCCTTGATCAAATACTTCCATCATAAAAATGCCCAGGCCTTCTACATACAACTTGCAATTTTCCAATGGAATGGATAAAGTATTCTTGAAGATAAATGCACAGGTAAAATCTTGATTAACCTTTGCAGTGTCTGCCATCTAAAAAGGATAAAGAATCCGTTGACTGAACATATTCAGTTAAAGAAAATGCAGTATAGAAGTTAAATATAATACAAAGATAGTAAAGGGAATATAATCATAATACTTTTTTCAAACAACTATATGAAGATGTTTAAGGCTGAGTATGGATAGAGAGGAAGTTCTTGCATTAATAGTTCAGGAGCCTAGACTGACTGATTTAATATCACCCAAAGTTTGTACTGAGTCTCTATTTAATCTCAGAAGCATTTTGTTTGAATCCAATTCATTGGAATGTAGGAAACTGACTTAATTCTATCCTCATATATAGTCTCTTGTCTGATTGTTTTAGCTGAAATTAGCTGAAATATTTGTATCAAATAGCAACCATTTTTGAATCAAGATATCTCAAATCCTGTAACTTAAAGAATATATAGCTGCGATGGCGCAATGGTTAGAATGCAGTACTGCAGGCTACTTCTGCTGATCACTGGCTGCCAGCAGTTTGGGTCTCATCGGGCTCAAGGTTGATTCAGCCTTCTATTCTTCTGAGGTCGGTAAAATGAGGACCCAGATTGTTGGGGGCAATATGCTGACATTGTAAACTGCTTAGAGAGGGCTGTAAAGCACTGTGAAGTGGTATGTACTGTAAGTCTAAGTGTTTTTGCTATATAGAAAATCTAGAACCCATTACTCAGGATAACTGGAAGTTTTAAAGATATTTCCACCAGTTTTGTTCACAAATTTGCATCAATTGCAGGACTGCTGCAGTCAGCTATAATCACAATTGTAATTTTTGATGTTGTCTGTCAGTTTCCAGCAAGCAAAGTCAATGAGGAAGTTGGCAGAAAATTGGAAGGCACTTCCTTGCCCATTCATGGTTATCTTGTTTCTCTCTTTAGATACATAAATATTGACAAAAGAAGATTCAGTGGGTCATAGGTTGTCTAGAGTGTTCTAAATATCAATCAACACCACACCTTGTAATTGAATAGCTGTTTATTTTTTTGTTATAGAAGTTAATCTCAAAGTAAGGAAGACATATGGTTCATATGGAAGTCAAATGGGAAATTCCATAGTTGTAAACTATACTATAAAGTTTTTTAAAAATCACAGAAGAAGGTAGAAAGAGATAATTTTTATATTTATTACAAAGAAAATAATATCCTGTATAGTTATCAGTGATCTTTGAAGATTTTATTTAATTTCTTACCTCAATTTTGAGAGGTGGGTGCTCAAAATTTAAAGTAATCTGTTTTGTGAATTTTTCATTGGTTTCTTGAACTTCAGCAATAATATTTACTTTGATTAGAAGTTCATCCTCAGTAGACTTAATTTTTTGCAGATAAGTGTCAGCTGTTATTTCCCAAGGTATTTGAATAACTGCAACGACACAGAAACAACTAGAGAAGGACAAGTTCACAGACCAGAAAGCATTGTGTCAAGATGGCCTCCCTCAGCAACCAAGAAAGAAACCACTTAATTCCATTTTGCAGAATTAAGAGTACTTTTACTGGTTATGAAAAGATAGCAGTTAAGCAAAGCAAGATCTGAGGCAAAAGCATGCGAAATCATACATATCAATGTGACCAAAACCCCTCCCCCTGGTAACCATCCCAATGTCCAATCTGCAAATTCCTTAGGTGTCATGTGAGTTCCATCTTCAAGGAGCATCATCAGGTTGGTATGCAGGACTGTTGGCTTTGACTGACACCAAGCACTAATCTCAGTTCAGCCCAGTTATCTTGTTGATAATTGATGAAACACCGGAGGTACTGTTCCAAAACAGAATTAGTCTGTTCACAAGCCCCGTTAGTCTGAGGATAGTAGGCGGAGCCAATTAGCTTCAGAAACTCCTTCCAGAAGAAGGAGGTGAACTGGACCCCCCCCTATCCGAAATTATGCATTCAGGTACTCCATGTAACCAGTATACATGTGAAATAAACAACTTAGCTAATGATTTAGCTAATGAGATTTTGGAATAGGGTACAAAATGAACTTGTTTGGAAAACAGGTCAGTAATTACCCAAATCACTGTATTTCCTAGACTCTCTGGCAATTCGACAATGAAGTCCATCGATATCTCCTTCCATGGGGCCTCAGGGCGGGCCACACCTTGGAGAAGGCCCTGGGGTTTTCCCAGTGGGCACTTTGTGGCAGCACTAATGGGATAACTGGCTACGTAGGAGTCAATGTCTTTTTTCAATGAAGGCCACCAAAATTGCCTCTTAATGAGATGTAAAGTCTTTACAAATCCAAAATGTCCTGCCATTCTCGATTCGTGGGCCCGTTGAAGAACAATAGTTTCCAGGTCAGCAGGAACATATAATTTAGCCCCTACCCAAGCCAGTTCATCCTTCATAGTGCATTTGCTTGAATGTTCCTTGAACCAGTCATCGGACTCAAGGCCCTCCTTAAGTTTGCACATGAGGTCCGTCATGATCTTTAAATTCGAAATGCCTTGGCTTCTAGTAATCACCGGGGCAGCTAGACTTTTTGCTGGGATGACTTGGTGAACTACCAAGGGAAGCCTAGACAAAGCATCAGCCATGAAGTTCTCCCCCCCCCCCGGAATGTACTTGAGGATAAAGTTGAAACGGTTGAAATGTTGCACCCAATGCACCTGTTTAGAAGATAGCTTACGTGGGGTCTTCAATGCTTCCAATTTTTTAAATTTTTTAAATTTATTTTTTATTTTCAAAACAAACACAACACATCCTTCTTTACATACTGTGGAAAGTGTATCAATTGGTTACAAAAAGGCTTACGTGCATCTCTTCCACAGTCAACAAACATAATTCATATTAACTCAAGTATTTTAACTCAGATATTTATACATGCTACCATCATCATACCTCCATTTTCATTTGACTATAATTGTTTAAACGTCCTTCATCATAAAATATACCAAGATTTAATACATAACCACATACTGGCATTTCATTTACTATTTCTAAAATCCTCCAATAACACTGAATCCTTATGTCCTATTCTAGCTAAACATCCATAATATTTAATAACAAAAATTTCTAATCCTTTCCAAATCATCACTGTTTACAATTTACATCCCATTTCCTTATGTTGTACATATATATACATATACATATACATACATACATACATACATACATACATACATACATACATACATACATACATACATATATATATATATATATATATATATATATATATGTTTTCTGAGGTTTTCGCGGGTGTTTGTATGTACGTCTTTGGTTGTTCGGGTTTTCTGCCGAATACTTCCAATTCTACGCGGGAGAAAACCCGAACAACCAAAGACGTATATTTATAACAAATATAAAAGGCAACATTAAAAATAAAAAATATGGTTTTCTGCCTGCATGGTCTTCTGTGATGAAGCCGAAGGACAGAAAGAGGGAGTGTGACCTTCCTCCCATATTTAGGCATACCAGGGGTTGTAAAACAAATATATACTTATTTCCCTGGCTCAACTGATAAGGAAGAGAACCCGTGGCTTAGTGGTTAAGACTCCTGCCTAAGATATATACAGCCTGGGTTCTAATCCCAGTAAGGGTATGGCTAGCTGATGAGAGCTAATTAGCTCGAAATAGATCTATCCTAGTCTCCCTTTATTTATTTATCAGTACAAATACAACACAAATATAAAAGGCAACATTAAAAATAAAAAATATTGTTTTCTGCCTGCATGGTCTTCTGTGATGAAGCCGAAGGACAGAAAGAGGGAGTGCTACCTTCCTCCCATATTTAGGCATACCAGGGGTTGTAACACAAATATATACTTATTTCCCTGGCTCAACTGATAAGGAAGAGAACCCGTGGCTTAGTGGTTAAGACGCCTGCCTAAGATATATACAGCCTGGGTTCTAATCCCAGTAAGGGTATGGCTAGCTGATGAGAGCTAATTAGCTCGAAATAGATCTATCCTAGTCTCCCTTTATTTATTTATCAGTACAAATACAACATTATATGTATGTATGTATGTATGTATGTATGTATGTATGTATGTGTGTTATTTATCAGTACAATTACAACACACACATATATATATATATAGTTATCATTATCCCTGCTTTATTTGACTATATCATGTATCATAACATTTTCCCCCTAATAATCAAGACTTAACTGTATCTAACTTAGTTCTTTTTTATTAACCTTTATATATAATCCAAAAGGATTTCTAATCTTCCTTTCATGGGTACCATTCAATATTCATATCCCATTATTACTTATCATAACACTACACATTGTATACATTATTATCATTATCAATTATTTATTTAACTATATCTATTGTCACTAAATTTCACTAAGTTTAACTAGTTTTAAATTATACTCTTCCATCTATCAACCTGTATCTTTCCAGTAGCAAAACAGTCTCATATCTTCTGCCATTTGTGGTGTCAGTCCTCTAATCATCTCCTTAATCTGTATGGATTCCTCTTAGCAACTCCTTGCTTATAAAATCTTTCATGTAATTTCGATGCCCTTCTTCTGTTTCCTTAATCAGCTTATCTTTGATTGTTGGTAGTGTTATCAATCATATTGCTAATAAAATTTCTCTCTTTAAATCCATAAATTCTTTTGTTTTCTCTTCTTCTGTATCTTGCCATCTGGGGTAGATTTCCCCTCCATTTAATTCCTCTTTCAGTATTCCACTCTTTCCCTTTTCAGAGACGAACCAATCACTATAAATATCAGCAATTTTAATTTCTTTATATTCATTTTCCTCTTCAATTTTTAGGATTTTAACCACCACTTTTTCCACCTGATAAACATCTTCAACTTCTACATCATATTTTGCTGTTAGATGCACTAACTTCCAACTTCTTCTCTGTCCTCTCATGTGTGTTTGATAATTTCTGTATTTCTGAGAATATCTTTTGCAGACTAAAAAATTCTTTCTGCTGTTGAAATTGTACCATTATCTCCAGCTAACAAACACTGCTGCTTTATCTTAGAAGGTTTTAACAAGATTAAGCATAGATTCACAATAACGTTCCATTTTCAACTTTCTCTGCTTAAAGATATACTTCAAAGAGACATCTGTATGCTTTTCTTCTTATCACTCTCTATAAACAAGCAGTGGGACCTTGAAGTGCCAAGCCAGGATAATCAGTGAGAAAAATAAAAGTGTTTTGTTTCAAATACACAAACCTCCAGCCTCCGAGTAGCAGTGTTATTGTTGCAATGTTGCAATTTTCTTTGTTTCTTTTTGTATCTTTTTTGTATTTCAAGTTAAATAAAAGTCCAATTCTTGAATGAGTTAGAAGAGCACCCACAGTAATGAAAGAGGAGAATTTTAGTCCATAGGTTACAAAGAATAGTAAAAGAAAAAAACAGAAGAAGAAAACTTAATCCATTCATTTTAAAAGGCTTGCATAAATTCCATCCTTGAAGATAGCATTTAAAAAGTAAGATAACCCACTGTCCAAAACCATTCCAAATTTAATTCCGCCGCTTATTTCTTCTGTTCTCCAATTTAAATTAATTTAATGTTTTTTATAGGCAATCGCTTTTAAAACACTAAAAATTCTTCATCAGCTGGAAACACTTTCTCTTTCCATATCCCGTTTTGGAGCCGCCCCAATTTCATCAGCCTAATGGCTGGATTTTTCATCGCCGGCTTGAAGAACTTCTCTTGGATCAATCAGGGACTTTGCGATGTCCCTGAAATCAGCAAGACCTATTCTTCCTGTTCACCATCTCTGTGGGAGCACTGAGATTGCACGTTGTCTCATTGCGACATTGTCTCCTCCTCAATGCTTCCAAATTTTTATGATCAGTCCATACTTCAAAAGGGTGTTTCACCCCTTCTAGGAAATGTCGCCAGGTCACCAATCTGGTGACATCTGACCGCAAAAGCTTCCTTTTCTCATATAGCCCATCATCTCTCCATCTCTGTCAGTTTGCGAGAGGTGTAAGCTCATGGCTGCAATTTTCCATCAGCGTTTGTTTGAAGTAATACTGCCCACATCGCCACATCACTGGCATCAACTTGAACAATAAATGGTGCCTCCATATCTGGGTGTTTCAAAATGGGTTCAGCTGCCAAGAGTCACTTTAATTTCTCGAAAGCGGCTTGACACTCCATAGTCCAATTCAAAAGCTTACCCAGTCTGGGCTTAGCCTCCCCTTTTGACTTTAGGAGATTTGTAATGGACAGAGCAATGCTGGCAAAGAAGGGGATAAATTGATGGAAAAATTAGCAAATCCCAAAAAGCTTTGTAATTGTTTGCAGGTGCGAGGAGATGCCCACTCAATTACAGCCTGGACTTTTGCTGGGTCCATCTCAATGCCGTTGTGGGAGATGTGGTAGCCCAAGTAATCAATTTTCTCTTGATGAAATTCACATTTAGACAGTTTGGCATAAAGTTCTGCGGCCCAAAGTTTCTTGAGTATTGATTGTACTAAAGTCACATGTTCATCACATGTTTCCGTGTAGATAAGGATGTCGTCAAGGTAGACCATCACACCCTTGTACAGGTGTTCATGTAAAACTTCATTTATTAATTGAATGATAACAGCCTGTGCCCTCTGTAGGCCAAATGAGAGTACTCTGAATTGAAAACACCCGAGTGGGCAGTTGAAAGCAGTTTTACATTCATCTCCCTCTTTGATTCTGACTCTGTAGTAGGCCTCTCTTAGGTCCAATTTCGTGAAGATCTTCCCTTTACCCAATTGGGCCAACATATCCTTCATCAGAGGGAGGGGATATACATTTTCCATGCACAGACTATTAAGATTCTTGTAGTTAACAAAGAGACGAAAGGAGCCATCTTTCTTTTCTCTAAACAACACAGGGGCGGCCACACGTGGCCTAGTAGGTTCAATAAATCCCCTTTTCAAATTTTTGTCAATAAACTTCCGTAATTCCTCCATTTTGGGTGGGGTCATTGAGTAAATCTGGGGGTTTGGAAGTTTTACTCCTGGGAAGATCTCAATGCTGCAATCCATCGCGCAGTGAGGGGGTAATTTAACAGAGGATTTTTCACTGAAAACGTCCTTCAGGTCCCAATATTCCTTTGGGATTTTGCCGTCCCCCTCAATTTTTTCCTGCACCGCAGCCACTAGGTTAGGTTCAGCGTTGGTAATATTGGAAACCCTCCCTTCTCCCTCAGGGGGTTTAGCGGATCGGATGTGCAACCACTCTTTCTTCCAATTGATGTGTGGGTTCCATTTACGCAACCAGGGTAAGCCCAGTATGAGAGGCCGGTCCATCCCCGGTGCCACAATGAAACTTAATGTTTCCTGGTGATCTCCCATCCACATGTCTATAGGCTCAGTCACAAAATGGGCAGGAGCCTCCCTAGCTATAGATCCATCTAGCTGGCAAAAAGCAATGGGGACTTGCAAAGTTCTCAGTTTCAAGTGCATTTTTTCACCACTTCCAGGTTAACAATGCAACGTGTGCATCCCGAGTCTAAAAGGGCCAGCATTTTTGCTGGGGCACCAGTAGAGGGCACTTTAAGTTCTACTGGGATGGTCATGGTGCCCAATCGGGAACTTACCAGACGGTCATCATTGGATTCGGTTTCACTTTCCCATGATGAGGAGGACGGTTCTTCTTCTCTTGGGATGGGAGGGAATTGCGCAACAGGTTCCACCCCTTTCATGGTGGTGTCCCTTCTCTTCCCAGGTTGTTTGTCTGGATTTCTCTCCCCACCCCCCACCCCCGGCAGAGGGCTTTGGGCCAATCTTGGAGCAGCAATTTGCTGCCCGATGCTTCTCCTTTCCGCAACGGAAGCAGATGGTAGACTGGGGCTTGCAAGTAGACCAACTTTTTCCCCCTTTCGGAGTTCCTTTGGGGGGGGTTGGGAGGGGTAGCTTTTTCTTTCTCACTGTCCTCGTGGAACTTATCTCTGGCTAGATCGATTTCCATGTCTGCTGCCAATTTGTACCAGCATTGCAAGTTACAGGGGGGGGGGCTGTTTACACAGTTTTGATATATATCTTTGTTTAAGCTATCCATAAAACTGTCCATTAAAGCTTCTTCCGACCAATCCCACATATAAATGGACAATTCACCAAACTCTTGTATGTTCACCAAACTCTTGTACCAGCCACTGGGTTCTTCCCCTGGGTAAGGGTTTTCGTTCTGGTTCTGCTGCTGCCAGGGCTTCCCCTTCCTGATGAGCTCCACTGTCTGCCCCCAGGGCCTCCCTTGGGCAGAACAGGGCTTCTGCAGTTCTCTCTTCTAGGTCTGGGAGATCAGCTTCTCTTTCAGGACCACTCTCGCTTAAACGTCGCCTCTCCCAAGCCTGCTTGAAAGAGTTTCATAGCCTGGGACATTATAAGGTTCTCCTTGTCAGCGTCCTGCCAAGCAGCTGCTGGCCGCCGATGTCGCCTTGTGGTAACTCGAGCCAGAATTTCCTCAGGGTCATACTTCTGTCCCACTTCCAACGACCACCTGGGCAGACAGATCATTCCTCCAAATTCAGATCTACCATCCGCTCCATCTCCAAGGGACATGGGGATGCAGCCACCCCCATGTCATTCTCCTGGTCACTGCCTGGGTAAGACATTACTTTGAAGGTTTTGGTTTTATTTACACTCCCCTCGGAAGATGTTAGCTCTGGGATGAGTGCGAAAGTGAGATCTTGCTTAATGTCAAGCTGGCCTCCCTCAGCAACCAAGAAAGAAACCACTTAACTCCATTTTGCAGAATTAAGAGTACTTTTACTGGTTATGAAAAGATAGCAGCTAAGCAAAGCAAGATCTGAGGCAAAAGCATGCAAAATCATACATATCAATATGTGACCAAACCCCCTCCCCCTGGTAACCCTCACCCCAGTGTCCAATCTGCAAATCCCTTAGGTGTCATGTGAGCTCCATCTTCAAGGAGCATCATCAGGTTGGTATGCAGGATGGTTGGCCTTGACCGACACCAAGCACTAATCTCCAGCATGTGCAGTAGACAGTGAGACCAAAAAACTCTTTTTACAATCTCTCCTGTACTTAAACTTCCCCTCCCAAATACCAGTTCCCCACTCCCCATTTCAATGGCAGCCGAAAGCAAATAGTAAAACAGAGGCTGACACAGTGTGTCCTTTATTTGGATAATTTTGTTACTTTTTAAAAAAATATTGCCTTCTGCTTTTGAGATGGAAATACCAAGAAAGCTGAAAAGAGGAAGGCAATGAAGACACAGCTCCTCTATTTTTTATGTTCATATAGAAAATATTACAAATAAAAAGTCTAGGTGAAAGTGAGACAAAAGAAAAATGCTGCTTATAACAAAAACGCTAGTTCTTGATGCACACATGCACGCACACACACACACACACACACACACACACACACACACACCTACCTGGTTTGCCTTCAGTGTGGATAATCTGCTTGATTGTTGAAAGGTCTGCATATACTTTCCCAGTGTAAGATTCAAGCTGACAAGAGGCAGTAAGACAGCCGGTCCAATTCCCCACAGATTCATTTTCTACAATGACATTCAGGTCAATTGGCTGGCCAGGCCACAAAGAATATTTTCCTTCCACCCTAAGTTTCAGATTTGCCTTCAGGGGGTTAGGAGATGATATAGCTTCATGGCTTGAAAGTTTTGAAATGAAGGAGCAAGCAGTTTCCAGAGATTTTCTTTCCTCATGAGTACCTTAAAAAACAGAACAAAAGGA
Source organism: Natrix helvetica (assembly GCF_964273705.1). NCBI lineage: Eukaryota > Metazoa > Chordata > Lepidosauria > Squamata > Natricidae > Natrix > Natrix helvetica. Next base: position 83,541,581 of record NC_138554.1, on the reverse strand, counting down.
ACAACCAATCCCAAGAACAAGAAAAAAATTGAGTTCATCAGAAATCATTTCCACTGTCAGTTATAAATATCAGATAAGTTTGTATCAAAGAGTTTATTAATATTTAGAATTTCAGACTAAGAATTATCCCATGGATGAAGAGTTAGCAATGAAAAGCTGTTCCTTATTGATTTGCCTTTCTGAGAATTATGCTGAATGATTTTTAAAACACAAGTTTGTTTTAGTCATATATTTACAGCATAAGTGCACCCTTCAAAATCTGAAGTAGGTACCATTAATAAACTAGGTGAAAAAATAAATTTCCCTGTTGATAAAAAAGAGCAAATGCATCAGTTGGTTACCTTCCAGAAATTTGTATTGGGTAGTGATGTCTTCACGGATGTTCTTCCCAACAGCTTTAGTGCTGATGTTCTTTCCTATTGCCTTAATTTCTTCCCACAGCTTGACACAGTCTTTTGTGCAATTCTCATTCTTTACACGCCAAAAAATCTTGTCTGCATTCACTGCTGCAAATATAAATTTAGAGTCATAGGGAAGGTAGACTTCACCATTTTTGATGGCCTTGACCGGGCTTGGGCCACACTGGTAAATTCCTACAGAGAAAAATGGAGAATAATTACTTAGTAAATTATTACTATTAGTAAATCCAACAGATGGCAGTTCTGTGTCCATCCGGAATTTTAAGGTCAGCATACAATAGGCAGCATTAAGTAATCTACAGTTTCCTAAAGTCCTCCATTTCCATTTGCATATCTTTGTAACCAGGAATTTTATTTTATTTATGAAAATACTGCAATAAACAATGATCAAACATTGGGTGATGATGACAAGCAGTATACTAAATGTGCATTGTAGAAAAACATCATGTTTTCACATCACATAGATGTAAGTGGTTTGTCCTTTGGCAATTGTTATCAGAAACATGATGGCACTATAAAGTATTGCCTTGAACGAATTCAGTTTTATGGATTGCTTTACTGAGTAGGAATAATATTCCTGTCTCTCATCCATCTGTTGCATTACAATCTTGAATTTGGTTTCTATAGTTCCACTTCACTGTCCCTGGTTATCTGTAAAACTAAAGTTAATAGCACATTTCATGTACATAAGTAAAATATACACAATTTATTTGGAGTATTATACATGCATGTGACATAAAGTAAATGAATTGTGAGAGGACAAACTTAATAGATTTTAAATATAACCAAATATTAACTTTTCATTTGCTTGTGCATATACAGTATCTGGCGTCCTACCTTGGCTTCTTTCCTGAGGTGTGGCATCAATTGCCTGCCAGCCGTCAAAGCCACTGGGTAAGTCCAGTCTTTTCATCCAGATCTCATTCCATACGTGAAAATTCCTACATGCAGATAAGTATTAAGAGTTCTAAGTAAATATAGAAAATTATAGCCATTTCATTTATTTTGTAAATTGCAGAGAATGCAGACAGGCCTTACATATTCCACTCTTTCTTAGAACAGATTTACCCCCAAATGATATCCTCCAGATGTATTGGATGTTATGAGGTTTATGGCCCATCTTGATAAAAACTATATGGACAGCAGTAGAATATAGTATTAGGTCTTTCTCTAGTCTGATACCAAAATGGTTTTGAATATGTTGAATGAACTTTTTCTGTAACAAAGTATAGGACTTTCTAACAAACCTTTTGAAAGAGGAGCTTCTTCAAAACTTGCAAGGGAAACGGTGTACCATAGTGCTAAGGAAACATTAGTCTGTCTGACTAATGAGGTGGGGAAAGGACCAGGTCTTGTTATTCAAGTTCTGCCTCTTAAGATGATGCTTTCCTACTTAGAAACTATGCAAAGATTTATTCTAGCTGTTCATTCATCTTCTAGAACATAAGAAGGTCTCCAGACCTTTGTGAATAGCATTCTCCCTAGTGGTGGAGGCAGCATCCAGGCTGGGTTAACCTTCATCCAATCATATTGAGGACTGAGTCTGGTAACATTATTAAGCTGTGCCCCTGTTGCTAGGTAGACCCAGCTTTCGACTCAGTCCATCAAGAAGGACGGCTGCATCATCACTTATCTCCGATCTGTATTTCTGTCTTTTTTACTTATAAATTGTGGATTGTGAGTAATTGAGGAATTTATTGAATAAGCACTGGCACAGTTACCCGACGGCACTAAAATCCTCAGGGATCAAGCCTTTGGCGAGTCGGAGCCTCTAAGCCCTGTCAGGGCGCGAAAGCTGACACTATCTGAGACAGCCTTGTTCACGGGAGCTGGAACGCCTCGCCTGCATCGCCTGGGCTCCTAACCCTTCCCGTGAAAGCCGTTTCCACTTGCGAGGCTCCAGGCGCTGCCTCTTGCCCTGTCAGAGCTGCTTAGCTACTGGGAAACACTCCACCGCTCCTGCTAACCAGTTGAGAGGTGAACCGCGCCTATTCTTGATGAGAAAGAAAAAAAAGTTTTAAAAAACACACGAACGGCCGCGAAACGACCCAGAGGAGAACGCCGAAGATTTCAGACCGTGTGCAGCGCAGCGGGGAAGGAGAGGCTGAGTATAGATTTCAATTAGCTGCTTGTTGAAACGGGCTGTGAAAAAAGGGCGCAAATCACCATTTTGAACTGCTGTCAAACTGCTGTCAAAAAATTTCAAAATGGCGGCCGCCATTACTTCTGAGGCTTCTGAAGTGACAGAGAGACCTGAGCAGACACAAGCTACTCAATCAGGCGATGTGGCCCTAGCGCCTCAAGCCTTCCCTCAGCCTTCCACATCTGGAGGCAGGGGTTCTACCTCCACAAAAAATAAGCCTGAAAAAGCTGCAGCTAAATCAAAGAAGCCAAAGAAACCCTCCAGCTCACGATATGAGCAGCAGAAAGAAAAGACACTGGAGCATATCCATAAGAAGGCAGCCAACAAAAAGGCTCCTTCTCCTCAGGCAGCTGATAGGCCACAACAGGCCCAAGGTCTGTTGTCCCTGCTGATGTCTCCTGGTGACAGGCTTCATAGAGAGGCTCCTATTAACCCCATTTTCCCAATTGATGTCTCAAATATATGGGGGACATCTCAGGAACCTCTGGTTTCTATGCCTGACAGAGGGGTTACGCTGCCACCTACGGTCCAGAGATTGGATTCACTTCCCTCCACCTCTGCTGCACCACACCTGGGCCTGGCACCTCCAATGCTCTTGCCAAATTTTCATGATTTAATTGCCAGTGCCATCTCACAGGGCATCACAGCAGGCATACAGCAGAGAGAGGCCCTTTCCCAGAGGCAGGCTCCTGCCACAGCCCCTGCCATGGCCCCTCCACAACAGACACCAACCACAGTGGCGCCACCTACTGACCTGGTGGTTTCTGACCAGGAGGATCAAGAGCTAACCTCTGAATCAGAGGAAGGTGAGCTCAAGGAGGCTGAGCTCTCTGAGGATGAAGGAAGGGAGACTGACCAAAAGAGCTCTTCAGGACACTTCCCTCCAGCTCTCTTTTCCCCCTTGCTGTACAAAGCTAAGGCAGCCTCCAAAATTGGGACTCAACAAACAACGGCCACTCAGATCCATTCCTGGTGGAGAATAAAGAGAAGCGGAAGGTTCTCCCCTCAGCTCCTACGAAGGGCTTCAATCGCCAAACGCCTCACCCCACGCGTTTGTCCTTTCAAGGCCCAGACCAGGGTTCATCCTTTTGGAACCAAGATTATGGTTCCTCCTTTCGGGGGGCGGACTATGGGAGCCAGGGATACATGCATCAGGGAGGCTACTCTGCCAGACAGAGGCCCCAGACTGACCGCTTTCAGCGGGGAAAGTCCTCCATGTCAGGGGAAGATTTCACCCTGAACTAATGAGGCTTAGACCGACGGCTTTTCCAAACAGGCATATCTTCAAGAAGCGAAAAATAAAATAAACCCGAAAACATGTTCTAATGAAAACAAACTTTAATACAAAAATAACAAAATAGAAATAAAACAAATCTATCTAATTGTTACATTTTGGCAAGAACGAATGTTGCCCGTCCTCTATGAAGACGAACAAAGATCAAAAGGAAAGAAGTCTCTGGAATGTGTAATGAGCAGGCGCAGTACATCATTGCTGATAAGACCTATGACCTGCACAGTAATTCATCAGTAACTAGTTCAGCTAGCAAACATTTAACGCAGTGACACTCCAGGTGCCCCTTTTGGGGAGGGGGGCATCATTATCACAGAACCTAGCCCCTCTGGGGCCAGTTATCCCATCGGAGGTAGGTTAGCCATGTTTGCTGATATTTGGGGTGCTACCACCTCCTATGCTTGGGTTAGGTCTACTGTTAGGCAAGGGCTTGCCCTTGAGTTTATCTCCAACCCCCCTAGCTCCTTCAGGGCCTATCCAGTTTCCTCTAACCCAGGTTGCAGGTGCCTCATGCTGGAGGCGATCCAACATTTCCTCGACATTCGAGCCATCCAACCGGTACCGGCTGAGGAATGCGGGCTGGGGCTTTATTCTATCCTTTTTGCTATACCAAAGGCCTCGGGGGCTGGAGAGCCATTTTAGACCTTAAAAAATTAAACAAGTTCATTTGTTGTAAGTGTTTTAAGATGCATTCTTTGCATTCCATTTTGGGATCCATCAGGCATGGGGATTTTTTAAGTTCAATTGACCTAATGGAGGCATACCTCCACATTCCTATTTTGCATCAACGTAGACAATTCTTACGTTTTTCCTATTTAGGACAGCATTTCCAATACACTGCCCTCCCCTTTGGACTGTCATCGGCTTTCCGAGTGTTTACGAAAATTCTAGCTGCATTGATCGCTGCACTAAGGGAAGTGGCTATTAGACTTCAGGCTTACTTGGATGATATTCTCATCCAATTGTCATCCCCTAGTCAGGAACATAGAGATCTAGCATCTACAATCCAGGCTCTTCAGGAGCATGGGTTTTCGATCATCCTTCATCCTCCATCCTTCCACCAGGTTGGTGCACTTGGGGGCGTTGATTGACAAACTTGAATGCAGAGAGTACTTGTCTCGCGAGAGGCAGGACAATCTCAGGACTTTGGCAGGTCAGACGGCCAGGACTCATAGATGCTCTTTGGCCTCACTATCAAAATTGCTTGGGACCATGGTGTCGGCCATCATTATTGTTCTGTGGGCACGTTTACATTCACGTCGTCTCCAATGGTTCCTCTTACCTTTTCAGAGGAAGCTCTTGAGCTGTTCCCTGGCCAAGGTACACGTCCCAGCGGAGGTCAAGTGTTCCCTCAGGTGGTGGACATCTCAGGCCATCACAAAAGGTCTACTTTTCAAGGACCAAGAATTTCTGACTGTCACAACAGATGCCAGCCTCTTTGGCTGGGGTGCCACCCTTCAGACACAGGTAGTATAGGGCCAGTGAGACCAGGTGGATCGTGCACACAATATAAACTGGCTAGAGGGCGGTCCATCTGGCTCTCTGCCAATTCCTCCCAGGGGTGGGAGGAAACATGTGCTGATGCTAACGGACAATGTGTCTGTGAAGGCACACATCAACCGACAAGGGGGCACCAAGTCACGATCACTCATGGACGAAGCCATGCGGCTGGGTCTTTGGGCCGAGAAGAACTTGCTCTCCCTCACCGCGCAACATATCTCTGGGGTGGCGAATGTGCAGGCAGATTGGCTCAGCCGCGAGATTCTGGACAATGCCGAGTGGCAACTGCACCCCTCGATCTTTCAGGACATAGTGGACAGATTTGGCATGCCGGTAATAGCCACCCCACACAACAGTCAGCTTCTGAGGTTTTTCACTCAGTACCCAGCACATCGGTCAGAGGGGGTGGATGCCTTGAGATGCAGATGGCCTCCTGGCCTTCTATACACCTTTTCACCTCTGCCTCTCCTACCCAGAGTTATACAGAAAATTCTGGGGGAGAGGGCCAAGGTTGTGTTGATTGCCCCACACTGGCCACGCAGGACTTGGTTCGCCGACCTGTGGACACTTTCGGTGGACAGACCCTGGAGGATCCCTCGGGACAGGATCTCCCTCCGTCAGGGGTCACTGGAACACCCAGACCCTCAGTGGTTCAAGTTGACCGCCTGGCATTTGAGCGGGGCATCCTAAGGGGGGACAATTTCTCCTCCAGGGTCATCAAGACGATTCAGGCCACTAGGCGGCCATCGACAAACAGAATTTACGACACCACCTGGAAAGCTTTCTGTTCCTGGTGCTCTGGTAAAAATTTGGACCCTATCAGGGTCACAATCCCTCAACTACTAGAGTTTCTGCAGGATGGATTAGATAAGGGACTAGCCCCAAATACCATCCGGAAGCAAGTGGCAGCCATATCTTCCGTTTTGACTGTGGGGGTTCTCCTTCCCTGGCTCAGCTGCCTATGGTGCGCAGCTTTCTCAAAGGGGCGTCCAACCTCAAGCCTCCTGCGGTCCATAGGTACCCTTCCTGGGATTTACCCAAGGTACTTGACGCCTTGACTAAGGCTCCCTTTGAAACTCTGAGGGAGGTTTCGCTCAGATTTCTAATGTTGAAAGTATCATTTATGGTGGCCATAACTTCCGCGTGTTAGATTTCAGAGTTGCAGGCTCTTTCATCCAGGAAAGAATTGTGCATTTTTCATACAGACCGGGTGGTCTTACGCCTGGACCCCTCCTTTGTCCCCAAGGTGTGTTCCTGTTTCCACATGACACAGGAGGTTGTTCTACCCAACTTCTGTCCCCATCCTGTCCATCCACTGGAACGCAAGTGGCACACCTTGGACGTAAGGAGGGCTCTCAAAATTTATTTACAATGCACATCTGCAACTCAGAAATTCGACACTCTCTTTGTGTCCTTCCAGCCCACTTCCCTGGGTTACAAGGTCTCTTCCCCTACCATAGGCAGGTGGTTAAAGGCCTGTATTTTTTTGGCATACCAGTCTCAGTCTCTACAAGTACGTTAGGATCACTGCACATTCCACTAGAAGTGCGTCAACATCCACAGCGTGGGCGGCTCAGGCCTCTTTACAAGAAATCTGTAGGGCTGCCACCTGGACTACACCTAATGCCTTCATTAAGAACTATAAGATGGATTCATTTGCGTCTGCAGAGGCGGCCTTCGATCACAGGGTGCTGCATTCGGTGGTTGGGGCTGATGCTTCATTGCCACAGTCTTAGACCCACAGTCTAAGTTACTGCTTTGGTATGTCCCAGCCTGGATGCTGCCTCCACCACTAGAGAGAAAGGGCGTTGGTACTTACCTGAGATGCCGCCTCTTCTCTTAGGGTGGAGGCAGCATCCAGCCCCTCCCTGACTGGGATTTGTTTCTGGGCCATGCCTTACTTGTTACTGTTTTTTTACCTTGCTGTTTACCTGTTGAATAAAAAAAAAGGTTGTCATCTTGGTTATGACACAGTAAGGACGGTCAGAGGAGTTTAATGACATGACAGATGGGTGCAACCGGATGTCCGGAGTACAGGTATATTACAACTATTGACTATGACGCATGGGGTCTTGGTGTTTTCTTCGTCAAAAGCTGGGTCTACCTAGCAACAGGGGCGTAATAATGTTACCAGACTCAGTCCTCAATATGATTGGATGAAGGTTAACCCAGCCTGGATGCTGCCTCCATCCTAGGAGAAGAGGCATCTCAGGTAAGTACCAGCACCCTTTTTAGGAAACAAAAAGAGTAATAGTTTTTTTTTTTTAAGTAGCAATTTTGGACTTCACAACATTAATTGCCATTTCTTATCAAATCCAAAGTTAACATAATAACAGAGTTGGAAGGGACCTTGGAGGTCTTTCTAGTCCAACCTCCTGCTCAAACAGGAAACCCTATACTATTTGAGACAAATGGCTGTCCAATCTCTTCTAAAAAACCTCCAGTGTTGGAATACCCATGATTTCTGGAGGCAACATTCCACTGATTATTTGTTCTGTCAGAAAATTTCTAATTAGTTCTAGGTTAGTTTTCTACTTGATTAGTTCCCATCCATTGCTTCTTGTTCTGCCTCAGGCATTTTGGATAATAGGTTAACCCCTCTTCTTTGTGGCAGCCCCTTAGAGATCGGAACACTGCTATCATATTACTCTTTTTAAAAATTAAACTAGACATCCAATTTCTGCAACTGTCATTTGTATGTTTTTAGTCATCAGTCCCCTAATCATCTTAGTTGTACTTCTCTGCAATCTTTCTAAGTCTCAACAGCCTTTTTATATTGTGGCAACCAAAATTTTATGCAATATTCCAAGTGTGGTCTGGGAAAGCATTATAAAGTGGTATTAATACTTCACATGATCTTTATTCTATCATTCTGTTAATATAGTCTAGGACTGTGTTCGGGTTTTTTGGCAGCTGCTACATACTGCTCATTCATATTTAAGTGATTGTCCACTAGGACTCCAAGATCTCTCTCACAGTTGCTACTACCACCCATGTTTTCCCGAAAATAAGACTTGGTCTTATTTGCTTTTGGGCCCCAAAATAAGCACTAGGGCTTTTTTTTTGGTAGGTGTCTTTTTCCAATTTACGGGAGGCTCACTTTTGCTTGTTCGCAGCGGGGCAGGAGGCTAAGCAAAGTGCTAGTGCTGCCACAGTGAGGCAGGTGATGGAGGTGCCCAACGCACTCCACAACAGCTTACTTCAGGACCCCCACAGCCAGGCCATCCATGCCCGACACCTGCCTCATGTAAGTCAGTGCAGAGCAGGCTTTTAAGTAGCGCTTATTTTGGGAGTAGAGCTTATATTAGGTGCATACGTAAAACATGGTATGTGTCAGCTTTGGAAGCCATATTAACACTGGATGTTTCCAGGCTGCCACATTCTTGTGCCTGGGAAAGCAGGAGGGGGGATTTAGTAGAGGGGGTGTTGTTAGATAAAATAGCATTCTTCTTTTCGGTCAAGGTCAGGGTATTCCTGCATCTGGAGAAGGAGTGGTTGGAGTGATGTCTCGAGTTAAGACCGATTGGGATTGGACCATGTGATGAACTGATGGATACATGGGATGGATTTGGACTTTTGACTTACTGAGGGAAAATCTGGAACTCTGAGATTCGAGTTTTCCCAGATGTGCCTGTATACTTACTCTAATAAATGGGAGCTTTGAGAAAATGACTGTCTCAAAGTTTCATTGGAATTGGGGATTTCAGGAACCCTGACATTATGGCTTATTTTCTGGATAGGTCTTATTTTGGGGGGAAAAGATATTGAGACAGATACCACCTGTGCATTTGGTTTTTCTTGGCTAAATGTAGAACTTTCTGTAGAGATATACTTATTTTTTTATATAAAGGGCAACTCCATCTCCTATTTTATTAGGTCTGTTTCTTTCGTGCATTTTAAGACCCTCTAGTTATATATTCCATTCATGGGTTTCATCCCAAATTTCTGTAATGGCAACAATATCATATCTGCCTTCATGTACTTAGATTTCTAGTTCATCCTATTTATTTTTCATACTTTATGCATCAGGGTATAGGCATTTGAGTCCTTTTTGACTGACCCTGTGTTTGTTTCCTACATTACCTGTTTTGTGTCTGAGTTCCCTTGAGCCTTGCTATCTATTTGATTAGTGCACATGGTATTGTACATACTTGTTTTTTTTTAACATCAATCTTAATATTCTTAATTGCACAAACATCTATGTTAGAAACACTTTGAACTCTATCGGTTCTGGTTTGGTGGGGACAGAAATGTTATGTATCAATTAACTCTCTGTCCCCATTATTCAGTTTAAATGATTCTCCAGAAAACTCCTGAATTTAGTACTAAATAACTCAGTCCCTTTCTGTGATGGATGTAAACCATCCCTTTGGTAAACTTTTCATCAGGTAAACTGCAAACATCATGATTAACATAACCAAAACTTTATGTTTTACACCATTCACATTCACAGTCACATACTGAATTCCGCTATACACCACCCTTTTCCTTTTTGCTTATATAAAGATAAAATCTCTGAAAAAGTAAGATTACAGCCTATCCTGCTAAGTTCCTGCCCCAAGCTCTGGAAATCACAGAAAGTACACTATATTGCCAAAAGTATTCGCTCACCCATCACATAATCAGAAGCAGTTGTGAGCGAATACTTTTGGCAATATAGTATATATCTTTTTTGTACAGATCATTAGTTCCAAGATGCACAACAACAACAACATCACTGTCCTTATGAGCATTCTTGATGATCTTAACAATGCACCTCTTTTCTTTGTTGGCAATAGCACCAGGCAGACATGTCACCTGTTTCAAAACCTCCACATCCTTTCCTAAATTGATACCTCTTGTAATTGAATCACCAAATAGCAGGTGGCTTTTCTTTTTAACTACTTTGCTCACCTGATTTGCAATACTTGATTCACAACTTTCCTTATCCAAAACAATTTCTTCGTCACAAATCACAATCCCCTGGTTAGTTGAGTCATCTCTGTCATTGTAAACAGCTAAGCCAGCCACCTTAGTATGCTTATTAAATTCAGCAAGGGCACTGTATCTATTATGCAGGGACAAACCAAATACTTTGTGCTTATGGCCCACAGTTCTCACTCTGCTAAATCCAACAGTTGTCCATACTACACTTCTCCTGCAGTAGTAAGAGGGGGGTTGATAGCAGGGCAGTTCAAAAGAACACACTGGCTAAGTTGGCCATCTAATTTCAGCCAGAAGAGTCCAATAAAGACTCCAGATAAGCAATAAGTCCATGTAAATTGCTTACAAATAAGACAGTATTCAAATTTGAAAAGAGGACCATGAAAGACAGCTGCAAAACAAGTGTAAACTAAGCTAGATATTCTAAAATAAAATTGTAATCACACAAGCACTTACCGAGGATGAATTACTGCTGTTTTCTGGTCAGAAGGTCAGTTGCCCTCACAATGAATAATTTCACAGTGTCAGTGCAAATAGATATTCCCTTACAGCCTTCCTGTTTTAGATTTATAGTTGTATGATTTGTGTGCCATTAGTCATGTGGACTGTTACCTTACTCCACTGGACCCAGTCTCAGTCCTGTTGAAATTGCTGTGAGCTGGGTAATATTCCTAAAACTGTACTATATATGAAACAGTAAGCTAACTATGATTAATCCTTCATTCACCTTGTATCTGCATAATAAAAAATAATAGTTTTTCCTTTTCCACTATATTCTTCATAAATTAGCATTTCAATAAAAATAATTTCTTAATTATATTGACAATTACCAAATTGAATCATTTGTTAATGAGTCTATTTTTCTTCCTTTTTCATCCAAATAAATGTCCACTTTAAGGTTTTCCTCTGTATCATGTGCTGAAGCAAAATTTGACACACTTCTGCATGGAATCCCCAGACAGCGCATAACTGAGACAAAAAGAAAGTTGTTAGCTCTCACTTCATTAGCTGCTTTATTGTCTTTATTAACAACCACTGCTTATTATAATGCAGGATTTTAAATTGTGTATGAATACTATTTTTAAAGGCATGGTTCATTGTACAAAAGAAGACATATTAATATTAAAAGTATGGAACCTAACTATAGTAAAATAGCTACAGTGCTGAATGGACCTTGATGGTACTTTTCAAGATTTTTATATGTCAGAAGAATCTGCTAGACTAGACCATATTTAACTCTGTCCCCTAATGGAAGTTAAACCTGGAAAATACTCAACTGCTTTTCAAAGTAAGTACAGTTATATCCAACACTATGGTTTCTCTCTAGAGTTAACTTTCTCCCTTGATTTCATTTTCTGCAAACTCTGATTTAGATACCATTGGAAATAATAAGATAGTCTCTCTCTGAGGTGGGATCAAACACACTTCTGTCCTGCCCAAAGTTTATTCTTAATCTTATTCTGAAAACTATTTCAACTTGACTAAAATGTATGTGACCTCAACAGCAATCTTATGATCATTTTAAGAAAATGACAAATGATTCCAGACCTGGGGTTCTGGAAGACGTGCCTCACTATCTGCTTTATTATGGTTTTTTTTTTTAAAGTATTTGATCTAGAATTTCAAATTGTCTCTTGAGGTGGAAATAATTGGGCTAACACTCAGAAAATTTTCTTTCCTCATAATAAATAGTAATTTCACTACTGGTGGCAGGTTATATTCTGTTAAATCCAAAAGCAAATATTCTATGATTTATAGCAGATTAACAAATAAGCCATGATGATAGGTATTGCAGTTTCAGCAGGTTATAATGGTTTCACCGATCTCATCTGTGCTTGCAGGCTAAGAAGGGTTAGATATGGGTCACTTCTTAGATGGGAAACTATCAGAGAATGGCAAAGCTAAGAAAATTTTCAAAATATTGCAGAAGACAATGCAAGCTTACATCTGTACTGTTTCCAAGAAAATTGCATGTTCTAAGGAGTTTTACTGAAGGGTGTGTTTTATTTTTACAGATATTATGAATGCTTTCTTTTATGAAATCATTTGCTCTTTCCTAATTTATTATCACCGCCCCAAGTCCTTTTCGGGAGAGGGGGCGGTCTAGAAATTCGAAGAAAATAAATAAATAAATAAATTATATATTTAAAATGTTACAGTTGAAATCTATATGGAAATAATACAGTTTCACTGTCTGACTGATTAAGGATGAGAGAATCTGCTGGATCAGACCAGAGAATCAATCTGGTCCACCTTCTTAATTCTAAGAATGTGTTTTAAGAACCTACAATCAGATCATGAAGGCAGAATCCTGAATCCTGTTATCTTTCCTAGAATGTAGATCACTAAACTAGTTTATGAAAGTTTTGTTTATTTTCATACATAAAAAGTAATTAATAAATGCTTTCATAAAAACATGCAGGAAAAGCTTCTGCTTGGAGAAGTACATCCTACCTGTGGTAATCACTCCAGAGAAAACCCAACATTGACCATAAAGGACACTTTTTTGTGTTCTGTAATATTGTTGCAAAATTGGGACACTTCCTGTCCAAGCCAAAGGAGCTGTACCAGCAGTATAATGCCCAGTCCAGTTTGCATGCAGAATTCCACGATCATCTTCAGAATTAACCTAAGAAAGTGTTGATGAGAATAAAGCCTCCCATTCCTGTTTCTGTTTAGAACATTATGAAATAATATCCTTCTTAAGGCCAGAATGCATGCTGCATTTTCAACCCTAATAATACAAAACATTCTTCATATAAATAAATAGAGGATGTGCTGGTGTATTTTTGAAATTTAAAGGCAAAAAGTTCAAAGCTTGTGTTTCTAGTCATTTTTAGAATGATTAGATCTATGACTTTCATCCTTCCCCTATCATATATAATACTGAAATGATGTCAACCTGTGCCCTAGCATGTCTTCACATTTCAGAAAAAAAGCTTTTAATATAAGCATTTCTACATACACTTTCCCCTCCATTTGAAGCCCTTTTGCTTAGATTAACATAGTACATTTCAGAACAGGGTCTTACTGATCGCAAACAATTGGCTGCATAAAGAACTAGAAGACCATTATGCTGTAGTCATGTTGCATGTACATAACATACAGCAGTTTGTGTGGTAAGTGGATAAGTGAAAGAATGCATGGCGAGAGGAAAAACACAAGTTAGAGTATAGGATTGGAAGAAAATATTCTTCAGGCTGTTGCTTATATGAAATAAAAATACAACCATTATTTGTATTATTTGAATAGCCTAGTGACAGGAAATCCAGAGTTAATTAAGTTCATTCAGAACAAGGAGTCTTAATATGTTCTACTCCGTTATAGAGAAGGAACAAGGGCAGATCTGAACTTCCAGCTTTCTCCAGTCCAACATAACCCGTTCACTATTTCTAGAGGACAGGAATACATGATATCACTTTCAATCCTCTTTCAGGAGGCAGGTAATATAAATTCCGCCAGTGCTCTCTGGCCATATGTTAAAAGGAGTATTTTATGCATGGTGGAGGCTCAAGTTAGAATGTCTAGTTTTCATGCTGTATTTACTTCTTTGTAAGCAACCCTATACATTCCTATTGACTACTAAAGTGGATGCTTGCTTTGTTTGGGTTACTATTTGCTATCCTCCACTATCACTTTATTAATAAGTTTTTAAAGAAACTTAGCAATAAAGGTTAAAAAAACTGGCCTTTTCTGATGGAACCATGCAGTGTGGATCTGTCTCCTTTTCCTCCTCCTATTTGAACTAGGTGAGATTCATGAAAATTCTGCCAAGGGAAATTCTTTCCCCTTCAAGCTCAGCTAATAGAAAAAAATGTAAAATTATACTGTTCTCTTATATTTTCCCACTTCAAGTGAACACATCACCAATTTTTGGTAATTGTGAGCACCAGAGACTATAAAACTGGTATGCTGAGAGTTACATGCAGATACTTTGGACTTCGATTCTCTGCCCCAGCTAATAGGGCCATAGGGAAGTGAATTCAAGAGTTGTAGGCTAAAATATCAGTCAGGCACCAGATTTACAGTTCTAGGCTAAAGTTCAGATTGATGGGAAGATTAGTTTTACTGATTTCTGTTTTGTGATTTACAATATAAAGATTAGAATAAAGAATTTTTAATGACATACCAAAGCTGACATGACCCTGGAGATGATCACCGGATCCTTTTTAGCACTCGCCTTGAGCTGACTCTTGTCCAGAAGATAGATACAGCAATCCAAAATATCATCTTCAAACTGTTTTGTAGTACAAGGCAAAATATGATTATTTAAGTTTTTCACTGCTGGAAAAATAATCCTTTTTTAAACATAATTATTTTCATTTGTCAAAAAGAATAAAAAAACAAAACAGAAAAACAAACATCTAACACTAACAATGAAAAAAAGGCAAAAATGATTATTTAATGTTCTTCAATGCTGGAAAAATAGTTTCTTAATTCAATCAACAGCAACTTCATAAGTTTTAAATGTGAAATCTACTCTGTTACCACCAGTAAAAAATAGTTTGATATAACAACAACTGCTGCTGCTGCTGCTGCTGCTGCTGCTGCTGCTCCTGCTCCTGCTCCTGCTCCTGCTCCTGCTCCTGCTACTACTACTACTACTACTATACAAATAAGTATACAAATATATAGTGATTGAAAACAAAGAAATAATTATCTGTTATTACAAAGTAAACCCAACAAGAAGAGGATATTTGAAAAGAATGCACCAGTTCTGGAAAGAACAACACCCAGAATCAGAAATAACAGAACAGAGGCTAGTGGATCAACATCGATTTATAATACAAAATAAAGTATTCACAGAAGCAGAATTGGAAGAACTGCAAAGATTCAACCAGGGCAAAGAAATCAAAGCCTTGCCCAAAGTAATTCAGAATGTAGAGGCAAACCAGGGAAAGTTGGTAGTAGAAAAATCCAACAGAGATATACAATTGTTTTCATTTAGAAACCAAGGGTCCACTCCTCTGCCATAGGAAGAACAAAATCCTGTAACAAAATAAGTAAAAGAACTGAAACAAAGAATAGCTGAGCATCTAAAACAGCACAAAAACATCAGAATAAGGCTGCCTGCATTGAAGCTTGTTCCAAAGAAACAGCTAGCATAAGCATTAAAAGATGCAAATACTGCAATATCAAACATAAGCACCAAGTCACTGCACAAAATTAACCAACTAATGTACAGCACAGCTGCAGTTATAACTGAATACCTAGGATGCAAAATCAACAGGCAAGGAAAAAATTAAACAGTGCACCACAAAAATGGAAGATTAGATTGGAAAATAAGATTAGCAAATTGAGATCAGATGCAAGCAAGCTAGATCATATGAAAGTAAAGAAGCTGAAGAACAAGAAAACCAAAAAATACCTAATCAAGATTCACTTAGAAAGAAGGAAGATCAAGGAAGCACTGGAAATAATAAAGCAGCAAATAACAGCAATATACAAGAAGATTAGCAGATACGAAGCTCGAATTTCAAATTATAGGCAGAACCTCCAATTTCAATCCAATCAGAAACGTTTCTAACAATCCTTCAATGGAGAAACTGCAATGAATCAGTCACTACCTGACAAGGAAGAAACAGTGCAGTTCTGGCCGCAGATATGGGATAAAATCCAAAGAAATATAAAAAGGATGCAACTTGGTTAAAAAAGGTGGATAAGAATAAAAAAGAAGTTGAAATGAAAGAACTAGTAATAACAGCAAAAATGGTAGAGAAAAGAGAAAAGAAGATCAAGAATTGGTCATCACCAGGTGAAGATGAACTGCATGGTTTTTGGTTGAAACATCTAACTGGTTTATTCCCACTCATTGGCAAGCAGTTTAACAACATACAACAAGGGGTTAAATTGAAGAGTGGCTAACATCTGCAAAACCTACCTGATAATGAAAGATCCAGCAAAAGGGGCAGCACCAGGCAACTACAGGCCAATTACCTGCTTACCAATAACTTTCAAATTGTTAACTGGTGTGGTAGCTGATGCAGTCCAAGAGCATCTAGTTGAAAACAATCTCTTTTCACCTGAGCAGAAAGGAAACCTCCCCAATAGCAGAGGAACAAAAGATCAACTCCTAATTGACAAAATGATTTTGGAAAACTGCAAGAGAAGGAAGATCAACCTGAATGTAGCATGGATTGACTACGAAAAGGTATTTGACTCTCTGCCACATGACTGGATAATCAAGTGCCTAGAAATAACAGGAGTCAGTAGAAACATCAGAAGGCTTGTGCAAAGATCGATGGCACAATGAAAGACACAATTGCAGTTGAATGATGAGAGACTTGGTGAAGTTAATATCAAGGAGGAATATTTCAAGGAGATTCACTATCACCACTACTATTTATTATTGTTTCCTCTTTCAGAATTACTGAATAATTCAGGACATGGTTATCAAACATCAAAAATATCTGCCAGACTATCCCACCTTCTTTACATAGATGATCTGAAGCTGTATGGAAAAACATCATCTGAAATAGAATCACTGCTCAACACTGTTCATATATATAGTCAAGATATTGCAATGGAGTTTGGATTGGACAAATGTGCCACACTCACTATCAAATAAGGAAAAATAGTGAAAACTGAAGGAATTAAGATGCCCATGAAATAACATTAAGAGTCTGGATGAAGATGATTACTACAAATACCTGGGTATAGTACAAGCTGACAACATCAAGCACACTGAGGTCAAGAAAAACATTAGAGGTGAATACATCAAGAGAGTAAAAAAGATCTAGTCCAAACTCAATGGAGGAAATACCATCAAGTCAATCAACACCTGGGCAATACCAGTCATTAGATACACAGCTGGAATAGTGAACTGGACTCAAACAGAATTAAAAGCAATGGATAGGAAAACCAGAAAAATAATGGCAATGAATCATGCCCTTCATCCTCGCAACAACATTGACGGTCTCTACCTACCAAGGCAAATAGGTGGGCGTGGAATGTTGCAAGAACATCAGATAGTTAAAGAAGAAAAAAGGACTTTGGAAGAAAAGCTGAAGGACAATGAAGAAGATGCACTGAAGTTAGTATGCAAGGAAGGCTTGCTGACTACTGGAGAGACCAAACTGGCCTACAAGAAAGACCAAATGAAGAACAGAATGGAGGCATGGCACTACATGACCAGTACATTAAAAAAAATAGCAGGGAAAGTAGATAATAACAAGACCTGGCAATGGCTAAGAGCAGGAAAGTTAAAGAAAGAGACTTGGTCTGGCAGCACAAGACCAAGCCTTAAGGACAAATGTACCATATTTTTCAGAGTATAAAACGCCCTGAAGTATAAGACGCACCAAGCTTTTGGGGAGGAAAACAAGGGAAACAAATCTGCCTCTGCCTCCCAGCAATTTACCTTCTTGCAGCAAACAGCAAACAGTATAGACGATATACACTGTTTGTGGTGTTACGACTATACTTGTACAGATGCTGTTTCAATTGATGTGGCTTTCTGGAAGTATACGTTAGTCTCTGCTATTTAAAAGAAGATACAATAGCATTGGGCCTCTTCAGATCAAGCATTTATTTTAAAAAGATTCTTCATTTTTTTGTCTAGAACAACAATAAAGCAGCCTTTAAAAAATAAGTCTAATAATTTAAACATTCTATAGCCATTTATAGTTATTGACTTACCTCTTTGCAGCAAATAGATTATTTCAGTTAACCTGATTAGAAAGAAAAAAATCTGCATTTTCCTCCCAGCAATTTGCCTCCTTGCAGCAAACAGCAAACAACCTGTTTCACTTTCAATTTCAGTCTCAGCATAGGCCTCCCGATGATCAGCTGTTTCAGACTGCAGGGATTGCCATAGCCTATTGATGCCTCCGCAAGCCCCATTTTCCCTTTTGCAGCAAGGAGATAAATTGCTGGGAGGCAGAGGTCAAAGGGTGGGGGCCAGTGGGTGAGCGGGGCTACATTCAGAGTATAAGATGCACCCAAATTTTCACCCTCTTTGGGGGTGCAAAGGTGCATCTTATACTAAAAAAATATGGTATACAAAGCCAGAATTGAGAAGATAGCAACAGACAATAAGTGCTACCTATGCAACGAAGCTGAAGAAACAGTGGACCACCTGGTAAGCTGCTGCAAGAAGATTGCACAAACTGACTACAAGCAGTTGCATGACAAAGTAGCAACAATGGTGCATTGGAAGATCTGTAAGAAATATAATTTGTCTGCAAGCAAGAACTGGTTGGACCATAAAATAGAGAAAGTCATAGAAAATGAAGACGTTAAAATGCTCTGGGACTTCAGAATCCAGACAGACAGGCACCTGCCACATAACACCCTGGACTTAACAGTTGTCGATAAGAAAGACAAAAAAGCCTGGTTAGTGGATGTGGTAGTGCCTGGAGACAGCAGAATAGAAGAGAAAGAACTGGAGAAGATAACAAAATACAAAGACCTACAAATAGAAATAGAACGACTATGTCAAAGGCAAGCAAGGGTAGTACCAATAGTAATAGGTACCTTGGGTGCAGTCCCAAATCAAGTGGCACACCACTTGAACACCATAGGCCTGGGATGGCAAACCTATGGCACATGTGCCACAGGTGGCACGTGGAGCTATTTGTCAGGGCACGTGAGGCGTTGCCATTAGCTGGCCAGCACGCATATGCGTGCTGGCTAGCTGAGTTCAGCATTTTTAAAAGCCATTTTTCGCCCCCTCCCCAGGCTCCAGAGGTTTTATAGGAGCCTGGGGAGGGCAAAAAAGAGCCTCCCCTGCCCACCCCGGCGGTCCTCCGGAGGCTTCAGGAGCTTCCCTGAAGCGAAAAAAACTGGCCGTATGGGCAAACCGGAAGTTCAGGAATGGACTGGGGGGGTCATGCATTGCATTATGGGTGCAGCACACCCGTGCACGACCCCCCTGCACTCCCCCCTTATGGCACGCGAGCCAAAAAAGGTTTGCCATCGCTGCCATAGGCATTGACAAATTTGCCATCAATCAATTGCAGAAGGTGGCTTTACTTGGAACTGCTTCCATCCTGCAACAATATCTGTAACACCATCAAATATCCAGATTTGCCTATCCCAGATACTTTATAAATGCCAAACCCAAACTGAACACCTGGCTGACTGTGCATGATTAACAACAACAACAACAACAACAACAACAACAACAACAACGACGATGATGATAATGTGAGTTGACAGAGTTTCATGTTTAATGAATAAAGTATATAATAATAATAATAATAATAATAATAATAATAATAATAATAATAATAATAATATTTCCCAATGAATAGTACTTAATGATAAAAATATCTATCACTTTAAAAATCATTTCATGCAGACATATTCACAGTATGTTGAAAAGAGTCTTTCTTAATGTATTAAGCATCTCTTATAGAGATAAAGTTTCCTATAAATCATACTTGAGATTTCTTGTAAATCATACTTGAGATTTCCTATAAATCATACTTGACATTTAAAGACGCCATAAATACATACATTTGTAATTTTATTAACATTTTAACAATTGTGTGCAGATCAAGTAGCTTTTGTGGGAAACACCTATGACAACAGAGAAGTGCAATGGCATTTAAGAAATGTTTCACGAGAGTGAGAAAGAAAACAGGTTTTTTTCTCCACTTCCTGTTGCCTACTCCACTTTAAGGTATATTCTTGACCAGAATTTCAACATTCCTTGCTCATGTTTTTCTAGTCACTTAGGTAGATAGAAGGATTTTATACCATGAACTTTCTTCATCAAGTTACTGAAAAAGTGAGAAAATTGAGTGATTTGGGAGAAACCAAAACAGGTGTCAGCCTCTCAAAATAGGAATCAGGTGAGGAAATAGATACCGCAAGGATTTCAGGTATACATATTATACTGTACAGTGGTGGGTTCCGACCGGTCCACATCCATACTCCTGTATCGGTAGCAGAAATCGGGCCTACTTTTGCATACTCATAGAGCCGGAGGCCCTGTACTGGTACAGTCCCTTCCCTAGCCTGGCCCCGCTTACTCCCCCTGTCTGCCTGGTCACTGCTCTTTCTCTCTCTTGCCCTGCCTGTCTGCATCATGCTTGCCCCACTCACCCACTTCCTTTGCTGGAGTGGAGGACTTGGCTGTTGGAAGAAGCCCTGAGTTCATTCGCTTTGACAGCCGCCATGTGTGCAATGGGATGGGAAGAAATCCATGTGTTAGAGGGGGGAGAAGGCCGAGCTTCTGCTAGGGATGGCCTTCTCCCCCCTGTAATGCATGGATTTCTCTCCATCCTATTGCAAACGAAACGGGTGTCAAAGAGAACAAACTCGGGGCTTCTTTCAATAGCCAAGGAAGGAACAGAAGTGGAGGACTTGGCTGTTGAAAGAAGCCCTGGGTTCATTGTCTTTGACAGCCGACTCAGGTGCAATGGGGTGGGGAGAAATCCATGCATTAGAGTGGGAAGAAGGCCATCCCTAGCAGAAGCTCGGCTTTCTCCTCCATTTCTCCCCCTGATTTCTCCCCACCCCCTGCAAGCGAAGCAGTTGTCAAAGAGAAGGAAGCACGGGGGCTTCTTCCAACAGCTGAGGCCTCTGTATGCTCCTCTTCCTTCCTCGGCTATTGGAAGGAGCCCTTGCATTTCCTTCTCTTTGACCACTGCCATTGGCAGACATGAGGGAAATGGTGTGCGTATGTGTGTGTAACAACACACCTACCATTCTTGCATGAGGCAATCAAGACCCACTCGCAAGCAGCAGTCCTCCATCTCCCCCCCCCTTTCTGGCAGAACTGCAGTGTTGAAGCTTGGATGTGAGGTGGGTTCCCCCCCCCCGCCATTCCGGAAGAAAATAAATCTAGTGCAGCAGGAGGAGGGGAGGTGTAAAGCAGCAGCACCTTAAACCAAAGCCTCTGAGTAACTGGGAAAGAAAGCCGTGCTTTTCGAGCGGCAGTTTTCGGCAAGTTCCAAGTGCGACTTTCTTTCCCAGTTACTCAGAGGCTTTGGTTTAAGGTGGCGCTGCTTTACGCCTGCCCTTCCTCCTCCTCCTTCAAGTGACAGGTGCCTCAGAGACTCAGCAGGCAGCTCAGGGGAGACAATGGCCATGATGACTTCACTCCCCAGGAGATGCCGCCACCGCCATCACCTAAGCCCTCCCAGGAGCCAAGCAGAGCAGGAGCCCCGAAAGCCAAACGTCTCTCCTTTCCAGTCATCGCTGCCTGTTGGTCTGATTCCCCAATGCAATTCGTGGAGCCACTTACCCTCATGAAAACGCAGGGGTGGCGTTTTCAGGCTTTCAATGTCTATAGCTATAGATAGGAAGACGGGAGTATCTCGGAAGTGAAGCTTTCAGTGCCAAGTGCCAAGTCCCCCTTCTGCCCCCATGAAAATCACCCCCACCCCACTCACTCCAGTTAAATGTGCTTAGGGTGATAGAGTTAGTTTTAAATGGATAGTGAGGCTTATTTGCCAGCCTCCCAGCTGGAAAACAGAAACTTTCACCAACAGGAAGGGATGTGTGTGAGAGAAAGAGAGGGGGGGAGAGAGAGAGAAAGAAAGAAAAAGAGTAAGAGAAAAAGGAAGAGGAAGGAAGGAAGGAAGGAAGGAAGGAAGGAAGGAAGGAAGGGAGAGAGAGAAAAAGAAAGAGAGAAAGAAAGATAGAAAGATAGAAAGAAAAAGAGAAAGAGAGAGAAAGAAAGAAAGAAAGAAAGAAATAGGAAGTGGGAGGGAGACATACAAGAAAGGAAGGAAGAAGGAAGGAAGGAAGGAAGGAAGGAAGAAAAAGAAAAGAAGGAAAGAAAGAAAGGGAGGGAGAGACACACAAGAAAGAAGGAAGGAAGGAAGAAAGAAAGTAAGAAAGAAAGAGAGAATTTATTATCACAATTGAGCTCAAAATTTTGGTGTGTTGTTAAGTGAGTTTCACCAAATTTTACAAGTTGGCCACGCCCACCCAGTCACACGACCGCCAAGCCACTCCCAGCCAGTCACATGACCACCAAGCCATGCCCACAAAATAGGCCACACCCACAGAATAGGTAGTAAAATATTTTGAAACTCACCACTGATACTATGTAAGTATAATACAAGAATGTTGAAAGCATGTTTTGGTTTCCTCCTGCCCTCTCTTACAAGGTAGGGTTATTCTGAGTTTCTTTCTCAATAATTCCCCTTTTCAAGGACTGAACCTACTATTTTTTCTTCCTTAGTGATTTTTCATTCTTTAAAAGTTATTTCACAAAATAGGCCACACCCACAGAATAGGTAGTAAAATATTTTGAAACTCACCACTGATACTATGTAAATATAATACAAGAAAGTTGAAAGCATGTTTTAGTTTCCTTCTGCCTTCTCTTACAAGGTAGGGTTATTCTGAGTTTCTTTCTCAATAATTCCCCTTTTCAAGGACTGAACCTACTATTTTTTCTTCCTTAGTGATTTTTCATTCTTTAAAAGTTATTTTACATTCTTCTATATGGAGAAACATAAATGGTTGAGGGAATAAATAAAAAAAATTCTTACCTGCCCAAAATTCCATGGCCTTCCACGAATATTTGCTACTGATCCTACATAAATGTAGCCAGTATCATTGAGGATGTACTCCACTCTTTCATCATCATTTGGCATAAAAACAGTATCTGCTAAAATAGACATGTAAGCAGATTTAGGAGGCCAAGACCTGATGCAATGTAATATCAACAGGACCATCAACAATGGGATGGAGGAGTAGGTTAATTTATTTTCTTCACAGTTTTGAATCAATTCAGGGTAATATCCTGAATCTCTTTGGCTGGGAAACTGTATACTTAGGGTTGGACACCAAAAACAGTGGCTGTTGGTCTCCAAAATAATGTGGTGAATTTTCAGATAAGCAGACTAATAAATTTCAGTTCAGAGCCTTTCTTATTAATATGTTCTAGGTTTTCTTATTCCAGCTACAGTTACCCAAGAATTACAGAAGATTCAATATACAATTAAGGTTTTCCTTGACTAAATCTTTACTTGTTTAATGGGTAAAATTTATCTCTCTGGAGTTCGTTGTATCCATATCATATAAGAACAGCCCTGCTGAATCAGACTAAAGTCCATCTGTTTCCCACAGCAGCAAACGCCCCTATGTCAAAAGTCCAAAACCACAAGGTTCAATTTCTAATTTTCTTTTAAGTTTTGTAATATATGTTTTTTAATGCTGGACGCCGCCCTGAGTCCTTTGGGAGAAGGGCGGCATATAAATCCAATAAAACAAACAAACAAACAATTAAAGTTCGTTAATGGCACCTAGTCCACACCTGTAAGAAAAGGAGAAGTAAGATCCCCATCTCCTTATAAGGCTTTTTCCTCAAGGTAACCAATAAGAAATAAGTTAAGTGTTTCCGTGTATGCTGTCTTTGAGAATGTATAAGAATGCGTGCTTCAATAATGAATGTTGTTCAGAAATTCGCAACGTTAGCCATGTGCTAACTTTCTGAACCTGGCTGCCGAATAAACTCCTCCTGTATCCTGAGAAGTCTAAAGCCTGTCATTTTCTGCAACATTTAAATGCAATGACCCATGCCTGTAAAATTATCTGTTTGTTATTGCTAGACTAATATACTATTTTCCAGATTTTATTTTCCTGGGCCCAAGCTCACCGCAGATGGGGAGTGCAGTCAAGAAATTAAAAGATGCTTGCTCCAGGGGAAGAAAGCTATGGCAAATCTAGACAGCATACTAAAAAGTAGAAACATCACCCTGCCAACAAAAGTATGTATAGTCATGGCTATGATTTTTCCAGTTGCAATGTATGGCTGTGAAAGCTGGACCGTAAGAAAGGCTGAGCACCAAAGAATTGAGGCCTTTGAACTATGGTGCTGGAGAAGACTCCTGCGAGTCCCTTGGACTGCAAGGCGATCAAACTAGTCAGTCCTAGAGGAGATCAACCCTGACTGCTCTTTGGAAGACCAGATCCTGAAGATGAAACTTAAATACTTTGGCCACCTAATGGCCAAAGTCACTGACGTGCGGTGAGGTTTATGACTGGTGAGGCACTGGCACAGTGCTGGGTTTCAAATATTTTTAGACTTGTGGACTTCAACTCCCAGAATTCCACAGCCAAGCATGCTCAGTTCCGATTTAAAATGACAGCATTTGTTTTTCTCCTTTGCTCCTTCTTTCTTTTTCTTTTTCTTCTCCTTCCCCTCCTTCCTCCCTCTCTCCCTTCCTCCCCCTCTCTCAAACACACACACACACACACACACACACACAGAAGTTGGATTGGACTATCTCTCCTACCCCTTCCCTCTCTCACTCACTCTCAAACAAACCCCCCCCACACACACAAAAGTTGGATTGGATATCTTTTCCAGTGGCTTGAAAGCAGCTCCTCTGCCATCCCCCCCCCCATTCCCCTGCTGCCTTTCCCAAACACCTCCACCATTGCAAATGCAGCCTGCTGTCTGGGTGGGAAATGCCTGGAACACAATAAAGCCCACCCACCACCTCCTGCTGGCAGGCTGGGGTGAGAGGAGAGGCAGAGAAGCCGGAGGGGAGCCGAGCCGAGCCTTCCAAAAGAAAGAGGCTGGGGGTGTGTGTGTGTACTACAGCATGGCTCTTTGCCTGGCTTCCTGCCTCCTCCTGTGGTCTCCTCAGTGCTCGCTTGTGCTCTCCCTCCCCAAGTGTAGTTTGATTGCAGGCGGAGCCACGTTGCCTTTTCAAACTTGTAATCAGTGAAGCTGGGCTAGATTTTTATATAGTTTTATCCAGCTGTGTGTGTGAGAGAGAGAAATGAATGGGGGCCTGGGGAGGAAGTCACTACACTTGGGGAGGGAGAGCACCAGTGAGGTTAAGCAGAGTCATCCACGGTGAGGCAGCAACTAGCTCAGCTTTTTCCTTTTAGTTTTTTTTTTCATGATGAGAGTGGTGAGGCTGTGCCTCACTTGCCTCACCTGACTGCACATCACTGGCCAAAGTACTAACTGGAGGGACTCACTAGAGAAGAGCCTAATGCTGGGAAAGATTGAGGGAAAAGAAGAAGGGGGCGACAGAGAATGAAATGGCTGGATGGAGTCACTGAAGCAGTTGGCGAGAACTTAAATGGATTCCAGAGGATGGTAGAGGACAGGAAGGCCTGGAGGAACGTTGTCCATGGGATTGTGATGGGTTGGACATGACTTCGCAACTAACAACAATAAAATGTACTAAACTTCCAACTGTTTTTAAAAACAACTTGGGAGCTGCACAATGGTGCACAACATACTTCAGGGAATTCAGGGACAAGGATGAGGGTGAGACAGGAGGCCCTGGTTTTTTATTGCAGCTACCATCCTTTGGAATTGCCTCCTGGTTAAAAGGAAATTGACTGACTGGCTTTTACAAAGTGTTTATAGAAGACCTCTTTAGTAGAGTATTACAAGACTCTTAATTGTTATTTTATTATTGCTTTTCTACTGTTTTTCCCCCCAGTGGATGTTTTAATTGTATACTATATGTCTATAACTGTGAACCACTGGGAATCCTCAACTAAATTAGGTTTGTGGTCCCTTTTTCCCTCTTTCCTTCCCTTTCCTCCCTCCCTCTCTTTCTTTTGCAGCAAACCCCCCTCCCCATTTTTGGCCTACCAGGCCTCAGGGAAGCCTCCTAGGAGCAAAAACGGGCCCCATCTCACCCCCCATTTATGGCCTAGCAGCCCTCAGGGAAGCCTCCAAAAACAGACCCCAAATGCTAAAAAAAACTTTTTAAAAAAGTTCCTATCATCACGCAGCACAGCTGCTGAAGTCGGAACTTTTTTTTACTTTATTAAGTATTTTTTTACTACCGGTTCAGGCGAACCGATAGCATTTCATCCCTGACATACATACATACATACATACATATATACATACATACATACATACATACATACATACATACATAACCAGTGATAGCTTTTAAGCCACTCTAGGTTGTCTTAGTTACCTTGACACCAAGGATTGAACAAAATATAGATAAAATTCTTAGGAGTATAAATATTAGATCCTGTATCCACTTTCAGAAGATATTTTCCAATGATCGCATCAGCTGGGCTGGTTATAACTATTTCACACTAAGAGAAGAACAAGGTGTTTATAACAGTACAACATTGCATATAATAAATATCTAAATACTGCAGGAAGATGTACATTGAGGAAAGTGTGCTAGTGTGTACATTGCTGTGTATGAATGCAAATTTGTGGGGAAGCATGGCTGTTGATTAGAATACAAGTGAATCATTTTTTTCTCTTGCTCCCTCTTTGGTATGTGTCTTCTTATAATGGTACGTGGGATTGATCATGGGAGAAAGGATAAAGATCCACAGCCTGGGGAATGGTCTGCTAAGAAGCAGCTTTATTTATAGGTGTGGGAAAGCATAGGAAGCATTTGAGAAGATTAAGAAGAGCATGCTTTTCCTCTTCATTCTTTCTCTCAAGTTCATTCCTGCATACCATTATTCTTCTGCAATAATTAATGACAATTAATATGATACTTAGGTTATAAAAGATTCAGCATACCTGATCTAGTAGTTGCATAAAATAGATGCAAACATATTTAACTCTCTCTGAAAAGAGTCATTAGAATTGGGGCACTTTTTATTTTCAGTGCTTTGGATCATCCAGAAGTTTGAATGTACTTCACTATTTCATGCAAATTTCTGCATCAGTGTTGCAGTGATACTAAATTCTTTATTTCAGAAAATGCAGTCTTCCCTTGTTAGAAGTTTACTTACATTTTTAAAATGGAAGATTGTTATAAATTGATTAGTCATATGATGACACTCTCATAAGGTTTGAGTTCACCTAGGATCATTAGCCTAATGAAACAGCTCGGGAGAGTCAGATTAATCTTCAAGAGATTAAACAACAGTCAATAAAACAATAGTTAACACATTACATTTGCTATCCAGTTGTTCAGAAAGTTCAACGCACTGAGCACTGCTGGTGTTACTTAGTTGAGTAATGAAATCTCTGCAATCAAACAAGCAAATAAGAGAGCACCAAGGACTCCACAGTTCAACAATTTGCTACAGATATTCTCTTCCATCAGCTGTGTATCTAAATTGTTTACATTCAGTTTCAAAAGTATATCTATCATTCTTTTCATCATTCCTCCTTTTCTTTTTTTATCACTATATGAGTTATTTATGCATAGTATTTCTTTCTTAGGATTCTTCTTAATGCCTTCAATGAAATGTATTTTGCTCTATGAACAATGCTAGTGTGTTACTATTTAAAGAGCCTCAGGACTGTTGCTTTGCTTCCTGCATGAAACTAACACAACTTTGCCTGTTGAGATTGCTAAAGTTGTAAGTATAACATGCGAAACTAAACTACTCTATCCTATGTCTGGTGGATGTACTGAGTTTACAATTCATAGGTTTTTCTCAATACAATCTAACTTCCTCTGGGAATTGTGGCCTAATATATTTAGAAGAAATTGAGAAACACAGCTTTAAGCTAACATTTCAATGAAGAACATCCCAATACTTTATACCTCCTTCCCATTTGTTTGACAAATGTTAGCATGCCATGGTTGAGCATCTTGTTGTGTCCTTGCATTCAGGGTTATGAAGGTCCCATTGGATGGCATTGGTGTTTGACCTAGAAAAATATAAATTCATTTAGACTAACATTAATAATCCAAACAGTAGGGCAGCAACTTTTGTGTTCTATCTCCTGCTTTGACAGATTCTATTACTGAAATAAAATTGTACCAATGATGCCATCAGAACAACACTATGGAACCGATGTCTAAGATCTTAGCCAAGAAAATGAATTGGGAGATTTCTAAAATTGGCAAGCCTGACTTAACACATTTCAAAATACAGGTAATCCCCAGGTTACAAGCGTTCCCTTAGTGAACGTTCAAAGTTATGTGATAAGTGCCTCCTAATGTTTACAAACAAGTCCCAAAACTACACATCTTGCAGCATCATGGCAATTATTCACCCTTATGAATGCAGAAGCTCTGCAACATTTGTCCTACACAGTCTTAAGCAGGTGACATGTTCCATTACTACCCCCCCCCAATGGTCTTCCCCACCCTGAAATACCTCATGTGCACTTAATGAAATGCACATTAGATTAGCAAATGCGTGGGCGAAAGGAGGGAGTGATCCCATTCAAGGTCTGAGATTCTTCCCATGAATCCTCAGGTTACAAATGGAATGGGCAGGCTCCATTACATCCATAAGTCAAGGACTACCTGTAAATTAATGCACAAATCACCAACCTGTGCCTCCAGCATCAGGCTCCTGGAGTGCGTGCCCCCCTGATGGTTGATGTGAGCTTTGGCAGCTAAGTTGTCCGTGAGGATCAACACGTGCCACCCCGCCACCAAGTCTCTGAACTCTCAGAGGGCCAGATGAATGGACTGAAGCTCTAGCCAGTTGATGTTGTTCATCAAGTCCTGGAGGCTCAAATGTCCCTGATCCACCCGCGCTTGAGTGTGAGCACCCCAACTATACAAGCTGGCATCGATTGTGATAGTGATCCGATCCGGCTCCCTGAACAAACAATCTTTCAGCAAGGCGGAGGAGTTCCACAAGTAGAGATCGGATTACCTTGGAAGACAGTCGCATGGTGATATCTGGAACGCCCCTGTGCCGCCTCTGATGAAGGAGGAGGAGGAACCATTGAAGATGGCAAGCATGGAGCCGGGCCCATGGAACTATCCCAATGCACAATATCAGCTTCCTGAGTAATATGTATAGCAGAAATTGATGTATTGACATCTGAGTCCTCACCTGGGACACCAAGGTTCGAATGCTGGAGCAACAGTCAGGTGACAGGGACACCTGACATTGAACAGTGTCTATTAATGCCCCAAGATGTATCAGGGATGTGGCTGGAATCAATTGACTTTTGTCCATATTTACCATGAAGCCGTGGAAGTACAGTAACTGAATTGTCGCTCGAAGATCCTGACATGCCTGCTCTGGTGATGCGGATTGGATCAGGACATTGTTGAGATAGGCTTGAAGTATGATGGGGCGGGAGCTGAGATGAGCCATCACCATGGCCAACACCTTGGTAAATGTCCTTGGGGCCGATGAAAGCCCGAACGGAAGGGCCCGATATTGGAAATGGCGCCCTGCATACAAGAAGTGCAGGAACGTCCGGTGAGAGTGTCGAATGGGCATGTGAAGATATGCCTCTTTGATGTCTTCCGATGTTAGGTAGTCTCCCTGGTGAATGCAGCCCAAGATGGTTTGCAACAACTGCATTTTGAAACACTTGTATGCCAGGTAAACATTCAGCCTCTTGAGATATAGTATCGTCCTCCACCCCCACCCCCCGAGTTCTTAGGCACTAGAAACAGGATGGAGTAGAACCCCCTCCGTTCCTGGCCGGGTGGGACTGGTTTGGTGGTGCAAATGTACAGTAGGTGCTGAATCTCGGTGTCTATGAGTGCCCTCATGAGCCTGCACCTTGGAACTGTGCACCTGATGAACTTTCTTGGGGGAGTGGAAAGAAACTCTAGAGTGAGGCCGATCCGCATGGTTTGAAGAACCCAAGCATCCGAGGTTGATTGTTCCCATTGGTGTATGGAGTGTTTGAGACTCCCACCAATGGGAATACCAACCTGGGAGTCAGTGGTATCGATGGAAGGGACGGTTGCCAGCTCCTCGATTTCCACGGTGGGATTGGGACTGCTGTTGTTGCTGCTGGGGCTGTTGTTGTTGTTGCCTTGACCTGTCTCTAAACCCAGATCTGTCCTGGTTTCTTTCATGTCCCTGATAGTAAGATCTGGAGTACTGGGGTCTGGCTGACTCCTAGTCCCCCCGAAAGGACTGCATGCAAAAATACGGTTGAGCCCTACGATCTGCTGTACGCTGAACTGAGGGAAGAATCTTTTTCTTATCCCAATTTTCAATAAGAATGGGATCTAGGGCCTCACCAAAAAGCTTCCCCCCTTTAAAGGGGGAAGACGCTGAACGCCATTTTGAACTCGGGTCAGCTTGCCAATGACGAAGCCAAAGAAAGAGGTGAGAAGTGAAAGTAATAGCCACAGCCCTGGAGACAAATTTGACTGCGGCCAATGTGGCATCAGCAGAGAACTCTAATGTCACCACCAGCTTGTTGACGTCCTGGTGAAGGCTGACATCCTTGGGGGCCAATCTAGCCTGCAATTGTCTAAGCCAAACTAGTGATGTCCTATTGAAAAAGGACGCGGCTGTGGCCCATGAAGCCGCCTGGTGCGTTTTGTGGAATGTCTGTTCCGCTTTTCATATTTCAGGCCTTCAGAAGTGTCTGAAGGGACAACGGAGGGGAAGTTAAAGCTGCTATGGGCGGATCCACAGATGGTAACTGGAGAATCCCCTACAGGTCTGGACCTGGACCAAACAGATGCTTGTCATTGTTACTAGGTGGGGGCATAACCTCTGGCTGAGCCCATTGCCTTTGAATCACATCTAAAAACAATTTAGGTGAAGGAATGACCTCCAGCTCTTGAACCGGTTCTATGAACAGCCGTTCCGTGGAATCAAGGCCCAAAGAGGGTTCTATTGGGGCCCCCTTGCTGCCCATATTAGCTGTGGCTCTGGCCTTAAAAAGCAAGAATGTAAACAGAGCAGGTCTGAATAGGCCACCTAGAAGGGGGGTATCCTGGGGACCACCTTCATCATCAGACAACTCAAGCTCCTCCTGCCCTTCATCAGCCAAAAGCGAGTCATCGCTATGGGTGGATGGTAAAGGGGGAGGAGGAGGATCCGTAACTGCCCCTGAAGCAGATCTGGAGGAAGGACTGATGCCCTTGGATCTCCCACGAAGCTCAGAGTCCACCCCCTGGGAAATAGCTGCAGAGATGAGGTCCCTGAATTCCCTGGGAAGGCTCATGATTTGCCCATCCTTCCCGCGAAGCCCCACAGCAGTGGGGGTGAAGGTTGCCTCGGGAGGGGAACGCCTTGTCTCTGGGGGGGATTGCCTGGTTTGGGGGCTAGGGACCACACTCAGGTCTGAGGCACTCGGTGTGGATCCTGGGTGTAGGTCCACATCCTCAGCCGAAAGTCCCTGCATGTGGATAGAGTCTGGAGACCAATCCCTGGCAGTGCGGGAGGGCGACCCCTAAGGGGGAAGGGGGGTAAACCCTCTGGCATTAAAGGCGGCAGGGGAGGGAGAAGGCACTCCCCGAGGTTTCTGTGCCTGGCTGGCCTTTCGTTGGACGCCCACTGCTTGTCTTACTGGCAGCCGCCAATTTAGATCTAGCCCAGGATTTACTAGTCGCGGCCCTGGTGGAAGATCTCCCTGTCCTGGGTGATGGGGAAGCTGCTAATGGGGTATACCCGGGGAAGATGCCATCCCCAGCGGCTGGGCCGGTGGATCATTCTGACATAATAAGGATCACAAGTGGCAGGGCTGGGATAAATGGGAAGAGGCAAACCTGACCGGTTCCCCAGCGATTTTAACACTCAAGAGGCCGATGGGAGACACCCAAAGGGTTCCGCAGTCCAGATAAATGATCGGAACAGATAACACAGAGCAAGATCACAAATGCGCTTCCAACCAGCTCTCTGACTTGATCACAATGAACAGAATAGCAACCAAAATGGTCGATGCAACAGAGTGGTTCATTTGGCACCAAAGTAATGGCCAAGGTCATGCTCAGAAGAGCAGGACTTTCAGCCCAACAAGCAATGGCTGAACACAATTTTGCCAATGGGGGTGCTAGGCGACTCTTTGCAAAACCTGCGCCTGCTGAATTTAAAGTCAAGTGGCAAGAGGATGGCAAACCAAGCCTCAGAACATGCCACAGCGGAGATCGAGAACGGCAAACCGATCTCACCGCCACAACACAAACACACACATAGAAAGGGCTGGCCCGAAACTGGCAGTCATGGCCACCATAAGTCCACCTCCTCAGAGGGAAAAAGACAGTGGCAGTTCTAACTGGCGGACTGGGAAAACCAGCATGCTTCCTGAAATAAAAAAGCCTGTGGAAGAAAATAACAAGACTAACTAACAAACAGAAAATACCTGCAATGGAAAATTCAAAGGAATGGTTTCAATAACAGGAGAGAAATGTGATTACGTCTCATCAGGCAGACTGAATTGAAAAAACTGATCAGCCGAGTGAAAAAGGAGGCATAACCAAATTTTTTAAATTATTTTTTAAATTATTTTTTATTGAATGTTTTAATCTTTGAAAACAGTAAAAAAGACACAACAAGGAAAAAACCATAATAAAACAAAACAAAACACGGAACATACATAACAATGTAGAGTAATTTTACAGCTTTCAATATCGGCTTTCCTGCCTAGCTTTTATAATTCTCCCTTCTGCATTGCTTTCCTATTACTATAACCTTGTCCTATGATGTAACAAGCATAATATAAACACTTATAGTAATATTCATTATTTGTATCTCCAACTATTTGTATTCTCTATTTCCTGTTTTGGCTTCTGATTTCTAGCCACTTGTATATTTTATTCCATACATTATAGAAGTCCGATTTTCTTTTAGTTCTACTGTCATTTTGTTCATTTCTGCACATTCAAGTATTTTCCTAATTGTAGTTTCATCTGAAGGTGTATTAATTTTTTTCCAGTTTTGTGCGAAGGCAATCCTGGCTGCTGTGAGTATATGTATGATTATGTATTGAGATTGTTTGTCCATTTTTTGATCCAGCAGTCCTAATAAGAATGTTTCTGGTTTGAGTTCTATTTTTCGCTCAGTAATTTCTTCTAACCACTTCCGAATTTTGCACTAGTACTTCCTTGTAATGGGGTACATCCACCACATGTGATAAAATGTTCCAGGCTTGTGATTGCATCTCCAACAATTAGGGGATAAATTTAGGTACATTTTGGCAAATCTTGCAGGAGGCAAATGCCATCTATAAAACATTTTATAGAGATTTTCTTTGCAAGCTGCTGCCTTCATAAATTTATAATTTCTTTCCCACAGTTTATCCCATTTTTCTAACTCTATATTATGGCCAAACTTTCTTCCCCAGCTAATCATTGACTCCTTTACCGTCTCTTCCTCCATTTTATATTTTAAAAGAAAATTATATAATCTAGTGATCATTTTTCCTCCCGCTCCTAGTAATATTTTATCTAATTCCACTTGTGTCTCAAATATTCCGTATTGTTCCCGATCTTTTTTAAATCTTGTTTTAATTTGTAGGTAGGGCCACCCTTCCATATTTATTCCATGTGCTTTCAGATCTTGTACTGATTTTAGTTCTCCTTTTTCATCTAAGAGGTCTGCATATCTTACCATTTTACTAAGGCCTATAGTAAATGGATATGTCATTGCCTCCATGGTTGATAACCAGCTTGGGATTTTCAGGTAGTGGGTTTTTTTTTTCCAGACCCTAAATAAAGCATTATATGTCTCTGAAAGTAGGAGTGGGGTTTAGTCTTTCCCTCCCAGAGTCAGCCGTGCCAGCCTAGTTGGAGATCATGTCTTCTAGGATAAGTATTCTTTTATTTTTTAATTGGATCCAGTCTTTTAACCATGTTAGGGCTGCCCCCTGGTAATATCACTCCCAATCTGGGAGTCCAAAACCACCTCTGCTTCTACTATCTTGTAAAAGTTTGTATTTGATACGTGGTGTTTTCCCTGACCAAATACATTTGAATACCATTTTATTTAGCTGTTCGAAAAAATTTTTCTCTAATTTAATCGGTATTGTTTGAAAAAGTAATTTGGGTAGTATATTCATTTTGATTGTTGAGATTCTGCCAATTAGTGATATCTGTAGTTTAGTCCAATTGTCCAAATCTTTTTGTAGCAGTTTGTTGTAATTATCTTTTTTTATTGTAATACATTTTGCCAATAGCCATATTCCCAAATATTTAATTTTCTTGGCCCTCAAAATTCCCAGTTTCTTCTCCGGTTCTTCATTTTGTCCTTTGGTTAAATTCTTAGTTAATATTTTAGTTTTTTTCTTTATTTATTTTAAGCCCTGCCATTTTACCGAATTGGTTTATATCCTGTAATAGTTTTAGTTCAGTTTCTAGGGGTTCCTCTATGATAAATGCAAGATCATCTGCAAAGGCCTGCACTTTATATTCCTGTGTTCTAATTTTCAGTCCCTTTATGTCCTTATTTTGCCTGATTTGTGATATCAATGTCTCTAATGAGAGGATAAATAACAGGGGGGATAGCAGGCATCCCTGTCTTACCCCTTTGGTTATGCTGAAGTCTTCTGTTGCTTCCCCGTTTAGTATTATTTTTGCCCTCTGACTCGAATATATTGCTCTGATCATCCCGATGAATTTATCTCCAAAGTTCATTACTGCTAATTCATTTATAAGAAAATCCCAATTCAGATTATTGAATGCTTTTTGTGCATCAATAAATATCAATGCTGCTTGTTTTCCTGGATGTATTTCGTAGTATTCTAATATGTAATATTGTTCGTATATTGTTTTTTATGTATCCATTGGGTAAAAATCCGTTTTGGTCTGGGTGTATGATTCCGTTTAATATATTTTAAATTCTTTCCACCATAATTGTCATAAATATTTTATAATCAGCATTTAGCAGCAAGATTGGCCTATAATTTTGGATATTTTGTTTTTCAGCGTTGTCTTTGGGGATTAGTGTTATGAGTGCCTCCATCCAGGATTTTGGTGTCTTAGCTCATTCTAATATTTCATTATACATTTCTAATAATATGTTCTCTAATGATTTTTGCAATCCTTTATAAAATTCTGCTGGAATTCCGTCTGGGCCCGGCGTTTTATTATTTTTTTTGTTTTTGGATTGCCCCTTTTAATTCTAGCCTTGTTATTCTCTCATTTAATGTTTCTTTTATTGTTTTTGGTAGGGTTGGAAGATTTCTCCTCTGGAGATATCTTTTAATATCCTCCTCTTCTATTTCCTCTCGGCAGTACAATGGTTGGAAGTATCTTACTGCTATATTTTTTTTCTTCCTTTTGGTGGTGTATCACCCCTTTTTCATCCTCTAGTTGCTGTATTATTTTCTTTTCTTTCTCTTTTTTTAGTTTACAGGCTAGCCATCTCCTCAGTTTATTGGCATTTTTGAAATAATTTTGCCTACATGATCTAATTTTCTGGCCCATTTCTTCTTGTGTAATTAAGTTTAATCTATTTTTAATTATTTCTTTTTCTTCTTTGGCTTCTTTGTTTTGAGGTTATTTCTGAAGTTTATATTCTAATTTCCCCAGTTTCTCCTGAAGCTCTGTATATCGTTTCTTTTTATCTTTGTTTCTTCTTATTGTGTATGCTATTGTAATGCCTCGCACATAAGCTTTAGTAGTATCCCATAGGTTTTGGTTGTCTGTTCATTCCAGTTTTCTTTTAGGAAAAATGCTAATTCTTTTTCCACATACTGTACATAATTATTTTCTTTTACAACCCTCTGATTCATGGTCCATCTCTTTTTCCTTCTCCTTTCCATTTGATTATTAATGGGTTATGGTCTGCCCACATGTTCGGTGTTATTTCTACCTCTTCTACATCTTTCTCCATTTCTGGATCCATCCACACCATGTTGATCCTGGACCATGAATTATGGGGGTTTGAAAAGAATGTGTATTGACTCTTCTGTGGATTGATTCCTCTCCAAACATCTTTTAGATTTAATTCTTGGGCCATTTCAAAGAATGTATTTGGTAGAGTTCTCCTTTCATATTTTTTTTATTATCTGTTTTACAGTCTTTTTTTGGATCTACCACTGCATTGAAGTCCCCTAGTAGACATATGTTATCTGGTTCCAGTTCTGCAATCCGTTTATGTAGTTTACTATAGTGTTCTTTCTGGTTCGTGTTTGGTGTATATATGACTGAAATTAATACTCTTCTTTGTTTTATTAATACTTTGATTAATAATGTTCTTCCCTCTTCATCTGTGTATACCTGTTAAGGTTTTAGCCGGTCCTTTATATATACTGCAATTCCTCTTTTCTTTGTATCAGCCAGGGCCAGATGTAATTTTCCTAATTTTGGAGATTCCAGGATACTGCCGTTTCCTTTTTTAATATGAACTTCCTGTAGGCATGTGATATCCATGTTTTGTTTTTGGAGCCTAGAAATTGTTTGTCTTCTTTTTATAGGTGAATTTAATCCATTTATATTGACTGATATTAATTTCACTTCCTCCTCCATCCTGTTATTAGTTTATTGCCTTCGTTCCTTTACTTGGTTTTGTTTCCTTTTGGTTTCTTGTCCCCACTCCTTCTCTTTCCTGGGCTGCTGTATCGGTCTTCTTTGTCACATATTGGTCTAGTCCTATTTCCTCCTTCAGCTGCTTCTCTTGGCTTTGGGTTTCCAACTCCTCTCTGCTGCCTGATTCACCCTCTTTGTAGTGTTCATAGAATTCCTGGGCTTTCTCTACGGTGTCAATCCTTATTTTCTTACCTTGCCAAGATATTAACATGCCTTCCGGTATCAACCAGTGAAACATTATTTTATATTTTATCAGTTGTTAGAGAGGAATTGGTAATTCCTTCTTTGCTCTCTGATTCTCTTTGATATTTGTTTAAGGGTTATGACTTCTTTTCCTTTATGGACAAACAGTTCATCCCTTGTTCTTTTGTAAATTTTGTCTCTAACATTTTTTTTTTTGCAAATCTTACGTGTATTTCACGGGGAAACTTATATCTTCGTGCATAATTAGAATGCACTCTATAGATTTCATCAATATTGTTCCTCAGTTCACTTTTGTCCATTTGCAGTTGGTCAGCTAGAAGATCACTCATGAGTTTTAGCAGATCCTCATCTTTTGTCTCTACTATGTTCTGAAATCTTAAATAGAAAGAGGATCATTCTAATTCTAAGTGGACTATTGCCTCCCTGAGCTCTCTGTTAACTGTCAGTCTTTCTTGTGTTTCTTCCAATTTCTTTTCAGTTTGTTCTGTCCTAGTTTCTATCATTTTTATCTTCTGCTCATTTTTAGCTATTGTTTCCTGTATTTTCCCCATTCTGTCATCCAACTTCTTTATATATCACCTTTCACTTCCCCTAAATCGCCTTTCACTTCCACTAGATCGCCTTTCATGTCATCATGATTATTAGTTATTGATTCTTGTGTTCTTATCATAAATTCCTGGATTTTGTCTAATGAGATTTGTAGGCTTTGTAGGGTTGGTACAGATCCTGGTTTTTCACTGTTCAACAGGTCTGTTGTTAACTTCTGTCCTGCTGGAGAGGCTACCGCTGGCTGTGTTTTCTTTACAGCTTTGGTAACTGTAGATGTGTTTGCCATCTTTAGCTTTTGGAAAAAATTATTCCACAATACCATAAGTTTCCAATTTTCACACTAGGTCTTCCCCTAAGTACTCCTGTCTCTCCCTCTCTTAAAAAAAAGAAATCTGGTATTTAACAATAGTAAGGTTATATAGGTCACTAATTAAATTCAACCCTTGATATCAATTTTCTATGGACAATTATAGACAATTATATAAAAAGCTATAGACTGAATCACATGAAAGGGGAAGAGGGAGCAACGGAAAGAAATAGATAAATATTTATAATATAAAATTGTTAAATAATCTATTACACTTTTCGCTATATAATATGTTTGCTAAAAGTTCATAAATATATAAATCAATATATGCAGTCAATTAAATTAATTAAAGGTTATTATTAACTGACAATTCCTAATTTAAAGGTAGGTAAATTTTCTAATATGCAGTAGTAAAAGAAGAAGTGGCTATAAATTCTATCTTGTTTTAAATATGCTTAAATCTACATTAAATATATGTGGGATATGGATAAATAAATACAATGTATAGTTTATAAAATATTAAATATAACAGTATTACAATACCCTAAATAATGTAGAGATATCAGAAGTACATAGAGCTGATTATGAATGAGTCCAATCCAAAATCCTACGGTGGGAATACAACAGTTCTTTTTCCTCTATCTCTCTACTGTCTTGCAAATTCTGTTCCCTGTGCTTTCAAAATGACTCCTGTATTCAAAATTGCACAGTCATTGTCTCTTTCTTTCTCTTTCTTTCTTCTGCCTTTTTCTCTTCTATGCGAGAAAGCAGTGACGTGCGGTGAGATTTATGGCTGGTGAGGGAGCAATTTTTTTAGACTTGTGGACTTCAACTCCCAGAATTCCACAGCCAGGCATGCTCAGTTCCGATTTAAAGCAACAGCTTTAAACTTATTTAAATAAGTTTTCTTTCTTCTTTTACCTTCCCCTCCTTCCTCCCTCTCTCCCCCTCCCCCCTCTCAAACATACAAAACACACACACACACACACACACACACACACACACACACACAAGTTGGATTATAGTGTTTAATTCCATGTAGCTGATTTCCAGGGCAAAGGAGGAGTTATTTTTGCCCTGTCCAAAGGCATTTTCTTTGATAAAAGGGACGGAAAGATGGTCTTTGGGTTCCCTCCTTGAATGAGAGAATCCGTTTTAGTCAAAACGTTCAAATGTAATAAAATGATCTTCCTGTCTCGATCTATTTCATTGGAAAAGATGCCTGTCTGAGGAAAGAGCCTTTCACGTCTCTGAAAGCCAGCCCAGGGTGGGATCTCTCCAGGATGGGCGCAAGACCGATCCATGTTCACCAGCAAAGGGCTAAACTCTCTTCCATGGCCTCATTTCCCACCCGAAGCTTCCCCATTTCTTCTCCATTCTTTTGCTTTCTGCAAAAACAGGGATGCGCTTTGGGAAGGTGGGAGCCCAGAGGAGCCCACCGGCGCCCGCACCGCCCGCTCTGGAAACCAAACTGCCGGCCGGGACTTCCCAGCTCAGCTGCTTGCCCGGGCGGGTGGCGCCTGCCAGACGGGATGACAGGAGCTGTGAGGGAGCACCCTGCTCGGCAGAAGGGCTCCAGGGGCTCTGAGCGTCCGAAGAGCTCAGGCGGGCGAAAGAAAGCGCTTTAGTCAGTGAGGTGTCGAATCTCTCCTCTTCTCCCCTGACACCTCACTGACTAAAGCGCTTTCTTTTGCTCGCGGAAGAGCTCAGGCGGGTGAAAGAAAGTGCTTTCGTCAGCGGGGTGTGGGGGAGAGGAGGAGAGAATGCCTGAGCATTCTCTCCTCTCCCCCGACACCCCACTGACTAAAGCACTTTCTTTCCCTCGCAGTGTCAGGCCTGTAATTCTGTTCCTTTTAGGATCTTTGGCCTGCCACATAATTAAAACATACATATTATACTGTTTCATTGGTATAGTAGTTGGGAGGGGGGAATAGAAAGGAGTAGGATTGTGGAATGTATTGTTATGGATTTCTTAGAAGCTCAAGGTCGTCTTTTGTCTCTGCACCTCGACACCTGGCCGGAAGAAGAGGGGTGTACATGCCAGAGTGGAAGATGAAGATTGGACCATGTGATGAATTATGGGGTGTGGGGATAGATGATGAACTTTTAACTTGGGGAATTCACCGGATGTACCTTAGAGTTGAAATTTCACCAGCTTAATGCCAACATGCCTGTCTTATTAAATTGGAGTTTTAAGGACTACTTTGCCTTGGACAATGATTTAATTCTGCATGATATTTGGAACGCTGACATTATTTCAACTCTCCCATAATTTTTTTTCTTTCATCGGGGTACTGAATCCCAGTTCTGACCCAATCCTGGGCAGGACGAAATTTCAGTGAAGATGGAGGAGGGAAAGAATGCAGCAGAGAAAGCTAAGGATGATGGATCGCTTATTTTTGTCGAGACTATCTATGCACCTTCTAAAGAAATAGTTCAACAGGCAGAGGCGAGGGAAAAGGAACCGAAACCAAGATTTTCCTCACAGACGGAGTTAGACCTGCGAGAGGAAGTTTCGGGATTTATTGCTTCTCAGGAATGCCTGCTGGAAGGAGGGGGGCCCCCCAAGGGAACTCTGACAGACGGCTGGAGCATGGGGAGAAGAGCAAATGAATGGAGATCTCAGTCACTCTCACGCAGCCAGTCTTTGATGGGCCTTCCGGACCAATTCCGACGCCTAAATGTGAGTGAACAAAAACCCCTGGGGCCCCCAGAACCACCCAGGTGGAGGCTAGCAAAGCCCACATTATCCTTTCCCAGCAGAGAAACTGCTGCGCAGTGGAGCGGAGACCTTAGTTCTTTCCACACAGCCATCAGCAAATCAGCACCCTCCCCTCCTGGAGTGAAAAAAAGTTGGGAAGTAAAACTTAACCAGCCGAAAGGGGCCTGGAACACTTTCACCTCCCCCCCTCTGCAAAGCGATGGCTCTGGACCCATCAATCAAGCCAATTCAGGTTGGGCTTTCTTCCCGGGTCATGGATGGGCTCAATGCCAGTGGACGCCTGCCCCTTCCCAACCAATGGCGCCACCCCAAATAGCTGCTCAGAGGCAGAGCCAAGGAATGGGACCACCACAGGGCCCAGCCCCCCCACCAATGCCTCAGCAGGCTTTTGCCCAACCGATGGGTGTGGCCCCACAAAGAAGCTTACCACCCCAAGCAGCAAGCCAACAGGTTGCTCCGGTTCAACCACCAGCACCCCCTCCTCCTCCCACACCCCCAAGGTTCCGTGCAACCTATGATGGCAGCCGAGACAATCTAGCTTACTTTATGAATCGAGTGTTGACATACGTTGACCAAGTAGGCCCACAATACCTGACGGATCGAGAACTGATCCAAGAAATAGCAGAGGGGATGAATGAAGGAGAGGCAGCACAATGGATAGCGGAACTCCATGAAGAAGCAGCTCCTGAGTTAGATGACATAACGGGGTTCATCCAACTGATGCGGGCCCGATTTTACGATGTGGCCCAACAGGTAGATGCTGAAGACCAGATCCAGGAATTACGACAGGGGGGTCGGCCGGTCAAAGAATTAGTTTGGGAATTCCGGAGAATAGCTGGAAGACTATGTTACTGGCCAGAGAGACTATTGGTCTATACGTTCAAAAAGGCCTTAGATCCCAAACTGAAACAAGCTTGTGCCGTAAGGGGGACCCCAGATCGTATCCAAGAATGGTACACCACTGCAATCATACTGGACCACGAGATTAATACCTATCCAAAGCCTGGTACCAGAACCCCTGAAAAAAAACCGTTAGCCCACCGAACGCAGAAGCAGCAAACTGAAAAGCTCCCGCCAACCCCTCGTTCCTGGGGCCCCAAAATAAAGTGCTACCGTTGTGGTCAGCTTGGCCACCGGGCATCTACATGCTGGGCTCCAGCCCCAGTTCCACAACCACGCCAACCACCTGCCAGCACAGTCAAGAAAACCCCCAGAAAACCCCCAGAAAAAAGTCGTCTGGCACAACAGCCAGCAGGGGCAGAGAGCGGAGCCACTGAAAGCCCCCTGGACTACTACAACAAGTGGCCAACCCTAGCCGACCATGGGAAGAGATAGCAATGGACTTCATTGTCGAACTTCCAGATAGCAGTGGTAATAAAGTAATCTGGACAGTTATTGATTTGTTTTCCAAGCAAGCACACTTTATCGCTTGTTCAAGCCTACCATCCGCAAAGAAATTAGCGAAAATGTTTGTGAAACACATTTATCGCCTACATGGAGTTCCAAAAAGGATCATTTCAGATCGCGGAGTTCAATTCACCGCCAAGTTCTGGAGAGAATTCCTAAAATCGATCGGGTCCACGCAGGGACTCAGCTCAGCCTTTCATCCCAGCACAAATGGGGCAGCAGAGAGGGCCAATGCGATGGTGGAACAGTACATCCGGTGTTATGTGGACTATCAGCAAGACAATTGGTCGGACTTGCTACCTTTCGCTGAAGTAGCATATAATAATACGGTTCACAGCAGTACCGGATTAACTCCTTTCCAGGTTACCAGTGGCATGGAATTCGTTCCCATGCCTGAACTACCTAAGGAACCTCCCTCATCCATGTCCCTGAATGAATGGCTGGAGGCACTAAAGAAGGGATGGGAGAATACCAAAAAGGCGCTAACAGATGCGGCAGAAGCCTACAAGAAGCAAGCTGATAAACATCGTTCCCTACAACCCCCCTTTCGAGTGGGGGACAAAGTTTTTTTGTCTACTAAATACATAAGATTAAAGATGCCTAGTAATAAATTAGGTCCAAAATTTCTAGGTCCTTTCCCAATAGAAAAGATAATTAACCCAGTTACAGTTCGACTCAGCCTACCCAGACTCTTAGGGAAAATTTACCCGGTATTCCATTGTAGCTTATTGAAGCCGGTAAGGGAGTCTAGCACGAGACCATCCACCCAAACTCCACCTCCTCCCGTAGTGGTAGAAGGGGAAACACATTATGAAGTGAAAAAAATATTAGATTCCAGGCTGTATAGAGGTCGTTTACAATATTTAGTGCATTGGAAGGGATACCCTTTGTCAGAAGCTACGTGGGTGAAAAGTTGGGATCTGAAAGCAGATAAATTAGTGAAGCAATTCCATGAGAAATTCCCTGATAAGCCAAAGGGTCCCCCTGGGGGAGGAAGAGGTGGTTAAATTTTGATAGTTAACATTTATGTTATTCTCTTTTCAGGAAACGTTTTTCTCTTGAGGAGAGGCCGCCTGTCAGGCCTGTAATTCTGTTCCTTTTAGGATCTTTGGCCTGCCACATAATTAAAACATACATATTATACTGTTTCATTGGTATAGTAGTTGGGAGGGGGGAATAGAAAGGAGTAGGATTGTGGAATGTATTGTTATGGATTTCTTAGAAGCTCAAGGTCGTCTTTTGTCTCTGCACCTCGACACCTGGCCGGAAGAAGAGGGGTGTACATGCCAGAGTGGAAGATGAAGATTGGACCATGTGATGAATTATGGGGTGTGGGGATAGATGATGAACTTTTAACTTGGGGAATTCACCGGATGTACCTTAGAGTTGAAATTTCACCAGCTTAATGCCAACATGCCTGTCTTATTAAATTGGAGTTTTAAGGACTACTTTGCCTTGGACAATGATTTAATTCTGCATGATATTTGGAACGCTGACACGCAGCAGAGCTCAGAGCTTTAGAGGCTTTTTTAAACAGGCAGTCATTCACGGTGAGGCAGCAGCTAACTAACCTCACTTCAGCACTCACCTTTTCCCGTTTACATTTTTTTTCCTTTTCATGATTGACAGTGGTGAGGCTCTGCCTCCCCTGCCTCCCCTGACCGCACGTCACTGGCGAAAAGGAACTGTTCTTTCTTTCTTTCACACTTTGTTCGCCACCCTCACAAAACTCTCAGTTTGTATCACCGTAGATCCAGGCTCCAAAGTCAGTAGAAATACATATCAGCAACTACAGTCCATTTCATTCTCTACAAATTCTGCATCGTCTTACTGCTCACAGTTCAGTTCAGGCATCATTTATTTTCTCTTTATTGCACTGTTGTAAATTCCACCAGCTTAGAGAAGTGCCTCGGAGTATCAAATTTTTTAACAATGTCCACCGATAGATTCAGCTGCTACTCACTTTTTACTCCTTCCATCAATAATCAGGCTGTCACATCTCTGGACCAGGCCGTGACCACGCCATGGCAGCTGGTCTCTTCTGTATCGGATTTCAGGGATTTCACCCTATGGAACAAGGGATCGCCTTTTCCTCTGTCACCGCTCAGGTTTCCCCTCTTTAAAGTTGTCCTCACCAAGGCTCAGCTTCATTGTTAACAGCCTCCAGACATGAAAAATCAGGCAGGGGGAACAGAGAGTCTTCCCCTGTAACTGCTCCAATGCGACGTCACCTCCGGAAGTCCAAATTTTTTAAATTCAATCTCAAGGCAAGCAGACCGAAATTAACCCATTCCTTTGGATTCTCTAAGCAGCGCACTGGAGAATGTGGTTTTGAAACAAGTACCAAGAAGAGTGAGAGAGATGAGAAGAGAATACCAATTTTTGACTAAAACTTTACTTTAAAAAGGTGTTAATTATAAATGGCTGATACCAGAAGGTCTCATGTTTGTATTGCAAGGACAAAGATGCAGAATAGATTCAACTGAGATATTCTATGCAGAACATCTGAAAGGGAAAGAGGAGGAGACAGGAAAAGAAGAATCACTAATCGTATTCCAAGAGGAATACATAGTTTTGACTGAGAAACAAGAATGTACGGTAGGTGGCATTGACCCCAGAGAACAAAGAGAACCGAGATCTACTAGACCAGTAAATCCTTCTTATAAAGTATAAATATTGAAGAGGAAAAAAATGATTACAATTAATATAAATGAACTTAATTCAGCTATTAAAAGAAGGAAAACATTTCATAAATTAGATAAATTAAAATTGACATAATCTGCCTACAGGAAGAACATATTAAAAAGCAAAATGAACAAATACTGGTGCAGCCAAAATTAGGGAAAATATTTACTGTGTTGCCAAGATGTAAGAAAAGAGAAGTGGTTTTGTATATTAAAGATACAATCCCAGCGGAACACATCTACACAGATGATGATAGAAGAATTTTGATGGTGGAAATTATGGACAATAAGCAGAAAATACGTTTAATAGCAATTTATGCTCCTAATGACAACCAATATGAATTTTATAGAAAATTACACATGAAAATAATTGAATTTGACTGTTAATATTTGTATGATGGGAGATTTTAATGGAATTGTAGATCAGAATATGGACTATAAAACACAAAAAACAACAAAACCAAATAGAAAGACTCTTCCAAAATCCTTTTTTAAAATGACTGATGAAATAGATTTTAAAGATGTATGGAGAGAAAGAAATCCCACAAATTGAGCATTGGTTCTTACCTGACACGCTCATTCTCTGTTGAAGTGGAGAGAGCAGCCAGAATGGCTTTGCTCTATCCAGTAATCAATTGGATTGAGTCTACACTTTTGATATCATTGAGCCCAGTTTAGACAAAAATATTTAAAGGG
The DNA here is from genome assembly GCF_964273705.1 of Natrix helvetica. NCBI lineage: Eukaryota > Metazoa > Chordata > Lepidosauria > Squamata > Natricidae > Natrix > Natrix helvetica. Next base: position 83,496,676 of record NC_138554.1, on the reverse strand, counting down.
AAAAAATTGGAAAAATTCATCAATTAATGCTAGAAAGTTCAAATTTAGAGGAGAGATCAATTCTCACAGCTAGTCCAGGTTGGATTGAATCTAAACTGGGAGGAGTCACCAAGGGCTCGATGACACCATAAGTGTAGACTCAATCCAATTGGTTACTGGATAGAGCAAACCCATTTTGGCTGCTGTCTCCACGATCACAAGAAAAAGACAATATACCTTCTACTCAAATAGACATTCATCATAGTCCAGAATAGATATGATATGGATTTCAACAGAATTGATTTGTCACATACAGGAAATTGACATAGAAACAAGCACTTAGGCCAATGAACAATTAAATGGAAAGGACAAAGGAGAGGATCTAGATGGACGCTAAACAATACTATATTAAAAGAAAAGGACTTTGTACAGAAAATGGAGAAAGAATTGGCATTCTTCTTTAAAGAAAACAGAAAAGAAGACACATCAATGCAGAATCTTTGGGATACAATTAAGGCCAATGCTAGAGGCTTGATAATAGACTATAGAATAGAATAGCAAGAATGTTCAAGAATAAATCGGAAAAGTGTTGGAAATATCATCAGATACCGGGTTCATATACCATATGTGGTAGACGTGCATAGAAGCAAAACGATATTGGACTAAAATCCACACCTGGTTGGAAAAAATGATACAAAAACATATAGATTTTAAACCAGAGATCTTTTTATTGGGAACCATACCGGAAACATACAATAAAGCAGCGAAGGCGAACCTTTTTTGGCTCACATGCCATAAGTGGGGGGGACGCAGGGAGGTCGTGTGCAGGCGTGCCGCACCCATAATGCAATGCATGATCCCCCAGTGCACATGCACACACTATGTGGGGTAGGGAGACTCTTTTCGCCCTCCCCAGGCTCCTATAAAGCCTCTGGAGCCTGGGGAAGGCGAAAAATGGCTTTAAAAAAGGGTGAACTCAGTTGGCCAGCGCACACATGCGCACTGGCCAGCTGACAGGGCAGCGCCTCGCGTGCCCTGACAAATGGCCCCGCGTGCCACCTGTGGCACACATGCCATAGGTTCGCTATCACTGCAATAGAGCATTGAAATATTTGATTGTAAATGTGTTAACGGCAGCTAGAATTGTATTTGCTAAAAATTGGAAAAATGAGGAAATACCAATGCCGGAAGAAGTTATTCATAAAATAATGGAATGTGCTGAAATGAGTAAATTGACATTTGAAATTAAAGAACAGGAGGATAAACAATTTTATAAAATATGGGATTTATTTTATCAGTGGTTAGATTAAAAAAACATGGAAATGAAAGATGTTATAGAATGTTATAAATACGAGAATAATAGAATGATACAAAATATAACATAAAGATATATTATTATTGGATAGATTTAAGATGATGTAATGAATTGTTATAATATAAATGAATCCAATATCTAGAATATCTAGCTTAAAATGAAGCAATAATAGTGATAGTTAAATAAATGTGGTACAATGATAATAAGGTATAAAAATATATTTGACTTGATAATATGTGATTTCATATAAATTGTAAGTGATGACTATGGAAAGGTTGCACAAAAACCTTATAACCAATTGACACAGTATGCAATTGAAGATGGCTTTATGTTTTATGTTTTGTTTGTCTGTTTGTCTAAAAATAAAAACTTTTCAAAAAATTCAGATGCTTGGCAACTGACTCATATTTATGATGGTTGCAGTATCCCAGGGTCATGTGCAATCTTCTTACCTGCAAAGTCAATAGGGGAGCCAGATTCACTTAACAACCATATTACTAACTTAATAACTGCAGTGATTTACTTAACAAAGATGGCAAGAAAAGTCATAAAATGGGACAAAATTCACAGCGTATGTTTCACTTAGCAACAGAAATTTTGGTTTCAATTGTGGTCCTAAGTCAAGAACTATCTGTAATTGCCACATAATATGAATTACTATGTTTAGTTTTTACTGCAGAGAGATAAGAAACTGTCCAAATTGTCTTTGTTAGCTCCAATAGGCCATTGAAGAGCATCTGCAGTTTGATGTAGTCCTGTGCAAATTGTCATTTAATAAAATACCACTTTGAAAGATTTTATGAGCTATGGTATAAATTTATTTATTTTATTTATTCAATTTCTATAGTCAACCAACTCAATGAAATTGAATAGCAACATTATGTTGAAAGAACAGAATGGGTTGAGAAAACATTATTTAATAGCTTAGCCCAAAAAAACTCAGCTACTGTCTGGATAAGAAAACAATTTTGGAGGCTCATGGATAGCTAAAACGAGATGGGATACTAATATAAAATGCAAGACAGAGCTTCTCCCTTAATTTCTCTTCCCTGGTGCCCTGAAGCCTTTTTCTTATCATAGGAGCAGGGAAGTTCACCCCCTAAGAAATTGCCTGGTTGCAGCTCTCAGGAGTCTTCTCTAATTGTACCTCATGAAGAGGCAATTAGGAGTTGGAGTTCAGCAATCACTTCAGACTTGCCAGCTTGCTCCTTTTTGTTTGTTTGGTGACTTGTGGCATCCAGACCGTAGCAGCTACTTGGATTGTAAGTGTAATTGCCTTTGAGGATTAGAGCAACTGGTTGGAAAAGCAAAGGTGGGAGAATCAGAAAACATGTTTCCCTGAGCTAGACACAATTGAGTTAATTTTAGTGTGTAGGCAGATGTGCCAAAATGGAATATTGTATCAACTTCGTAGAAAGTTTTCCACAAGGTCAACAGCCTCCTAAAAAATAAAACAAGCAAATCCTTTGACTGCTAGTTAAGCTGATTAGTCCAATAACCAAAACAGAAATTATATAAAGGCACTGGCCCCTTCAGTTTGATGGAGGGTCAAGTCTCAATGTAAGCAGCTGGTGTCCTGTCATCACCTACTTTTCCCAAGACTCATCCTCCAGGTTACACACTATTCACATAGAGAGCTTGTTTCATTTTTTTAAAGAAAACATTAGTTTTATACTAGATTCTATCTGCATTTTTTTTAGCAGCAGTCAGCCCCAAGATGAAAACTCAGTTGTGAATGTACATCCTAAAGAAATTGTAAGTAGACCAACTTGATACCATGGCAAGGAATGTTGTATGTGTGGATTAAATCATTTAGCTAGTCTAAAAAGCTAATGTTATGTTCCATAATCCATTTCATTTTATTATTTATTATATTTTACATCAATACATCACACTCTTGACATCTTTTGATGATAGTAGTTGCCAATGCTTACCAATGCTTAGCTGTAGAGTGACTTTGTCATTGTCTTGCAGCTCCCTACTAAATGTCACTTTTATCTGAAATTCTTGTCCACGTCTCACAATTAAGCTACTATGGGAAAATTCATTGGTATGATGAAGACACGTGTTGTCGTCCCTGAGAAAATCAACACCAACAGCTCTCAGAGGATCTCCTGTAAATAACAAAGAATGGTTAACTTTTAAAAACTGATTTTATTGACTTTTCTCTCTTTTGCAGCAACACATAGCACAAACATGCCCTGACAGATATATTTTCTGCTATTTGCTTCCATTTATACCAGTCCTTAAATGAGATAGGCAATAATAGTCCTTAGCTAAACTATAATATATTAGCAATATAAGTAATATTTTCCTATTTATTCCATAATTTGATTCACATTTGATTCACATTAACTGAATGAGAATATGATTGTTCCCTATATGTTTAATATTTTTGTCATACTGCAATTACACATTCAGGCACGAACAAGACCCCCATATGCAAAGTTTAAGCCAAAGACTTTATTATGTTCCACCTGTGATAGAGGAATCTTCTTAGTCTGGAAATTCTTCCTTGGGAACAATTAGGTAAGGCTCCAAAGAATTGAGGGAGGGTGCTTTTATGGTTGCGCAGCAGAGGTGGGTTTCATAAAATTTTACTGCCTATTTTGTGGGCTCTCAGTTCTGGCTCTCCTTTCCCCGAGCATGTCCTGTTGCTGCTGGCACCACTTTTGGTGAATCCGGCTTGGCGGCGATAGCAAAAAGCAGCTGCCAGCGATGCTCTCAACGATGGCAAGAGCCCCACCATCAAGCCAGATTCACCAAAAGCAGCGCCAGAAGTAATGGGACATGCTTGGGAAGGGAGAGTTGGAACTGACTGCCCGGGATTGTGCTTCAGCCGCCCCCACTGCTTCTGCAGCCACCAGACACTCTTTCCTTGCTGCCACTTTGTTTTGGGCCGAGAAGTGACGCCTCTGAGGGCTGTCCCTGGATGACACGTGAGGCCACCCTCTTGGAGGAAGGAGGCAAGGATGCTGACAGGCGCTCACCCCCTCGCCGCAGCCACCCAGCTAAACAGGGCAGGAGGGACTTTAAGGGCAGCAGTGGCGAGCGTTAAGGGAAGCGAGTGCTGGCCAGCATCCCTGCCTCCTTTCTCCTTAAGCGTGGCAGGGGATAAATCGGGGAGAGAGGGAGGAGAAGGCCATCCCTAGCAGAAGCTTGGCTTCCCTTCCCTCTCTTCCCCTGATTTCTCCCCACGGCAAGTAAGGAGGCTCTCAAAGAGAATGAAGCACGAGTACTTCATCCAATAGCCAAGGCCTCAGCTCCTCTTCCTTCATCGGTTGTTTCTTTCTTTTGCTGGTATGGGGGTATGGCCAGGCCACCATCCCTACCGGTCCTATCTGGTGCACTAAATTTTCACTACCTCTCTTGGCGTACCGTACGGTACCAGGAGGAACCCCCCCCTCTTGTTGTACAGTGACTCTACTGTAGACTAGATCTGTGCTTTATCCTCCTCTCTGCCAATCTAGGTACTTCTCACAATATTACTTATATTACTAATTAATATAATATCCCCAACAGCAAATTGTAGAAGGCTTTGGGAAATATAGCCAAAGTTTGGGTGACCCTTAGTTCTGTGTCCCTTTCCAGGGATTTGGGGTTGGCATTTTTCCTTCCCAGTTGCTTTGTTTTTACAAAATGCAGCACTTTCCCATCACTCCCTTTAAGAAATATGCCCAATGTGGCCTCTAGCTGCATGAAGAATATATGAAAGAATCTGAAATCTGACAATATGATGGGACATGTGTTGTGGATGAAAGGTCCCATTCTCAGTTGGTTAAATAAAGGGAGCTCTATTCGATTTTTGAGGGAATCCCTCCTCTCTGAAAATCAGGGTTTATAGCAGAGATTTTTCTGGATCTAACCTCATCATTAGAAACCCATTTTTGTATACCTGGCTCCTCGCTATGCATCAGCAGCCCTGCTCGAGCTCCTCGAGGTGATCGCCGAGATGGCAGTTGAGACCCCCAGGCTGTCATGGGGGACTTTAACTTGCCATCGGTAGGGGAGACATCCGAGGTAGCTCGGGAGTTCATGGCTTCCATGACAGCCATGGACCTGACCCAGGTAATTCAGGGCCCCACACACGAGGGAGGTCACACACTGGATCTTATCTTTGTCTCTGGCTGGTGGAGGAGTGATCTGGGAGTAGGGGATTTAGTTATTACACCCCTGTCATGGTCAGACCACTCACTTCTCCGGCTCGACTTCCCAGCCACTACTCCCCATCGCGGGGAGGCAGAACCGGAATGTCCAAGATGGTTCCGCCCCAGATGCCTGATGGAACCTGATAGGTTCCAGACGGAGCTTGGGCCATTTCCTGTAGCCCTGGCCCGCACCCAGATGGAGGAACCCAATGGCTGCATGGAACAGTGCGGCCACCGGGGCCTTGGACCGGGTTGCGCCTTTGCGGCCTCTCTTGCGGCAGCGATCCACCCAGGCTCCTTGGTTTACCGAGGAGCTGAGGGTGATGAAGTGCCACAAGAGATGCCTAGAGAGCAGATGGAGATCGTCACGCTCTGAATCTGACCGATCACAGGTGAGAGCCCATTTACGGACTTACCTTGTGGCGTTAAGAGTGGCCAAGCGTCAGTATTGTGCCACCCTTATTGCGTCCGCAGATAACCGCCCTGCCGCCCTGTTTGGGGTAACCCGCTCCCTCCTTCAACAGAGGCCGCGGGAAGCCCCTTTGCAGGGTAGAGCAGAGGAATTTGGGGAGTATCTGCAGGACAAAATCGCTCAGATTCGAAGCGAGTTGGTCTCTACTAGTGGTCTAGAGGGGACGTCGGAGGTGAGTCTTGAGGCTCCACTCTGGGAGGAGTTTGACTCTGTTACTTCCAATGATATGGACAGGCTGCGTAGGCGACTGCGAGCCACCACATGTTTACTGGACCCGTGTCCCTCCTGGCTTGTACTGGCATCCTGGGAGGTCACACGAGGCTGGCTCCAGGAGTTAGTCAACGCTTCTTTGAGTGAGGGGTTTTTGCTGGCCGTCCTGAAAGAGGCGGTGGTGAGGCCCCTACTCAAGAAGCCTTCCCTGGACCCAGCTGTGTTAGCCAACTACCGTCCCGTCTCCAACCTTTGCTTTCTGGCGAAGGTTGTAGAGAGTGTGGTGGCACAACAGTTTCCACGCCACCTGGAGGAAACTGATTATCTGGACCCATGCCAGTCCGGTTTCCGGCCCGGCCACAGCACGGAGACGACATTGGTCGCGTTGGTGGATGATCTCTGGAGGGCCAGAGATGGGGGTTGCTCCTCCATCCTGGTCCTACTAGACCTCTCGGCGGCTTTTGATACCATCGACCATGGTATCCTATTGCATCGACTGGAGGGGCTGGGGGTGAGGGGCACCGTTCTGCGGTGGTTCTCCTCCTACCTCTCTGGCCGAGTGCAATTTGTATTGGCAGGGGGGCAGAGGTCGACCTCGAGGCCGCTCACTTGTGGGGTGCCGCAGGGGTCGGTCCTCTCGCCTCTCCTGTTCAATGCATATATGAAGCCGCTGGGCGAGATCATTCGTGGGTTCGGGGTAGATTACCATCTGTACGCGGATGATACCTAGCTGTACATCTCTACCCCGAACCACCCCAATAATGTCATCAAAGTGATGTCCCGGTGTCTGGAAGCCGTACGGATCTGGATGGGAAGTAACAGACTCAAGCTCAACCCGTCCAAGACGGAGTGGCTGTGGCTACCGGCACCCCGGTTCAACCAGCTGATTCCATCACTGGCCATTGGGGGTGAACATCTGGCCCCCGTGGATCGGGTACGCAATTTGGGCGTCATCCTAGATGCCCGGCTGTCAATGGTCGACCATGTGGTTCGCCTGGTGCACCAATTGTGTCCCCTATTGGACCAGAACGCCCTTCGTACAGTCACCCATGCGCTTGTGACGTCCCAGCTAGACTACTGTAACGCTCTCTACATGGGGCTCCCCTTGAGATGCACCCGAAGACTGCAGTTGGTTCAGAATGCGGCCGCGCAGGCAGTTTCGGGAGTCGCTAGATACTCCTACGTAACACCTCTCCTGCGTGGGCTGCACTGGCTACCTGTAGCTTTTCGGGTGCATTTCAAGGTGCTGATTATCATCTTCAAAGCGCTCCATGGCACAGGGCCTAGCTATTTGCGGGATCGTATCCTGCCCCACACATCCCTTCGGCCGATTCGCTCACATAGAGAGGGACTCCTCCGGGTGCCGTCCACTAGGCTGTGCCAGCGGGCGACGCCCAGGGGAAGGGCCTTCTCTGTGATGGGCCCGACCCTCTGGAATGACCTTCCCCCTGATATTAGAACAACCACGGACCTCCGCTCCTTCCATAAGAAGCTCAAAACCCACCTGTTTAATCTAGCCGTCTTGGCCTAATTCCAGCTCTCCCACCTCAGTCTGTATTTTTATATTTTGCTCTTAGGCTAAGTTTTTTAATTTTTATAAATTTGTACAGGGGTTTAAAGTTTAATTCGATTTTAACTATATTTATGATTATTTGTAAGGTTTTTAATTTGGTACCTGTACACCGCCCCGAGTCCCTTCAGGGAGAGGGGGCGGTCTAGAAATCAAATAAAAATAAATAAAATAAATAAAATTTTGCCTCATGATAATAATCTGACAATGGCAACTTCTTGAGGAACCCGCTCGCCCCACTAGGATTTGCCTGCACCATTCATTCTCACAGAGGAGGCATACTGCAATTCCCATCAGTCTGATTATTCTGGTTTGTGGAATCCATGAGGACAGCCTTCTCTGCTTTTGTTCTTGTCCTCTGGAGCAACTTCAATGTGAGATTGGCCCCAATCCTCCTACGTTTTTATAAGAGCCTAAAGACATGGTTCTGCCAGTTGGCTTGAGGTCCCAGTGAGGAAATAGCACAATGGAGATGGTTGATTGAGTAAAAACAGATCCCACCTCTCCCAACTCTGCCCTTGCCCTCCCCATGTGTCCTTGGTTTGAACTTTAAAACATAAAAAGTTTTAACTTTTTATGATTTAACTGTATATGTAACTGAGGTCGCCAAGAATTACCCAATGGTAAGAGGGGTATCCAATAAATTTTATAAATAAATAAACTTTTGACTGAGATAAGCTTAGTTCTTCAAACTGAATTATCACTATTTTTCCCAAATTGGCAACCTCTGCTTACATTAAACCAATATAGCCAAATTGGACCAAAAAGCAAAATGACATTAGAAATAAAAATCAAGAAAAATATTTTTCCTAGTCAACTATAAATCTTTTTTGTAACTCTAAAGAAATAAGTGGAAGCCTATCTCATTAATAAGTAGCATTCTTTTATTCTTCTTCTATAGCACTTAAAACTATCTGCTAGATTTTTGGCCCCACAGTCATTTTACATGGCATTTTTTTCCTGATGGAGCTTTCTTTTGAATATTTGTGCCAAATAATTTTTTCTAGCATATAAGACTACATGAATCTCCAACTTCCTATTACAGAAATGTTATGCAAATTAGACAACCATCTATGAGCAAACTAGTCAAGCAGAGGATGATACGGCTGGTAAGACCACGTGTTTAGAGATCATTTCTCTAAGTGAATTTCTAAGTGTATGTGGGGGTCATCCTCAGCTCTCTTTGTGTATAGTCTTTAGCATATCCAAGTTAGCATCACCAGCTGCCTTTAAACATGCTGCATTGTGACTCCTTTGCACCTCTAAACACACTGCCTTCCACATTTAGCCAAAGTTGAGCTAAAAGGCATCCTGTTCTTTGCAGGCAGGAAGAGTAGGCAATGTTTATTTCCCACAAGAAGTAAAAAATACCAAATTTCTGGTCTTCTCTGCTTACAAAGAAAACTAATAACTTAATTTGATAACATCTTTGCCCTACGGCTATAATTCCTTCAAGTTTTATAAATGCTTCTGCATGTCAGCATGGTGATTGCTGCTACTTTTCTCTCTCTCAAGTGTAGTAGGGAATTATCAGCTACCTCTAAAAGTGTTACTTCAGCCCTAAAATATATTAGTTGCCATGGCATCATTTAGGGTTAGTCCTACCTTAGGTTCTGCAGATTTGATAACAGCTCCTTCCTTGGTATGAAAAAAAGAAGCTGTGGCTTTAAAGCACATATTTATTGTATTGTATAATGACAGTGAGTGGCTATGTTGCCTTTCAGAATGGGAAGGGGCAATGTTCTTCAAAGCTCACTGAACCACAGTTCCCAGAAACCCAAGAACATGCTTTTAAATTTGAGCTCAAGTTAAGTTTCTTTCTCAAGGAAAAGAAAGGGAGTGACTAATGTGTTGTTCTGCACTGAATAAACAAAGGCAGGAATCAGAAATATGGGTTATTAAAATGATAATGATAATCTCATGACAATATATAATAGAAATTTCTTCTAATTAGTCACACATTCCTTGCACTTCAAACCCTATATATATATTGTCAGAGCTAATGCATCTTATGTCAATTGTAACAGTTCACTTGCTTCTTAAAGGGCAAGTTGGAGTAAGTTCTATTAATCACAATGGGCCTTATCAGGGTAGAAGTAGAGCCCCAAGGTAAACCTCTCAGATGAGGACCTTCATGATAGGAATGCCCTTATGCCAAATCTCCTGCGGTTGTGGCAATTGAGGGTAGGCAGGAGAAAGGAAGAGAAGAGTACACCTGACCATTCCCCGCCCCCAACCACCTTAGCAGGCTTGAGCCAATGAGGATCTCCCTTTACATTATTCTTACTAATCCCTCCCATTCTTCTTAGCTACTAAACTCTGTCATTTACTTAGCAATAGCCCATTCAAGAGTGGCAGCAGACATCAAACCAACAACAAATTTGGTGACAATTCCAAACAGTTATATTAAAACAAAAAGATTGTCAGTCTAAATTGTCATGCCCCCCATTGCTGATCTCTACTCTGCTATAATAATATAGTCTAGCAAAGGGTATTAAAGTAGAATAAAATATGGATTAAAATATAAGAATGAAGATGTGGCATAAAAGAGAGTTAGAAGCTTGCTTAAAGGGACAGGGAAATGTTATCAGCCTTCAACCACAACATGTTCCAGCAAACTTCCCTGTGTCAAAAGTCCAAAACCACAAGGTTCAATTAAAATTCGTTAATGACACGTAGTCCATTCCTGTAACAAAAGGAGAAGTAAGACCCCCATCTCCTTATAAGGCTTTTTCCTCAAGGTAACCAATAAGAAATGAGTCAAGTGTTTCCATGTTATGCTGTCTTTGAGAATGTATAAGAATTCGTGCTTCGATAATAAAGGTTGTTCAGAATTTGCAATGTTAGTCATGTGCTAACTTTCTGAATCTGGCTGCCAAATAAACTCCTCCTGCATCCTGAAAGTCTAAAGACTGTCATTTTCTGCAACAATTCTGGCGATCGTGGCAGGAGTGATATTTCACTGAGGATAGAACGGACCGACCAGTGCCCCATCGAGGCCATCTCACCCGTCTTCAGGCGCCACAGAGATCTTTCTCTGGAAGGGGGCCGACGACCTCTCTTGGGCATCCAGAGGACACCACCGATCCAAGAATCTGACCAGGATCAGGACAATTAATAAAAATTACGCCAGCTGAGAAAGAAGATGCCTGCAGGCAAGTATCAAAAGAATTGTAGACCCACTCGGTTAGGAATGGAAGAGGGGGCCAGATCACCCCCCTGAGCCCGGGATAGCATCTCTTCCAAACAGAACCGGTGTATCCTAATGAAGCTCTAGGTTTGTGTGGGTGTTTAAGTCACCGCAGTTCCTGAAGGCGACCGTGATACTCCGGCATTCCAGGTCGGTGACATTGTGTTAGAAATAGAACATGGGAAGGTGGGGAGCGTTCCTTGAAAGCTTCTCCAATGCATGTTAAAAAAAAACTCTGAGAAAGTTTTAGTAAAGTCTCTGGCAGAGAAATTATCCTCAACCCCATTGTACAAGCCTCAAGGAGGAAAGAAAAAAGAAAAAGAGAGTCTCAATGAAACATTTAGTTCCTGTCTGTTTTAACTTGCACGGTTGTCCTTGATGATGGGTTTAAGTGTTTTTTTGTTTTGTTAAAAAAGAAAGAACAAATGGTCCCATTAGGTGGGGCCAGGAGGAAGAAAACCAAAAAGGTTATCGAAGGGACAGATCAAATGGACCACAAACCTGGTCCAAGGGAGCAGTTGAGATAAAAACTCAAATTGCCCCTAAGGGAACTTTATTGCCAGAAGCTGAGGGGAAGCTATGTAAGGTGTGAATATGCGCCATTCTCAATGGCTGATTTATATAATTGGAAAAATCAAATTCCTGCTTATAGAGAAAATCCAGATGAGATGCATGTCCTTGTTGCATCCATTTTTCTGAACTCACCACTCTACTTGGGCTGACATACAAAGTCTGGTGGAAATTTTATTAACCCCAGAGAAAAGAAGGCTGGTGAAGGGAACCATGAATAAGTCTTTTCAGAAGCATCATGCAAAAGATCCAGACTGGACATGTTTACTGAAGGAGCCAGATTGGGAACCTAGTACATTCAGCTGCAAAACTATTGGACCTTAGTTTTTTTAAGATTCAAATAAAAGTTAAGAACTTAGGGAAGGTCTATTAAATTCAACAGAAACAGGGTGAAAACCTAGGGGAATTCCTAGAATGCATTTATCAAACCTTTAGGCAATATACCACATTAAATCCTGAGATTGAAGAAAATAAGAGAATGGTCAATATGATCTTCATTGGTCACTCTCCAGATGACATTAGGGGAAAAGTGGGGGGGGGCAGGAAAGGCATCTCTGAACTTGTGGATTGAGCATACAAAATGTATCTTAAGTGGGCTCAAAATCTCAGGGAAGAAGGAACTTCAAAGAGCAAGAGGAAATGTAATTTTTATCGCCGAGGCCCTTAGACAGGAAAAGCGGGAAGCCAGGGGAACTGCCGGAAGAATTGTCAAGGAAGGGCCAGTAATTAGAATCCCATGCTCCTCCTTATTATACAAAGCAGCTACAGAATACTAGCAGTAGGACAAAGTGACAGAGAGAATAGCAAAAAAGTGGAAAGTCCTTTTTGCAGACCCCCCTCTCCTGCAGCCCAACGGAGTTCATTGCTTCCCGAACCAGAAGTCAGTTCCTAGCTCCCCTTCGCCAAGTGGATCAAAAGAGTTATAGATGGACAGGGACAGGCAGCAATTTAGCCTCTATTTCAATACGTCCCATTCACCACTACAAATTGGAAACAACAGGGTTATTATCAAAACCCATAATCCAACCTGGCAGGATTGGAACAGTTAATTATTACTCTCCTTAATGGAGAAGAGAGAGAAAGATTAAGTAGTGCCATTGGAAAAATCCTAAAGCCCGTGGACGGAGGAAGCCTTCAGGCTGCAAAACCTCCAGTGACAAGTCCAAACTTTCTCTTGTAAACCAAAAACCAGACGAAAGTCCCGAAGCCTTCTTCCAAAGGCTGGTTGAAGCATATAAAACCTACATCCCAATCAACCCCCTGGATCCTGAAAATGCCCATATGCTAGCGATGGCTTTCATATCCCAGAGTGCCCTGGACATTAAACAAAAGCTCCAGAGGCAAGAAGGTGCCTTAGGGATGAATATAAGACAATTAATGGAAATCACTCGCAAAATCTTTGTGAACAGAGAAAAAGTAGAAGAGAAAAAGAAAGATGATAGAACATAAAGCTGAATTGCTGGCAGTTGCATTGTCAAATAAATCCCAAATCCAGAGCAGAGGTCGATGTAATTGGTACAAAGAAGAAGGCCACTGGATGTTAGAGTACCCCAAAAGGCTAGAAGCTGATAAGAGGACAGGGAAGGGGACCAGGGTTTAGTCAACCCCCCACTGAACCCTTAGTTTGAATAAAGATAGGGAGTAATAATGTAACCTTTTTGGTAGACACAGGGGCGTCTAGATCAATAATTACAAAAACCTTGGCTCCCTTTTCCAATAATGTACTAAATATCCAAAGTATTGATGGTCTAACTAACAGTCGCCCTGTGTTGAAGCTCTTGAAATGTTCCCTAAATGGAAGAAAATAATACACCAGGCCATGCGTATCATCATGCACCTATAATTATACAAGTAAAATCTCTAGCCATGCCTGTTCGCCTATGCCTTCTTCACCATCTCAAATACATAGAGACAGCCAAAATCTGTTTGCTTTTGAGTAGGAAAGACCCAGTAACAGGTCAAAAGAGGCAGTTTGCTTGGACTAGGTTTCTCCAAGGATTTAAAAATTCACCTACCTTTTTGGCGAAGCCTTGGCCTCAGAGTTAGAAAATTTCCAGCCTTGCAAAGATGGAGATATGCTACTCCAATATGTAGATAAATATCTCAGTAACTGAACAGAGGAAGGAGATTTGTTGAAAAAAAAATGCCAATTATCAATTGCTTCATCTGTTAATGGACAAGGGACATCATGCCCCAAGGCAAAAAGCTCAGCTGGAAAAGCCCAAATTAAATACTTAAGGTATACCATAAGTCGAGGACAGAGGGCAATAGGACATGAGCGAAAAGAAGCTGTGTGCCAAATTGCGGAACCCATGACCAGGAAAGAGTTGCGAGGATTTTTAGGTGCAGCAGGATATTGCAGACTTTGGATTCCATATTTCGCTCTTTTGGCCAAACCTTTGTATAACTCCATGAAGGGGGGTGAAAAGGAACCCTTCATTTGGGGGCTGGAACAAAAATGGGCATTTTGAAACCCTAAAAACAGAATTATCTCAAGCTCTGGTAATGGGGTTCACCAACTTAGAAAAACCTTTTAATCTCTTTGTGGATTCAAAAGACAACACTGCTCTGGGAGTCCTGACGCAGGAAAAGGGAAGTTGACAACAACTTGTGGCTTATCTATCCGAACAGTTGATGCAAAAGGCTGGCTGCTACTACTCTCCTAATGGAGGAAGCTAATAAATTAACTTTCGGACAGCCTACCACTATCTACACCAGCCATGCAATTCAAGGAATTTTAGAAATGAAGGGACATTTATGGTCAACAATCCCTAGAATTTACAATTATTAGGCACTCCTGACTCAAAATCTACAAGTGACCTTGAAGCCAAACGAATGCCCTAAACCCTGCCACTTTTTGCCAATACCGGGACCTGAAATTGAGCATAATTGTATGCGAACCATTGAGTCAGTTCTCATGCAGACCAGACTTAACGGATGTGCTGTTGAAATCTGCAGACTATAACTTGTTCACTGATGGATCAAGCTTCATTACTACGGGAGAACCCTATGCTGGCTATGCGGTAGTCTCTCTTGCCCAAGTCTTTGAGAATTAACTTCTCCCAAAAGGCACTAGTGCCCAAGTAGCAGAATTATGGGCTTTAATCCGTGCATTAGAGAGGGCAAAGAATGAAAGGGTGAACATCTGAACTGACTCTGTATGCCTTCCTTACTTTGCCGATAGTGCTGATTATAGGGAAAGAGGTCTTTTAACAGCCTCAGGAAAGAAATTAAGCGAGTGAATCACAATGTTAAGGAAAATATAAGGTGTTTTGAAACCCACCTTAAATGGGTAGATGCTTTACCCTTAGCTCTCTGGTCTGTGAGATGTACTCCATGTAAAGAACTTAAATTATCTCCTTTTGAAATGATGTTTGGATGGCCACTGGTTCTAAGCCATAGTTTGAAAAATCATAGAGGGGACCTAGGACAGCTGGAGTCCTCATGGGTGAATCAAATGGTGGGAGAATTGAATAAGTAAATACAAGAAATCCAACAGTATTGTGTCTCCCTTACCCCACCATTTTAAACAACTTCCAGTCATAATATTCAGATCGGGGACAGAGTGTAGGTAAAACACTGGAAAGGAGAAGAATTTGAAACCTAGATGGAAGGACCCGTATACTGTGATCATGTGTTCCCCACTTGCAGTAAAAGTGTTGGAATCCAAGTTTTGGATTCACTGGACTCGAATTAAGCCAGCTGCTGATGAGTATTGGGAGGCAGACCAGGATGAAGCCCATCCTCTAGTGATATGCTTAAAGAAATGCCCCCTAAAAACTGCCCTACCGGCAATGGGTAGAATATACGGGGCAGAAGAGGCCCTATTGAAGTCACCCCCTGGAAACTGACTTCTTGACATACGGCTGAAGATTTGGAGGAGGAAGACAACGTTCCATTTATTAGATATAAGATGTATTAGAAAGTTTGAGCACCTGTCAGGAAATGGCAAGTCAAGTATTCATAGTCATAACTGTACTATCTCTCGCTTTAGTGAATGTACTTATTTGTTGTATTGCATATTTGTCCCTCAGGAATTGTCCCCTCTAGAGGAAGATGCTGAGGCTAAGAACATTAATTGTAATCAAGAGGAAAACGAATCATCTGATGACACTTATGTTTGAGAAACTGTGGGAATGGGTTCTTTGCAGTATAATAGGAGTTTTTGGATTGTGGGTGTGTTCTGACCCCCCCTTCTTCCCTTGCCAACACAGAACACACTCTGGACCAAAACTACTTCGACAGGATTTATTGCACAGACAGACAGACAGATCCTTGGCAGCAATCCACCACGACAAGACTCTCAGAACCCTCCGGCACAGAGACACAATAGCAGCTATCCAGCATGCCAAGCTTCCAAGACAGAACTTTCCCAATAGTTCCTTTGTTGACTTCTGCAAAGGGTCTATGCACAATCAGTCCTTTTATAGCTACTTATCAGCAGCTGAGAGCCCTTACCGCTCTTGTTCCTTGTGCCTGTGGGCGCGGCGGTAACGAGCATCTAAGAACTCCCTGCTGATGTCTGAGTCACTGTCCCGTGATTCCTCCCCACTGCTCCAAGGCATGGCATCAGGAGCCCCTCTCTTTTGGCTCTCACCGCTGCTCCATGCCTCAGGCGCCTCCTGGTGGCTGACCAGACTCTCCGATCCCTGCTCAGAGTCAGAACCCTGCCCAGGCTCCTCCTCATTCTCCAGAGTCAACTCATAGGGACCCTGGCTGTTGGAGTCTGGTGCGGCTCCAATGGCTCCTGCTAGGCCACAACACTATCCCTCACTGCAGGGCCCTTCCCCCGGGTCTGACGCTCGGGATGCGGCCTCGAGGGAAATTGCACATGATAGGCCCACACCAAGGCAGGGGCATGCACAGCTGTCACATCAGTCCAGGTCCCCCCGTCCGATCCCTCGTTCGTCCAGTTGACCAAATACTGGAATCATCCCTTGAGCCATCTCGAGTCTTGGATCTGGGTCACTCTGTGCGATGGTTGTGTGTCCACCTCACACAAAGACAGCTGGGGTGAAGAGGGATGTTGGAGAGGACAAGCCAACCGTTCAAGGATCAGGAGCGAGCGATGGAACACCGGGTGCACTCGCATACCGGGTGCACTTGATAACGGCCTCCATGGGGAATGGCCCAAGATGCCGGTGGTCCAACTTCCTCGTCAGCCGGTGGGATGGAAGATGCCGCGTGGACAGCCACACGCAATCACCCACAGCCAATTCTGGCACCGCACATCAAGACTTGTCCGCTACTTGCTTGTAGTCCTCCTTTGCCTGATTCAGATAGCGGTGCGCCACTTGGTGGACCGCCTGGAGCTCAGAAAGGAAGTCCTGCACTGCGGGGACCGGAGAGTCCACTGGGGTGAGAGGGAAAAAGCGAGGGTGGTACCCGACGTTCGCCATGAAAGGTATCATCCGTGTGGAAGTGTGCTGCTAGTTGTTAAACGCAAACTCCACCACGGCCAGGTACTCTGCCCAATTGTTCTGCTGCTGGTTCACGAAGCAGCGCAGACATTGTTCCAGAATCCCAATCAGCTTCTCCATCCCCCCATCGGTTTCGGGATGGTGTGCCGAGGATAAACAAACCTGGACATCTAGAGCGGCCATCAGCCCTTTCCAGAACTGGGCCGTGAATTGTGTCCCACGATCTGATACAACCCGGTCAGGCAGGCCGTGTAGCTGGAACACGTGCTGGATGAACATGCAGGCGGTGGTGCGGGCTGTTGGCAATCTCCGGCAGGGGATGAAATGTGCCATCTTGGTGAGCATGTCCACCACCACAAGGACCATGGTAAAACCTGACGACGGAGGCAGTTCCGTCAAGAAGTCCATGGACACAGCCTCCCAGGGTCTGTCCGGGGTCAGCAATGGCTGCAACAAGCCTGGAGAAGCTCCCGTTGCTGACATGGCCTGTCGACACTGCACAGACGACGTGACGTACACCTGCATATTGTGTCGCAAGCGGGGCCACCAGAAAGTACGGGAAACCAGGTGCAATGTTTTGAAAAGACCAAAATGTCCTGCTGCTGGAGTGTCATGACACTGGGAGAGAACCAGTCCACGGAGGGGCCCTGAGGGCACATAGAGCCGATCCCGATACCTCAAAAGGTCCTCGTCAAAGGTCCATTGGGATGTTGGTCCTACCTCTGCCCGCCGTCGTTCCACCCACTCATCATTCCACTGCGCATCCCTTATCAGAGACTGTACATCCACGGGTTCCTGAACTGCAGCGAAGGACTCGACGGGTAGAACCGTCCAGGGTGGAAGTGAGTCTGCAGGGTCCGAGTACTCTGGCTTTCTAGACAGGGCATCCGCCCTTTGATTCAATGCACTGGGGATGTACGTTACTTTGAAATGGAACCGGGCAAAGAACAGAGACCACCAGATCTGGCGTTAGTTCAGCTTACGCGCTGTCGTCAAGAACTCCAAATTCCAATGGTCCGTACAGACCTCGACCTGATGCCTGGCCCCCTCCAGGTGATGTCTCCAGGCCTCGAAGGCCACCTTGATAGCCAACAACTCCTTCTCCCAGATGGTATAATTGCGCTCGGAAGAATTGAGTTTCCGAGAGTAATAAGCGCAAGGGAAAAGGGTACCATCAGGGGCGTGAGCCTGCAATAACACCGCCCCCACCACAATGTCAGACGCGTCCGCCTCTACTACAAAGGGGCGATGGGGATCAGGGTGCTTCAGGATCGGCTCCCTCGTAAAAGCGCGCTTCAGGGCCACGAACGCCTGTTGTTCCGTGGGCCCCCAGCGAAACGGCACTTTCTTTTTCAGGAGCTGAGTGAGGGGCACGGTCAAGAAAGCAAAGCTGGGGACGAAGGTCTGGTAATAGTTGGAAAACCCGAGGAGTTGCTGAACATCCTTCAGTATAGGTGATACCTTGCTCAGTAGTAGTAACTGTGAAAGGGATCTTGGAGTCCTAGTGGACAACCATTTAAATATGAGCCAGCAGTGTGCAGCAGCTGCCCAAAAACCCAACACAGTCCTAGGCTGCATCAACAGAGGGATAGAATCAAGATCACGTGAAGTGTTAATACCACTTTATAAAGCCTTGGTAAGGCCACACTTGGAATACTGCATTCAGTTCTGGTCGCCACGATGTAAAAAAGATGTGGAGACTCTAGAAAGAGTGCAGAGAAGAGCAACAAAGATGATAAGGGGACTGGAGACTAAAACATATGAAGAACGGTTGCAGGAATGGGTATGTTTAGCTTAAGAGAAAGAAGGACTAGGGGAGACATGATAGCAGTGTTCCAATATCTCAGGGGTTGCCACAAAGAAGAGGGAGTCAAACTATTCTACAAGGCACCTGAGGGTAGAACAAGAAGCAATGAGTGGAAACTAATCAAGGAGAGAAGCAACTTAGAACTGAGGAGAAATTTCCTGATAGTTAGAACAATTAATCAGTGGAACAGCTTGCCTCCAGAAGTTGTGAATGCCCCAACACTGGAAGTCTCTAAGAAGATGTTGGATAGCTATTTGTCTGAAATGGTATAGGGTTTCCTGCCTAGGCAGGGGGTTGGACTAGAAGAACTCCAAGGTCCCTTCCAACTCTACTATTGTATTGTATTGTATTGTATTGTATTGTATTGTATTGTATTGTATTGTATTGTATTGTATGTCGAGGAGGTTGCCAACTACGTAATGCCTCCACCTTGCCTGGCTCCATCGCAATTCCTTCAGGGGAGATACGGTGCCCCAGGAACTCGATGGTAGTCTGCCAGAACTGACACTTCTCCAGCTTGGCAAATAAGTGATGTTCTCAGTCGCTGCAAGATCAGACGCAAATGATGTTGATGATCCCTCCGGGACATGGAGTAGATCAAGATGTCGTCCAGGTAAATGACGACAAACTGATCCAAAAGGTCCCGGAAGATGTCATTCATGAAGTGTTGGAAGACAGCCGGGGCATTGGTCAACCCGAATGGCATGACCGTGTACTCGAAATGTCCATACCGGGTGCCAAAGGCCGTCTTCCATTCATCCCCTGCCCTGACTCGGACCAGGTTGTAAGCCCTACACAAGTTCAGTTTTGTGAACACCGTTGCCTTCCGGAGCCGCTCCAACAACTCAGGAATCAGGGGCAACGGGTAACGGTTATGTACCGTGATGGCATTCAGGCGCCGGTAATCGCAACAAAGTCTCAGATCCCCGGTCTTCTTTTTTACGAACAAAACTGGGGCAGACAAGGGCGCAGACGAAGGCCGGATAAACCCCCGGGCAAGGTTCTTGTCAATAAATTCCCGCAATGCGGCCAACTCCGGCTCAGACATGGAATATAAATGACCCACCGGGAGTTTCGCATCAGGTACTAGGTCAATGGTACAGTCATAAGGCCGGTGCGGCGGCAGTTGATCTGCCTCCTGTTCGCTAAAGACATCTGCGAACTCCGCTAAATCCGGCGGCACAGTCACCTCGGGCGAACTGGGCACCTGGGCAGCACAAACCTGACGGGTGTGGTTGACACATTGCAAGGACGGGAACGTGATCAAGTTCTGCAACCAGTAGATTTGAGGGTTGTGCGCCCGCAGCCAAGCCAAGCCCAACACCACGGGGAAATGCAGGCCCGAAGCCACGTAAAATTGGATGGCCTCCTCATGCTCCCTGAGGATCAGGCACAAAGGCTGCGTGGTGGCCTTGATAGGCCCAGACAGAAGCACCCAACCGTTAATGGTCTCAACACGCATTGGAGGGTCCACCGGACATAGAGGGACGTTGTATTTAGTAACAAACACTGCATCCATAAAGTTTGTGGTAGCTCCGGAATCGACCAAGGCATGGGCCGGAATTCCCTGCGGACTACCCGACAAGAGAATGTGTGCTGCTAAAATCATGTGCCGTGGAGGCCCCTCCATCTCTGTTCTGGCCTGTGCCCGACCCAAAGTCTCCCTCAGATCGGGCTTCCCCTGTTTCCCGACATGGTGGTCCGTCACGGAGGGGAGGCCGCAGACTGTGCAGCCCCCCTACCCTTCTTGGGGCAAACTAAAGCCAGGTGTCCAGGATCCCCACAGTAAAAACACAACCCCCTGCACGCTGTCTGTCCATCTCCGTGCGTGACAAGCGGGGTTTGGCGGCACCCAACTCCATGGGCTCCTTCCGTGCAACTGTAGTCTCCTGAGGGACCGGCACTCTAGTAACCTCCCGGGATGCTCGGCGAGGCCTCTGCCTCTGCAACTGGCTGTCAATCCACAGGCACAAGTGAACCAACGTGTCGAACATTGGAGGCCTGTCTACCCTCACAAGCTCGTCCTGCAAGTCATCTGACAGGCCGTCCTGAAAAGTGTCCATGAGGGCTGGCTCATTCCAAGCAGAGTCCTGATTAAGCAGCCAGAATTCGCTGACATAATCCTGCAAAGAACCACACCCCTGTTGCAAATTCTTAAGGAATCTGGTGGCTGTTTCCCCCTTAATAAGATCCTCAAACATCAGCCTGAGATGGTTACAAAAACCCTGGAAATCGTCCAGCAGGGGGCTCGGCTGAGAAAGCAAGGGAGTGGCCCACCTCGCTGCTATGCCTGAGAGCAAGCTGATAATAAATCCCACCTTCATCCGGTCGGTGGGAAAGTCCTCCGCTCTCAAGCAAACAGTTTTTGATTTCCATCAAATTTGTCCGGTATAGCCACTAGGCATTTCCTCCATTGCTGGGGGGGGTTTTAGCAGGTGCGTGAAGTTGAGCAACCTGCGCCGTCAGCAAAGCAAGCTGGTGAGCTAAATGAGCGTTCTCAACCTGGAGTTGCTCCATTGTAACTTAATGGAGTTTCATTTGGGGCAGAAGTCAATCTGTTCTGACCCCCCTTCTTCCCTCGCCAATACAGAACACACTCCGGACCAAAACTACTTCGACAGGATTTATTGCACAGACAGACAGACAGATCCTTGGCAGCAATCCACCATGACAAGACTCTCAGAACCCTCCGGCACAGAGACACAATAGCAGCTATCCAGCATGCCAAGCTTCCAAGACAGAATAGTTCCCAATAGTTCCTTTGTTGATTTCTGCAAAGGGTCTATGCACAATCAGTCCTTTTATAGACTGAAGAGGAGTCTACTTATCAGCAGCTGAGAGCCCTTACCGCCGGTAACTGCGCCCTTGCTCCTTGCGCCTGTGGGCGCGGCGGTAACGAGCATCTAAGAACTCCCTGCTGATATCTGAGTCACTGTCCCATGACTCCTCCCCACTGCTCCAAGGCATGGCATCAGGAGCCCCCCTCCTTTGGCTCTAACCGCTGCTCCATGCCTCAGGCGCCTCCTGGTGGCCGACCAGACTCTCTGATCCCTGCTCAGAGTCAGAACCCTGCCCAGGATCCTCCTCATTCTCCAGATCCGACTCATAGGGACCCTCGCTGTTGGAGTCTGGTGGCAGCTCCAACGGCTCCTGCTGGGCCACAACATGGGTGATATGTTTAGCAAATACGATTTGGTTTTGTGGATTGCCCAAAGCTGATATTGCCATTCCTCAAACTATATATAACACCTGCCTTCTCCCTGATGTGGTGATTCAGTAGGCTAAAAGAATTGTGACAAATCTGACAAACCCTGTAAGAAAAAGGGCAAAGCATAGGGAAAATGGACCCTTGCAACAATTGAGAAAAGGGGACTATATGTTAAGAGTGCTGGAGTTAGGTCAAAGCTTAATCAATCAGTCTGACCCTGCCCTTGGTCAAAAATACTGGTTGTGTTTTTCTGCTAGACCTTTACCTTATCATGCTCTTTCAGTTGAACCAGATCTTTGAAAAAACCAGAACAAAAACATAACAACAACAACAACAAAGCCACGATAGTCTTTGTCAAGGGAGGTAGATGGGGAACCAAAACGGCAGAAGCCCAGCTACATGGCGATCTGTATGACTCACTAAAAGACTGGAGATGAGCCATCTCCCCATTGTTGTCCCCATAGCAGTTGGTGTAGAAATTATAGGGTCACTCTCCTTGTGCATCAAACAATATCAGGAACCTGGCATTCCTGTAGGGTCACTATCATAAATGTACCTTGCCCCCAGGAAAACCCTTATAGACCTGAGATTAACTCGCAGCATGTCTCCTTCTGTCACAAGCTCTTCCAACAGAAAGTCACTTTCTCGCTCCCACCTCCAGTTGTTTTTAACTGATGGGAGGGGAATCTGAGTACTGGAAGGTGCCCAAGGCCATTCCAACCACCCCGACTTCCCGTTTGACTTTCAATACAATCCACTACAGGAGTTTGTGTTTACTTTCCCCCTGGAAACACCAGTTCTCAATATCTCTTTGAAGGACCAGTCCTCAAGAATAAGCTAATGGATCTTAATCAAGAAGTTCCATTACAGTCCCTAACTGGTATGTTCCTAGCAGGAACCTTACAAGTCTGGACAAATGAAAGTAACCTCCGAGCCCATGCCTTCTCCATGAACATCGGGGTATGTGTAGGAGAAAATGGAGTTTTCTTTGTGGAAGAAATACCTATCTGTACTTGTCCACTAATTGGACTGGCACATTCACCCTAGTACACCTCCTCCCCAAAATGGGGGTGGTAAGTGGGGAACAGGTCCCTCATGGGACATGTCCAGAAAAAAAGTGCTGCTCCTACTTCCACTATTAGCAATCTTGGGAATAGGGACAGCAGTTGGAACGGGAGTAGGTGGAATGACCCATTCCATTACACAGTTCAGACAACTGTCGGAAGAATTCCAAGAAAGCCTGAACCAAATTGCTGGCACCTTGGTTGAAGTCCAGGACCAGATAAATTCCTTGGCAGCCATGTTACAGAACCAGCATGCCATAGATCTTTTAACTGCTAAAAAGGTGGGCTATGTGTATTCCTGGGAGAAGATTGTTGTTTCTATATGAATAGATCAGGAGCAGTTTGGGGGGTGGTCAAAGAACTATCGAGCTTCCTCTATTGGTCAAAAAGTACAAGGAACAGATGTGTGGTTCTCTTGGCTACTGGGAACAGGTTGGATCAAGCAAATGCTATTTCTTTTATTATGTGGAATCGCAGGTTTAGCCTTCCTTCCTTGCATAATACCATTGTTTAAACAACTCATTATGAGGTCTGTAAAAGAAACATGGGCTGAAAAGGAGTTAATGTTAATGGAAAGCCTAATCCCACATACCCTCAAGGAAGATGATATTCAAATTGCACTCTTAGAAGTAGAGAAAGTGATTTTGGAAGATAAGCCCTAAGATGTGTATTGCTTATATCGTTGCTTTTTTGCTATTCTGTATCCTGCATGCTTATATTGTTAATCTAAGAGGCTAGACTCAATTGTGGGCATTAATAGAGTCTAGAAGGGGGGGGGGATAAAGTAGAATAAAATATGGATTAAAATATAAGAATGAAGACGTAGCATAAAAGGGACAGTTTTAGAAGCTTGCTTAAAGAGACAGGGAAATGTCATCAGTCTTCAACCACAACATGTTTCAACAAACGTCTCTATGTCAAAAGTCCAAAACCACAAGGTTCAATTAAAGTTCGTTAATGACATGTAGTCCATACCTGTAACAAAAGGAGAAGTAAGACCCCCATCTCCTTATAAGGCTTTTTCCTCAAGGTAACCAATAAGAAATGAGTTAAATGTTTCCGTGCACGCTGTCTTTGAGAATGTATAAGAATGCGTGTTTTGATAAGAAAGGTTGTTAAGAATTTGCAATGTTAGCTATGTGCTAACTTTCTGAACCTGGCTGCCAAATAAACAAGACTGTCATTTTCTGCAACAGTATCACACTCTACCATTAAGAAAACAGAGTGGGAAATTCCCAGACTTAAACCAAAGGTGCTTTTTTTCAAGAGGCAATTGAACTTTCTGGTTTTTCTTTGAAAATGTTTCCCTTCTCATCCAAGAAGCTTCTTCAGCTGTGACTGGATGGTGGGAAATAGAAGAATTTCCTTGCAGACAACAAACAAACAAACAAACATCCTTCCATTTCCCACCATCCAGTCGGACTGAAGAAGTTTCTTGGATGATAAATGAAACATCTTCAAAGAAAAACCAGAAAGTCCATCTGCTTCTTGAAAAAAAGCACTTTTGGGACAACCATGATGTGGATGACTGAGAATCACTACAGACATTTCCCAGGCTTAATTTCCCCACCCCTTTTTTTTGTTAGCGTTGGGAGAACAATAATATTCATTCTTGCTAAGGCAGGTAAAATGGGGATGAGTGAATGGGCAAGACTGTTTAGAATAGTGGTAGAACCACATGCTATGCTGCCTGACTAGCAGGTTGCAGATCCTATGGGTCCTCTACTTGGGTTATGTTTGGACTGTGAAAGTCTGAACAACCTCTTAGGCATAGCAGTAAGAGAGGTAGAAAATGTATTCCTAATTTTTTTTTCTGCAATAATATCCTGTGATTTTTAAAAAAAATAAAATATAATAATAAAATCATTAAAGACTGAAAGCTGGAGCTGAGGCTTTTAAAAGTAACAATTTTATTAAATGTTTCTTCTTAATTAATGTCCTTGATGACCGAATAATAAATGAAATTTGCTTGAATTAGTCAATTTTTGGTATGTGCATATATTTGGAAATACAAAAAAAATAGATGCACAGAAGAGTAATTAAAAAAAAATTAACAAAAAGGAATATATATACTAAGTGCAGGAACATTAACCATTAGCAGGATAAAGGGTAGGAATGTGAAAACAGGAAATTGTAATTGATATTGGAATTGGAAGGAAAAAAGAAGGGAGGGAGGAGGTGTTAACATTAGTTTTAAGCAATGCATCTGTCAGGCCCAGTGAAATTTAATTGAGAGCAATTCTTTATTTTCTCACATCTAATAGAATCTTGCCAGATTAAAGCTATAAACTTCCAAACTACTAGATATTTCCTGAGAGATTCTAGGGCATGGGCTGCATATGGCTTGTGCAGGACCACGAGACGCTCTGCCCACATCACCCTGCCCATCCTTTGCCCGAGCGCAGGACTTACCTTTGGGAGCCCCGCAGGCTGGAACTGAAAGGTAAAGTCAACAATTTTGGCCCGCAGAGACAAAAAATGAGCTGTTTTTGGTCTGCAGAATGCTTCTGGATGAGGGGAGGGGTGAAAAACGGCCCATTTTTCACCTCCCCCACCTCCAGAAGATAGATGGAGAGAGAGACAGAGAGAGAGAAGACAGGGGGGGAGAGAGGGAGAAAGAGAGGGGGGGAGAGAAAGAGACAGAGAAAGAGAGGGGGAAAGAGAAAAGAGAAAGAGAGAGAGGGTGAGGGAGAAAGAAAAAGAGACAGAGAGGAAGAGAAAGAGAGAGGGAGGGAGGGAGGGAGGGAGAGAGAGAGAGAGAAATTTCTCAAGCTCCTAACCTCTTCTCCCTTTCCCATACAGCTCAGAATCGCAGAGTCTCTTAATTTGGGCTTCTGTCTGGAATATAGTGCCTCCTTCCTAGGAAATGATGGGACTCCTGCTAGGAATTCCCCCCCACTTCCTTCTCCAGGTGCACATTCATTCATAGCATCAGCATCATTAAAAGCTGTATCAATCAGTCATAAACCCTAAAAATAATCTATCAGACCTGCAAGCCATCTTTTCTTTTGGTTTGGATTTCAGGCCTAAACATTCTTCTTAGAAAGTCAATGTCGCTTTTGTCTCTGCACCTGGCCAGATGTGGATGGGAGGACTCTGTCTTTGGTGCAGTGGAAGATTGGACCATGTGATGAACTTGTGGGTGTTGGGGCAGGATCTTCAACTTTCAACTGGGTGGGAAAACGTGGAAACTTTTAGATTCAGGTTTTCCCAGATGTGCCAACATGACACCTCCAAAACGGGCCATTTTGGTGAGGGTTACAGAGTGCAAAAACCTTTCCCCCCCTCTTTTGGAAAACTCTTTAACTGATTGATGAGAATTACATTGATCAAGTGCTGTGCCAGCAGAAACAAAGTCTTAGGTGATGCAGATTATCAGTGATTTCTTTCTGCAGCACATGGATAAATACACCTGGAAACATCTACCTACCTACCTACTCTCTCTCTCTCCCTACTTATTTACTGTATTTTTTCTCTCTCTCTCTTTCTCTCTCTATCCCTCTACCTACCTCCCTACCTACATACTTACCTACTCTCTCCCTCCCTCCCTATCTACTGTATTTCTCTCCCCCCTCTATCTACCTACGTACCTACCTACTCTCTCTCTACCTACCTACTGTACTTCTCTCTCTTTCTCTCCCTCTCTATCCCTCTATCTACCTACCTACTTTTTGTAAAAAAAATCCTCTTCAAAACCTTGGTGTGTCTTATACTCCGAAAAATACGGTAACTACTGTTTGTATTAGCACAGTTTCCCAGGCTAAAATGCAATTGGCTGATTTATGGCTGTATATACTATGCCAACCCAACCAGGGATGGAAGGGATGCACATTTAAGACAGGGATGAAGGGAAGGGAATCTTCATAATGATTCTGCTTCTTTCATTGATAGCTTGACATGACAACTGCAGATACTCAGACCATATGTGGGACTTTGTCTATGTTGGCTTACTGACCAAGAAGGAGAGCAATATAAAGTGTGGAAATAGTAGCAATGGCAGTAGTTCCTCAAACTATCTATCACACCATGGGGGTGAAAGGTCCTTAGATTTCATAAGACCAATGTCACAGAGCCTATCCCTCTTGAGCATTGTGAAACTATGTTGCAATTTATTTGTCACTAAGACTTAAACTATCTGCATTGAGATATGCTTAACATTCTTCCACAAGATTGTAAATCTTTAAATCCCAAGATTTAGTTTTAAGGCTTAAGCGCCATTGAATAAAGTGCTACTTCCAAACCAGTAGTCTGCAAGTTTTATGCTTTTGGAAATTTCCTTTAAGAATTCCTGAACCAGATTCATTCGATTTATCTCCCTATCTGTTGTTTTTTTAAATAAAGTTTTTGTTTTTTTTAATACAAATAACATATTTATGAACAAAGCATTGTTCAGGTTTTCCTGCTACATGTCCAGGTACATCCTCTTTTATACATAATGCATTTTACATCATAATTCTATTTCCAATTTCAACTCTATTATTCTCTTCTCATATTTTCCATCTTAAACTTATTTTCTTCTTGTTATATAAAAAATATCATTAATTGCCCCTTCAAAATTATACCAAATTATCATTTCATGATTCCTCTTTTCATCTATTTTACCCTAATGAAACCATCTAGTTATTTTTTTATTTTCCGTTCCCTTTTCTTTTATTCTTGTTCTTCAATTAAGCTCTCTTACACTCTTCTATTTCCTGGCCTGAGTGCTCCATCTAAATTTCTAGTTTATCCTTGCCCTCCAAAGTTTCACACACATTTTTTAACATCTCATATAGTTCATTATACATTCATAATACCAATTTATCAAATTAACAATTTTTTCATCGTAGTTCTGTTTCCATTTCCAACCCAATTTATTCTTTCCATTTATTCATCTTAAACTTATTTTCTGATTTCAGGTTTTCCATTTTCCATTCTATTATCTTATACGTATTCTTTGTTTCAGACTTTCTCATTTTTACAATATATACATCTATATACAATATTTCCATATCTATTGCTTTCTAAGTTCATGCCATCTCTTTTCATTGTGTTTGCTATATGTTTCTTATGCATTGATTTTACATCTCTTTTCGAGCCAATTATACCACCTGTTTCATATCTTGTAGTACTCTGTTTCCTCTCTATCTCTTAGTTCCATCGTTAGTCTGTCTATTTCTGAGCATTCTAGCACCTTTTTAAACTCATGCGATGAAGAAGCTGAGAGATCACCATCCCTGCATCTGGAACCGGAAGAAGAAACAGACCTGCATGGAGGAGAATGGTTAAAAAACCTGTGTTTAATTCCTGCTGCTATGCCTCGTTCGATAGCCTCAGATATGATATCAGCCATGCCAGGTGAGTAAGAACGACAGCGGCGGGGTGGGGGAGAAATGTCCTCCTGGTAGAGGGGATCCTCATCAGGAGTGATGCTCCTGCCACCCACAAATTCATCCCCACTGTTGGCCAGATCACCCGTGCCCCTGGCATCCTCAGGTTGGATCATGGATGCAGCAGGGGAGAGATCATCCTCCGAATCGGAAGAAAGGTCAGGAGGAGGATTAGGCTGAATGGGCCTCTGGGTCTGAAATAGACAGGATTCTGTGTTTTTGGTCTTGGTTCTGGCCTTGCTGGGAGGGGCCTGAGTCGCAGTGTCCCTTTCCTGGGGGGTGGATCGGCTGTACCCCTGTGACTAGACCTCGCGGTCTTGGAAACAGGCTCAGTAGGGGAGGCCTTCGGGGCAGATCTGCGCCTGTGTGCCCCAGATGAAGTGGACTCGTTGGTGGGTGGAGGCACTTGAGGCTCAGGGGCAGGAGAGGCCATGGCCTGTACTCACGGCTTGATGAATAGTCAAAATGGCCACTGGAGCTCTTCATGCCAAAACAAAATAGCCACTGAGGCTACAGAGCCTATGGGCTGGGCGCCACAAGGTAGCCGAGGCCACGAAACTAGGGAGGGCGTCGAAAGCCCTGCAGAGAGGCTGCAGAGGCTAAGGAAGCAGCAGCGATAGTTCGGCGGCGGTGGGAGCGCTGAGGAATGGCAGCGGCGCTTCCTGGCAGCGGCGCTTCCCGGTGGTGGCTTCTGGGCCACCGAAGAAACTTCTGTGGCTGCTGGCAAGTTCGGGAGGCAAAAACCTTGAAGAATCCCTGGCAACCCCCCTCAGTAAGCCCAAAGGCTAACTGAGAGTCATGGCTCCAAAGGGAGGAATCCAAGAAAACCTTTTTTTTTTCTTCCTTGCAATTTGGAGATGAATTCAAGCCAATTAATTTTGATTAGAGAAGCCAATTGAAGTTTTTAAGTAGAAAGTTGAGGAGAGAGCAATTAGCACAGCCAGTTCAAATCGAACTGAATCTAAAAAAGCAGGAGGATATTCCTCAGAGGCGATGACATCACTTTGGTAGACTCAATTCTATTGGTTTCTGACTGAGTTAACCCATGCATGACCGCTGTCTCCACCAACTCTGGAGAATAGCAACATATCTACTTTAAGCTTGATCAAATAAACCAACTTAATCAATTAATTAATTTAATTTCTGTAGCTGCGCAATTCAATCAAATGACTCCTGGTAGCTTGCAATTCTAAAACTATAAAACAATGAAAAAATAAACAAAACAGTCAAAACATCCAGAAAATGCCTTCCTTTTAACAATCTTTATCTTTATTGATCAAGATAATGATGAAACTTGATATCTTATTCTCTGTCCCACAAATATTCTTCAATATGTCCAATTTTGAAGTGTTTTATTTCATTCAAGAATAGAATAAAATATTAAATTAGTAAGATAAATTTAAGTGTTCTTAAATTGTAATCTTCAGTTCCTTCCAGTTTCCTTTAGGCTCCAACTTTCAAAGTTCCATCCAATATTTTTTGTTATAAGAATTCACAACAGCAATATTTTCTACAGGATTCTTATAATGTATTTCTTGAAATTTTATTTTACATTCATGTGGACTCTTAGTTCATTTCCAACTTTCCAACATTCTAATTATTCTTGTGATTAAGAAAGCTCAGCAAACTTTGTCCATTTGGGCTGCATTATAATTGTAAATTTGGTTGCAATCCCTTGACTCCCACCCCCTTGACTTTCAAGCTCACCACAGAAAAATTCAGTATCTGCAGTCTATTCATGAGAAGCGGTGCCCAGAAAACAAGTGGGCAATCTCACAATCATTTTCTGGAGATATTTTGCTGGTCAGAATTCATTGCCTGGCCACCAATCTCCAGCACAATGTCATCCCTGCTCTTTCAGGGACATCTAATCCCTGAAGTCATAAATTTAGTTTTGACTGTTTAGACTCTAGGACTTTTGCAAATAGAATGCAATACCATTAATTATTTCACCAAAGTCAGTTGATAATTGGTAATAGAAGTTCGTTCCAAAAGGAGGGGGCGAGGATGGCTCAAAGTGGCATAAATAATAGTACAAATATGACTGCACAATATCACTGCACAAAGAGAATTTTGATTGTAGTAGGGAAGCAGAAAACTAAATCTTATCTGCAGGACAATTCACTATGGGTGTCCTTAAATCTTTAATAGTGAATCAGTGTTGAAATTAACTTCCATCTTAATATTATTTATTTATTTAATTTATATTGCTGCCTATTTGACCATGGCAACTCAAGGTGGCTTATTGTTTTACACATTTAAAACAATAACAACTAACAAAAAGAATCAAATAAATTAATATAGTACAATATAACAAAATCACTCACCTCCTCCCACCCCCTATCCCAGTCACAGAAGATCACAAGAGCTATTTGATTTCTCCATCCTGCTCTGGGTTCCCCAGGCTGGCTGGCAGAGCCAGGTTTTCAGCGCCTTCCGGAAAAATATTAGAGTGGGGGCCATTCTAATATCTAGGAGAATGATATTAGAGAGAGGAAGCCACCACACAGAAATACCTTTTCTGGGTACCTTTTCTGGGTTCTACCAGGTGTATCTCCCTCGGGGATGGGACCTGCAACATTCCCTGCATCCCTGCTCTGATGGGTCAGGCAGATGTGACTGGCAAGAGACAGTCCTTCAGATAACCTGGTCCCCAAGCCATAAAGGGCTTTAAAGGTAACAACCAGCACCTTGAATTGCACCTGGAAGCAAATCAGCAACCAATGCAGCTCCTGCAAGAGGTGGTACATGTGCACAAAACCATGTGGGCTGCTGCATTTTGCACCAACTGGAGCTTCTGGATGCTCTTCAATGGCAGCCCTATGTAGAGCGTGTTGCAATAGTCAAGACAGGAAGGGACTAGGGCATGAGTGACTGTGAGTAGGGACCGTTGGTCCAGGAAAGGGATAACTGGCGCACAACTCACAGTTGTGCCAAGGCCCTCCTGGCCACAATCACATATTAGCCTATGTATGAAGCCTATGTACAAATGAATCTCATATTATGAAATATTGCAAGGGTTCTTAGACTTAGACATCCAGACAAGGCAACTGAGTTTAAAAGGAACAATGTACCTATAAATTTTATCAAATTAGAAGTTAGGTCTATATGAATAAATTTAGTGTGATGCATGATATTTGAAAATCATTCAGTGTGCAAATAAAATAATAAAATGAAAACAAAATGAAATACAATCTGATATAGCAGAAACACCTATATAAATAGTATTAAACCAGAGTAACAGCAGCTCAAATTGCTAATCCAATTTCCACCAAAATGTGAATAAAGAAATGGCAGTTGCTGAAAATGACTATTTAAAATCTCATAAACCTGCAGAAGCCCTTGTTTTTAATTGACTATACCTACTGAACAAAGAGCTGTGAATTATTTTACACAGCTAATGTCCTTTACAAATTATAAACAAAAATATTTGGTGCATGTTATCACTCAGGCAAATGCATATTTTTTAAAGAAAAATCCCACTGAATTTTATCGGATAGAAAAATTAGCAATTTTAACCAGATTATCATTTATTTTAGCAGCTATATTAATAAATGTGGCACAGAAATTTCAGTGCAACCTGACCACTGAAGACTAAACTATTGATCCTACTGATAGGGGAAAAACTCTATAGAACAAATATAAAACAAATTACAATGCATATTCAGCGCAGACATCTTAAATCAATTTCATCCTTATTTGAAGTTCCTGTAGTTCCATCTTTCATTTTAAAAGGCTGAATTTCAAATTTTAAAATCTCAGGACTCAATTTGTACTCAACTTGTAAAATTCCTAATATCATCCGGCATGCTGCTCAAAGTTTTATTAGAGTTATCAAATAATAGCAAGGAAAAGGAAAGAAATTTGAGTTGATTTAAAATATTTTCTTGTACTTACCAATTGTCTTACTCATTGTATTTTTCAGCTTTATTCCTGCAAGTTTTGTAAGAGGCAGGTGTTGTTTTTGAATAGGCCAAATGACCCTTTCTCCTTTTATTAGGTTAGCTGTGGTGTCAGTGTACACTGCTGATGGGTGGAGATAGAATGAGGGAATTGAAACATAATATTGACTTTAAAAGTTTACAAAATACATTAAACATATTAAGGAGATTACACAAAGATCATTTAGATAAATGGCTTTTCTGAAATAAAAGAAAGCCAGTTTTCATTAGCAAGAGGAAGCTATTACATGAAAAGAATATAGAATACAGTATCATTTGTTCCTTATGGAAACATAGTTTCTCCCACAGGCCAAAGGTTTAATAGCAGAGCCATATACATTTCAGATTTTGGAAAACCATGTCTTACTTTGTAGGCTACATATGTAGCATTTTCCTGCAACTTTTTAAATCAGTCACATTTCCCCCCAAGTAATACAGATAGTTCTTGACTTACAATTACACTTTGTGTAAGATGAATGAACATATAAATCTGATACATAAATAAATGTGTTCAAGCAGAACCTAGACAGCCATCTGCCGTGGATACTTCTTGTACTTAACAGGTTGAACCCAATGGCCTAAATTCTGATTCTAATATATTTGTCAATTATTAAACATTTCCAGAAGGGAAGTCGCATTTATTTGTTAATGAAACAAAAAATATATAACCCATAACATAAATATTGTGTCTTGTTTGATGTTTGGTCTGGGGTGATGAGCAAATAGGATTTGTAAACCATAAGTGTCTTCTCTACCTGTTTGACCTTGAAATTCACAAATGTTTGGAAGCCATATCAAGGAAGAAAGGATTAATGTGTTGTGCAGTTCCAGGCAATTTTGATACCACATAACAATGTATAAATTCTAAGATTTAAGCTTTAATATAATTCCACACCAATATGTAATCTTATCCTCTTTAGACTAGAGCAGGGGTCCTCAAACTTTTTAAACAGGGGACCAGACTGTTGGAGCGGGGGCAGACCGGCTGGGTGGGCATGACTAGGTGGTCATGTGACTTGTGGACGTGGCTAGGTCATGTGACTTGGTGGGCATGGTCAATTTAACAGTCCATTGAACAATGCCTTTTCTTTTTACTATATCGTTTTTTCACTTGTTTAGGAGTCTAGTGGTCCACTTCAGGAAACTCAGTTTTGCAGCCATTCTTCTCAGCCCTAAGGAGCTTGAGAAATCGTTTTCTCTCCCTCTCTTTCCTTCTCTCTCCCCCTCTCTCCCTATCTTTGTCTCTCTTTCCTTTTCTCCCTCTTTCCTTCTCTCTCCCCCTCTACCTCTCCTTTTCTTTTTCTTTCTCTTTCTCTTCCCCCTCTTTCTCTCTCCCCCTTTCTGTCCCCCTCTCTTTTTCTCTCTCTATCCCTCTCTTTCTGTCTCTCTTTCTCTATCTATCTTCAGGAGGAAGGGGAGGTGAAAAACAACCTGTTTTTGAGCTCCTTTCACCTCCCCCTCCAGAAGCATTCTGCAGGCAAAAACGGGTTGTTCTTGCCCATTTTTGGTCTCCTTTCATCCTACCCCACCCCCCGAAGCATTTTGCAGTCTAAAACCAGGCAAAAATGGGCCGTTTTCATCTGTTTTTTGGCTTCCTTTCCACTCCCCACCCCCCACCAGAAGCATTCTGCAGACCAAAACAGTAAACAGTAAAGTAAACTGTAAACCTTTCAGTTCCAGCCCACAGGGCTCCCGAAGGTAATATGGCCCGTGGGCTGTAGTTTGAGGACCCATGGACTAGAGCATAGCAGTGGGGAAAGAGGTTGAAGATTATACAGTATATTCTGTTCATGGACTCTGTTCCTGTTTATTGAGTATTGAAGAAATATGTTTGGTAAATTAAAAAAATAGATGAAAAAACAAATGGCACTTTAAGAAAACAAATTAAAAAACAAAAGTAAATGACCAGTGGGAGGCAAAAGCAATAGAGATGGTTTGGTCAAATACAATGAACACTGAATCACAAATACATATACCCAGGAAGGATCAAGAGGAATGAGAAATTTGTGGTTGAGAGTTGAGAAGGTTCTCAAAGAATAGTAAGATGTTTCAAGAACAAAAGGAAATATACAAAGCAATGTTTGAATATGGCTGTAGGAAAAATAGTTTGTAAGGATAACAAGGTATGGAGAGACATAGTGAGTTGTTTTCGGGTAAAGTAGATTAGTTCTATTTGTTTTATTCTTATGGTGAGGCTTTGATGTTTTTTCCTTCTTACTTCTATGAATATATATTTTATATTTTTCACTACATATGTGTAGATATAGTTTTGCATAAAGACATGATGCCTTAACTACTAAGGTGACCAACTTTTTTACAATGAAAAGGAGGACAAAACACATTCTATTGTCCAAAATGCTAAGGTGACCAACTTTTTTACAATGAAAAGGAGGACAAATAAATTGGAAAAAATATATCGTAAATAAAAGAAATATTTTATTCATTGCAACAATAATACACTAAAATATGATATATGCATAATTAAAACATTTGCAACATTTTATATTGTAATTATGCTTACATGCCTGTTAATTATTATTTAAATGAGTACTTTTCCATTGAATTAATATTTTTTGTCAATGTATCATCTTCTAACAATATATTGTAAATATGTGAAAAAAAATATCCTTCATATTGAATTTTACGGCAAGTGCTGCAGCTAGAGTATCAACATTCAATCTCGATTTCTCACTTGTCGAAAAATCATTGGCAATTGAAAAAAACTCTTTCAACTGTTGCATTAGTTCCAGGGCAGCACAACGTAAATTGAACAAGTATAAATAAATGTTCACATGGAACATGTTCATTTTTGAAATGGCTGAAAATATCCACCCATCTTTTATCAATTTCAATATGTTGATTTTCCCATTGTATTAATTTTTCAGAATTTAAATATATATTCAGTCTTCTAATTTCTTCAAAGAGACAATTGTTGTCTATTTTAATGTCTAGCATTTCTTTAATGTCTAGCATCGAAAAGGAGGACATGTAGGAGGACACTTTTCGAGGGAGGACAGAACTTACAAAAGAAGGACTGTCCTCCCTAAAGGAGGACGGTTGGTCACCTTATTAACTACATGATTTTAGTCCCGCCCTAGGTATGAAGTCAGCTTGTTGACTTTGGTCTAGTCACATTCTTATAGCCTTAGGTAGGAGGTAATAGCAAACCACTTTGAAAATACTTGCCAAGAAAATTTCAAGGACTAGTTCTGGCAACCTCTGAGAACTGGATATGATTGAATGGGGAAAAACACTGTATATATGCAGTTCATATATTTATACTTGATTTTCTTGGAAACTGCTAGAATAGATGCGGAAGTTTGCATTTATTTTAGATAAATATTGAGACTTTCCTAACCAACCTTACACAATTTCCCACCCTGGATAAGCAATACTATCATTAGGAAGAAAAAAACCACACCCTCCAAATAAATGTTGTTGAAGTACATATTTGGTACATCAAATTTACTAGTTTTTATATAGAGAATCTTAACCTCAGAGGACATTCTGAGAAGTGTGGGGCAGAAAAAGGTGATCTACATCTCTCCAGAGCTTTGGCATATTTCCCACAGCCCATCAAAATATCACCTATTTCATGACACTGAAGAGGAAATTATTAAATAATCTAACTGTATCTAATTCAAACCATTAAACACATTATCCTGACTGTAACTACTAGGAGCACAGTATAAAACTCAGCTTTTAAAAACTTGTGGATGTATCTTAGGATGTAGTAAATTAGTAAATTCTCAAAATTGTAAAGCTATGGAAACCTTACCACAATTGATGCTGAACTGTCTGTACAAGGATTTATAGGTGTTGTCAATTGTATTTACAGGTAGGATGGAAATACACATTTTCTATAACTAATGTCTTTTAGACTGGTGGGCCATAAAGAATTTTGGGAGTTGAGTCCAACAGTCAGAAGTAGAGATATACAACTAGAGAATACTTAACCCCATATCTACAGATAACTCAATCTAGCAGCTTCATGTAGAATGGAGAAAGCAGACCTCAGGGAACCCCATAAAGAAGAGGCAGACTTCTCTTGCCTATATTTGAACCTACCCTAGAAGAAGGAAGTTCTTGTTTGCACAAATTAACAATAAAACAAACCAAAATCAGACCCTATTAAGTTGGCCTCTCTGAGGATGGAGAAATATCCAACAGCTATGAACCTGGAGATATTATTAGGCATAGGACTAGTGCAAAAACTCACAAACATTTATTTATCAATTTATTTCTTACTCTCTTTTTGTGATTAGTCAGCTTAACATAGAAAAGGGAAAACCTATTGCATTTAGTACCATATCTTTCTTAAGAATTGTGAAATATCTTTTATTTGAGTTAGTCATGGTAAATTGTGTAATAATTATTCACCAAATATTCTCAAATGTCACGGATATGATGGCTGTCCTTTTTTCCAAAATTCTGTTTATGGTTGTTTTTGAAATAGTTCAGTGTGATTTAAGTATTTTGAATATCCAGCACAACAATATCTACTATAAGGACATCATGGCAATTCTGTATTTTCACTAAATCTGGAGTCCTGTTTTATTTGTTTATTCCTTTCCTGTGTTACGAATTAAAAGCCTATTGCATTCTATTTATTTTTCTTCTTCAGACAGATTTGCTGTTCTGGTAGAGATGGTGCTGTGTGAAGTAACAGAAGTCCAAGGAGAGAAATGGATATTCCGATCCACCATAACAGGTCATATATTTCTTCAAACAACAGCCTTCCTAAAAAGGCCTAAAAGACAGGAGGAAGAATAATCAATAGTAAATTGTACTCTGATCAGTGCGTAAATTTCTCAGCTGCAGTAAACTGAAGATGCATAGATTATCTTTAAGACATTTGCACAAGAATAGTATTTTGGACATATTCAAAAGGTTCTTTGTGTATAACATTCAAAGGCTATACAATAGTTTAGGATTTAAATATACCATTTAGAAAATAGCTAGGGACTATCAAAAGAAATCACCCAATACTATCAACTCACACATGCTTGCTAAAACCTCCTTATTTGTGCATTCAGAGTACTGAGTGTGTTAAATGTTCCAGTTCCAGAAAGTTCTGTCACCAAAATGGATTTTCTAAATCTAGGCAAACTGTTTGGTTTTGGACTACTTGCACTACATTCAGAACACTCACGAGTGGTACAGCAATACAAGGCTACTATGATATTCTGCCTTAAAAAAAAGAGAGGGTCTCCTTTTGGGGTTTCCATCAATCATATGGTCTCACTATACTCACTGAAAAGATGAAGTTGGATGTTGTTGATGTCACAGTTACTGTAGCTGAGGAGGAGGAATATCTTAAAGCTTTAGCAAACAAAGTCCACATTATGGCATTGCACACAAACACTAGACCACCACAAACTATTCCAAGTATTATGGATACCTGCAGAACAATTGGGAGCAAAAATTATGATCTTTTCTATACATTTTACAAACATTCAATTCAAAGCAGGCAACAACAGATATGCAGAAGTCATGTAGAACTCAGCTCTGAATATTACATTATTAAATACATTTTTTTTTAAAGAGAGAAGGATGTTGCTGTAGGAAATCTTATGAAAGACACTGCTCATGATTCAGATTTGCTTTGCAAATGGTATATCAATGTTTCATCATCTTGTACAGGTAATCCTCGACTTACAACCAATCACGATTAAACCCAAAATTTCTATTGCTAAGTGAGACATGTGTTAAGTAATTCACATTTGTTAATCACTTTTTTCAGTGCTGTTGTAACTTCAAACAGTCACTAAATGAACTATTCTAAATTGAGGATTACCTGTATTTGATTCTGAAAGTTAAAAGGAATAGTAACTTTAAATTGTGCAAGATTGTGCCAAAATTCCTCACTGAAATGGAAATAGTATTTCACTCGCCATATTTTGTTAATTATCCCTGTAAGTGTAACATTAATGCCAGAGCAATTGAAATAGATATACACTTCCAGAGTATATCAATTTTACTTAAAGTCATGTAAACACCAAGTTGAGGAAAACTAATTTAGGTATCCAAATCCATGAGCCAGCTACAGTGATAAGAATTAAAAATTACCCATCAGGTGATGAGGGCAGAAATTAGTCAATTAATCTGAATAAGCACACTATAAAGAAAAATAATTCATGTATTTCCATGTTTCTGACAACAGTGCACAGTGGGACAAAATGCATAAAATGCACATGCAAGAATGTGGTGTGTTCTCACTCAGACATCGGATGCTCCACCGGATGAGTAAAACAAACAAATGTGTTTGTTTTACTCATAGTTCATTTTTGTAATTTTTTGACGTTTCCTTATACAATACATAGCACCACACATAATTGAACTGTATTTTTATAAAAATAAAGGAATGTGTAAAAAATTATTTCTCTTTTTTAAAGAACAATTCCTACCAAAACTTTGGAGGACTCAAATCATCTGTTATCAGGTTAGGAGACAATTTGTTTTTCCCCAGATCCAGATTAGCATTTCTTAACTAACTGCTTTTCCCCAACTTAATATTTCTCAGTTGTTTGTAGGGAACTAATCTTTAAACAAATTGTTTTGTAAATTCTATTATTGAATTAGATACCAACTGCATTTAGCAAATACTGTTTTTGGGTCTTTGGGCCACTAGTTTTGGGTCTTGCATGGCTGAAAAAATGGAACCCCAAAATTAATTGGAAGCAAGGCACCATAAGAGTTCAGATGCACGTGACTTTTGCTGAGAATCCACACAAAGAAACTGAGGGGGCAGAGCACCAAGAAACAGCAATGTCCACTTACCCTATCCCAACCCAGGGCATGCCCAAAGAATACAAAGATTTGGCTGAAGTTTTTAGCAAAAAACTCTCTGACGAGCTCCCCCCTCTCATTGCTCCACTGACTGCGATAGAAGGCCTACCCGGTGCCAAACTCCCTAAACCCAAGATATATAGTATGTCCCCAAGGGAGCTGGAAGAACTGAGGACATTCATTGAGAAAAACTTAGCAAGGGGTTTCATTGAGCCAGCCCGACCAAAAATTGTAGCCCCAGTGTTATTTAAAGAAAAAAAAGATGGCTCTAAACATCTCTGTGTCGATTTTAGAAACTTAAATACGATCAGTGTGGAGAACATGTACCCCCTCTCCCTCATGAAAGACATGCTAGCACACCTCGCTAAAGGGATTTTTTTTTTCAAAACTGGATTTAAGGGAGGCTTACTACCATATCAGAATTAAAGCAGGAGATGAATGGAAAACGGCATTTAACGCCCCTCTTGGATGCTACCAATTCAAAGTGCTCCCATTAGGGCTACAAGAGGCCCCTGCAGTGTTTATGCAATTAATAAACTGAGTCCTACATGAGCATTTGTAAAATGGCTGTTTGTTATATTTAGATGACATTTTGTTATATACTGAGACCAAAGCAGAACACGTAAAACTAGTCTGGGCTGTTCTGAACAAACTCCGCTCTACCAAACTTTATGCTAAACTCTCTAAATGTGAATTCCACCAAGAAAAAATCAATTATTTAGGGTACCGCATTTCACAGTAGGGCATAGAAATACAGTAGATCCTTTAAAAGTGCAGGCAGTACTTGACTGGGAACCACCCAGAACACATAAACAGTTACAAAGCTTCCTGGGATTCACCAACTTTTACCACCAGTTTATCCCCACTTTCGCCCAGATTGCTCTCCCAATCACCAAGTTTTTAAAAACAAAGGGGAAGGGAAACCCGAAACCGAAGCAGCCTTTGAACTGGACAATGGAATGACAAGCTGCATTTGAAAAACTGTTTTCAGTAGAGCCAATTCTAAAGCATCCAGACACAGAGAAACCATTCATTATCCAAGCAGATGCCAGCGATGTGGCAATAGGAGTGGTCCTGCTTCAGAAAAATGAGCAAGACCAATTACAACAATGTGCTCACACATCCAAAAAATTGAATGAGACTGAGCAAAGGTGGGCCATTTGGGAGAAAGAAGCTTACGCAGTTTGGTGGCCGTTTTTAACCTGGAGGCATTTCCTAGAGGGGAGTAAAATCCCTTTTGAAGTCTGGAAAGATCATAAAAATTTAGAAGCCTTAAAGACCCCAAGGAAACTCTACCCAAAACAAGTACAATGTGCTCAGTACTTTAAACGGTTTGAATTTATGCTCAGATATCTCCCGGGGGAAAAAATTTCTGGCAGATGCACTATCCAGAAAACCTCAATACAATAGTTCGAAGCCAGACGTAATCAAACCCATGATACAAAGCAATCAATTAGCTGCTAAAGTAACCACCAGATTCCAGGCAAAACAAGAAACTCTGATGGACAATGACACCACTCAAACTTTTAAACAAGCTTTAGCCACCGATGAATGGTTTTTGAGCCACAAATCCAGCTGCCTGATGAAAGATAACTTAGCTTGGGTGGGAGGGAAGTTGTATGTTCCAGCTAGCCAAAGACTGTGCTTAATGGCAAGGTGCCATGACTCCAAATTAGCTGAACACTTTGGTTTTGTGAAAACTTTTAATTAAAAGGCAATTTTGGTGGCCATCACTAAAAAAAGACATAGAGAGCTATGTAGTTAGCTGCCCTATTTGTGCATCAGCTAAAAGATGCCAAGGGAAAATCCCAGGACTATTTACAGAAGGTAGCTGAACCTTCAGCACCCTGGAAAGAGATTGCTATGGACTTTATTGTCGAACTATCAGAAAGTGTGGGGAATACTGTCCTTTGGGTCGTAACAGGTACAGGTACATTTTATACCTTGCCAAATGATCCCAACTGCCAAAAGTCTAGCCACGTTATTCCTGATACACATTTATCATCTTTATGGAGCCCCGCAAAGAATCATTTCTGACAGAGGGGTCCAATTCGCCTCAAAATTTTGGAGGGCATTTTAAACTTTACTTGGCACCACCCAAGGGTTGAGCTTGTCACACCACACCCAAATTAATGGGCAAACTGAAAAACTGAACTCGGTCCTAGAACAATATCTAAGATCTTTTATTAATTTTCAACAGGATAACTGGACTGATCTTTTATCTTTTGCGGAAATGGCCTTCAATAACGCTGTGGACTCAAGCACTGGTTTCACTCCTTTTAGAGTAGCAACAGGCCAGGATTTCAGCCCCATGCCTGAACTACCCACAGAAGAACCCACTATCCCCTCACTTAAGGAGTGGATAGACACGTGACGAAACACATGGCCAGTAGTTAGATTAGCTTTAGAGGAAGCTAGAGCGGCTTTTAAAATTCAAGATGATAAGAAAAAAGTGGAACCCAAACCTTTCCATGTTGGAGATAGAATATACTTATCTACAAAATTCCTGAAGTCATTGCAGCCATCAAAGAAATTAGGGCTGAATTTCATTGGAAAGGCCTGTAGTTATGTTCCTTTTAGGATCTTTGGCCTGCCACACTTTCTATTATTTCACTGTGCTGTTTCATTATAGTAGTAGTTGGGAGGGGGAAAAGAAAGGAGTAGAATTGTGGAATGTGTGGTTGTCATTCTTTTCTAGAAGCCCAAGGTCATCTTTTGTCTCTGCACCCCGACACCTGACCGGAACCAGCTGGGTGGAGATGCCAGCGTGGTTGAAGAAGATTGGCCCATGTGATGGATTTATGGGTGTGGGGGAAAGATCATGAACTTTAAACTGGGTGGAATCCCAGGAAGTTTTCAAAATTGGGATTTCCACAGTACGATGCCAACATGTCTGTCTTATTAAATTGGAACTTTAAGGATAGCTCTGCCTTAGACTCTGATTTAATTCTGCATGATATTTGGAACGCTGACATTATCCCAATTCTCCCTTTAAAATAAATCACCAGCACCTCGGAGAGGGGCTGGTGAGGGGGTTGATTTCCCAAAGCTGACCATATCAGCGTAAAATATCAGCGAACAATTAAGAGAAAAGAAGCTAATGATTAATTGCTTCTCTGAAGTTCTTCCGAAGTACAAAAGAATTTGCGTGGGAGGAAATTTTCACCTTTATAGCATCTGGGAAGATGCACACACAGCCAGAGGGGGATGGCTGGAGGGAGCTCCCAGACCAACTTCTTCAGCCAAACGTGACTCAATCTTTCCCCCCCTTCAGTAATGAAAGCTGCAATGTACTGGAAGACTGGAGTGGAGATAATTACTCCTTCCAAATAGCGATAAATGAAATGACTCATTACCTTGCAACAGAGTTGAAGACAGATTCCCTATCAAAATGGGAAGTTCAACCCAGCCAGCAAGAAGGGATTTGGCCAGCATCTTTCACTTGCCAGCCACCAGAAATTGGGCTGCAGCTTGTGAATGAAGCACCACAAAATTGGGCTTTCTTCCCAGAATATGGATGGAAAAGATGCCAGTGGGCACCTAATTGGCCATCCACATGGGAAAATCCTCCAAGCCAGCAGACGGGCCATTGGCCCATAACTCCTCCAAGCCAGCAGAGGGGATCTTGGCACACCACCACCCCCTGCAAGCCATTGGTGGTTGAACTGCAACCTGTGAATCAGGAAACTCCAGGATGGGTCTTAACCCCAGGTCATGGCTGAGAGAGATGTCAATGGGCACCTGCTCTCCCTCAGCAGATAGCACCATGGCAGATAACTGGGCAGTGGCCAACTGAAGGATTGACCTCCCCACTGGTTCCAGTCTCCCCTGCAATGCCCCAATAGGTTCTTACCCCACCTTCCTACAGAGAAGAGTTCTCAACAATGGAAGAAGGGATGAATGAGGGGAAAGCTACAGGATGGATAACGGAACAATGTGATGAGGCGGTTCCTAAGTTTAGAGATGCAACTAGGTTCCGTCCCTCGGGGAAGCCAATCAAATGCCAGCGTTTGGCCATTTGAGAGTCAGAGTGCTTGGCTCCAGCTCCAATATCACAGACGTGTGCATCAACCGCCAAGGCGGTAAAGAGAAGGCTCCAGAAGCTACCACAGAATAGTCATCTGGGCCAACAACCTCCTGAAGAGGATCCCCAACCTAAGGTGACAAAGAGTCCTACCAAGGGGAAGGCCTTGGTGGAGGAAAATGCCGAAGACAACCCAATGATTAGTGCACCCATCTGCCCCTTTACAATAAAATGCAACCTCCAAGTGCCAGAAACTGGAGTGGAAGGGGAAGTTGGGGCAATTGTAGACACTGGTTGCACCCGATGTTTAATCAGCATGTCAATAGTGGAGCAGTTAGGTATACGCACAAAATCCATAACCCATCCTATTCGGTTTGAGCAAGTGGATGGAACCTTAATTGGGGGGGCTTCAGCCACGAAGATCACCGAGTTAGTAAAGTTGATGATAGGCTGCCACTATGAGTTCCTCAGATTCATTGTGGCCCCTAGAATGCAGGAGTCAATTATCTTGGGACTTGCATGGCTGGACAAGTGGGCACCTACTATAAAGTGGGAGGATGGCATTAGAAAATTGATGATTGGTTTTGGGTTGTTACCACTGGTGGAGCCAAAAGGCCAACCAGGAACGATTGGACCCAACAGCCCAACCATCCGGAACCTGCAGCACCCGCAGCAGACACCAAACCTCCGGGGATCCAACGAGTCCCAAAGATCTACTGGGATTTGGCGGAGGTGTTCAGTGAGGAAGACGGAAACTACCTTCCACCTCACCGACCCACAGATTGTGCAATAGACTTTAAATCTGAGGCAACCTTACCAAAGCCAAAATTGTACTCTATGACTCCCAAGGAAATGATTGAATTGAGGAAGTACATCGACACCAATTTAAAAAGGGGTTTTATTGAACCAGCGAAGTCAAAAGTAGCAGCTCCAGTGGTCTTCAGAGAAACGAAAGATGGCGGAGTTCGCCTCTGTATGGATCTGCGAAGCTTGAATGCGGTATGCGAAAAGAACACCTATCCCCTCCCCCTCATGAAAGATATGTTGAACCACTTGGCTAAAG
Organism: Natrix helvetica; assembly: GCF_964273705.1. Classification (NCBI taxonomy): domain Eukaryota; kingdom Metazoa; phylum Chordata; class Lepidosauria; order Squamata; family Natricidae; genus Natrix; species Natrix helvetica. The sequence continues at coordinate 83,452,537 of NC_138554.1, read as the reverse complement.
GCAAGATCTTCACCAAGCTGGACTTGAGAGAGGCGTATTACCGCATATGAATCCGAAAAGGGGATGAGTGGAAGACCGCTTTTAACACTCCCCTGGGCAGCTTCCAGTACAAAGTCATGCCTTTTGGACTACAAGGAGCACCCACAGTCTCCATGCAGTACATAAATGAAGTGCTACATGACCACCTATACAGCGGAGTACTCGTTTATTTAGATGACATCTTGATCTTCTCTGAAACCCTGGAAGAACATGTGAAACTGGTACAGCAAGTCCTGAAGTGTGAGTTCCACAAGACCTCGCTAGATTACCTGGGGTATCGTATCTCCAATGAAGGGATATAAATGGATCCAGGAAAAGTGAAAGCGGTGTTAGATTGGAAACCTCCAAGTACTCGCAAACAACTACAAAGCTTCCTTGGATTTGCAAATTTTTATAGACAGTTCATTCCGACTTTCGCGGAAATTGCCCTACCATTGACTGAGCTATTAAAGATGGGCCCTTCCCCAACAAAGCCAAAAGCAAACCAACCACTAAAGTGGACAATGGACTGTCAAAAAGTTTTTGAGAAATTAAAACGGCTCTTTGCTCAAGAGCCCATACTGCAACACCCCGACCCAGAGTGACCATTCATAATCCAGATGGATGCCAGTGATGTAGCGATAGCCGTGATACTATTGCAAAAGAGTAAAGAAGGCCACCTCTTGCCGTGCGCTTACATCTCCAAGAAACTCACCGCTACTGAGGTGGGCCATTTGGGAGAAAGAGGCATTCGCGATCAGGTAGAGCATGCTCACCTGGAGACATCTCCTAGAAGGGGGGGGGAATATACCGTTCGAGGTTTGGACTGATCATAAAAACCTCGAAGCTCTCCTAGCCCATCGGAGGTTATTCCCCAAAGAAGTTCACTGGGCACAATACTTCCAAAGGTTTAAATTCGAAATTAAACACATCCCCGCAGGAAAGAACTTGTTAGCAGATGCTCTATCGAGAAAACTGCAATGTGGCAGTAAGAAGGAAGAAGTTATCCACCCCATCATATCTCCCTCTCACCAAAAGGCAGCTCAAGTCACCACTCGAAGTCAAGATAAGCTGACAACCGAGTTGAAAACGGCACTCCGGACAGACCCGTGATTCAACAACAACAAGGACATCCTAACGGTGAATGATGGCTTAGCCTGGAAGGGGTCCAAACTGTACATCCCCGCGGGGTTGAGGCTGGAAGTTCTACAGCGAAGCCGTGAGGTGGAACTAGGAGGCCACTTTGGATTCCTAAAAATGCTCCACCTCGCCAGGTGTCAATTTTGGTGGCCAGAGATGGAATTGGAGGTAGAAGATTACATAAAAAGCTGTGCTACTTGTGCAATGATGAAACCATTGCTAGAGAAGTCCCCTGGACTACTACAACGAGTAGCCAGCTCTAACCGGCCATGGGAAAAGGTCACAATGGACTTCATAATGGAACTCCCAGACAGCAGTGGAAATAGAATAATCTGGACAGTTATTGATTTGTTTTCCAAGCAAGCGCATTTCATCGCTTGCTCAGGGCTGCCGTCCACAAAGAAATTAGCGAAAATGTTTGTGAAATACTTTTATCACCTGCACGAAGTGCCCAAGTGGATCATTTCAGACTGCAGAGTCCAGTTCACAGGCAAGTTCTGGAAAGAGGTTCTGAGGTCCATTGGGTCCACACAAGAACTGAGCTCAGAGGTCAGCCCAGCATGAACTGCGCAGCAGAGGGCCAATGCGGTGGTGGAACAATACATCCGGTGTTACATGGACTATCAGCAAGACAACTGGTCGGACTTGCTATCCTTCGCCGAAGTGGCGTACAATGATGCAGTCCACAGCAGCACTGGATTAACTCCTTTCCAGATTACCAGTGGCATGGAATTTGTTGCCATACCTGAGCTGCCTAGAGAACCTCCCTCCTCCCTGTCTCTGAATAAATGGATAGAGACACCAAAGAAAGGATGGGAAAATACGAAGAAGGCTCTAGCAGATGCAGCAGAAGCCTACAAAAAGCAAGCTGATGAACACCGCTCACTCCAACTCCCCTTTCGTGTAGGGAACAAAGTTTTTGTATCTTTCAAATACATAAGATTAAGAATGCCTAACAAGGAATTTAGTCCAAAATTTCTAGGTCCATTCCCAATAGAGAAGATAATTAACCCAATTACAGTTCAACTCAGTCTACCCAGATGTCTAGGGAAAATTGACCCAGAATTTCATTGTAGCTTGCTGAAGACAGTAATTGGGTCCAACATAAGAGCATCCACCCAAGCTTTCCCTCCTGTAGTGATAGAAGGAGAAACACAATCTGAGGTGGAAAAAATCGTAGACTCCGGGCTGTGTAGGGGTTGCTTACAATATTTAATGCATTGGAAGGGTTACACTTTGTCTGAAGCTACTTGGGTGAAAAGCTGGAACCTAAAAGTGGAGACGAAATGTTTTCCTTCTGAAGAGAGGCTGCCTGTCAGGCCTGCAGTTATATTCCTTTTAGGATTTTTGGCCTGCCACACTCTCTATTATTTCATTATACTCTTTCATTAGTGTAATAATTGGGAGGGGGGAATAGAAAGGAGTAGAATTGTGGAATGTGTTGTTGTCATTCTTTTTTAGAAGCCCTCGATCATCTTGTCTCCGCACCTCTGCATCTGACTGGAACTAGATGGATGGAAATGGCAGCGTGGCAGAAGAAGATTGGACCATGTGATGGATTTATTGGTTTGGTTTTGGTTTGGTTTTATTGGACTATATGCCGCCCTTCTCCCAAAGGACTCAGGGCGGCGTACAACATAAAAACACATATAACAAAAGTTTAAAAAGATTAAATAGGAAATCCAATAACGTTCAATTGACAATTTAAATCAAATTTAGGATTAAATTAAAATTAACAATTAAAATTAATAATTAATTTATTCTATTCAGGCCAGGCCGGCTTGCTGAAAAAGCCACTTTTTAGGGTGCACCGGAGGGACCGGAGGTCGGGGATTATGCGAAGCTCCAGGGGCAGCTCATTCCAAAGGGAAGGCGCTCCCAGAGAGAAGGCTCTCCCACTGGGGGTCGCCAGCCGACACTACCTGGCCGATGGCACCCTGAGAAGGCCAATCTGTGGGATGGTACTGGATGGTGGGAGGCTACCGGTGGCAGTAGGTAGAAAGGTAGACCTGGTAGAAAGCCCCCCTGGTCACAGCCGTAAGATGTTCTTCTAAACTAAGCCGTGTATCCAGGAGGACTCTCAGATTGCGGGCCCTCTCTGAGGGGGCTAAATTTTCTCCCCCTATCATCAAAGATGGTACATGATGCACAAATTGGGCTGACAGGAACCACAGCCACTCAGTCTTAGAGGGATTCAGCTTGAACCTGTTCGTCCCCACCCAGATCCCCACAGCCTCTAGGCACCGGAACATCACGTCAAGGGCATCGTTGGGGTGGTTTGGGGTAGAGATGAAAAGTTGGGTATCAGCAGCATATTGATGATACCGTACCCCGAAACCATGGATGATCTCGCCCAGTAGTTCATATATATGCTGAACAGGAGGGGTGAGAAAACCGAATCCTGGGGAACCCCACAAGTGAGGTGCCTCGGGGTCGATCTCTGCCCTCCAGTCAACACGAACTGCGATCGATCCGAGAGATAGGAGAACCACCACAAAACGTTGCCCCACACTCCCAACCCCCCTAGTCGTCGCAATAGGATACCATGTTCGATGGTATTAAAAGCCGCCAAGAGGTCTAATAAGACCAGGTCAGAAGAGCAACCCGTCCTGGGCCCGCCAGAGATCATCAACCAACACGACCAATGCCATCTCTGTGCTGTACCCGGGCCTGAAACCCGACTGAAACGGATCCAGGTAGGCAGCTTCATCCAGGTACTGGGGAAGTTGACGTGCTACCACACTCTCGACAACCTTCACTACAAAGCAGAGGTTGGAGACCAGACGATAGTTGGCTAAAGAAGCTGGTTCCAGGGAAGGCTTCTTAAGGAGGGGCCTCACCATTGCCTCCTTCAAGGTGGTGGGAAAGAACCCATCTCTCAATGAAGCATTGGTAATCGCCTGGAGCCAGCCTCGTGTCACCTCCCGGGAAGCCGAAACTAACCAGGAGAGACACAGGTCCAGCATACAAGTGGCAGCCCTAAATCTCCCCATAATCCTGCCCTGCCCTGGGGAGTCACAGGATCAAACTCATCCCAGAGTCTCCACAAGATTAATTCCCGACGACTAGCTCGAGTGGGTGTGGGGATAAGATCATGAACTTTCAACTGGGTGGAATCTCAGGAAGCTTTTAGATTTGGGATTCCACAGTTTGTGCCATGTCTGTCTTATTAAATTGGAACTTTAAGGATAGCTCTGCCTTGGAATTCTGCATGATATTTGGAATGCTGACAGTGGCAGAATGTCAGATCTCTAAAAGTGATACTGCCATTCAATTGGGAGGAGGGGGGCCTTGGGCTCAATTTATTAGCAGTGTCTGTGACAACTGATATTTTACAACTGGTTTCCTGGTGCCAAAATGCCTGAGATCCCATCACCTTTTGGGGGAATGTTTATGATGGCCATCAGGGAAGTTTCACTTTACTGTCTAATGGAAGATAGTCATGGGAATGTATGCTTATTTGGCTCTCAGAGCAGTTGATAAAGGAAACATCTTCACACTTGTATATTGGGTAGAATCTGAATTCTAACAAATGGGAGGTGTCTCTACTGCTTTAATTCTACTTGCATTGCCTAAGACCGTGATGGCAAACCTATGGCATGTATGCCACAGGTGGCAGGCGGAGACATTTGTCAGGGTACACAAGGCATTGCCCTGTCAGCTGGCGAGTTCGTGCATGCCAACTGACTTCGGCCTTCTTTCACCCTCCAGTGGCTTCAGGAATCCTCTGGAGCGTGAAAAACCAGACTTACAAGCAAACCAGAAGTTCAGGAATGAACTTCTGGGTTGCTTGTAGGGCCAATTTTAGCCCTCCAGAGCCTTCAAGGAAGCCTCCTGAAGGCTCCGAACAATGAAAAATGGCCCTACGGACAAACTGGAAGTGACTTCTGGTTTGCTCATAGGGTCATTTTTTGCCCTCCGGAGCCTTTAGGGAAGCCTCCTGAAGGCTCCGGAGGATAAAAAAACCTCTGCAGTTGATAAGTGACTTCTGGTTTGCTCATAGGGTCGTTTTTTGCCCTCCGGAGCCTTCAGGGCAGCCTCCTGAAGGCCCCTAAAGGCTCCCGAGGTCTAAAACCAGTCCTATGAGGAAACCAGAAGTCAGTTCCCAAACTTTCGGTTGGCTGTAGGGCCAGTTTTTCACGTTCCGGAGGCTTCAGGGAAGCTCCTGAGGCCCTCGGGGGGGCAGGGGAGGCTGTTTTCACCCTTCCCAGGCTCCTATAAAGCCTCTAGAGCATGGGGAGGGTGAAAAAAGCATGCCAAAACGGGGGGGGGGAGCATTGGTCATGCATGCATGCACACTGGGGTCGTGCGCATAGCATTATGGGTGTGGCAAAATGCGCACAACCCCCCTGCGCTTACTCTGCTTTTGGCACGTGAGCCAAAAAACGTTTGCCATCACTGGCCTAAGGGGATTCAGATGTTGCTTTGACTTTAATGGCTTTCATTCTTCTTAATAAAAGGTTCCTTTTGAAATACTCCATTTCAAGAGTCTTCATTTTCTTAAGTTAGGAAAGGAGCCCTTACAAATATGTTTCATTATATTTACTGTTGGAGAAAAGCTTATTGATTTCATTGTGCTTTCACCAAACATGTACATATTTTGTCTCAACATCTTCACAGAACTACTGAATTACTCTGAGCAACAGAATCATAGCAGGGCATTATATTCACCTGAAAGAAAGACAATATGGAAAGAGCAGTTTTATTGAAGAAAGCCTTTAAATGAGAAAAATGTGATAATAAATAGCTGATTTCTCCAAGTAAAATCAGCAGCTTTTCATATTTCCTTGCTTCAAAAACAGGACAGGATTTGCACAATAAGTTCAATTCTGATTTAGAATGTTATGTGACCTCAGTTATGGTTTCTAAATCATTGTTCATAACTTGTTCAACACTCAAGTTAATAAGTAATACAGATAATTCTCCTCTACATACAATCACAATGATGGTCATAAGTCATTACGGTCTTAAATTGTGATTCAATTTTATGACAGTTTTTACTACCTTTTACAATACCAGTAAAAGATAAAACAAGTTAGTGAGGTGAATCAGTTTGGTCTAAAGAAGCAAGCTAAAAAGTAAAAAAAAAAGTGGCTTCAAGTCTCACCTTAGCCATTGTAAGTGAGCTGGGCAAGTCATTTTCTCTCAGCCATAGGAAAAAGGCACATTTTTAAATTTCCCATCTGTTATTGCGTAATCTGTGGTACTGTTGTTTAATCTTTTGGGCTACCTCCAAGACAAACTTGCATTTCAGCCTCTATCAATAATCCATCCTTACACAGGAACTCCTCAGCATTGTTGACTCTGTGTGGGCCAGTGAGGGAAAAAAACTAAAGGTGTGTGACTTTACCTTTTACTTGTATTTTACCTTTAAAAAAAAAAACCTAAATGGGTCATGAGAGCAGATTTACTAAGTTTCATTTTTGTTCCTTATGGCACTTGATAAAGGTGAAAGGGAGGAACAACAACATTGATTAAACTCCACAGACAGCAATAGCAAAAGTATTTTTACAGTTAATCTATGTCCTGCTGACCATAGGTGTGGAAACCACTTCGAACCTCAATCAATGATTTGTTTACCCTATCCCATTCAATGCTTAGCAAAGGAGCCTTTCCCCAAGAGGATATGCACACCCCATATTTGGAAAGAAAAATCTGCTTTCCTGCTGGTGGACATAATTGAGAACTACTGAAATAGATCTGAAAAAATATCCAATTACATCTATATGAAATCTGAACGGACACTCAGTAATAGACTTGGCTGTAGATATATGATGAGTATTATTGGAATCCTGGCTCCCCCACAATAATGCTAACAATTGTCTTTTGATTCAATAGACTTCAACAGGCGAAACTACAGTCACTTCAGGAAGAGTTCTCCAAGCTACTGAAAATTAAACATTTCTTTTTAATAAACTTACAGACATTTCTAAAATTGCTTTTACTTTTTCATTATGGGGTACTAAGTATACATTAATGAGGAAAAAATGAATTTCAACAACTATAGAATCAGACTGCAGCATAATACAGTTGACAAAAGGGGGTTTGAATATTTTCTGAATGCACTATATGTAGTCTTCAACTTTAACAGTTCATTTACAAGTTACAACAGTACTGAAAAAAGTGATTTATGTCTGTTTTTAACACAAACATTACAGCACCCCCATAGTCACATGATCAAAATTCAGATGCTTGGCAACTGACTCATAGTTATGATCACTGCAGTTTCCTGGGGTCATGTGATCATTTTTTGCAACCTTTTGACAAGCAAAGACAATGGGAAAGCTAAATGTAAGGTCTTGCCTCTCCAATCATCCCAAGAACATAGGACACTTGAAACTGAAATTGTTCCAAAAGGAGCTTTTATTGAAAGGCTTGTAATAGCAAGAAGTCTAGGCAGGAACTATATTTCCCCACTTAATTTAAAGCAGTGCAAACAAAACCTTAGTACAGTAATGCAGGAAACAGAAACTTCATATAGAGATATATGAATAGATAGAAATATATGGGACCAGGAAAGAAGCTGACATCAAAGCAGAGCAGAGCTGGGAAAACGGATCTCCATTGTACCTATTCAATTTCGCCAGTCTGTGGGCCCCCAAGGGTAGATAGAGGGGAAGCCCAGTAGATCACGAGAAGTGCAATCTCCTGTCTGATCCAGGGAATCCCCTTGAAACCAGCAGGAGAGAAGATGGCCATTAAGTGTGAACCGAAGCTGTAACAGCTTGGAAAGAGAAAGGAAGGGAAAAATCAAGGAGCAGTGTGGCTGTCCTGGGTGAGACTTTCCTAACCTGCTGTGGAATTTATCCCAATTTAAGTGCTAATGAGTTTGAAAAAGTGGGACTCAAAAGAAAAGGGAGGAGCAGGATTTACGGCTCCTTGAAAGTTTCAAAGCCATTGACCAATCTGGAAAAGAATGGAAGAAATGATTATAAAGGAGTTAATTTTGAATTAAAGGACAGTCTGGACTAGTTACTTTCAAATAATTTTAATTGTTTGAAGATTACTAGAACATATCTTTTAGTACTTTTTGAGTGTTATTTGATTTGAAATCATCAAGAAAATAAATTTTAACAGAGCTGCCACAGAAAAGTAAAGAGCAAGGGCACCATCTGCTGACTCGAAGTGACTGTAAAATGGTGCTATTTTTGTTATGACTACAAAGGCCACTGGGAACCATTAGTTACAAAGTATTTTTTACAGCTGGCTACTGATAACTGTGGAATGTTTAGAGACAGGCTGTGAGAACACTAAATACCTTGAGCTGTGGAAAACTGAAAAAAGGAGTAATGAGTATTGTGAACATGAAAGCAGTCTTTTCATCTCAATATTGCTTTGAAGTGAAAGTTTTGAAATCCAGAGGGACTTGGGGCTCTGGGGGATTACAAATATTAATTATCAAAGTGAAAGGAAAATAGTGGTTGTCACTGAGTACAAAGCATAAAGTATAAAAAAGAAGAAATGAATATTATATTTGCAGCTGTCTTCATGGGACATATAAACACAGTCTATGTAAACATTGACTCTTGTATGAAGAGACTTATAAATAAGTCTGATAAAAAGAAATCTAGAAACAGCTTGGACTGATGCTGGATACAAGTGGAATATCTCCTTTTGGGGCTTGGACAGACATTTAGATCTCCCAGACACTGTCAGATACTGTGGATTACAATAAATTGGAAGGCTGATAGACCAATGTGGATTACAAATTTAAATTGTTAAAAGAAGGAGGAAACAGAAGGAAACAACTATTCCTAAAGAAATTTTAAGTTGTTGACAGACTTGTTGGATTGATAAATTTGTGGATTAGAGATATATGAAAGATATATGACAGATATATGACTGTAAAACAGGGGAGACTGGAAATCTAAAATTTTTGGCTAGCGTCTCGGGGTACTATGCCAGAAAAATTTAAGTATTTAAATTTAAGTATTTAAAAATTTAGGTATTATTTGGAAATTTGGAAAGTATTCTTACTCTGTCTAGATAAAATTATTTTTGTTTCTCCCTCTTTTAGCCCACTTTTAAGTTACTTTTGATCAATAGGAATGGCAAGTGCCTCGAATATATCTAAGATAGGAAAGAAAACCTCATCTACACCATCTTCTGCAGCATCATCAGTATTATCCAGCCCATCTAGTCAAAGGTCTGCAGAAAATACGTTGGGTTTGGAGAAATTGAACTCTTTCAGAATATGCAAGCAATACTTCAATCAATTCAAGAAGCTATGGAGGAGACGACTTCCAGGAGCTGAAGGCGACTGTCGTGTGCGTCCGCCTTCTTGTTGTTTCGGTGGGCTCCCCTGAATCCTAGGGGGAGCACAGGGTGCCTTGGAGGGGCGCCCTGCCGTAGGGGCGGCTTGCTGGGACCCCCTGGAGCAGCGGCGGCTGCGGGGGGGGGTGTTTCTCCAGCTTTGCCCCAGGAGCCGGAAAGCGTAGGGAGCACGCGGAATGCCACTGCGCGCTTCGCCGAACGCAGCCTGGGAGGAAATGATCAATCTGAATGAAACAGCTGAAGTGCGGTGAGGTGGGGGGTTTCCCCAGGTCTTTTACTGTTCTTTACTCTATTGACTGATCTGCAGTTTTTTGGGACTTTGTTTCAACCCTTGGAGGAGTTAAGATTGGAGGGGGGGAAATTTCCACCCCCCTTTGGAAAAGCGGCACTTGGAAAATCTCTCCCTTGTATGGGAGAGAGCGAAAGTTTAAAATCTACTTTCACTTCCCTTAAATAATGGGGAATTTTTTTTCTTTTTTCTCTTTTGACCACAACTGCGAGAGAAAGGATGGTTGAACAGATTCTTCTCTAAACTATGCATGGGAACTTTGATTTTGTTGTTTCCTGACCACCTGTACTGGCTGAGCCAATATGGCCAACTTCCTCCTTCTTCTTTGTCTTTGTGAATGAGACTCTTCCCTTGAAAAACTTTATGGCTTTGAATTAATTTCCACCCCAGAGACCTCCAGGAGCCTCTTCAAATACATTTTTCCCCTGGATTTGGAATATTTTGATCCACCTATCTGCTCTAGTTTTTATCTATGTAAATGTTGATAATTTTCTTTTTTTTTTTTTGTAAAAGTTGCGAGACCTGGGGGGCTTCTCACCCCCACACGATGTAAAAATGTTCTATAACCTTTTAACCCCTTTTTCCCTGTAAAACTTTTAAAATCAATAAAATTTGGACAATTAAAAAAAAGAAGCTATGGTTAAAAACCAAGAAGCCATGGCAAAAAAATCATGAGATCAAAAATGAAATGGGGGCAGGGGCGGAACCAACTGTCAGCTTGGAAAGTTGTGTGAACGGGTGCTCCAGAAAACACAACTGATTTCCAGCCATTCTGCAGGCTTCTCTGAAGTCAAAGTCACCCTGGAGGGGAGGAAGGCAGTTGATTGACAGTGAGGAAAATCATGGAGCTTTATTAAGACCTTAAGACCTAAGATGGAAGGAGGAGGTAGCGGATGTTCACCAGTAAGGGTGAATTTGGAGCTGGAGAATTTTGTGGATTGCTACCAGAAAAGTGGAATAGTGTGAAAACAGGAGAAGATTGGTCACACTTACAGGGGGAAATGTCTGTCCTCTTCTTTGGACACTGACAAAGCATTTTCTGTGTTAGAACTAAGACAAGGCTTTAGTACTCCAGAGAGACACCTACTGGCCAAGAAAGGTATATACATGTAAGTTGGGCATTTTGAAGAAAGAAAGCCTTTTTAAGTGACAGTATTTGTGCCTGTTGAATTGCAGATTTAGAAACTTTGGTGAACTGAGAATTTTATAGAGCCATGGTGGCGGACAAATAGGGGCAAGATATAGCAATAAGGGACACTGGTGTTATAAATATATAGAGTCATATGTTGAACATTTGACCTGAGCAGAAGGCTATGTCAGAAAATTACTGAACTTCAATAACCGCCTATTGGAATCCAAAAGATACCATCAATACCACTGCCGCTACCTCAAGTATCTTTGATTTACCACTGTGACTATTCTAACTATTGTAAACATTATAAGTATTACTAGGATTGTATTTATTTGTGAGTGGTAGTAGTTTTATGTATATTGATAACAGTATATATGGTGCTAGACAAATGTTAAATATTGTTAGGTCTATATAATTAGAACAATTTTGATATTTTTGATATTTAATGACTAATATTAATAATCTAAGTAACAAGCAGTGGTGGGGTCTATCGGTGGGAAAAAGCTGTGGGAGTGTTGGTTGGAGTCCAAGTTTGTAGAAAAATTTCTAAAGATTACAAGTACTAAGAATTTAACTAAAATAGGAATAGGGAGGAAGCAAACAGCCCAGACATGATCAGCTACTTCTAGTCTGTCAACACAGAGATTAATTGAGGATATGGTCCAAAGAGATAGGTCCAATTTGTTTAAAGATTTGCAGGCCATGCTGCAGTCAATGCAAGAAGCCATGACAAAAAAACCATGACGAAATGAAAAAAGAGATAGGAGAGGTAAGAAACGATACAGGAGAACTTAAAGAAAAAATGCAAACAAAGGATGATAAATTTGATTTTTTTCAACAAGAAATTACCAAAAATGAACAAAAACTGCAGTTGATGGAAGTTGGAGAAATGAAGAGAGAAGAAAATAGATTGGATGAAATGAGTGAGAAACGCATCCGAGCAAACAAGGAATTAGAGACAAGAGTTATTTTTCTCAAATCAGAGAAAGCGGGACATTATATACGCTTCCAGAACATCAGAGAGGAGAAAGGAAAAGACCTGCTAGATATTATGGTGGAACTAATAGCGAAAGCACTTGGAACAGAAAAGGAGGAAATGCTAACAGAGATAGACGAGACCTACTGAATACACACAAACTACGCGAGGAGACACAATCTACCCAAAGAGATTGTGTGACCTTAAGTTTGTGAAGAAATAGATGCCAGATGAAGTATTTCATAGAACAAGGGATGATCCAATAGAATACAGAGGGAAACAACTGACAGTCCTAAAGCAAGTCCCAAGAAGAGTCAGGTAGCTGAGAAGACCATACCAATTTCTAACATCAATGTTGACCAAATATAACATGAACTTTAGATTGCTGACACTGGAAGGTATAATAGTTACCTGGCGAGAAAAGAGGTATAGAGTGGACTCCTTTGACAAAGCAGAGGAATTTTATAACCAAAACTTTGGGAGTTAGAAAGAACGAGAAGAGAGGGAAAAAGCAGAAAAAAGGATCCAAAAAATACCGGTAGTGGAAAAAAGGGAACTATGTTTTAGAAAGAAGGAAAAAGAACAAGGGAAAAGACCGGACAGTAATGGAGAAAGGCCTAAAGAACCAAGAGAGACTAGGATAACAAGAACAACAAGACCGAGATGTAAGATATGAACAGAGAAAGGCAAGAGGAAAATAAGATTCTATCATTGAACATCAATGGATTAAATTCTGCAAAACAGAGAAAGACACATCATAAATTACAAAGCTACAGTCTGGGTATAATAGTGCTACAAGAAGTGCATATAAAAGAACAACACAAACTGGTATTGGAGTTCCCCAAATTAGGGTAATTATTTGTATCATTGGCACAACAAAAAAAGAGAGGGGTAGCATTGTATATTAAAGAAACAATATAGGCCAAACAAATTTATAAAGATGAAGTGCGTAGGATTTTGATTGTAGAAATATTAGTAAATCAAAAGTGGATCCTTTTAGTAGAAATCTATGCTCTTAACGGGGAACAGGAACAGTTTTACAACAAATTGTATAATATTATCTGAGACATAAAATGTGACAATCTCTGTATGTTAGATTTTAATGTGATAGTAGATAAAGAATTAGATTATAGCAACAACAAACTAAAAAAAGGAATCAGAAGAATCTTGCCTAAAACTTTTTTCAAAGTGGTAGATGAGTTAAATTTACGGGACACCTGAAGAGAGAGAAACCGGGGAAGAAACAATACACACATTATTCCAATAGACATCAATCCTGGTACAGACTTGACATGGCATGGATGTCAATGGAATTGAATGCAGAAGTGAAAGAAGTAGAAATTAACACAAATGCAGATCATAACCAATGAGGGTCTGTTGGAAAGGACATCAAAAATGGTAAGATGGACCCTAAACAGATCAATCCTAAAAGAGGAAAAATTCAGGCTGACAATGGAAAAAGAAAAGGGCTCTAAAAAAAAGAAAATAAGAAAGAAGATACATCCCTAGAAAATCTATGGGATACTGCAAAGGCATACATGAGGGGAGTCGCTATATCATATATGGCAGTGATGGGTTTCAATATATTTTACTACTGGTTTGCTCATGCCTGTGCATGCGCATGCACAGAAGCATCTGGGCTGGTGGGCGGAGCCTCCCGCCACCACCACTACCAGTTCGCCTGATCCGGGGTGAACCAGTAGAACCCCACCTCTGATGCATGGCAAATAAAAATAAAGAGAAGAAACAGCAACAGAAATATCTAGAAGAAGAATATAGAAGAGCTGAAGCAGAATTGCAGAGGGAACCTCAAAAAAGGGAGTTAGAGCAACAAATTGACTTAATTAAACATAAACTGAATATGCTTGAGAAGGAAGAGTTGGTGAGAGACATTAAAAAAAACTGAACAACATTTCTGTGAAAATGCAAATGAAATGTGGTTAGCATATAAATTAAAGAAAGATAAAGAAAAAAGATGGATTAGTAAACTACAAAATGAGAAAGGAGAGATCTGCTATCAGAATGGGCAGAAAAAGAATATAGTGCAGGCATATTATAAGAAACTATATGATGATATAGACAGATATTCGGAAGATAAAGTAATATGTTTTTTAAAATCCTTGCTGCCTAAAATTTCAGAAGAAACAAAAAATATATTAAATGAAGAAATAAGGATGCCAGAATTAATTGAGGCAATAAAAAAAACAAAAGAACAATAAAGCAACACATCCGGATGGGTTGCCAGCAAAAATGTATAAAGAGCTACAGGATACATTAAGACAAGTGTTGCTTGAGATATACAATGCACTATTAAATGAGGCAAAGATTCCACTATCATGGATAGAGGCAAATATTATACTGATTCCGAAAGAAAATACTGATTTAACATTAATTAAAAACTATAAGCCTATCTCATTGCTGAATACAGATTATAAAATATTTATGGTAATAATAGCTGAAAGACTGAAAAGTTTTTTAAATAAGTTCATACATGTGGATCAAAATGGCTTCTTGCCAAAAAGACAAATTAGGAACAACATAAGAATAATACTTGATATCCTAGAATATTATGAAATACACAGCAACAAACAAGTGGTATTGATGTTCCTAAATGCCCCAAAAGCTTTTGACAATGTCAAATGGAACTTTATGCTGCAACAATTAAAATATATGGATTTTGGTGATAAATTTTTAAATATGTTCATGGCTATATATTCCAAACAGGAGGCCAAAGTATTAGTGAACGGAGAGGCAACACAAAATTTTAAAATCCGGAAAGGTACTAGACAAGGGTGTCCATTATCTCCATTGTTATTTATATTGTCTTTGGAAGTACTACCGTGTTTCCCCGAAAATACGCCAGGGGCTTATTTTCTTTTGCCCCACGAAATATGCCCTTGGGTTTATTATCAGGGAGGGCTTATTGTTTTGGGGCTGCCGGGCGGCTGCTCCCTTGTGAACCGGCTCCCGAAGTGCCGGGCACAGCCTCAGGGGCAAAGCAGCCATGAGGTAACCATGCTCACGAGCTGCCGCCCGGCAAATCCCCTCTCCAGCCGGGAAGAGCGCCATTCACTGACCTAGGAGGTAATCCCTAAGGTGCCAAGCCATGTGGCGCTCTGCCCACTCCCCAGCTCCTGCGGCTTTGCACATTCGGGATACCCCCTAGGTCACTGCATGGAGCTCTGCCCGGCTGGAGAAGGGGGTTGCGCGAGCGCCTGTTCCGCTCGCAGCTTCACCAAGCCCTTGCCAGGCTCTCCCAGGCCACCGCTGCTGGCTGCTGCTGCTGCCCGCCGCCGCCGCCGCCCCCCCGCTCCACTCCGCTCCGCGCAACTTCAAAACTCGGGCCGAGTCTTTCAGCATCGGCCGCTCCAGGAGTGCTCTCTATGGTGGGCTGGCTGCCGGACAGGGAGTTTTCCAGCAGCCGGCCCACCATAGAGAGCACTCCTAGAGCGGCCGATGCTGAAAGACTCGGCCCGAGTTTTGAAGTTGCGCGGAGCGGAGCGGGGCGGCGGCGGCGGCGGCGGCGGGCAGCAGCAGCCAGCGGCGGTGGCCTGGAGAGCCTGGCAAGGGCTTGGTGAAGCTGCGAGCGGAACAGGCGCTCGCGCAACCCCCTTCTCCAGCCGGGCAGAGCTCCATGCACTGACCTAGGGGGTATCCCGAATGTGCCAAGCCGCAGGAGCTGGGGAGCGGGCAGAGCGCCACATGGCTTGGCACTTTGGGGATTACCCCCTAGGTCAGTGAATGGCGCTCTTCCCGGCTGGAGAGGGGATTTGCCAGGCGGCTGCTCGTGGGCATGATTACCTCATGGCTGCTTCGCCCCTGAGGCTGTGCCCGGCTCTTCGGGAGCCAGTTCACAAGGGAGCAGCCGCCCGGCAACTCTCCCCTTTGGCCAGGCAGAACGCCACTCCCCAACCTAGCGGTATCCCGAAGGCAGCAAGCAACGTGAGCGCTCCCCCCCCCTGCGACTTGGCGCTTTCGGAATAACGCTAGGTCAGTGAGCGGTGCTCTGCCTGGCCGGAGGGGGGTTTATTTTTGGGGGTGGGCTTATATTTTTGCCCACGCGAAAAATGTGGCATGGGTTTAGTTTCGGGACAGGTTGTATTTTCGGGGAAACACGGTAACAAGAATAATAAGAAAAGACATACAGATTAAAGGATTGGAAATTAAAGGAGAAAGTTACAAATTGCAAGCTTTTGTGGACCATTTAGTTTTCATTTTGGGGAAACCATTACAATTGGGTTTGAAGCTCATGGAGTTACTGGGGGAATATGGAGAAGTACCGTATTTTCCCGAAAACACAACCTGTCCTGAAACTAAAGCCTTGCCACATTTTTCTCGTGGGCAAAATTTTAAGCCCACCCCCGAAAATAAAACGCCTGGACAACCCCCCCCTCCGGCCAGGCAGAGCACCGCTCACCAACAGAGCGGTATCCTGAATGCGCCAAGCCACAGGAGCTAGGGGGGGAGAAAGGCGCTCACATTGCTTGATGCTTTCGGGATACCGCTAGGTTGGGGAGTGGCATTCTGCCTGGCTGGAGGGGGGAGTTGCCGAGCGGATGCTCCCTTGTGAACTGGCTCCTGAAGAGCCCAGCACATCCTCAGGGGTGAAGCAGCCAAGCTCACCAGCAACTGCCCGGCAAACTGCCTCTCCAGCCGGGCAGAGCACCATTCACTGACCTAGGGGGTATCCCTAAGGCGCCAAGCCACTTGGTGCTCTGCCTGCTCCTCAGCTCCCGGTGCTTGGCACATTAGGGATACCCCTTAGGTCAGTGTATGGAGGTCTGCTGGCTGGAGAAGAGGGTTACACGAGCGCCTATTCTGCCCCAAACATGCATGCCTCCTAGCCTTAACATGTCCAGACCCAGCTCTCCCTGCAGCAGCAGCCACTGCCGCACTCCGAGCATAACATCTTCTCTGGTTCCAAACTCCAAAACTTGGCTGCCGAGTCTTCCAGCAGCGGCCTCTCTAGGAGTGCAATCTATGGTTGTGGGCTGGCTGCTGGAGGACTCTAGAGAGTCTTCCGGACAGAGTGTCTTCCAGCAGCCAGCCCACAACAATAGAGTGCATTCCTATAGCGGCCGCTGCTGGAAGACTCGGCAGCCGAATTTTGGAGTTTGGAACCGGAGAAGACGTTATGCTCGGAACACGGCAGCAGCGGCTGATGGTGCAGGGAGAGCTGGACCCGGACATGTTGAGGCTAGGAGGCATGCCAGCTGGAGGTGGAACAGGTGCTAGCGCAACCCCCTTCTCCAGCCAGGCAGATCTCCATGCACTGACCTAGGAGGTATCCCTAACGTGCCAAGCCCCCGGAGCTGGGGAGTGAGCAGAGCGCCATGTGGCTTGGTGCCTTAGGGATAACCCCTAGGTCAGTGAAAGGTGCTCTGCATGGCTGGAGAGGGGGTTTGCTGGGTGGTTGCTCATGAGATTGGTCACCTCATGGCTGCTTTGCCCCTCAGGCTGTGCCCGGTTCTTCGGGAGCCAGTTCACAAGGGAGCAGCTGCCCAGCAACCCCAAAACAATAAGCCCTCCCCTATAATAAGCCCAAGGCCATATTTTGCAAATAAAAAGAAAATAAGACCCTGTCGTATTTTCGGGGAAATATGGTAGCTGGACTAAAAGTAAACAAGGAAAAAACTAAAATGATAGCTAAAGATATGTCTAACAAACAGAAAGATGATTTGATTAATACTGAGATGTAAAGAATTATTGAACTTTCTGAGGAGCAACATTGGACTTGAATATATTGTTTTTGGACTTGAGTAAGAGTAAGAGATTGATTAAAATAAGACAAGATGCTCCATCGGGGGAAGTAAGTGAGATTGCAAGACATAAATGGGAAAATAGAAAATATGCTGATAATGAATGAAGATCAAAGAGCTTAGGAAAGAGACAGCAGAAAGAATGGAGGAAAAGACAGAAAAGACAAACCAGCAAACAAAGCAAGAAGATGAAAGGAGAAGACAATGAAGATAATAATGACTGATGAAATAAACTAAGGGAAAAGTACTAAAAATATTTAAAAATGGAATCGGATAACCTGGAAGATACTTTTGAAAGGGAGAGAGGGGTTTGGGTGGACACTCTGGAGACCTGGAAGCTTAGGAGGATAGAGATGGGAGAAATATTCAGATTGCATGGTGAAGACACAGATGCTGATAGAGACAAAGATCCAAGAGAGAAGTATGGGAGACAAGCCAAAAAACGAATAAGAATTGCAGTATTAAAATGGGCAAGATATTATAGAAAGGAATTATTACTTTTTTTTTCTTTTTTCTAATATAATGATGACCTGATTAAAAACTAGACTAGAAGTAGAAATAAGAATACACTTTTATAAAGCAATAGTTAGATGGAGAGATTGGAGTTTGAAAGATGGTATATGTTTAGATAATAGGATGTGTTTAAATAATAGGATGATTGGTACTTAAATGGTTTAATATGACTTTGAACAACTAAATAATGAATGACTATATCTTAATATAAACAAGTGTATTAAGACTAGGATTAGTAATGGTGGCCTGACTAGAAGTTAGAATAGGTAGAAATAAGAAATGGGAATTTTAGCAGATATAATTTTTATATAAAATATAATAATTAGATGGAAAGGTTAGAGGTTGAAAGATGGTAATTCAATGTATGCTTAATAATATCTGGCATTAAAATGGAACGTTGAAATATTGAATAACTACTCTAAAACAAGTATGCATATCAATACTACAATTATAGAAGTTTGATTAATGTAGCAACAATTATTATTATCATTGCTGTATCAAAATGAACTATACTCAGAGGCCACCCTGTTCATGTATTGGTATTGATGTATATTTAAAAATAAAAATCCAATAAAACATTTTTTTTAAAAAGGCCTGGAGGAGACAGTAATTGTATTGGAGATAGAAAAGGAGGTCTGCTTCCTGAGATTCCAGAATATTGAAGAAGAGAAAGGGGAAGACCTGATGGATGTGATGTTAGAGTTGTTGATTGGAGCTCTACAAAAAACTAAACAAGAGATTTAAGGGGAAATCGATGAAATATTTAGAATTCATGCAACCTGTGCAAGAAGATATAAACTTCCAAGAGAGTATACATGTGAGATTCACTAAAAAGACATTGAGATGAAATACTTAAAAAAATCAAGAGACAAACCTTTAAAATATAAAGGAAAAAAATAATGACTTTGAAACAGATCCCTAGGAGAGTAAGAAATCAAAGGAGACAATATCAATTTCTGACAACACAACTGATTAAATATATGATTTTTTTAAAATGGTTGATACCAGAGAGAAAAAAGATTTAGACTGGATTCACTAGATAAAGTTTATGATTTTTTTTATTATTATTTTACTGCAAGTGAAGAACCAAAAAGCAGAGAAGAGATAGAAAGTAAAAGACAAGAAGAAATACAAGCAGAAAGAGCATTGGTCTTACCTGAACACTTCTTCTTGTCGCGCTGAAGAATAATACAATTCGTGAGTGTTCCTCTGCTTCCTTGCTTTGAGGCTGAGTCAATCATTTCTTTAGTCCTGCCTCCTCCTACTGCACATGCCCAGTTTTAATGAAGGCTGATTGATTGACCTTTGGAGTTCTTTGGTGCTGTTACTGATCACTCCCAGACCTAGGACCTGACAGTCGCCAGGGTGGTATTGTATTATCCTTCAGCACAATGAGAAGAAGCATTCAGGTCCTTTCTCCATTGTGCTGACAGGATAATACAATTTGTGGGACATACCAAAGCTGGCTGTCTTAAGGGTGGGGCAAAGTCTGGTCCTGGATTCCTGCGATCATATGTATTCTCTGAAGTACTTTTCCGCTGAAGGCTGCCTCCGCTGATGCAAAGGCATCCAGTTTGTAGTGTCTGATCAACGGTGACGGATAAGACCACGTTGCTATCCTACAGATGTCCTCAATGGAAGCCTGAGTATTCCATGCTGCTGTTGTGGCCACGCTTCTCATTGAGTGGGCCATCACTCATCTGGGCAGCAACGACTGCAGTTCATAGGTCTTAGTAATGCATGCCCCAATCCACTGATCTATTGTCGATGGTGAAATCTTGTTGCCCAATGAGCCTGGCCTAATTGAGACAAACATTGAGTCTGTCATCCTGGTAGGAGCCATTCTCTTTAGATAGATGTATATTTCCCTTTTAACGTCCAAGGGCTGCCACTTCTTTTCTAACTAGGGCAGAAATCCGCAGTACTATCTCCTGTGCCCTGTGAAAGATAGAATTCACCTTCGGTAGAAAAATGGGATCTAGCCACAACACTACTCTATTTGTGTGTAATATACATAGATCCTCTGGACAGGGCTGCCAGTTCATCTGTGGCTGGAAAGGGCTGTCTGCATGTATTGAATGAAGAGCACCACTGGTCATGCCCATGTATTTTAGGCAAATTTTTTCCCTTGTCCCTGGTTTCCATCAGTATAGATTCTATGGACTCGCCAAATAGCTTGTTTCCCTTGACTGAGGCAGAAGCTAGCTTCCATTTGTTTTACACCCACCTGCCAATAGCAGAGCCAAACCAAGCATCTTACAGCTACTAAAGTGGTGATGGCTTTGGAAGTGTACTTAGCACCATTGAGAGTGGCATCTGCTATAAGTTCCAACATGGCTATTACTTTGTTAAAACCCTTTTGTGATCGGATATCGCCAGGTGGTGCCTGCATTTTGTGAAGCCAGCCAGAGCAGCTCTGCTGAAAAATGAGGCGGTTGTGGTAGTTTTGACTGCCCATGCTGCTGCTTGGTGGACCTTATGAAGGGTCTGCTCTACCTTCTTGTCCTCTTCTTGCAAGCCCTCCTCTGCCTCATTGGCTAGGATGGTTGAGGATGTTGAGGCAGCCACTGGGCCATCAATATTTGGAGGTTGTAGACTCTGCAAATTCTGGATCTATGTTAGAGATCTTCTTTTTGTTCCCACCTGGTGTTGGAAAAATCACTGGTTGGACCATTTGTCCATGCACCACCTCTCTGAACAGTTGGGGAGAGGGAACCATTTCACATTCCACCATTGGTCTTGCAAAAAAGCCTATCCTTTGGATTTGTCAAGGATGATTTTACCCTAGTTATCATAGGGTCAGTGCCCATGTCAGTTACTGCCTTGGCCTTGCTTAGCAATAGCTTGAATAGGCTTGTTCTAAACAGACCATTAAATGCTGGAGTATCCTCCACAGTTTCCTCTTCATCAGAGAATTTTGTCTTCCTCTGTTCCTCCTCTCTTGAAATTGAAGCCTCACTTGGAGTGGATGAAATGTAGGAGTTTAATCTGTGTAACACCAGGCTCCCTTTCGGCCTCCTTGCAAGTGAAGGGTGATTCTGCTCTGATATTCTCTCAACATCTGCAATGCTGGTTTGATGCTCTTGCTCAGACATGACCAGCGCTAAAGTCTCTGATATCAGGGCTTTCATCTTATTCATAAGTGCCGGTGATCTAGCTCTTGAAATTGTGGGAGTGTATAGCCACCGTTGCTGCCAGTCTCCTCCTCTTTGGGTGAGGTTCCCACTGATTTTCTTTTTTAAAAATTATTTTATTTTATTTTTCATTTTCAAAACAAACACAACACAAAGAATCCTCCTTTTTTGCATACTGTAGAAAGTATATCAGTTGGTTACAAAAAACTTTTGTGCATCTCTTCCACAGTCATCAATCATAATTCATATTAACTCAAGTATTTTAACTCAGATATTTATACATATTACCATCATCATACCTCCATTTTCATTTGACTATAATTGTTAAAAAAGCCTTCATCATAAAATATATCAAGATTTAAAACATAACTACATACTGGCATTTCATTTGCTATTTATAAAATCTTCCAATAACACTGAATCCTTATGGCCTATTCTAGCTAAACATCCATAATATCTAATAACAAAAATTTCTAATCCTCCTTACCAAATCACTGTTTACAATTTACATCCAGTTTCCTTATGTTGTACCCATACATATATATTTTCCTTTGTATCATTATCCCTCCTTTATTTAACTGTATCCTGTATCAACAATTTCCCCCTAATAATCAAAATTTAACTAAATTTAACTTAGTTCTTTTTTATTAGCTTTTATATATAACCAAAAAGATTTCTAATCTTCCTTTCATATGTACCATTCAAATATTCATATCCAATTATTTCTTATCATAACAATACATATGAATATATTATCATTATCAATTATTTATTTGACTATATCTGTTGTTCTCACTGATTTTCAAAGTCCTGAAACTTTTCTTGCAATTCAGGCAAGGCTTCATCCTCTCCCAAACAAAGGATTGTTTGGTTTGATTGTTCACCAGCGGCCTCTGGTGTTGCAGCTGATACTAATTCCTTGCTGCTTCATCTCTATTGGCTGAAATACTGAAGCGGAGGAAATTCCACTCTACTCCGCCTCTTTTTCAGCTCTTGCAAAGCTTTTATCAATGGCTTTCTGCCTCCTAAAGGCGTCTTTCTCCTCAGCTTTGGATGATTTGTTGGAAATTAGTGGCTTCCCTCTCATCTCAAGTGTTGCTACTCTTGCAGCTGCTCTGGGCCCCTCTGAGCTCATTTCTCAGGGCAGGGAATTCCTGCTCCTCCCCACTTGCCCCTGTCTCTGAGTAATCCTCCCTGTTTGTCTCCTTTTTTTTCCTGAGAGACAGACAGACTCATTCATGCTGGAGCTTTGCTGCCATGGCCTTTGTTTATCTGGCTGTTAATGAGTGTGTTCAGCTGAAACTGAGCGGTGACTCTAGCCCCTTTACTATTCAGATGATGTCCTGGGGCCTCAGCGTTTCAGTTTAAAGCTGCAGTAGGCTGAAACTGTCCCTTTGCGGCTTCTGTCTCAGATTAGGCACCATAATTCTGATCATTTTGGTTATGGATGGTGAGCTGATGTCTTTAAGGGTTTGCTGCCTGTCAACTTCCCCCTCCCCTGTGGCTGCTCTATGAGCCGCAGAGTCAGCCTGGTTTTACTCATGGTTCCGCCACGGTTAATTTCCCTTCTATTAATTGGATCCTGTGTCTCAAACAATTCTTTCCCTCTGGAGCACCTCTCCATGTCTCTTCTTTGTATGAAAGGCTGAGTCAAAAACTGGGCATGAAGTGATGGAAGAAGGAATAAAGATACTATCAATTAACATAAATGGATTGAACTCTCTTATGAAAAGGGAAAAAAAGTTTATGAAACTACAGAAATTAAAATTGGACCAATTTGTCTTCAAGAAATGCATATTAAAAAACAACATGGCAACTTATTGGAATGCCCCAAAATTGTGAAATTATATTCTGCAATAGCACAACAAAAGAAAAGAGGGGTGACGTTATATGTTAAAGAAATGTTAAAAGTCAAACAAGTATATTCAGATGAAGAAGAGAGAATAGTGATGGTTAAAGTTCTAACAAATCAGAAACAGATTCTCTTGATCGCAATATGCGATCAAATAACAAACCAAATAACAAACAAGTAGAATTTTATAAAAAGCTTAAGAAGGTAATTGAAATGGACTATGAAAATGTATGATAGGAGACTTCAATGCAATTGTTGATGCAGTAAAAAAAGTAAAAAAATAAGGATACTTCCAAAAATTTTTTTCGAAATGACACAAGAAATAGGCATACAGATATATGGGGAGAGTTAAATCCAAAGAAAAACCAATATACATTCTATTCGAACAGATACCAATTGTGGTCTAGAATAGATATGATATGGATGTCGCCAGAAATGAGAATAGATGTCCAAGAGGTTGATATAGAAACAAAGATATGGACAGATCATAACCCAATAAAAATCAGGTGGAAGGGATAAAGGAAGAAGCTGAGATGGACACTGAACCAAATTATACTAAAGGACAAGAAGTTTATACAAATAATGGAAAAAGAAATGAACTTCTTTTTTAAAGAAAAGAAAAAAAGAAGAAGAAGAAACATCACTGCAAATTGTTTGGGACACATCTAAAGCATACATAGCATATATAGCAAGAAGAAACAACAGCAAAAAACACTAGAAGAACTCAGAAAGCTGGAGACAGAAAGATCCTCAAAAAAATAACATAAGAGAAAATGGAATTAATAAAACATAAATTAAACTTAATAGAAAAAGAAGAAATGGCATAAAAAATTAAAATAGCAAGACAAAACTCTTTTGAAAATGCAAATAAGCCATGTAGATTGTTAGCATACAAACTAAAAAAGAGAAAGAGAAGAAAATGATACATAAACTGATAGATGAGAAGGGGATCCTTCACCATCAAAATGAAGATAAAAAGAAAATAATCCAGGAATTCTATGGAAACGTCACAGTCAAGAAAAAGTGTCAGAAGATATAATAAAACAATACTTAGAAAAAGCTGTATTATCCAAAATACCAGAAACAGTGAAAGCGATGTTAAACAAAAGAATAAGAATGATGGGATTAACAGAAGCAATTAAAAGACAAAAAAACAATAAAACACCTGACCTAGATAGGCTTTCGGCAGAACTTTATCAACATCTACAAGATTCTTAGGTTTTTCAATGTTGGCGATCTATAATGATGTGTTGTTAAGAACCAATCTTCCCAAAACATGGGCAGAAGCAAATATTACTTTAATACCAAAAGAAGATTCAGATTTACAGCAGATAAAAAACTACAGACCAACATCATTATTAAATGTAGACTACAAAATCTATGCTTGGTTATGGCCCTGAACCCCCCAGCGCAGCGAGTGGCAGCACCCACACTTTCGCCAGAGACATATTGCGACACGCCTTCTGATAGGGCAGCATGAACCACTGGAGTGGTCTGGCATGGAATCATGTCCAGAGCACCAGGGAGATGCAAGATACTAGTTTCCCCAAAAGCTGGGACAGCAGCACCAATGGAACCACCTTGTCTGCCCGAATCTGAGCTGTTAGCGCCCTGATGGTGTCCTGCCACTCCTGAGAAAGAAAGACCTGTCTGGTAAGAGTGTCTATGAGTGCCCCTAAGTGCACCAGCCTCGTAGAGGGAACTAGATGAGATTTGCCCAGATTTACAGAAAACCCGTGATCTCTTAAAACCTGAATGGTGGTATGAAGGTCCCTTTCTGCCTGTCGGCGGGACGATGCCTAAATCAGCAAGTCGTCTAGATAACACTGGATTCAAATGGGCAATGTCCAAAGGTAAGCAGCCAATGCCGCTAGCACTTTGGTGAAAGTTGTTGGGGCTGACGCAAGTCTGAATGGAAGGGCTGTGTACTGGAAATGTCTGTTGTGGTAACAGAATCTCAGGTACTGTCTGTGATTTGGATGGATAGGGATATGGAGGTATGCCTCCGTCAGGTCCACTGAAGTCAAAAGGTCACTGTACCAGATTCCCACCAGAATGGACTGAAGGGAATGCATCTTGAACCTTCTGTAAAACAGATGCCTGTTCAGACCCTAGATTGAAAATTGCCTTCTACCCCTGAGACCTTCGGGATTACGAAAAGGATTGAATAGAATCCCTGTCCCTGCTGTTCCGGTGGAACCAGTTGAATGGCCAGAATGTCCAACAAATGTTGGATTGCTACTTCTATGACACCCCTTCTTTCTGGGTGTCTGGACATGAGACAGTGAAGGAAGAACCTCGGAGGAGGGAGCAAAATTCTATGGAGAGCCCTGATCTTACTGATTCCAGTACCCAAGAATCTGTTATGGTCTCCTCCCACCATTCTGCAAAATATTGTAAGTGACCCCCTATGGGGAGGGCCTCATCTGAGTCATTTCTGGCATCTGTAGGGCTTATTATTATTCCTGGCATGAAATGGCCCTTTGTTCTGTGTCTTCTGCCTGCCTTTTGCCCCACTTCCAAATCTGGATCTATCAGACTGGTAAGTGGAGCGGCCAAGAAATGGCATTTGCAGTCTGTTAAAACTAGACCCCACCTCCCAGATGAAAGGAAAGCCATTTAAAGTACAGTGAGGGATGAAAATCAGACCTCCTGCCCTGTGAAGGCAGCTCCTTACTTTTGTCTTTAGTCTCTATAAGGGTGCTAAGGAATCTCCAAAAAGATCTCCTCGCACAAAGGGAGATGATGACAGCTTCCACTTATGCTTGGTGTCCATGCAACAATGTTGCAGCCAGAGCATACAGCGAGCCGTAATGGCAGAAGCCATGGCTCTAGACGAAAACTTAGCTGCGTTCAGCAAAGCATCTGCGGTGAACTCAGCTGCCGCCATGATCTTCAAGATGTCCTGATGGGCCTGATGTGGTCTGGTGAAATCCTGCTTTGCAGCTGTCGGAGCCAATATAAGAAAGCCTGAGTAAAAAAGGAAGCAGCAGCAGTAACCAAAATGGCCTAAGAATCTGCTTGATGAGCTCTGCAGAGAGACATCTCCTCCTGTCTCTCCTCAGGCATCCTCAGCATCCAGAGGCAGCACCAAAGATGAAGTCAAAGCAGCTACCGGCGCATCCACCTTAGGAATCTGCACTAAAGTCAAAAGGTCAGAATCAACTGAATAGAGAGTTTTTGGAAGAAGTTGGCCAAGAATCATTAGCCGGAGTAGTCCATTGCCTCTTAATTACATCCAGGAAGATCCCAGGAATAGGAATAGTGTCTGCAGCAGCTGTCTTTTCAGTAAAAAGTCATCATTTGGAAACCAAACCCTGGGCAGCATCAGAAATGGTTAGATCCTTCCCCAAGCAGTCAGTGGTCTTTGCCTTTGACAGCAGAAGTTTAATCCTTCTCTGTTTGAGAAGGATTAAACAGGCCCTTAAAAGCTGGTACTGCTGGCTGTTCTCCCTCAGAAAACTCACCCTTCCCCAGGATTTCTCCTGAAACACTGCAATCTCTTGTCAAATTGCCTGTGCTATCCATCTCCTGAAATATTCAAGCATCTCCTACTCTGTCAAGTTCACTAAGCGGGGCCCCGTCTCAGTGGGCAATACATTCACCCCTGTGTCTCTCTGTCTGAAAATTCTCTACCAGATCTTCTATCAATGGACAAAACCCTGACAGAGTCCCAGAACGTAGATGGACCACCTGCTGTATCCAGCATTGTAAACTTGCTGAGTAAGAGTATCAGGCGACCAAACTGTAGATGCAGGTCTAGCTCCTACAGTTTTAGATCATTTAGTGCCTTGAGATTGCTTGTTGATCCTGTTAAATTCATGATCTAAGGCCTTTTGCCTCTGCTTGGCCACTTTTTCCTCCACTCTAGAGGATCTTTTCTGAGTCTTGGCTAGATGACCGGAATCCCCCACTCTGTAAGTATTGAGAAATCTGCCTCTGCCAATGAGCTGTCAAAAGTCACAAAATGGCCACCACTAATAGAAGACTGCCTCTACTTCTAGCCTGAACACGGTAAAAACCATTGGAAAAGCACGGGAAAAAAGAGTCTTGTCACAAAATGGCCCCTTGTGCTGTCAAATGCTGAGGCAAACAGTGGTTGCACGCAAAGGAATAACCCATCCTGGACTCTCTCATCAATACCATGGAGAATATCTGATCATGCAATGGTAACTATGGATATGAAAATAGATTATGATTATAAACAGGCAAGTAGATGGAGAATGGATTTGAGAATTTTTAAAAATAAAGAGCTTTTAGAAAAAATGGAAAAGGAATTAAAAGAAATATGGATTATAAATGAAGAGGGAGGTAGTAGTATAGGTGTAATATGCAACGCAATGAAAGCAGTAGTGCGAGATATAGGGATAAAATGCTCTTATAATATAAAAAACAAAAAGAGAAATATAAAAAGTGTCTGGAGGAGGAAATTGGGGAAATAGACAGTAAATATATAGAAAGTAGAGAGAATAAGATTATTTTAGAACTATTAGCTTAAAGAAAAGAGCTGCAAAATATTGAGACAGAACAGGTTCAGAGAAATCTAATATACTTAAATAGGGTATTTTATGAAAACAGTAATAAAAATTCTAGAATGTTGGCTACAGGCAGACAAGCTAAAAAGGCAAAAAGCCTGATTGGAGTAATAAAGAACAACAAGGGAGAAAGATGTAATATGATGAGAGAAAAATTGTTGATATTTCAGAAATTCTTTGAAAAGCTATATAAAGTAAATGTAGAGAAGGCATATATAGAAAAGAATTTAAATTAAAATTCAAGAAAATGATAAAGAAATAATGGAATAAAAAAAAAGAAGAAAAGGAAATAGTGGAAATTATTAATAAATTGAAGATAGGTAAGCACTGGGGTTGGATGGATTAGGTGTAGAATATTACAAAAATTTCAAAGGGCTCTTGGTGCCGAAGATGAAGATGATGTTTAATAAAATAATAGAAGGGGAAAGTGTTCCATGTTCCTGGAAGTAATCCTTGATAATAGTGATAGAGAAACCAGTTAATGATCATACAAACCCAGGATCATAAAGACCAGTGGTTCTTAAAGTGGGCGCTACCGCCCTCTGGGGGGCGGTGAGATGGCTTAGGGCAGCGGTTCTCAAATAGTGGGGCGCGCCCCCCTGGGGGGGTGCGAGGCTCCGTAAAGGGGGGCGCGAAGGCTCCCTTTCCATCTGGGTGCAACGGCGGCGAAGGCGTGGGCGAGGCATAATATATCCCGCCTGGAAGTGGCAGCACTTCGGACTGTGGATTTTCATTGGAGCCGCGGGCTGGAGCTGTGCAAGAAGCCTGCTCAGGCGGGGGTGGGAGGGAGGGAAGCATGGGACCACCCGTCTTCGCCACCGCGTAGCTCGCCTCCCCGCCAGCAGCTCCACCGCCAGCATTCCGTCTGGAAGCGGAAGCGCAACAGCCGCTGTTGGGGAAGGGACAAAGGGGCGGCGGTTGCCCGATCTTGCCACCCCTTCGCCCCTGGTAACGGCGACTGTTGTGCTGCTGCTTCCAGCTGGGATGCTGGAGGAGCTGCTGGCAGGGAGGGAGGGAAGAAGGGGAGGAGGGAGTAAGGATAGACAAGCAAGAGGGAAAGAGGAAAGAAAGCAGGAGGGCAGAAGGGAGGTGGAAGGAAGGAAAGAAAAGCAGACACACCGGAGGGAAAGAGGAAAGAAGGCAAGCAGGCAGGAAGGAGGCAGAAGGAAGGAGGGAAGAATGGAACTGGAAGGGAGGCAGGGAAGGAGGGAGGGAGAAAGGAAGGATAGGAGGATAGGGAAAGAGGAAAGAAGGCAGGCAGGCAGAAGGGAGGGAGGTGCAAGGAAGGAAGAAAGCATAGATAAGCAGGAAGGAAAGAAGGCAGGCAGGCAGGGGGAAAGAGGAAGGAGGGAACTGGAAGGGAGGCAGGAAGGAAGGGAAGGAGGAAGGAAGGGTGGAAGGAAGGATAGACAAGTAAGAGGGAAAGAGGAAAGAAAGCATGTGACTACGGTGGGAGACGAGGAAAGACCGGTGTGCTATGTTATGCAGAGGTGTACTTATAACAATTTTATAGACAAATGATACTATTTACAGTCGCGCGGGGGGGGGGGCGCGAAATGTTTTCTTCTTCCTAGGGGGGGCATGACAGAAAATAATTGAGAAGCACTGGCTTAGAGGGACGGTAAGAGCCAGGGGGGTGGCAGGGGGGGTGGCAAGAGGCAAGGGGAGCGGCAAAGGAGTGCTGGAGGTGGCCTCCTGTAGCGAGCTATTCAGAACAAGTTTGCTCACTCACCCCCGCCCATCCAGAAGCTGCTTGATCGCTCGCTTCCCCTGCCCACCTGCACTATGCTAATCCTGCCCACTCACTGATTGGCTGGCTCACCAATCGCCCCACCCGCCTCTAAGAGCCCTATCTAAACCCAGTTAACTTTTTTTCTGCTTGGCTTTCTATAGATAGGGCTCTTAGAGATGGGCAGGACAATTGGTGAGCCAGCCAATCAGTGAGCGCAGCAGGGCTAGCATAGTGCGGACAGGCGGGGGGAGCGAGTGATCAAAGGGAGGCCATTTCGCCTCCCTTCGCTCCCACTTTGTCTTGATGAGAGCGCTGCAGCTGCGGGCGCAGATGGACGGAGGTAGCCAGAGTGGTGGGGAAGCCCGGGGGGGCGGGTGAGCAAGTGAGCGAGAGAGCTGCCTGATCCTACATTGCTCGCCTGCTCACCTGCCCCCCGGGCTTCCCCCCCACTCTGGCTACCTCCGTCCGTCCGCGCCCGGAAGTTGCAGCGACCTCATCAAGACAAAGTGGGAGGTGAAGGGGCCTCAGTGTCCTGCCTGATCCTCCTTCGCTCACTCGCTATTTTGCCTGCATGGGGTGCCTCGGCGGAAGCCCTTTGCTAGCGGCCAGACCTCCCCTCCCTGGGGCGACAGCACATCCATGATCACCGTCCCAGTAACGCTGCGGCCGCCCGGTCTGCGAAGAGAGGGAGGGAGTAAGAGTGAAGGGTGAGGGAGAGCAGCAGGGACTCTCTGCAGGGGCTCTGCATTCCCCCCCCCCACCGGAGCCTTCCCAGAGGAGGTGGGGCTGGGGAATGTGGGGCGGGGAGGCGCTGTCTTGGGTGGGACTAGATGACCTCTGAGGGTCCCAATTGGCCCTTCTGACTCTGGAGACCAGAAGCAAGCAAGCAAACACACACACACACATACACACATGCACAGCAAAAGTGTCTGGTTTTGAATATAATCCTCCCTAGTGCTTGGGGAAAAAATAAGAGGAACATTTGGATATACATTTTGAATTAACTTGGAAAGAAAATTGCTAAAATCACTTTTAGTTGTGTTCTGCATTAAGAATTCATGCAGT
The DNA here is from genome assembly GCF_964273705.1 of Natrix helvetica. Lineage (NCBI taxonomy): Eukaryota > Metazoa > Chordata > Lepidosauria > Squamata > Natricidae > Natrix > Natrix helvetica. Next base: position 83,422,118 of record NC_138554.1, on the reverse strand, counting down.
AGCATTTCTTGTTGAATTAGCAGAGTAATATTTACAACAGCCAGCTAAGATAGTTTTATCTGTCTTATAATGTGCATGGGTAGAGGACTTAGTCCTAAGTGCAATGTTTGCCTGTGATTATATAATAAATTCACAGTTTATACATTTGAATTAGATGTTATTCAATTCATGTTTAACCTATACTTGATATACTTGTATTCAATACATAAGGTGTTAATTATGTCAATGGAAGAGATAGGAAACTGCATTAGTGATATATAACTCAATGCGTTGATTTGTACTAGTTTAAAGAATTATAAGGAATCACAAATATGAGTATGGAAAATGTAATGTAGTTGTGGATGACCCTTTGCATGAGTTGTATTGGGAAAAATAAATAAATAAATAAATAAATAATAATAAATGATTCCCCAAAGAGGTAAAAGGCTGCATTTTGTTAGAGTTATTCTTCCAAACTGTTGAGGAGGGGGATTGGACTCCATTGTCTATATTTCCCTTTCCATCCCCATGGTTCTTTAGTGAAAATTATAACCCAAGAACATATAGATCTGTTAAAATGTTCCCATTCTCACTTTCCATATTGGGAATCCCTAGCTACCATACAATAATCTCATCAAATAATTCAAGCAAATGTTGGTGACATTGAGCTGAAGCCAAAGTTCAAGAAATGGTACCAAGAGTTTTAGTTACAGAAAGAAATTTCTGATCGCTACCCTGCACTATGGACAGTGGTTAAGAAGCTCCTTGTTGCATTTCCAACATCATATTTGGTGGAACATGGCTTCAGTGTGGTCTCCAAGCAAAGAAAATGACTCCAGATTACTGAATGTGGTGATTTAAGACTCCTGCTAAGTGACTTAAAACCAGACATTGGGAAACTGGTATCACTTCATCAAGCCCATCCATCACATTAAGAATTTACTGAACAGTGAAGTAGTTACTAAATTTTGCTAAGTTTACTAAGTTACTAGTTACTAAGGTTCTTGATAAATGATTATCAGACTTTGAAAACCTGGTATCACTGGATCATGTTCAGCAATTTTGTTGAATTAACTAACTACAAAGGTTTTTAAATTGGATTTTGAATAAATGTGCAATTAATTGTTACAGTTTTGAATTTTACTGTTACTATCTTTATTCCTTCATGCAAATCACCCAGTCACATGACTCCCCCAGCCACACCCATCAAGCCACACCCACAGAACCGGTCATAAAAAAATTTGAATTCCACCACTGGGTGGGGGGCACTGAGGATCAATTTGTAGCACCAAGGGGGCGGTGGACTGAAAAAGTTTGGGAACCACTGATATAGACCAATATCACTTATTAATCAGGACACAAAGATTTTTACAGCAATACTGGCAAATAGATTGAATATATTTATAGATAATTATATTAAAAATGACCAGTGTGGATTTATAATAAGCTGACAAATGTTAGATAAAGTAAGGAGGATATTAAAGTAAGGAGGTTATTAAATAAAGAATCAAAAATTAAAGGCAGGTGTATTAGCATTTGATGTATTTAAGGCCTCTAATTGTGTGGAATGGCCTACATTAAAGATATTAATAGAGAAGTTAGGTTTTGGTAAAAAATTTAGACATGTGATAAATCAAATATATTCAGAGAATAAAGCGAGTATAGCCATCATTGAGGGTGTTACAGAGACAGTAACCTTAAGCCGGGGAACAAGGCAGGATTCCCCTTTATCCTCAGTTCTATTTGCATTATTGATGGAGGTTTTGGCAAATGCTATTAGGGAAGGTTCATTGATTGAAAGGATTGGAGTACAGAACAAAACTAAAATAAATTTATTTGCAGATGATACATTATTAACATTTCAAAGTCCCGTAGTTACTATAGAGAGGATATATTTACATCTGAATGAGTTTGGGAAATATAGTGGATTACAAATAAACTGGGAAAAATCAGAAATGACTATATAACCATAATAAAGAACAAGTGATTTTGCAAGGGAAATATGAATTAAAAATAGTAGATAATATTAAATATTTAGGTATTGACATTCCAAAAAATATTCAAGAGATAAAGAAAATAAATTATGAAAAGTTAAACAAAGATATAAAAGATAAAATATATAAATATGAGAAAGTAAAATTATCATGGTTTGGAAGAATTGAAATATTAAAAATGAAAGTTTTACCAAAATTATTTTTTTGTTTTGGATGATCCCAATTAAATTATTGAATCAAGAATTAAAGCAAAGATCGTTTTTCCAGGGTAAAGAAGACTAAGATATGCCCGACAACTTTAAGAGATCACAACCCGGTCTGGATGGTACTTGAATATGGAGACCGACCCAGGAGGTCTTGGAGATTAAATGAAAATGTATTTAGATATGAGAAAAATGTTACGAAATGTAAAAAACTATTGAAAGAATATTTTGCTTTTAATATGCATAAGGGGATATCAATGAAATGGTTTGGGATGCAAGTAAAGCATACATGAGAGGCGTTTTAATAAATTTGAATAATGTTTATAGGCGCAGACAAAAGGAAAAACAAAGGGAATTAGAGGAAGAGATTTAAAAAAAAAGAGCAGGAGTTAATGTCTAAACCAGATGATAAGAAGACAAAAGAGATAATTACTTTATTGCGAGGGCAGTTCAATATGTTAATGTCGGACCAGATAGCCACTAATTTTCTATATGCTAAACATAACACTTTTTGTAATGCCAATAAACCAGGTCGATGGATAGCATATATGTTAAGGAAAAAACAAAGATCCCGTAATATAGAGAAAGTAGAATATAAAGGGAAGGAAGTTTTCCAACAGGATATGATTAAAAAGACTTTTTTTAGAATTTTACACCAGATTGTATGCTGGTGACAAAATACAAGGGTCAGATATAGACTGATATTTGGAGAGAGAGAAAATTCCTATACTTACAGATGAGCAAAGGGGAAGATTGAATCAACTTATAACTGTAGAGGAAATCCTCCTGGCAATTAAGCAGTTAAAAGTCAATAAAGCGCCTGGCACAGATGGCCTGACAGCAGTTTATTATAAAAAGTTACAACTAGAAATGATGGAACCTCTTAGGGAACTATTTAATAAAATTCAAATGGAAGGTAGGGTCCCACCATCGTGGAAAACAGCTTTTATTTCATTGATTCCAAAAGAGGAACAGGATCCTACCCAGCCAAAAAACTATAGGCCTATTTCATTACTTAATACAGACTACAAAATTTTTGCTAAAATATTGGTGAATAGGTTGATGCCAATTGTGCAACAAACGATTCACAGTGATCAGTCTGGTTTTATACAGGGAAGGCAAATGAAAAGTAATGTAAGACAAATTATCAATATAATGGAATACTTGGGAAAGTATAACCAAGTCCCGCAGTGCTTCTATTCCTAGATGCGGAGAAAGCATTTGACCAAGTTAATTGGCAATTTTTAATAAAAACATTACAAAGGATGCAGTTCGGAGAGCATTTCATGCAGTCTATCAAAGCAATATACCAGAAACAGACAGCACAAATTATAGTTAATGGAGGCTTAACAGAATCTTTTAAAATTGAAAAAGAAACAAGAAAAGGGTGTCCCTTATCTCCATTATTGTTCATCTTAACCCTGGAATTGTTATTGAACGGAATACGTGGGTCTGACGAACTACAAGGAATTAAGATTAGGCACTACGAATATAGGGTGAGAGCATTTGTGGATGACTTGGTTGTAACTTTAACTCAGCCCGGGGAATCAGTTATAGGTCTAATGAATATAATTAACCAATATGGTCTGGGTTCAAAATAAATCTAGGGAAGACAAAGATGATAGCTAAAAATATGACTACGAATAAAAAAAAGAATTAGAAGGAGTAACAGGATGTGAGATAGTAAAAAAGATTAAATACTTAGGAATTTGCATTACAACTTCAAATGGGAAATTATATAAGTACAACTATGAACCATTATGGCATAAAATACAGAGAGAATTGAATAAATGGAAAAAATTACAATTGTCTTTGCTGGGAAGGATAGCAGCAGTTAAAATGAATGTTTTGCCCAAGTTTCTATTTCTCTTTCAAATGATACCAATACTTTAAAAAGAGGCAAATTTGGAAGAATGGCAGAAAGGTATTAACAACTTTGTTTGGGCAGGAAAGAAACCGAGAGTAAAACTTAAAATAATGCAAGATATATGTGAAAGAGGAGGCTTAAAAATGCCCAACTTAAAATTATACTATGAAGCAGCAGTTTTAGCAACAATTAGCGATTGGATCAACCTAACAGAGGATAGAATATTGAATATTGAGGGTTATGATTTGGTATATGGCTGGCATGCTTACTTAATATATGACAAGAATGTTGATAAGATCTTTAAAAGTCATATTTTAAGGAATGCCTTACTGCGTGTTTGGAAAAAATATCAATATAGGTTAAATGACAAAATACATATGTGGAGGGTGCCTAGACATGCTATAGAGAATATAAGTATAGAACAAAAACAAGATCTAACTACATATGCAGAGCTCCTTAGTATGGATAGAGGTGCGCTGCAGCTGAAATCTTTGAATGTATTAAGAGACAAAAGGATAATTCAAACCTGGTTCCAGTATGGTCAGTTACAGGCTAGATGGAAAAAAGACCAGAAATTCGGTATTATCCAAAGTGAGGATAACTTTATAAAACAAATTAGGGATCAGGGTCAAATGCATATAAAAAGGCTGTACAATGTATTGATAGAAATAGACTCAGAAACAGAATTAGTTAAAGATTGTATGATATGGGCACAAAATTTTGAGGAACCAATAATGATGGAAACATGGGAAGAGATTTGGGTAAGAAATGTAAAATTTACACAAGCTCAGAACTTGAGAGAGAATTTCTATAAGATGTTGTACAGATGGCATTTAGATCCAAAAAGGCTAGCCTGTATGTATCCGAATTTACAATCTAAATGTTGGAGATGTGATTGTGTTAATGCCGCGTACTACCATATTTGGTGGACTTGTAAAAAAGTTAAAGCATTTTGGATAAAAATATGGTGGGTTATTCAAAATATGTTGAAAAAGAGGATAAAGTTTACACCCCAGTTGTTTTTGTTAGGTATAGTTCCAGACTGTACTGTTATAGAGACTAATCTGATCTTGAACCTAACGACGGCAGCAAGATTGTTGGTGGCGCAATACTGGAAGAAGGAAGAGTTGCCTACAATCCAAGATGTTAAAAGTAGCAAACTTAGCAGAGATGGCCAAAATTTCAGCATATTTGAAAGATCATTCGGATGAGAAGTACAAGCTGGATTGGACAAGATGGATTGACTATATTCAAAACAAATACCGGACTAAAAAAATTCAGTTAGCTTATGAATGAAGGCATAAAGGACACTACAATTTATTCAAAGTTAGTTTAATAAAGGGGGAGTTAAAGCACAAGAATAGTAACATGTTAAAATTAGTTAGCTTACGTTAGCGTATGGTTGTTAAACATTTATACCCTGTACTTTGCTCTGGGAGGTCCGGGGGAGGGAGGGCGGGAAGAGGGAAAGGGTGATAATTTTAAAATTTATTAAAAATTTTAATTAAAAAAAAGAATTAAAGCAAATACAAAGACTGCTGGAGGTATATTGTAATGGAGGTAAGAAAGCAAGAATAAGTAAAGCATTATGGCATGAATCATTAAAAAAGTGTGGGCTAGGTCTTCCAAACATTAGAAATTATTGGGTAGCTAATAAATTAAAGATAGTCCCAGATATTATAGTAGTAATTAGAGATTTAATATGAAAGGATATAGTTGAAAAGTTTATGAGAAATAGGTGATCCTATAGAAACATATTGATTTAAAAAGGATATTTAAAAAATTGTTAGGAGGATACAAAACCCCTTTTTAAAAAACTTGATGGAATTATGGAATACATGGAGATACTAGCTAATGCCAGGAATCTCTCCTTTAACACCGGTGGTGGAAATGGAGAAATACCCTAAGATTGAATTGAAAGAATGGATTAGTAAACTAAAAGAAAATCAGATATATAAGTGGGAAGACTGGAAGAACAAGATAAAGAATATAACACAACTAAAAAAACATTTTAGCAGATATTAAATTAAATTGGTTGAATTTAATACAATTAGAGGAATGGATAAAAGTGGAAGAAAGATTCAAGGAGAAAGATAGACAGTAAACAAAGTTTGAAATGATTATAAACGAATGTGAGATGAACGAAGAATATATAGGGAAAAGAAGAATATGGAAAATATATAGAATATTAACTGAATTAGAAGAGCAGGCAAAAGATTTAAAATTAATTTGGGAATCAGATTTGGGAGAAATAAATGATAACGATTGGAAAAATATTTGCAATAGAAGAGTATATAAGAATATGTCAGTTAAGAGTTAAGGAAAATGTGATATGGAGGTGGTACCTAACACCACGTAAATTAAATCAAATAGATGGTAAATGTACAAATATTTGTTGGAGGTGCAAGAAAGTTATCTTGTAGAAAGTTAGCACCCACCCTTCTCCTAGAAGAATGAAATATTCTAGGAAATATTAAAAAGGAAGAATATTGTATTTCCCTGGATGAGAAATGGAGAAACATGTTTTTTTTCACTCCAAAGCCCAAGAGATGTTATAAATATCTCTCTCTCCACTCCCATGTGATCAGCTACCTAGGACTTCAAATCCATGTGGTCCTGTTCACCATTAAACCATCCTTCCAAGCAGTCTCCATGTTTCCAGTGTCTTCCTTCCCACCTGAAACTGAACCCAGATGGACATTTCTTCCAACAGTATGTTTGTGGTCACAGCAAGCAAGAATGTTACTTAGTGCCATCTTTAAGTCAAACTAATTAAGCTGAGATCTTATCTCAAATCATTCATGCTGAATGTGAAGCGTTTTTTGAATGTGGGGTCCTTGGTACACTCTGATAAGGGCATCTTCACTAGCTTTGCTAGTGTTACTTATTTGGGCAATGAAATGTCTGCAAGAAAGCAACCAAGCTCACAAGACACCAAGGAACCCTCATTTCAACTGTAAGCTAAAAATATTCTCCTTCATTTTTGATGGAGGTGTTGGAAGAAATGTCTTTCTGGGCTCAGTTCCAAGTGGGGAAAAAGACACTGAAAACATGGAGGCTGCTTGGAAAAATGGTTTAACGGTGGACAGGATCACATGGTTTGAGCTCCTGAACAGAAAAGGGGGATCACATGCTTCAAGATGTTGGATGAAGAAGAAAAAAGAGGCAGAGATGCTGAAAGTCCCTGGTTTTATGCTCTCTCTGGGCTTTGATCTTGAGCTTCTTTCTGATTGTCAGACTCCCATGGGGCCATGCAGGCAACTCTGTAGGGTATTTTGAATCCAAGTTTGGTTGAGTATTGCTTCTTCCCAGGTGCCCTGTAGCAAGATGGGTAAAGGGCTAATACTATCATACTTTAATCCCATCACCCTGAAGCTGAAGGGGGAGACCTTTGTTATGTAGAATAGACTGGCTCAGGTCTTTTAATGGCCCATTGACAAAGGTGGGGGCTATTACGAGTGAGTCTGTTTTCTGCCTAAAAACACGTTTCTCCATTTCTTATTCAGGAAAATATAATATTCTGTCTTTTCAATATTTCCCAGGATATTTCATTTTTCTAGAAGAAGGGTGGGTTTTAACTTCCTACAGAGGATTTAATGAAGAGCCATCCTCAGCCAGATATGTTTATTGGGTGATTTTGAAATAGGTGTTCCCTCTCAACCCTACCTTCCCCACTAGGTTATTGCTGTGAGGAAAATAGGAGGAAGAAGATACGTTGGATATATTTGCTGCCTTGAATTATTTGTGAAAATAATAAAAATGGGGAAAGAGAAATTTAAACCACACAAAGGAATCTTGTTGCAGCAACATAAGCTTTTGTAGATCAGCCCTCAAAACGTCTTCCAAGGCAGAAATATGGGCTATTTCCTTTCTTGCAAAAGAATTTAAAGGGAGGGGAAAATCTTCTGCCCGATCTTGCTTCGGATTCCTTGAAATTGCTACATTTATTAGACCCGCGAGTTTCTCTGATGCGGGCCTGCATCTCTTCCTCGTAGGCCATTCGGCCTTTCAAGCTGCTGCCGGATTAGAGGTCTCGCAGGCCCGCGGTGACGAAGAATCATAGCGCCAACTGCTTCTTCCGCAGCAAAGGCGGCCTCTTACCCAGATACAGGCTTCTCCGGTGATCTCTTCTTCCCCGAGGATGGCTTGGCAAGCAGCCTTCAAGTAATCATCGCCCAAAGCCAGCTTGGCTGAGGAAGCAGCCAGCGTCCCCAGCAGGCCAGCGCCTACGGCGTATGTAGTCCCCAACGCCAGCGGCATAGGCCCAGCGCTTCGCTTTCGTGAGTCTTTCGAAAAGACGGCGCCCGCGAGTTCCACTGAAGAAGAATTACGTGACAATGCGACTCCGCCTTGCTGTAGTTATTCTCCAAAGAAGGTAGTCTTCCAACGCCTTGTTGTAATCTACGGATATGCATTGTAAGACCTCCTCAGATGTCTGCACGTCTATCTATTTTATTTTAAATGTCAGAAATCTTAAAAAATTGAAAAGTTGTACTGTAACAATGCTCTTTAGTAGATATGCTGTAGATTGGAATAAGGGGGGGGGGGATGGAGAGATACATCTCTGTTCCACTGTTTTAAAACTAGACAAAGGTTGAGTTTCAATGCACAAATAACACTGCAACCAAGAATTATGTATGCACTTAAGGAAGCCCTCCTTATCCAAAGATAAAAGCCAGAATGAGGATTGTTGTAAATTTCTTATAATATTCAGAATCTTGTCTTATTACACTTTTGTCTGAAGACAAAATGATAGGGCTTAATTGATTATACATGAAATAATTTTAAAACCATTACACTAGAAATCATGGAAAGTAAAGATTTTTCTCAAATGTTACAAATCTGAAGTGAAACTATTACTGTGTGGAAAAGCGGGTGCTCCATCATGACATCTTCAAAGTCACAAAACTCAGAAAATCTTTGATGGAACATCATATGCACACATGCAGAAGATCCTTGAAGATGTACAAAGTAATTTGTAGAGTTCAGCAACTGCTCTGGGACACCACTTCAAAGCTTCATCAGATGTATGGTTTGTTGAAATCTTGATTGAACAAAACATCTCATTATTGTAAGAGCTTTCCCTCACTGCTGAGTCAATATGCCATCCGCATACTTGGGGAGGGAGGGGGGGACTATCCCAAGATGAAATTGGATTCTCCAATATGCTTGTCGTCCTCCTGTTGCCAAATAGATTGGTTGAAAAAGCTTAATAGATGTTATACCTGGAGAATGCCCTTGGATAGTTTCAGAATACTGATACAGCTAAAGATGATTTAGGATTATCCTGCACCTGTTGGTGAGACAAGATGAAATCAAAATTATGAGGACAAAAAAAGCAGTTTACAACTTTTCTTCGTCACAAAAAAGGAATGTCCAAAGACTCAGGGTGTATTTTCAAAGCAGGACTATATCTGCTTTCAGACTAATTAGGCCTGAAAATGGACTAGAAATTTAACACAGAGATAGTGAAGAACTGACATAAATGATCGTCCATAAATGATTAATATATTTTTTGGGCAATTCTTAAAATTATTGATTCTGGGCACTTTTTAAAGGTAGGCTCATTTATGCTACATCAGAGTAATCCAAAAGGAGATTACTAATCTGTATCTGAATTTATTATACTGGAAATAAAAGAAAGATATTTTTGTCTGGATAGGATTGTGGGTGGTTTATCATTCTAAAATAATAGAAGTATTCTGAACTAGAGAAGATACATTTAGCTATGGCAAATGGACTATGGACAAGATGTATTTTATAAACCTCTTACATATTAACTTTTGCAACAATTCTCTTAAATGTTCTGAGTACTACAGACCAATTCAATTTGTAGGGAGGCCAGGATCCATGTGGCTACTTCCTTAGGTATGTACCACTTTTGCATACCACCTGCATTTTTATATTAAGAAAGGCTATCTTATTATTTTTTAAAGAAAGCAATGCAAACGAAGAGTATTCATCTTTGTAGAAAAAAGAATATAACCAGGAAAATGTTGGGAATATCCTGCAAATTGGATTTAAGTTTGCATAGCATTCTGATTAATTAGGGCAGCGATGGTGAACCTTTTTTGGCTCGTGTGCCATAAGTGGGGGGGAGTGTAGGGGGGTCGTGTATGGGCGTGCCGCACCCATAATGCAATGCGCGACCCAGTGCGCATGTGCGCACTACAGGCACGATCCCCCATTTGTACATGCTTTTTTCGCCCTCCCCAGGCTCCAGAGGCTTTATAGGAGCCTGGGGAGGGCGAAAACAGCCTCCCCCACGCCCCCGGATGCCCTCCGGAGGCGTCAGGGAAGCCTCCGGACAGTCCCTGAAGCCTTCGGAGTGCTCAAAATGACCCTCCGAGGAAAACTTTCGGTTTGTCCGGAGGATCGTTTTGAGCGCTCCGAAGGCTTCAGGGACTGTCCGGAGGGTTGTCTGATGCCTCTAGAGGGCGTCCGGGAGGTGGGGGAGGCTTTTTTCGCCCTCCCCAGGCTCCTATAAAGCCTCTGGAGCCTGGGGAGGGCAAAAAATGGCTTTAAAAAAGGGTGAAGTCAGCGTGCTGGCCAGCTGACAGGGCAGCGCCTTGCGTGCCCTGACAAATGGGTCCACGTGCCACCTGTGGCACGTGTGCCATAGGTTTGCCATCACTGAATTGGGGTGTAAGGTTCCAGCAGTTTTCCCCAAGCCACTGAGGTGCCAAAGAGAGAGACTCGAGACGAGGCTTGCAAAAAGGATCAGCTATTATTTATGGCCATAGCAAAAGCTGGATGACAAAGCTATATCCAAAACATACAAACAAAAGCATGTAAGGAATAGCCACACTCTAAAAGAGTGGCTCAGAGTATTATATATTCTTTGGCTCAAGTTCCTGTCTGTCTCTTATCTGTGGAGTATCCCTATAGCCTTGTGTAGGGAGTGGCTGCCCCCCTTTGCCAAGTTATTTTTTGGCAGAATGATTTAAGGACAGTGACGTGCGGTGAGGGTTATGGCTGGGGAGGCTGGTGACGTCATCAGGAAGGCGGGGAATGGGACCACGTGTGCAGCACACATGGTCCCATTCTCCGCCTTCCTGAGTGAACATTAAGGGGACCGCGGAGTGCACTGATCCGCGTAGCATTGTTTCCTCCACCGGGCCCAGTCCCTTCCCCCCCCCACTCCTTCAAGGTCTCCCACCAACCCAAAGCCCGATCCCCAGCTCCCTCGGGCAAGGCTTGAGCGGGGTGAATGGGAAAGCAACGAAAGGGGTTGCGCTTTCACCCCGCTCAAGCCTTGCTGCCTGCAGCCACTGCCCGCCTCTAAGGCGCGCCAAAGCCTCCTTCGTCCCCCCCAGCATGCGCCCTTTTTATTTCCCGTGACACCCCCCCCCATTTTGGGAAAGTTTTCCCCATTGCCTGGGGGGTGAGGGGGGCGGCTCCTCTCCCCCCACTCCCTCCGTCCCTGCCTCTCTCCTCAGCCCCAAAGCTCCGTCCGCGCGACTCACTTCCAAGGCGGTGGCTGGAGAGGTGCGCAAGAACGGCGAGCGGTTTCCCACCAAAGGGGCGTTGTGTGCGCAAGAAGGAAAAGTCCGCGGCGAAGCCCTTGTAGCCCCGAGATCTTGTTTGCACTTCCGCCCCTTTTTCTTTGCTCCATCCCGCTCCGGCTCTGGAAGGGCCGGCGAGGTTGGCTCCAGCCGAGAGCAACAGGGAGGAGAGGAGGCAGCCGAGGCTCCGACAAGAGTGAGGCGTGAACGCCAGGGCCGGAAGGTAGCCCGTAGCTACCCCCTCCTCTCCTCCCTGTTGCTCTCGGCTGGAGCCAACCTTGCCGGCCCTTCCAGAGCCGGAGCGGGATGGAGCGAAGAAAAAGGGGCGGAAGTGCAAACAAGAGCTCGGGGCGACAAGGGCTTCGCCGCAGACTTTTCCTTCTTGCGCGCACAGCGCCGCTTTGGTGGAAAACCGCTCGCCGTTCTTGCGCGCCTCTCCAGCCAGCGCCTTGGAAGTGAGTCGTGCGGACGGAGCTTTGGGGCTGAGGAGAGATCTTGTTTGCACTTCCGCCCCTTTTTCTTCGCTCCATCCAGCTCCGCCTCTGGAAGGGCCGGCAAGGTTGGCTCCAGCCGAGAGCGACAGGGAGGAGAGGAGGCGGCCGAGGCTCCGACAAGAGCGAGGCGTGAACGCCAGGGCCGGAAGGTAGCCTGCAGCTACCCCCTCCTCTCCTCCCTGTCGCTCTCGGCTGGAGCCAACCTTGCCGGCCCTTCCAGAGCCGGAGCGGGATGGAGCGAAGAAAAAGGGGCGGAAGTGCAAACAAGAGCTCGGGGCGACAAGGGCTTCGCCGCAGACTTTTCCTTCTTGCGCGCACAGCGCCGCTTTGGTGGGAAACCGCTCGCCGTTCTTGCGTGCCTCTCCAGCCAGCGCCTTGGAAGTGAGTCGCGCGGATGGAGCTTTGGGGCTGAGGAGAGATCTTGTTTGCACTTCCGCCCCTTTTTCTTCGCTCCATCCAGCTCCGCCTCTGGAAGGGCCGGCAAGGTTGGCTCCAGCCGAGAGCGACAGGGAGGAGAGGAGGCGGCCGAGGCTCCGACAAGAGCGAGGCGTGAACGCCAGGGCCGGAAGGTAGCCCGCAGCTACCCCCTCCTCTCCTCCCTGTCGCTCTCGGCTGGAGCCAACCTTGCCGGCCCTTCCAGAGCCGGAGCGGGATGGAGCGAAGAAAAAGGGGCGGAAGTGCAAACAACATCTCTCCTCAGCCCCAAAGCTCCGTCCGCGCGACTCACTTCCAAGGCGGTGGCTGGAGAGGCGCGCAAGAACGGCGAGCGGTTTCCCACCAAAGCGGCGTTGTGCGCACTAGAAGGAAAAGTCCGTGGCGAAGCCATTGAGAGCAACAGGGAGCATGTCGGAGCCTCGGCTACCCCCTCCTCTCCTCCCTGTCGCTCTCGGCTGGAGCCAACCTTGCCGGCCCTTCCAGAGGCGGAGCTGGATGGAGCGAAGAAAAAGGGGCGGAAGTGCAAACAAGATCTCTCCTCAGCCCCAAAGCTCCGTCCGCACGACTCACTTCCAAGGCGCTGGCTGGAGAGGCGCGCAAGAACGGCGAGCGGTTTTCCACCAAAGCGGCGCTGTGCGCGCAAGAAGGAAAAGTCTGCGGCGAAGCCCTTGTTGCCCCGAGCTCTTGTTTGCACTTCCGCCCCTTTTTCTTCGCTCCATCCCGCTCCGGCTCTGGAAGGGCCGGCAAGGTTGGCTCCAGCCGAGAGCAACAGGGAGGAGAGGAGGGGGTAGCTACGGGCTACCTTCCGGCCCTGGCGTTCACGCCTCACTCTTGTCGGAGCCTCGGCTGCCTCCTCTCCTCCCTGTTGCTCTCGGCTGGAGCCAACCTCGCCGGCCCTTCCAGAGCCGGAGCGGGATGGAGCGAAGAAAAAGGGGCGGAAGTGCAAACAAGATCTCGGGGCGACAAGGGCTTCGCCGCAGACTTTTCTTTCTTGCGCGCACAACGTGCACGATCGGTTGAAAAGAGCTGGAAAAGGCAGCTGGGTAGATGCGTGTTTGCGTGCCTTTGTCCTCCAGCAGCGCCGACATTTCTGCCTCCACCCTCCGCAGCTCCCGGGTGCACCCGGACGGAGGTAGCCAGAATGGTGCCGAGGCAGTCCGGATGGACGAAAGAGCGAGCGCGCCCGGGAGCTGTGGAGGGCGGAGGCAGAAATGTTGGCGCTGCTGGAGGACAAAGGCACGCAAACACGCATCTACCCAGCTGTCTTTTCCAGCTACCTAGCGCTCTTTTCCACCGATCGCGCACACTTTTCGTGCACATTTGGAATAAACAATGATTTCGAAATTGGTTTGGCGAGGCAGGCGGAGTTGCGGTTCTCACTCGAAGCTGCGGGCAGCCGAGGCTCCGACAAGAGCGAGGCGCGCACGCCAGGGCCGGAAGGTAGCCCGCAGCTACCCCCTCCTCTCCTCCTTGTTGCTCTCGGCTGGAGCCCACCTCGCCGGCCCTTCCAGAGCCGGAGCGGGGAGGAGCGAAGAAAAAGGGGCGGAAGTGCAAGCAAGATCTCGGGGCGACAAGGGCTTTGCCGCGGACTTTTCCTTCTTGCGTGCACAACGTGCGCGATCGGTGGAAAAGAACGCTAGGTAGCTGGAAAAGACAGCTGGGTAGATGCATGTTTGCGTGCCTTCGTCATCCGGAAGCGCCAACAACATTTCTGCCTCCGCAGCTCCCGGGCGCGGCCGGACGAATGTATATAATATTATATATATATATATAGTATATAATATTATATACTATTATTTCATGAAGAGAGGTGAGGCCCTGCCTCCCCTGCCTCCCCTGACCGCACGTCACTGTTTAAGGATTTATGAGCCAGGAAAACTCCCTAGTTTGGTTCCTTTATCTATACAGTTTGATATTCCCATGTAACAATTTCTTCTACTAACTTTCAAAAATGTGCCAAGAATAGAAGCGAGACACAGCAGTGAGATAACATTTGCAGTCCGATATTAAGATTACAATTTGCTAGGCTAGAAAACAACTAATTTCTGACAGTATACAATAGTATAAGCAGAAGCCAATATTGATTCATATTGATTCATAAACTCCTTCATTCCTCCCTTTTTATTATTGGACAGGTTGCTACCTGTCAACAATGAAGTAGGGGAGCATATTCTTTAGGGATGGTGATAAGAACCATGATATTAGCTGAGCGACCAGGGATGGCAGAGGTCACTGAGGAGGATGACAGTCGTACCAGAAACGGTAGATTGAATTATACTCTGGAAAAAGGGATGAGACAAAGAAGGAAAAGGAGACCTCCAAAGGCCAACAAGATAAAAAACCCAATCCTTTTCCAGTTAGAGAACATATTAGCAAACCAGTCAAACTTGATAACACTAGTCCAAGTTTGTACAGGGACATGAGCGAGTTTCCTCATCCAAGTAGTAATGTCATCAATAGCGTTATCGATCTGTAAACAGAATTTGTGAGATAATTTTACCACAGACATCCTTTTGCTAACCAAACATGTAAAACAAAGGTATTCTGGGATATTGTTGTATTTAAAAGTTGGAGCAGTTGCATTAGTTATTATTGCAAGCATTGGCAGTGCCCTTATAATTCTATTCAGCATATACACATCTTCATACCATCGGCTAGGCACATAGGCAAACATTATAAGCCAGCTGGAGCATGCTAATTAAGAGTTACCACATCCATCCATAACCCCCTCTGTTTAGTTAAATTTACAAGTGAATTACTAGGTTGTGTCAGGTTAATTCCAGATTGCAAGGTGACATTAAGCAAAGAAAACACCCTTGCTTGGAATGTATGATTTTTCACACTTATCATTGCATAACATTCTCCTCCTCTTTGTCCTATGCATAAGAAAATTATTCCCATAATGCAATGTGCGACCCATCAAACCATTGCATTACATCAATACATCTTATCTCTTCAGGGATTATGATATCACTCTCTCTTAGCACTACTATGTTCAAGTCAGGTTGATCTGATTCAATGTCCCAATATATATGAAGTTTATATGGGAGCCATCACCATTACAGTGTCCCACTATTCTCCAAAGGTGTATATCAATTTACAAGTACAACAATAATAACATTCAGTGAAACAGTTACAATCACAAAATCAACACAATCCGTAGAGTGCAAAGTTGCACAGTGTCTTTTAGGATCTTCAAGTGGAATAGTAGAGGCCACCACTCAGGCCAGAAAGACCAAATATTGCTACTCCTGCAACGAGAGAAAAAATCATTCACAAAATCTGTGCATACCACCATGACTACATCAGTTTTTGGAAATGCTTATTCTCAGTGGGTCTTCTCCAGGAGCCATTTTCTCCAGGTGTAGTGATTTGCCCTTTGTCTCTAGTTTAGGCTGCTGCTTCGGTGGTTAGCAGGGCTTGGTAGGGTCTGTCCCAGGCTTGGCTAAGTTTTTTCCCCACGTCAGGTTTTATCAGGACTCAATCACCAGGCTTGAATTTAATGAACAGCAAAATTGAGAGGTCAGGTTTTAGCTAGGAGTCCTGTGATTCTGAGGGAAGATAAAGAACAGGAGAGGCCAAGTATGCAGTTCTTTACAGACATATCTTTAGTCTCATATTGCGGAATTTCCCCCATTCTGTCCAAGTGTGGAAATTCAAACATTATTTCAGAAGGCAGACGATGTTGCATTCCACGGAACATTCCTACTGCCTCTGATCGATTAAAGCACTTTTGCAGTAAAATGAGTAAATTTCACACATTTGTTACAATTCACAGCATCCAGAAATTTCCAAAAAGAAATCACATCATACCTTCATCTAACTACATTGTAAAACACAGTCATATACCCTAATTTAGATTTACATCAGACATATTCCTTTCTGGTAGTGTTTAACTTTTGGTATTCCTGATTGGCCCATTAACAGCACCAAAGGTGTGAGGATTGCTCTGGTAGTTTGAGTTACATGCCAATTCCAGGAGGGAATGGGGATGGCATTTATAGAAGAAGGAAAAAGACCCATGAAGAATCCCAATGCAGGAAGGATACAACTGACTGCAGGCACATGCTTTCACGGAGGTACATGTGTCACAAAAGCCAAACAACCAAATGCTCAAAAGGAAAACACCTTTACAGCAGCACAACACATCATTTTCTTTCTTTCTTTTTCCAAATGATAGAATTCTTTCTATCATGATGAATGAGGGATGCATATTTAGCAGGGATAGTGTGGAGGACCATATTTGTAGGCTTATGATGAGGGGTGGCAGGCATGGAGGATGCAACGACTGCCGTCCCAGAACATATTGTAATTTCTAACTCATCTCTAATAATTCTAAAAAGAACAATAACTTGTGTTGCATTGAAACAAACAAACAGACAGACAGACAAAATATCATAGGAGTGGGGCACCTTGACTCATAAGTGTTTAAAAATGCACTCAGCGTAAAAGAGGGAAGGAAGAAGAACAGCTTCAAAAATAAAATACACAATTAAAAAAGGCACTTTGAGTCAACACTCCAAAATATCAGATTCCATTCAGATGGAAGCAAATTCTCCAAAAGCAGATATCAGAAACAAACTAACAAACAAACAATGACATAGGATGGAGCACTTTGACTCTGAATTTTTATTTCAAAAATAAAACAGCTTCAAAATAAAACAAACTTAAAAGAGGTATGTTAAAATATATACAAATGTAAGCAAAATATATCAAAATCATTTCTTTTCATAGGTTTAATTAAGCATTTTAAACCTAAAAATTTTTTTCCAGAAGAAATATCAAAATAGTATTCAGAGCAGAAAATGAAATATAACTGCATAGCTTTTATATGCAGATCAAAAAGTTCAAAACAATGAAAGGTAAAGGTGCATGAGCTGTCACCCATTTGCCCCAAATTTTTCAGAAGAGAGAAAAAATGGGGAAAATGAGCAGAAAAACTGCACTCCCCGTTAATGACATAGAAGGAGTGGGGAACAGGGCAGAATATACAGAGGCATTCACAGATCTCGCTCCGGGCATCTCACACACACACTCATGGTTAAAATGAGCAGACACCCACACTCTCCCTCTTGCCTGTTTCCCTCCAAAGAATTACCCAGGGGGAAGAGGGGTGGGGATATACACAGGCAACCACAGATCTCCAGATCCCTTCTACTTTTCACTCTCTCAGGGCATCGGACACACACACTCACATTTGTACTGCAATCAAACTTTCATGCTTGCTCATGCCAACCAATCATCACACGTATTTCAGGGAGCTTTTTCACAAGCCAATTTTGTATTATGAGAGGATCTCACCCTCTCTTCAGGTTTCGAAATGATAACACACATACCATTAAACAACCTTACAACTTACTGTTTCTTTATTCAAAAGGGAATCAAAGTACATTCACACCAACTTTCACCAGCAGCATACTCACTCACATTTGCACTGCAATCAGACTGCTTGTGTTAACCAATTTCACATACAAAAGTCCCATTTCATTATTTCTGCATGCAAAGCAATCATTACAATTATTTCAGGGAGCTGTTCATAAGCCAATGAGCTCCATTTTCTATTATTAAAGAATCTCAACCTCCCTCCAGGTCTGGAAATGATCACACACACACATACTATGGAACAACACTTTAGGACCTGGGGGAGGTTCTGTCCCTTCAAATCTTCAATTTTTTCTTTCCTTGGGGAACCCGTGGCTCATTCTTGAAGCAGTGGGAAAACTCAGAGAGCAGTTTAAATCATAAATGTGATTGTGGGCCCTACTCTCCCGTTCCCCAGAGCTTCAAGCCCAAGCTGAGAAGCTTACTTATTTTGCCATCTGGTCAAACATATCACAATCAATTCAATCCCATTCAATTCTACATGCTATTAGTATAGATGCACACCTAAGAATTTTAACAGAAATCACATCAAATCAATCAGGTCAAATTATCTAATTCTTCACATCAAATTAATCAAGTCCAATTATCTAGGTCTTCCCATTCAAACAGGCTTTATCTTTTTATTACCTGCTAAATTTTCTTACTTTTGCTCAAAGTTACACCCATTTTTTAATCTCCTTAAGCACTAGATTGTTAATACTTGTCTCTGCCCTGGGGTATTCTGTGTCTTTTCTTCCTAGTTTGGACCTACCAGTAGGCGCTGCCTGATTTTTTTTTAAAGCTCCAAACTGTTATCTTAGATCTCCCAGCAATTGCTGGCATATTTTTAAAGATCAAGATGTATGGAGACCTTCATTAACACATTGTTTGCATCTGGGCAGGGCTCTTGAGCTCTACTTTTCTTTTTAAAGACAACTATTACTGCTGCAACAATTTTTTAACATATTATTGTGGACTAGCACCCAGCCCAATGAAGAACACAGCTCTATTCTTTTTGCTAGATCATTGGTTCTAGACAGACTACTAGCTTTGTTGCCTATGATTCCTAAGGGATTTCTTGGACTGGGCTTCTTCAGTACGGAGCCTGAGCAGGCCCACCCTAGCCAAGGGTTTTCTCTGACCTTTTCTTTGGTACAGGGTGTGATCAGAATCTCTCTTTTGTATCAGGAATCTGGCTAAAACCCTCCCTTCACTCTGGGATTTATCTGACCTTTCCTTCGGTACTGGGCTTGGCAATTATTCCAACAGTCACACTCCTTTCAAAGTGATTTGCTCCAACTGATCTTCTTGCAGCTCTCATTGAGCTCTCATTCAGTCATTCACACAGAAACAAGGTAACACTCCCCTCATCCTTCCAAATTAAGAGATTTCTACTCACATAGAGGGCACTATCTTACAACCCTCAGTGCAAGCATCTTCGATGGCATTCAGGTCAGGCTGGGATCGGAGTCTGCCAGCAATTACCAGGCCGAGGTCATTGGATGAAATTTTCCAGGAGCGCTCTTGACATCGTTGATGGTTTTTGCTGGTTTTTTCCGTCTGCCAAAATGAAGGCCACTGAGCTTAAAGCAGCTCAGCTTGTGAGGAGCTGAATATAGCTACTTTGAAGGAACAAGGCCTCCAATCCATCACGTTGGATGCCAGAAAATGTAAGGTTCCAGCAGTTTTCCCCGAGCCACTGAGATGCCAAAGAATGAGACTTGAGACGAGGCTTGTAAAAAATATCAGCTTTTATTTATGGCCATAGCAAAAGCTGGGTGACAAAACTATATCCAAAACATACAAACAAAAGCATGTAAGGAATAGTCACACCTGGAAGAGTGGCTCAGAGTATTATATACATTTTAGGCAGATAGAAACAAAGTTTATCCAATCAGAGACAAAGATGTGTTACCAATGTGATCTTTAAAGCATTCTTTGGTTCAAGCTCCTGTCTCTGTCTGCTTTATCTGTGGAGTATGCCTATAGCCTTGTGTAGCTGGTGGCTGCCCCCTTTGCAAAGTTGTTTTTCGGCAGAATGTTTTAAGGATTTATGAGCCAGGAAAACTCCCTAGTTTGGTTCCTTTATCTATACAGTTTGGTATTCCTGTGTAACAATTTCTTCTACTAGCTTTCAAAAATGTGCCAAGCTTTGAAGCCAAGAATAGAAGTGAGACACAGCAGTGAGATAACATTTGCAGTCTGGTATTAAGGTTACAATATGCTAGGCTAGTTAACAACTAATTTCTGACAGTATACAATAATATAAGCAGAAGCCAATATTGATTCATATTGATTTATATACTCCTTCAAGGGCTTTGTAACTGTGACACTGCTCAGATATTTCTCAATTTGTGAATGGCTAACTATCCCTGTAGCCATTACACAAGAGTGTACCTATCCCTATCATAATTTCAAAATTTTAAATTTGCTAGGCAGACAAAGAATTAGGAATCATTGACTCCAAGATAATGTAATGCTGACATTTTAAAGATAACTTCAGCCTAATGATTCATGCATTTCTTGATCTTTTCAATTTCATATTTAATCTGGATATTGACATTGGTTGTTAGTCATCTTTTCAAATTCCTCCTGTTTCTTAAATCACATTATTCCTTAGAAAATGGAGGATTAATCCCTTTCCATTTATTTAGTTCATCAGATAGTAAAACCTGTCCCAAAGGTGCTTTTTCAGGAGGCAACTGGACTTTCTTGTTTTTTCTTTTGAAGACTTCTAGCTTCTCATCCAAGAAGCTTCTTCAGCTCTGATAGGATAGTGGGAAATGGAAGCAGGGGTGGGTTCCAGTTTCTGTTACTGCCAGTTCACTCAGGGCACGCTTTGCATGCCCGCCCTCTTGATGCGCACTATGCATGCATGTGCAGTAGTAAAAAAATGTTTCTGTGCATGCACAGAAGCAAAAAACTAGATGGCGCCACCTATGGTGCCGCCGATAGAACCGGTTCAGGGACGAGGCCAGCCGAGTTACTACCTACTCGGCCGAACTGGTCCGAACTGATAGGAACCCACCTCTGAATGGAAGGATTTATATTCCTTGCAGACAGCTGATAATTTGCATTCTTTTAGAGGGCCATTGAAGCTTCCTGGAACACCTACTTTTCTTCTTTGTGAACTTCCCCATGTTTATCTGTCCCCCCACCCTTTGCCCGTTCCCCACTTTTCCTTTCATCTACCTTTTGCCCTTTCTAAGTTGGTTTCTTCATACGTATGCATTTTATTTAACCCACAATTCCTGTTTCCTTATGATTTTAGCTGTATAAGCATATTAAATTGAGACAAGCAGTTAATGTATTCACTATGTGCATGGTTATGTGGTTAAAACTGTTGATTAGTCTGTTTTTACAAGCTGATTTTCGTTTTAGAACCGCAAACATTTCCTGTTTTCCACTCTTGACTTGACCCTTTTTTCTTTGTGTCCCAATGCCCTATTGAACTTCTAAACACACATTTCTGAAAAGGTAAGTGCTTTTTGCAAAAACAACACTATGTCCATCAGTTTCTTACAGCCTAGACCATGCCATGAAGGTGAATTAAAAGTGAATTGGAAATCTACAGCAAATAGATGCAATGAACGTGAAGTAGGCTGAACATTTCTGCAATAGTAATTAAAAATCTAACCCTAAGTTGGGATGAGCATTTTACTATTGTCTAATTTTACTATTAATTTAGCTTACTCAACTTGCAAAATAGGCCCCTGTCCAAAATAGGACCTCTGTCCATAAAATATTTCCTAATTCAAATGTAAATGCTACTGAATGGGTTGGGTTTTTGCACATATGCACATACAAAGTACCGACCTTCAATCACATTCCCAATAGGCAACCCTACTGAAGTCTGCTCTGTTTGATGTTTTCTGTAATCTTTGGAGACTTTTGAATGGAGCCATTTTATTTTGAAAGGAGGGCAATGGAATGGATATTCTCGATGCTTTTTCTTCTCATACAAATGCTTGGTAGCTGTATTTTGGAGGAAATGTACTTGGAATAGCTCTCCTCATTAAATGTTTGCTTCTCTCAACACATTTTAGAAGAGGAATGGTTGTGGGAGGAATTGCAGGTGAAGTAGAACTGAGTTAGGTTGCAGGAGAAGGAGAACTGAGTTAGATTGATGATAGTAATAGGAACTGGCCATCTGCAAGTCATACCTATGGAGGCTGCATGTGATCTATGGTGTCCCTATGAGTCATGTAAGTCATAACAAAAAAAGTATCCATAGAAAAGAAATCTACCCCAAAGACAAAAGAACAGTTTGAATGGTAGTTTTACACAAGGAGACAAGCAAGGCTATTTTTTCATCTTCCCATAATACATTCTTGTTCTGTCCTGTGATTCTAATGAATATGCAGACACAGACTTGGCTGTCTGCCACGGCTAATGAAGGAGATAAAGCCACCCCTTGGCTAGGAGCCTAGAATGCTATCTTCAAGAAACCATGATTAGATTTACGGAATGCTTTATCAACGATTAGTAAAATGGACTGTTGTTTCCTGCAAAGATTCCCCTCCCGTAGCTCCACTTATAAGCTCTTTGGGAGGGGCCACAACACTAGCCACCTGTTCCTATTTCCTTCTATGACATCTTCTCCAGAGCTGCTCCTTTCTCTTCTCAGCTCTACGCACATGCATATCAGGGACAATCTCCCTCTGTTCCTTCTCATTGCTCCCTGACTCAGATGCCACCTGATGGCCAACAGGCCTCTCTAGTCCCTGCTCTGACTCCAAACATCCTTCAGAGTCTTCTTCATCCTCCAGAGCAGTCCCATAATGGTCATCGCTGTCAGAGTCCACCAACAGCTCAGCCAACTGCTGCTTGGCCACAACAATTCTTATGCATCATAAATTGTTAAATCTTTGCATCGGCAAGAGAAAAACTCAATTTTGCTATTTTTTAAAGTAAAAATTTAACATATGTATGAACTGAAACAATTAGAATAAAGACACAAGCAAAAACTAATAGATTTAGAGCAAAACATTACAGTGATTCATAATCAACTAGATTATGGATTAATTAATTGATGGATTTATAACAAGATTAATTAGATTAAGACAGAAATATTTTGAGAAAAGTAATTACAGTAATGAGCAACCTGCATGAAGTCAAGGGGATGAAGTGGGTAGAGGCACCAAGCTAGAAACTGGGAGATGGTAAGATTTAGCCCTACCTTAGGATCCAGCTGGATAACTTCTGGCCAGTCACTCTTTCTCAAGCAAAGGCCTAATGGCAAATCCGAAAATGTTACAAAGAAAATGCACAGAGTCAAACCTGACTCAAAAGCATACATACATACACACAACCTCCCCCTGCTCCACATAAACTGTTGATCTATCAACTGAGAAAAGAACACAAGAAAGAAATATTATTTTGTTTTAGGAGAGAAAGATTGAGGAAATAGAGAAAAATTGAAAAGACTGAGAAAGCCAAAGAATACCAAAAAGAAATTAGCATGTGCTTCATTGATTATAGAAAATACTTCAATTGTGTTAATCATGTCAAGCTGAAGAAAGTGTTCAGAAAAAGAGGAACACCAGAACTTCTCACTTTTCATGAAAAACCTATAGATTAAGAAGACAGACAGAACATGATCTGTCTGTTTATATTTCTGTCAGAAGCATCTATAAAGCTACCATATTTTTCAGAGTATGACAAACCTTTCCCCCCAAAAAAGAATGAAAATCTGGGTGCATCTTATATTCCGAATGTAGCTGCCTGGGTTGTCTGGAGAAGGGGCAGGTGAAGCGGGCACTGCGCAGGAGGCATAAGATAAGGTGGCTCACCACTTGGCCTTCTGCTTCTCCAGACAACCCGGGCGAAGGGCGGTTGGCTTATGCTCCTGGCCCGGGAGACAGATCTGGCCAGGAGGAATGCATGTCCCATTTTTGCAATCGGGGAAGAGCATTTCAGTCTGTGGGCAGTTCCAGGCTGCGCTACGATCCCTGCATCCCTGTAGCCTGGAACCACCCACCACCTGAAACACTCGGGCGATTCCAGTTGGTTCCAGGTTGCAGAGATTGCAGTAATAGCATTTTTGGGTGGCAGCGCAGTGTTCTTGGCCGCCTGGAACCACCCAACAAGGGGCAGGTGAAGCAGGTGCTGCAGAGATCGTGGTGACAGCATTTTTGGGTGGCAGCGTGGCGATCTCAGCCACTCGGGAAGGGACAGGTGAAGTGGGCACTGTGTGAGAGGTGTAAGGCAAGGATGCTCGGCCTCCCCCCTTCTCCAGACAACCCAGGCGGAGGGTGGTCAGCTTTTGCTCCTGGCCCGGGAGGCGGATCCTGGACAGGAGGAATGCATGCCACATTTTTGCAATTGAGGAGGAAAAAGAGTGTTTCAGGTTGTGGGCAGTTCCAGGCTACAGGGATTGCAGATTTACCATCCTATCTGCCTGTTTTAACAACATCTTATTTTCCCTTTCTTTTCTCCCTCCCTCCCTTCTCTCCTTTCTTCCTTCCTCCTCTCCTTTCCCTTCATTCTTTCCTTACCTCTCCCCTGCTACTACTCTTCCTCTTCCCCTTCCTACCCTCTCTCCTTCTCTTTCTCTCTCTTCTACTCATCTCACCTTTCTTCCTTCCCTCCTCTTTCTCTCCTCTCCTCCTTTCTTTTTCTGTTGTTATGGGTGTCTCTTTCAAATCTCAAGTTATGTTTCCTTTGGATGGTATTTCCGCAAAACCAAATAATTTAGTATCATTTCTTATTCCCTTTCCTTCGCTAATCTATCCTATGTTTTTTTCCCTTTATATCTTACTCTTTAATATATACTTGTATAAGTACTTCCTTTTCTGTTTTCCCCCTCTTCCCCCTTTTCCATTTAATAGTGTGTCGTCTGGGTTCTGTATCTTCCCCTTCTGTATTTTCCCCTTTCTTTTCTAGATTTCTAGATTTCTTTCTCTAGCCAGTCATAAAATCTTCCCCATATCTTGAAGTAGACCGATTCCTCTCCTTTATTTTCAAAGTCAACCTGTTCATCTCTGCACAATCTAATATTTTTTAATGATCTCTTCATCTGTTGGTAACTTATTTGGTTTCCAATTTTGGGCAAATACAATTCTCGCTGCTGTAGTTATATGTATAATCAAATAAGTATCCTCTCTCTTGTGTTTCTCAGGAAGGATACCCAATAAAAATGTCTTTGGTCTAAATTCTATTTTTTGTTGTAACATTTTCTCTAGCCATCTTCTTATTTTAATCCAATAATTCCTTGCTTCTGCACTTGTCCACCACATGTGATAATATGAACCTGTTGCTTGTTGACATTTCCAACATTTTGCTGACTTGTCTTTTTAAACATCTTTGCTATTTTTTCCGGTGATATGTGCCATCTATAAAACATTTTGTATAGGTTTTCTTTATAGGCTGTTGACATGGTTAGTTTATAATTCATTTCCCATAGTTGTTGCCTTTTTTCTAACTCTACTGTGTAGCCAAAAACTTTTGCCCAAGCTAACATAGTATCCTTAACCACTTCTTCTTCTAGTCTAATTCTTAATAGATAGCTATATAATTTCTTAATTATTCTTTTTTCTGTTCCCATAAGTTTTCTATCCAACTCTGAGCTTCCCAAGTTAAAACCATACTCCCTTTTATCTTTTTCATATCTTGATTATATTTGCAATTATGAAAACCAACCTACATCGATCCCTTGTTCTTCTAATTCTTGTTTTTGTTTTAGTTCCCCCCTTTCTGTTAAGATATCTTTATATCTAATAATATTCTTTATGCTACTAATATTTGGATGTGTCAATACTTCCATTGTTGAAAGCCATATTGGTATTTCTAGATAGTGTTTCCCTTTTACTCTTTCCCATTTTGTTAGTAGTCTGTTCCTTATGTAATGCCTTTGGAAATAGTAATGTGCCTTACTTTTACTGTACCACAAAAAGGCATGCCAACCTAGTTGCAAATCATGCCCTCTCATGTTAATAGTTTTGTATTTCTCAGTAAAATCCATTCTTTCATCCAAGTTAGTACTGCTGCTTGGTAGTACAATTCCCAGTTTGGTAATTCAAATCCATCTCTAGCTCTTACATCTTGCAACATTTTTATATTAATTCTTGCTTTTTTCCCTTGCTATATACATTTCCCTACTATTTTATTCATACTATCAAAATATTTTTCTCTAATTTTATTGGTATTGTTTGGAATGTATAACATTCTTGGTAATATGTTCAGCTTTATTACAGCTATTCTTCCCATTAGTTGTACATTTTCCCTTCTTTTCAAGTCTATTTTTATTTGTTTTTTCACCTTATAATAGTTATCCTCCTTTAATGTTACACATCTTGATGTCAATTGGATACCCAAATATTTCACTTTTTTCACCACCTATATATCCAGTTTCTCTATTAACTCTCTTTTCTGTTTTTCTGTTATGTTTTTCACCAAGATTTTTGTTTTGTCTTTATTAATCTTCAAACCTGCTACTTCTCCATACTCCTCTATTATTCCAACTAGTTTCGGCCCTGTTTCTATAGGATCCTCCATATTAAACATCAAATCATCCGCAAATGCTTGTAATTTATATTCTTCTTTCTTAACCCTCATCACTTTTTTCTTTGTTTTGTCATATTTCTCTATTCAAAATCTCTAGTGTCAATATAAATAATAATGCCGATAATGGTCACCCTTGTCTGGTTCCCTTCGTGATCACTACCCTTCCAGTCATGTCACCATTTACCATTATCTTTGCCGATTTATTATTATAAATCATTTTAATCATATTTATAAACCCCTCACCAAATTCCATCATTTGTAATTGCGTTATCATGAATTACCAATTCATATTGTCAAAGGCCTTTTGCACGTCCAGAGACAACAACGCCATTTACTTCTCTGGGTGAGCTTTATAGTACTTTAGCGTATTCAATACAATTCACATATTGTCTCTGATCTGTCTCTTAGGGAGGAATCCATTTTGGTCTATGTGTATACATTCATTTAAGAGTCTCTTCATTCTTTCTGACATTATTGATGCAAAGATTTTGTAATCTGCATTTAATAGTGAAATAGGTCTATATTCTTTATTTGTTGTAAACCTGACTCTTCATTTTGTATAAGAGTTATATATGCCTCCGTCTTATGTTTCCAGCATCTTTGCCTCCCTTAGTAACTCATTAAATAGTTCCAACATAGCATTACTTAATACTTCTTGTAATGTTTTATACAGTTCTGCCGGTAGTCTATCTCGTCCTGGTGTTTTCCCCTTTTTGCCTTTTGATGCCCTCTGTTACCTCCATCATTGTTATTCTTTCTTCTAGTGCCTTTCTTTAGGCTGCCTGCCTACAGTTCTGCCGGTAGTCCATCTCGTCCTGGTGTTTTCCCCTTCTTTTGCCTTTTGATGCCCTCTGTTACCTCAATCATTGTTATTCTTTCTTCTAGTGCCTTTCTTTAGGCCACCTGCTGCCTGAAACATTCTTTTTCCTCCCCGATTGCAAAAACGAGGCATGTGTTCCTCCTGGCCAGATCAATCTCCCATTCCCAGCCAATCAGCTGCTCCTGCTGAATCAGGCTGCAATAATGTGCTGAAGCTGATCAGGCCATTTGCTGCAAGTACGCTAGCCAGATTAATACTGTTGGAAGCTGTTAGGCAGAGGCAGAAACTTTTTTTCCTGTTTCCTCCCCCCCCCCCAAAAAAAGCAAAGGAATTTTGGCGACGGATTCAGATGTGGTTAGAAAAAATGGTTAGACAAAGATTAGAATTTAAACCAAAGTTATTTTTATTAGGAATTATAACAGAGGGCCACAGTAAAAGGTCAATATATTTAATACTTTACATTATAACAGCAGCAACTGTTATAATTGCGCCCCTTATTGGACCGGGATGCCCTACGCACAGTCACCCATGCGCTAGTGACGTCTCGCCTGGATTACTGCAATGCTCTCTACATGGGGCTTCCCTTGAGATGCACTCGGAGACTACAGTTGGTCCAGAACGCGGCCGCGCGGGTGATTATGGGGAGGACTAGATACTCCCCTGTAACACCTCTCCTGCGCGAGCTGCACTGGCTGCCTGTGGTCTACCGAGTGCGTTTCAAGGTTTTGATTATGATCTTTAAAGCGCTCCATGGCACAGGGCCTAGTTATATGCAGGATCGCATCCTGCCCCACACATCCCTACGACCAATTCGCGCACACAGAGAGGGACTTCTCCGGGTGCCGTCCGCCAAACAGTGTCGGGGGGCGACACCCAGGAGCAGAGCCTTCTCTGTGATGGGCCCAGCCCTGTGGAATGACCTCCCCCGTGACATCAGGATTACTTCCGATCTCCGCTCCTTCCATGTACAGCTGAAGACCCACCTCTTTCAATTATCCGGCCTGGCTCAATCGCAATCGTAATTTTCCCATTCCTCCAAACTGTTTTAAATTGTCCTTAAATATTAATTTTTATTGGGTTTTTACAATTGGGGTATTTTAAAGTTGATTTTTAACTGTCTATTGATGTAATTTGTTTCCTCCTCCGTGTATGTATGTAGGTATGTTGTGTATGTATGTACGTTTGGTGTTGTTATATATTTTTTATGTTTTATGCTCCATTGTACGCCGCCCCGAGTCCTACTTGGAAAGGGAGCGGCTAATAAATCCAAATTTATTATTATTTATTATAACAATGGTATATGCTCAACAATGGAAAAGTGAAAATATATTTTAGAAAGAGAAATAATAAAGAAAGTATTGGATTGGGCAGAAATGGTTAGATTGACATTAGAATTAAAGAATAAAGGAGAGACAGAATATCATGATATATGGAATAGATTTTACCAATTGTTGGAACTGAGAGGTAGGAGTTGGAACAGGAAATAAACAGGTTTTGTAGACCCGAAATGTGTTGTAATATGTGTAAATATAAATGAGTATATTCGGCAGAATAAATGCATATAAATAGTAATGTTTGATGAATATATATGATATTTGTTCTATATTATATAGTGGGTATGGCAGAGATAATGCCAGGATAGTCGTACTGTGTCTGATATTTTAATATGAAATGAATAACATTTCTTATAAAAAAAGGAAAAGAAAAAAGACTAGAGAGGGAGATTGGATAAATTAAGAGAGACAGAGAAACCTAGCTGTGCTGAAGAGGCCCGAGAGAAGCCCTGCTGCACTCGAGAGGCCTACCCAAGAGACAGGAGGCCCATTGAAGTAAGGTGTGTGGAAAGGCAAACCAACTGTGGACAGCAAAATAAACTGGTGGAGGAAAAGAGGAGAGCTGGTGCGCGAGTGGGACCAGCTGCAGAGCAGGGAGGAAAATCAGCTGTGGTGGAGGGAGCAGCAGACCAAAGGCAGCACAACGATTAGCAGAGAACAAAGAGGCGAGCTGGTGAGAGAGCGGAGCAGGAAGGAGGAGAGGCGAGCTTGCTGTGGACCCTCCAGGCCAGTGGTGGGTTCCTACGGGTTCGCACCGGATTGCGCGAACCGGTTGGCGACCGAACCCGGAAGTAACCGGACCCGGAAGTAACTTCTGGGAACCGGCACCGGTCCTGTCGCTCAATCGCCCTTGCCATCCCAATGCAGCTCGCTCGCTCCCCCGCCCATCCGCACTAAACTAGCTAGCCCAGCCAGCCGCTCACTGATTGGCTGGAGTCCAGCCAATCAGTGAGCGGGCTGGAGGCGACCCATTTAAAAGCGGGTCCTCCATTTCAAAACTCCCTTCTCTTCGCCTTCCAGGAGCTTGCTGCTTCCCTCAGGTAAGCAACTTAGCGCGAGGGGGGCGGGAGGCTAGCTTTGGCGAGGAAAGGCCTCTGGGCCTTCCCTCGCTGAAGCGGCGGGCTGGCGTGGGCTGTGCGGGCGGCGGGCAGCTAGCTTCGCCAAGGAAAGGCCTCCGGGCCTTTCTGGGACGAAGCGCTGGGCTCGGGTAGAACGCGTGGCCGTCGGGAGGCTAGCTTTGCCGAGGAAAGGCCTCCGGGCCTTTCCGGGACGAAGCACCGGGCTTGGGTGGAAGGTGCGGCCGTCGGGAGGCTAGTTTCGCCGAGGAAAGGCCTCTAGGCCTTTCCACGACGAAGCGCCGGGCTCAGGTGGAACGCATAGCCATCGGGAGGCTAGTTTCGCCGGGGAAAGGCCTCTGGGCCTTTCCTCGATGAAGCGCCGGGCTGGCGTGGGCGGCAAGCCTCCGCGAGGCTAGGCCAAAAGCCCCCCACCCCTCCCTCTCCAGCCTCGCCTGGCTGGCTAAGCCCTAAGCAGTCTTAAACAGTCTTACCTGTCCTCCTGCCTCTCTGCCTGTCTGCTGCCTGTTGCATCCATCCATCGCATCGGTGAGCTGCTGATTCTGCCTGCTGGTAAGTAACCTGGTTTTTTTTCTTTTATTTTTTTAATGTATTTTAAAATAATATTTTATTTATTGTGCATAGAATTTTTAAAAATAATTTTACTTAAAAGTATTGCGTATAGAATATTTTAAAATGGTTTACTTCAATTTATTGTGTATGGATTCTTTTTCTAAATTGTCTCAGACTATTTTAAAAAAGATTCTATCCAAAATAAATTAAAACAAACCATTTTAAAATATTCTATACTCAATACTTTAAAATGTATTGTGCATAAAATTGTTTTAAATTGTTTAATTTTAATTTATTGTGTATGGAATATTTTTAATGGTTTCATTTTAAATTATTGTGTGTGGAATAGTTTGAAATGGTTACAGTATAAATTATTGCTGGTGGAATATGGCTGGTACAATACCTTAAAATAGTTATACTATACATTATTGCTGGTGAAATACTTAACAATGGTTTTTAAGGATTTTTTTTATTTATAGAATATCTTTTTTGAATTATTGTTTGGGAATTTTTATTTTTTAATTGTTTATCAAATATATTTACTACAAGAAATGTTATTCCTTTTTGCAAATGTTTTCTTTGTGATGCAATATGTTGCTTAAAAGTGTTCAGACCAGGTTTATGTATCTCAAAGTGGCTGCTTTTCTATAGGCAGGCCGGGTTGATGCAAGGCAACTTTGCAAGATTTTGTGGGTTTCACCTTCATTTATGTAATTCTGAGGTGGTTGATGGTTCTGTGAGCTTCCTGGCACTGTCCTTTATAATTTCCATGGCCTTGATGGTTTTTATTCCAGTGGCTTTGTCTTTCCTGTTCTTAGGGTTAGGAAAAAAAAACTGGTTTCATTTGCAGTCTTTGGGGGGGGGGGAATTCTTATTTTTTGGTGTTTTCCTGGCACTGTCATAGTTTGTGTGGGTGTGTAATGTCCCGCAGTTATCTACACATTAATAATGATCTAGTAATATTTCCTTATACATTTTAGGGACCTTTCCTTACATAATTGGTGTTTTCTTTCATACTTCTGGATTTTAATTTCTGTTTCCGTTAGTTAGCAATTGCTAAAACAAATCCCACGTGAAAAAGTATTCAAAGCCTTCTTGATTTTAATTGTCAATTTATTTATTCTTGCACATTGTAATATTTATTCATTTTCATATCTCTGTTTTTCCACTGATGTGCAAACACAATTCCAGCAGCTGTTTGTTGGGGGACACCCTTCCTGAAAAGACTGTACATTGTTGGGTGAAAACAGAGGTCCCTTCTGTTACCTGTAGTCCTCAGCTTACAACCACAATTGAGTCCAATATTGTTTTAGTTATTCTGCAGT
The DNA here is from genome assembly GCF_964273705.1 of Natrix helvetica. Taxonomy (NCBI): domain Eukaryota; kingdom Metazoa; phylum Chordata; class Lepidosauria; order Squamata; family Natricidae; genus Natrix; species Natrix helvetica. The sequence goes on along the minus strand of NC_138554.1, from coordinate 83,390,668 downwards.
TAGTATTATTTAACAGGATGAAGAGACAACAGAGTATGACCGCTAGGACAGTCATCTTTCCTATGTAAGTAGCTCTTTTATTGCTTTGTGTGCTTGTTTCATCCTTAATATAGTAGTGCAAGCAATTAAAGTCTTGCTTTCTGTGTCTGTCCTTTGTGCAGGTTTTTGAGCAAAATAAATCGATAAGGTGGTGTGCAGAAGACCGGCAAGCCAGGGATCCTTCCTCTGTAAGTAGCTGTCTTTATTGCTGGGTGTGGTGTGGTCTGTGCTGTGTTCATCCTTGAGATAGTGAAGTGCAAGCAATTAAAGTCTTGCTTTCTGTGTCTCTCCTTTGTACAGGTTGTTGGAGCATGAGGTGGTGGTGCAGAAGACGCAAAAAAGGAGAGTAATTTTCCTTTTCTATTATTTTGTGTGCTGGTTTCATCCCAATGCAGTGCATGCAATGAAAGAGTTCATTTCTGTGTCTCTTCTTTGTGCAGCCCATTCATTGGAGTCCGTGATATTGAAGACTGGCAAGAACAATCATCTTCCTTCTGTAAGTTGCTCTTTTATTGTTTTTGTACTTATTTTAATCTTATTGTAGTTCATCCATTGGGGCAAAGAATTCAGTGATATCGTCTTGGCCACTCCCACCTGGTCATATGGTCGGCAAGCCACTCCCACCTGGTCACATGGTCGGCAAGCCACTCCCATCTGGTCACATGGTTGGCAAGCCACTCCCACCAGGTCACATGGCCAGCAAGCCACTCCCACAAAGGAGGCCACACCCACAGAGTAGGTTCCCAAAAAATTTGAAACCCACCACTGCTCCAGGCAGTCCTATTTGCTGGTGGACACAGCGTTCCAGTGCAATGGACCAGCAAACAGGAGCCATGTGGCTGCAGAGCAAAAAGCAGCAGCAGAGTATCAGGGAGGAGAGCCAGCACCAAGGGCCAGAGCAGTGAGCTAGAGCCTGGGGAAAGCAATAGTGGAACTGAGTGGAGGACTGAGAGGAGCAGACCAGACAGTGGAGTTGAACCAATCGGAAAGGCAGACTAAGAGAGCTCCCCAGAGCAGGGATGAGGCTGAAAAAACCCGAGCAACAAAAGACAGAATGGAGTTGGCAGAGAAAACAACAAGAGGTTGGAGTTGCGAATGGCGGAAATGAAGGCAATAAACCTGGGGAGGGAATACCCCAGTAGAGAATAAAATAAATCAATACAGGACAGAAAATAAAAGATAAATAAAGAGGCAAATAATAAGGACAGGGATAAGAAAATTAGAAATCAAGGAAGAATAGGATTAATAAAGATCAATCAAATAAATAAGGCAAATCTTAAATAATAAGATGGGAGGAACTGGAGCTCAAAAACTTTAAAAAATATTTAGGGAAGAAAGATAAATAAAAGTAACTTAATAGTAAGCAAGTTAAATAAATAACAAGATAGACTGATAATATTGTGGTATGCAATATATGTTTCATGTAGGTGCTTATGCCCAAAGATCACCAAAATTATACATGTATTAGATGTAAACTATGTGAACTACTAGAGGAAAAAGTAAGGGATCTAGAGGCAACTCTAGTTGAATTCCAACCTACACAAACAAGCTATGCCCAAATTGAAACAAATAATGAACAAAGAACTCCCAGAGGATTTGACCCTGCTGATAAACACTTGGTGAAAGACAAATGGAGGTATGTCATACAAAGAAAGAAACACAATAATCAAATAAGGAATCAGCACACATCTAACAAAAACCTACTGCCCAATCTAATCCAATCAGAAGCAGGCCCGTTGAATCTGAGCAAACGATTTCTCTCCCTAGATCAGAGGTGTCAAACTTGCGTTGTCACGGTGTATGCAGACCCACAACATACACAAACAAGTTATGCCCAGATTGAAACAAATAATGAACAAATAACTCCCAGAGGATTTGACCCTGTTGATAAACCCTTGAGGAAGACAAATGGAGGTATGTCACACATAGAAGGAAACACAATAATCAAAGAAAGAAGCAGCACACATCTAACAAAACCTGTTGCCCAATCTAACCAAATCAGAAGCAGCCCCATTCAAACTGAGCAACTGATTTCTCCCCCTAGTTGAAAATACTCAGACCTACAATCTCCCCCTCAAAGAAACATGCAAATACCTAGAAAAGGGACTTCATCAAATATCCCTTAAAAAGTCACATCAACAAACTCATCTGAGGTAAACAGAAAAGCACCCCAGACTGCACCCCCTAATAAAGGAAGATGACTGTTGGTGTTAGAAGATTCTATTCTCAAAGGAACAGAAACAGCCATCTGCAGACCAGACATACAAATTAGGGAAGTTTGCTGTCTCTCTGGAGCAAAAATCAAAGATGTGGCTGAGAACTTAACCAAAATAATTAGGCCCATGGTTTACTACCCTTTTCTACTACTATATGTAGAGATGAATGGCACAAAAAAGAACTTGAAACAATACTGAATGTTACAAGCAGCTAGGCAAGAAAGTTAAGGAGTTAGGTGTACATTTTTTTTCATCTGTACTGCCAATGAAAGGTCAACATCCAGAAAGAGAACAAAGGATTCTAGAAATGAACCACTGGCTAAAGGGTTGGTGTCACCAAAGAAACCAACTATGGTTTCCTGGACCATGGTCTGCACTACCTCCATGATGGGCTTTTGGCAAGGGATGAGCTGCACTTCACAAAGACTGGGAAGAATGTTTTCAAAAATGACTAGTTAAACTTATCAGAAGGGCTTTAAATTAAATCAGAAAAGGGAGGATGACCAATCTTCAGGACCTAATTTCAAGCAAAAATCCCTAGAAAACAAGTCAAATAATGAGATAAGGAGGGATGATAAGGAAGACAAATTTAAATACCAAATAGGAGACATAGGAAGCATATCCAGAGTTAGACATAAAAACCTCAAGTGCCCAATACAAGTTTGGAAAACAAAAGGGTGAACTTGAACCATTAATACATGAAGGTAGATATGATATAGTTGGAATTACAAAAACTTGATGGGATGAAACCCATCACCGGAACGTACTGATAGAAGGATACAAATTGTTTAAAAAATCCCAGACCCCACAAAAGAGGAAGTGGAGTTGCATTGCATGTAAAGGACCACTATATTGCTACAGAAATGCATGAAACAAAAGAAGAAACCTCTTAGAATGCCTATCGGTCAATATAAAAGAAAAAAAGAATACATTGCCATAGGTGTATACTACAGGCCACCCAACCAAACAGAAAAAATAGATGCACTTTTTTGTCAACCAACTAATATATGTAGGAAACATACTACAGTAGTAATGTACTTTAATTTCAATTACATGGACATCAGTTGGAAGACTAATTGAATAGGTTCCTGACCAACATAGCTGACAACTTTGTTGTCCAAAAGGTAGAGGAGGGAACTAGAGGGACAGCCATACTGGATTTAATTCTTACAAACAGAAGTGATAGAGGGAGTTGAAACTGCAGGAACTTTGGGTGAGAGTGATCATGTCATACTAGAATCCAACATAATACAAACACAAGCAGTAGAATATAATGATATCAGAGGCCTAGATTTTAAAAGAGCTGATTTTAACAAACTCAGAGAGAACTTAGGGAATATTCCTTGGCTGAAAATCCTAAAGGAGAAAACAACTCAAGAAGCTGTTGGAAGAAATGTCCTTCTGGGTTCGGCTCCAAGTGGGGAAAAAGACACTGGAGACATGGAGGCTGCTTGGAAAGATGGTTTTAATGGTGGACAGGACCACATGGCTTGAGCCCTGAACAGAAAAGGTGATCACATGCTTCAATGTTGGTGGAGAAGAAGAGAAGAGAAGGAAGGGAAGAAGAGCAGAGCAGGGGTGAAGAAGGGCTTGCAGGGATTTTTATAATCTGTTCTGCCCCACCTATCTGTTTCCTGTTCCTGTGTAAGAAATGTATTCTGATTGGTTGCCAGACTCCCATGGGCCCGTGCAAGGGCAACCCTCTAGGCTGAGTTTGAATTCAGGTTTGATTGAGTTCAGCTGCCATGTGGTCAGTTGAGTAAAGGCTTGTCAGGGGAAAAAAACACCCTGTTGGAGATCAATGGACCGTGGCTGATTCCCTTCCGCATATCTTTTGAGATATTGAGAAAAAATAAGTCTTTTAAAAAATTCTAATTAATAAACAAACTTTAATAATAAAATAATAAAAGTAAATGAAACAGAAAATAACTAATTGGTTACATTTTGATAATGAAAGCTACGTTTGCCAAAGTTGGCTGCCGAACAAAGAAGAGAGGAATTTGGAATGTGTAACGCGTGCGCAATAAATCACTTTCAGATAAGAACCTTTTTTGTTTTATGACCTGCGCAATAAAGCTTTCTTAGTTTAACTCTTGAGTGTCAGTTTAGGCAGTTCAGGCCTAGCAAACTTTTTAACATCGTGACACCCCTTCTTTTGCTAGTCTGGGCTGACGTCATCAAATCATCAATTAAGGCACATCTTCTTTCGCAGATACTCGTGTTGATTTGCGGCGAGTGGTTTGTTAAGCATGTCTGCGATCTGATCATGTGTAGAAACATATTGCAATTTAACAAAACCTTGCTTAACTAATTGCTTTGTGTTTTGATAACGAATGTCAATGTGTCTGGACCTAGAACCTGTAAAATGTGACTCAGAAATATAAACAACAGATACATTATCTTCCATCACGGTGATTGGTCGAATCGGACGTGTCCAGATATCTGTGATCAAAGCATCAAACCACGTTAGAGAATTACAAGCATCTGAAACACAAGCATATTCAGCTTCAGTAGATGAACATGAAACAAAACTCTGTTTTCTCACTTGCCAGTAAACAGGACAACCATTTAGGAACATCATGTAACCAGAAGTGCTTTTGCGTGACTTCTTGTCGCTCGCCCAGTCGGAATCAAGAAAACAAATCAACTTTGGTTGATCAGTGTGTGTTGGTTCTGGCAATAACTTCATGTGCTTAGTGTGTTTTAGGTATTTCAACAACTTCTTAATGCATGACCAATGAAATTGTGTTGCCTTACCTATGTGTCGTGATAAAAGATTAACACTAAGTGCGATGTCAGGTCTGGTCCAACTACTAATGTATAATAGTGAACCAATGACTGAACGATAAAGTGTTTGATCCTCGAACTCAGGACTTGGTTCATGTGTTAAGTTGTGAAAATCTGTTTGCATGGGTGTCTTTGTTGTGCTAGCATCTTTCATGTTGCAATGGTGTAGAATGTGGTCAATTTTCTCCTCTTGTGAAAGACTAAACCCCTTCTGTGTCTTTTCAATTTGAACACCTAAATAAGTGCTAATGTGTCCTAAAGATTTTAGTGTGAAGTATCTCTGCAAACTTTTGGCAAAAAATCTCACTCATTTTCTTATTTGGACCAATATAAACAATATCATCAACATAAACAAGAATTATCTCATATGCATTGTTAGATCTTTTTGTGAACACGCATTCATCAGTTTCGGACTTAATAAAGCCCATTGATTTTAGTTTGTCAGTAAGACATAAATACCACATTAAACCTGACTGTTTCAGACCATAAAGACTTTTGTTCAGGAACCAGGTATCCCCTTCTTGCTTTCGGAATCCTGGAGGGCTTCTCACGTAGATCTCTTCATCTAGGTCTGCATGTAGATAAGCTGTGTCCACATCAAATTGAAAAACTTCTAAACCAAGAATAGTTGCAGTGGTTAAAGCAATTTTTACACTTTCAGTTCTGACTGTTGGTGAGTAAGTGTTTGTGTAGTCCTCAGGATAACGTTGAGCGAAACCCTGAGCTACAAGTCTGGCTTTGTATAAAGACTCACCATTCGGTTTCTTCTTGATTCTGTAGACCCATCGGGTGCCAATGACTTTCTTGTTTGCTGGAGGTTTTGCAGGTGTGAATACATTAAGTTTCTTCAAACTGTCCATTTCATCCTGCATTGCATCATACCATTTGTCTTGTTCTGAATCAGGAAGCTGTTTGATTTGTGTGAATGTCTCTGGAGGAAGAGTAACGTTGCAAATCAAAGGTACTGGTGTTTTTGTCAGTTGCCATGAATAACGTTGTGGAGGGATTCCTTTTGTGGCCCTCTTGGAGCGTCTAGGAACATCAGTCCAGTCTTCTTCTTCTTCATCATCATCATCCTCGTCCTCACGTTCGTCGCTAGCATCAGCATCCGCGGCTTGCGAAGACAGAACATCAGGTTGTGAAGAACTGGTAGAAGGAACATCTGCCTGCGAATTGTCATCAGGCTGCGTGGCATCTGGAACACCATCTCTAGGAAAATAAACTTCAGGATCATTGGAATGAATCCTGGACCAGTCAATGTCTTCCTCAAAATTAGCAGATTGTGAAATGACAATCACATGTTTAGTATCAATGAATTTGTACCATTTTGAATTATCATCAATACCCATAAATCTCAGTCTCTTTGGTCCTTGAGTTATAGGAGTGTTCACCATAGCATATGAACCAAAAATGTGGAGGTTCTTGAGATCAGGCTTGTAGCCATACAGCATGTAGAAAGGAGTTTGATTGATTACACTGCTCCAAGTACGGTTGACAATGTAATTTGCATATTTGATTGCTTCACCCCAGTATGCGATACTGAGATTGGCATCTTCTAGAAGACAACGCATCATGGTTTGTAGAACCCCTTGTCTTCTTTCTACGACTCCGTTATGAGCCGGTGTATATGGAGCAGATGTCTGATGAAGAATTCCATTCTTACGCATCCAGTCCTGGAAACGCTGAGACATGAATTCTGCACCACGGTCACTCTGGATTCTGGCGATGCGAACTTGGTATTGTGTAGAAACAAACGCTGCAAAGTCTTTAAAGATCTGAAAGGTCTCAGATTTCTCTCTCATAGGATATACAAATCCATATCTAGAATGATTATCTACAATTGTTAAAAAATACTTTCTGCCACCAAGTGTTGGTGGGAAAGGACCCACTATGTCAGTGTGTACCAAATCAAAAATGCGTGTTGACCGGCGTGTAGCGTGTTTGGGAATTGCAGCCGCCTTGGATTTAGCCTTTTTGCAAACCGCACAATCCAAAAACACCTTACACCCCTTTAGATCCAAACCTTTTGCGAACTCCGGCATCTTTCTAAGAACACGGAAACTGGCATGCCGCAATCTTCTGTGCCACTTGTGAATACACCTGGAATGCAAAGGTTTACCAGTTAGTGAATTCTCAACATTAACAGTTTCATGAGGACCCTCAGGCTTGCTTTGAGCAACCTGTTTCTGTTTTCTCTGTTTGTTGGCTTTAGGAGCCTTTGGCACAGTAACGCTTTCTCTCTCTGGGACAACTCTCTCTGGGTCTGCGTTGTGCCTTTTTGGAGTTTGCATACTTGCCTGTGCTTGCCCTTTAGGCTTTGGCTTTAAGTAATAAACACCACCAATCAGCATGGTTTCAGCAACAATATCACCATCTTTAACTAAGTAACTTGCTTTTTCGAGGTGGTGAACCTGGAACTTTAACTCTCTAGACAAGTGACTTTGACTAAGCAAATTACTGGTTGCTGAAGGTATGTAATAAACATCAGGGATGTGTGTATCGAGCTCTTCAATGTAAACAGTTCCTTTTCCCATGACCTTGCAAGTGTGGTTGGTGAAGGAATACAGTTCTCGATACTCGGGCTCTGGTTCGCCCATCTCTGTGAAAAGTTCCCTTCTGTGGGTAACGTGCACAGCTGCTCCACTATCTAAAGTCCACAAAAGACGTCTGTCGAACTTTGGATCAGGTTGTGGAACGTTGGTTATGGCCAGTGTTGCAAGTGGAGCTTGTGAATCACGCCTTGGACCACGACGACCTTGTCTTCCGCCTCTACCTCTGCTTCTGGAATCTGTTCCTCTGGGCTGGTACGTGGCGGGAGCTGGAACTCGTTGGGGACAATCCCGGGTGTCATGTCCCACACGGTTGCAGGTGTAGCATTTTGGCATCCTTGGAGCGTAGCCTCTTCCTCGGAAGGGACGTCTGGCTGGAGCCTTTGGTGCTGGAGGCCGTTGCAGATGTGGGGTAGCTAACCTGATAGCTTCGTCTTCCACTAAAAGTCTGCAAACGTGGTTAACTGTGCGTTGAGCAATAGGCACGTAGTTAATCTTTGCAACAGCATCTTTCCATTCATAATTCAATGAGTTAATGATGATGCTAATCATTTGGATATCATCGATTACATGGCCATTTTGTCTCAATTCACTTCTCATTCTTTTCAGTTTGGTCAAATGTCCACCAATTCGTTCACCAGGTTTCAACTTCGAACCATGGAACTCGGACATGAGCAAACATGAAGATTCAATTGAAACGGGCCTGTAGCAATCTTCCAAAATAGCCCATATTTCTTGGGCAGTTGCATCAGGTGGAAAGATACCTTGGATCTCAATTTCCATTGACATGAGTAAAGTCGTGATTGCTCTGTTTTCGAGGTTTCTTATCGCAGGTGTCCAGGGTTGACGGGGAGGATTAAAAACCATGGAATATGTGCCTTCTCTTCGAAGCAAGAGCGCAATTTCACTGACCCAGGCTTTATAATTCTCTCCTGACTCCTTTAATTTGGACTCACCAGTCAAGGGGGTGACTGTGAATACCTGCTGAGGAACAATTTGTTGCTCTGGTTGCAAAGCTGGTTGTTGAACCAGGGGATGCTGGGGTTGCATGATTGGCCTTTGCGTGGCAACATCAAATTGGCTTCCTCGAATTCGCCTTTGCCTTTGCCTTTTTTCATCTAGGGAGAATTCCGCACCGCCAGGGGGTGTTGAAGACTTAACCTTTGATGGCAAAGTTTGGGCTTCTGTAAAACTCATAGATAGATCTCTAAAAATCTGGTCCAATTGCTTTATCTTTTGTTGTAATAATTTTTCTCCGCCAGCAGATGGCAGTGCAGCTTCACTTTTTGGCTGCCTCTCCTTTCTATACGTGGCCGGAGGTTCAGTTGACTCAAAGGGACCACGTGACCTCGGTGACGTGTACATGTCTCTTTGTTCTAATTGACCAATGAACTCTGTGGGGTGTGTCTTAGGCTGTTGTCTTGAAGACAAGATGGCGTCCTCAGACATTTTTGGAGTGGGGGAGCTTCTCCTACTTCGCCTTATCTCTTCAAAACACACTCTCGCCTCCCTAGCATATTTTTCAAACAGCTTTATTTGATCAAGATAGCTTTGCATTTCTTGCTCATCATCTGGGGGAATTTCATAAAATTTGCTTTCTGCGTGGGAGGATTTTTTTTCTGCTGGCAGTTGCCATTCATCAATCGTTTGATAATCTGCGAGGGTCTGGGAATGGAGTGGCTCTGGCAGAGTGGGAAGTTTTGGCTTGGCCCCCAAAAATTCATAATCTCCTGGAGATATTTTAGAAGGAGGAACCACTGACCTCGTTTCGTGGATGTCGCGTCCTGTAGCTCCTTCTCCCATATTTGGCTCGGCACCTGAAGGAATTTGTTGTTCCTGAAGCACGTTTTGATCTTGCTTCTCTGTGTCCGAGGGAGCCTCCTTGTCAGAGGAAGCTGATCCATCTGTGCTCGCCCCGTCTTTCTTTTTCTTTTTTTTCGACATTGCTAATTAGGCTTAGTCGGTTATCTTTAGATAGCATGAAGGGAAAATACAGCCATAAATTGTAACCATCTCAGCTGGTATCATCAAAACCAAAACTCTGCTACCAAGATGTCAGGGGAAAAAAACACCCTGTTGGAGATCAATGGACCGTGGCTGATTCCCTTCCGCATATCTTTTGAGATATTGAGAAAAAATAAGTCTTTTAAAAAATTCTAATTAATAAACAAACTTTAATAATAAAATAATAAAAGTAAATGAAACAGAAAATAACTAATTGGTTACATTTTGATAATGAAAGCTACGTTTGCCAAAGTTGGCTGCCGAACAAAGAAAAGAAGAATTTTGGAATGTGTAACGCGTGCGCAATAAATCACCTTCAGATAACATTTTGTTTTATGACCTGCGCAATAAAGCTTTCTTAGTTTAACTCTTGAATGTCAGTTTAGGCAGTTCAGGCCTAGCAAACTTTTTAACATCGTGACAAGGCTTATATTATCATGCCTTCATTGTCACTGCCAGAACTCTACACCCATCCCCCTGGAGCTGAAGGGGAGAACTCTTTATTATGTAAAGTGGACTAGCTTGGCCTTCTTAATGGCCCATTGACAAAGTGGGGATGGGCAGGAAGCTGCAGGAATTTACTTTGTGTTTAAAATGTGTTTCTCCCTTTTTCACATCCAGGAAAATATAATATTCTGCCTTATCAATATTTCCTAGGATATTTCATTTTTCTGGGAGAGGACTGGGTGATAACTTCCAACAAAGCTTAGGAAACTTTGAAAAATATAATCATAAAAGCCAGACCAGCATAATACCACTGAAAAAAAACACCAAGAAATCCAAGAAGAAACAAGCATGGCTGCACAAAGATCTCTCTGATAAACTGAAATACAAAAAAGATAAGTACAAAAGATGAAAAGGGGGACATAACTAAGGCAAAATATCAGCAGACAATCAGAATCTGCAAAGACAACGTCAGGAAAGCAACAGCTCAGAATGAACAAAGACTTGAAAAAAAGTTTCTTCCAACATATAAATAACAAGAAAAAAAATCAAGGAAACAGTCAGTCCACTAAAGAGAGAAGATGGCAAAAAAGTAACAGGCAACAGAGAGAAAGCAGAGCTGCTTAACTCACTCTGCATCAGTCTTCATGCAAAAAAGAAACAATAGTCCAATCTACCAAAAACGTAACTGTAAAAGACAGGCTAGAAATAAAAGTTAAAATAAGACAAACAATATTAAGAGAACACCTATCTGATCTTAATGAATACCAATCACTGGGACCTGATGGATTACATCCCAGAGTTCTAAAGGAAGTGGCAAATGTCATCTCAGAACCACTGTACCACATCTTTAAAAAATCCTGGAGTACCAGGCAACTACCAGAGAACTGGAAAAGAGCTGATGTGGTTCCCATCTTCAAAAAAAGTTTTTCTTTAAAAAATGCCTGGAAAACTACAGATCAATCAGCTTAACATCAATACCTGGGAAGATACTGGAAAAGATAATTAAAAAACAGATCTGCCAATATCTAGAAACAAGTAAAGTAATAACTAGAAGTCAGCATGGGTTTGTTAAAAACAGATCATGCCAAAGCAATCTTATTTCATTCTTCAACAGTGACTAAATTAGTAGACCAGCGAAATACTGTGGACATAATATACTTGAGCATCAGCAAGGCATTTGACAAAGTGGACTACAACCTACTCCTTGGTAAGCTAGAAAAAAATGGGATAGATAGCATCATCATCAAATGGATTTGTAACTGGCTGACAAATGAGTCCTTAATGGTACTACATCTACAAGGAGGGAAGTAAGCAGTGGGGTACCACAAAGTCCCATCTTAGGCCCAGCACTCTTCTATATCATCATAAATAACTTAGATGAGGGAATAGAAGGGGAACTTACCAAAATTGTGGATGATACTAAGCTAGCAGGAATAGCCAACACCCTAGATGATAGGCTCAAGATCCAGATGGATCTTGACAGACTTCAACATTGGGACCTATCCAGTGGTGGGTTTCAAAAATTTTTAGAACCTCTTCTGTAGGTATGGCCTGCTTTGTGGGAGTGGCTTGCCAGTCATGTGACTGGGTGGGCATGGCCAACTTGTAAAATGTGGTAAAATTCACTTAACAATGTTCTTGCTTAGCAACCAAAATGTTGGCTCAGAAACTCTGGCATTTGAAGCACACAACTCTTAAAGCTGTCAAGTTACAAGACCCTTGCACCCCTAACCCTTTAGAAAAAAACTCCCAGGGGTGTTCAAATTTGACAGCTTTAAGACTTGTGGACTTCAACTCCCAGAATTCCTCCTTTCGCTCTTCATCTTGATAATGTGCAGACGGGCGGGGGGGGGGAGGGAGCTGGAACCGGTTCTAAACGGCCCTGTAGATTTGTGGAACCTCTTCTATAGAAGAGGTTAGAACTGGCAGGAACCCACCCCTGGAACTATCTAACAAAATGAAAATCAATGTAGAGAAAAGTAAAGTCTTACAGTTAGGCAAGAAAAACCAAAAGTACACCTATTGACTTGGTGAAACCAGGCTTAATAGCAGTAACTGTGAGAGGGATCTTGGCGTCTTAATGGATAACCAATTAAATATGAGTCAAATATGTGCAGCTGCCACCAAAAAGTCAAATGCAACCCTAAATTGTGGTGTAGGAAGCCAACTAGGCCACGCCCACCTAGTAACCAGGCAGAGAACCGGTTGCTAAAATATTTTAATCCCAGCCCTGTTCAGAAGGGAACTCCCTCCCCAACTTCTTGGGCTGTAAAAGATAAGAGGAAAATGTACTTTCCGGCTTGCAAGATTCTGTTAATCCCTCCTTACAATGAAGCAGAATTAGCTTATCTGGCCATTTTTCCTGTCTGGTTTATCTCAAGAGGCTGACAAGTGCAGATGAGAGGAAAGAGCTATCTGTTCTATTCTAAATTCTAGAAACTATTTGAAAAGGATCACATAAAATTGAATTGTTTATTATGTTCCTTACAATTGCTTTTGACTAGCCAGAATTAGTTTGATGGGAGATTCCATTTTGTCCATCAGTTATATACATTATATTTTGTTAGATCCCAAAATATAATAAAGCCTCACTCAGCAATTTAACACTGGTAAAAATTTGATGTCCAATAATGATGATAGAATTATTGTCACCTGCACTCTGGAACATCATTTCCCTTGGAGATTTGATGGCATATTATCAGCCTTTGAAAAAAAAATTAAAATATGCCTCTTTCTCCACGCCTGGGCTTAAACTGTTCTGTCAGGGGAAGATTTCACCCTGAACTAAATGAGGCTTAGACCGCTTTTCCAAACAGGCATATTCTTCAAGAGTCGAAAATGAAGTCCAATAACAAGTTCTAATTAAAAACAAGCTTTAATACAAAAATAAGAAAATAGAAATAAAACAAATCTATCTAATTGTTACATTTTGGCAGAAGCAGTTTGTCTCCCAGCTTCCTGGCAGACAAACAAAGATCAAAAGGAAAGAAGTCTCTGGAATGTGTGATGTATATAAACAAGTTAAGCATGCGCAATAAATCATTGCTGATAAAGCTTATGACCTGCGCAGTAATTCTTTCAGTAACTATTCAGTTCAGTTCAGCTAGCGAACATTTAACGCAGTGACACCCCTTTTTTTGCTAGTTGGGCTGACATCATCAAATCATCAGATAAGGCACATCTTCTTTCGCAGATACTCGTGTTGAACTGCTGGGAGTGGTTTGTTGAGCATGTCAGCAATCTGATCATGCGTAGAAACATATTGCAATTTTACAAAACCTTGCTTAACTAATTGCTTTGTGTTTTGATAACGAATGTCAATGTGTCTGGACCTAGAACCTGTGAAATGTGACTCAGAAATATAAACCACAGATACATTATCTTCCATCACGGTGATTGGTCGAATCGGACGTGTCCGGATATCTGTGATCAAAGCATCAAACCACGTTAGAGAATTACAAGCATCTGAAACACAAGCATATTCAGCTTCAGTAGATGAACATGAAACAAAACTCTGTTTTCTCACTTGCCAGTAAACAGGACATCCATTCAGGAACATCATGTAACCAGAAGTGCTTTTGCGTGATTTCTTATCACTTGCCCAATCAGAATCGGCATAGCAACATAACCTTGCATGATCAGTGTGTGTTGCTTCAAGCAATAACTTCATGTGTTTAGTGTGTTTCAGGTATTTCAACAACTTCTTAATGCATGCCCAATGAAATTGTGTTGCCTTACCTACGTGTCGTGATAAAAGATTAACACTAAGTGCAATGTCAGGTCTGGTCCAACTACTAATGTATAATAGTGAACCAATGACTGAACGATAAAGTGTTTGATCCTCGAACTCAGGACTTGGTTCATGTGTCAAGTTGTGAAAATCTGTTTGCATGGGTGTCTTTGTTGTGTTAGCATCTTTCATGTTGCAATGATGCAAAATGTGGTCAATTTTCTCCTCTTGTGAAAGACTAAACCCCTTCTGTGTCTTTTCAATCTGAACACCTAAATAAGTGCTAATGTGTCCTAAAGATTTCAGTGTGAAGTATCTCTGCAAACTTTTGGCAAAAATCTCACTCTTTTCTTATTTGGACCAATGTAAACAGTATCATCAACATAAACATAATTATCTCATATGCATTATTAGATCTTTTTGTGAACACGCATTCATCAGTTTCGGACTTAATAAAGCCCATTGAATTTAGTTTGTCAGTAAGACATAAGTACCACATTAAACCTGACTGTTTCAGATCATAAAGACTTTTGTTCAGGAACCACGTATCCCCTTCTTGCTTTCGGAATCCTGGAGGGCTTCTCACGTAGATCTCTTCATCTAGGTCTGCATGTAGATAAGCTGTGTCCACATCAAATTGGAAAATAGAAATAAAACAAATCTATCTAATTGTTACATTTTGACAGAAGCAGTTTGTCTCCCAGCTTCCTGGCAGACGAACAAAGATCAAAAGGAAAGAAGTCTCTGGAATGTGTGATATAATATAAACATGTTAAGCATGCGCAATAAATCATTGCTGATAAAGCTTATGACCTGCGCAGTAATTCTTTCAGTAACTATTCAGTTCAGTTTGGCTAGCGAACATTTAACGCAGTGACATGTTCAATAAGGGAGGGTATTGGTTTTTATCTTCAAAGCTGGAGGAAGAAAATTGATTATTATTTCTTCCAAATGACTTTATTTGCAATTATTTTTGTTCATTACTTTATAGGTTATAGGTTTAATCAATCAAAATTTATTTATGCTACAATAAAAGATCAGCACACAATATAGTAACTATAAAAAATTACATTATGAGAGAATCCTACAACAAATAGCATGAGAGAGAAACCACATGGCTTTTAACAGATATAGGCATTGATAAAATGTTTAAAACCTTCTTAGAGGTTTCTTACTCAAGAGTAGGATCACAGATTCCTGGTCAGAATGGCAATTAGAGATATTGAAAGTATTGAACTTGACCATCATTGGGTATACAACTGGATATTTTAATAGCACACATTATAAATTATCCATCCAAAAATGAACAGAAACAAGTATGGCTTTCATAGGGAAGGGTTATATATCTACTAATTATTACTTAATAGGTATGCCCCCATTTGGGTTGTGTTAACAGTTACATTTGTTAACAACTTTGTTTAGACCAACAGCATTTTTAACTTAAGATATTTGAGAAACCATAATCTTCTTGGATGCTCAAATGTAAAAGGGGAAACATTTCCTGATGCCTTCTCACCTTGTGACCAAATGCCACTTTTGCTAGTAGTTTGTGGCCACTTAAAAGACTGAGAACAAGCCAGGCTCAATTTATCCTATGCTTGCATTTAGTGGTGATGTCCACAGACAACAGTACAACTGTCAAAATGGTGTCCCTGATAGTTGATCAGAGCTCCCCTGTTTTTTATGTGCAACAGGTTTACTGTTTAGGAACAGAGCTGAGTTGGTTGCTTTTCTATTAATACATAATCTTTAAAACGGCTCTCCTGTAGGGACCCTCCATGGGCTACTTCAGACTGAAAATATAGCAAAGGAAAATACTTCCCCTCACTTTGCTTTGTCCTGTTTTCACCACTGGAAATAGCTGTTTGCAACACACAAGGAGGGGATACTTTCCTAAGAGCTCACAATTCAAAAATATCAATGTTAACTTGGATTGCCAACAAAGTCCTGTCTGTGACAAAATAAAACACAAATTGCTTTCTCCTTTCAGCCCAAGTCTCAATGGATCCAGGATTGATGCAGAACTGTGTGAACTGGGGCAACCAAGTTGCTCTCCTTTCTTCCTTCCTTTTTCCTTCCCTCTCTCCCTCCTTCCTTCACTACCTCAATGCTTCTCATTCCAATCTCCTTCCTTCCTTCCTCCCTCCCACCCCTGCTTCTAATGTCCATCTCCTTCCTTCCTCTGTGCTCAAGAAGGAATGAGGGGAGGGGGGAGAGATTGCAAGTGCTGCCAGTTGTTGTGCTGCATGGGTAGTCCCGGGGAAAAGGAAACATCACGTTACAAAGCCAGACTGGCATGGAGGCTTGTGGCAATCATCCACATTGCATCTGCAATGCGATCAGCCTTAGATCTGACCCATGCAGCTGCTCTGAAGCCAGGGAGGGGCCATTCCACCACATCAGCCCCACCTCCTGGTGAAAATGTGAAACTCACTTAACAACGCTCTTGCTTAGCAACCAAAATGTTGGCTCAGAAACATTGTGGACGTCAACTCCCAGAATTCCTCCTCCAGTCATTTTGGCTGAGGAACTCTGGCATTTGAAGTGTGCAGACTTAAAACTGTCAAGTTACAAGACCCTTGCACCCCTAACCCTTCACAACACCGTTCCAAAAAACCTAAAACTTTATTTTTAAAAGCATTTTGCACCCATGGAAATTCAGAATGGCACACCAGCCACACACCACCTCCACTGACTTTGAAGTATTTCTCACACCGCCAAAACCCCTCGGCGTTCTTGTGGTTGCCCCTTCAACCTCCCATCTGTGGAGGATATGCGGTGGTCCTCATGGAGGGGCAGCCAAGAGACACTTTCCCCCACCCCGAAAATAGCGCGTAGGCTATGGAAAATGAGAGGGAAGAGGGGAGCTACTCTTTTTTCCTGCTTCTCGGACTAAAACAAAGCGGCAGCGAAGGAGTCTCTGGTGCCTGCAGCAGCAGCAGAAGTGGCTGTGGTAGCTGAAACACAATCCCGGGTAGTCAGTTCCAGGCTTCAGGCAGCAAGTCCAGTTGTGGACTTCAACTCCCAGAATTCCTCCTTCACTCGCTCAGCTGCTTTTGTCGGGGTGCCGCCAGGACAAGCAAGGTCTTGGGAGGGATTTTCCCTCCCCCTCTAGAGAGCCCTGGATTGTGCTTCAGCCGCCACTGTGAAAATGTCTGTTTTGCAGCCGCAGGAGGGAAGGAAAGAAGCCGGTCTCGGAAAGAACCTTCCATTCCCTTTCAGAGAGCCCATGCCAAAAGAGGGGGCAAGCTGGTTTGAATGCGGGTGACCGGGTGGTTTGGGGCCAGCACCTCCTTAGCTCGTTTTGGCAGTGGAGAAAAAAAAGGGGGCATGTGATAAAGCACCCCTGCCACCAAGGGCGAAGGGGAGCGCCTTAGCCCTCAGTTATCGCATGCCTCCTTTCTTTCTCCGCCCACTTGAATGTGCAAAGAAGGCGGAACATTAAACCACCTGCTCACCCACATTCAAACCAGCCTGCGCCTTCTCTTTCGGCATGGGCTCTCTGGAGGGGGAAGGAGGGTCTCTCCCAAGACCTGCTTTCCTTACCTCGCGGCGCAGTTCCTGGATGGCAGGATATTTTTTTTCGCTGGAACGGGGGTATAGCCTCAACCCCTGCCTTCCTGCCACCTCCAGCCCAGCCTCGTGCAATCTCCCCGCCACTCCTCCAACCTAGGGACACTCCCGGCTGCAGTTGGCATTCTCCTAGCAATCCTTCCTGGCTGTACCCCCATAAAGGTCACATGGCTGCACGCGGGCTGCTGACCAACCCAGGGCCCGCCCAGATGCCCAGAGAGGAAGGATCTGCAGAAGAAAGCCAACTGCTGCCGGCAACGGGGCACAAAGGAGCAGTCACCCAGCAGGTGCCACATTCCATTGCAGGGACCCAGGGTGGCCTCGATATCCCACCCTCCTACCGCTTCCAGCCCTACGTAACCTCCCCGCCAACCCACTGACCTCGGAACACTCTGCTGGACTCTCTCTCCTTCACGTTCTATTGCCAGCTGCAGCTGCCCCTGGAGCAGTCACAGGGCAGTAGCGCGTGGGCTGCTGACTGTCCCAGGGCCAGCCCGGTTGCTTCTGGAGGGGGCAGGCAGATGGGCAGCATTCCCCCACCCCCACCCGCTTGCAGCCATGGAGCCTCAGCTGGGCGGGCAAAGAAAGTGGATGGCCAGGGCAAGCATGGTGTGGACGGGCAGGGTGAGCAAGCGGCGACCGGGCGGGGGCAAGCCAGGGGAGGGAGCGTTCGGGTATGGGGCCTCCAGAAGAACGGGTACACAAAGACATGCTAAATTTCACCATTTAGTAAGCCCGTACCGGTGCGTATCCGCTGAAACCCACCCTGGTCCCAAAGGACCAGGCACTCACCTCTTCCTGTGTGCGCTGGAAATGGTTGTTTGCAACACATGAGGGAATACTTTCCTAAGAGCTCACAATTCAAGAATACTAATGTTAACTTGGATTGCCAACCAAGTCCTGTCTGTGACAAAACAGAACATAAAATTGTTTTCTCCTTTGAGCTCAAGTCTCAATGGATCCAGGATTGATAGATTTCTTCTTTCCTTCCTTCCATTTCTCCTTAATTCTAGGTTGGTTCTCTCCTTGATTAGTTGCCGTCTGCTGCTTCTTGTCCTGCCTTCAGTTGGTTTGGATAATAAGCTGACCTCCTCTTCTTTGGGGCAGCCCATCAAATATTGGACAATCACCATCTTTTCTATTTCATGGTGTCCTTAATGAGGTGTAATAATATTCTAAGTGTGGTTTTACCAAGACATTATAAATACCCTATCATTTTTGGGGGTTCTGAACAAGGCAGACACAATATGTGTCGGCCACCCACCCCTTGTGTTGCAGCGGCAGGCAAGGGTTCCTTTTTGAGGAGGAGGGAGACACCTGCCTTGGTTCCCTCAAGAACCACCACAAAGTACAGATTGTAGATTGGTTCTCTCCAGCACCACCACAAAGTATAGATTGTACAGATAGCCAAGGTGCTGCAGGCTGGTCCTTTGCTGTTTCCAGGGTGGCCCCGCAGGCCAAATCTAACCACATTGTGGGCCGGATCTCTCCCATGGGCCTTGATTTTGACACCCTTGTGTTTGAACGATATACAAACTTGAATATTTGCATTAAATAAGTATATTTAGAGTTGTAACTATTTGTTGACTTACACTGTTTTTTATTTGTGTCTCAAATGCTCTAGAAATTGGGTATCCTTTAAGACTCAATTGCACAGGATAATCCACTCAGAGGGGCTTTGTCAATCATATATTTGAGGTCTCTACTGTATTTTTCTACACTAAAGGATAATCATTTATAATATTGGTAATAAGAGAAATATTATATACACAGAAAATCTTTTTTATTTGCTGAAGGTTAGGGGTAAAAGATAAAGACAAAACAATTTTACAGTCAATTAGTAATAGGATAATATCAGCTTTACTTAAAACAGCTGTTCAGATCAGCTCCTTGATGAAGCCTTACATAGTTAATCCTGCTACATGTTTTGTAGCAACACAATCCAACTCTAGTTGCAAGCATACAGTACTTCCAAATATTTTTCTACCAAAGCCTGCATTGTGTCAGGATCTTCACTTTGAAATCAATATAGTTAGCATAAGCATAACCCCAATAAATTTCCTGAGCTTTTTAAGAAAGAACAGGAAATTTTCCCGAAGTAATATTTACATTCTTAGTCCCAAATAAATGTCTTTCATTTTACAATGGGTATAATGAGTAAAAATGTGAAAGTAATTCTAAGTGCAGAATGCAAAGCCTCATTTATAAAATGTAAAGCCTGTGTTTCTGCTTCCACATTTGCTTTAAGAAAATGTGTATACAGCAATTAGATTGTTCCTAATCATCACTTTCTTCAGCATCAAAAGAAAGCAAGCTTTTATTTTTAACTTTCTTAGCTGAATTTTGAAAATTTAGAGAATTTTTCTTTATCTCTTTAATTTTTTTATTTGAAGTAACTGTCAAACCAAAAGAGTTCTCTTCTGCTGAACGCTTAGGAGGTTTCCGGAATATAATCTTCCCATCTTCAGGATCAGCTTCTAGAGATAAATATACAAATGATCTTTTATATACTTTCTTCTCTTAACTACAATGATCCTACAGATTACATCAAGTATCCTGAGGAATAAAACCTTTCAAAGAATATTTTTACATTCAAAATTTTCAGATAATATTTTGCATTGCCACACAAAGCTGGGAGAATTTCCATTGCAAATGCTAGAGAGGTATCATCAGTCAATACAGATGTTTCAGCCACAGAAATTTTCTGATTTATAAGCAATCTTCTCTTTGATAATCTAAATCCTCACTCAGTTCTCTTACTATGTCGGAGGGGGGGCAATTTTCTTGTGCATGACAAGACATTTTGGGCAATTTTAATGCAGCTATGGGCAGCACTAAAGCCACAAAAACTATACTGTAATTAATAATTGTCAGAGTAAAGTCAAGCTTCTTCAAAAGATTCACTTTTGAAGTTGTAAACTTTCAGAAATGCAGATTCTGAATTCATTACAAAATTTAAAATCTATTAGAAAATTATTGTAAGCATTTACAAAAATTAATCAAATTCAGAGTTTACTCCAAACCTATTGGAGCAGAAAAGGATAGTTAACTTGAATAGTATGCTGATTATTTTTAAAAAAATCAAAAATCTTTCTGATCAAGATCAGAAATTTGATTAGGGTTATCAAGTCTTGTTTACAAATATTCAGATGGCCACAAGATGGCATCCAAATATTCAGAATCCACTACATTTTTGTGCCTCTGTCCAGTGGTTGTGCAGATTTTGGGAGTTGAACTTGATATTTTGGTCTGAACTTGATATTTTGTGACCCCCCTCCCCCTCCCCGACAATAAAAATGGATTCAGTCAACAACTCAGGAAGCTAGTTTCATCAACCAGAAAGTAAAGGGTGAAGGTTGAGCAAGTAAAGTATGAACTGATGGCACAAACCTGAAATTCTTTCACCTATGTCAAATCAAACTTGGAGCACACAAGTTAAGGAGTCCAGTAGATGCTGGTTCACAACTACCATTCAATTAAATTATATACTGCTAAAATATGGTGGTTGCTCAGCAAAACACGCATACAGAATCCAAGTTCTGAATTCTATATATATTTATTTTCTTGGACCAGTTCATGAGGTCGTCTTTTGGGATGAAAATACAAGAGTAAAAATCAGCTGCTGGATTAAAGTACCTCAAGTCTTTTTTCTTTAAAATATGTAAGAAAGCTAAGCTATAATTTACAAGCCAAATTTTCCCTTGAAACTGCCTGTAATTCATGTGATTTATAAATAAAACATTACCAAAATCATAACTTTTACTGAGTAACTTATGTTTTAAATAATAGAACATTATGAAGAAATCAATTTTGTAATGAAAACTTACTCCAAACTACTGAGCAATTTAATACCGTGTTTTCCCAAAAATAAGACCCAATAAAAAATAAGCCCTACCATGAATTTTTTTGTGTTGCTCATAACCCTTAAGCCTTATCCCTAAAATAAGCCCCAGTTAAGATCATCAGCCCTGATGGGGGAATGGCCAGCACAGGAGGCGGCGAGTGGGGGGGGGGGAATGAAGTCTGGCACACCCTGGGGCTGCACAGCCTGTGCAGCACAGGTGAATCCGAGTACTGGAACCACGGGCCCAGCCCTCCAAGCAGCAGGTAGAGGCAGAGGTGTGGGGGTGGGAGGAACATGATTCAGCCCACCGGACACGCCATGCGGCCGCCTACCCTGTCACAACAGCAGGCAAGCAGAGATACATTGATGAAGATTCTCAGTCTTCTTGTCTGGCTTGTCTGAAAGTTGAGTCATGGCAACTGGATGTATTTTCTTTTTGAGACCTATTTTTCTGTCCATCCAAGCAGCTTGTTCAGTCGGTTAGGGTGAGAAGGCAGAATCATTGGAATGTACCAACTAAGTTGAAGCATAGGTGATTTTTTTTTAAATGTGATTTTTTCTTTAACATCCACAAGTGCTTGGTGAACAGTGTATTTATCTGGGTCAATATACTTTCAACTCAATTCTGATAATGGTATTAACATTTAAATATACATAATCATAATTGTTCAACGTCTAGTATTTGTGTATACATAGTAATTATGTTTCAGTATACATAATACTATTTTCTCAATTTCTACTTTCTACTTCTTTTTTCTAACACTTACTAAAATAACCACGTTAAAAATATTCTATCTCTATCCATCATTTCTTGCCCTTTTTAGAATTTCAACTCTTATTAACTTTTTGGTGAATCTTTCCTGCTTCTCCTCTGGTATCTTGTAACTTATGTATCATGTTTATTTGATGTAAACATTTCCTCTGCCACAGCATTTATCTCTTGCTGTTGAATCTCTAGCATCCATCTGCAGTTCCCCCATCATTTTTAGGAAGTCTCTCTTTATTTTATTTTCTATTTTGAATTCTTAAAATATGTTCTCTTTGTTCCGTGAAATTATTGCTATCTCTTCCATCTCTTTATCTGCTTGTATCATTTTTGGAATTATCTCCTCTGTTCTTTCCTCAGCTCTTTCTGGAGTCTCCTCTATTTTCTGAATTTTTTGTTCATTTTTTATTGACATTTGCTGGATTTTTCCTCATTCACAGTAATCTTGCATCAATCCCATCATCTATGATTCTTTATCTTCCTTAATACATTGAAACATCAATAATATTTTTATAGATTATGTTTGTTTTCTTTTGCTGAAGAATTTTATGCTAATAACTACACTAATCACTGCTCAATATTCCACAAAAATTTCAATAACCCAGTTGCCCGGAAACATCAAAAACACCAGTATTAATAAAATTTACAGTCCTGGAACTATTCCTCAAAATCTCCTAAATTTATAGTCCTTAAAATTTTCCAATTTGCACCAATTTTTCCAAATATTTAAGTCTTATTCAATTTTTCTTCTTTCTCCTTGTGGAATGTTTTGTCAGATGATTTTAATAATCCAGATTGGCCCACCAAATTTCCCCAAATGTTTTTAGTCCACAGTCAAATATTCAGTTTCAGAGATGTTTCTTATTAGTTGTCTTCAAATGGCTCACTAACACTTCCAAGCAGCCAACACTCCAATAGATATGAAACCAAAATAAAAAGGCCTTCCATGTGTTGTTTGCCTTTCAGTATTTTCTTTCTCCTCCTCTTTCTTCTTGTGTTATCCAATAATATCAAATAGTCCTTATTTTCCAATGTTATTCCCATGAAGCACTAACATAATATTATCTTTGACCAGTAGATGGCACTTCCGCTCTAAAATCCAGCTTTAAACACAGCAAAACTCAGGGAGAAAATAGAAGAAATAAAAAGCAAAGTTCCTATTTCTTTGCACAAATTCTTCCAAAAATCAAACAATATTACCCATAAATTAAATCACTTTTCATGCTACTAACAGTTCCAGTCCTTCTCTATTTTAAAGCTTCACAGTCTTATCTTGGTTTATTTCACTTTTAGGTCTGTAATCTTTCTCCATGTAATAAATTGATGTTTTCTTAACATTTTGGAAGTCTTTTTTTACAGAATTCTTTTTTTGGGGGGGTTTAAAACTCTAGTATAGAAATTAAAAGTTGTCTCACTAGTTTCAATCCACTGCCCACAAATCGCTCCAGCACATTTTCTTCTTGTCCCGGTTGTAACAGCTTTGGTCTTGCCAAAATGGCCATCGTCTCTGCTGCCAATCAGGAGGGTTTTCTTTGGATCAAATGAGGAAATTGCAGTTTCCTCGTGATCCACAAAGCATCCCTCCTTTCCTCATCACCCCTCCAGGGTGGCTTTGGCCCTGCAGGATCTCCTGGCAAGCAGGTATTGGTTTCACGGTGCTCCATGGAGCTCCGCTATCCCATAACAATCCTGCTGTGACGCCAACCGGTCAAAAATAAAGCATAGGTGATTTCTGTAAACTGCCATTTTTCTTACTGTAGTTTCTTATTCGCACACACCAGCTTCAGAGTTTCTTCCCCAAAGTGCAAAACAATATGAAAGTGAAGATTCCCAATCATCCAGGTAGGATTATCAGAAAGCGGCAACTAGACTTATTTTCTTGTCTCCAAAATACTTTCTGGGGGGCATGTATATATTCAATTCACATTCAGCGCTTATTAATCATTCATTCTATTTCTTCTTGTTCTTCTACACATATTCTCTTAATTAACTGAATTTTACTGCATTCAATGTATGTTTCTATTCACATAACCAATTCTTATTTCCAGTAATGCCATTTTTATTTGGTTGTTTTTTTACAACAGGCCATATTCTATCCAATAATTTTTACTAGCATTTTCATATGTTAATTATTCATCAATCTCTCGATATTTAGTAAACATTTTATCAAGTTCTGCAAATTTATCTAATTTTTTACAATTTATATAGAGCTTCCAATCATTCACTTATTCTATTTCCCATCAGTCACAATTAACATATGTGCAATACATTGATTTTCTGATGTGTTGCTTTACAAAACTATCTTCAATTCTAGGTCAACACACTTCTAACATCACTACAACATTCCTTATACATTTTAATAAATATATTAAATAACCCAAATGGATATCACAAATCCTGGTCTGTCATCAGAAATCACTGATCAACAATGAACTGTTTTCTCAAAGCATTTGATAACGTGAATTGGCAATTTATGTTGTTACAACTAAAATATATGGACTTTGGTGAGATTTATTAATATGATAAAGGCAATATACCAGTGATGGCTAATCTTTTTGTTGAGGCGTGCCAAAAGCATGGGGGAGTGGGGGGAGGGTATCGAGCGTGTGCATGCCCTCACCCATAATGCAATGTCCTCTCTCCCTGCACATGCACACACAATCCCCCGCGCATAGGCTTGAGGAATAAAAGACTACTGACATTGGAGGCACATGATCTTGAAATAGGTTATGGTACGGGGGTGGGGGGGAATACACAGCTATTTCCAAAGACACTATATTAGGAATGTATTATTATTAGTTTGGGAGAAAATTAAAGAACAACATTATTTGAAAACACCGATCTGGCTTTCAACAATGGAGGCATTGATTTATCCAAATGTTATTGATATAGAGCAGTGGTTCCCAAAGTGGGTGGTACCGCCTAAGAGGCAAGGGGGAGTGGCAGGGGGTGCTAAGGCAAGCGGGGGCGGCCGGGTGGCGCTAAGAGGGCAAGGAAAAAAAGATCATGTATTGTGTTGGCTGCAGAGGGCGTCGCCCCTAGGTTGGTAGCTTCCCCTTAGCTAATTCTCAGATGGAAAGGAGAAACTTGTGGAGCAGAAGATGGACTGTTTAAAGCCCATCGGCGCGGGCAAAAGTACGAAATTACCCAAACAAACTTGGAAATAGCTGCAGGTTTTCCTTTAAGCAACGTCACCACCCTCCCCTCCAATCACTGCCTTCCTCCCATGAGAGGGACACGCATCGCTTCAATCGCCCACTTCCCAACACCGCCGCCGTCTTGGCTTGTGAAAAGGTTTTTTTTTAAAAAAAAACTGTCGGTGGGTGGGGAGATCCTGCACGGTGTTGTTAGGGGGGGGAGAAAACCCCACTAATCGAATTCTAGTTGAGCTTGCGAGAGAGCTCTTTGCCACTGGTTTAAAAAACGGTCACATATTTCGTGCCATCCTTTTCCTTTGCATGGAGATGCTGCTGGGTAAAAGTAACTGGGGGGAGGGGGTGATTAGCAGAAGTGCGGTCACTCCCTTTTGGTGGTGTGGATTTTGGTTAGGGAGGTTTGGATTACTAGCAGGAGGGAGCTCGCATTGCAATCTTCCATTTCTAGCCTTGGAAATACGGGTGTTGTTAAACTCACGGGAGCTTTCTTTGATATAGGTATAGTATACTATATGCATATACTACTATAGTATAGGTCAGGAGTCCCCAAACTTGGCAACTTTAAGAATTGTGGACTTCAACTCCCACAATTCTCCAGCCAGCATAGCTGGGAGTTGAAGTCAATAGCTGTCTGGAGAATTCTGGGAGTTGAAGTCCACAAGTCTTAAAGTTGCCAAGTTTGAAGACCTCTGGTATAGGTTCTCCTGCTTGAGCAGGGGGCTGGACCAGAAGACCTCCAAGGTCCCTTCCAGCTCATTTATTCTAAGTTTATAAAAGCTCCACTCAATGCTGGTCGCGGGTGGATTTTCTTTTAGGATATGTGTTTAGTTTTTGAAATATCCCCATTCCCATCCTCTCTCCTTGCGGAATTACTGGTTTTGAATAGTTGGTTCGGCGAGCAGAAGTTTAGCCATTGAAACCACGTAAACATTTAAAGGCAGAATGTTTGTGTCGTGCAAAATAATTGGCAATCTGAAGGAGATAAGATTATATTGTATGCCTTTGTATGTGTGGATATGTGCACACATAAATTTTGCAGCAGGGTTAACAATGACCAGAGCACCTCTTGGTTAGCATAGCCAATAAGAAACTTGACCAATAATATTAAGGAAAGTATGAGCAATTATCTGTCCATGGTTGCTTAAAAAAATGACACCAGAGTTTCTTGCCATTTTTGGATGGGGACTGGATGAAAACAGTAATACAAATCTTAAAATTGAGATTTTTTTTTTTAAAAAAAGGAAAAATAGATTGTACTTCAGTTTTGCTTAGATGTGCGATGTGAGTCAACTGTTTTTGATATTTAGACCATCAAATCTTAAAGACTATGCAGATGGTTTGGAAGGGGTTAATAGCAAAGCTAGTGTTGATATTGTGGAAATTAATGAAACTGAAAATTACAATGATGTTATTGCGGGGATGTGACTATCCAGATAAAGTTGTTTCTCTGACATTCTAAGACTTAGATGTCTGAGTGATATCAGGATCTTCTTTTGATGGAAATTCCAGATTGGGTGATAAATCCATTTTCAGATACTGAGGAAGATAGGGTAGTGGAGGCACAACTCATAGAGCTGCAAAATGACATTGAGCTGAAGCCAAAGTTTAAGAAATCGTACCAAGAGTTTTGGTTACAGAAAGAAATTTCTGATCGCTATCCTGCACTATGGACAGTGGTTAAGAAGCTCCTTGTTGCATTTCCAACATCATATTTGGTGGAACGTGGCTTCAGTGTGATCATCCAACTTCTCTCCAAGCAAAGAAATCGACTGCAGATTACTGAACATTGTGATTTAAGACTCCTGCTAAGTGACTTAAAACCAGACATTGGGAAACTGGTATCACTTCATCAAGCCCATCCATCACATTAAGAATTTACTGAACAGTGAAGTAGTTACTAAATTTTACTGAGTTTACTAAGTTGCTAGTTACTAAGGTTCTTGATAAATGACTATCAGACTTTGAAAATCTGGTATCACTGGATCATGTTCAACAATTTTGTTGAATTAACATTAACTAAAAGGTTTTTAAATTGAATTTTGAATAAATGTGCAATTAATTGTTAGTTTTGAATTTTCTGTTACTATCTTCCTTCCGTCATGCAAACTGCCCAGTCACATGACCCCCCCAGCCACGCCCACAGAACCGCTAGTAAAAAAAAAGTGAATTCCACCATTGGGTGGGGACACTGCGAATCAGTTTGTAGCACCAAGGGGGCGATGGACTGAAAAGTTTGGGAACCACTGATATAGAGAACGTTACTAGATATAAAGATATTTTAAATGAAAAAGAGGAATTAAAACCAAACAGGAATTGAGTGATCAAGGGATTGAGATAACATGGTGGTCGTATTTGCAGACACAATCTAGATATTAGAAGGCTGTTAAAATGTATAGTTTAAGTAAAGAATTAACAGGATTAGGTCAAATATTAACTGGGATAGATGAAAAATTAATAAAGAAAATATATAGCTATTTATTAAGTATTAAGATGGAAGAGGAACAAGTAAAAGAGACATTGAGAGTATGGGCTAAAAATTTTGGCAACTCAATTAAGTTAGACCAATGGCAGAAATTATGGGATAGAAATTATAAATTAACAATGTCTACTGCATACCAAGAAAATTTTTATAAAATGTTTTATAGATGGCATTTCCGCCCTCAAGATTTGCAAAGATGTTTAAGAATAAATCTTCAAAATGTTGGAAATGTCATCAGACACCTGGTTCATACTATCATATGCAGTGGACATGTCAAAAAGCGAAAAAATATTGGACAAAAAATACATACATGGTTGGAAAAAATGATAAAACAACATATAGACTTGAAGCCAGAGACATTTTTGTTGGGCATTTTAACAGATAAGTATAATAAAGGGAATGTATATCTGATTTTACACGTATTAATGACAGCGAGAATAGTATTTGTACAACAGTGGATATGTGAAGAGATCCTAACTGATGAAGACGTCATTAGAAAAATATTAACGTGCAGAAATGGACAAGTTAACACTTACGATTAAGGGGGGAAAAGAAAGAATATTTTTTGACTTGGGACTTATTTTATCAACGGCTGGCAAAAAATAGGAGCTAGAAATAGGGAAATATATGAAAGGATCAGTGATACAAGGAAGATGTGTTAAATTGTATGACTATTATTTGTATTAATATATATTGATATAAATGTGATGAATATTGCTGTAAACACTTTGAATGTTACTTCCTAAAACAATTTGTACCCATTCAACACACTGTTCAACTGAAGTTGGACTTTTTATATACTATAAAATAAAATAAAAACTTTACAAAAAAAAACCTGAACGGTTTTCTGAGCATTATATTTAATTTCTTGCATTCTTTATTCTCTCGTATCCCAAATGAACCACAGGAAAACAATACAAAGTATGGTTCAATCTATGTAGCTTTTAACTGCAAGCTTGCTAAAAGAATTATTTGACTTTCTTTGACATCATTGGTATACTCATGTCTATATAAATGACACATTAAAAAGGAGTTGTATACTAAGTTTTCATTAGAATTGTATCTCATGGTTTTCAGACTACCACATTTAACCACCTAATGATGTCTGCTTAAATAATTGAAATAAAAGAACACCAGAATCCAATCTTTTTTTCTCAATGTTAAAAATCATTTTGCGTATTGTAAACTTTACAGACATAATATCAACTCAGTAAACCTGGCA
Organism: Natrix helvetica; assembly: GCF_964273705.1. Classification (NCBI taxonomy): domain Eukaryota; kingdom Metazoa; phylum Chordata; class Lepidosauria; order Squamata; family Natricidae; genus Natrix; species Natrix helvetica. The sequence goes on along the minus strand of NC_138554.1, from coordinate 83,361,857 downwards.
GTTGTAAACACTACAGCAGCATTTTGGAATAAATAATGTATACTTTAATACCTAACGAATAATGCGAAGCATATGTTTTTTAGGGCAAAAGAGGGGAAGAAAAAACAAGTGTGCAAAATGAACAAGACTAAAATAAGATAACAATGTGAGTTACTAAAAAGACATTATGCCAAGTTTTTCAACTTAAGGATACATTACAATGTCCCATAGGAATAAGTATTAGAAAAGCTGCAGGAAAAAATTATATAAATTATAATTAATACAGGTATTCCTCATCTTACAACAGCTCATTTAGTGACTTTTCAAAGTCACAACGGCACTGAAAAAAGTGACTTATTATTTTTCACACTTACGACCTTTGTAGCATTCCCATGATCAGATGATCAAAATTTAAATGCTTGGCAACTCAACTGGTTCATACTTATGCCCCAAGATCATGTGATCAGCTTTTGCAATCTTTTCACAAACAAAATCAATGGTAAAGCCAGATTCACTTAACAACGGTGTTACCAATATCAACCGCAGTGATTCACTTAACAACAGTGACGTGCGGTGAGGTTTATGGGTGGTGAGGCTGTTGACGTCATCAGCGCGAGCCGCGGTCCCCTTCATGTTGACTCAGGAAGGAGGGGAATGGGACCACGTGTGCAGGAGGCTAGCGCTGAGGAGCCTCCTGCACACGTGGTCCCATTCCCCTCCTTCCTGAGTGATTGATGTTTTTTTTAAAAAAAGGCCATCCTAAAAAGCTGGGGGGGGGGGGAAGAGACTTGTAAAGGATTAGTCATATAACCTGAATGCCAAGCTGACTTAAGCACTCTATAATAAACACCCCAATGACCTCATACTGGAGATAGACCAGGCAACCCCGGGTTCCGACATTAATTTAACCATCTCAATATATGGAGAAGGCTGGCTCCTGACCTCTCTGAAACTGGATTACCACGGAATAAAAAAAACCCTTCTGCGCCAGCCGACATTAAAAACAGCGGAAGGTTTCTCTTTCCCAGATTCGATTGCACAAAGCCCCATGGAGGACTCGGGCGTCTCTTCATCCCTCCTGCGGACGCGCCCAGAGCAGGCGTGCAAGCCCGGGGTCCATTTGCCGAGTCAGAGCTCTCTTTCCGAGCCGTACAAGGCGAACGGGGAAGGGGAAGGAAACGGGGCCAAGAACTTCGCCGCCCCGAAGTCCCACAAAATGGAGACCTTCCTCCACTCCCAAAACCGTGGCACTTCCCTCCCGCAAAGCCAGGGGCCTCCGCCTGCCTCTTCAGCTTCACTTTCTCCCTCCTCCGCAAGGCATCACCTCCGCAAGGCATCACCTGCATTGGCCGCCGTCTCCCCCAGCGCCGCTCGATGCCTTCACGGGCTCCTGCCCCCCCTGACTCAGGAAGGCGGGGAATGGGACCACGTGTGCAGGAGGCTGAGGCTGCCTCAGCCTCCTGCACACGTGGTCCCATTCTCCGCCTTCCTGAGTCAACATGAAGGGGAGCGCAGCTCGTGCTCCACGGTCCTGCAGCTCGTGCTCCATGGTCCTGCAGCTCGTGCTCCACGGTCTCCTTCATGTTGACTCAGGAAGGCGGGGAATGGGACGACGTATGCAGGAGGCTGAGGCATAGTCCGGGAATGGGACCATGTGTGCAGGAGCTCCTCTAGCCTCAGCCTCAGCATCCTGCACACGTGGTCCCATTCCCCGCCTTCCTGACTCCTGAGTCAACATGAAGGGGACCACGGAGCGCACTCCGCGGTCCCCTTCATGTTGACTTAGGAAGGCGGGGAATGGGACGTGTGCAGGAGGGAGGCTGAGGCTAGAGGAGCCTCCTGCACACATGGTCCCATTCCCGGACGTGTGCGGAAGGCTCCTCAGCGCCTTTTCCCTTTTCCCTTTTTTTTTATTTTCATGATGAGAGCAGTGAGGCACTGCCTCCCCTGACCGCACGTCCCTGCTTAACAACTAATTAAGTATAATAAGAAAAGTTGTAAAATGAAACAAAACTCACTTAACAAATATCTCACATAACAACAGAAATTTTGCTCAATTGTGATCGTAACTTGAGGACTGCTTGTAGACGAAAAAAAGTTTAATACCCCAATTTATTGTTCACGTAATATATTATTTTGTAAAAAGTGTTAAGGACTGCAAAAGAGGGACACATAACTAAGGCTGATTATTAGCAGATAGCCAGAACATGCAAAGAGGAAATAAGGAAAGCAAAGGCTCCGAATGAGTCAAAGATAATTTTAAAAGGTTTCTTTCTACATATTAATAACAAGAAAAAGTCAAAGAAACAGTAGGTCCACTAAAGAGAAAAGATGGCAAGGAAGTAACAGGCAGTAGGGAGAAAGCCGAGCTGCTTAACTCATTCTTTGCATCAGTCTTCACACAAAAAAAATTATAGCCCAACGTACCAAAAAAACCTACTGTAAAAGACAAACTAGAAAAAAAAATTAAAATAAGCAAGAAAATAGTAAGAGAACACCTATTTGACCTTGATGAATATAAATCAGCAGGATCTGACAGATTATAACACAGCTTTGAAAGAGCTGGCTGATGATATCTCAGAACCATTGTACCAAATTTTTCAAAAATCCTGGATCACCAGGAAAGTACCTGAGAATTGGAAAAGGGCTGAGGTGGTTCTCATCTTCAAGAAAGGGGAAAAAACAGACCCAGCAAACTACAGACCAATCAATCTAACATCAATACTTGAAGATCCTGGAAAAGATAATCAAGAAAAAGATCGGACTTCCGGTGGCACCGTAGGTGTTGAAGGACGTTCCTTTGGGAACGCCAGCCTCGTGATCGCGTTTAAGTTGCTAGAACAGCGTAAATCAGCTGTCAAGCGGCTTGAAAACTCTCCCCTCGGGAAAAGAGGGGGAGGAGAGCAGTCGGGCAAGGGTAGAGCTCCCCATAGACCCCCAGGAGCAACTCTGGGGCTCGAAGGGTGAGAGCCCCCAACAGCCCGACAAGGCTCCGCATCTTGGGATGCTTCTGCTGCAGCAGAAACAAAACACCACGACCACCCCTGCAATCAATGTTTTAATCTACAATTGAATAAGAAGCAGGCAAAGACAGGAGCAATTATAATTGCAAGTATAAACTTTAACTCCGGCGCAGTATCACTTCCTTCTGTGAAGATTGAGGAGAACAAAGGGTAATAAAGATGGCGTCTGCAAGTCAAAGGGTGTGATCAAAGCGAAACTTAAAAGGAAAGTATTTCTTAAATGTTTGTTAACGTCATTAAAAGACTCAGGAGCTCAAGATTAAAAAAAACAGTTTTGGTTTACTAATGAGCTATAAGATTTAACAAATTTGGGGATTAAGTGGACTTTTTGGACTCAATAATTTGGTTGTTGGAAAGTGTGATTTGAATATTCAGAAATGTCTTCAAAACAAATCAAAATAAGTGCCTCTAAGAGTGCTGGAAGTCACCCAGCCACCTAAATTGCAGTCTTTATTATCTTTAGCTGATACACAGTGACATTTGAAGCTCTCCAAGGCGCTTTAAAGGCACAAGCCTCGTTTTAGCAAGAAAAAATTACATCTGCCCTTAAAGATGTGTCTGATGAAATGTCTGAATTTAAGGACTTAATTCAAACCCGCAATCAACAAATAAGAGACGATACAGTGGATGCGTTTAAGGGTTTGTTTGATTTTGTAACATCATTGGACGACAGAGTGGAAGAAATTACTCAGTCTAATGTGAATTTGGAGAATAAAGTTGATGAGATTCAAATCAAGATTGAAAAATCAGAGGCAGAAGTTACAATGATACAATACAGAGTGATGGAATTTGCTTTGAGAATAAGAGGCCTGAAAGAAAATACCCAAGAAAATTTGAAAGAAATCTTTGCAGAAGCTTTAGCTCAGTTAACTGGTGAACTAAAAGCAGAATATGATTGGCAGATTGGAAAAAATTATCGTGTTAATTCATGGATTGCCAGACAGAGACAACTACCAAGACATATTGCAATCTACTTTGTTACCAGGAAAACAAGGAATGGAATATTACAAGCGTCTTACGAAAGCAAACTACAGGTGGCAGGACAGGAGATGGCAGTACTGAAGGAAATTCCTTTTAAAATATTGAGATCCAGAAAGGATTATGCATTCCTAGTTGATGAATTTAGAAATCGCCAGATACAGTATAGATGGGAGGCCCCAGCCGAATTGGTGGTGAATGATTTAGAAGAAAGATATCATCTTAATTCAGTTTGGAAGGCAAAAGATTTTTAGAGTAATGTACTAAAGGATGGATATCCACCATCCCCAAGATAAATCCAAAAGAAGAATCAGAAAAATAACAGGATGTGAGATAGTAAAAAAGGTTAGACACTTAGGAGTCTATATTACAATATTAAATGGGAGATTACATAAGTATAATTATGACCATTATGGCATAAAATATAGATAGAGATGGATAAATGGGAGAACATACAATAGTTTTTGCTGGGAAGGATAATAGTAGTAAAATGAAAGTCTTGTTTAAGTTTTTATTTTTTCTTTAAATGATACCAAGATTTTTTTAAAAAAAGAAAAAAAAGATGAAAATATGGAAGAATGGTAGAAAGGTATTGATAATTTTGTCTAATAATGATGGGAATATGGGAAAAGATTTGGGTAAGAAATGAAAAATTTATGCAAGATTAAAACTTGATAGTTTTTATAAGATGTTTTATAGATGGTCTTTAGATCTTAAAAAGTTAGCTTGTGTGTATCCCAATTTATAATTTAAATGTTGGAAATGTGATTGTGTTGATGCTATGTATTATTATGCATGGTGGATTTGTAAAGAAGCTAAAGCATTTTGGATAAAAATATAGTGGATTATTTAAAATATTCTCAAAAAGAGGATAAAGTTCACTCTTCAGTTGCTTTTGCTAGGTATAATTACAGACTGTACAATTATAGAGACTAATTTGATTCTGAATTTAATAATGGTAACAAGATTGCTGGAAGAAAGAAGAATTGCTTACTATTCAAGATTGGACGTTAAAAGTAGTTAATTTAGCAGAGACGGCTAAAATTTCAGCATATTGGAAAGACTATTCAGAGGAGAAACACAAGTTGTAATGAAGAAGATGGACTGACTATATTCAAAGTAAACATTGGACTAAGGAACTTCAATTAGCTTATGAATGAATAAAGAATGTTATAGTTTATCCAAACTTAGCTTAATAAAAGGGGAGTTAAAGTACAAGAGGGAGGTAAGATTAGTTAATTAGCTTATGTTAGTGTATGATTGTTAAATGTTTATACCCTGTATTTTGCTCTGGGAAGTTGGGGGGAGGGAGGGTTGGAGGGGTGGCAGGATTAGGGTGGAAGGAGGGAAGGGGAAATATCTGTAAATTCTACTAAAACTTTTCAATAAAAAAAGAAAAAGAAAAAGATCCGCAAACAACTAGAAGCAAATGTTATAACTAGTAACAACCATGGGTTTGTTAAAAACAGATCATGCAAAACCAATTGTATTTCATTCTTTGATAAAGTGGCTCCATTAGTAGAGCAGCAAAATGCTGTGGACATAGTATATTTAGATTTCAGTAAGGCATTTTACATAGTAAACCACAATCTACTTCTTGGTAAGCTAGAAAAATTTGGAATAGATAACATCACCACCAGATGGATTTGTAACTGGCTGACAAACTGTACTCAGTGAGTAGTATTTAATGGTACTACATCCACATGGAGAGAAGTAAGTAGTGAGGTACCACAAGGTTCCGTCTTAGGCCCTGTACTCTTCACTATCTTCATAAATGACTTACATGAGGGGATAGAAGGAGAACTCATCAAATTTGCAGATGACACTAAACTGGCAGGAATAGCCAACACCCCTGAAGACAAACTCAGAATCCAAAAATATCTTGATAGTACAATCTTGAACAATGGGCCCTATCCAATAAAATGAATTTTAATGTGGAGAAAAACAAAGTTTTACATTTAGGCAAGAAAAATCAAAAGTATAAATACAGATTAGGTGAGACCTAGCTCAAAAACAGTAACTGTGAGAGGCCTTGGAGTCCTAGTGGATAATCACTTGAATATCACCCAGCAGTGTGCAGCAGTAGCCAAAAAAGCTAATGCAATCCTGGATTGTATAAAGAGCAGCATAGAATCAAGATTAAATGTTTTGTATCGTTGTTAGGGGGTTCCAGGGTGGGGTGGGTGGGTTAACCAGGCCGGGAGGGGAGCCAGTGCCAGACGAACAGGTGAGTCCAGGAGGGAAGTGAGTGGGGTGGGGGGGGGAGGGAACAAGTTATTCCAACAGAGGGTTGTTTTATTACAATGGTCGCTGGGAGGGGGGGATGCGAGGACAAGAGAAGATCACAAGGTCGGTTGGGAGACCGTGGCTGCTGGCTACGCCCGGTCGTTTGTACCAACCCCCGCAGTCTAGGTGGCCAGGAACTACAGAGCCAGGGCCTGCGGCTGATGCTTTGCAATGCAAGGTCCGTGACCAACAAGGCCCCCCTCATTAGTGAGTTGATCTCTGAGGGGGAGCTGGACCTTGCAGGGATAACGGAGACCTGGTTGGGCCACGAGGGTGGTTTACCCCTCGTGGAAATGTGCCCACCGGGTTTCCGTGCATTCCATCAGCCTCGGGCCCTGGGTAAGGGTGGTGGGGTGGCGGTAGTTATACGGGAATGTTTAGAGCCGAGGGAGTTCACTGTTCCTCAGATACCCGGGTGTGAGTCCCTAGGTGTGAAATGGGGCCCAGGGAGGCAGTGGGGTCTGCTGATTGTATACTTGGCTCCTCGCTATACATCAGCGGCCCTGCCCGAGCTCCTCAAGCTGATCTCAGAGACGGCAGTTGAGATCCCCAAACTTTTGGTTATGGGGGATTTCAACCTGCCGTCGACGGGAGCAGCATCTGAGGTGGCTCGGGAGTTCATGGCTTCCATGACAGCCATGGACCTGACCCAATTAATTCAGGGCCCCACACACGAAGGTGGCCACACACTGGACCTTGTTTTTGTATCTGAGCAGTGGACGAGTGATCTGGGAATAGGGGACTTAGCTATTACTCCCCTGTCATGGTCAGATCACTCATCTCTCTGGCTGGACTTCCCTGGCGCTACCCCCCACCGCGAGGAGGTGGAGCCAGACTGTCTAAGTTGGTACCGCCCCAGGCACCTTATGGAACCGGATAGGTTCCAGACAGAGCTTGGGCCACTACCTGTAGCCCTGACCCGCTCTTGGTCGGAGGACCTAGTGGCCGCCTGGAATAGGGCAGCGGCTGGGGCCTTGGACTGGGTTGCGCCTCTGCGACCTCTCCTATGGCAGCGACCCACCCGGGCTCCTTGGTATACCGAGGAGCTGAGGGTGATGAAGCGCCATAGGAGACGTCTAGAGAGCAGGTGGAGGTCCTCACGCTCCGAATCTGATCGAACACAGGTAAGAGCCTATTTACGGACCTACCTTGTGGCATTAAGAGTGGCCAAACGTAGACATTGTGCCGCTCTTATTGCGTCCGCTGATAACCGCCCTGCCGCCCTGTTTAGGGTAACCCGCTCCCTCTTATCGCAAGAGGACGCGGGAAGCCCCATTGCAGGGCAGAGCAGAGGAGTTTGGGGAATATCTGCAGGACAAAGTTGCTCAGATCCGGAGCGGATGGGCCCCCTTCAGTGGACCAGGGGAGCCGTCAATAGTGAGTCTTGTGAGACCATTCTGGGAGGAGTTTGACTCTGTTGCCCCCGAGGATTTGGACAGGTTTCGTGGACGGCTGCGACCCACCACATGTTCAATGGACACGTGTCCCTCCTGGCTGGTACTGGCATCCTGGGAGGTGACACGAGGCTGGCTTCTGGGCCTGGTGAATGCCTCGTTGGTCGAGGGATCCTTACCAACTGCCTTGAAAGAGGCAGTGGTGAGGCCCTTACTCAAGAGGCCTTCACTTGACCCGACGGAACTAGCTAATTACCGTCCAGTCTCCAACCTTCCCTTTTTAGCGAAGGTTGTTGAGAATGTGGTGGCACAGCAATTTCCACGACACCTTGACGAATCCGAATATCTAGACCCACGCCAGTCCGGCTTCCGACCCGGGCACAGCACGGAGACGGCCTTGGTCGCGTTGGTTGATGATCTCTGGAGGCCAGAGATAGAGGCTGTTCCTCTATCCTGGTCCTATTAGATCTCTCAGCGGCTTTTGATACCATCGACCATGGTATCTTATTGCGCCGCTGGAGGGGATGGGAGTCGGAGGCACCACTTTGCGGTGGTTCGGCTCCTACCTCTCTGACCGAACGCAATGTGTGTTGACAGGAGGGCAGAGGTCGACCCTGAGGCCACTCACTTGTGGGGTGCCACAGGGGTCGGTCCTCTCACCCCTTCTGTTCAACGCATATGTGAAGCCACTGGGGGAGATCATCCGTGGTTTTGGGGTTGAGTACCATCTGTACGCTGATGATACCCAGCTGTACATTTCAACCCCAAACCACCCCAACGAGGCTGTCAAAGTGATGTCCCGGTGTTTGGAAGCCGTCAGGGTCTGGATGGGGGACAACAGACTCAAACTCAACCCCTCCAAGACTGAGTGGCTGTGGTTACCGGCATCTCGGTTCAGCCAGTTGACTCCATCACTGGCCATAGGGGGCGAACAATTGCCCCCCGTGGAATGGGCGCGCAATTTGGGCGTCCTCCTAGATGCCCGGCTGTCAATGGACGATCATGTGGCAGCCGTGGCAAGGGGGGCGTTCCACCAGGTTCGCCTGGTGCACCAATTGCGCCCCCTACTGGACCGGGATGCCCTACGCACGGTCACTCACGCACTGGTGACGTCTCGCCTGGACTACTGCAATGCTCTCTACATGGGGCTTCCCTTGGGACGCGCCCGAAGACTGCAGCTAGTCCAGAACCCAGCCGCGCGGGCTATCATGGGGAGGACTAGGTACTCCCACGTAACACCTCTCCTGCGCGAGCTGCACTGGCTGCCTGTGGTTTTTCGGGTGCGTTTCAAGGTTTTGATTACCATCTTCAAAGCGCTCCATGGCACAGGACCTAGCTACCTGCGGGATCGCATCCTGCCACACACATCCCTGCGACCAATCCGCTCTCACAGGGAGGGACTTCTCCTGGTGCTGTCCACCAGGCAATGCCAACGGGCGACGCCTAGGAGTAGGGCCTTCTCTGTGATGGCCCAACCCTCTGGGATGACCTCCCCCCTGACATTAGAACCACCACCGACTTCCGCTCCTTCCGACAAAAATTGAAGACTCACCTGTTCCGATTAGCTGGCCTGGCACATTCATAACTTCTACCTCCTGGCAGATATATTTTAACTGGTATTTTAGGGGAACTGTTTTTAAATTTAACTTATGGGATATTTTTTAAGGGTTTTTTAAAACTATATTTTAGATACTTTACTTAGATGTACAGTTCTTCTTTTAACCTCCTCCATAACTATTTAATTATTTAACTATTTAATTATTTAATTTATTCATGTTATGTATTTTTATGTATGGACTGTACACCGCCCGGAGTCCCTTTTGGGAGAGGGGGCGGTCTATAAGCGCAAATAAAGTAAAGTAAGTAAAGATCAAAAAGCTAATGCAATCCTGGATTGTATAAAGAGCGGCATAGAATCAAGATCACCTGAAATATTAGTACTGCTTTATAAAATCGTAGTATGACCATACCTGGAATACTGCAACCAATTTTATTCACCAAGCTACAAAAGAGATGTTGAGACTTTGGAAAAAGTTCAGAGAAAAGCAACTAAAACATCTGAAGAAAGGCTGCAGGATTTGGGTTTGGCTAGTCTAGAGAAAAGAAGGGCTAGGGGTGGCATGATAGTAGTATTCCAGTATTTGAAAGGCTGCTACAAAGAAGAGGGGGTCAAATTATTCTACAAAGCACCTAGAGGGCAGGACATGAAACAATGGTTGGAAACTAACGAAAGAGAGAAGCAACCTGGAATTAAGGAGAAACTTTCTAACAGTGAGGACAATAAACCAGTAGAACAGCTTGCCTTCAGAAATCGTGAATGCTCTATCACTGGAGGTTTTTAAGAAGAGACTGGACTTATCTGAGATTGTACAGGTTATCCTGCTTCAGCAGGGGGCTGGACTAGAAGACCTCCAAGTTCTGTTCCAGCTGAGTTCAGCTCTGTTCTATTCTATAAATAAGAGCAATTCTCTTCAGGATTCAAGTGGGAGTCTTGTTAAAAAGAAAGAAAACCCTACATTAACTTACTGAAGTAATTTTATTTTAGAAATTAGTTTTGCTCTCAGAGAACAAATTAATGTTAAAGTAAAATAACAGGCTTAAACACATCTTCTTAGAAAAAAATCTATTTCTATTTTCACCTGAGTATGATTACAAAAATTTAATTACCAAAAATTAACTTTTTGTGTTAAGTTCTTAAAAAGTGATATATACAATACTTGCCTGCGAAAAACAGTATAAGAATTTGTCTTCTTCAAAACAAAAAGACTTCTAGCTATCTGTTCCCTCCAACTTAGCTATTGCTATAAAGTTCCATCTCATCCTGCCTACTATTCTTATCCCATTCTTTACTAAGTGGAGAGAGAAATAAAATAAAATAAAAGCATGTTGGATAAAATAAATGAAGTAGTACAGTAGTAGGAATAGATAATTTCAGGTGGCTGTAAGTAAAAATCACTAAAATGAATGCTTGGAAAGGGGGGATAAAAGCATCTACCTTATACAACAACTTACTCCTTAAAATCTAGACCATTCCAATCTGTTGATTCTGAGAGATATTTTTAAGAAAACTTTTATGGGGAAGTTTATTTATTTATTCAATTTGTGTAACTGCCCATCTCAAATCAGTGTTTCAGTCATTATGACTTTGTCAGTCATATAAATGGGGAAATCAGTAAGGAAACTGATCAGCATTGTATAAAAGGAAGTTAACAAATAAGGATACCCTACAAAGAGGCACTTAAAATACTTTTACTGTAATTATAATTCAATATCTGATCAAATAAATCCTGTTACTGCTGTTAAGACTGATTAGCTCAGCAACTTGCAAGTAGAATTTCCTTCTTTTCTTAATTATAATTTTTGCAATCAAAAAGCTTGCAAAGCCTAGTGGATAGCTAAAGGATAGGAAAAGACAAATTCTTCCTGTGTGGTCCTGTTTGTTTGTTTATTTTTTAAAAACAGATACCTGCAAAGGATGGAAAATGAAACTAGTGCATTGGCTCCTGCTACAGCAAATTCCTTTCCTACATTCTGCCTTCTTTCCTAGAGGACAAATGGTACAACAATAACTTAGGAATTAACAATTCCATAATATACCTGTAACCTCTTTGAGCTCCTCTTTGATCTTTGCAACTTCTTCTGCAGTTAGGTCACCTTTTTTCAGTACAATCACCTGTGGTTGTTCATCTTCCTTATCACTTCCACTGTCATCGTCAGGAGCTGGAAGCTGTTCTCTCTAGAAAAGATGTGAGTACCAATCTACACAAATAGGTTACCATTGAAAAAAGAAACTTAGGGAAAAGAAAATTGAATAGTGAAAGGGTTGAGCTAAAAAGGTGAGGTTAACCTTCTCTTCCAGTAGTTTTCTGAGTCTTCATATTATGACCCTATCTCCTACTTTAAGTAATACTTGGAAAATTTTGATATCATCAACTTATGTGGGGGCTATCACATATCCAGGGGGCAGCTCCAGGGAAATAAGGAAAAAGTGACTTCCACAGCAGAAAAAAAAGATATTCTTAGCAAAGAAACTTGCCTAGACTTGCTATCTATTTCTAAAAAAATCCAAATTTTAATCAAAGGCTGTATCTTTTCCCAGGTTTGTTTTGCAGCTTTTTTCTTTTTTCTTCCTTTTCCGGTTTTGCCCTCAATCGTATCTACAGGGGTGTTTTACCATGCTTCTCCTATCCCAAAACCAACAGAAAATCATAGTATTGTAAATTTTCTATAGCATTCTAAAGGATGGGACTAGAATATATCTATGTGGCAAAGAGCTGTGACTACTTCTCCTTGATAAGAGAATGTATAATGGAAATGTATAAGTACTGTTGGTAGTTAGAAAATTACAATTAATTTATGACCACAATTGAGCCCAGAATTTCAGTCATTATGCAAAGCCGTCATTAGATGTCACAACTGCATCAGTAACCACAATTCCAGTACTCCTGATTGCAGTTATTTCAGTGTGGTCGTTCTGCAAGCAGTATCCCATTTAAGGAAGAAGGGGTGACTGTGGTAGGGTGGGAGCTTTCGTTCAGCGCTACCACTTTACACTTCGCGCTGAATGAAACAAAGGAGCGGATGGATTTTGAGGAAAGGGAGGACCCAAGGTGGGGGGGGGGAGTCTATGGAGATTCTCAGTTATCCAGGTCATGGTTGTCCCAAAGGTGCTTTTTCAAGAGCTGAAGAAGCTTCTTGGATAAGAAGCGAAACGCTTAAAAAAAACCAGAAAGTCCAGTTGCCTCTTGAAAAAGCGCCTTTGGGAGAAGGGGGAAAGTTTGATACTGCTACCTTGGTGTCCACGGTGGGCCCCTCTCGATAGCCGATTCGCTCTTTGAAACGACTCAGGAAGGCGGGTTCGGCCGGCTTCACAAACGAAACCTGATTCTTTTTGCTCATAATGGAGGATTGAGGAGACTGCGTCTTCAGTTACTTCATCCAACTAGTTTCCGCATAGGTCACGTGGGAGGAACTGCTCTCAGCGACCTCCTTTCCCTGCTTGCCGATGGTTGCTCCCATCTTGGCTTTCTTTAACAGAGGCTTCCTGGGCGCTTAACTTAAAAAGGGAGACATTTTGAACGGAGGGAACGTTAGTGTTCAACGGAGACGAACCTGGAAGGGTAGAAAGAAGAGGATGGCGTCCGAGAGCCCCAGTAGGTGGCTAAGAAAGGACGGCTAATGAGAGGCTAAAATGGATCTATAGGAAGAAGACGGGGCTGATTAGCCGCGAGGGCCACAACTACATTCTTCACTCGCGCCGCCGTTCCTAGAGTTAAAATTAATGAATATCAGCTCGTGTTGATATTTTGTTGTGAAATACAGCCTCGGCTTCTTAGCTGACCCTGTTTTTCATTCATTAAAACACTAATATTTATTGTAACTGCACTGATAACATCATATTTCATTTAAATATCTGCAGTAAGTATAATCTAAAAAACCTGTCTGATTCAGTGCTCCCAAATTCTGCTTTTCTTTTTCTTAACAGTTAAGGGGGTTTAAAATAAATTCATGGAAGGCAAGTCTACTTAGAGGGACATGGAATGAACAGTCAGTATTCCTGTATAAATATCGACCAAACACTGTCCTCCCTAGGCCAAGTGTTAGAAGAATTTTTTTGGTCCAAGTTTTTGAGCTAGTTCACGAATAAACAAATGCTGCTTGGAAGTAGTTTAAAGAATGGTTGAAGGTAGCCTACATTGTTAGAATGTTTAAGAGATGCTCCTGCCCTGGCCTTTGATAATGAGAGGTAAATCTAGATGTGTATTGGAAAGCAGGAGATGTTTAACTCCAGAGTGTTCATAAGGTTTTGAAAGTGTTTGGCATGGGGAGTTTGTTCATTTGGGTTTTGTTTTTGTTTTTTTGAACACTTGTCTATTTCTGTTTGGAGGTCTCATTATCTGGCACTAAAATTTCAAATATGAAAGTAAAAACAAAATTAAAAAAGTAAGAAAAACTGCAGATAAGTATACACACAGCTTTAAAAAGCTTTCACATTCTCCAACATAATGGCTTTGAAGGGAGGAAATAAAGAAATTTGTATTTATACAGGTCTGGTCTCCTTACCAAGAGATTGGCTATCAAAACAGAAAATTATACTGGCATTGTGTTACTTCAGAGTCAGGAGGAAAGTGTATTAAACTGGATGAATGCACCTTTGGGTTCATGAATCCAATTTCTGATAAAGAGTCTGGTAAATTTAGCTGAGTCTTTCTGAAGTAATGTTTACCTTTTCATAAATAGCTACGCCATTATGAATGTTAATGTAATTAAAATGTAAGTTGATGTCTAGTCTTATGACATTTTTTGAATAACAATGCAGGAGAAATTCTAAACATACTTTAAAGGAAGTAAATCTGTTTCAGCGGATATTGAATGGGATATTGCCGTTTAAATGAAATATTTCCTACATGAATATAAACTTATTTTCATGTTCTTTCATTTTTCTTTCTGACATCACTTTTAGCACAACAAAATGGGTGATGGTCCACAAACATATCGTAATGAATCAACATTCATATTATAATTTTTTTTCTGCAAAAATAGTATTTACTATTTACTAAAATGTGCGTTTCAGCCTTTTAATAATCATTTAATAGCATACTTGTTTGTAGAAATGAAATAAGAGTCCCGCTCTCAATAAAAGATAGCCAATCAAAGACATGGTAGCATATATTTTATGATACATTTGCCTTCCAGGTTTCCTGAATGTGACTTTCAAATTTTGCTAGATCAGTAGTATCTGTCATCAACCTTAGCAGCTGGCTATATATTTAAAATATGACAGCCTTTTTTCTTTTCTTTTTCCCCCAATTTTTTTATTTTTTATTTTCTTACATATCATTTTGAGTATACATTCACATAATTGTTATTCTTCTTTACATTTATCATTCTTATACATTTATTATTTCATTTAATAGGTTATAATATACAGTTTGGGTTGCTTTATTTGCCATCCCTTCCACTTGTTGTAATACCACTTTATTTTCCCTTTCTTTTCTCCCTCCCTCCCAGCTCTACTTCATTCCTTCCTCTTCTCCTTCCCCTTCCTTCTTCCCTTACCTTTCTCCTACTCTTCCTCTTCCTACCCTCTCTCCTTCTCTTTCTCACCCTTCCATCCTCCTCTCCTTACCTCTTTCTTCTTCCCCCCATCTTCCTCGCATTCTCTCCTCCTCTTTCCCTTTCTTTTTCTGTTATTGTAGGGTTCTCTTTCAAATCTCAGTTTATGTTTCCTTGGTATGATATTTCCGCAAATCCAAATATAATTTGGTATCATTTCTTATTCCTTACCTTTGCTAATCTATCCTAACTATGTTTCCCTCCCCTTTATATCTCGCTCTTGAATATATACTTGTATATTTAATATTTTCTTTTCTGTTTCCCCTTCCCCTCTTTTCCATTTAATAGTGCATCGTCTGGGTTTTGTATCTTCTCTTTACTTTCTTTTCTAGCTTCCTTTCTCTAGCCAATCTCCATGTCTTGAAGTTCACCGATTCCTCTTTATCCTTTATTTTCAGTGTCAACCTATTCATCTCTACACAATCTAATATTTTTTTATTATCTCTTCATCTGTTGGTAACTTATTTAATTTCCAATTTGGGGCAAATACAATTCTCGCTGCTGTAGTTATATGTACAATCAAATAAGTATCCTCATTCTTGAGTTTCTCTGGAATAATACCTAGTAAACATATCTCGTCTAAATTCTATTTCTTGTTGTAACATTTTCTTTAGCCATACTCTTATTTTAGTCCAATATTTCCTTGCGTCTGAACATGCCCACCACATATGATAATAAAAACCTGTTGCTTATTGATATTTTTAACATTTAGCTGACTTGTCTTTAAACATTTTTGCTAGTTTTTCCGGTGATGTGTGCCATCTATAAAACATTTTGTATAAGTTTTCTTTGTAAGCTGTTGACATGGTTAATTTATAGTTCCTTTCCCAAAGCTGTTGCCAAAATTTTCTAGCTCAATCCTGTAGCTAAAGCCCAAGTTAACATTGTATCTTTAACCACTTCTTCTACCCTAGTTCTTAATAGGTGGCTATATAGTTTCTTAATTTATTCTTTCTTCCGTTCCCATAAGTATCTTATCCAACTCGGAACTTCCCAAGTTAAAAACATACTCCCATTTATCTTTTTCATATCTTGATTATATTTGCAATTACGAAAACCAACCTATATCGATCCCTTGTTCTTCTAATTCTTGTTTTTGTTTTAGTTCCCCCCTTTCTGTTAAGATATCTTTATATCTAATAATATTCTTTATGCTACTAATATTTGGATGTGTCATTGTTTCCATTGTTGAAAGCCACATTGGTATTTCTAAGTAATGTTTCCCTTTCACTCTTTCCCATATTGTTAGTAATCCATTCCTTACATAATGTATTTGAAAATAGCCATGTGCCTTACTTTTACCATACGACAAAAAGGCATGCCAACTTAGTTGCAAATCATGACTCTCTAATGTTAATAGTCTTGTATTTCTCAATAAAATCCATTGTTTCATCCATTAGTTCCACTGCTTGAAAATACAATTCCCAGTTTGGTAATTCAAATCCATCTCGAGCTCTTGCATCTTGCAATATTTTTATATTAATTCTTGCTCCCCCCCCCGCCATATATATATTTCCCCACTTTCATACTTTCGAAGTATTTTTTCTCTAATTGTATTGGTATTGTTTGGAATAGGTAGAGTAATCTTGGTAATATATTCACCTTTACAACTGCTATTTTCCCCATTAATAATAGTTGTAAATTTTCCCCTCTTTTCAAGTCTATTTCTATTTGTTTTTTCACCTTATAATAGTTATCCTCCTTTAATGTTACACATCTTGATGTCAATTGAATACCCAAATATTTTACTTTTTTACCACCTGTATATCCAGTTTCCCCATCAACTCTCTTTTCTGTTTTTCTGTTATGTTTTTCACCAAGACACCAAATCATCCATGAATGCTCATAGTTTATATTCTTTTTTTTTAAACAAAGTTTTATTGGTTTTTTTAATATTATACAAAGGGAAAAGGTAGGGGATAGGTTACAAATTTTGGCAACTGCAGTGTGCGGTAGGTGCGCCCCCCCTCCATACTCATAGTATACATTTGCACATAGTTCATTATTAGGTAGTAACATAATAACATATAGTCAGCATGTAAGTTCGGTTAATAATTTCGATCAATTTATGTCAGGTGTATTTTCTTACTCATTTTTGTGATCTGAGCTTTCTCGATGTTGCCCCATCTCCCCCCGCCGGCAGAGCTCCGGCCCCTCCCGTGTCCTGTGTATCTGGTGGAGGATCATCAGGTTTTTCTAGGAGTAGTTTGTTTTTTTCCATAAAAGCCTGTGCCTCTATGGGTGTATTGATTCTAACTCTTGTCTCCTCCCAGAATATTAGCATACCTTCAGGCATCAACCATCTAAACCACACCCCCTTCTGGTATAATTTATTCGCTAATTGCGAATAGTTTTTTCTTTTTTTTCTTACTTTCTTGGGGATCTGTTTCAGAATGGTTATCTCCTTATCTTTGTATGTCAGGGCTTGCCCCCTTTGTGTGCTCAGAATCTCATCTCTTGTGCTTTTTCTAAGGAATTTAATGTGTACCTCCCTGGGAACATTGTGTGTCCTAGCATAAGCTGAATTCACTCTATAAACCAAGTCTATTTCCCACCCCATCTGTTGTTTCTCTTTCTGGATGTAGTCCACCAAAATGTTTGTCATGATGTCCCTTATATTTTCATCATCTGTCTCCATCACATTTTGAAATCTAAGATAAAAGGACATTCTCTCAAACTCTATTTTCATCTGCTGGGAGTCAAGTTCTTTGTTTCCCTTCTGCATCCCTTCCATCCCTTCCCTCATCTCAGCCGCCCCACCCTCCAAAAGGTCCAATCTCTGTGAGTTCTTGTTAATTTTGGCCTGGTTCTGTTTAATTTCTTCTTTCATCTCCTGGAGTTGTTTCTTTATTTCCTCTTGTCCCTGTATGATTTGCTGAAACATTTGTTGAAACTCCATCTCCGGAGGTTTAGGTTGCATCAAAGCTGTTATCATTGATTGTGTACTTGGACTGGAGGTTGCAGATGTCGGGGCAGAGGCAACAAAGCCAGGCTTTCCAGGAGGTGGTTTTTTGGGTGGCATTCTTTATACCATAGAGAGTTCAGTCAGTATAGAGAATGGTCAGACAGGAAGGCAAGGCAGCTAGGAGAGTCCAAGAGACAGAAGGTCCAGGCAGAAGAGAGTTTTTATTTCCACTGGCCCTGGCAATAGAGCAAAGTTTCCACTCCAGGGAGTTCAAAGAACAGCAATCCACAAGAGACTTGTCTGAGTAACACGGAGACAAAGACCGGAAGCCTGAAGTTTCAAAGGTGGAGTCAGATTTCATTTTTCATAAAGACAGCGGAAGTGTGCCATCTTGCCCTGCCAGCTTTGGGTTTGGAGACAACAAATAAAGTTTTCAAAGTTTAATGTTCAAAGTTTCCAGATCATTATTGTTTTAGGGTTTAAGTCCGAAAATTCACTTAGTAGGGGCGTGACATCATTGGTTGGCTCTCCCCCTCCTCCTCCTTTCCCTGGGGCTAAGAGCTAAATCGTTTCCAGCCGCCTGTCCAAGGGAGGGAAATCCCCCTCCCTCCAGCCGCGCCTCTCCGATTCACACCGAAAGTAGAATTTAAACAGCTGACTTTTTTGTTAAAGCTGATAGAATAGTTAAAAGGAGTAGAGGAAGTTCACGCCTCACCGCACAGCAGCCGCATCCTTCTAGTCTCTGTTTCTCCGGACGGCATCGTAGCGAAGACGCCGGAGCGTCTCCCCATCGTGCACCCCGGTGCCTGGAGCGAGGCGGGGGACCTCCCGCCGGCCGCCGCCGATCCAGGGATCCCCCGCGGTGCCACCCCTTCGCCAGGACGCCTCTACGGGGCATCCTGTGCCCCCCAAGGAGTGGGAAGCCCACTGGGGGAGCGGGGGGCGAGCAAGGCTTGCTTGTTGCCGCCGGAACCGGAACTCCTTTATTCTTTTTTCTTGACCCTCATACCTTTTACTTCTTTATTTTATCTTATTTCTCTATTCAAAATCACTAGTGACGGTATAAATAATAATGCCGATAGTGGACATCCTTGTCTAGTTTCCTTCATAATCGCTATCTTTCCTTTCATATCACTGTTTACCATTACCTTTGCCGATTGATTATTGTATGTCATTTTGATCATATTATAAATCCCTCACCAAAGCCCATCATTTGAAGTTGCATTATCATAAATTGCCAGTTCACATTATCAAAGGCCTTTTGCACATCCAAAAATAACACCACCATTTGCTTTTCTAGGTAGCCTCATAGTACTTTAGTGTATTCAATACAATTCGCATATTGTCTCTGATCTGTCTCTTAGGGAGGAATCCATTTTGGTCTATGTGTATACATTCATTTAAGAGTCTCTTCATTTTTTCTGACATTATTGATTCAAAGATTTTGTCCGCATTTAATAGTGAAATAGGTCTATATTCTTTATTTGTTGTAAATCTGACTCTTCGTTTTGTATAAGAGTTATATATGCCTCCGTCTATGTTTCCAGCATCTTTGCCTCCCTTAGCAACTCATTAAATAGTTCCAACATTACATTACTTAATACTTCTTGTAATGTTTAGTACAGTTCTGCCAGTAATCCATCTGGTTCTGGTGTTTCCCCCTTCTTTTGCCTTTTGATGCCTTCTGTTACTTCCATCATTGTTATTCTTTCTTCTAGTCCCTTCTTAAATTTTCTTGTAATTTAGTTTTCTCTAAGAATTGTCTTACTTTCTCTTCTGGAACCTTCTCATATTGATACAACTTATTGTAGTAGTTCTCAATTATTTTTTCTTTTTTTCATTTGAATGTTGTGGATTCCTTCTTCATACACCAATTAGCTTATAATCCTTTTTCCTTTTTCCTTTTTCATCTTATAAACCAGCCAACATCCTGATTTATTTGCATTTTCAAAAAAGTTTTGTTTTGCCTATTTTATTTTATCTGCCAAATCTTCATTTTCTATCAGGTTCAATTTAAGTTTTACCAGTTCTATCATATTTTTTCCTTTTTTTTGTGGGCTTTTCTGCAGCTCCATTTCCAAACTTTTAGACTCTGATTCCAACTTCTTTTGAGTTTGAGTTTGTTTGTTCTGTCTATTCTTTTTCCCTAAGTATGTCATTGCAAGGCCTCTGATACATGCTTTACAAGTGTCCCATATATTCTGTAATGATGTGTCTTCTATTTTCCTGGAAGAAATAAGTCGTTCCTTTTCCATATATTGCTGGAAACTTTTTTCATTCAATATTCTTGGGTTTAAAGTCCATCTCCCCTTTTTCCTCTGTCCCTTCCAAGTCATTATTATTGGGAGTCGACCAGAAGTTCTTCAGCTGGACAAACGTGGGGGGTGACGTCTGAAGAGCCTCACATGAACGCTGTCTGACAAATCAATGTCGAGATCCTTTTTGGATTGGAACCTCCTGGGGGTATGTGTGAAGAAGGGGCAGCATCTCATCAAACCCAGAGGGAATGCAGCAGCTCCCTTGTAGGTCAGAGATTTGCCCTCTGAATCAGCATCGGGGCGGCAGCATGGCAACATGGCTGCACAAGAAGCTGACTTCAGGCCAAAGCAATTGAACAATAGCGTGCAGAAGACGAGATGAAATCCTGGTAAGAAGATCTAATTAGCCCACAGTCATAAATCAGAATTTGGAAAAGGCAAAGAACCTTGAGAATATAAATAATAATATTGATGGACAAATTGGGATTTTGACAAAAAGAAAGAAAGAAGGGGGGAAATGGAAGGTTGAATCACTAGCCCAAAAGTGAGCCATTTGCTTTAAACAATTTGGACAAAAAGGAGAAAGCAGAGAAGTGACAGACCCATTCAAACATAAACTATAATTTTTTAAAAGACTAGGAGGGTGGAACGGAAACCAAACATACCAAGGAGATTTGCTTCGTTTGAGTTTCTTCTAACTAATATATCTTAAGCAACCCCAATAATGAGAAATGGAATGTAACAAGGGAGAAAAAACTCAAGAAGAAAGCACTATTTTCTCACTGATAATCTAATCTTGTCTGTGTGGCGAATAGAATGCGAAACTCTGAGCAGAAAGTTTTAATTAACCAATTGCCATAAATCAAAATCTGGAAAAACGGGAGGCAAAGAGAAACATACCAGAGTATTTTGATTTTGTTCCAATTAATATATTTTGAGCAACTATAACCATTGAAGGAAGAACAAAAGCTCAAGATGGCTCCCGTTTCTCTTCCTCTTCACATCAATTGAATTAGCTAAATTTAAGGTGAATCAGAATTCTGAAATAAGAACTGTATAACTAAATGTAATTTTGGAATTGGACATTAAGTTAACAGGGGGGGGGATAAAACCAAGAGCGGGGAAAGGACAAAGTTTTTTTTCTTTTCATTGGTGTTTTTTTTTTTTTGCTGAAGGAAAAACAAAGGATCAAGATAGCCCCCGTCTCTCTTCCACTCCGCATCAGCTGAACTAGCTAAATTGAAGGTGGACCAGAACTCTAAAATAAGAACTGTAAAACTAACTGTAACTTTGGAACTGGACATTATGGAAAGGTGGGAATTTGAAGAACTACGTGAAATTATGAAAAATATGCATAAATCATTTTATCATTAAATCATTTTATCATTAAAATCAAGTCTAAATAGAGTTTTGAACACAGAAGCAGAAAGAAGTGAAGGAAGAAGAGGGGTGGATAATGAAGGGGTAGAAACGATGGAAAATAAAAAGCAGACAAAAAACTTCATTGGGTTTTACAGTGGTACAGGGAAAATTGAAAAGGTGGGATGTATCCCAACAAAAGGAAATAAAAAAGAGACAAAAGATCTTACTGAGTTTGATAGTGGCATAGGGAAAACTGAAGAGAGGGATTATGTCCCAACAAAGGAAAATACAAAAGATTTCACTGGATTTGACAGTGGCTTGGGGAAAATTGACGAGGGTGGACATATCAAAACAAAGAAAAGGGAGAAGACAAGAATAGAGAAGTGGGACAAAAGACTTACTAGGAAAAAATCAGACAATTAGAAATTGTTATATGAAAAATATAAAGTTGAGATATGTGGTTTACTCCTATACATGATAATAAAACTGAGTTGCTATCTGATTGAATATAATAATGGAAAGATAATTAAATAAAGGTTAAAATATATGGAATAAGGACAAATATGAAACGTGGAGAATGTAAAGTGGAGGTATGTGATTCACTTTTATACATGATAATGAAACTGAGTTGCTAACTGATTGAATATGTCAATGGAAGGACAATTAAGTATAGGTTAAAATATATGAAATATGGACACATCGAACCTCTAAGACAGTGGTTCTCAACCTTCCCAATGCCATGACCTTTTAATACAGTTCCTCATGTTATGATGACCCCCAACCATAAAATTGGTGTCTCGATTCCTAAGACCATCGAAAATATGTGTTTTCCGATGGTCTTAGGCAACCCCTGTGAAAGGGTCATTCGACCCCCAAAGGGGTCCTGACCCACAGGTTGAGAACCACTGCTCTAAGATGATAAACAAAGTGAGATGTGTAGCGCTTGTTATTCTATATAGTAGATTAATGGAATTGTAATCAACATTAAACAGTGAGGATTGTTATTTAAAGACAATTAAGGGTAAGCTAAGTCAAGATATCGAAAAATGGAAAGGGAACATGAAATATACTTACAATGGGAAATTATTTTTTTATTTTTTTTAAATTATTTTGAATAGACACAAACAAACAGGAACTGGGTATGTTTAGCTTAAGAGAAAGAAGGACTAGGGGAGACATGATAGCATTATTCCAATATCTCAGAGGTTGCCACAAAGAAGAGGGAGTCAAACTATTCTCCAAAGCACCTGAGGGTAGAACAAGAAGCAATGGGTGGAAACTAATCAAGGAGAGAAGCAACTTAGAACTGAGGAGAAATTTCCTGACAGTGAGAACAATTAATCAGTGGAACAGCTTGCCTCCAGAAGTTGTGAATGCCCCAACACTGGAAGTCTTTAAGAAGATGTTGGATAGCTATTTGTCTGAAACGGTATAGGGTTTCCTGCCTAGGCAGGGGGTTGGACTAGAAGACCTCCAAGGTCCCTTCCAACTCTACTATTGTATTGTATTGTATAAACAACAAACACCATAAAAACATATTCCATTACAAATTATAAAAAGTGTGTCAATTGGTTACAAAGAACTTTCGTGCAACCCTTCCACAGTCATCACCTATAATCCATATCAAATTATATATTTTACATCAAATATATTTATATATATTACTATCATGATACCTCATCCTTCATATGACTATAATTGTTTTATCATCCCTTTATAACAAATATTCCAAAATTCAAAGCAAAACCACATAATGGCATTCCATTGTCTATTTTCAATATCATCCAACCACATGCTATCTTTGTGAAACGTTCTAAATAAAAATTAATTATGTTTGATAACAAAATTTCTAAACCTTTCTTAATCACTGTTTACAATTTATATCCAATTTCAATATTATAGGCTTTCATACATAACTAAGTTTCAAAACTTCCTTTCATGGTCCCCATTTAAAATTTATACCAAATTTCCTCTTGTCGAACCAATATATATGTATACATTATATCATTATCAATTATTTATCTAACTATATCCATGATCAATTTCAATATTATAGGCTTTCATACATAACAAAATTTCTAAACTTCCTTTCATGGTCACCATTTAAAAATTTATACAAAATTTTCTCTTGTCAAACCAATACATATCTATACATTATATCACTATCAATTATCTATCTAGCTATATCCATTATCACTTCATTTTTAACATAATGCTCTAATTTTAACTATTTAGCTAGTATTTTGTTAATAATTTTCATGTCTCAACCTGTGTCTTTCCAGTAGGAGTACAGTCTTATTTCTTTTGCCTTATGTGGGATTAATCTTCTGGTTATTTCCTTAATCAACTTTGTGTGGACTTCTCTTCGCACTTTGTTGCTTGTTGCAAGTCTTATAAGTTCTCGAAACCCTCCAGCAGCTTCTTTAATCAGCTTATCTTTGGTTATCAGTAGTGCTTTTGTCAAAGTTTCTCTCCTTAAATCCATCAATTCTTCTCTTTTTTTCTTCTTCTATACCTTGAAATCTGGGGTAGAGCTCCTTTCCATCTCTCTTCCCTTTTCATGTTCCATTCTTTCCATTTCCAACCACGCACAAATCACTGTCAATATCTAAAGTTATCTTGCCTCTTTGTTCATTTTTCTCTTGGGTTTTTGAGACTCTAACCTCCACTTTTTCCATTAGCTGGCTATCTTCAATTTCATCAAATTTTGCTATATTACCATTTATATTTTCCAATTTCTTCTCAATTCTCTCTGATGTATCTAATAATTTTTGAATTTCAAACATAATCTGTTGTAATGTTATGGTTTCTTCTTGGTATTGTGTCATTGTCCAATTTATAAACACTGCTACTTTAGTTGGAAAAACAAAGTTTTGTTTTTCACTTCTCTCTCACTGCCAAAGAGACATCCAAAGGGCACCTGAATAAACAACCCATCTTATCTCTTTGCAAGCTAAAACCTTTGAAGTGCAAGGTCAAAATGATCAAAGAAAAGAGAGAGAAAAATATTTCCAGAATTCAGCTTCCTACTTCCAAGTGGCAGTGTAACTTCTTTTCTCTCTGATGTTACTGCTCTCTTTATATTCCTTTTATATCCTCTTTATATTTCAAGCTTAAAAGAAACAAGGCTCTTAAACAGAACAACCCCCCCTCCAAGCCAGTATTGTGAATTTTTTTTTTAATCCATAGGTAAAAAAAAGTAGAAAAACAGCCAATACTTTCACTTTAAAAAGTAGGAAGTGTTTGCAAAACTTCCATCCATAGAAGACAATTTAAAAAAAAGGATAACACACTGTCCAAAATAGTTTAAATTCGCCGCTTCTTTTCTTTTCTTTTCTTTACAAGTTTCATTTGGTTTTAATCTTTTTTGGGCAGTCTCTTTTGTAAAAATAAAATTTCCTCACCAGATTGACACACTTTCTCTTTCTGCTTTCCTCTGGTTGCGGAACTGTCCCAACTTCAGCAGCTTGGGGCTGCGCTTCTATCGCCGGCTAGAAGAGATTTTCTTAGATCAATCAGGGACTTTGCAATGTCCCTGAGATCAGCAAGACGTACTCTTCCCTGTCACCATCTCTTCGGGACGGTTTAGGTCCAGATGGACCACCCAACGGTAAAAGTATCGGCTGCAATCTCGGAGCTCCGAGTTCGCAGATCCGTATTGTTGCGACGTCAGCTCCTTTCTCCTACAATGGGAAATTATTGAGATTATAAAGACAGAACTACAAATTTGAGGTGTGTAAGAATGCATAACTATATAAACATAATGATGAGAATAGATGGGAATCGTAACCAGGTCTACATCTCAGCCAAAAATCGGCTGGGGTAGGGGTTTAAAAACACATTTATTATATATGTATACTTTTTTCTTTTTAAAAAAGGAGAGAGATATGCTAAAATTAAATATGTATATTGAAATGGGATTATAAATACCATCAACATAAAATGGAGCTCGCTCAGAGGCTGAAATACACCAGTAAAGGAGATGAAGAGTGCAAAGTAGAGGAGAGAGGTAACTGAAGAAGAGAGGGACAAGAAAGAGGGCGGGGAGGAGAGTGGGAGAGAAAGATGGATAATCCCCTGATGTATTTAAATTGATTTGACTGGCCATTGATTATTCACTAAAGCTGTGACCTGGATGCTCTGTTTTTGAGTCAACGATTCCCAGACAATTGGCTAAAAGGAGATTTATTAAATAAAGGCACAACGTAAGGCAAAAGTGAGTGGAGATCCAAACAAAATGGAGATAATATTTCAAAGTATTAAGGATCTTATACAGGAACAACATAAGGAGATGGTGGAAATATTTTATTGCATACACCAAAGACTGGAAAATATTATACAAGGGACAATGAGGAAATAATGGAGCCATCAGAAGTACAGAAGGGAAAGCAGAACTGGGAAACCAAAAAAAAGAAGACAACAGGGAGGAGATATTACCAAATTAATATGGAATAAGGAATTAAAGCAGGGGGGAAGTACTTTAAAAAAATCTAAAAAATAAATGGGAGGAACAGGAAGATGTTTTGGGGAAAAAGATAGAGACTAGAACAGATACTGTAGCTTTAAAACTAGATAGTGGAAAAGGGTAGAGAGGGGAGAAAAATAGATTGCAGTCAGAATATAAAGAAATAGATGGAGTAAAAGACTTAAGAGAAGAATATGGCAGGCAACCCCCCCCCCCACCTAAAAGTTTTGATATGGACAAGAGATGATGGATAAGGGGAGCTTCCGGTGGCACCGTCAGCGTTGAAGGACGCTCCCTAGGGAACACCAGCCCCGTGATTCAGTACAAACTGCTAGAATAGCGTAAATCAGCTGACTAGCAGCTTGAAAACTCCCCCCTTGGGGGAGGTGAGCAGCCAGGCAAGGGTAGAGCTCCCCTAGATCCCCAGGAGCAAATCTGGGGCTCAAAGGGTGAGAGCTCCCCAGAAGCCTGACAGAGCTCCTCGTCCGGGATGCTTCTGCTCTCGCAGAAACAAAATGTCACGACCACCCCTGCAGTCAGTGTTTTAATTTACATTTGAATAAGAAGCAGGCAGAGCAAAAACAAGAGTGATTACAATCGCAAGTACAAACCTTAACTCTGTTGTATTATACTTCCTTCTGTGAAGATTAAGGGAACTAAGAGGAAGATGGTGCCTGAATAACAAAGGGTGTGGTGAAAGTGAAACTTAAAAAGGATAGTATTTGTTAAGTGCCTGTTAACGTTGTTAAAAGATTTAAGAGCTCAAGACTAAAGAAAACAGCATTAGTTTACTAACAGGCTATAAGATCTGACAAATCTAGGGAACAGGTGGACTTTCTGGACTTAATAATTTGGCCGTTGAAAAGTTTGATTTCAATATTTTGAAATGGCTTCAAAACAAACAAAACTAAGCATTTCTAATTCCCCAGCCCAGACACAGCAATTACAATCTTTATTACCTCTAGCCGACACACAAACTCTGACACTTGAAGCTCTCCAAAATGCCCTAAAGGAACAAGCCGTTGTTTTGGAAGGAAAGATCGCAAATGTTTTTAAAGATGTGTCTGATGAAATGTCTGAAATTAAGGATTTAATCCAAACCCGTAACCAACAGATAAGAGAGCATATAGTGGATGCATTTAAGGGCTTACTGGATTATGTAACATCTCTGGAGGATAGGGTGGAAGAAATTAATCAGTCTAATGTCAAGTTGGGGAATAAAGTTGAGGAGGCACAAAGTAAGATCGATAAGTCAGAGGCAGAGGTTACAATGATACAATATAGAGCGATGGAATTTGCTTTGAGAATAAGAGGCTTGAAAGAACATAACCAAGAAAATCTGAGAGAAATTTTTGCAGAAGTTTTTGCTCAATTAACTGGTGAACCAAAGGCAGAATGTGATTGGCAGATGGACAAAATTTGCCGTGTTAATTCATGGATTGCCAGACAAAGACAACTACCAAGAGATATTGTAATCTATTTTGTCACCAGGAAAACTAGGAATGGAATGTTACAAGCAACTTATAAAAACAAGCTACAAGTGGCAGGTCAGGATGTGGCAGTATTGAAGGAAATTCCCCCTAAAATGTTGAGATCCAGAAAGGATTATGCATTTCTAGTGGATGAACTCAGAAATCGCAAGATACAGTACAAATGGGAGGCCCCAGCCGGACTGGTGGTGAATTACCTAGGAGGAAGATATCGTCTTAATTCAGTTTGGAAGGCAAGAGATTTTTACAGCAATGTATTAAAGGCTGGATACCCTCCATCTCCAGGATCTAGAGGAAGAAAAGAAGCAGGGGAGACCAGACAGGAAGTTATCCAGGCACAAGAGGGTGCTGCTCAAGCTCTGGATTTACTTGAGGAGACAGAAGAAATTATGGAAAAAAGACAAACCCAAGCGGCTACTAAACATAAAAAGCAAGAATTAAAGATGCAACAAGCCCAGACAATAATCCGACAAATTACAAATACAAATACAGAAGCTGTGGGGGAGCAAGACCGAAGAAGAAATCCCAGCAAGATTTCCAGGTTGCTCTTAAAAAGCTTCAGGGGGCTGAAGATGACAATTAAATTTTTAACCTGGAATGTTAATGGTTTAAACTCACCACAAAAAAGGAAAAATATATTTCACTCTCTGAAACAATTTAAAAATGATGTAATTTGTCTGCAAGAAACACATATTAGAACACAAGATCAGAAATATTTGATGAATGCAAGATTGGGACTACATTTTGTGGCATCTGCTCTGGAGAAGAAAAATGGTACAGTTATATACATAAGAAAAGATTTAAAGGCTGAATTAATTGAAGCAGATCCTCAAGGAAGATATATTGCAATTGAACTATTAATAGAAGGAAAGAAAATACTTTTAACAGGAGTATATGCTCCCAATCAACAACAAGAAAAATTTTACAAGTTGCTTCATACCAAATTAATACAATGGGATAATAGATCATGTATATTATTGGGTGATTGGAATGGAGTATTGGACACCATGAAGGACAAGAAGGGGCTTTTGCAAAATATTCAAACACGAGCAAGATTGCCTAAATATTTCTTTGACATGATGGATGATATGGAATTGAGAGACATTTGGCGAGAACGGAATGTTAAAGAACGGGACCTTACATTTTTTCCTGATAGGCATCAATCCTTCTCGAGAATTGATTTCATATTAATTACAAATGATTTCCTTTCTAGGGTGAAGAAGATGAAGATATGCCCGATAACTCTAACAGACCATAGTCCAGTTTGGATGGAACTGGAATATGGAGAGGGATCTAGAAGGTCTTGGAGGTTAAATGAAAATCTATTTAGATATGAGAGAAATGTTATAGAATGCAAAAAACTATTGAAAGAATATTTTGCTTTTAACATGCATAAGGGAACTTTTATGGAAATGGTTTGGGACGCAAGTAAAGCATATATGAGATGTGTTTTGATAAACATGAATAACCTATATAGACACAGGCAGGGGGAAAAATGAAGGGAATTAGAAGAGGAGATAAAAAAGAAAGAGCAGGGCCTTATACTTAATCCAGATGATAAGAAGACAAAAGAAGCAATTACTTTACTGCGAGGGCAATTCAACATGTTGATGTCAGATCAAGTAGCCACTAATCTGCTATATGCTAAACATAATACTTTCTGCAATGCAAATAAACCAGGCAGATGGTTAGCATACATGTTAAGGAAAAAACAAAAGTCTCGTACTATAGAGAAAATAGAATACAAAGGTAAAGAAGCCTATCAACAGGATATGATTAAAAAGGCGTTTTTAGAATTTTGGTAATTAAGCAGTTAAAAATTGGGAACACCCCTGGTACAGATGGATTGACAGCGGTTTATTATAAAAATTTACAATTAGAAATGGTAGAACCTCTTAAGGAATTATCTAATAAAATTCAATTGGAAGGAATAGTACCACCATCTTGGAGAACAGCCTTTATTTCCCTGATTCCAAAAGAAGATCAGGATCACACTCAGCCAAAAAACTATAGGCCCATATCATTACTTAATATAGATTATAAAATTTTTGCTAAAATACTCGCAAATAGGCTAATGTCAGTTATACAACAAATGATTCACAACGATCAGTCTGTTTTATACATGGGAGACAAATGAAAAGTAATGTAAGACAAATTGTTAATATATTGGAATATTTGGGGAAGAATAACCAAGTCCCCACAGTGCTTATATTCTTGTACGCGGAGAAAGCATTTGATTGAGTGAGTTGGCAATTTCTAATGAAAATAATACAAAATATGCAGTTTGGAGAGTACTTCACACAATCTATCAAGGCAATATAGCAGAAACAAACAGCACAAATTATAGTTAATGGTAGTCTAACAGAACCCTTTAAAATTGAAAAAGGAACAAGACAGGAGTGTCCCCTGTCTCCATTATTGTTTATTTTAATTTTGGAGTTATTGATGAATAGAATACGTGGGTCAGATGATCTACAGGGAATTAAGATCAGGCATTATGAATAAAGAGTACGAGCATTTGCGGACGACTTGGTTGTAACTTTAACCCAAACGGGGAAATCAGTTATAGGTTTAATGAATACAATTAATCAATATGGTCAAGTATCTGGGTTTAAAATAAATCTAGGGAAAACAAAGATGATAGTTAAAAATATGACTATAAATAAAAAAGAATTAGAAAGAGTAACAGGATGTGAGATAGTAAAAAAGGTTAAATATTTAGGAGTTCATATTACTTCCTCAAATGGGAAATTATATAAGTATAATTATGAACCATTATGGCATAAAATACAGACAGAGATGAATAAGTGGAAAAAACTACAATTGTCCTTGTTGGGAAGGATAGCAGCAGTAAAAATGAACGTTTTGCCTAAATTCCTATTTCTTTTTCAAATGATACCAATACTCAAAAAAGATGCAAATTTGGAAGAATGGCAGAAAGGTATTAATAACTTTGTTTGGGCAAGGAAGAAACCGAGAATAAAACTTAAAATAATGCAAGACATACGTGAAAGAGGAGGTTTGAAAATGCCCAACATAAAATTATACTATGAAGCAGTAGTTTTATCAACAATTAGTGATTGGATTAACTTAACGGAGGATAGAATATTGCATATTGAGGGATATGATTTGGTATATGGTTAGCATGCTTATTTAATATATGATAGGAAGGTGGACAAGATTTTTAAAAGTCATATTTTAAGGAATGCTCTATTGCGTGTCTGGAAAAAATATCAATATAAGTTAAATGATAACATACCTATGTGGGTAGTACCCAGACACGCGATAGAAAATATAGGTATAGAACAAAAACAGGATGTAATCACATATAGAGAGCTTCTTAACATAGAAAGAGGTGTACCACAGCTAAAGCCTTTGAATGTACTAAGAGAGGAAAGGTTAATTCAAACCTGCTTTCAGTATGGACAGTTACAGGCTAGATGGAAAAAAGATCAGAAAATTGGTATCATGCAAAATGAGGATAATTTGGTAAAACAAATTAGGGACCAGAGTCAAATCCATATAAAAAGGTTGTATAATATACTGATAGAAACGGATTCTGAAACAGAGTTAGTTAAAACTGTATGATAAAATGGGCACAAAACTTTGAAGAACCAATAATGATGGAAACATGGGAAAAGATTTGGGTAAGAAATGTAAAATTTACGCAAGCTCAAAACTTGAGAGAGAATTTCTATAAGATGTTTTATAGATGGCATTTAGACCCTAAAAAGTTAGCTTGTATGTATCCGAATTTACAATCTAAATGCTGGAGATGTGATTGTGCTGATGCTACATATTATCATATATTGTGGATTTGTAAAACAGTTAAAGCATTTTGGCTAAAAATATGGTGGATTATTCAAAATATTCTTAAAAAGAGGATAAAGTTCACTCCCCAGTTGTTTTTGTTAGGTATAATTACAGGCTGTACAGTTATAGAGACTAACTTGATTCTTAATCTAACAACGGCAGCAAGATTGCTGGTGGCACAGTACTGGAAGAAGGAAGAATTGGCTACTATTCAAGAATGGACGTTAAAAGTAGTAAATTTAGCAGAGATGGCCAAAATCTCAGCATATCTGAAGGACTATTCAGATGAGAAATACAAGTTGGAATGGAGAAGATGGATTGACTATATTCAAAACAAATACCGGACTAAAAAATTTCAGTTAGCTTATGAATGAAGGCATAAGGAATGTTACAATTTATCTAAATTTAGCTTAATAAAAGGGGAGTTAAAGCACAAGAGGAGGCAAGATGTTAAAGTTAGTTAGTTTATGTTAGCGTATAATTGTTAAATGTTTATACCCTGTATTTTGCTCTGGGAGGTTGGGGGATAGGGGGGGTTAGGGTTGGAGTGGAGGGAGGGAAGGGGAAGGGGAAATAATTGTAAAATCTATTAAAACTCTTTAATTTAAAAAAAAGAGATGATGGATAAGGGAGGAAAAAGATCCTGGCAATCTTAATCCCAATTTTTGATTAATCTAGCTCTGGCTTTCTCATTATGTGCTTTGCATACAAGTTAAATAAGCAGGGTGACAGTATACAGCCTTGCTGGACTCCTTTCCCAATTTTGAACCAATCAGAGGTTCCATGTCCTGTTCTCACTGTTGCTTCTTGACCCACATATTAGTTTCTCAAGAGACAAATAAGATGGTCTGGTACTCCCATTTTTAAGAACTTGCCACAATTTGTTGTGATCTATACAATCAAAAGTTTAGCATAGTCAATGAGGAAGAAAATGTTCTTCTGGAACTCCCTAGCTTTCTCCATGGTCCAGCATGGATCCAGTATGTTGGCAATTTGATATCTAGTTCCTCTGCCTCTTTGAAATCCTGCCTGTATTTCTGGTAGTTCACGATCCACATACTGCTGGAGTCTAGCTTGTAGGATTTTCAGCATAACTTTACTAGCATGTGAAATGAGTGCAATAGTGCAGTAGTTTGAACATTCTTTGGCATTGCCTTTCTTTGGAAATAGAATGTAAACTGACCTTTTCCAATCCTGTGGCCACTGTTGAGGTTTCCAAATGTTCTGGTAAATTGAGTATAGCACTTTTACTGCATCATCATTTAAGATTTTGAATAACTCAGCTGGAATATTATCACCTCCACTGTTGTTGCTCAGATTTCCTAGGGCCCATTTGACTTCACATTCTAGGATGTCTGGCTCGAGCTCAGTGACCATCCCATCATGGTTATCAGGGATGTTAAGTTAACATCCATGAATATATTTCAATAATGTGTATTTATATTAGAACTATATAGGTTGGATAATTATTTTGTATGTAGTGCAACAGACATTATAAATATTTTGATTTAAATAGATATGAAGAGTGAAATAGGGGAATTATGAACAAATTATGAGTAAGATTTAAGGATTAATTAGAAAATTATAGTTTTGAATGATGGTATTAAACATGTATAAAATATGATTAGCAGTGAAATGATAAAATTAAACAATGAACGATTAGAAAATGAAAGAATATATTTTAATGTGAACATATGTATTAATAGTAGAATTACACAAATTGGAGGATTGGAAACAACATGAATAGATATACTTTAAATGTTTAAATGATTATGATTGGTATTAGAAGTGTACATTGAGACATTGAGTAATGAAAGAATGAAGGATGAAACTTCAACATAAATAGGTGTGAAGAGCTAAATAAGGGGAATATGAATAATAAAACAGCTGAAGATGGGAAATAGAAATGAAACGTCTTTGAATATTATAGTGATATGGTGAGGAAGGTAAAACAGAGATAGAAATAAGAGGGGAATAATAGTGTGTGTGTGTGTGAATGTGTGTGTGTAAACATATTCCGATATATGAAAGAATAAGCAGAAATTGAAGAGTGGTAGTAATGGTATGAAATAATGAAAATGAAATGTAATAACTATGAGTAACAATATTATATTTATTTGTATTGAAATGTATTGAAGGGTGTGAAATAATGAAAATGAAATGTAATAACTATGAGTAACAATATTATATTTATTTGTATTGAAATGTATACCAGATATCACGCCATTCACACATTGATATGTATAAATAACACAAAATAGAAAACTTGTTTTTTTAAAAAAACCTAAAGAAATCAACTCTTGAAAAGAAAATATTTACCTGCCTAAAACGCTAGGACAATATATGTGGTTACTTTTCTCATTTGTCTTTGCAGTTCTGTGAGATTCATATGTAAAGCTAATCACCTACTGCTCTTGTGTGTCTGGGATTTGGACATTGTTATTTTCACTTAATTGCATAATTTTCACTCTTAAGAAGGTACAGGTTAAATTCAGTCAGGTATATGGTTGACTTGGGAAAATTATTATGTATGTTATTAATAGCAAGAAGCTCTGTTAGTAGCTTGGAAGTCTTTCAGTGTCTAAGTCTGACCTTTTACAAGATTAATATGGTAGTGCTTACTATTATAACCATACTATTATCTTCCAGTCATAAAATAGCTAAAAGCACAGTGGTGCGATTCAGCCAGTTCGCACCTATTTGGGAGAACTGGTTATTAACTTTCTAAGCAGTTTGGAGAACTGGTTGTTGGAAGAAATCTCTTTCTGTTTTTTTCCACTTTATAGGGCTAATCCTGTAAGGAAGGCAGGAAGGATACATTCTGGTGTTGTTTCTAGCCTAATCTTTATTGCCCTATTTATAGAAATTGCCTCTCCAGTTAACCCTTATTACATTGTAACAGCTAAGGTGAAGTGCCCATTGACGTGAGTGACATTAACTCGGCCATGCCCACCCAGTCACATGACCACTGAGCTATGCCTACCCAGCTGGTGATTAGGGCAGAGAACTGGTTGTTAAATTATTTGAATCCCAACACGGTAACAGCATATATGTTTACCCTGTTAAATTTAATGGGACAAAGTTCTAATGCATAGTTTTGTATTTATTGTATTTTCTGTGAATAATACAGAATCATATTTGCCATTCAAACTTAACATCCATTTACTCTGTCACATTATATTTGATCAATAACTCATCAGAAATCTTCAATAAGTTCAAACAAAAAGATTATATGGCAGTTCATCCCATCTGGTATCCTGCAGCCAGATGAATCACACTGCCCCAAATTCCCCAAAAACTTTGACCAGGCTACCTAGGAATTCTAGAAATTGGCAGGCTTTAGGTTGGTAAAGACTATATATGTATAGTCTTTACCCTCCCCCCATTTGCTTCAATATTTGGATATGATTTACTCTGCTCATGGACAATGAAAGGTGCTGTGACAGTTTGTGAAGATCATAGTTTGGAATCTCTTCTTATTTAAAGCAATATAATTCAAATGAAATGATGGACAAATACACTGGAAGAGAACTTGTGGCTTTCCTGAGAGTGCTGAACTACATACAATTCACAAAATTCATAATGACCATGCTGGTATTTCTGAGAAGTTGTAACTCAAAAAGATTTGAAAAGCCACATGTTCTCCTCCTGTGAAATATAAATATCTCTGACTTTTTAAGTACTTCACAAATGCAGAAACAGTGTGCAAACAAGGAGCTATTTTAAACAGATGGTAAGATTGGGAGTATCTCATACCTACATTAGGCTATTTCCCTACCCTGTAAATGTGATCAGCAATCACATTTCTATGAGTGTCTAACTGTGCATATGCATACACATGTTTGTATGCGGTTTTTCAACCAGTGGGCATTTTATGCATGAAATAAGGTATCCTAGACTCTAAGGAAGATTTGCTAACCTTATTTCATGTGACTGATGCTAATAAGGAATTCTTTCACTTCAGTTCCAATATGAAACCTGCATTATAGAGCACACTTCCAAAGGCCATAATTACTTCCAGAAATTGAAATTTGAATGACAAGATAATTAATTCAATACAACAATTCTGGAAATTATTTTCATAAAAGTCAGTTTACTTTAAGAAAGGAGGAAAACACCCTAGCCACTTGAAGCAAATGACCCAGTTAGTTCAGTCATGCAACAGCCTCAAAAGAGGCCAAATACTGGAAGGAGAGTTTGCAAAAGGTGTCAACAATCAGAAGTGATCATGTAGTTCTTCTGACCAAAATTTTTACTAACAGGCATAAGAGTATATTGTATTCCATGTGTTTCATAAAACATTATTTGAGGATTCATCAAATCTTCTGAAAATTGTATGGAAAATAGTATAATCTCTCATATGGTAATATCATCTGGGGAATTTGGGATAGGGAAAGAAAAAGTTAGAAATCTGTCTTTAGATATAATCACAGATTCAGTCACAAATGCCCACAACACAAACAAGGATGGATTAGGAACTTTTTATGTTTTCTAATCCTTTCTTGCTTGTGCTGTGCCTTGCAATTTCACAACTATATAGATAGTCCTTGGGTTAGGATTACTCATTCAGTAGCTGTATAGAGTGAGTCATGACATGGTAGTGTTTTCCAGTGTTTCCTGCCATCTTCCCATAAGCAGTGTAAACAATGAGAAATTCAAAATTGCAGTCACATGAGATCCTTGCTTAAACAACAATCAGAACTACCGAACTACTCTATTGCTAAGTAATGCAGTGATGTCGCATTTTATATCTATGTCACTGGGATTGTAATTCTGATCCCAATTACTGTCCTAATCCAAACTTTACTTGAATTGAAAATGTTGTAAAGAGCAAAAGTAACAATGCTTGTCTATTTATACTGATTGAGTAAATAGCCTAGGATTGGATTAATGAGAAAATATGTGTGAGGAAATAATTTTTGATTCATCTCCTTTCTTGGGGCAGTTAAATATAGATTCTATTTAAAATACAGAAATATATTATTAGCAACATTCAATTTGATCTTCAAAAAATTGGCTATTATGATAATTTCATGGATCACTGCATGCTTTGGAGAAACTTGATAATGAGTGGGTCTTTGAAGCAAGAAACAGGAAGATATTTTTAGTTAAAGTTGTAGAATTAATATGTAATTTCTCAGGTGTGAGCCAATTATTGCTTTCCTCTGCTTGATATTTAATATGTTTGGTCACTGTAGAATAGAGCTAGATGCCACTCCTACACAGAAACATTTGGGGGATCATTTGTCATAGATCACCCCATACTTAGTGGCAGCTATGCCAGTAAACAACCTTGAAATTGAGATTTCATGTTTGAGGCATAAAACAAAGTGGCTGCCTTGTCTATTCATAAAATGGCTGACATATTAGCACATGAATTTCCAAAACATTATTAACAGAAGCAGACTTCTAATGTTGTTCCATGCTATCTGCTCTAGCTTCCCAGATATCCTTTACATCTTGCTTACTTTCATGAAATAAATGTGCTGATATGAAACAGCCTTGAAACAGCCATAATGTGATAAACAGTTCACATTCGCATATGGAATTTTATTAACATATTTGCAAATATGGGTGCAGCAAAAGTGCACGCGTCACGGTACATGTCAATGTTTTTATCCCCTTGCACAAACCCATTTCCTCTCCCTCCACTTTTCCTGTTTAAAACATGCAGCTTGTCTTTCTCTCTAAAGCCCTCTTTAAAAGCACCTCTTTGCTTTTTACTTTTTAGCATTGCATCCTGTTGAAGCGCTCAGTCTATCTCCCCCTCTCCCCTTTTCCTGTTTCTTCACAGTTTAACCTACTTAAGCTATATTGCTCCTCTTGTTCCCTGCTTGCAGTTACAGCTGGCAGTTTTGTGGTTTCACATTTAGCTTATTATCTCTTACATGCTTTTTAAAACAGCTTATAGTTTTTCTGGTTACATGCATTTTATGCTAAGCATTTTAGAAACAATTCATATTCCATTTTGTTTTACATATGATTATATTGATTGTATATTTCATATTTCATGATTTGTTTGTTCATCAATTCCCACTTTTTCATCTTATATTGCTTTCTAAATATTCATCTTTTATTCTTTTTGAGCTTCTTTTAAAAAGTCAGGTATGGACTTATCAGCCCACCCCTCTGTTTTCTGTATCTTTTTCTGTATATCAGGTCATGAATTAGTCACAAAGTTAAACTCCAGAAATCCTTCTCCTATGTGAGTATCTGGTCTATGCCTGAATATTTTCTCATGTGATCTTTCAATCTCTGCAGGAATGCAGTTAGTGTTTCTTCCTTGTCTTGGTATATCTCGAAGGCTTTGCTCAAATTCTAGTTCTTAGGTACGGCCTCCTTTATTCCTTCAATTATAATCTCTCTCAAGTCTTCCATGTGTCTCTTATCCTGTTCATTGATACTCTGCCAATTAGGTTTCTGGAGAGAAAACTTCTGTTCCCTGGTAGGATTATTATTATCCACACCAGCAGGATGTTTCCAATCCAACTCTTTCTTAAAGACTTTCACATAATTACTGGTAAATAGAGAATATACATAAATTACACAAGGCAATCCTTGTG
This sequence comes from Natrix helvetica, assembly GCF_964273705.1. Taxonomy (NCBI): domain Eukaryota; kingdom Metazoa; phylum Chordata; class Lepidosauria; order Squamata; family Natricidae; genus Natrix; species Natrix helvetica. The sequence continues at coordinate 83,324,225 of NC_138554.1, read as the reverse complement.
CCAGGCCTGCAGCCATCTTTTCTTTTGGATTTTTTGGATTGCAATGGATTTCATCATAGAGCTCCCAGACAGCAGCAGGAATAAAGTAATTTGGACAGTCATCAACTTATTTTCCAAGCAAACTCATTTTATCGCTTGCTAAGGGTTACCAATCACTAAGAAGATAGTGAAGATGTTTGTCAAACACATTTACCTCCTACACGGCATACCCAGGAGAATCATCTCTGACCACAGAGTTCAATTCACCACCAACTTCTGGAGGGAGTTCCTGAGGTTCATTGGGTCCATGCACAGACTCAGCTGGGCCTTCCATCCAAGCATGAACGGAGCAGTGGGTTGCACAAATGCAATGGTCGAACAATACATCCATTGTTATGTGGATTACCAGCAGGACAATTGGTCGGACAGGCTACTGTTTGCACAAGTAGTGTATAACAACGCTGTCCACAGCAGCACTGGATTAACTCTTTTCAAGTTACTAGCAGCGTGGAATTTGTTCCCATGCCTGAACTGCCCAGAGAGCCCCTGTCAGTGCAGCCTCCATCAGTAACCAAGAAAGAAACCACTCAAGTCCATTTTCAGAATTAAGAGTACTTTTACTGGTTATGAATAGATAGCAGCTAGCAAAGCAAGATCTGAGGCAAAAGCGCGCACAATCATAGATATCAATATGTGACCCAGCTCCCTCCCCCTAGTGATCCCAACCCCCAGTCCAATCCCCACACCTCACAGATGTCATGTGGGCTGCACTTTCAAAACCCATCATCAGGATGGTATGCCGGACCATCTTGCTCATCACCCCCATCTGCAGCTCCAATCTCTTTCTGAAGAAAGAAAGTCCTTTTGAATGACATTTACTTTGTCCATTGAATTTTAGACCTAAGGACTTTGGTGAAGTGATAACTTACAAATCTGTAGTGGTGGACAAATAGGAGTCATATACAGTATAGTAATAAGAGATACGTTTGTGGTTTGAATGCATTTGATGAATATTTTATTTGAGCAGAAGGCAATGTTAGAAAGTTGCTGAACCGAACTTTAAGAGTCACCTAGAAGTTACTGGAATCTCAGGAGTCATCATTAACATCACTGCCACTACCAGAAGTACTATTAATATACCTGTTATTTTTTATAAATCTCTCCACTCAGTCTTACCAAGAGAATGGTGATAAATAATATTTGGAAATGTACATCAGGTGGTCTTCTGACAGCAAAATCTCACCTTATTGGCTAATATCAAGGGAAAGATGTTTTTGAAAATGCTTCCTCTCCCACCATAACATTCAAGATGAGTCAAGGACTGGCTGGGAAGGGAGGGGTGAAGGAGAAGCCAGGTGAGGTGCCCCTCCATGGGAGTGACATCGAGTTGGCTATGCCCACCCAATCACATGACCACACCCACTTAGTCATGCCCACCTGGTCACATGACCGCCAAATCACTCCCACCTGGTTACATGACCACTAAGCCACTCCCACCCAGCCACATGACTACCAAGCCATGCCCACAAAATTAAGCCACACCCACAAAATAAGCCATGCTCACAGAACCAGTAGTAAATTTTTTTGAAACACACCCCGTGGGTTAAGTATGTGCATATAATTAGTAATGTATGCGGAATGCATAAGATATTTGTGTTATGCACCATGTCCAACTTTTATTTTGAACAATAAAGTATTTGTTAAAAAAAACAGTTCGCATTTGCATATGGAACTATCTAAGATAATAACTTGAAAGTAGGAAAGAATTTTATTAATGTATTTGCAAATATGGGTGCAACAAAGGTGAACAAGTGTCACGGTACATGTCAGTCCTTTTAGCCCTTTGCACAAACCTGTTTCCTCCCCTCCTCTTTTCCTGTTTAAAACATGCAGCTTGTCTTAGTTTTTACAAAAAAAAATTAAAAGAAAAAGGGTAAAAGAAAGGGTATAGAAAATTTTGACAGCTACTTCATGCGGGGGAAGGTAATCCCCCCAAATCTCGCAACTTTTACCAAGAGAAATAAAACATCAACATTTGAATAAACATTGGCAGTTTGGGTTTTACATTAAATCATCAGAATATTCAATCATTTTTTGTATCACTTCCCACCTCACTGCACTTCTGCTGTAGCCTTCAAATTAATTGTTTCCTTCCAGGCTCCGCTCGGCAAAGACCCGCGGCGACATGACAGCGCCGCTGTGCACCCCCCACGCTTCCCGGCTCCTGGGGCGAAGCTGGAGACCCCCCCCCGTGGCCGCCACCGATCCAGGGGGCCCCAACAAGCCACCCTGCGGCAGGGAGCCCCTCCAAGGCCCCCCTTTCCTTTAAAAAAATGTGTAAAAACCAATATTTTTTTTTCAAAAAAAAAACTATGCAACAACAACAACAACAACAATAATAATAATAATAATAATAATAATAATAATAATAATAAATATGCAGCTTGTCTTTCTCTCTAAAGCCCTCTTTAAATGGTTATGGCTGTTCCTCCTCCAGCCCGGGGACGTGTCTTTGAACCAAGGTTTCGGGGCTCCCAGAGCAGCCTGTGTGGCTCTGGCTGTGGCCGGGGTGGAGGAGTGCAACTACCTGCCCATCACCAGGGCAGATAGCGCTGGCGGTGCCAGATGCCTCCTGGCGCAGGTGAACTTTGCTTGTCTGGGCAGGGGGGACACACTGCCTGCTGCCCTGATGCCACCTGTCACTCCGTTACACTGCCAGGTCTGCCACCCCACTGCCAGGCCTGCCACCCCACTGCCAGGCCTGCCACCCCACCACCACGCCTGCCACTCCACCACCACCACCTGCTACACCGCAGCTGGGCCTGCCACACTGCTACCACCACCTGACACACTGCTGCTGTTGGGCCTGCCGCACCACCATCTGCTGCACTACTGCCACCTGCCACACTGTCATACCACTCGGCCTGCCCCCCCCCGCCTCACTGTCACCTGCATCCCCGTCACATTGCCAGAGACACACAGAGAGGTATGGCTTGACTTCCAGCATCGGAGAGGGCAAGCAAGGGTTAGGGTTAGGGCCATTGTGAGTGGGGCATGCATGGTGAGATGGGGCTCCTCTTGCCATCCATCCCCCCCCCTCATTGCTGGGCATGGCATGGCTCCCTTTCCCACCACAGCCATTGACACAATTTGGGGGTGGCAAACTATGTTTACTAGCACAGGCTTTGTAAAGATAACATGGCTAGAATTTTTTTTTCAGGAGGAAAAGTATCACCAATGTCCTAAAATTCTCGGCTTGCTATTGTTGATATTGCTTGCTAATGAACTCAAGAAACCTGGTTTCAGCTACAGTGCTCTGTATTGTTATAAAGGACACATTACTGTTCTTTCTTGCAGAAAAATACTACGGGATCTCCTGATGCTACATACAAAGATGTCAAAGCAGAAAAGGCAATCATATACAATTTATTTTAAACTGGAAGAAGTAAAATATACTGAGGAACATGGAAACAGAACAGTAGAGAAACATTTTGGATCACCTCCAATTGAAAAATTGATAAGAGAGTGAAGGAAACAGCTGCAAAAAATAAAAGCTAAAAGCAAGCAAATTTCGTGGGCTTCCTGCAAAGTGACCATGGTTAGAGATGGACATAAAAGACTGCATCACACATCACCGGAATAATGGTTTCGCAGTTTCCACAAAAAGGGTAATATATGAAGCCTGTACATAGCTGCACAGAAAAGCATTAAGGATTTTACTGGATCACAATTGTGATGCTTCAGATTTATGAGGCGATATGGCTTTGCTATGCACACCAAAACTAGAATTGCACAAAAAATGCCAAAGAATCTAATATTCTGTCTTTTCATACATTTATGATAGACGCTAGGAAAAGAAATAATTCGAGATTGCCCAGATTGGGAATATGGATGAAGTCCCACTAACCTTTGATGTGCTAGCTAATAAGACTGTTGACCTAAAAGGTGCCAAAAGCATAATCGTGAAAACTTCAGGACATGAGAAAACACATTACATGGTTATGTTGTCCTGCTGTGCAGATGGCATCAAATTGCCACTGATGTTAATATTCAAAAGGAAAACCTTCCCAAAAGAAGTAATTCCATGAGAAAGGGTGGATGGACAAAAATTGAAAGAGTATGGGTTGAAAAAGTGTGGTCCAAACATCCTGGAGGGCCTCTGAAAAAACCTTCTTTATTAATACTCAACCTTTAGAGCACATATTAGCAAAACCACAAAGAAATGATTTAAAGAAGTGCAGACTTATCTAGCTGTAATTCCTGAGGATCTTACCAGCCACTTGAAAGCACTTGATGTTTCCATCAATAAACCATTCAAAGTCTACATGCGAGAAGAATGGAACAAATGGATGGCTGTTGGTAATCATGATCTGAGACTTATTGGTTGAATGAGGAGACCCACTGTCACTCAAGTTGGTGAATGGGTGAAAACATCATGGCACTCAGTGAAGGATGAAATCATTACACAGTCATTCAAAAAATGTGGCATTAGCAATACCTTAGATGGAACTGAAGATGATATCATATATAAAGGTAGCAAGGAAAGTGATATCAGTGATTGTGAGCAACTGAGTTTCCTAAATTCTGATACTAGTGATGATGAGTTCTTGAGGTTTCCAGAAAATTAGAAGGCTCTTGAACTTAAAGTGTCTCCTCATTTGTTAATGACAATAATGATGGTTCTTAATACCGCTGTTTTTACATGGTTGTAAAAATTATTCTGCTATATTTTATTAAATATATTACTATACCATTTGGTTCAGAATATTTTTTCTTGTTTTCCTCCTCTAAAGCCTAGGTATGTCTTATATTCAGGTGCATCTTATACTCCAAAAAATACGGTACTTAGTGAAGGAAGAACCAACACAGGAGTGCTTACCAAATTCTGAGATTGTTCAGTAATTATTTTTCCTCCTCAGTCCATTGTATAATACTAGGCTCTTCTAATAGTTTTGCATACAAGTCTTTAATCAAAATAACATAATTATCTATCCACAGCCCACAATATCTAGTAAATTCTAGAAATTTCCTCAACTCCTTCATTTTAGACAAGAGTTGAGTTACTATTCCCTCAATTCTTTCAGGTATTATTTTTCTACTTCTTTCACTAATCAAATGTCCTAAGTATTTTATCTCTCTTTCTACATATTGTAATTTCTTTTTAAATAGAGCCCTTTTGCTCCTAAAAAATTAAATAATTCATCTCTGTAACAATTCCTGAAAGGGCAGCAATGTATGCTGCTAAAAAAAGTATCATAGGATGGAGCACCTTGACTCCTAAATATTCAAAATGAGTGTGTCCCGCAACAGATGTAAAGATATAAAGTAGGAAGTAAAAATAACAACTTCAAAAAGAAGCAATCTTAGTGAAATATTCTGAGTTAATGCACTGAAATATTTGTGGGAATGCAAGTAAGCCACTGGGCTATTGCAAAGGTTAAAGTTATCAAACTTTAGTATCAATTTTCTGCTTTTAATAAAAAGTGAGTCAGATTCAGATTCCATTCAGATGGAAGCAAATTCTGATTAAGTAGGTTAAAAATATTTACAAATCTAAGCAAAAGATTTCAGAGTCATTTCTTTTGCTTGATGAATATATAGGTTTAACTAAGCGTCTTAAACCTCAAAGACTTCGAGAGAAAAAAATGTATTCAGAAAAGAAAAATATATCTGCATAGCTTCCTAGTATATGCAGACCAAAACTGAAAGTCAATGAAAAAGAAGGTATCAGTTGTCACAGTTACCCTGCCTTTTCTCAGGCACACTCCAATGTTTCAACTATCAGGAAAAAAATGGTTAAAAGGAACTGTACCCACCTCCCTTTCCTGCTTCTCTCTCTCCCACCTTCAAGGCATAAAGCATAAAGCCTTTGAGTAAAGAATGACCCAGTACAGGGAAAAATGTTTAAAAGACTACACAGAAATCTCGCCTCCTTTCTCCACTCAGCATCCTTTCAACAAAATAATTCATTCTCCCCCCCACCTCTCTTCAGTAAATCACACACATTTTTCCATGAATTTCTCTCCCACATCCTCCATGGGACCTTTCTCATTTCTTTTCCTTGTAAACACTTTGCTATTGCTTTCCACTTACTTCACAACAACAACCTTGCAATTTACTGTTTCTTTGTAAGAAAGGGAATCAAAGTATTAGCCCCTTTCAGTCTGGGGATGGGGAACACACAGGCATTCACACCAACTTGTTCGTACTGCAATCAGACTGCTTGTGTAAACAATTTCACACACAAAAATTTCACTTCATGCTTTCTCCATGCAAACCAATCATAATTAATTCAGGGATCTTTTCACAAGCCAATAAGCTCCATTTTCTAAATAACATTTTGTATACTATAATTAGAGTTCTCCTCCTCCTGCCAGATGTTGGAAATGACTACACACATATACATACACATACACACAATACCATTAAACATCCTTTCCAGACCTGTGGAGATTTTGTCCCTTTAAATCTCCTCTTTTTCCTTTCCTTGGGCAACCTGTGACTTGTTCTCCAAGCAGTGGGAAAACTCAAGGCATGATTCCAATCAAAAATGTGATGGAGGGCTGTAACCACTGCCTACCTGTTTCCCACAGTTTTAAGCCCAAATTGAGAAGCCTACTACATTTTTCGGAGTATAAGACGTACCTTTTTCCCTCAAAAAAGAGGCTGAAAATACACTGAATACAGTATTTTTTTGCCTCCCAAAACCCCACCCCCTTCACCAAAATGGCCCTGCATAGCCTTTAGGAGGCTTCCAGAATGCTCCTGGGGCTGGGGAGGGCAGGAATGAGCAAACAATGGGCCATTTTTTACTCAATTTGGGGCCCCCAACCCCCAGGAGCACTCTATAAGTCTCCTAAAGGCTATGCATGCCCTTTTTTGAAAATAAAAACAGATCCGTTTTTGCAAAAAATGGGCCATTTTGGGGAGGTCTGCAGAATGCAAAAACTTTTTAAAAAAATTTGCACCCTCAAAATGTTGGTGCGTCTTGTACTCCCAAAAATATGGTACTTAATTTTCCGGCTGGTCAGACATATCACAATTAATTCAATCGTATTCAATTCTTCATGCTATTATTATAGAGTCACATCTAAGAATGTTGAACAGAAATCACATCAAATTGATCAAGTCAAATTACCTAAGTCTTCCCATTTAGACAGGCTTTACTTTTTTTATTACCTGCTAAACCCCAGACAGGAAGAACAATAACCTTTTCTTCTTTGGTCGGACCCAATTCTGAATCATTTTACTGTATGGCAGGGCTTCCCAACCTTTAAATATTTTCCCTAAAGCACTGGTCCCATCTGTCCGCAATTTGAGATTCTTCCTAATTATTTTAGTGCACTTTTATTCGAAGTTCCACCCATTGTTGGTTGTCTATTTCCATAGGTACTAAATCAATACTACCTATCACTGTCCTGGAGGTGTTCTGTCTCCTCTCTATCTGTCTTACATCTCCTGGCAGGTGCTGGTCTATTTTTAAAGATCAAGGTCTATAGAGATCTTTGTTCATATATCCAAATCTTTCATTCACACCTGGCCAGGGCTCTCACGAACTTCTGCAAATGCAAGCTTGAACTCCACAATCACGTCACCTTGCCACTCCTTATGAGCCTCAGGGCATCTCACACACAAACTCACAGGTCGCAGGATTCACAATTGTACACAACCAACTCCCCCAACTGCCCAGGCAATTTACCTTACCTGGATCCATGCCTGAAGTTACTTGGTGGTTTATTCCATGGGCTTTACTACTTCAAGTTTCCTTTTGAGTTTCTTACTTCTTTGTTGATGTCTATTTGATGTATGCGTTCCTTCACAGGCATCAGATCTGTCATCGCCTCCCTTGGTTGAACTACTGAAATCAGCAGGGAATGCCTTCCTTCCAGAATGCCTCCAGGCTTCCCAGATGCATTCTGGAAGCCCCACATTAGGCACCAAATTGTGTGTAACAAATTCACACAATGCTTGGGTCAACGAGAAGTAAGCTTTATTAGAAAACTGTTTGCAAAGAACTGGTGGAATTTCGCTTTGGCACAACAACAGAAGTCAACATCTAGTTTCAGATCTCAGCATAAACAGTTGGAAATGCCTCATACTGGGAAAACATAACAAAACAAAAAGAAGGTGGGAAAAGAATGTATATGTCAGCCAGCCTGCTTCTTGCTACCATAGAATAGGGGGGAGGAAATAGGGGGAAGATTACATTGCAGCTTTGCTGCTGTTATCTCCAAGGCCAAGTCCGTTGGTTCTGGTATGTGGTTGCCTAGTTACAAGGGGGTTGAGCTGTATACTGTGCTTGAAATTGAAATTTTCCCTCTTAGCTTGCTTGAAACTGCTAGCTTTCAGTTTGTTCCTAGTAAAAGTACTTTTCTCTAAATCTATGGAGCCAAGAATTTTCCTTTCCTAGGAAATGAAGAGTGGCAGCCCTGACATTAAGCAAGCTATATATTAATAGTCAGCCAGGAGACAGCAGTCTAACAACATCCATTGTCCAACCACAGGGGTCAGCTGGAGGAAATTGGAGCTATGCCCGGCTCCCCCACTAAACCACACCACTTGAAGTAAGACCGAATGGTAAGAAGAGCTGGACATCAGCGAGAAACCTATCAGGCTCAGGTGGGTGAGGGGCTTGAGGCAAAGGGAAGACCCCACCCCTGGAGAGAAGCCCAGAGAAAGCCATGCTGAACCAGGCCCTGTTCCTGATACAACAGGTTAAGGGAAGTCGAGGAGCCCAAGAGCCTCTTGCACAGGTGGCTTCTCAAGATTCCTGGGTTGTCTCAGACCAAGCTGTGCAAGCCACTCGACCTGCAGAGACCATTCCTCGAAGGCCCTGGACCCTAAGGTACCAGCCTTGGGTGTTAAGTATGGGGAAGCAATTGGGGTTCTTCCAGGTGCAAGTCTGGAATTACATGCAGGAGTATGAGGCTGAACTGGAGATGGCAGAAGCCCGGATAAGACAAGTAACCATAGCCTTGAATGGGGAGAGACAAAGTGGATGGCCTCCCTCCACAATGACAATTACCCCCCAACTGTGGAACTATAATCACTTTATGGCAGCCCTTTGCCAATGGTTCTAGGATCCTCTGGCTGAGTGCAAGGCTAAGATCCAGATAAAGACCATCACCCAAGGTAATGGTCATTGGCCACGTACATACAAAACTTTTGAGAGTTGGCATGCCAGTTGGCCGCATGATCCAAAGACATCCTCATTGACTGCTTCAAAGATGGCCTCAATGATGACATCTACCATATCTGCATCTCGTGTGGGGACCCATGAACCCTTCGACAGTGGAATGTGTTGGTGGCAGAAGCAGAGCCAAAGACTTGAGGGAAACTTTTTTGGTCAAAATTACCCCTGCTAAAACCGTTCAACGATTTGGATACCAAAATGCCACTCACTCTCTTTTAATCCCCTTCACTGTTTGGGGACATCGCAAGAAATGGAATGTGCTCGCTCATTGTGAACCAGTGTATTTTTTTGTCATTCTTGATGTTGTGGGAAAGAGATCGGAAGGAAGTCGTCTTCTCCAAAATGGTGGGATATTTACCAACCTAGCCTCTGAGGGTCAACCTTCCTCAAAATAAATCTGGTGAAGAATTTCTCTCCAGGGTTCTTGGATCACCAACCAAAGTTTTAAGTCACAAAGTCTGGGCAAAGTAGTGTGAAATGTCGGAGAGGGGTTTCTCATGGGGACAGGTTGGGAAAAAAGAGAATAAAGTTTCTCCTTTGAAAAATTAACATGACAGCTGAACTGGAGGCTGCTGGGTCTTAACTTTATAAGTGAAAACAAAATGGTAGAAAAGGGACAAAGGACATTTAATGGGAAGAAGGGAACCGCGTCCTTAACATGAGAGAACGGAATGAGGGATGAACCAGGGGGCACTTTTGTGGCCATTGGTGGAGGAAGGAGGACGAGAGTCCACCTGCCTAGGTCACTTGGTCTCCATGTCCCCATATTGCGGGGACGGGGGTGTCCCTCAGGGGTCTGCCTGTCTCTTCGCAGATACAGGACATGGTCCCAGACATTTTCACTATGTTTCCATTTCCCAGTTCTATTCCTTCTGCTTTTTTCCATTTTTCCTTGCTGCATGGATAATATAGCACATTTTTCAAGTCCAAAGTTTATTTTGATATCGCTGTTGAACAGTTGATTTAAATTCAGTGGGGCTTTTTGCATACATTTTAAAGTCATCCATCTTGCCATGTTGGTTTGAGATTTGGTATTGCAGTTTTGTGTTTTGTAGGATTATTGTCAGTGGAATTAATGTAATGCTAAACAGTAGTGGTGAAAGTGAGTCCCCCTGGAATATTCCTCGTCTGATATTGACTTCACTAATGTTCTCCCCATTTGCTGTTAGAACTGTTTTCTATTTTTGCATATTTGCTTTCAAAAATGAACAAATACTTTTGCTGTTTCCAACGTTTTCCAGACATGTGTTAATCCAGCTGTGGGGTATTTGAGACAAATGCCTTCTTGTAATCAATCCATGCCATATTTAAATTTGTTTTTCTTTGTTTTGCATTTTTAATACCATTTTGTAAATGAGCAGCTGATCTTTTGTTCCTCTTGATTTTTTATAATTTCCTTTTTGTTCTATTGGATACAAACTGGGTTTTTTAAATAAAGTTTTTTATTTTTTCATTTTTATAACAAATAACCACATGTATGCTATTACATAACCAACATCATATTATATTGTTAAATGTCTACATCAATTTGTCTTATCATCAACTCCCAAAAATGATTATTGGCTCTTCTGCTCTCCATACACTGTATTTGTATCCTATCCATCACTTTCTTCTCCTTCTCTCCTTCTCCTCCCTGCCTCCTTTCTTCCCTCTGTCGTCCTTCTCTTCTCTACTTCCCCTTCCTCTCTCCTCCTCTCTCCCCTTTCCACTCCTTCTTTCTCTCCTCCTCTTCCCCTCCCTGCCCTCTCTCCTGTCCCTCTCGTCTTCCCTTACCTCTCTCCTCTACTTCACACTCTTCATCTCATTTATTTGGTATATTTCAGCCTCTAAATGAGCTCCATTTTATGTTGATGGTATTTATAATTCCATTTTAATATACATATTTAATTTTAACATATCTTCCTCCTTTTTTTTTTAAAGAAAAAAGTATACATATATAGTAATTGTATTTTTAAGCACACACCCCAGCCTATTTTTGGCCGAGATGTAGACCTCGTTATGATTACCAGGTATTCTCATCATTATATGTATATAGTTATGCATCCTTACACACCCCAAATTTGCAGTTCTTTCTTTATAATCCCAATAATTTTCCATTATAAGTATACTTCATGTTCCCTCTCCATTTTTCCATATCTTGGTTTAGGTTACCCTTAATTGTCTTTAAATAGCAGTCCTTATTGTTCAATGTTCATTACAATTCCCTTAACCTACTATATAGAATAACAAGCAATACACATCTCACTTTGTTCATCATCTTAGGAGTTCTATATGTGTCCATATTCCATATATTTTAACCTTTATTTAATTATCTTTCCATTATCATATTCAATCAGTTAGCAACTCAGTTTTATTATCATGTATAGGAGTAAACCACATATCTCAGCTTTAGATTTCCCCATATAATAATTTCTAATTGTCTGATTTTTTCCTAGTAAGTCTTTTGTCCCACTTCTCTATTCCTGCCTTCTCCCTTTTCTTTGTTTTGACATGTCCACCCTCTTCAATTTTCCCCAAGCCACTGTCAAACCCAGTGAAATCTTTTGTATTTTCCTTTGTTGGGGCATAACCCCCCCTTCAGTTTTTCCTATACCACTGTCTAACCCAATGAGGTTTTTGTCTGCTTTTTATTTTCCACCATTTCTACCTCTTCATTATCCCTGTCAGGGGAAGAAGTATATCACCCTGAACTAAAACGAGGCTTAGACCGTGGCTGCTTCCAACAGCATATTCTTTAAGATGCGAAGAAAAAAATAAACACTCTGTAGAAACATATTCTAATTAATAAACAAACTTTAATACAAAAATAATAAATGGAAATAAAACAAATCTAACTAATTGTTACATTTTGATAAAAACAGTTCCGTCTCCCAGTTTCCTGGCAGCCGGACAAAGATCAGAAGTAGCTCAGGAATGTGTGAATCATGCGCAGTACATCACTGTCAGATAAGAACTTTTATGACCTGCGCAATAACTCTTTCTCAGTTAACTATTTAGTGTCAATTCAGTCAGTTCAGGCTAGCAAACAATTTTAACGCAGTGACAATCCCCCCTCTTCTTCCTTCACTTCTTCCTTCACTTTCTGCTTCTCCTCAATATCTAACTTCAAAATTCTATTTAGACTTGATTTTAATGATTTATGCATATTTTTTATAATTTCACATAGTTCTTCAAATTCCCACCTTTCCATAAGGTCCCATTCCAAAATTACAATTAGTTATACAGTTCTTATTTCAGAGTTCTGATTCTCCTTAAATTTAATTAATCACAAACTGTTATACGTCTGAGGGGAGGGGCTTCCGGGGGAAAATGGCGGACCTTCTCAAAGCTCCGTAAACGATGGGGCTCTTTGGCAGGGACAGCAGGCGTTTTCGGCCCCCGTTGGTCATTCTGGGGGCCTAGAATTCATTAAGTGGCAACCCTGGCTCTCGTTGTTAACAGCTTGGACCCTGGGCGGGGTCCAGATAGCCAGGAGGACGGAGGCAGAGGAGGAGGAGGACGGCGAAGAGACGAGAATGCAGGGAACACAGAGGCCGAGCCGCGGCAGCGAAAAAAAAACAACAAGAGCAGAAAGGAGGAGGTCTATGTGGCTGCCAGGGCGGCGGGACAACGGGACAGCGGAGGAGAGACTCCAGGAAGATAGCGAGTCGGTGAGGAGAACGTGTGGGAGGCGAGCTACATCCTGCTGTGCGGGGGCGGTGTCTGGATCCATCCGACGGTGGCGACGGGGCGGCAGAAATGGCGCTGGAATATCGGGCGCCCTATTTCTCATCTATTTCTCATCTATCGCTCTGACCGCAGCCTGGCTAAGAGGCCAGTGGGGCCGGTGGGGCTGGAGAAGAAAGCCAGGGGGTCGCCGGAGGTTCTGGGTGACCTCCAGAAGATCAATAGGCTGAGCAGCTGGCCTTGGCACCCCGCCTACCCCCCACCCCGCCCATCCCCCACCCCGCACCCCCGCTGAGGTGCGATCCCTGTATATTCTAAGAACTACCTCTAGGCCTCTGGGCCTTAAGAACTACCTCTGGGCCTCGCTGGTGGACTGTAGATTACTATGGATTGCGAGGTCTGCTTCCTCTTCCATCTTATCTGCCTGTCAAATACTCATTGCTCTATTTTACATCTAGTTACATCTTGGACCTGCTGCAAAGAAAAACCCTGCCACAGCCATAGTCATGGATTGATTAACATTTTTATCTATTCAAGGTCTGACATTCTTCGACTGCGAGGGTCCCCCCTCTCGCAGGCATGCCCCCTTGCCCTGAAGAGGGCCCACCTCGATGAGGGGTTTATTAACCCAGAGAGGTGGAGGAAGCGGGGGATTAGGGGTTTTTTAGTAAAATGTTTTTTAAAGGTTTTAAGGGGTTCCAGGGAGGGGGGGAGGGCTACTTTGCCTTGGGATATGGACATAGCCAGGTCAACAGGTGGGGTCAGGACGGAAGGGAGCGGAGTGAGGGGGGTGGGAGGAAACACCATTCCTACAAGAGGAATTCCAATTGCGACGGTCGTAGGGAGGGGTGGGCGCGAGGACACTAGAAGAACATACAATCGGTTGGGAGACCGGGGCCGCTGGATACGCCCGGTCGCTTGTACCAACCCCCGCAGGCTAGGTGGACAGGATCGGCAGAGCCTGGGCCTTAGGCTGATGTTATGTAATGCGAGGTCCGTGATTAATAAGGCCCCCCTCATCAGTGACTTGATCACAGAGGGGGAGCCGGACCTCGCAGGAATAACGGAAACCTGGCTGGGCCCAGAGGGGGGGTTGCCCCTCAGGGAAATGTGCCCTCCAGGTTACCGTGTATTCCACCAGCCACGGGCCCAAGGTAGGGGTGGTGGGGTAGCGATAATCATCCGGGAAGATTTGGCACCGAGGGAATTCACTGTGTCGCAGATATCTGGTTGTGAGTCTCTGGGTGTGAAATGGGGCCCAGGGAGTCAGCTGGGCCTGTTGATAGTATACCTGGCTCCCCGCCATACATCAGCGGCCCTGCCCGGGCTCCTCGAGCGGATCACGGAGATGGCGGTTGAAACCCCCAAGCTATTAGTGATGGGGGATTTTAACCTGCCATCGACGGGAGAGGCATCCGGGGCAGCCCGGGAATTCATGGCCTCCATGACAGCCATGGATCTGACTCAAGTAGTTCAGGACCCCACACACGAGGGAGGCCATATACTGGATCTTGTGTTTGTCTCCGACCAGTGGACGAGTGATCTGGGAAGAGGGAATTTAGTCATCACGCCCCTGTCATGGTCAGATCACTCACTTCTCCAGCTGGACTTCCCTGGCGCTGCTCCCCACCGCGGGGAGGCGGAACCAGACTATCCCAGATGGTTCCGCCCCAGGCGTCTGATGGAGCCAGATAGGTTCCAGGCAGAGCTTGGGCCACCTCCTGCAGACCTGCCCCGCCCCCGGGCAGAGGACCTGGTAGCCGCGTGGAATAATGCGGCCGCCGGTGCCTTAGACCGGGTGGCGCCTTTGCGGCCTCTCCGACGGCCACGATCTACCCGGGCCCCCTGGTTTAACGGGGAGCTAAGGGCAATGAAACGCCTTAGGAGATGCCTAGAGAGCAAGTGGAGGTCCTCCCGCTCCGAATCCGACCGAGCACAAGTAAGAGCCTACGTAAGGACTTACCTTGTGGCAATAAGAGTGGCCAAATGTCAGTATTGTGCCACCCTTATAGCGTCCGCAGAGAACCGCCCTGCCGCCCTGTTTCGGGTGACCCGCTCCCTTTTGTCACAGGGGCAACGGGACCCCCCCATTGCTGGGCCGGGCAGAGGAATTTGGAGAGTTCCTGCAGGATAAAATCGATCGGATCCGAAGGGGATGGACCCACCTCAGTGCTCCAGTGGGGACGTCTGAGGCTAGTCTTGAGAGACCATGCTGGGAGAAGTTTGACCCTGTTGTCACCGAAGATTTGGACAGGTTGCGCGGGCGACTGCGAGCCACTACATGTTTATTGGACCCGTGTCCCTCCTGGTTGGTACTGGCCTCCTGGGAGGGCTCACGAGGCTGGCTACTAGGGCTGGTGAACGCTTCGCTGGGTGAGGGCCTTTTACCAGCCGCCTTGAAAGAGGCGGTGGTGAGGCCCCTGCTCAAGAAGCCTTCTCTGGACTCAACGGAGCTAGCAAATTACCGTCCTGTCTCCAACCTTCCTTTCTTAGCGAAGGTTGTTGAGAGTGTGGTGGCTCAGCAGTTTCCGCGCCACCTGGAAGAAGCTGATTATCTAGACCTGCGCCAGTCCGGCTTCCGACCCGGTCACAGCACGGAGACAGCCTTGGTCGCGTTGGTGGATGATCTCTGGAGGGCAAAGGATGGGGGTTGTTCCTCCATCCTTGTCCTATTAGACCTCTCGGCGGCCTTCGATACCATCGACCATGGTATCCTATTGCGCCGTCTGGAGGGGTTAGGGGTCGGGGGCACCGTATTACGATGGTTCCGCTCCTACCTCTCTGGCCGGACGCAATGTGTGTTGGCAGGAGAGGAGAGGTCGACCGCGAGGCCCCTTATCTGTGGGGTCCCACAGGGGTCGATCCTCTCGCCTCTCCTGTTCAACATATATATGAAGCCGCTGGGCGAGATCATCCGTGGTTTTGGGGTGGGATATCATCTGTACGCTGATGACACTCAGCTGTACATTTCCACCCCAAACCACCCCAACGAGGCTGTTGAAGTGATGTCCCGGTGTCTGGAAGCCGTACGGGTCTGGATGGATGACAACAGGCTCAGGCTCAACCCCTCCAAGACAGAGTGGCTGTGGCTTCCGGCTTCCCGGTTCAACCAGCATATGCCATCGCTGACCATCGGAGATGATCAATTAGCCCCGGTGGAAGGGGCGCGCAATTTGGGTGTCCTCCTTGATGCCCGGCTGTCTATGGAAGATCATGTGGCAGCCGTGGCGAGGGGGGCGTTCCACCAGGTTTGCCTGGTGCGCCAATTGCGGCCCCTTTTGGACCGGGAGGCCTTGCGTACAGTCACTCACGCGCTGGTGACGTCTCGCCTGGACTACTGTAATGCTCTCTACATGGGGCTCCCCTTGAGGTGCACCCGGAGACTGCAGTTGGTCCAGAATGCAGCCGCGCGGGTAATTATGGGGAGATCGAGGTTCTCCCATATAACACCTATCCTGCGCGAGCTGCACTGGCTTCCTGTGGCCTACCGGGTGCGCTTCAAGGTACTGGTTACCACCTTCAAAGCGCTCCATGGCACAGGGCCTAGTTACCTGCGGGATCGCGTCCTGCCCCATACATCCCTGCGACCCGTCCACTCACACAGAGAGGGACTACTCCGGGTGCCGTCCTCCAGAGAGTGCCAGAGGGCAGCGCCCAGAAGTAGGGCCTTCTCTGTAGTGGGCCCCACCCTTTGGAATGACCTCCCCCCAGACATCAGGACTACAACCGACCTTCGCTCCTTCCGTATGAAGCTGAAAACCTACCTGTTTCGACTAGCTGACCTGGCATAATTCTACAACCTCTCCAGCCCTGGGCATTTTTAATTGGTAATTTTAGTTTTTAAGGGTTAATTTCACTGGGGTTTTAACTTTTTTAGGTATTGTAACTTATTTATTTATTCTTACCTCCTCTGTACGCTATATAATACTTTTGTACGTCGCCCCGAGTCCCTGTGGGGAGAGGGGGCGACTAATAAGTTCAAGTAATAAATAATAAATAATAAAATAAATAAATGGTTGAATACTGGATTTGCCAGTATTCTTGTAAAAAGTTTGAACATTGTTGGCAGACAAGTAATTGGGTGATAGTTGCTGGTTGCTGTTGTTGTTATATGACTAATACCAATGTAATGAATATTATTGTAAACATTATGATTATTATTTCCCAATATTATTTGTACCCAGACAACACACTGTTTACCTAGAAATGGAATTTTTATATGTAATAAAACTTTAAAAAATAATCTGGAAGGCCTGAAAACTCCATGCAGGCTATCCCCTAAACAAATCTATTGGGCTCAACACTTTAATCATTTCAACTTCACCCTGCATTATGTAACAAGGGGGAAGAATTTTATGGTTTAGATTTCCCCAGTACAATCTAGTCGTATAGTCACAATTTTCATTTATTGATCAAATTAACAAATTTTATAAATTCTATTCACAACCAGAATGGTCTAATTCTAAAAATAGGGGTGTTCCTAACATTTTGGAAAACTGCTGTGGTTACTATGACCTCAGGTCTGTGGTTAAGGGTTAAGAGGCAGTTTTGGTGGCCTTCCTTGAAGAAAGATATTGAAAGCTATGTGGCCAGCTGTCCAGTTTGTGCTGCGGCAAAGAGAACTCTGGTGAAACCCACAGGGCTTTTACAGATAATGGCTCACCCCGCAAGCACTGTGGAAAGAAATGTCTATGGACTTTATTGTGGAATTTCCTGAAAGTGGGGGAACACTGTTATTTGGATCATTATTGATCCTTTTTTCAAAACAGGTGCACTTGTTCCCTGCCCCAAAATTCCCTTCGCTAGCTAAAATCTTCATACAATACATATATAGGTTGCATGATGTGCCTGAGCGCATTATTTCTGATAGTGGAGTGCAATTTACATTGCAGTTTGGCTGACATTTTTGAAGCTGTTGGGAACTGCCCAGGGCTTAAGCTCCTCCCATCACCCCCAAACTAATGGGGCTTGTGAGAGAACTAACACAATCCTGGAACAGTACATCAGGTGATGTTACTAACAGTAATTAATGAACTGACCTTTTGCCTTTTGCACAGGTAGCATATAATGATTCTGTGCATAGTAGTACAGGGTTAAGGTGGCCTCCGGTCAGGACATTGTAGCTATGCCAAAGTTGCAAATCATACATACCCTCCTAAGTGAAGTGGATAGCCCAACTGCAGAACACTTGGCTAGTTGCCTGTAAGACACAGGAGGAGGCAAGTCAAGATCATAAGATACAAGCTGACAAAAAACATGTGAAGCCAAAAGATTTTAAAGTAGGTGACAGAGTCTACCTCTCCATGAAGTGCTTACAATCCATGAAGTGCTTACAATCCACCCAATGTGAAGTTCCAAGAAGATGACCTAATTAATTTACGAGCCTCGAGGCAAAGTTCAAAATAAATCCAATCATTTATTAAGATCAACATTCTGGCGTGGACTCCTATGGAGCCAAAACTGCTTTCGCTTAATTGCATTTGAACTTTACCCCTGTATCCCCACCCTTCTGTCCTGCATCATAACTCATATTCTCCAACTAGCCTGTAGACATGAGATCTGACTCCGGTCGAAGGCATGTATGGAATTTCCCTCTCTATGCCAGCCTGATAATAGTCATGGCAATGCTTTAGAAGTTGACATCCGGCTCCCCTCACTTCCCAAAAGTGACCTGTGTGACACAAAGACAATTTGAGTACACATATATAACTTAGGGATGTGTCCCTCCCCCAGGCTTGCTTGGATTTTCTGCATGGAATTTTGCTATGAGGCGATCAGCCTGGATATTCTACTTTTCATCCAAGATGCCTCCAAGAATGGGTAGCCCTTCCACTTGATTAAGTATTGGAGATGTCTCCTGTGCCACCTTGAATCGAGGATTCATTGAACTTCATAATGGATTTGGCCCCCTATGACCATAGGGCCTGGGGGTTCCCGGGGTAGTGGTTTCAGAGTGGATCCGATCACAGGTTTTAAGAGGCTACTATGAAATGCTGGGTGTATCTTCCCCAACAATCGAGGCAGTTTCAATTGCACTGTGACTGGGTTGATGATCTTTACTATGGGGAATGGTCCCATAAACTTCGGCCCCAGTTTCTTGCTAGGCAGTTTTAATCTTAAATATTGTATGGAGAGGTAAACCTTCTCTCCCACATGGAATAGCCATTGCAGAGCCCGGTGTATATCTGCCTGTTTCTTATAAGTTTGTGCCGCTTTAGCCAGAGCCCTTTTGACATTTTCCAGGTTGATTTCAGCATCGACATCCAATCAGTCAAGCTGACTGAGGAGGGGGGATCCCTTGGATACTCAGGCATTGGGACGAAGTCCATACCGCTCACTATTTTGAACAGCATGAGTCCTGGGCTACTGTGGAAAGCATTATTGTATGCGATCTCAGCAAAAGATAAAAGGTCTGCCCAATTGGACTGCTGATAGTTCACATAACACCTCAGGTATTGCTCTATCATGGCGTTCAGTCTCTCTGCTGCCCCATTGGTGCTCGGATGGAAAGCTGAACTAAGACTCTGAGATGATCCAATGGACCACAGGAATTCCCTCCAGAACGTAGCCGTGTACTGGACCCCTCTGTCTGAGATAATTCTTTGAGGTACTCCAGGCAGTCAGTAGATATGCTTCACGAACAGTTTAACCAGCTTGTGAGCAGAGGATAGTCCTCTACAGGGTATGAAGTGTGCCTGTTTGGAGGACAGATCTATTACAGTCCAAATCACTGTGTTTTCCCCACTTTTTGGCAACTCTACTACAAAGTCCATTGCGATCTCCTCCCACGGCCTTGTTGGCTCTGCTACTGTTTGCAGCAGTCCGGGGTTTTTTCCTGGTTGTCTCTTCATTGTGGTGCAGATGGTGCAACTTTTCACGTAACTATCCACATCTTTCTTTATGCCAGGGAATGATGGCGTCCACTACGTGCTCCCGTTCGCATTTGTACTGAGGTATGCGGGAGAGGGCGTCAGCTAGAAAGTTCCTCCTGCCTGAAATGTGGTTTAAGACAAAATCAAAACAGTTGAAGTATTGAGCCCATCGGACTTGTTTGGGTGATAATTTCCATGGGGTCCTAAGCGCCACCAGATTTTTGTGGTTGGTCCAGACTACGAACAGTTTCTGGCTCCCTTCCAACAGGTGCCTCCAGGTTAGCAGTGCCCATCTCACTGCGAAAGCCTCCTTTTCCTATGTGGCCCATTGTCTCTCTGTGTCTGTGAGCTTGTGGGAGGTGTAGGCGCAGGGTTGTAAGTTTCCTTAGTTGTTTCTTTGAAGTAGCACTGCTCACACTGCCACATCGCGGGTGTCTGCCTGGATCACGAAAGGTTGCTCAGGGTCAGGATGCTTCAGCACTGGCTCCTTTGCAAACATTTCTTTTAGTGACTCGAATGCCTCTTGGCAGGTTAGGTCCCATGGTAGGGGTTGTTGCGGACAAGGTTTAGTTCCTGAGCTCCCTGTCTTCAGGAGGTCTGTCAGGGGTTTGGCAATCTTTGCAAAGTAGGGGATGAATTGCCTGTAGAAGTTCGCGAACCCTAAGAAGCTTTGTAGCTGTCTGCGGGTGCGAGTGGGATGCCAGCTTAGAATGGCTTGCACTTTCGCTGGATCCATCTCTATTCCCTCATTTGACACTCGGTAACCCAGGTAGTCTAACTGTGCATGATGGAATTCGCATTTTGATACCTTGACGTGCAGGTTGGTTGCCAGAAGTTTCTCCAGTACTTGGCGGACCAGGGGTACGTGGTCGTCCATGGTTTCCATGTAGATAAGGATGTCATCTAGGTAGACGAGGACCCCCTTGTAGAGGTGCTCATGCAGCACCTCGTTTATTAACTGCATGAATACCGTTGGGGCCCCTGCAGCCCAAAAGGTATCACTTTGAATAGAAAGCTCCCTAGGGGGCAGTTGAACGCTGTTTTCCACTCATCTCCCTCTCTGATACGTACTCGGTAGTATGCTTCTCTGAGGTCTAGTTTGGGGAAGACTTTTCCCTTGGCCAGATGAGACAGCATGTCCTTCATGAGGGGGAGGCAGTATAGGTTATGTACGCACTCTCCATTTATCCCTCGAAAGTCCACACACTATCTCATGGTTCCATCTTTTTTTTCTTTGAAGAGGACTGGTGCCGCGACCCGTGGCTTGGCTGGCTCAATGAACCCCCTTGCTAGGTTTTTGACTATGTATTTGCGCATCTCTTGTATTTCCTGGGGCATCATGGCATACGGTTTGGGCTTGGGTAGTTTTGCTCCAGGGATGATTTCGATGGCACACTCTGTCTCCCACTGGGGAGGCAGGACATCGCACTCAGTCTCCCTGAATACTTCTGTGAGGTCCTGATATTCTATCGGAATCAGTTCGGCCTCTGGGGTTTTGTCGGATGTGGTTGCCAGTTGTTCTCGTGGGCTCTCTTGGGGGGTTTCCAGCATGGATGGTGCTTCTGCTTGCTGGTGTGGGAGGGGTTGGGGGCCCCTTGATATCCTAAGTTGGCGGGTACCCCCTTGCCACCAGATAGTTGGTCCCCACTTGTCTAGCCAGGAAAGTCCCAGTATGACTGCATCTGTCATTTTGGGGGCTATTATGAATCAAATTACTTCCCAGTGATCCGCTAGCTCTAGCCTCACTGGTTCAGTTAGGTGGGTGGCATAGGCTCCTCCCATTAGGAAAGGGTGAATTAATTCACTCACCATTCGGTCATTTTCTCCCTTGTCCTCGCTGTCATATGATTCAGGCGACTGGTTGTCATTGCCTGGGGTTCCATCACTTTTGCCTGGGGGGGAGGGGGCCTTTGCAGAATGGAGGGCTTTCCTGGACATGTTGGTGGTCCATTTGGGCCCTCGTTCTGGTTGTGCCCTGGGCGGTAGTTCTTGCCTTGGTTTTGGGGCGAGGGTTGGACATGCAGCTGCCATGTGGCTCATCCCCCTGCATCTGTAGCATTTCAGCAGACTTCGAAGGAGGGCTGGTCTCAGAGCCTGCTGTGGTGCTGTGATTTCAGGTCAGGTTGACCTCTCTCTTGTGTGTCTGGTTGCTTTGTCATGTCGTTGGTGCGCAGCCTGCTGTTGACTTTTGTTGCTACTCAGAACCACTCAGAGAGTTGATTTGGGATGTCACAGTATACAGTTACTTGGGCAATTTGCTTGTCTAGGCTTGTTCTGAAAAAATGCACCAGCAGCCACTCTGGTAAAGGGGGTAGCCTTCCTATAACCCTCCTAAATTCATGGATGTGCTCTTTGATGGGGTGGCCCCTCTGCTTTAGGTTGCTGAGTTCCTCTTCTGCATATGGTTCCTCCTCCACCTCCTCAAATCTGGCTTCTGGCAGGTGCAGGAAGTCATCTATGTCTTGCAGTTGGGGGGCTCTCCTCTTGTGGAGGGCTGCTAGCCATTCCCTTGCTTCTCCCTCTAGATCCTCTGCGATGGCATTCACCATGGCTCTGGGGGATGGGTAGAGATGTCCATAGCCTTCAAGGTGGATATCAGCTGAATCAAGGAATAGGGCTAGCTGGCCTGAATCTCCATCAAACTTTCCCCTGAATTGGGGTGGGTCACTCAGGCCTAATCCCCCAGCCTCCTGTCAGCCTTGGTATGCTTGCACCTGATATGGCTGGTCATCTTTTTCACCCCTAGTTCGGAGAGAGGGAGAGGGT
Organism: Natrix helvetica; assembly: GCF_964273705.1. NCBI lineage: Eukaryota > Metazoa > Chordata > Lepidosauria > Squamata > Natricidae > Natrix > Natrix helvetica. The sequence continues at coordinate 83,301,749 of NC_138554.1, read as the reverse complement.
TGCCTGCTCTTGGCAGCCTGCCTGCTGCGTGGGAGAGGCACTGGTTGCCATTTTGGGCTCCTTCTCCTTCTATTGGGAAGGGGCTGTGCTCCAGTCTGCATCTCCTCTCTTCAACAGGATCAGATGTCCCTCCCCTCTCTTTTGGATAGCATGATGGCCCCTCATCATGAAGGGTGGCTTGGTAAAAATCCTCCCTCTGTTGCTCTTTTGCACTCCCTCGGGATTCCATCTGGGGCTTTGGGAGCTTGACTTGTTTCCAGTCCCCCCTCCAGTCCCCCCTTGCCAGCTTGCTTGAGACCCTTCCCTGTATCTGGGGACTAGGACAAGGGAATTTCCACCAGTACTTATCTTCTCTTGCTTCTGCTTCTTAGAAAGGCATCACTACTTGGCATTGCCGCATACCTCCAGCTGCAATCAATCTCCTGTTGCCTGATTTTCCCTCCAAGCATCCCAAACATTGGGGGAGTGCTCAGAGAGCCTGGGCTTCAGAAAACCCAGAATTGTTTTTTAAAAAGTCAGTTTTGGGTCTCTGTGAAGTTCCCAGAAGACGACCTAATTAGTTTATGAGCCTTGAGACAAAGTTCAAAAGAAATCCAAACATTTCTTAGGATCGACATTCTGATGGGGACTCCTGTGGAGCCAAAACTGCTTTCGCTTAATTGCATTTGAACTTTACCCCTGTGTCCCCTCCCTTCTGTCCTGCATCTCATATTCTCCAACTAGGCTGTAGACATGAGATTCGACTCCGGCTGAAGGCATGCATGGAATTTCCCCCTCCATGCCAGCCTGATAATAGTCATGGCAATGCTTTAGAAGTTGACACCCAATCATCCTTGGTCCTAAATATGTGGGCCCATTCCCAATTGTTAAAACAATTAACCTAGTCACTGTACAACTGGCATTGTTCAAGAACCTCAAGTGTATTCATCCTGTATTTCACTGCAGTCTGTTTAAACCTGAAACTGTATCACCCATTCACCCTGCACCTGACACTCCTCCTGTACCCACTCTGATTGAAGGGGAGCAGCATTTTGAAGTTAAAGAAATTCTAGATTTCAGGAAACATAGAGGGAGGATCCAATATCTTATTGCCTGGAAACATTTTTCCCCTGCGCAGTCCAAATGGGTAGATGCTAAACATGTCCGTGTCCCTAAATTCTTCTAGACTTTCCATAGAAAATATCCCAACAAATCCTGACAGGATCGCTGTTTTTGGTATGATGTTTGGTGTGTATGTTTTAATTATATAAAATCTCTCTGTCTGACATGCCTCTGTTACGAGGGGCCAAATGTCATCCAGCCTGCTGCTTGCTGCCATAGAATAGGGGGAGGGAATAGGGGGAAGATTACATTGCAGCTTTGCTGCTGTTATCTCCAAGGTCAAGTCCGTTGGCTCTGGTATGCAGTTGCCTAGCTACAAGGTGGTTGGCCTATATACTGTCTTTGAAGTTGATGTGCTTGTGTGTTTTCCCTCATAGCTTGCTTGAAATTATTTTCATTCAGTTGGTTCCTAGTAAAAGTACTTTTCTCTAAATCTAGGGAGGCAAGGATTTTTCTTTCCTAGGAAATGAACAGAGGCAGCCCTGACAGTATTTGCAAAATATCAAAGGATTTATTTAAGTTAACTGGTTCCCAAATTCCTCCTAACAAAAGAAAAGTCTCCTTCATGCTGCTCCTAAGCAGTGACCTGTATAGTGAGGCAAACCAGTAAATATATATCTATAGTCACAGAAAAAAATGGGCTTGAGCAGACCCGAGCATTTTACAGCCCCCAGGCTACATTTGGCTATCATTGTCCAACCAGCATGAAGTCAATTAGAGATTAAAAATCAAATATAAGTAAGCTGTAACATATATTCTTATCAGTAGCATTTAATCAAAACCATGTAATTTATTTGCTTTTTGCAAAATATAAAATCAATATTGAACAGAATTAAGTTCAGCCTATTGGTTCATCCTTCCATAACAGTCCACATTTGTCACATGGCCCCACACAAAAATTAATTGTCCACCCTTGGCTAGAGGATAGGCTTCCTTGATGATGCTTGAACTTGGGCACAGACAACTACATAAGCAGGAGCTACTTTGTGATTTATGAGATATACAATAACTTTAATATAATGGATGACCTGGGGCATGGCACAGAGATAACACAGGCAGCTGGAAGTTCAAACCACCCCTTTATTGCTCCAAATTTATCCAAACACTCCCATGATTCTGGCAAATCCCAGAGCAAAGTGATGAACCCCCCCCCCCCCACACACACACCTCAAACAGCCTCTGGCTGCAAATAATTCAATCCAGCACAGTGTACACCAAGGCTGCACAGCAATAAATCCAGCAGGGCAAATAAAGGAATTCAGAAAGCAAAGGATCCAGTTAATTAGTCCATAAAGCTAAAACGAATGCAAGGACTCTTGGAAAGTTTATGCCCCTCCCCACAGTGTCTCATTAGGTCTCATTCTCTGGGTGTGCCTTGTGAAGATGGGCAGGGCACTCTTCTGAATAGTCTGCACTATTCTTGCCTTCTCTTCACTCTCTGTGTTCTCAGATCAGGAGGGAGTGGTCCTTACTCATTGCCTGAGCTCTGTCTCTCATATTCATCCTGCCCTTGTTCCTCCCTGTCTACAAACTGTTCTAATCCTGAGAAGCCCTGGCCTGTGTGCCCTGCCCTTCTCCATTTTCCTCTGAAGCCAACAAAGCCACCCTCTCAATCTCTGTCAGCTCCGGTTCCAGCTTGTCTTCCCCCGCAGATTCAGGCTCCAATGGGGGCATGACATATAACTTGGTTTATATCATGTGTTGAGACTCCTGATGATTGACTGGACTCTCCCTGCAGTTTTCTCAGCAATATTTTTAGAAGAGTTTTTTTTTACTTTGTCTTCTTTATAGAACTGTGAGAGAGGGACCAGCCCAAGGTCACCTATTTAGCTTTCTGCCTAAATCACAACTAGAACTCGGTTTCTTGGTTTATAGCTTGATGCCTTAACCACGACACCGAAATGGCTCTCCATATCATTTATATATCCTGTTATCATTGTTTTTGAACTCATCCTTCAATGTTGGCAATGATATTCAAAACAATATTTGGAGGTTCATGGATCTAAAATTTGGCCTTAATGAATCTTTAATTAATCTGTGAATATGAATGGCCTTAACATTATTCAGTTAAGATCTGATAACTTTAACTTTATTATGTCAGCCGGATTTCCAGCATGAGTTTTTCCCTTTGATGCTTGCTTGCTTGTTTTGGCTGCCATAGTAACGGGGGGGGGCATGGCATTGGGCTTTGGTAAGTGAGATGGTGGGAAGAAGGCCATGTGAATAAAAAGGGAGGTTTGCTCTCACAAATTACTGAGCTGCTGAATGGAGTTGTTTACATCCTGTCCAGGCCAACCATCCTGGAAACCCAGATGAATGAAAACATCCATCTGAAGACATGCCTCACATGCCACTATATGGGATGGGGATTGGACATTCAGCCTGGATCCCTGGGGGGAGGGATATGGAGAAACTTTCAATATGTAACTTTCACATCTTTTGGCTCAGATCTTGCTTTTCTTTCACTGCTATCATTTCAAACTCAGTAAAATTACCTCTTCTCTACTTTAATGGAGTCAGGGGGTTTCTTTCTTGGGTTTTGAATGGAGTAAGACCTGACAATAAGCAACATTGGCTGCTTTATCAGCCAACGCAGTGACCTACTGAGAGGGCTGAGCACACAATGTCAACCCACAGGAGTGACCAGGAAAACTGGGAAGTTGTGGGGTCAACCTCCCCTCAGTCACATCGCTGCCAGGAGAAGATAGACTGACTGGAGGAGTTGCAGTTTTTTTAAATAAAAAGTTTTTTTCATTTTTTCATTTTCATAACAAATAACCACATGTACACTGTTACATAACCAATATTATTTTAAATTATTAAATATTAACATCAATTTATCTTACCATCAACCCCCAAGAACGCTCTTCTGCTCTCCATATACCATATTTGTATCCTATCCATCACTTTCTTCTCCCTCTCTTCTCCTCCTCCCTACCTTCTTTATTCCCTCTGTCATCCTTCTCTTCTCTACTTCCCCTTCCTCTCTCCTTCTCTTCTCTTTCCTTTCCACTCCTTCTTTCTCTCCTTCTCTTCCCCCCTCCTAACCCTCTCTTCTTCCCTTACCTCTCTTGTCTCTTCCACACTCTTCATCTCATTTACTTGATGTATTTCAGCCCCTGAGCAAGCTCCATTTTATGTTGATGGTATTTATAATTTCATTTCAATAAACAATTTTAATTTTAACATATATCCTCTTCATTTTTTTGAAAGGAAAAAAAAATACATATATAGCAATTATATTTTTACTCCCCCCCCCCAATTTATTTTTGGCCAGAATGTGGACCTGGTTACAATTCCCAGCTATTAGCATCATAGTATTGTATAGTTATACATCATTACACCCCCCGAATTTTTAGTTCTGTCTTTATAATCTCAATAATTTTCCATTATAAGTATATTTCATGTCCTCCCTCCATTTTTCCATATCTTAATTTAGCTTACATTTAATTGTCTTTAAATCACAATCCTTTCTGTTCAATGTTCATTACAATTCCATTGGTCTGCTATGTAAAATAACAAGCAATACACACCTCACTTTGTTCATCTTCTTAAGAATTCTATATGTATCCATATTTCATATATTTTAACCTATATTTAATTATCTTTCCATTATCGTATTCAATCAATTGGCAACTCAGTTTAATTATCGTGTAAAAGAATAAATCATATACCTCTACTTTATATTCTCCACATAACAATTTCTAAATATATTTCTTCCTAGTAAGTTTTTAAAACTGCTTTTTAAAATAATAATCCTTGCTGTTCAATATTCATTCCAATTAGGAAGGAGGAACCAATGTTGCGACGAAACAACATGCTGTCTCAACTGTCCGAGACCGCCGTTGATACTTTTACCGCTGCATATGGACCTAAACCATCCCGTAGAGATGGTGAACAGGGAGACAAATCCTTGCTGGTCTCAGGGACATTGCAAAGTCCCTGATTGACCCAAGGGAAGCTTTCCAAGCCGGCGGTAAACCGACAGCCCCAGGCTGACGAAGTCAGAGACGGCTCCGGAAAGAAGAAAGTAAAAGTGAGTCCATCTGGTGAAGTTTTTTCTTTGCGAATGACTGCCCAAATAAACTTTTAAAAAAAGATAAATTAGTCCCTTAGGTAAAAGAATAAAGCGGCAAAATTTATCTTTATTGGACTGCCTTAGAAAGTTTTTTTCCTTTTTTTCTAATGATGTTTTGTGGATTGAAGTGATTGTAACATCTCCTGTTTCTCCTCTTAAGTGAATGAATTGTATTTTTTTTTCTCCTACTCTTTGCTACCTTATTTTTTGGCTTGAACTAAAACCTTTTTTTTATTCTAACAATTTTTTCTACTATTTCTTATTAAATTCCATTAAGGACATTTAAAGACTTGTTTTTCATAAGTTTGAGACAAATAGTAGAAAGTTGAATCTGCTACTCGGAAGTCAGAATTTGGTTTTTGGTTTTTTTAAAACAAAGTATCCTTTGTTCTCTCTTCTTGGATTTCACTGACTTTGTAACTGAAGGGTTTGCAACTTGTTTATAGAAACTGATAAAGAGCCATGGGCACGGATTGTTTTCACAGGTGCCTTTGTAAAATATCTTGTCAAGGGAAGGAAAAGAAAAGAAAAAGACAGATCCCTTCCTTTTAAAAAAAAATTTAATTTTCTTTTTTTTATTAAAATTTTTAAAATAAATGTTATAATTATCACCCCCCTTACCCTTCCCTCTTCCCACCCTCCCACCCCGACCTCCCAGAGCAAATACAGGGTATAAACATTTAACAATCATATGCTAACATAAGCTAACTAATTTTAACATGTTACTATTTTTGTATTTTAACTCCCCCTTTATTAAGCTAACTTTGAATAAATTGTAACATTCCTTATGCCTTCATTCATAAGCTAACTGAAATTTTTTAGTCCGGTATTTGTTTTGAATACAGTCAGTCCATCTTTTCCAGTCCAGCTTGTACTTCTCATCTGAGTGGTCCTTCAGATACACTGAAATTTTGGCCATCTCTGCTAAGTTTACTACTTTTAACGTCCATTCTTCGATAGTGGGCAACTCTTCCTTCTTCCAGTATTGTGCCACTAACAATCTTGTTGCCGTCGTTAGGTTCAAGATCAAATTAGTCTCTATAACAGTACAATCTGAAACTATGCCTAACAAAAAGAACTCTTTTTCAAAATATTTAACTTTTTTACAAGTCCACCAAATATGGTAGTACGTGGCACCAACACAGTCACATCTCCAACATTTAGATTGTAGATTCGGATACATACAGGCTAGCATTGTTGGATCTAAATGCCATCTGTACAGCATCTTGTAGAAATTCTCTCTCAAGTTCTGAGCTTGTGTAAACTTTACATTTCTTACCCAAATCTCTTCCCATGTTTCCATCACTATTGGCTCTTCAAAATTTTGTGCCCATTTTATCATACAATCTTTAACTAATTGTGTTTTTGAGTCTATTTCTATCAATACATTATTCAACCTTTTTATGTGCATTTGACCCTTGTCCCTGATTTGTTTTATCGTTATCCTCATTTTGGATAATACCAGATTTCTGGTCTTTTTTCCATCTAGCCTGTAACTGACCATACTGAAACCAGGTTTGAATTACCCTTTTGTCTCTTAATGCATTCAAAGATTTTAACTGTAGTGCACCTCTATCCATATTAAGGAGTTCTGCATATGTAGTTACATCTTGTTTTTGTTCTATACTTATGTTCTTTATAGCGTGTCTAGGCACCCCCCACATGGGTGTCTTGTCATTTAGCCTATATTGATATTTTTTCCAGACATGCAGTAGGGCATTCCTTAAAATATGACTTTTAAAGATCTTGTCGGCCTTCTTGTCATATATTAAATAAGCATTCCAGCCATATACCAAATCATAACCCTCAATATTCAATATTCTATCCTCTGTTAGGTTAATCCAATCACTGATTGTTGTTAAAACTGCTGCTTCATAGTATAATTTTAAGTTGGGCATTTTAAAGCCTCCTCTTTCATGTATGTCTTGCATTATTTTAAGTTTTATTCTCGGTTTCTTTCCTGCCCAAACAAAATTGTTAATACCTTTCTGTGCTTAAGTCAACTTAAAATAAATATATTTATATACATAAAAGAGACTTTGAAGGCTAGAGTGGCAGTGGATATTAGACTCTTTTTTATTTTTTCCTCTTTTTTTCTTGGAAACATGTAACAATATACAGATGAGGAAACCTTAAGTTTTCAAGGTATTTTGGCTGGAATTCAAAATATATTGGAAGGATTTGGGAGATTTGAGAGGAAGTTGGATACACTATTGTTTCCTACAACAAAAGATGATGGGGTTGGAGCCCCAAAAATTAAAGAAGAGAATGAAGATATAGAAGATAAAGATAAGATAACAGATGAATTTACTAATGGAGCAAACATGGGTGAAAGTGGAAAGAAGGGAATATGGAAAAGCGAATTTGACAATCTGGAGCTCTATCCCTCTTTTCAAGATGTAGGAGAAAAAAAAGGCTGATGATGATGGAGATAAGAAGAGAAACCATTTCAGAAATATGTCTGATAACCAAATATATGCTAATTTCAATACTAGTTCAAGGGCAACGAGATTATCTGAGAGATCTTTTAAGCAATAAAGTGCGGAAAGAAGTTTATAAAAACCTTGTAAAGGAGCTAATAAGAGAATTGACACAACAGCTGACAAAAGAGATAAGACTGTTTTCTTACTGGAAAGATACAGGTTGATAATGAATGTTGATGATAAAAAATTTAGTTAATTTTTGGTGATTAACAAGTAGGAACTTTAGTATTTTATAGATTTTTTAGATTGTTCTTAAATGTTTATTAATTCATTATGATAATAATAATGAAATAATCTCGTATATAATAAACTAGTAAAAGCAACTTGGATATATATTGCAAATTGGGATCTGGGAAAAAGACATAAATTTTATTAATAAATTTTTGTTTAGACTTTGTTATAAAGATGTAATCTTTTTGGGTCTGATGAGAGAAGATGTGAAATACATAGTAAATAATTTTAAGCTAACTACAATAATAACAAGGAAATGTTAATGGATAATGTAATTCATTATGAAAATAATAATGAAATAATAATTTTAACTAGTAAAAGCAACTTGGATATAAATTGCAAATTGGGACCTGGGAAAAAGAGTTATAAATTTTATTAACAAATTTTTGTTTAGATTTTGTTATAAAAATGTAATCATTTTTGGGCCTGATGAGAGGAGATGTGATATAAATAGTAAATATTTTTTAGCTAACCACAACAATAACAAGGAAATGTTAATGGATAATGTTCAATGATATCTACATGTGCTGGTATTGGTAAAAGCAATTAGATACAAGCTTTAAATAATGACTTGGGGGGAAAAGGGGGGGGGGAATGCTTAGATATTTTATCAATTGATTTCTTTTTCAGAATATGTTATAAAGGTGTGATGTTATTGGAGGTTTATTGAGATTGCTAATGAATGCCAGTAGGTGATTGTGTCTTTAAATACAAATGATTTCAGATAAAAGCACATTTAAATAATTTTAGTTAAATGAGAATGGTAGTACATTGATAGTAAAATGCATAAAGATTTTTGATTTAAAATGTACAATTCAATATGAATGAAGTATAAGTAATGATTGTGATAGAAACGCACGAAATCCATTTGTAACCAATCAACACACTTTCTACAAGATGTAATGAAGGATGATTCTTTTTTTGTGTTTTTGTTTAATTAAAACAATTAAAAAATTTCAAAAAAAATATTCATTACAATTCTGTTGGTCTACTTGAGTTAGCAATTCAATTTAATTGTCATGTAAAAGAGTAAATCACATACCTCAACTTTATATTCTCCACATAACAATTTCTAAATATCTGATTTTTTCCTAGTAAGTATTTTGTCTCAATTCTCTATTCCTGTCCTTTTCTTTGTTGGGACATATTTCCTGTCAGGCCTGTAGTTATGTTCCTTTTAGATCTTTGGCCTGCCACACTTTCTATTATTTCACTATGCTGTTTCATTAGTGTAGAAATTGGGAGGGGGGAATAGAAAGGAGTAGAGTTGTGGAATATGTTGTTGTCATTCCTGTCAGGCCTGTAGTTATGTTCTTTTTAGGATCTTTGGCCTGCCACATTTTTTATTAATTTCCTATGCTGTTTCATTAGTATAGTAGTTGGGAGGGGGGAATAGAAAGGAGTAGGATTGTGGAATGTATGTTGTCATTCTTTTATAGAAGCCAAGGTCATCTTTTGTCTCCGCACCTCGACACCTGACCAGAAGCAGAGGGGTGTAGATACCAGCATGGAAGATGATGATTGGAACATGTGATGGATTATGGGGTGTGGGGATAGATCATGAACTTTCAACTGGATGGAATTCCAAGAAGAAAATCAGTGTTGGAATTCCTTAGACGTGCTAACTTGCCTGTAAATGGGAACTTTAAGGATGATTCTGCCTTGGACAATGATTTATTTCATACATGGTATTTGGAACACTAACAATTCCTTTATAGAAGCCAAAGTCATCTTTTGTCTCTGCACCTCTGCACCTGACCAGAACCAGCTGGGTGGAGATGCCAGCGTGGCCAAGGAAGATTGGACCATGTGATGGATTTATGGGTGTGGGGAAAAGATCATGAACTTTCAGCTGGGTGGAATCCCAGGAAGTTTTCAAATTTGGGATTCCACAGTTTGTTGCCAACATGTCTGTCTTATTAAATTGGAACTTTAAGGATAGCTCTGCCTTGAACTCTGATTTAATTTGCATGATATTTGGAATGCTGACATTATCCCAAATCTCTCTTTAAAATAAATCACCAGCACCCCGGCACAGGGGCTGGTGAGGGGTGCTGATTTCCCAACACTGACCGGGTCAGCGTAAAATATCACCAAACAATTATGAGAAAGCCTTTTGAGATAAGAAGCTAAGATGAGACACTTCTCTACATCTCTCCCAAGCAGCAAAGTAATTTCTGGGAGAGAAAATTTTCAGATAAATGCATCTGGGAAGATACACGCACAGCCGGAGGGGGATAGCTGGAGGGGGCTCCCGGACCAACTTTTTCAGCCAAACGTGAGTCAATCTTTCCCCCCATTCACTATTTTTAAATTTATTTTTATTTTATTAAATTTATAGACCACCCCCTCTCCCTGAAGGGACTCGGGGCGGTGTACAGACACCACATTAAAACATAATATAAAATAGATACACTTAAAAACCAATTAAACTATAAGGCTGTACAGGGTAATAAAAGTTAAAAATTAGCTTAAAACAACCCCAAAAATTTAAAAGTACAGAACTGAGGGACTAGATCGGGATTAGGCTGCAATGGACTGGAAGACTGGAGTGGAGATAATTACTCCTTCCAAACAACGATAAATGAAATGAGCCATTACCCTGTAACTGAGTTGAAGACAGATTTCCTATCAAAATGAGAAGTTCAACCCAGCCAGCAAGAAGAGATTTGGCCAGCATCTTTCACTTGCCAGCCACCGGAAATTGGGCTGCAGCTTGTGAATGAAGCACCATCAAATTGGGCTTTCTTCCCAGCACATGGATGGCAGAGGTGCCACTGGGCAACATGGGAAAAGCCTCCAAGCCAACAGAGGGACCTTGGCCCATAACACCCCCCCCCCCGCCAGCCATTAATGTTTGAATTGCAACCTATGAATCAAGCAACCCCAGGTCATGGATGGGAGAGATGCCAATGGGCACCTGCTCTCTCTCAGCAAATGGCACCATGGCAGATAACTGGGTAGTGGCCAAACCAGAGATTGACCAACCCACTGGTTCTAGTCTCACCTGCAATGCCCCAACAGGTTCTTACCTGAGCTTCCTACAGAGAAGAGTTCTCAACAGTAGAAGAAGAGGTGAATGAGGGGATTACTGCAGGATGGGTAGCAGAACAATGTGATGAGGCAGTTCCTTTTTTTTCCACATGTTTTTTTATTTTTAAACATAAAAGACAACATTAAAAAATTTTCATGCATTACATACAGCATGTCGTTTGGTTACAAGTGTTTTTGCATCCGTATTTTCAATTACATATACAATCACAATTTTTCCATCCAATATAGCCAAAAACCTCACTTTCATTGTACAGCATATGTTTAATTACGATTAATATTTCTTTCTTTTCAATAAGCTTAATTCTCTTACATTCTTGATTGTCTGCTTAACAGCAACATACCTTTATGCCATCATTGTCTCATTTTAAATATTTTTACGGTATAGAAGAATTTACCAAATGTTTATGTTTATATATCTTTCACTACTTTCAACAGGATATCTTTATGGTATGCACTTAGAGTTATATATTATATTACCAATCTTCTATCAAATGTACATTGGTTCATTTATTATCTTTATCCTTCATTTTATAACAAAAAAATCTAAATTATTCATATATATGTCAATGTTTCATTGTATTATTGTTAGTCTAACAAGATTATTATGTTTTAGCTTTTCTCCTTCAATTAAAACATTGTATCATTATTAGTTTATTTAACAACATTTATTGTATTCTCACTTTTCTCCTTCAATTAAAACATAAATAAAACATTTTTCATGTCCAGGTTTTTTTCCTGCCACTGATAAAACAAATCCCATATCTTATAAAATTGCTCGTCTTCTTGTTCTCTAATTTCAAATGTCAATTTGCTCATTTCAGCGCATTCCATTATCTTTCGAATAACTTCTTCCTGTTTTGGTATCATTTCGTGTTTCCAGTTTTTCCAGTTTTTTGTAAATACAATCCTAGCTGCTGTTAAAACATTTAGAATCAAATAGTTTAAGTCTTTGTTGTAAATTTCTGGTATAATTCCCAGTAAAAAGATCTCTGGTTTGAGGTCTATGTGTTTATGTATCATTTTCTCCAATCACATGTGGATTTTAGTCCAGCATCTTTTAGCTTCAATAAAAGTCCACTACATGTAGTAGTATGAATCCGGTATCTGATGACATTTCCAACACTTTTCTGATTTATTCTTGGACATTCTTGCAATTCTCGTTGGGGATAGATGCGACCCGTAAAACATCTTATACAAATTTTCTCTATATGCAGTTGACATTGTCATTTTATAATTTTGAGACCACAGTTTCTGCCATTTTTCTAAGTCTATCCCAAACCCAAAGTTTTCCCCCCAAGCTATCATAGTTTCTTTAACTTGTTCCTCTTGTAATTTAGTCTCTAATAAATATCCATATAGTTTTTAAATTACTTTTTCATCAGTACTAATTAAAATTTTATCTAACTCAGTCATTTCATTATAAAGACCTATTGATTTTCTATCTTCATTATATCTAGATTGTATCTGTAAGTATGAATACCAATTCATTTCTATTCCTTCTTGTTTCAACTCTTGAATAGATTTGAGTGCACCCTCTGTATTCAATATTTCAACATATCTTACTGTTTGTTCCTTTTTATATATTATTGGATATGAAAATGCTTCAATAGTTGATATCCAGGCTGGAGTTTTTAAGTAGTAGTACCCACATCAGGTTTGCTGCTTGATAATATAACTCTCAGTCAGGTAGGCCCAGTCCTCCTCTTCTTCTAGCATCTTGTAGCAATTTAAGTTTTATTCTTGCTTTTTTCCCTTGCCAAATAAACTTCAAGACTATTTTATTTAGGTCTTCAAAGAAGTCCTTGCCTAATCTAATTGGAATTGTCTGGAACAGATATAAAATATAAAATTCTAGGTAAAATGTTCATTTTAATTGTAGATATTCTTCCTAACATTGATAGTTGCAGATTTTGCCATTTCATCAAATCAGTCGCAATTTGTTGTTTTAATCTAATATAATTATCCACCTTAAGAGTGCCACATCTAGTTGATAAGTATATCCCCAAATATTTAATCTTACTTGTAGTTTGAATCTGCAAAGCTTCTTCCAACTCTTTCTTTTGTCTTAATCTTTGTTTTGTCTTTATTTATTTTCAAGCCTGCTACTTTTCCATACTCCTCTATTCTTTCCAACAATTTGGGTGCTGTCTCAAATGGGTCTTCAAGAATAAATATCAAATCATCTGCAAATGCTTGTAGCTTGTATTATTCTTTTTTAATTTTCATTCCTTTTATTTCTTCTTCTTCTCTAATCTTTCTATTTAAGACTTCTAATGTTAAGACAAAATGTAATGGTAATAATGGGCAACCTTGTCTCGTACCTTTCTTTATTTCAATAGAATCTGTCAATTCTCCATTTGCCATTATCTTTGTGGTTTGTTTATGATATACCATTTGTATAGTTTGGATAAATTTCTTACCAAAATTCATCTGTTCCAATTGTAAAAACATGAATTGCCAATTCACGTTGTCAAAAACCTTCTGTGCATCAAGAAACATCAAAGCTCTTTGTTTTTCAGGATGGGCCTCGTAGTATTCCAAAGTATTCAAAATCATTCTCATATTATCTTTAATTTGTCTCTTTGGTAAAAAAAAACATTTTGATCAGAGTGGATAAAGCTATTTAAATACTTTTTGAGTCTCTCTGCTAGTATAGATGCAAATAACTTGTAATCTGAATTTAATAAAGATATTGGTCTATAGTTATGGGTTTGTGTTAGATCTGTCTCCTCTTTGGGTTGCAATGCAATATATGCTTCTGACCATGATTTAGGTATTCTGCTCTCTGATATCACTTCATTCATAACTTCTAAAAGAGGGAGAGACAAGATTTCTTCAAATGTTTTGTAGAATTCCACTGGTAATTTGTCTGGACGTGGGGCTTTTCCATTATTTTGTTTTTTGAGTGCTTCCATTAGCTCCATCATTGTTATTTTACTTTCCAACATTATTCTAGTTTCATCTGGTATCTGGGGAAGATTAGCATCTTGTAAATATTTTTTAATTCCCCCCTCTTCCATTTTCTCTTGTTGATACAACTTAGCATAGTAGTCTTGTATAATTTTCTTTTTCTCAGCATTTCCATAATGAATTTGTCCTTGGTCATCTCTTAATTGGAATATTTTCTTTGCCTCTCTCTCTTTTATCAATTTATATGCCAACCATCTGCCTGGTTTATTTGCATTTTCAAAATAATTTTGTTTAGTGCCTCTGATTTTTTGTGCCAGTTCTTCCTTTTCCAGTAGATCTATTTTATGTTTGAATATATCCATTTTTATTTTAACATCTTTTTTTTGTGGTGATCTCTGTAACTCTTTTTCAAGTTTTTTATAGTCATTGTCTAGAGGTTTATGTGTTTGTCTTTTCTTTAAGTTTCTCTTCCTTGTATAGTCTATTATCAGGCCTCTAATAACAGCCTTCATTGTGTCCCAAAGGTTCTGCATTGATGTATCTTCTTTTCTATTTTCTTTAAAGAAAAAAGCCAATTCTTTTTCCATTTTCTGTATAAAATCTTTTTCTTTCAATATGATATTATTTAATGTCCATCTAGATCTTATCCTTTGGCCTTTCCATTTAATTATAATTGGATTATGATCCGCCCATGTGCTTGCTTCAATCTCTTCTCTCTGTTGTTCTTCCTCCTTCCTACTACTTTCTCTCTGTTCTCCTTCTGTTATTCTCTGTTGTCGTTCTTCCTGGCTTCTATATTCCATCTCCTCTTTACTGCTCTGTTCCTCTTCCGGGCCTACTAGTTGCTCATATAAATTCTGTGCCTTCTTCAGATTGTCAACTTTAATCCTTTTCTCCTGCCATGTTACCAGCATCCCTTCAGGTACCTACCATCTAAATAGTATATCTCATTTAATCAATTGTTTTGCCAGGAATTGATATTCTCTCCTTTGCTCACTCACTCTTCGCCTGATTTGTTTCAGGATTTGTATCTCTTTCCCTTTGTTCATCGGCTCATCTCTTGTTATTTTATAAATTATATCTCTTACTTTTTTCCTCACGAATATGATGTGTACTTCTCTCGGCAATCGGTGTTTTCTGGCATAATTGGTGCTTACTCTGTATATATCGTCCAACTCATTTAGAATCTCATATCTGTCTCTTTTTAACATCTCTGCTATTAATCCTGACATTATCATTGGTAAATCTTCCTCTTTTGTCTCTGTTACATTCTGGAATCGAAGGTAAAATGCTGCATGGTCCATTTTCAGGTGGATGAGAGAGTCTTCTAAGTTTTTGCTTGATGTTTTCATCTGCTGTTCAACTAAGTTTAGTTTCTTCTCTGTTTGTTCTGTTCTTTTTTCTACTGCTTTTATTGACTGTTCATTTTTTCCCAGTGTTTTTTGTATAATTCCCATTTTGTCCTCTAATTTCTGTATGTCATTTTAAACTTCATTTTTTCATTTCACTCATCTCTATTTTCATTTCATTCATATCCATTTTCAATTTACTATGGTTTTTAGCTACTGCCTCTTTTTTTTAAAAAAAAAAAGAATTTTATTGGTTTTTTTAACATTTATAAGGGAAAAGGTAAATGGAAAGGTATACAAATTTTGGCAGTTGCAAAGTGTGGCAGGCGCCCCCCTCCCTCCAAACTCATAGAGTACATCTGAGTATAAAACATTAATACATAATCATATATAATCAGCATATTAATTCTGTTAATATTTTCAATCAGTTTATACATTGTAGTATATGATCCACATATAATTCCATTACTACTTTCGGTCATTTTATAACAATGAGATTTTCTTATTCATTTTTGTGATCTGAGCTTTCTTGGTATTGCCCCTTCTCCCCCCGCTGGCAGAGCTCCGGCCCCTCCCGTGTCCTGCATATCCGTTGTAGGATCTTCTGTTTTTTCTAAGTTTGTTTTGTTTTTTTCCATAAAGGCCTGTGCCTCTATGGGTGTGTTAATTCTAATTCTTGTCTCCTCCCAGAATATCAGCATACCTTCAGGCATCAACCATCTAAACCACACCCCCTTCTGGTATAATTTATTCGCCAATTGCGAATAATTTTTCCTTTTTTCCCTAATTTTCTTGGGGATCTGCTTCAGGATGGTTATTTCCCTGTCATGGTATGTCAGTGCCTGCCCCCTTTGAGCACCCAGAATTTTGTCTCTTGTGCTTTTTCTAAGAAATTTAATATGGACCTCCCTGGGTACATTGTGTGTTCTGGCATAAGCTGAGTTCACTCTGTAAACCAGATCTATCTCCCATTCCATCTGTTGTTTTTCTTTGTGTATGTATTCAGCCAAAATGTTAGTCATAATGTCCCTTATATTTTCCCCATCTGCTTCTATGACATTTTGAAATCTAAGATAAAAGGACATTCTCTCAAATTCTGTTTTCATTTGCTGGGTATCAAGTTCCTTGTTTCCCTTCTGCACCGCTTCTACCCCCCCCTCACCTCCGCCACCCCACCCTCCACAAGGTCTAGTCTCTGTGAGTTCTTATAGATTTGGACTTGATTCTCTTTAATTTCTTCCTTCATTTCCTTTAATTGTTTCTTAATTTCTTCCTGGCCCTGTATAAGTTGCTGAAGCATTTGTTGCAAATCCATCTCTGTACTCTTAGGTTGCATCAGGTCTGTGATCTTTGATTGTGTGGCAGGACTGGATGTTGCAGATGTCGGGGCAGAAGTAGCAAAGCCAGGTTTTCCAGGGGGTGGTCTTTTAGGAGACATAGTTTATAAAGTAAAGAGATCAGTCAGTATGGAGAATGGACAGCTGGAGAAGCAGAGCAGCCAGATGGGTCCAGGAGGCAGAAGATCCAAGCAGAAGAGAATTTCTCTAGTCAGTCTGGCAATAGAGAAAAATTTTCCCCCCAGAGAGTTCAAAGAATAACAATCCACAAGAGATTCTTCTGGGTGGCACGGAGACAAAGACCGGAAGCCTGAATTTTAAAGGTGGAGTCAGGTTTCACAGTTCATGAAGACAACGGAAGTGTGCCATCTTGCCCTGCCAGCTTTGGGCACAGAGGCATAACAAAGTTTTAAAAAGTTCCCAAAGTCCTCAGATCATCAATATGTTATGGAGCTAGATTCAATGAAAAATCACTTTTGCAGGGGTGAGGCATCATTGGTTGGCTCTCCCCCCTCCTCCTTCCCCTGGGGCTGAGAGCAAAATTGTTCCAAGCCACTTGTCCAAGGGGGGGGGAAATCCCCCTCCCTCCAGCCGCGCCTCCAAAGAAATCCGAAAGTTAAAGTTTTAAAATGCTGAAAGGTCCATCAAGTCAAGAAAGGGAATGAAGGGGGGAAGTGCCTCACCACACCGCCGCTGCTTCCTTCTATTTTTTCATGTCCGATCAGCCTGTTGCGAAGACACGAAGCGCCCTCCGAAACTGTTCCCCAATGCCTAGAGTGAAGCGGGGGGCCCCCCACCAGCCGCCGCCGATGCCAGGATCCCCGCAAAGCCGCTCCTCCGGCAGGATGCCTCTCCGGGGCGTCCTGTGCCCCCCAAGGAGTGGGGAAGCCCACCGGGGAGCCGGAGCGGGCAAAGGACTTGCCCGTCACCGTCAGCCGCCGGAACCGGAAGTCCGGTTTTTAGCTACTGCCTCTTGAAGCTTAATCATAGTTTCTTGGATAGTTAGCAATGCTGTCTGCACATTTTTGATATTTGATCCAGAGTTTGGTTTTTCCAATGTAGTCATTTCTTCTGTTGACCTTTGGGATGCTGGAGAAGCAGTCAATACCTTTGTTACTGGATTTGTTGCTGGGTTTACAATTGTCTATTTCCCGGTTCTCAGTGCTGTTGTGATATCTGCCATCTCTTTTAAAGTTTTATCTTGTTCTTTTAGTATCTTATATATGTTATCCCAAACTAGCATCCAATATCTTTCCCCTTTTCCCACTTTTTAAATGATCCCTTAATTTAACTTGTTCTATCTATATTAATATACAAACAGTAGTCTTAAGCAGTATAAGCAACTTAAATAATATCTATAAGTTATTCAATAATAACTGGAAATAGTAAAGAAGTAAACAAACAGAGAGGGAAAGACAGAGAGAGAAAGCCTCAGTGCTCATTCATATTAATTAATAGTACTATATCTTAAAGGTACGATTATTTCATTACATCCTTAGTATGATTACTGGAATTTAACTCAGATAGGTATTTATAACATAGCCATATATAATATATAGAATATCCAAAAGCTTTCCACTTACTTGTTTATGAATACAAATATTGATTTGAGTACTTATTTATAGGTATTATAATATTATATATTACATATAGATATTGTATATAATTGTAACTTACTTCACTAAACTATTAATGCAGTCAGTTCATTCAACACTTTTTCTTTAAGTTCTGGGTTGAGTTACTTTTTTTCCAGTCTTTGCAAAATTGTCCACGTTCTTCTGTTCTAAATGGTTCTAAATAATTTCAGCACAGCTGTTGCATCAGCCTCTTCCCCTTCCGTTTCATTGTTCTCTTCTCTTCTTAACTACTGTCTGTCAACTGCTGCTCTTAAGCATACCACAGTTCTCCAAGTCCTCCCTCTTACTCGATTTCTTTCCACTACTTGAGTCTGTATGACTTAGAGTCAGTTCATACTCTTTCTTGTTGTCTCCCCTCTGATCGCTCACTTACTCCAATTAGTTCTTCGGGCCAGTCTTTGCCTCTAAAAATCTGCCGCTCTCACTTCTCCAAGTGGCCTCTTGGTTATAGGGCTCTCTCATCCGATCTCTGGAGACTCACTGCTTTGCCCGTTCTCCTCTGTGATCTTTCATTAATTATTTCTAATATAATCCAATAACATTACCCCTTTATAGCATGTTCTAAGTAAAAATTAATTATGCTTGATAACAAGGTTTGTAATCCTCCTTTCCAAATCGCTGTTTACAATTTATATCCCAATTCCTTTTATTAAACCAGTACATATATATTGTTAACTATATACCTTGTCATTTCATTATCATTGTTATAGTTATTATTTATTAACAGAAATTCATTTGCTAATTATATCAAATTTCCTTTCATCAAACCAACACATGTATGACGTCACTTCCGGGATCGGACGATGACGGATGCGTTTGTCCACTGCTCGTCTCCCCGGTGGGTACCTTAGGGGACACAGGAGTCCTTGTAGGGGGGTCCTGCCGAAGGGCGGCCAGCCGAGGCACCTCGCATGTGGCGGCAGCCAGCTGGGGTGCTTTTCGGCTTTGCCTAGGAGCTGGGGAGTGGAGGGGGGGTGAGAGACAGCTTCGTGCTGCCCGCCCTCTCATCGGATGGCTCCGGAGGTTAAAAGAAGAGTCGGAAAAGTGCAGCTGGAGACTGAAGGTGGGGATCCTGACCGGCGCTCTTGGAGGATTTAGGAGAAAAGCAACAGTCACTTTGTGAGTTTTTTGTGTTTCTGTTCTTGAAGAGAGATTAGAGAGGGGGGGTTTACCATTCCCCCCCCTCGGACTAAGCAGCTTTGAAAATGGACCCTCGGGAAGAGAGAGGTTAAAAGACTGATTTGTTTGACTTTTAATTGAAAATGACTTTCACAATTGCTGGAAATGACTCTAAACTGTTGCTTTAAAATAAAAAACTTTCAGTAACTTCTTTCCCTGCGAAAGGGAGGGCCAAGATGGCGCTCGCCCCTCTTTCTTTGTTTTTATGCAAATGAAGTCTGTCCTTTGAAGCTACTCCCAAAGAGAGAATAAAGAAAAGTGGATTGTTTGTTTACTCTCCCAAAGGGAAACTGGGACCTCCTCCTGTGTGTGGATCTTCTGATCTTTGGCTGACTTTTCTTTTAATTCATCTTGGTGTATTTTACTCTTGGAACTGCAAATTGGGTGCCTTTGCGATTGTTTTCCTTTGGAGACCAGCGTAGCTGCGAAACCCTCTGACACCACTTTTCTTGGCAAGGATTTGCATCTCTGAACTTAAATAAATGGCGGCAAGGAAACCCCCGACTGGCAAGGCACACTCAGCCCCCTCATCGGCTGCCCCAAGCCCCACGATGCAACAGTCCAAGATATCGTCAATGTTGCAGAAAGCAGTGGCTGGGGAGGATCCTAAGGAATTATCTGTTACGGAAATGTTTAAAGAACTTATGAAGGGACAGAATGAAATGAGTGCTGAGATCAAAGAAGAACTCAGAGTGGTTAAAGAACATATAGCTGGAAATACACAGCGGATTTTGGTGTTAGAGGGTGGAATGGCAGGGCTGGGAGAAGTGAAAACAATGCGCAAGGGAAACATAGATATGAAAAATTTTCAGACAAAAGTAGAATTTGAAAGAATGTCCTTTTTTCTTAGATTCCAGAACTTACCAGAAACAGAGAATGAAAACCTTAAAGATATTATGAGTACAATTTTAGCAAATTATCTCAAGAGAGATAAAAAACAAGTATGGTGGGATATGGATCTAGTATATAGGATAAATTCAGCATATGCTAGAAGACACAATGTCCTGAGGGAGATACATGTTAAGTTTGTCAGGAGATCCACAAGGGATGAGGTACTTGCGACCCAAAGGGAGGGACCATTGAAATACAAGGGTGAAGAGATCACCATTCTCAAACAGATCCCGAAAAAAAGAAGAGATAGAAGGAGGAAATTTTCCTCCCTAGCAAAAAAATTATATGAAAAAGGGATCTGGTTCAAATGGTTGATTCCGGAGGGGGTGTTAATCTTCTGGGAGGGAAATGGGATCAGAATCAATACAGTCCAGGAGGCGGAGGCCTTCATTAAAAAGAATTTTCCACTCTCAGAGGAGGAATTGAGTGGGAGTAGTGAAAGAGACAGTAAAACACAAGATAGTAAGATCCAAGACGGGAAGGAGGGGGGCACTGAGGCTCTCTCTGGCGACAGGGAGGAAGAAGCAATATCGAAAAGGCTCAGATCTCAAAAATAAAATTATTTGGAACAATAGCAGTTAGTGATATATTAAAAAACGACAAAGAGAAACATGTAAGAACACAAGACTAACAATATAGAGTAAGATTTGGTTTACTGTTTTCTTCTATAAATTTGTTGTACAATGTTACATAAGTGAGTATCGTGCTGGGATCTCTACCAGCAGTAAGAAAGCTGCCAAAAAATTTTGTACACCTATTTACCCTCCCCTATATATTTGAAAACCAATAAAATTTTGTTTAAAAAAAAACCAACACATGTATGTACCTTATTATTCTTATCAATTATTTATTGAACATAGCACTCTAGAGAATACTAAATTACTAATCACTAATTACTAAAATTAACTAATTTTTTATTATCAACTGTCATATACCAATCTGCATCCTTCCAGTAATAATACAGTCTTATTTCTTTTGTCATTTGTGGAATTTATCTTCTATTTATTTCCTTAATAAAAATTTTGTGGACTTCTCTCCGCACCTTGTTGCTTGTAGCATCACTTAAGTAATCTCAATGTCCTCCACCTGCTATTTTTTTTAATAATTTTTATTTATTTATTCTTGTAAAAATAAAATCATACAAACATAATTTTAAACATATTGCCGTCATCGCGCAAGAAATCATAGCGTTGATTTCTTAACATTACCTTCCTAATAGTAGGCCTAATATTTAACACCAACATTTACACTATATGCAGCCCATCTAGTCAGCGTACCTACTACATCAATTCTTATTCGTCCTTTAATTTCTGATTAATATTATTTACCAGTATCTGATTTAAACATATATTATTGCTTCAGTTGTTATTATTCGGTCGTTCCCGTACCCAATTATACCACCTCTTCCACGAGTTATAGAATTCTGAGTCCTTTTTTCCTTTAATTAATTTTGTTAGTCTATCCGATTCTGCGCATTCATTAATTTTATTTATTACTGCCCTATCCATTGGTATTTGATCGCTCTTCCATTCCTGGGCAAATGCCAATCTTGCCACAATGGTTATGTGCAACACCAAAAACCATATCTCCATGTTGATATCTGGGGGTTTGAGTCCTAACAAGAAGGTTTCAGGTTTCAAATCTAATTGATGTTGGGTGATTTCTATTAACCACTGCCTGATTTTTTTCCAGTATTTAATCGCCATTGGGCAGGTCCACCACTGATGGAAATAGGTCCCCTCTCTGTGACCACATTTCCAGTGATTAGGCATGATCCCAGGGAACATTCTGGCAAGTCTTGCCGGTGGTAGATGCCACTGATATATCATTTTATATGTGTTTTCCTTATACAAGGCTGCCATAGTCAATTTCATATTTTTAAACCAAATTTCTTCCCAAATTTGAAAGTCCAATGTACGTCCTATATTCCGTCCCCAAGCAATGATAATAAAGCTGCCAATTGGGGAGACCAAATCCCCCTCTAATTCTAGGTTCCTGCATCATTTTCAGTTTAATTCTAGGTTTTTTTACCTTGCCAAATAAATTTTGAGACGGCTCTATTCATTTCATCAAAGAATTTCTTTTCCAATCTTACAGGGGCCAATTGAAATAAAAATAGCCATTTGGGGAGAATACACATTTTAATAACTGCTATTCTCCCCATAAGGGAGAGTTGCAGGTTCTTTCATCTGCCGAAATCTTGGACCATCTGTTTGTAAAGGTGAACATAGTTGTCCTCCTTTATGGAGCTACATCTCCCTGTCAGCCATATTCCTAAATATTTGATTTTGTTTACGGTCTTCAGACCCACTAGATGTTCAAAAAGAGATGAGTTTTTTTATCCAAGAGAATAAAACCGAAGACACATCCATTTATAATACTTGGGACACCGCTAAGGCAGTTATGAGGGGTTTACTGATTAAATACAGTGCTAACTGTCGCAAAATTAAAAGAGCACAACGGAAAGAATTCCTGAATAATTTGAGTAGAGTTGAGCAGAGAATGCAGGAAGGGAATGAGCAGGAACATCTGGTCGAGGAAAGGTCGTTCTGGCAACATCAGATTAGCTTGCTAGATAAAGAAGAGTTAGCCTCTAAGATTAAATGGTCTAAACAATATTACTTTGAGAATGCCAATAAGCCAGGTAGATGGTTCTCATACCGCTTAAGGAAGGAAGGTGAACAACGTAGGATAGAGGGGTTGAAGGACTTGGATGGAAACTTCCATACTACTAAGGAAGGGAAAAAGAAAGTGGCACAAGAATTTTTCACCAAATTGTATGAGAAAGGGGCAGAAGAGGGGAATCAGACAGTTTTTGATTAAATCTGACCTACCACAAGCCCCTGAATCTGTGAAGCAACTTCTTAACGCTGATATAATGGAAGGGGAAGTAGAAGCAGCCATGATGAAACAAGCCAATGGGAAGACGCCGGGTACAGATGGGCTCCCGGTTGAACTATACAAGGCGATGTTTGGGGTACTGGGTAAATATATGACAGACTTGTATAACAGAGTGATGAGGGATACCCAGACGCCAGCGTTGTGGTCTGAAGCGTTTATCTCCATTATTTCCAAGGAAGGGACTGACCTGTCACTTATTAGAAATTATAGGCCAATTTCGCTGCTAAACTCTGATTATAAAATTTTTGCGGCAGTGTTAGCAGCAAGACTTACCTGTTTTCTCAATACCTTCACACACTCAGATCAGAATGGCTTCCTCCCCAACCGACACCTACGGGATAATTTGAGGATGATTATGAATACCCTGGAATATTTTTAGGCCTCCCCGGATAAACAGATGGCCGTAGTTTTTGTCAACGCCCAAAAGGCATTTGATCGGGTCTCCTGGGACTTTATGATAGCCCAGATGGAATATATGGATTTTGGCACAAAATTTATTGGGGCAATTCAGGCCATATATCAAAAACAAATAGCAAGGGTATTGATTGAGAGAGATCAAACAGGGAAGATCGAGATCCATAGAGGTACAAGACAGGGTTGCCCCTTATCCCCGCTCTTATTTGTCTTGACTTTGGAACCTCTACTGAGAGAAGTAAGACGGAAAAGCGAGATAAAGGGAATGAGGATTAGACGGGAGGAGGTTAAGGTGCAAGCCTATGCTGATGATCTGGCCTTCATTTTAGAGGAACCAAGGGAATCAGGACCGCATTTGTTAGAACTAGTTAGGGAATTTGGGAGCGTTGCAGGTCTATTTCTTAATGAAGATAAGACCAAAATGTTGGTCAAAAACATGACCACAAGACAGAATCTCCACCTGCTATTTTAATCAGCTTATCTTTGGTTGTAAATCGTGCTTCTGAAAAGTTTTCTCTCCTTAAATCCATCATTTTTTCTCTTTTTTCTTCTTCCATGCCTTGAAATCCGGGGTAGAGTTCCTGTCGATTTAATTCCCTTTTCCATACTCCCCTTTTCCCACTTTCAACTATGTTCACTCCACCGGTAATCAATTGTCTTGTCTTTGTAATCATTTTCCCCTTCAATTTTTGCTGTTATAAACTCTAATTTTTCCATCTTCTTCTCGATTCTCTCTGTTATTTCTAATAAATTTTGAATTCCAGCCAGGATGTTTTGCAAAGTTTTTTTTAATATTGTGCCATTTTGGCATGCTGGTAGATACTGCCACTCTGGCTTTCAAGGCTTCTTATATTAAATTAGCTTAAACGCAAATTCATTTATGATCTTCAAAAAAGAAGGTTCTTTTTCTCTCCCACTGCCAGTAAGACTCTCAAAGTGTACCTGTATAAACAATTCGTGCCCTTGCTTCTTATCACTTTCTATAAACAAGTTGCAGAGCCTCGAGATACAAAGTCAGTGAGATCAAAAGGAAAAGGGAAAGTGCATTGTTTCAAAAACTCAAGCCTCCAGCCTCCAAGTGGCAGTATTGCTTCCCACTCTCTAATGTTATTTCAAACTTTAAAAAAAACAGAGTTCTTAAATGGTATTAATAGCAAGAAATAAAAGTCCTTGTTGAAATAAAGAAGAAGACTTTAATCCATAGATTAAAAAATAAAAATAAAAAATAGAAGAAAAACTGATCCATTCTCTTTAAAAAGAAAAAAAAGTTGCAAGCACTTCAATCCACAAAGTCGAATTACAAAGAAAAAGAAACACACTATCCAAAGCAATCCAATATAGTTTAATTTCACCACTTGTTTTCTTCTGCTTTCAGATGTAATTTAACTTTTAAAAAAATTGTTTGGGCAGTCTTTTCCAAAACAGTAAAATTTCCTCACCAGATGGACACATTTCTCTTTCCACTTCCCTTCCCTTCCGGAGCTGTCCCAACTTCATCAGCCTGGGGCTGTACTTTTTGTCGCCGGCTTGAAGAACTTCTCTTGGATCGATCAGGGACTTTGCGGTGTCCCTGAGATCAACAAGATCTTCCTGTTCACCATCTCTATGGGATGGTTTAGATCCGATTGGACCATTGGACAAAAGTATTGGCAGCGGTCTCGGGCATTGAGACTCCACATCCATATCATTGCGATGTTGACTCTTCCTCAAGTAACTCTACTGTTAGTACACCAGTAATTACGTGTGTAAATGCAAAGTCCTCCACCTTTGCTTTTACTGGAGTTGCTGTTTCTGTCAAAGTTGTGTGTGGTGTGATTAATTAGCTTTACTGACACATCCAGTACAAGTGGATGAAGTCAAGTCTCTGTGATGAACATCACAAATGAATGATCTTATTCACTGTCATCCATAGCTCTGGTTCATCAGTTTTGTGGACAAAGGATCGAGAGTTGGTTAGAAAAATGCTTGGTAATGCTGTTCTATGAGGCTGCTTCCATAATCGAACTAGCAAACCAGCTCTGCATCCCCACCTCTGCTTCCACATACTACTGTATTTTTCAGCGTATAAGACGCACCTTTTTCCCTCAAAAAAAAAAGAAGGCTGAAAATCTGGGTGCATCTTATACATTGAATACAGCATTTTTGGCCTCCTGAAACACCACGCCCTTTGCAAAAATGGCTGTGCATAGCTTGTAGGAAGCTTTTAAAGAGCTCCTGGGGGCTGGGGAGGACAGAAATGAGCAAACCAGCCTCCAGGAGCACTCTATAACCTTCCTAAAGGCTATCCATGCCCCTTTTAAAATGAAAAACGGGCCCATTTTTGCAAAAAATGGGCCACTTCCCCCCCTCCCAGGAGCACTCTGCAAGCTCCCTGAAGGCTATTCATGCCTTTTTTTTGGGGGGGGGAAACGGGCCATTTTGGGGAGATTTGCAGAGTGCAAAAACTTTTTTCCTCTTCAAAACCTTGCTGCGTCTTACACTCCGTTGCATCTACTTTTTAAAATGACCTACCCAAAATTGGAGAGAAAGTCCCCATTGTTCATGCAATTGAAGTGATAAAAAGAATAACCTAATTCTGTGTCAACATATCTACCTGAAACATTTTGCAACAAAGAGTATGAAATGTTACCCAAAAAATCCTTTTAGATCTGTTAAAAAGATATGATGACATACAAAATGAAGTAGGAAGGATGCACTCAGCTATATTGTAGAAACCAAATAATACTGTAAATATTCCACCTGGCCTAACCAAGGGTGACAAAAACACAATAATTTTCCAGAAAACAAAAATACTGTATTTTGAGCTCTTTTGAAAATACTGATGGCATCATGAAAATCTTTAAATTCTGTAGTATATTAATGGTAAACATTTCTGCTTATGACAGTCTTGCTGTTGGTGTTGTATCAAGACTTGGCTGCTGTCCCAGTGTATGTGTATCTACCTACAAGGTGGGACAGCAACCAAGTCTTGATGCAATGCCAATAGTAAGACTCAGCTTGGACAAATTAGTAACCAGACTTACTGCTTGAGATATGGGAAAAGACAACTCATTTGCCAAAACTTCCCTTTAATTGCTTTAATAACCAGTTAAGCATGTATGCTGAGCAGTCTAGCATATCAATAAGATTTTTCCCTTAAGCTAGTCAGAAAATTGTAATTAATTTTCTTTGCCAAGTGCCATACCAACAGCAGTTAGGAATGGACAAGTACTTTTTTCCAATGAATGAAATATTTGGGGGGAAAACCCCTGTATGTTTGATAACTTTTATAGAGGAGATCCTGTGTACTTTAAAATCCTGTATCTCCCTTTACTATGATGGTGGTGGTGGGGGTTTAAGCCTTAAGCCTGCTAAATATTAAAATATACAACTTTCATAAAATATTGTTTTCCATAGAGGGGGAATAGTAAGAAGAGTCAAACTCACCAATCAATAGTTGGATGACCAGATTAGAAGTCTTCCAAACAATCATTTACTGGTAGAATATCTATTTAACACAAGAACAGACTTTCTACAGAATTTAGTCTGGGATGTGGATTCATGCAGATTTTGGCCTGACTATGGCCTCTTCCTTATAGCCATGCAAATTCCTCCTCCCCTTATATTGAAAGAAAAGTGCCACCAACATTTGCCCTGCCCTGATATCGTATTGTTCCGTGCTGTGATAAGACAAATAATTGATATCCTTACAAAGTTAATAAGGGAGAAGTTAAAGGGAAAAAAATTAGTGGATTGCTCTACTCTATTTCCTGTCCTATACAGCATCACCATGCTGACAAGAAAGACAAAGACTGTCGATTATGGAGAAATGAGCTTTGGCAATTGTTGGCAGGTGCATCGGTGTGTTAGTGGCCTACTGTGCAGAACATTTCTTAACATAACTCTAGCAATCTTTTTGGAGAATGCTAAACTTTTATCCAAAAATAGTGTAAGTGGCAGATTGGTGCAATTGGGATTGCTTTTCTGGTAAATTTGATGCCTCCTCTCTCAGTATGAACTTCCTCTGCCCCTCTTAACTAATATAAACAATAAAATGCACAACTAAGTGAGATGTTTGGTTCAAAGAATCAGAAAACACTTTTAATGCAATGATACATAATGGAATCAATAACCTGACTGTCTTTTCCATCTTAAATCAACTGAAGAGCCCATCTCTTTTTGAAATGATTGACCTAACATTCTGTCAATATACAATTGACATTGTGTTTAGAAAAAAGTCTAGAGCACTTAAAATGGCACTATGGCATGTCTATAAGAAGCCCACTTTATGCCTAGTCAGGCATTCCATATACCTGGAGATGTATCTTTATATCCAGAGTTGGGATTGGGATTATGAGAAACAGACTCAGCAGTCAGAAGTGAAACAGCAAGCAGTTTATTGCATGTAAAATATGTTCTTGCAAGAAAGGGTGGCTAGCAGGTAGGCACACAGAGGAATACAGTTCTTCAACTTTTTATTCCCTCCACCCAAACCACAAATCCCCCCTGCAATCCCCTTTGACAAAGACCACAGGGTTGCAATCTTCCCAGAACACCTGTTTCTCCATGAATTTCCCCATGCTTAATCTGTTTCCTCACCTTTTTCCCAGTTCCCACTTTTCCAGACAAAGTTTTGTCCCTTTTTTTACTTCTTAACCTATATTTCTTGTTTCCTTACAATCCTTGCAGCATAAGCATAATAAATTGAGGCAAGTGGTTAACTAATTTTTCCACTATATAACTAGACTGTGTGGCTTGCCCAAGATGACTTGCTTATCAGAATAGCAGACTCTGCCTGTTTTCCAGTCTTGAACCTTTTACCTTTAATGTCCCAATGTCGTACTGAACAGAAAGGAAGAGGAGGAGGAAGAGGAGGAGTGTTGGTGTTTGTGCTAGTGGCTGCATCACAGTTTTATGGAAGCAATACAAACAGCCAGGTAGGTGACAATGCTCCTCCTCCATCCAGGGCAGTGTTCTCCTCCCTGTCCGTCCCCTGTGCCTGAGAGTCTGAATAGTCCATTCCGGCTGAAGAGGAAAAGCGAATGTGCCTCGTCCCTCGACTCCAGCTGCAGAGCTTGCAGTGCAGGGCTGCATCCAGGGTACAGCTGCTGTGGGAGAAAAAACTGTGTGCTTGGGCTTCCAGACTCCTTTCTTTTTCTCCCCACTTCCTCTGAGGGACAAGCTTCTCCTGGGATTCTCTTCCCACAGCTGGCGCTCACCTTGAGGGCACCCACTCTTGAGGCCATCCACAGTGCAGTAATGCCAGAGCATGCCTGTGTTAGGAGCTCTGCTGAATCCCAAGTGACTTCTGGCTCCAGGTTGCCACACACACATTAATAGAAGCTCTTTAGCTTTGGGGGCATGTTCCTTTCTCCCCCACTTCTGTTGGCTTCAACCTGAGGAGGATTGCGGTAGCCTGCCAGGTGGATGATTCTTCATTGCCCACTTTGCCTCCAAGTCGCTTGCCCTTTCGACTTTTTTGGCAAAGAAGGGGAAGAAGGCTTGTGCCATGTAGTGGTAGTCGAGGGAAGGCACTCTCTTCCTGCAGGGCCAAGCAATCAAAGGAAGTGCCATCCCCACCACGCTCAGGAGGCTAGGCAAGCGAGCAGCCGGGAGGCGATGCAAGGTTAAAATGCCAGGTATCTCCAGATATATTGCTGATTAACTGATTCACACACAGAACCCCTCCCTGTTCATTTTGTAACTTTAGCATTTCCGAAATTTGGCAACTTTAAGCTGTGTCAATTTCAGCTCCCAGAATCTCCCAGCCAGCATAGTAGGGAGAATTCTGGGAGTTGAAGTCCACATAGTTTAAAGTGGCCAAATTTGAGAAAAGCCTGCTCAAAAAATGATCACCTCTATCTGTCTCTTGAACTGAAGTTCAAGAAGAAGTAAAAGCTTTTCAACTAGTATTGTTGTAAGAAGCAAAAGTGAAGATGAAAGGACAGATATCTGCAATTGTGAGCTGTTGTGTCTACGGAATGATTGCCTTCTTGCCTGAAAACAACTTGGCATACAAATACACATTTATATCTGTCATTGAAGGAAAAGGATTGGAATAGCAAAACAACTCATTTCATATTATAAGAAAGGGTAGTTTTATGTTTAAAGAGGCACTACAGCAGAAGCCAATATTGGGAACAATTTTCCATGCGAAAAAAGTCAGTCAGAAAGAGGATCAAACCCAACTGATTAAGATAATAACCAAAACAGACATAGGAAATATTCTACATCAAGGTCAACAAACTTCTCTAAAGGAACAGATCCCACACCTCATTTTCTTCCTAGGTGTGGTGGCAAGCCTGCAGTTCAATGAGCACAGCAGCCATTGACTGTATAAGCTTGCTAGCTTTCACTGCCCAAGATACCTGGTCCTCAGCCTTTGGTCCTTCACCTCTGTTCATATTGTTTGGACCCCTCCCCCCACTGGGCATCCCTCAAGTAGTCCCATATAACTGAAGTTTACTCATCAAAACCAGGGGTGAAATGCTGCCAGTTTGGACCAGTTCTCCCAAACCGGTAGCAAAAAATTCTATGGTTCGCCCAAACTAATAGTAAAAAAAGGTTCCAACAATCAGCTGTGACAATGTCATGTGATCGTTGGAATCTTTTTTTTACTTTGGCAGAGTTGATTCATCAGCTCTTTAGCTCCTCCTCGGGGTCTTCCTCGGCTTGTCTCGGGGTGGTGGCTTCCTTCCTGTTTGCAGGGATTTGTGGGAAGGATTCCCCATTCAGCCTCAAGAGCAAAGAAGTGCACGCTTGCTCGCTTTGAAAGTTTCCGCCAAATGGAAAAATGCCAAGAGCAAGCATGCACTTCTTTTCCCTCGAGAGTGAATGGGGAATTCTTCCTGCCAACTCCTGCAAACAAGAAGGAAGCCACCCCCTCAGACAAGCCAGGGAAGACCCAGAGGCTGAGCCATACCCCCATTTGGTTTTTATATTGAAGGTGGGATTGAATCTCCAGTGATTAGCAGAAAGTTCTTCAGCTGGATTTGATTCCTGCACCCCCACCAGATGGTCCTCTCCCCTCCCCAAAGCACAAAAGTCTCCTTCTGAAGTTGCACATCCAGGCTCCCCTTCCCCCTTGCCCAAAGGGACAGCTGCCACTTAAGCCCCTCTCTCTCGCACCCAGGTCAAGCAGTGCCACCCTTGACAGGCTGGCCACCTGAGACCCCTTCCCTCCCACCATCTTTTCTCATACCAAGCAAAGTGGGTCAGAGAGGAGCGGAGGGGAGGGTGAGCTGTGAGGGTAATGGGCTGGTGTGGGGGTTTCCTGCACCTCTTCCCTCCTGGGTCATGTTGGGGCTCTGGCTCCAGAGGCTGCAATGCCCCTGCTGAGGAGCATGGCCTGAGGATGCACGGGGGGGGGGGCAGGCAGCAGTTGCTGGAGCTCTGAACTCATGCAGGACCCTGAGGGGGCTGTAGGGAGATCTTCTCTCATTCCCCCACCCCCAGACACTGCAAAGGAGGCAGGCAGATGGACGAGGTAGGCGGGCACTGCGGAGGGGGTGGTGGGGAAGTAGGTCTTGGGAATAGTGGATCAGCCACTGCAGGGCTCCAGGAAGGGTTTCTCTTCCTATGAAGTTGCAGGTGTCAAGCTGGGGGAGAAATGGCTCCACGGAGGGAGCAGCAGAGGTGAGGAAAAGCGGCAGTGCAAAGTTGCCACTCTAGGAAGGGATGGGGAGGGCAAGAGGAAAGTGAACCTCTTGGAGAGAGGTGTAAACATCCCTTCCTTTCTTGCCTGCATCCAGGTAAGGTTGGAAGAGCCATGGCATCACCTGGAGCTTTTCATCAGTTGCAGATTTGAGCTCTGTCAATTCTGCTCCTCCTCCCCCCATGATCTCCAACATTCTTCCCCTTCCCCCTCTCCCCCCACATCCACCTGTTAATCACTTTCCCAGTCTTTGTCCAACCCAGCACTCCTAACCAAGCCACACCCAGCAAGCCATGCCCACAGAACTGGTGGCAAAAAAAAAAAATAGATTTCACCACTGATCAAAACCCACAGTTAAGGTTTAGACAATATGTAAACTCAGCAGTTGTCCAGATGTCATATTGAAATTATAACTTCAGTCAATAGAAATATATGTACTTGAAATATGGTTTCCTAAAATAGCCATGTACTTTGTTCTCCACCATGTTATAAACACACCTGACCATTATAATACCTGTAAAAATTGCCAACCAGGACACCTAAAATCATTAAGGTTTTAAGCAAACCTCCTACTAGTAAAGTTTACACTGTTGAGGTCAGTTCAAAAAGTTGAAGATAATGGAAGGAAATGCTGAAGTCTCTTCAATACTACTCCTGCCCCCCAAATCTCACAGATCTACATGAAAAAAGGTGTAGGGTTTCAAATGCACATACTGTATATGGCTGCCATTTTCATTCTTCTGTTTGCCATGGATATCCTTGCTCCCTAAAAACCCTAGAAATTTTTCTTTCACCAACCTTTGGATTAAAAGGGAGGGATTTAGCCAATGATATCTCCAGCTTTGACTATGCAAAAGGAACTGGAAAGCTCTTAAACATTTAGATTAAGATTTCTTCATAAAGCAAGTCCCAGTTAAGGATGGAAGTGCTACAGTGGTAGGTTCTGGCAGGTATGCCCCAGTTCAGATGTACTGGTGCCTGCTGCGAGCAGCAGGCACTGTACTGGAACGGTGCTTTGGACGGCCCGCCCACCCGTGTTACTTACCTGTATTTAAGCCAAACGGGCCATTTGCACAAGCGCATGCAGCGTACGGCACCTGTGCAATGTTCCACTGAGCAGTTGGAGCATCACAGGGCAGTGGGTGCATATGCGTACACAGTGCGCATGCATGTGGTGGATGTCCCACCCTGCCGCAGCGTACTGGTTGCAACGGGATCCGGAACCCACCACTGAAGTGCTAAGATATCTCAAAACATTTCCCTTGATGCTTGCCATGCTCCATGTCCCCGTCAGTTGTTATTTTATTAGAGTTTACCTAAAAGACAATAATAAACAATCCTTATGCATTCATTTTAAGATTCATATTTATTTCCAAGAATTTTTTGGTCACATGTAAATCTCAGAAGCATTCTTAGAAAAATAAAATAACATGGATTACAATTTAGGGTTTTACTGAAAGAATACACACTTGCTCAGAAAAAATAAGCAAAGATGGTTAGCAGCATTTTAGAGAGCCAAATAAACTTATGAGGATTAATGTCACTCGTTTGTCTTCTGGTAAATGAATATTTGGTGACAGGTCAGTTCCTTCTTTGTAGTCATTATGAGAAAATGCCCCAAATTTCAAAGGCATATTTGCCTGCTCTAATTTCTACCATAACCATAGGTAGAATTAATTACTTAAAAATTACCCTTATTTGAACCATAGATGTTTATTCTTTAATAGAAATATGAAAAATATTGATGTAGCTTACTATCTCACTCAGAGGCAGTGAATGATAAGATTGATTTATGTTTATATATTGTTTTATTTCCAATGTTTTATAGACACACACATACCATAAATTGTACTGCTCATATACAGGCAGAATACACAGAACTAAATTAATGTTGATAGAACTGTGATTCCTGTAAAATCAATATGAGTTTAAGAAAGCTGTATTTTTTACATGTCAGGTAAATTAGAAGATTTTAATTATATTGTCACATGGTTCATCTTATTGTCCAAACTATATGTTACCTTAGATTTATCTTAATATTTTATTTTGAAAAATGTCAATGGTTTTCCTACAATTTCTTTTATCTTTGCTGCTTTAATACACTTCATTAGTACCTCCAGATTTTTGCCGAATGTTTTATTTTCCCTCTACAGGTTGTTAAAACTCTATTGATTCCAAGTAAATGGTTTGTTATAAGTTAGTGACACATGATGGGAGTTTATTTTTTGGTCAAATTATTTTTAACTGTATCATGCTCTCATAATTCTGTCCAAACATCTTTCAGTCTTTTTCTATTAATAAATTTTCTTAAATCTGTATTATTATACTTTATAATTTTAGTGGATTACACTTGTCAATTCAGTTATCCATAAACATATTATAATCAACTGCCATTATCACATAACCTTTTTTTGACTTCTTCTATTTCTTTATATACCCTATTATAAAACTCTTTTTTATTTACAGTATATTAGGTGCATACAAATTGACTAAGGTAAGTCAGGAGGAGGAGCTTCCGGCGATGGCGGTCACCTCCTGAGCTCCGGGAACGCCAAGGAGCTCAGCGATGGGGGAAGAGGTTGTAACTGGCCCTCGTTCCATATGAGGGCCAGGAGTCAGGCAGCGCGACCACCCTGGCCCATTTTGGACCCATTTGGGTCTGCCAGGGTGGGTCAGGAGGCTGGAGGGAAGACTAGGAAGAAGGCGGAGTGTGGAGCGGGGAGAGAAGCCAGCAACGGTAATGGCGGCGTTGCGGTAGTAGCAGCGGCAGCGGCAGCAGCAGCGAGGCTGAGAGCGGGAGGAGTGAGAGGCTGCGAGGTTGCGAGGCTGAGAGGCTGCAAGAGAGAGGCTGCAAGAGAGAGGCTACAGCTGCGGCGACGCTGGAAGGAGAGACGCTGGAAGGAGAGACGTTGGAATGAGAGAGGCTACAGCTGCGGCGACGCTGGAAGGAGAGACGCTGGAAGGAGAGAGGCTGGCGAGAGTGGAAGGAGAGAGGGAAGAAGGAGTTGAAAGGAGAGAGGCTGGTGAGCAGAGAGGAAGAGGCTGCGGCTGCGGCCACGGCTGCAGCGACGTTGGAAGGAGAGAGGCTGGTGAGACTGGAAGGAGAGAGAGGCTGGTGAGACTGAAAGGAGAGAAGGGGAGATGGAGAGATTGGAAGGAGAGAGAGAAGAAGGAGTTGGAAGGAGAGAGGCTGGCGTGCAGAGAGGAAGAGGCTGTGACTGCGGCTGCAGCAACGTTGGAAGGAGAAAGGCTGGCGAGAGTGGCTGGTTGGAGAGGAAAAAGGAGGCGGACAATGGTGCCAGGATCGTCATCAGGACATTGGGTGAGAGCCTGCAACATCTGGATTTTGGGTGGGAGTCATGAGAGAGCAGGACTGGAATGGAGGCTGGGGGCGGCTGGAGGCAGCCTAGAACACCGGAGGCCACCGGAAGCCCTGTATTAGGGCCATGGGTAGGCCAGAGGGGCGTCTAGGCCAAGACCATCTGCCCCCAAGAACATCAGCCCCCCACCCAATGGGGAACTCCAGATTACTACCTACGAACTCTCTATGGACTCTCACCCACCTAGGATCATCTAGGTTGCTACCACCCTTTGGTCCATCTCTCCACCACTCAGACCACTTGGATATTTGATCACTCTCCCCCCCCCTTTTTTTGACTGACCATTTATTATCTACAACACCTTTGACCCCATCGTGTTTTTAAGATTATCTATTCGAGGTTAGACCTGCTCTGCCTGCGGGAGTCCCCCCTCTCGCAGGCATTATTATTATTATTATTTCTTGAATTTCTAGACCGCCCCCTCTCCCAAAAAGGGACTCGGGGCGGTGTACAGTCAATGCAGATAAAAATACAATCATAAAACAATTAAATGCATTTGGATGGAGGAGATAGGCTGTACAAGAAATAAATATATTCTAAAACCCTAAAAACATCCCCAATTAAAAACCCAAACCCAATTAAAATAAATCCCCGGGAGGTAAAACTAAGAAAGTGCCAGGCCAGCTGATTGAAATAGGTGAGTCTTTAACTTTTGACGGAAGGAACGGAGGTCGGTGGTGGTTCGAATGTCGGGGGGGAGGTCATTCCAGAGGGTTGGGCCCATCACAGAGAAGGACCTACTCCTAGGTGTCGCCCGCTGACACTGCCTAGCGGACGGCACCAGGAGGAGTCCCTCCCTGTGTGAGCGAATAGGTCGCAGGGACGTGTGTGGTAGGATGCGATCCTGCAGATATCTAGGTCCTATGCCATGGAGCGCTTTAAAGATAATGATCAATACCTTGAAACGCACCCGAAAGGCCACAGGTAGCCAGTGCAGCTCGCGCAGGAGCGGTGTTACGTGGGAGTAACGTGTACTCCCCATGATAACCCGCGCGGCTGCGTTCTGAACTAGCTGCAGTCTCCGGATGCGTCCCAAGGGAAGCCCCATGTAGAGGGCATTGCAGTAGTCCAGGCGAGACGTCACCAGTGCATGAGTGACCGTGCGCAGGGCACTCCGGTCCAGTAGGGGGCGCAATTGGCGCACCAGGCGAACCTGGTGGAACGCCCCCCTTGCCACGGCTGCCACATGGTCCTCCAGTGACAGCTGGGCATCAAGGAGGACGCCCAAATTGCGCGCCCGCTCCACAGGGGACAGTTGTTCGCCCCCTATGGCCAGCGATGGTGTCAGCTGGCTGAACCGAGGTGCCGGTACCCATAGCCACTCGGTCTTGGAGGGGTTGAGTTTGAGTCTGTTGTCCCCCATCCAGACCCCGACGGCTTCCAAACACCGGGACATCACTTCGACAGGCATGGCCCTTGACGCTTGTAAGGGCCCGCCTTGATGACGGGTTTATAGACCCCGAGAGGTGGAGGAAACGGAAGCTTAGGGGTTTTTTAACCAAATGTTTTCTATCCTTTTTAGGGGGTTCCAGGGAGGGCTTTAGGGTGGGGGGGTTAATCTGCCCAGGAGGGGGGCCAGTGTCAGGCGAACAGGTGAGTCTAGGAGGGAAGTGAGTGTGGTGGAGGGGGGGAGGGGAAAGGACATTCCAACAGAGGGTTGCCTTATTCCATCGGTCGCGGGGAGGAGGGGATGCGAGGACATGAGAAGATCACAACGTCGGTTGGGAGACCGTGGTTGTTGGTTACACCCGGTCGTTTGTACCAACCCCCGCAATCTAGGTGGTCAGGAACTACAGAGCCAGGGCCTGAGGCTGATGCTCTGCAATGCAAGGTGCGTGACCAACAAGGCCCCCCTCATCAATGAGTTGATCTCAGAGGGGGAGCTGGACCTTGCAGGGATAACGGAGACCTGGTTGGGCCACGAGGGTGGTTTACCCCTCGTGGAAATGTGCCCACCGGGTTTCCGTGCATTCCATCAGCCTCGGGCCCTGGGTAAGGGTGATGGGGTGGCGGTAGTTATACGGGAATGTCTAGAGCCGAGGGAGTTCACTGTACCTCAGATACCCGGGTGTGAGTCCCTTGGTGTGAAATGGGGCCCAGGGAGGCAGTGGGGCTTGCTGATTGTATGCTTGGCTCCTCGCTATGCATCAGCAGCCCTGCCCGAGCTCCTCGAGCTGATCTCAGAAACGGCAGTTGAGACCCCCAAGCTTGTGGTCATGGGGGATTTCAACTTGCCGTCGACGGGGGAAGCATCCGAGGTAGCTCGGGAGTTCATGGCTTCCATGACAGCCATGGACCTGACCCAACTAATTCAGGGCCCCACACATGAAGGTGGCCACACTCTGGATCTTGTTTTTGTATCTGAGCAGTGGACGAGTGATCTGGGAAGAGGGGATGTAATCATCACTCCCCTGTCATGGTCAGATCACTCATTTCTCCGGCTGGACTTCCCTGGCTCTATCCCCCACCGCGAGGAGGCGGAACCAAACTGCCCAAGTTGGTACCGCCCCAGGCGCCTGATGGAACCGGACAGATTCCAGACGGAGCTTGGGCCATTCCCTGTAGCCCTGACCCGCTCTCGCTCCGAGGACCTAGTGGCCGCCTGGAATAGGGCGGCCGCTGGGGCCCTGGACCGAGTTACGCCTTTGCGGCCTCTCCTGCGGCGACGACCCACCCGGGCTCCTTGGTTCACCGAGGACCTGAGGGTGATGAAGCGCCATAGGAGACGCCTAGAGGGCAGGTGGAGGTCCTCACGCTCCGAATCTGATCGAACACAGGTAAGAGCCTATTCACAGACCTACCTTGTGGCATTAAGAGTGGCCAAACGTAGACATTGTGCCACTCTTATTGCGTCCGCCGATAACCGCCCTGCCGCCCTGTTTCGGGTGACCCGCTCCCTCTTATCACAGAGGACGCGGGAAGCCCCTTTACAGGACAGAGAAGAGGAGTTTGGGGAATATCTGCAGGACAAAATCGCTCAGATCCGGAGCGGATGGGCCCCCTTCAGTGGACCAGAGGAGCCGTCAACAGTGAGTCTTGTGAGACCATTCTGGGAGGAGTTTGATTCTGTTGCCCCCGAGGATTTGGACAGGCTGCGTGGACGGCTGCGACCGACCACATGTTTAATGGACCCGTTTCCCTCCTGGTTGGTACTGGCATCCTGGGAAGTGACACAAGGCTGGCTACTGGGCTTGGTGAACGCCTCCTTGGGGGAGGGGTCCCTACCTACCGCCTTGAAAGAGGCGGTGGTGAGGCCCTTACTCAAGAGGCCTTCCCTTGACCCGATGGAGCTAGCTAATTATCGTCCAGTCTCCAACCTTCCCTTTTTAGTGAAGGTTGTAGAGAATGTGGTGGCACAGCAGTTTCCACAACACCTTGAGGAATCCGAATATCTAGACCCACGCCAGTCCGGCTTCCGGCCCGGACACAGCACGGAGACGGCCTTGGTCGCGTTGGTTGATGATCTCTGGAGGGCCAGAGATAGGGGTTGTTCCTCTATCCTGGTCCTATTAGATCTGTCAGCGGCTTTTGATACCATCGACCATGGTATCCTATTGCGCCGGCTGGGGGGGATGGGAGTTGGAGGCACCGTTTTGCGGTGGTTCGGCTCCTACCTCTCCGACCGGACGCAATGTGTGTTGGCAGGGGGGCAGAGGTCGACCCTGAGGTCACTCACTTGTGGGGTGCCGCAGGGGTCGGTCCTCTCGCCCCTTCTGTTCAACACATATGTGAAGCCGCTGGGGGAGATCATCCGTGGTTTTGGGGTGGAGTATCATCTGTACGCTGATGATACTCAGCTGTACATTTCCACCCCAAACCACCCCAACGAGGCTGTCGAGGTGATGACCCGGTGTTTGGAAGCCGTCGGGGTCTGGATGGGGGACAACAGACTCAAACTCAACCCCTCCAAGACTGAGTGGCTATGGCTACCGGCACCCCGGTTCAGCCAGTTGATTCCATCACTGGCCATAGGGGGCGAGCAATTGCCCCCTGTGGATAGGGCGCACAATTCGGGCATCCTCCTAGATGCCCGGCTGTCAATGGATGACCATGTGGCAGCCGTGGCAAGGGGGGCGTTCCACCAGGTCCGCCTGGTGTGCCAATTGCGCCCCCTACTGGACCGGGATGCCCTACGCACGGTCACTCATGCACTGGTGACGTCTCGGCTGGACTACTGCAACGCCCTCTACATGGGGCTTCCCTTGGGATGCGCCCGAAGACTGCAGCTAGACCAGAACGCAGCCGCGTCGGCTATTATGGGGAGTACTAGGTACTCCCACGTCACCGCTCCTGCGCGAGCTGCACTGGCTGCCTGTGGTCTTTCGGGTGCGTTTTAAGGTGTTAATTACCATCTTTAAAGCGCTCCATGGCACAGGACCTAGTTACTTGCGGGATCGCATCCTACCACATACTTCCCTGCGACCAATTCGCTCTCACAGGGAGGGACTCCTCCTGGTGCCATCCACTAAGCAATGCCAACGGGCGACACCTAGGGGTAGAGCCTTCTCTGTGATGGGCCCAACCCTCTGGAATGACCTCCCCCCCGATATCAGAACCACCACCGACTTCCACTCCTTCCGACAAAAACTGAAGACTCACCTGTTCCGTTTAGCCGGCTTGGCCCATTCATAGTCCTATTTCACCTCCTGGCAGATATTTTTAATTGGGTATTTTTTAGGGGTTATTTTTAAACATTGTTTTTAACTACTTTACTTGGGTACAGTCTTTTATAGCCTCCTCTTTTAGGCACTTAGTATTTAACTATGTTTGTATTTTTATGTATTTATGTGTTTTAATCTGACTGTACACCGCCCCGAGTCCCTTTTGGGAGAGGGGGCGGTATAAAAGTCCAAAGTAAAGTAAAGTAAAGTAAAGTAAACCTCTTGTCCATAAATCAGGCCTTGAATTATAAGAAATCTTCCCATTTCATCCCTTTTTATGGCTTTTATCATAAATTCACATCTTTTAGCTATGATTGCTACCCCTCTTGCTTTTGATGTACCAAATGCCTTTTCATATAGATCAGCCCAGTATAACTTAAATTCATTCAGCTCTTTTTTTATGTGTTTCTTGTAAAAATACAATAGCTATTTTCTTTTTGTTATTTAATTTTTCAATTCTTGCTCAGTTATACTTTCCCTCAAGCCATGTCCATTCCATGTAGCTACCTTCAACAATTTCCCCATCTATTCCTCATATTGCATATTCCTTTTGGTCTCCCTATGTGCTCTAACATAAATCTTACAAAACTAAAACTGCACAGTATACATATTACCCCAAAATGTAAATAACCTCTTACCCACCCATAAACATATATAGTGTCCCCCTTCTCTTCTTCAGGAGATGTTCCTCCTCTCCACAGCATAGGGCCTCTAGGGGAGAGAAGAGGAGCCATCCATACACAGACTTCAGTTGCCCACTCCACCTCCCTTAACCATCTTTACCCTATTTCTACACCAGTGGTGGGTTTCAAAAATTTTAGAACCTCTTCTGTAGGTGTGGCCTGCTTTGTGGGAGTGGCTTGCTGGCCATGTGACTGGTGGGAGTGGCTTGCCAGCAATGTGACTGAGTGGGAGTGGCTTGGCAGTCATGTGACTGGATGGGCGTGGCCAACTTGTAAAATGTGGTGAGACTCACTTAACAATGCTCTTGCTTTGCAACCAAAATGTTGGCTCAGAAACTCTGGCATTTGAAGCATGTAAGTCTTAAAGCTGTCAAGTTACAAGACCCTTGCATCCCTAATCCTTTAGAAAAAACCCCCAGGGGTGTTCAAATTTGACAACTTTAAGATTTGTGGACCTCAACTCCCAAAATTCCTCCTCCAGTCATGTTGGCTCAGAAACTCTGGCATTGAAGTGTGCAAGTCTTAAAGCTGTCAAGTTACAAGACCCTTGCACCCCTAACCCTTTAGAAAAAACTCCAGATATGTTCAAACTTGACAGCTTTAAGACTTTAAGGTTTAGAGAGGACTCTTAGAGGTGGGCAAGGCAATTGGTGAGCCAGCCAATCAATGAGCGGCGGGCGGGCCAGCGTGGTGCGGATGGGCGGGGGAAGGGAGCTGGAACTGGTTCTAAATGGCACTAAACAGATTTGTGGAACCTCTTCTATAGAAGACGTTAGAACTGGCAGGAACCCACCCCTGTTCTACACCCAAACATATGTTATAACACATATCCCTTAATATAACTATTACTAATATTTATATACTGTCCCTGCAGCAGACTTGTAACTCCTGTTGCTTCATCCAGCCTCCCTTCCTCCCGTAGATCATCTTTCTTCGTCTCTATCTCCCTTCTCCAGAATTTTGACATTCCTTCATTTTCTGGATTTGCTCCATGAACTCTTCTTTGTGATGATTCCAAGCTCCCTTAATTTCTTCTTTGTTTTTTTTTCTAATAAGTTTTTTATTTCTTATTTTTTTTTGTAAAAAGTTTTTATTGGTTTTAAAACATTTATAGGGAAAAGGTAATAGGGTACATAGAAAATTGTAGTAGCTCCCATGTTAGCAGTAGAAATCCCCCCAAATCTCACATTTTTACAATTTTAAAGATAACATGTAAAGGATAGCATAAACAGAATTCTTACTTTATATCAACAACATGTTCAATCATCTCTTTCTTTGTCACTTTCTAATATATCAACAATTACAATAATATTTCAAATATATTTATTTTTGTGACCTGAGCCTTTTTGATATTGCTCCCTCCTCCCTGCCCCTGGGTGGAGCCATGGCCCCCCCTCCCCATATCTTGTACATTGCTGCTTTTTCCCCCACCTCCGCTATCTTCGTCCTCTGGAAGGGAAATATGTTTTTTAATAAAGGCCTCTGCCTCTTCCACTGTCTTAATTCTAACTCGGCTTCCCTCCCAGAAAACCAACGTTCCTTCTGGCAATAACCATCCGAACCAAATTCCTCTATTGTATAATTTCTTTGATAAGGAAGAGTACTTCCTCTTTTTTTCTCTAATCTTTTTTGGAATTTGCTTTAGAATGGTAATTTCTTTATCTTGGTATTTTAAAGGTCCCTCTCTTTGGGCCCCTAGTACCTTGTCTCTCGTGGTCCTCCTGAGAAATTTAACGTGTACCTCTCTTGGAACATTATGAGTTCTGGCATATGCTGAATTAATTCTATAGACCAGGTCCATATCCCACACATCTGCTCTTTATTTCTCTTAAGGTATTCTGCTAAAATTGTGCTCATAATATCTTTAAGATCTTCATTTTCTGTCTCTGGTAGATTCTGGAACCTGAGAAAAAAAGACATTCTTTCCAATTCTATTTTGGCCATAAAGTTTTCCAGTTCTAAATTTCCCCTTCGGACCTCCTTAACCCTTTCCTCCATCCCAGCTGCGCCTTCCTCCAGTACCGCAATCCTCTGTTTATTCTCTGTTGTGTTATGTTGTACCCCTCTGAGTTCATTTTTGAGGTCTGCCACTTCCTTCCTCAGTTCGTTTTGACCTCTCATAATTTCCTGAAACATTTGATTGACAGATAATTCTTTTGAACTCTCTCCAGCCACTTCTTTTTGTAGCAATGGAGCACTATTAGGGTGTTGGGTGCTTGGGCTGGAAGTCGTTGATGCAGGAGCTGAAAGTGACTTGCCCGTTGGAGGTTTCTTAGGTCCCATTGTCTAAATTCAGAGATGGTGAATCTTATGCAAAGAAAATGGCGTTGCCGGGGCGTGCAGCTGGGCTGATCCAGGGTAGCAGGCAAATCCAAAAGTAAAAAGTCAGTTCTCCTTCACTGTTCCAAGACACGGAGGTACACCAGGAAGGAAAAAACCAAATAATCAAATCCAGAAAGTCCACGAAGCAGAAGAGATCCGAAGCACCCTCAAGGAAGGTTTTAAAAGATGCCAGAAATCATTTCTTTTTTCCCCAGGGTGGTTTCAAAAGGCAGACTTCATTTATAAGTACAGAAACGAGAACGTAGGGGAGCCATTTTGACTCCTCCTTTCCGCCGGGGGAAGAGCAAAGGTTTTAATTTTTTTAAAAAACAGCTCAGGAAGCAATCTTGCAACTGTAATTTCAGTCTTTCTCACATAGTTAATTCGAATGGCAAGTCAGCCTTTGTTCTCTCTCCATTCTGGAGTGGAGAGAGAGTTTAAGTGCCGCTTTGTCCAAGGAGGGGTTAGAAAAGAAAAACTCCCCCCTCCAATCTTCGGTTTAAAATAAATTGAACAAAAACTTATGATAGCCTGCTGCTTATCCGTTACCGATAATTAAAGAGATTAGGAAGGATCCTCCACAACCAACATTTCAGCCATGCTTCCTTTGAATAACTTGTTTCCTCCAGAGCGCATTAGGCAAAGGGGCAAGCATGCCCCCCCTTCTGCTCCCCGGCTCCTGGGACTAAGCTGGAAAACCCCCCACCAGCTGCCACCAAGTCTGGGGGGTTCCAACAAGCTGCCCCTACGGCAGGGGTCCCCTCCCTCCACCGAGAAGACAAGCGGCAGACGAAACGTCCGTCGCCTGCAGGGACCGGAAGTCGAACTTTATTTCTTATTTTTTACAAACATATCAGTGTATGAACAGCGTGGTTCCTGGGTATCATACACTTTATACAAGAAAATTAACATTAATCATATTTGTTTCATTTAACAAGCTTATATAATACAAGTAATAATACACATCTTTATATTAAATTATAATCGTCCATTGTTTGTTTATTCAATATTTCAATATGTTATTTTTATACCAATCACCCTATCTTAATTGTCATACCTTTTAATATGAATAAAATATCATCAATCATATTTGTTACATTTAACAAACATATAACTATTATTAACACCAACATTTATATTACATTAAGATCTTCCATTATTGCTTATTCAATGGTATTTGATTATTAGATATTTGAATATATTGTTTTTATATCAATCTCAATATTCTACATAATACAACTGGAATATTATTAATCATATTTGTTACATTTAGCAGCCAAAAACCAAAAGATGACTGGCAAGCAGCGGAAAGAGAGGATCTCATGATGACCCATGCTTTACACCTTCTTCAGGAGGCTTGGGAATGATGGCGCACCTGTGTAAGTCTCACTGAACGGGAGAGTAGATTAGCCGAGCAGGTGGAGGGGGGAGTAGAAGACCTGGTTAGCCCTGAAACATCCCTGGGAACAGCTCCCAGAGCAGGGCAAGAGGGAGGGGCCCCAGCCACAGCAGCAGCAGTTCGAGCTCCCCCAAGGAGGAGGGAAAATCACTGAAGGCACCAAATGCCTCAGATTCCTCCACTTGGAGTAAACTACAGAGGAGATCCCAAAGAACTGGGGGGAGGGGTTTACTGCAAGTTTGGGTTTACATGTAAGAGCATGGGGAAATTTTCTCATCGGAAGTTGCCAAAGCAAGAAGTGTTACTATAGCTTTGGGAGGCAAAGCGGCTGCCTGGATGTTAGCCTTGTGTAATGATGATTCTCCCCTGCTGAGGGATTACAAGGAGTTTATGACTGCCCTGAGGAAACGTTTTGATGACCCCCTCCTAAATCAAAAGGCGAAAAGCAGGATGAAACCCTTAACCCAGGAGAGGGGAGGCCTGAGGTTGACTACACACAGGAGTTTTGTGAGCTGTTTGTGCATATGCTGACCCCGGCTGGTGGGGAAGAACCTGGCTGGCAGCTAGGAAGAATCTGTGAAACTGCCCTGGAAGGCATGGAAGGTGCTGATGTCCTTCCTCCAGGCCAGGAGGAGAAGGAACCCTCCTCTTCCACAGGAGAAAGTGAAAATGATTCAGATGATGACTACTCGTTGAATCCCCAATTGGGCCCCATGACCATCCCAGTAGAATTAAAAGTGCCATCAACTGGAGCCCAGGGGTAGATGCTGGCCCTTTTAGACTCTGGATGCACCTGGTGTGTAATCAGCCCGTAGGTGGTGAAGAAAATGGGTTTAAGACTAAGGACTTTGAAAGTGCCCATTGCCTTTTGCCAGTTGGCTGGGTCAATCACTGAGGGTGCCCCTGCCCATTTTGTAACTGAACCAATAGAAATGTGGATGGGGGATCACCAAGAAACCTTGAGTTTCATTGTGGCACCTGGGATGGATCAGCCCCTTACAGTGATTTCTCAGGTGATTTTTTTTTCACTTTCATTTCTAAGGCTTTTTTCACTTGAATCGGGCGTAACTCTGAAGGTCTAAGGCCTACTTTGGATCTTTGCTAAACACTTTCCACCCGTTTGCTATGTTTTGACATCCGACCATCCAAAAAAGAGC
This sequence comes from Natrix helvetica, assembly GCF_964273705.1. Taxonomy (NCBI): domain Eukaryota; kingdom Metazoa; phylum Chordata; class Lepidosauria; order Squamata; family Natricidae; genus Natrix; species Natrix helvetica. Next base: position 83,256,949 of record NC_138554.1, on the reverse strand, counting down.
TCTTGACCTTTTAAGAGTTTTACAGTCTATAATCCATAGACATTACTTCCTCCTTTGTCTCATCTTTATCACTTTATCTCTGAAAATACAACTTAATAAAACTAAATAAATCCAATGGCAGCAGGTAACTTTATTACACACACCTTATCAAGGCTCTGTCTCAAAAGTATTTAATTCTTCCACCTTCTCCAGGCCTTAACACTTCGACTGAAAGAAGGGAGTGATGGATCTTTATACTATACACTCATAAATCTGCTATTATCTTCTCAGCTGTACTCCTTTAAACTCATTCCAAGTTCTTTCTCAGACTTCAATCATAGGACCCTTCCTCTCCCGTCTACCTTCAAAGGCCTCTCAAGTCTCTTAATCAAATATCCAAGCTCAAAGCTACTCTGAATCAATGTCGAATTCCAAATCAAATAAAGTCCAATCTTCAGGAGAAAAGCAAGGGAAATAACTTAGATTTCATAATCTCTCAAATTTCATAACCTTTAGATGGGCATTATATTTTTAAAATCCATTCTCTGAGATGGCCCAGAGGAGGCAGAAATTCAGCATTTGGCATCCATTCCAGCTAGCTCCGACACCCCACCCCACCCCCAAGAATGTGACTGATGACACATATTGGGGTGGGGAAAACAGGGTCAGAGCCAAAGCGCAAATTAAGTGAGGTCAGAGTTAGCTCCATTTGGTCCATGCTGACATGAAGCTCCTAATAAATAACTGGATTTCCTCTGAAGCTTGGTGTGAGGCTCTTGATTTAATTAGGGCATCAGTCAGAACCCTGACATTCTGGTTCTTCCCTAAGTTGCCAATCAAATCTGATTCAGAAAGAATTTTACAGCTGTTAATTATTTTAAGACGAAAAGTACAAGGTGTTTAAACAGCTGCTTCTGAGTCAGTGAAGTTGCAAGTACAACTTCTGACATCTTGTGACATTCTGCTGTGAATCTGTTCCTGGACACTCCTTATGTGCTCATGTTTCTTGCTGAGTTTTGCCCTAGGATTAGAAATAAGAAGATTCCAGTGGATTTAGCCATCTTTTTTTTGGGGGGGGGAGACTGAGTCAGGCTCTATTTTAGCATATAGGAAGGAGCCTGAATCAAATTAATTCCAATTAAATCAGATATCAAAATCACAGTTAACAAATTAATTAGTGGAACAGAGTGAAAACTGATCTTGCTTCTTAAAACATTAAGTGCTACTTACAACATAAAATTGTTATAATTTATTTCTTAATTTGTTAATCTACATATGGAAATTGAATACATGGGAAAGAAGGTACTACTTCAATAGCAGAGTTCATGCTTAGTGTAATATAAAAGTTGCTTAGTAGATAGGCAGCTATGTAAAGATTTAATAAATAATGTTTTATTTGAATGCCCAAAGCATATTTGTAGGGATTGAATCTAGAAGGCTTGTGGGATCATACATTTCCAGTTCTGTCTTCAATATTTTTAAGCTGGCCTGTTTGCACTGAATGAGGTCTGAAAGGAAAGTCTTCACATGTTAGATTCTTCTAACAATAATTATTATTTTGTACTTAGTTGAATTCATCTTGAGATTCTCTCTATGCCCACATAACTCTCTATCTAATTATTGAATAACTTTAAATACCAATAATTGATCATTAGGTGATATGTATGTTTAGGATGCATCAAATCAACTACCCAACTTATCATTTTATTCAAGATATCACTCATAGCTCAATAGGATTAGAAACTTTAATGACAAGGAAACAGAGCTACCATGAAAGAATGTAAGGCAAGCAGAACTAACTTTTGTGCATAGATCATCTATCATATAGAAAAACTTTGTATTAACTATAACAATTTATAGTACTCCTCAACTTATTCCACCATTCATTTAGTGACAGCTGGAAATTACAACCACACTGAAAAAAATAACTTACAACTAATATTTGCATTTATGACTATCACATGATTCCCATGGTCAAATGATTAAAATTCAATGATTGCAGCAATCCAGGGTCAGATGATTGCCATTTGAAACCTTCCCAGCTAGCTTCTGACAAGCAAAGTTAATGGAGGAAGCCAGATTTGCTTAACCACATGACTTACTTAACAGCTGAGGTGATTCACTTTAAAAAATGTACCAAATACATTGTAAAATTGGCTACAACTAACAACAAACATCTTGCTTAGCAATGGAAATTCTAATCCCAATTGTGGTCATGTGTCAAGGACTACCAAAATTCTGGTTCCAGTTGCCAGAGTGTGACAACTATAACTTGCAGGGCTCTGCATAACTCACCTGCCAGGGGGGCTCTTTGGGGCTGAATATCGCCTTGAAGGGGCAGCAAGAAGGAAGAGCACCTGCAGATCACAAGTGGACAATGGTCCACTTTGTTAGATCCAGGGGAATCTTCTCAACAGGTGGAGAAGAGGACGGCCATTAAAGGCACAACCGAAACTCTGACAGCAGGAACACACTAGCATGAAGAAATGGAAGAGAACAGTGGAATGGATCAGGGTAAGAACTGTCTAATTTCTACCCCAAATCAAGACTAAACTCACCAAAATACTTTAGAGATGAAGGAGGTCTCCCGTGAGAAGGAGGGAGAGAATTACCACTTTTACCACTCCAGAAGTGGCAAGGGAAAGTTTGGAGTGAACTGCATATTTGTGGGAAGTGAAAGTGAAGCAAGGAGGTACTTATCCCTAAGCTGAAGAAAATGACTGGCCAGTGTTTCTTTGTGAAGATATAGATCCAATAAAATACCTTTAAACTATTTCCCCAAATCCCTCTGGAGTTACAGCTACTGGGGGAAAAAAACTTTGTTTTGCTTCTCTTTTTTTTCTATATACTATTTTTATTTTTCTGGACTCCTACACTATAGTGGATAGGAAAAAGGAAGCAAGGCTGACACCTACTGGCCAAAACTGGCATATACCAGAGGGGATATTTTTTACTGACTAGATTGAATAAAAAGGTGGATAACATATTGTTCTGAGAACTACACATCTGGTATGCAGGTGAAAAACTTTGCCTTATTTTTGGAAGTTATCATGGGCAAAGCAAGAGTAGAACTGTTTTAGAGATCTGGACAGATTATAAATAATTTGGATTGATATAAAAGAGAAAGGACAAATACAGATTTTGCTGATGATTGGGGTAACAGCAGGCTCTATATATTACAAATTATAGACAAATTACAAATACTAATGGAGACTGCACAATAGATATAAAAAGTAGACATTTGGCTAGCAGAAGGAAAACCAATCTGGAGACTTTCTGGGTCTTTTGGATTACAACTCAGCTGTTTGTCCCTGGTTTGGGAAAATTGAATACTGAAACACTGAGACAGGGAAGACTGACTGACCTCCAAGTAAAGGAGAGTTGAAGCTGTTATATGACCTCTCTCCTTTGGCATGTTGGTAATATGATTATAAGCAATATGTACTGATTTGTATTGTTTGTTGGATAGTGTATATGTTGGCATATTATAGTTGTCTAGCCTTTGGTTGGTTTATCTTTTTGGTGGAGAAGAGAAGAGGGGAAATAATTAGTGACAGTTACAAATAGGGGAAAAAAAGAATCAACACAAGCTGCTGAGATGTCAACCCTGAATATAACCAAAATAGGGAAGAAGGCATCTTCTATATTGTCCTCAGCATCCTCTAGCCCTTCCAATCAGAAATTGATTGAAAACATGTTACAACTGGAAAAATCCAACACATCTCAAAAAGAGGTACTAGCATTGCTACAAGCACTAAAAGTCATGAAAAAATAAGGAGAGACGGGAGAGAAATGGTACAGGAGAGTTGAAAGGGAAAATCCAAAATATGGATGAAAAACTTGGGATTTTTCAACAAATAATAATAAAAAATGAGCAAAGAATCCAGAGAGTGGAAACAGAAGTAGAGAAAAAAGTGGATGATATAAACTATAAACTGATACAAGCAAACAAAGAGTTAGAAAATACCATGATAATATTAGAGGCAGAAAAAGCTTCCCACTGTTTAAGATTTTAAAATTTAGAAGAGGTGAAGAAAGAAAATTTAGGAGAGATAATAGAAGAATTATTGGCAAAGGCATTAGGAACAGATAAGCAGGATATGGAAATAGAAATAGATGAAGCATTCCAGATTTACACAAACTATGTGAGAAGATATAATTTGCCTAGAGAAGCACATGTAAGGTTCACGAAAAAGTCAATAAGAGACGAGATACTCAATAAGGCAAGTGTCAAACCATTAGAATATAAAGGGAAACAACTGGTAGTTCTGGGAAGAGACCCCTAGGAAAGTAAGGGAGCTTAGAAAACAATATCATTTTCTGACTACAGAGCTGATTAAACATAATGTAAACTATAGATGGTTAACACCCAAAGGGATATTAGTCACTTAGCAGGAAAAAAGATATTGATTAGATTCACTAGACAAGGCAATTGATTTCCAATTAGCTGGCCTGGCCCATTTATAGTCCCATTTTATACCTCCTGGCAAACATTTTATTTGGGATAGTTTTTTAGGGTAGTTTTTAATGCATTTTTAAATTTTTAAATTTTTAAATTTGAACTTTAACTATCATTGTACAGTAAATTATATGTTACCTCCTCCAGTCACATTTAGATCTATATCTATATTTATTTTTATGTTTATTATTGTGTTTTTAATATGACTGTACACTGCCCCAAGTCCCTTCTGGGAGAGGGCGCGGTCTATAAATTAAATAAAAGTTAAAGTTAAGTTAAAAGTCCTGTAAAAACTATCTCAATACAAAAGAGGCACAGGAAATAAGAGGATCAACAATATATAAGGATCAAAAATACCAAGAAGAGAAGGGACAAAAAAGAAAAGTAACTTTGAATCAATCTATAATAAAAGATAAGGAATTTATACAGATGATGACAAAAAAATGGGATTCTTTTTCAGAGAGAATAGAAAAGAGGAGGCATCATTACAGAACATTTGGGATACATCCAAAGCATTTATTAGAGGATTAGCAATAACTTACATAGTGAGAAAAAAATAAGAAAAAGAAACAGGACCAAAAAACAATAGAAGAAGAAGTGTATAAAGGACTTGAGCTAGAACTAAAAAAAGCACCACATAAGATAAGTTTAAGGGACCAAAAGGAGCTGATTAAACATAAACTAAATATGATGGGAAAAGAAGAACTGGCACAACATATAAAAAGAACAAAGCAAAACTTTTTTGAAAATGCAAATAAACCTAGATATGGTTAGCTTATAGATTGAAAAAAAAGGAGTGGAAATGGATAAGTAAATTGCAGGATAAGGAAGGTACACTACATTGTCAAATGGAAAAGAAAAATATATAATATACCGTGTTTCCCCGAAAATAAGACGGGGTCTTATTTTATTTTGACCCACAAAATATGGCTATGGTCTTATTATTGGGGGGGGTCTTATTATTTTGGGGATGCAGGAGGCAGCAAGCATGGGACTGCATGTCCTGTCACCCCATCACCTCCCCTCCCTGTTCTTTGTGCTCTGACGTGTCCTGTCACCGTCTTGCATCAGGTTGGTCTTTCTTTGTGAGGGGGACAATCTGGGGAGTGAGAGATTTAGGAAGCCTGGGTTGGCATGGGGCACTTTCTCCAGTGAAGCGTCTGATTCATCCCCAGGGGTGAGCATTTTGCCTCCTCTCTGCCCCGGCTTGGAAGCTGCAGAAGAAGTCTGCCATGCCCAGGGAGCAGGGGGAGAAGAGACAACAAGAGAAGCCATGTCTCGGTCCATGCCTCTCACTTCTCCCCCACCCCACCTGCCACCCCTTGCTAAAGAGACGGTGGGGAAGGGAAGCAGCCTGGATTCTGTTAGTATTGGGGTGGGGTGGAAGGAGTTGGGCTGCGAGACACGCGTCCTACCCAAGACTTGCAGCTCCATCATGTTTCTCACTGTTTTGTCCAGGGAAGCACCCTGTAAAAAAAAATCTTGTGAGTTCAACTTCCCTGGACAAAACAGTGAGGAACACGATGGAGCTGCAAGTCTTGGTTAGAGCACATGTCTCGCAGCCCAACTCCTCCCAACCCACCCCAATGCTAACAGAATCCAGGCTGCTTCCCTTCCCCACTGTCTCTTTAGCGAGATGGGTGGCAGGTGGGGTAGGGGAGAAATGAGAGGTGTGGAGCAAGATGTGGCTCCTCTTGCTGTCACTTCTCCCCCCCCCTCACCGGGCATGGCAGGCTTCCTCTGCAGCTTCCAAGCCAGGGCAGAGAGATAACAAAGGGTGAAATGTTCACCCCTGGGGATGAATCAGATGCTTCACTGGAGAAACGGACCCACACCAGCCCAGGCTTCCTAAATCTCTTGCTCTCCAGATCATCTGCCTTGCAAAGAAAGCTCAACCTGATGCAAACGCCACCTCCAGCCACCTCTTCATCCTGGTGAAACTACGTTTTGAAAGGATGATCTGCAGGGGGGGATTTCCTGCACATTGGCAGGGGCGTCTCCTCACAGGGCTTCTCCCGATGTCCCAGGTGTGAAGCAACATCCCATAAAGGAAGGCATGGAAGACAACTGGGGATGTCGGAGGAAGCCTTGTGAGAAGATGCCGCTGCCGATGTGCAGGAAATCTCCCCCCCTTCAGATAATCGTGTTGGCTGGCCAGAGAGGTCTTCAATGAACTTAGGTCTGTATGTGTCTCTGCAGGCAGCAGTGTCGGCAGCATCTCCTCGCAGGGCTCATTCTTCCTTCTCTCTGGCTGATTCTCAAATATTTTCAAGCAAAACACTGCCAAGAGAGGGAAGTATCTCTTCTCCCTTCCTTGCCAAACTTTGCGTGTAGGCGTAATGTTTTACAAAGCTCCCTCGCTTTGTGTTTTTTATACACATACCGACATACCCACCCTTCCTGGGAATGCCGTTTCCCACTCCCAAGATTCCGTTTCCAAGGAAAGAAGAGCACTGGGGCTGCACTGGACTTTCCCCCCTGCCCTGACTTCTGTCAGCCTCAACTTTGCTCCTGAAACCCTGCGGGCCACTTCTCTGCTTGAGCTCAGCTGAAGTGGGGGCTGAGAGCAAGGGCGAGATGAAGCTGATTGCTTCCCCTTTGCCTCCTCTCCCAAAAGCAGTGTTGGGCGCAGCCACTTTTGCAGCAGGAAACTCAAGCCGGCCTTCCGAAGGGTACTATAGCAGCAGCTATCCACAATTTTTTTTACCCTTATTTTGTCCCAATCCACGTGGCTCACTGGGCCACATGAGTCAGGATGAAATAATGATAAAAAAATAGTGGATAACTGTTGCTACAGTACCCTTTGGAAGACCGGTGCAAGGCACGTGGGGTGCATCACTTGGCTTCCTGCTACTTTTGTAGCCATAATCGATGGCAAAAGCAGCCACACTTGCTGGAGGCCATGGCCTGAGCAGCACCCGCAAATCAACTGTTTTTTGAATGGCAGCCGGATCGGCTCAACTGATCTGATTAAGGAGCGGAGAAGCACTGAGGTGACCGGGGAAAGGAAGGGCTTCCTCCTGTACTTGCCATGGCACCCTTTCACTAGGGCTTATTTTCGGGGGAGTGCGTATATTTACACCCACCTCAAAAACCAAGCAAAAACCAGGCTTAGGCTTATTAGCAGGACATGTCGTATTTTGGGGGAAACACGGTACAATTTTTATAAGAAGTTATATGACTCTGAAAAAATACCAGAGGAAAAAATAACACAATACCTAGAAAAAGCTAACCTGCCAAAAATTCCAGAAATGGTGAAAAATAGGCTGAATGAAAGAACATCAATGACAGAATTAACAGAAGTGATTAAAATAACAAAACTCCAGGACCAGATGGTTTATCAGCAGAAGTTTATAAAGAATTGCAAGATACCTTATGCCTGCCAATGCTAGAAGTGTACAATTAAGTCCTATTAGGAGCCAAAATACTGCATACATGGAGGGAGGCCTATGTTACTTTGATCCCAAAAGAAGACTTAGATGCAACACAAATTAAAAACTACAGACCAATTTCACTTCTGAATGCAGATTATAAAATATTTGTTTCAATAATTGCTGAAAGCATAAAAAGATTTTTAAGTGAGTTTATATACCCTGACCAGAACGGACTCTTACCTAAAAGGCAAATTAGAAATAATGTTAGAATAATCTTGGATACATTAGAGTACTATGAAACACATATTGAAAAACAGCTAGCATTAATCTTTCTGGATGCTCAGAAAGCCTTTGGTAACATAAAGTAGCAATTCATGCTGCAACAACTAACATGTATGGACTTTGGTGAAAAATTTATAAACATGGTAAAAGCAATCTATACGCAACAGAAAGCTAAAGTGATTAATGGTGATTAAATAGTGATTAAAGTGGTTAATGGAGATGCAACAGAAAACTTTAACATAAAAAAGGAGTGAGACAAGACTGTCCACTATCTCCACTATTATTCATTCTAACCTTATAAGTACTAACCAGAAAAATAAGACATGACCCAGATATTAAAGGGATGGAAATTAAAAGGGAAAATACAAATTACACGCATTTGCTGACTATTTAGTTTTTATATTAGAGGAACCATTAGAAATAAGCTCAAAATTGATATGGAAAATTGAGAAATATGGAGAGGTGGCAGGGATGAAAATAAATAAGGAAAAAATTAAAGTACTAGTAAAAAACCTTACCGATAAACAAAAAAAGCAACTAACAGAAAAATGGGTTTGCAAATAGTGAAGAATGTTAAATATCTAGGCATATACCTAACAGCAAGGTATGTCACAATTAAAGATAATAATTTTATGAAACTAATGTGAAGGAGGGGAAGTTTCCCCCCACCTTCGATTAACGAGGTGCGGATCGCAGCCCTTCCAAGAAGCATATCTCTGAATGAACACAAAATGAACCCGAGAACATGTTCTAATGAAAACAAACTTTAATATGAAAATAAAAATAAATCTTACTATCTAATTCTTACATTCTGGCAAGAGCAATTGTTGCCCACCTCCTCCGGAAGGCAAACGGAAGATCAGAAGGAAAGTACAAGAATGTGTGAAGAATGTGTGACATATTAGGAAACATGTGCAGTAAATCATTGTCAGATAAGAAAAACATTTCTACAGTATAACTCAGAATATAAGCTCAATTGACAAATAAATTAACGCAGTGACAACTAATGCAGCAAATTAAGTTGGATTTAGAAAGGTGGAAGACTTAACAATTATCTATCAAAAGAAGAATAGCTTTTGTAAAAATCAACATACTACCAAAGTACTCTTCTTATTCCAGACAATACGGATAAAATTAGAGAAGATCTTTTTTGATGAATTAAACAGAATAATTTTGAAATATATATAGCAAGGTAAAAAAGTGAGGACAAAACTAAAAATGTTGCAGGAATCCAAAATTAATGGGGGCTTTGGACTCCCAGACTGGGAAAATATATTATCAGGCATCAGCTCTTACATGTGTATAAAAAAAGATTGGATACATTTGAAAAACAGAAGATTATTACTATTAGAAGGACATGATCTCCAATTAGGTTGACATGCCCGCTTATGGTATGGCAGGAACATGGTGCATGGATACTTCCAAAGGCACCTTGCGAGGAATGTGCAGCTCTATATTTGAAAAAAACAAAACAAAACAAAATACGACATGAAATACCTGCTTTCCACAATGAAAGTATTAATATACCCTAAAAAACCTCATTAATTTTGGAAAAAAAATGTATTCTACAAAGATAGTTTGAATGAAAACTAGACAACAATTACAGAATCAAGGGATGAAGTTAGATTGATGGCGATACCTCCAGATATAATCAAGATATGAGAAAGATGTTAAAACATGAGTTGTAAACAAAGTACCAATAAAACCTGACAAGATTCTGATGGGGACGGATGAAAAATTGATAAAGAAAATGTATAACTACTTACTGACATTTAAAATGGAAGAGGAACGGGTTAAAGAACCAATGACTGTATGGGCAAGAAATTTTGGTTATAACATTGAATTAAAGAAATGGCAAAAATTATGGGATGGGAATTATAAATTAACTATGGCCTCGGTTTATAAAGAAAATCTTTATAAAATGTTCTACAGGTGGCACTTACCTCCAGCAAAACTGGCAAAAATGATTAGTAACCTGTCTACAAAATGCTGGAAATGCAATCATTTCTCAGGTACATACTACCAGGTGTGGTGGATGTACAGCAAAGCAAGAAAATATTGGGAGAACTTACATAATTGGCTGGAAGAGATAACTAAACAGAATATAGATTAGAAGCTGGAATTATATCTGTTGGGAATAATACCAGAGGGTTACGTTAAAGGAACCACATATTTAGTTTTACATATACTAACAGTAGCAAGAATTATATTTGCCAAATACTGGAAAAATGAAAACACTCTGCCAGATGAGGAAGTAATTTGGAAAATTTTATAATGTGATGAAATGGATAGGTTAACTTTTAAAATTAAGGATAAAGGATCAGAATATTACCTGACATGGAACAGTTTCTATGAGTGGCTAGAGAAAATGGGTAGGAATTAGAGGAAGAAACACTATGAATGTCTGTATTAAAATAGTGATGGCTCTCAACTATTGATATGATAATCTATAAAATGTAAATAGGCAAAGATATAAGAAAACCCAGTTTAAACTATTTGGTTATACTATTACAATTATATTTAATACAAGTGTTATCATATTATAGTTGCTCTTATGAGTTCATGTGTTGATATTTACCATGGTTTTTTTATTCTGGTCTTTGTCTATGTAACTGACATATCCTGTATTCAAAAATGCATTTGTGCTGATAAATAAATAAAGGGACACTAGTATAGATCTATTTCAGGCTATTTAGCTCTCATCAGCTAGCCATACCCTTACTGGGAATTGAACTTGGGCTGTATTACATATCAGGCAGGTGTATTAGCCACTAAGCCACTAGCCACTAAGGGTATGGCTAGCTGATGACAATTGAAGTGTGCAAGACTTAAAGCTGTAAAGTTACAAGGCCCTTGCACCCTAAACCTTTACAAAAAACCCCCAAGGGTATTCAAACTTGACAGCTTTAATGTCAGGGGAAAAATGCCCTGGAGAAATCTGGGATCAATGGACCGTGGCTGATTCCCTTCCGCATATCTTTTGAGATATTGAGAAAAATAAAAGTCTTTAAAAGTATTCTAATTAATAAACAAACTTTAATAATAAAATAAAAAGTAAATGAAACAGAAATAACTAATGGTTACATTTTGATAATGAAAGCTACGTCTGCCAAGCTGGCAGCCAAACAAAGAAGAAAAGAATTTAGTTCTGGAATGTGTAAACGCATGCGCAATAAATCACTTTCAGATAAGAACTTTTTGTTTTATGACCTGCGCAATAAAGCTTTCTTAGTTTAACTCTTGAGTGTCAGTTTAGGCAGTTCAGGCCTAGCAAACTTTTTAACATCGTGACACCCCTTCTTTTGCTAGTCTGGGCTGACGTCATCAAATCATCAATTAAGGCACATCTTCTTTTGCAGATACTCGTGTTGATTTGCGGCAAGTGGTTTGTTAAGCATGTCTGCGATCTGATCATGTGTAGAAACATATTGCAATTTAACAAAACCTTGCTTAACTAATTGCTTTGTGTTTTGATAATGAATGTCAATGTGTCTGGACCTAGAACCTGTAAAATGTGACTCAGAAATATGGACAACAGATACATTATCTTCCATCACGGTGATTGGTCGAATCGGACGTGTCCAGATATCTGTGATCAAAGCATCAAACCACGTTAGAGAATTACAAGCATCTGAAACACAAGCATATTCAGCTTCAGTAGATGAACATGAAACAAAACTCTGTTTTCTCACTTGCCAGTAAACAGGACAACCATTTAGGAACATCATGTAACCAGAAGTGCTTTTGCGTGACTTCTTCTCGCTCGCCCAGTCGGCGTCAGCAAAACAAATCAACTTTGGTTGATCAGTGTGTGTTGGTTCTAGCAATAACTTCATGTGCTTAGTGTGTTTCAGGTATTTCAACAACTTCTTAATGCATGACCAATGAAATTGTGTTGCCTTACCTACGTGTCGTGATAAAAGATTAACACTAAGTGCGATGTCAGGTCTGGTCCAACTACTAATGTATAATAGTGAACCAATGACTGAACGATAAAGTGTTTGATCCTCGAACTCAGGACTTGGTTCATGTGTTAAGTTGTGAAAATCTGTTTGCATGGGTGTCTTTGTTGTGCTAGCATCTTTCATGTTGCAATGATGTAGAATGTGGTCAATTTTCTCTTCTTGTGAAAGACTAAACCCCTTCTGTGTCTTTTCAATTTGAACACCTAAATAAGTGCTAATGTGTCCTAAAGATTTTAGTGTGAAGTAACTCTGCAAACTTTTAGCAAAAATCTCACTCATTTTCTTATTTGGACCAATATAAACAATATCATCAACATAAACAAGAATTATCTCATATGCATTGTTAGATCTTTTTGTGAACACGCATTCATCAGTTTCGGACTTAATAAAGCCCATTGAATTTAGTTTGTCAGTAAGACATAAATACCACATTAAACCTGACTGTTTCAGACCATAAAGACTTTTGTTCAGGAACCAGGTATCCCCTTCTTGCTTTCGGAATCCTGGAGGGCTTCTCACGTAGATCTCTTCATCTAGGTCTGCATGTAGATAAGCTGTGTCCACATCAAATTGAAAAACTTCTAAACCAAGAATAGTTGCAGTGGTTAAAGCAATTTTTACACTTTCAGTTCTGACTGTTGGTGAGTAAGTGTTTGTGTAGTCCTCAGGATAACGTTGAGCGAAACCCTGAGCTACAAGTCTGGCTTTGTATAAAGACTCACCATTTGGTTTCTTCTTGATTCTGTAGACCCATCGGGTGCCAATGACTTTCTTGTTTGCTGGAGGTTTTGCAGGTGTGAATACATTAGGTTTCTTTAAACTGTCCATTTCATCCTGCATTGCATCATACCACTTGTCTTGTTCTGAATCAGGAAGCTGTTTGATTTGTGTGAATGTCTCAGGAGGAAGAGTAACGTTGCAAATCAAAGGTAATGGTGACTTTGTCAGTTGCCATGAATAACGTTGTGGAGGGATTCCTTTTGTGGCCCTAGGAACAACAGACCAGTCTTCTTCTTCTTCATCATCATCCTCGTCCTCACGTTCGTCGCTAGCATCAGCATCCGCGGCTTGCGAAGACGGAACATCAGGTTGTGAAGAACTGGTAGAAGGAACATCTGCCTGCGAATTGTCATCAGGCTGCGTGGCATCTGGAACACCATCTCTAGGAAAATAAACTTCAGGATCATTGGAATGAATCCTGGACCAGTCAATGTCTTCCTCAAAATTAGCAGATTGTGAAATGACAATCACATGTTTAGTATCGATGAATTTGTACCATTTTGAATTATCATCAATACCCATAAATCTCAGTCTCTTTGCTACTATACCTCCCTTTCTTCTTTGACTTAAGGGAGTGTTCACCATAGCATATGAACCAAAAATATGGAGGTTCTTGAGATCGGGCTTGTAGCCATACAGCATGTAGAAAGGAGTTTGATTGATTACACTGCTCCAAGTACGGTTGACAATGTAATTTGCATATTTGATTGCTTCACCCCAGTATGCGTTACTGAGATTGGCATCTTCTAGAAGACAACGCATCATGGTTTGTAGAACCCCTTGTCTTCTTTCTACGACTCCGTTATGAGCCGGTGTATATGGAGCAGATGTCTGATGAAGAATTCCATTCTTACGCATCCAGTCCTGGAAACGCTGAGACATGAATTCTGCACCACGGTCACTCTGGATTCTGGCGATGCGAACTTGGTATTGTGTAGAAACAAACGCTGCAAAGTCTTTAAAGATCTGAAAGGTCTCAGATTTCTCTCTCATAGGATATACAAATCCATATCTAGAATGATTATCTACAATTGTTAAAAAATACTTTCTGCCACCAAGTGTTGGTGGGAAAGGACCCACTATGTCAGTGTGTACCAAATCAAAAATGCGTGTTGACTGGCGTGTAGCGTGTTTTGGAATTAGAGCCGCCTTAGATTTAGCCTTTTTGCAAACAGCACAATCCAAAAACACCTTACACCCCTTTAGATCCAAACCTTTTGCGAACTCCGGCATCTTTCTAAGAACACGGAAACTGGCATGCCCCAATCTTCTGTGCCACTTGTGAATACACCTGGAATGTAAAGGTTTACCAGTTAGTGAATTCTCAACATTAACAGTTTCATGAGGACCCTCAGGCTTGCTCTGAGCAATCTGTTTTTGTTTTCTCTGTTTGTTGGCTTTAGGAGCCTTTGGCACAGTAACGTTTTCTCTCTCTGGGACAACTCTCTCTGGGTTCACGTTGTGCCTTTTTGGAGTTTGCATACTTGCCTGTGCTTGCCCTTTAGGCTTTGGCTTTAAGTAATAAACACCACCAATCAGCATAGTTTCAGCAATAATATCACCATCTTTAACTAAGTAACTTGCTTTTTTGAGGTGGTGAACCTGGAACTTTAAATCTCTAGACAAGTGACTTTGACTAAGCAAATTACTGGTTGCTGAAGGTATGTAATAAACATCAGGGATGTGTGTATCGAGCTCTTCAATGTAAACAGTTCCTTTTCCCATAACCTTGCAAGTGTGGTTGGTGAAGGAATACAGTTCTCGATACTCGGGCTCTGGTTCGCCCATCTCTGTGAAAAGTTCCCTTCTGTGGGTAACGTGCACAGCTGCTCCACTGTCTAAAGTCCACAAAAGACGTCTGTCGAACTTTGGATCAGGTTGTGGAACGTTGGTTATGGCCAGTGTCACAAGTGGAGCTTGTGAATCACGCCTTGGACCACGACGACCTTGTCTTCTGCCTCTACCTCTGCCTCTGGAATCTGTTCCTCTGGGCTGGTACGTGGCGGGAGCTGGAACTCGTTGGGGACAATCCAGGGTGTCATGTCCCACACGGTTGCAGGTGTAGCATTTTGGCATCCTTGGAGCGTAGCCTCTTCCTCGGAAGGGACGTCTGGCTGGAGCCTTTAACGCTGGAGGCCGTTGCAGATGTGGTGTAGCTAACCTGATAGCTTCGTCTTCCACTAAGTCTGCAAACGTGGTTAACTGTGCGTTGAGCAATAGGCACGTAGTTGATCTTTGCAACAGCATCTTTCCATTCATAATTCAATGAGTTAATGATGATGCTAATCATTTGGATATCATCGATTACATGGCCATTTTGTCTCAATTCACTTCTCATTCTTTTCAGTTTGGTCAAATGTCCACCAATTCGTTCACCAGGTTTCAACTTTGAACCATGGAACTCAGACATGAGCAAACATGAAGATTCAATTGAAATGGGCCTGTAGCAATCTTCCAAAATAGCCCATATTTCTTGGGCAGTTGCATCAGGTGGAAAGATACCTTGGATCTCAATTTCCATTGACATGAGCAAAGTCGTGATTGCTCTGTTTTCGAGGTCTCTTATCGCAGGTGTCCACGGTGGAGGGGGAGGATTAAAAACCATGGAATGTGTGCCTTCTCTTCGAAGCAAGAGCGCAATTTCACTGACCCAGGCTTTATAATTCTCTCCTGACTCCTTTAATTTGGACTCACCAGTCAAGGGGATGACTGTGAATACCTGCTGAGGAATGTGCATCGGAACAATTTGTTGCTCTGGTTGCAAATCTGGTTGTTGAACCAGGGGATGCTGGGGTTGCATCATTGGCCTTTGCGTGGCAACATCAAATTGGCTTCCTCGAATTCGCCTTTGGCTTTGCCCTTTTCCATCTAGGGAGGATTCAGCACCGCCAGGGGGTGTTGAAGACTTATCCTTTGAGGGCAAAGTTTGGGCTTCTGTAAAACTCATAGACAGATCTCTAAAAATCTGGTCCAACTGCTTCATCTTTTGCTGTAATAATTTTTCTCCGCCAGCAGATGGCAGTGCAGCTTCACTTTTTGGCTGCCTCGCCTTTCTATACGTATGCAGAAGTTCAGTTGACTCAAAGGGACCATGTTACCTCGGTGACGTGTACATGTCTCTTTGTTCTGATTGATCAATGAACTCTGTGGGGTGTGTCTTAGGCTGTTGTTTTGAAGACAAGATGGCGTCCTCAGACATTTTGGGAGTGGGGGAGCTCCTCCTACTTCGCTTTATTTCGTTAAAGCACTCTCTCACCTCCCTAGTATATTTTTCAAACAGCTTTAATCGATATAGATAGCTTTGCATTTCTTGCTCATCATCTGGGGAGATTTCATAAACTTTGCTTTCTGCGTGGGAGGATTTTTTTTCTGCCGGCAGTTGCCGTTTAGACTTTTGCCGTTCATTAATTGTATCTTGATAATGAGGGAGGTTTACTGACCTCAGTCCGTAGATCTTGCCTTCTGTAGCTCCTTCCCCCACATCTGGCTCGGCACCTGAAGAATCTTGCTCCTCTGTGTCTGAGGGAATGGATTCTTTCGAGCGCTTTCCATGTCCGTGTTTTTTTCTTTTCTTTCTCTTTTTCTCTGACATTGCTAATTAGGCTTAGTCGGTTATCTTTAGATAACATGAAGGGAAAATAAATTGTAGCCATCTCAGCTACAGCCAACCTCTGCAACCAAGTTGTCAGGGGAAAAATGCCCTGGAGAAATCTGAGATCAATGGACCGTGGCTGATTCCCTTCCGCATATCTTTTGAGATATTGAGAAAAATAAAAGTCTTTAAAAGTATTCTAATTAATAAACAAACTTTAATAATAAAATAAAAAGTAAATGAAACAGAAATAACTAATGGTTACATTTTGATAATGAAAGCTACGTCTGCCAAGCTGGCAGCCAAACAAAGAAGAAAAGAATTTAGTTCTGGAATGTGTAAACGCATGCGCAATAAATCACTTTCAGATAAGAACCTTTTGTTTTATGACCTGCGCAATAAAGCTTTCTTAGTTTAACTCTTGAGTGTCAGTTTAGGCAGTTCAGGCCTAGCAAACTTTTTAACATCGTGACTTGTGGACTTCAACTCCCAGAGTTCCTCCTTCTCTTGCTCAGCTGCTATCGCCCGTTGTGCTTCTGTTGCTGCTGTGAAAATGTCTGTTTTGCCAGCTGGGAGGCTAGCAAAAAAATATCCATTTTCCCATCGCCACTGGTTCGTACCCTCCCCCTATGAATTGACGCCGCAGGAGGGAAGGAAAGAAGCCGGGCTTGGCAGAGACCTTTCCTTCCCCTTTAGAGAGCCCATGTGGGGAGATGGGCTAGTTTGAATGTGGGTGAGCGGGCGGTTTACTGCCTCCTTTGCTTGTTCGGATGGGCGGAGAAAGAAAGGAGGTGTGGAATAGCTGAAGGTGAAGATGCTCCCCTTTGCCCTTGATGGCGGGGTGCTTTATCATGTGCATCCTTTCTCCACCTGCCTAAAGGAGTGAAGGAGGCACCAGCCCAAAACTGCTGGCTCGCCCGCATTCAAACTAGCCCCCTCCTCTCTCCTGGTATGGGCTCTCTGGAGTGGGAGGGAAGGTCCCTCCCAAGCCCGGCTTCTTTTCTTCCCTCCTGTGGGGTCAATTCATAGGGAGAGGACACAGACTATTCGACAGCGATGGGGAAATGGAGGCTTTTTTTGCCAGCCTCCCATCTGGCAAAACAGACATTTTCACAGCAGCTGCTGAAGCACAATGGGACGTCCTTGGGGAAGGGAGAGCGGAACTGACTGCCCAGGATTGTGCTTCAGCTACCACTGTGAAAATGTCTGTTTTGCCAGCTGGGAGGTGGGCTGGCTTGAATGTGGGCGAGCAGTTTGGGGCCTGTGCCTCCTTCGCTCATTTGGGCAGGTGGAGAAAGAAAGGAGATGCTCGATAGCTGAGGGAGAAGGCACTCTCCTTCACCCTTGGTGGCAGGGGTGCTTTATCACATGCCTCCTTTCTCCGCCTGCCCAAATGAGTGAAGGAGGTGCCGGCCCTAAACCACCTGCATTCAAACCAGGCTGCCTCCTCTCTCCAGGAATGGGCTCTCTGGAGGGGGAGGAAAGGTCCCTCCCAAGCCCAGCTTCTTTCCTTTCCTCCTGCGGTGTCAATTTGTAGGGGGAGGGCACAGACCATTTGGCAGCAATGGGGAAATGGTGACTTTTTTTGCCAGCCTCCTAGCTGGCAAAACAGATGTTTTCACAGCAACGGCTAAAGCACAACGGGACATGCTTGGGGAAGGGAGAGCTGGAACTGACTGCCTGGGATTGTGCTTCAGTCACCGCTGTGAAAATGTCTGTTTTGCCAGCTGGGAGGCAGGCTGGTTTGAATGCGGGTGAGTGGTTTGGGGCTGGCGCCTCCTTTGCTCGTTCAGGCAGGTGGAGAAAGAAAGGAGGGGTGAAATAGCTGAGGGCAAAGGTGATCCCCTTCGCCCTTGGTGGCGGGGGTGCTTTATTGCACACCTCCTATCTTTCTCTGCCCGCCCCAACGAGCAAAGGAGGCGCCAGTCCCAAACCACTCGCCCGCTTTCAAACCAGACCTTTCACAGCTGCAGCTGAAGCCCACTCCCGGGCAGTCAGTTCCAGCTCTCTGTTCCCCAAACATGTCCCATTGCTGCTGGGGCTGCTTTTGGTGAATCTGGGGTGGCAGCAATGGCAAGAAGTGGCTGCCAGCGATGCTCTCAGTGATGGCAAGAGCCCTGCTGCCATGCCGGATTCACCAAAAGTGGCCCCAGCTTCAATGGGACATGCTTGGGGAAGTGAGAGCCAGAACTGACTGTGTGGGATTGGGCTTCAGCCATCACTGTCAAAATGTCTGTTTTGCCAGCTGGGAGGCTGGCAAAAAAGCCTCCATTTCCCCTTTGCTGCCAAATGGTCCATGCCCTCCCCTTACGATTGACGCCACAAGAGGGAAGGAAAAAAGCAGAGCTTGGAAAGGACCTTCCCTCCCCCTCCAGAGCCCATGACAGGAGAGAGGAGGCAGGCTGGTTTGAATGCAGACAAGTGTGCAGTTTTGGGCTGGCACCTCCTTCACTCATTCGGGGAGGCAAAGAAAGAAAGGAGGTGCACGATATATCATCCCCACCACCAAGGGGGAAGGGGAGCGCCTTCACCCTCAGCTATCACACACCTTTCTTTCTTTTTCCACCTGCCCGAACGAGCAAAGGAGGCAGTAAACTGCCCGCTTGCCTGCGTTTAAACCAGCCCTCTTCCTCTCTCCCCACACACGGGCTCTCTGAAGGGGAGGGAAAGATTTCTCCCAAGACCTGCTTCCCTTACCTTGCAGCACAGTTCTGGGATGGCGGGATATTCTTTTTTTCACTGGTACAGGGGCGGAGCCTCAACCCATGCCTTCCTGCCACCTCCAGTCCAGCCTCGCGCAATCTCCCAGCCACCTCACCGACCTGGGGATACTCCTGGCTTCAGTTGGCATTCTCCTAGCAATCTTTCCTGGCTGCGCCCCCAGAGCGGTCACATGGCGGCAGTACATGGGCTGCTGACTGATGAGGGTCCGCTCTAACCTCAGCTCCTCTGAAGAAGCCCCACGCCCTCTTCCTTCTCTTGGAAAGTGATTTTCAAAGTCCCAGTTTTGCAAGGCACTTATCAAAGAGAAGGAAGTGCAGGCTTTTCCCAACAGCTGTGTCCTCCACTCCGGCAAAGGAGGTGGGTGGGCAGGGCAAGCATAGTGCGGACAGGCAGAGTGAGAGAGCAAGCCAGTGGTGACCAGGCAAGTGGGGGGAGCGAGTGGGGGGACTGGCCAGGGGAGGGATTGTTCTGATATGGGGCCTCCGGAGGCCCCGGTATGCAAGCAAACGCTGGATTTCTGGCACCAGTACATGCGTACCAGACCGGACCGTCTGAAATCCACCTCTGATGTAGCTGTAGAGGTATTATGTATCTGTGGGTGCAGATAACTAACAATCTGAACTGGTCTCTATCCTTAGTGAAGTGTGCAAACCAGAGTCTGCATATCAGGCATCAGATGAAGAGAGCACATCTTTTTCCTTCTATCCTGGCCACTTTTTACAGAGGCAAGATTGAGAGCATTTTAACAAACTGCATCACTGTTTAGTTTGGTGGCAGCAGTGCCTCAGATAGAAAGTCCATTCAGTCCATTTTCCAAATAATTATGAAGTGTTGTGGCAAAAGATACAGAAAGATCTTCAAGTATGAAAAAAGTTACAACTATCTTTGTTTGGAAGGATTGCAGCAATTAAAATGAACATTCTACCTAGATTCATTTTTTTATTCCAGATGATACCGGTGCTTAAATCAGATAAAATCTTGTTAGAATGGCAAGCAACACTAAATAAATTTGTTTGGAAGGAGAAAAAACTGAGAGTAAAGTTGAAGATTATGCAAGATACTCGTGAAAGAGGTAGCCTCAGACTCCCAAACCTTCGATTGTATTATGAAGCTGCGGTATTGACGTATGTAGCAGACTGGTTTGGGAAAACAAAAGTGGAACTGTTGAATATAGAAGGTCATGACCTTGTTCTGGGATGGCATGCATATCTTTTTTATGAAGATAGGGTGGATAAAGTGTTTAACAATCATGTTCTCCGAAGTGCCTTGATGAGAATATGGAAGAAGCACCGGCCTAACTGGGATTATAAAATACCGCTTTGGTTGGATCTTGCAGACACCATGTGGATTACAAATACTAAATCACTCGGGGGGTGTTTATATAAAGACGTGCTTATTGCTGATGGGGGCAAATGGAAGTTAAAAATTTTGGAACAACTGTTGGAAGAAGGAATTACTTTAAATTGGTTACATTATATACAGTTACAGAAGAGATGGAAAGAAGATCGCAGGGTTGGTTTTATGGATAAAGAAGTGGAACTGATCAAGCAGTTAAAAGAGACTGGCCCAAAACATGTTAAAAGAATATATAATGTATTGTTAGAAAGAGACTCAGAAAGTGAACTGGTCAAGGATTGCATGATCAAATGGGCTCAGAATTTTGATGAATTGGTTATGTTGGATACATGGGAAAAAATATGGGTTCAGAATGTTAAATTTACACAGCCACAGAATTTAAGGGAGAATTTTTATAAAATGTTTTACAGATGGTATTTAGATCCATCCATAAGAAATTATCATGTATGTACTCAAATGTTCAACCAAAATGCTGGAGATGCGGGTGTTTAGATGCTACTTTTTTTCATGTATGGTGGACTTGCAATAAGGCTAAAGCTTTTTGGATAAAAATATGGTGGGTTATGCAAAACGTATTTAAGAAAAGAATACAATTTACTCCGCAAATGTTTTTATTGGGTATAATTAAGGATTTTACTAAAGGGGAAACAAAATTGGTTTTGTATATGGTTACAGCAGCTAGGTTGTTGATTGCTCAACACTGGAAAAAAGATTCTTTACCGACAATCGATCAATGGATTCAGAAAGTGGCGGGGTTTGCGGAAATGGCAAAAATTTCAGCTTTCTTAAAAGGTCAGAAGCAGGAGAATTATACACAGGAATGGGTAAAATGGATTGATTATATACAGAATAAATATCAGACTAGAAAGTACTATGTAGCCTTTAGGTAAGAATGTTTAGATTGACAGATGAACAGAGTAAATAACATATGGGATGTTTGGAATTACTGGCGTGGTGCATAGTGGAAGTCAGGGGGGTGGGTTTGATTGAAAGGTGGGGGAGGGTTAGGGTGGAGGGTGGGGAAATATATATGTATAATTAATTTAGAAGATGGGACTAATGGGATATTGTTACTTTAAGAGAAATTTATGTTATGATTTATATATGTTCAATTAATTTAGAAGATGGGGTTAATGGGCTATTGTCACTATAAGAGAAATTTAAATTATGATTGTTGGGAGATGAGAGGGTACAATATTTGAATGAGAAACTTATCTTAAGACGGGGGGAGGGAAGAAGGTATAGTATTTGTATGTGATCTATATTATATGTCGGGGGAAGTAAAAGGGGGGGGGGAATTTGTATAAAACTTTTTCAATAAAAAAAAAGAAAGTCCATTCAGAGTGGTAAGCACAGCTGAGAAGATTATAGGAAGCTTGCTTCCTGTCATGCAGGATTATGCTTATAAGCGCTATGTACTTAGAGCTCAAAGCATTGTTAAAGACTCCACACACCCACTTCACAGTCTGTTTCTGTGCTCCCCCCTAGGAGAAGATTTCTAGCAGGACTACCAGATTCTATAACAGCTTTCTTCTCTATGCCTTCAGTCTTGTAACTCGCAAGATTATTTCTTTCGCCATGTACATGTATACATCTGAACTAGACTGTGTTGTTTCTCCGTGTCATATAATATATGTGGGTATATGCATAAGTATGTATGTACGTATGTATTTATTTATTTATTTAGTCATGTTTATCTAGTGTACATTAGAGAGCTGTATGCAACAAAAATTCATTTTAATATATGCCAATTAGTGTACATTCAAAGTGACAATAAAGTTAGTCTAAGTCTAGTCAGTGTGTATCCCTGGCCTGCTCTC
Source organism: Natrix helvetica (assembly GCF_964273705.1). Classification (NCBI taxonomy): domain Eukaryota; kingdom Metazoa; phylum Chordata; class Lepidosauria; order Squamata; family Natricidae; genus Natrix; species Natrix helvetica. The sequence continues at coordinate 83,234,618 of NC_138554.1, read as the reverse complement.
GAGTTGCCATAGACAAGGGCGATGGGAAAACAAAGCTTCATCGAGGAGCTGGTATCTCAGTCAAAACAAGACACATTCCAACTGATATGCAGAGGTCATCTCCACAGAAACCCAAAGCAGCCATAGGAGAGTTATCTCTACAACTCACAAAATTGCTTTGTTGGAGAATGTGGCGGGAGGGGGGAAACAGGGTTAGAGCCAGAACATAAATTAAGTGAGGTCAGATATGGCTTCATTTGGTCTGCACCAACATGAAGCTCCTAATAAATAACTGGATTTCTTTTGAAGCCTGGCATGAGGTTCATAATTTAATTAGGGCATCAGTTGGAACCCTGACAGCTGGAAGAATTGGAGATAATCCAGACATCTTCTGGAATTAAGGAAGAAAAAGAGAAAATATTGTCCAAATCATTTCCCACCAAAAAGTTATCTGAAAATTGGGAAATGGGATGTGCCTTAGTGGATTAGGTGTTACATCTTGATCCCCTGGTGAGGCACAATATCAGCAAAACAAGAGCAGGAAAAACACCATTGCCAGTTATTTTTTAATGCAAGGTATTCCTAAGATCACAGCTGCAGAATCATGATCAGAAACAGCAATGGTGTTCACATCTTTGAGGAAAAAGGTGATTATTCCTAATGTCAACAATGGCATGAAGGAAAGTGCTTCTTTGATTTTAGCTGGTGCACAGCAGAGATTTATGCTGGACTTAAAATATCAACTTCTACAAACATTGCTAGAGCATCTGGAGAGTTAAATAATGGTTAATCACATGTGATTAAAATAGAATTGACATATTAAAATTAGAATTAGAATCTCTGATGTATAGTGGAAATAATCAGCGTATGGGATCAGTGGGAGTCACAGTTGTATTTTAAAAAAAATCCTAAGCACTTTATGAAATGAAAGAAATATTGCTTGTACAGTGGTTAGTTTATAGAAATCCCTTATATGGTTATGAACATATACTGTATAGTTTTTGTAAAGATGAGACCATTGTTACAGAAAAACACATTAGAAATCTTAATGGTTTAAGAATTTTTTATATATTAGTAAATACACAGAGGAGAGAGTAGGATGAAGTGCACACTCTGGACAATATAAATGTAACTAAGGTGATACATTTTAAAATCTAGACACAAAGAAAACAATTTCACTAACGTATTTTAAAGGGAATCTGGTAAAGGACTTGGATTAAAGGAGTCAGAAAGCCCAAGATATTTTGCCACCAGAAATATCTCCAATAGCTGCTTTAGAACCCAAAGCCAAGTTTCTTTGATATGTAAAGGAGTAGAAAAAAAAACCTCTCACAAACATCTCTCTCTATTATTGGGTATAAAAAAGGTAGTAAAACCAACCAACCAATCTATAGCCATATTTTGACACCTAAAATATGTTTAGTCCAGAGGTGGGCTTCAGCCGGGTCGGACTGGTTCATGCTAACCAATTTTTACGATTTTGTGCAGTTTGGAGAACCAACTAATTACACCGGTTCACCCGGCCCACCCCACCCCTCCCAGTTACTCCTTATCTCACCTCACCTGCCTTGCCGGTGCCTAGAGTCACACCCGAGGCATAGCTACTGCTGCTCTCTGGTTCCTTCGCTTGCCTTGACCACATGGCCCAGCTGAACTCTGCCTGGTGAGTCTTCCTTTGCTTTTTGCCTAGCTGCCTCCCACGTGGCCCATGCAGCCCAGCCTGCTTACCTGCCTTCCCTGTGACTTCCCATGGCCCAGCTTGCTTGCCTGCCTTCCCACACAGTGCCTGTGGCCCAGCTTGCTTTCTTGCACTTTCCCTGTGACCTTCCACATAATCCCCATGGCCCAGTCTGTTTGCCTGCCTTCCCTCTGGCCTCCCATGTGGTCCCCAGGGCCCAGGCTTCTTACCTACCTTCCCTGCAGCCTCCTACATGGTCCCCACAGCCCAGCCTGCCTGCCTGCCTGCATTCCCACGTGGTCCCCATGGCCCAACCTGCTTGCTTGCACCTTCCCTGCAGCCTCCCAGTGGTCCCTATTGCCCAACCTGCTTGCCTGCTTTCCCACGTGGTCCCCGTTGCCCAGCCTGCTTGCCTGCACCTTACCTGCAGCCTCCCAAGCAGTGTCCATAGCCCAGCCTGAGAGAAAGGGTATCCCTTACTCCCGGGTTGACTGGCTTTTTCCAGGCAGCTCTTGCTCTGCCTTTCAGTGTCAGCCACTAAAGATGAGGTTTTTGTGGAATAGTTTTCCCCAGCCACCACCCCCCAGATGACCTCACTTTCCCCAAACTTCTCAAGGATTTCTTTGCCTGCTTGATTTCCAGCTCCATTAAATTTCTAGCTGTTGTGGCAAGAGAAGTGAAAGTTGTAGGGCTAAAAAAAAGTTCAATCAATTCCAACTTCTAGCAAAAAAAAAAAAAGATCTCAAAAAGTTGGAATTGATTAAGTGAATTTTTTTTTAGTCCTGCAAACTTTTCTTTCCCTGCACACAATGGTGAAAAATGCAACAGAACTGGAAATCAGATACTTGGGAGAAGCAAGAGCATTTGGGTGGTGGTGAGTGGGGAAAGCTCCATGGCATGGCACAGCGCAGCAATAGCAAAATGGCCAATGGAGCAGCCAGTGCAAGATAAGGAGGAGGCTGCTGCACTTTCGCTTTCTTCTCCCTGCTTCTCCTCTTTCCCTCGGGCTGACCGCTCCATTTCCTATTTCTACAGTGCAGTTGGTGGCTCTGTCGGCAGTGAACAAAACAGACCCAACCCCCCTGCACCTCCTCCTGCTGCCAAGCGTGCCTAGCCATGCATGGCCTTTCATTCACCTGTGTTATTTCCCACTGTCTCCCACTTGCCCGTACTGTCTGGGAGGCAGGCTGCTGGCCCCCACTGTTTCCCACCTGCCCATGCTGCCCAGGAGGCAGGCCACTGGCTTGCATTGCTTCCCACCATTTTCCACTTGCCCGTGCTGTCTGGGAGGCAGGCTGCTGGCCTACACTTTTTCCCATTGTTTCCCATCTGTCCGCCTTCTCCAGGAGGCAGGCGACTGGCTCACATTATTTCCCAGCCTGAAACAGCTGATGATCTGGAGGCCCATGCTGAAATTGAAAGTAAAACTTACTGTTTGCTGCATGGAGGCAAATTGCTGGGAGGCAGAGGCAGATTTTTTTTTCTTGTGTTAATCAGGCTGTTTGCTGCAAGGAGGTAGGTCAATAACTATAAATGCCTATAGAACGTTCAAATTATTAGACTTATTTTTAAAAAAACTGCTTTATTATTGTTCTAGACAACTTAACAAAATGAAGCAGCTTTTTAAAATAAATGCTTGATCTGAAGAGGCCCAGTGCTATTGTATCTTCTTTTAAATAGCGGAGAATAATGTATATTTCCAGAAAACCACATCAATTTTAACAGCTTCTGTACAAGTATAGTCTGAAATGTAACAGTGTCCTATTGTTTAATTAGACCCTGACTTAGTCATGTTTGGAGTAGATCTATTTAAATAACTGGAAGGAGTTAGTGTGACTACATTTAAGAAAACTTTCTGGCATTAATATATTGCTATAATGTACATTTCTCCAATTCTTTGCTATTTCTATGGGTCAGGCACACATGCACAGAAATACATCACAAATAGTGTATATTGTCTGTACTATTTGCTGTTTGTTGCAAAGAGGCAAAGGAAGATTCCCCCCCTCCCGCGCCCTGTTTTCCTCTCCAAAAGCTAGGTGCGTCTTATACTTCAGAGTGTCTTTCTGGCCTATTGAACATCGGCTAATAAAAGAATTCTACCTATAGAAATGGGTATTATGAGATTTTTAAGCAAAATATGGCACTATATCAAGTCCATGCTTAGCCATGGTTTTTAATTCCAGCTTTAGCTAACAAACTGACAAATAATCCCTGATCTGAATTGGAAGGCATACTGTAGAAAGAATTGCTGATCTGAAAGTGGTCTGGAACTGATTTTTGCAATAAACTAATTTTGCAACAATAGCCCATCACAGGGGCATCCCTGGGAGGTATCAAAAAGTCAAGATGATGGCTGCAACCATACAATTGAATCCCTGTCCCCATTTTATGCATAAAAAGAGATGGCACTTTGATTGCACAACCATGGCCATTTTGACTATTTTATCCTGCCCAACATACCTGCTACACTACCATTTTTATATAGTGTTAGTGGTGGGTCTGATGGACACACCATGGGCTGACAGTTACAAACAAAGAATTTCATTATTTGCTTTTCATTGAACAAACAGATGTTTCAGTAGTGCTCTAGACCAGTGGTTCCCAAACTTTTTCAGTCCACCGCCCCCTTGGTGCTACAAACTGATCCTCAGTGCCCCCCACCCAGTGGTGGAATTCAATTTTTTTTACGACCAGTTCTGTGGGTGTGGCTTGATGAGCATGGCTTGATGGGCGTGGCTGGGGGAGTCATGTGACTGGGTGATTTGCATGAAGGAATAAAGATAGTAACAGTAAAATTCAAAACTGTAACAATTAATTGCACATTTATTCAAAATCCAATTTAAAAACCTTTGTAGTTAATTAATTCAACAAAATTGTTGAACATGATCCAGTGGTACCAGGTTTTCAAAGTCTGATAGTCATTTATCAAGAACCTTAGTAACTAGTAACTTAGTAAACTTAGCAAAATTTAGTAACTACTTCACTGCTCAGTAAATTCTTAATGTGATGGATGGGCTTGATGAAGTGATACCAGTTTCCCAATGTCTGGCTTTAAGTCACTTAGCAGGAGTCTTAAATCACCACATTCAGTAATCTGGAGTCATTTTCTTTGCTTGGAGACCACACTGAAGCCATGTTCCACCAAATATGATGTTGGAAATGCAACAAGGAGCTTCTTAACCACTGTCCATAGTGCAGGGTAGCGATCAGAAATTTCTTTCTGTAACTAAAACTCTTGGTACCATTTCTTGAACTTTGGCTTCAGCTCAATGTCACCAACATTTGCTTGAATTATTTGATGAAATTATTGCATGGTACCTAGGGATTCCCAATATGGAAAGTGAGAATGGGAACATTTTAACAGATCTTAACTTTAACTTTAACTTTTATTTAATTTCTAGACCGCCCCTCTCCCAGAAGGGACTCGGGGCGGTGTACAGTCATATTAAAAACAGTAAATATACATAATATAAATATAAAATAAATATAAATGTGGCTGGAGGAGGTAGCAATAGTTTTCTGTACAATAGTCAAAGTTAGGTTTAAAATTTTAAAAATTTAAAAATACATTAGAAACACCCCTAAAAACTATCCCAGGGTAAAACATTTGCCAGGAGGTATAAATGGGACTATAAATGGGCCAGGCCAGCTAATTGGAACAGGTGAGTCTTAAGTTTTTGTCGGAAGGAGTGGAGGTAGGTAGTAGTTCTGATATCGGGGGGGAGGTCATTCCAGAGGGTTGGGCCCATCACAGAGAATGCTCTACTCCTAGGCGCCGCCCGTTGCCATTGCTTGGTGGACGGCACCCGGAGGAGTCCCTCCCTGTGAGAGCGAATTGGTCGCAGGGATGTATGCGGTAGGATGCGATCCCACAGGTAACTAGGTCCTGTGCCATGGAGCGCTTTGAAGATGGTAATCAACACCTTGAAACGCACCCGAAAAACCACAGGCAGCCAGTGCAGCTCGCGCAGGAGAGGTGTTATGTGGGAGTACCTAGTACTCCCCATGATAGCCCGCGCGGCCGCATTCTAAACTAGCTGTAGTCTTCGGGTGCATCTCAAGGGGAGCCCCATGTAGAGAGCATTGCAGTAGTCCAGACGAGACGTCACCAGCGCATGAGTGACTGTGTGTAAGGCGTCCCGGTCCAATAGGGGGCGCAATTGGCGCACCAGGCGAACCTGGTGGAACGCCCCCCTTGCCACGGCTGCCACATGGTCATCCATAGACAGCTGGGCATCCAGGAGGACGCCCAAGTTGCGCGCCCGCTCCATGGGGGCCAGTTGCTCGCCCCCAATGGCCAGAGATGGGATCATCTGGTTGAACCAGGGGGCCGGAAGCCACAGCCACTCCGTCTTGGAGGGGTTGAGCTTGAGTCTGTTGTCACCCATCCAGACCCGTACGGCTTCCAAACACCGGGACATCATTTCGACGGCCTCGTTGGGGTGGTTCAGGGTGGAGATGTACAGCTGCGTATCATCAGTGTACAGATGATATCCCACCCCAAAACCACGAATGATCTCACCCAGCGGCTTCATATATGTGTTGAACAGGAGAGGCGAGAGGACCGACCCCTGCGGCACCCCACAAGTGAGAGGCCTCAGGGTCGACCTCTGCTCCCCTGCCAACACACGTTGCATCTGGTCGGAGAGGTAGGAGCAGAACCACCGTAAAACGGTGCCCCTTACTCCCAGCCCCTCCAGCCGGTGCAGTAGGATACCATGGTCGATGGTATCAAAAGCCGCTGAGAGATCTAATAGGACCAGGATAGAGGAACAACCCCTATCCCTGGCCCTCCAGAGATCATCTACCAACGCGACCAAGGCCGTCTCTGTGCTGTGCCCGGGTCGGAAGCTTGACTGGCGCAGGTCTAGATAATCATTTTCCTCCAGGTGACGTGGGAACTGTTGGGCCACCACACTCTCTACAACCTTCGCTAAAAAAGGAAGGTTGGAGACAAGACGATAATTGGCTAGCTCCGTTGGGTCCAGGGAAGGCTTCTTGAGTAAGGGTCTCACAACCGCCTCTTTCAAGGCGGCCGGTAAGGACTCCTCACCCAATGAAGCGTTCACTAGTCCCAAGAGCCAGTCTCGTGTAACCTCCCAGGATGCCAGTACAAGCCAGGAGGGACACGGGTCCAATGAACATGTGGTAGCTCGTAGTCGCCCACGCAACCTGTCCAAATCTTCGATGGCAACAGAGTCAAACTCTTCCCAGAATGGTCTCTCAAGACTCGCCTCGGGCATCCCCTCTAGCCCACTGAGGGGGACCCATTCCCTCCGGATTTGAGCGATTTTATCCTGCAGATATTTCCCAAATTACTCTGCCCTGCTCTGTAGAGGGGCTTCCCGCGGCCCCTGCGATAGAAGGGAGCGGGTCACCCGAAACAGGGCGGCAGGGCAGTTATCTGCGGACGCAATAAGGGCGGCACAATGTCGACGTTTGGCCGCTCTTATTGCCACAAGGTATGTCCTTAAATAGGTTCGTACCTGTGTTTGGTCAAGTTCGGAACGGGAGGATCTCCATTGGCTCTCTAGGCGTCTCTTGTGGCGTTTCATCACCCTTAGGTCCTCGGTAAACCAAGGAGCCAGGGTGCTTCGTTGCTGCAGGAGAGGCCGCAAAGGCGCAACCCGGTCTAAGGCCCCGGCGGCCGCATTATTCCAGGCGGCCACTAGGTCCTCCATCCCGGAGCGGGTCAGGGCTACAGGAAGTGGCCCAAGCTCCATCTGGAACCTATCCGGTTCCATTAGGCGCCTGGGGCGGAACCATCTTGGACAATCTGGTTCCGCCTCCCCGCGGCAGGGGGTAGCGCCAGGGAAGTCGAGCCGAAGAGATGAGTGATCTGACCATGACAGGGGAGTGACAACCAAATCCCCTATTCCCAGATCACTCGTCCACTGTCCAGATACAAAAACAAGGTCCAGCCTGTGACCGCCCTTGTGTGTTGGGCCCTGAATTAGTTGGGTCAGGTCCATGGCTGTCATGGAAGCCATGAACTCCCAAGCCACCTCCGACGCTTCCCCCGTCGACAGCAGGTTGAAGTCCCCCATAACCAGAAGTTTGGGGGTCTCAACCGCCATCTCTGAGATCAGCTCGAGGAGCTCGGGCAGGGCTGCTGATGCATAGCGAGGAGCCAAGTATACAATCAGCAAGCCCTACTGCCTCCCTGGGCCCCATTTCACACCAAGGGACTCACACCTGGATATCTGTGGCACAGTGAACTCCCTCGGTTCCAGACTCTCCCGTATAACTACCGCCACCCCACCACCCTTACCCAGGGCCCGCGGCTGATGGAATGCACGGAAGCCCGGTGGGCACATTTCCACAAGGGGTAAACCACCCTCCTGGCCCAACCAGGTCTCCGTTATCCCTGCAAGGTCCAGCTCCCCCTCCGAGATCAACTCATTGATGAGGGGGGCCTTGTTGACAACGGACCTTGCATTGCAAAGCATCAGCCTCAGGCCCTGGCTCTGTAGGTCCTGGCCACCTAGACTGCGGGGGTTGGTACAAGCAACCGGGCGTGTCCAACAGCCACGGTCTCCCAACCGATTAAGAGATCTTCTTCCATCCTCGCACCCACCCCTCCCCACAACCGTTGGAATAAAGCAACCCTCTCTTGGAGTGTCATTCTCCCTCCCCCCTACTCCGCTCACTTCCCTCCTGACCTCACCTGTTCGCCTGGCACTGGTCCCCCTCCTGGCCTGATTGACCCTCCCACCCACCCTGGAGCCCCCTAAAAAAGATAAAAAACACTTTGTTAAAAAACCCCTAAGTCTACGCTTCCTCCACCTCTCTGGGTTAACAAACCCGTCATCAAGGTGGGCCCCTGAGAGGGCAAAGGGCCATCCCTGCGAGAGGGGGGACTCCCGCAGTAGGAGCAAGTCTGACCTCGAATAAATGGTAAAAAAAGCTATAACAGGGTCAGGGTGCTGCCGGTGTTAAGAAAGTCAGTAAGCCAGGGTTCCATATGGGGGATAGCAATGTCCATGGTCGCATCTAGGTGGAAAAATAGTAAGCTGGTCAGGTGGTCGGATGGTAGATGGATGATGGGTGATGGGTGGAGGCCAGGAGGCGGTCCATGGTGGGCGGTAACAGGCAGATAGTCAGGCTATTCGGCGTCTCGGCCCTCCAACCGGCATCTTGACCTCCCTCTGCTGCCGTAGAGGAGCCTCAGCTGAGCTTTTTGGTAACGGCATCGTTCTTCTTCTTCTGCTGCCGCCACCACCGCCTCCGTTGCCGCCGCCGCCGCCATCACCCGCCTCCAGCTCCGACCACGATCTCCGTTCCAGCCGGTGCCTTCCCCGCCCTTCCTCTGGCTATTCAACCACCCTGACGGACCAAATTAGGTCCTAGGGAAGCCAGGGTGGTCGTTGAGTCTGATTCCCGGCCCTCGGATGGAAAGAGGGCCGGCAGCATCCCCTCCTCCGCTAAAGAGCTCCGTGAACATTTCGGAGCTCAGAAGTCAGCCGCCATTCCCCGGAAGCTCCTCCTCCAAGTAAACAATTAGAGCTTAGATATATTCAGTTTCCCCACAAAGTCCAAAAGTAAAAGTATAGGAAAAGCGCAATAAGCCAATCCACATTCAATTGCAATTGAACTCCAGCCTGGCTTCTGAAAATAAAAAGGGGGGGAAAAGAAAATCTTAAATTGGCCATCTTAAATCCACCGCTTTCTCTCTAGTCAGCTTTTATTTTAAATAAATTTTCCAGATTTAGGGTGTTCTCTTTCCAATAGAAAAAAATGATTTAAAAACTCTCACCAAAACAACATGCTTCTCTCCTGCGCTTGTGTATAGGAGCTGTCAGCAGTTTCAGCAGCCTGGGAGCTGACTCGCAATCGCTGGCAAGATGAGCTTTTTCCGGGTCACCAGAGACTTTGCGGGTGTCTCTGGGACCACAGGATCTGCCCCTACCTTTCACCATCTCTTTGGGATAGTTTAGGTCCAGATTGGACCATCCAGGTGTTCCGAATTTGATGGCGATCCTGGAGATACCAGAAAAGTCACCGTACCACTGTGATGTGTAGCTCCGACTCCCAACTTTTTTGAAGATTTAAACAAAATAGTTTTGAAGTATATCTGGCAGGGGAAAAAAGCAAGAATAAAATACAAATTGTTACAAGATGCTAGAATAAGAGGAGGATTAGGGCCACCTGACTAGGAGTTATATTACCAGGCAACAAACCTGATGTGGATTAAGGAGTGGATAACACTAAGAAACTCTAGACTATTGAATGTAGAAGGTCATGATTTACTGTTGGAATGGCATGCTTTTTTATGATCTAAGGGAACCAAAGCACATAGTTATTTTAGAAGACATTATATAAGGGAGGCTTTGCTATTAAATTGGGAGAAGGTTAAAAGGTTACATTACTTAAAAACTCCACTCTGGATATCAATCCAATAATATATAAAAAGGAAGAAACAGTTAGATATGTTGAAATATTGAATGCAGAGGGTGAACTCAAATTTATGCAAGAGTTAAAACAAGAAGGAATAGAAATGAATTGGTATTCGTATGTGCAGATACACTCTAGATATAATTAAGATAGAAAATCAGAAGGTCTTTTATTATTATTAAAGGTTTTAACAAATTTTACAAATATTAACCCTTCCCCTTTCCCACCCTCCGACCCTCCCTCCCCCCAACCTCCCAGAGCAAAATACAGGGTATAAGCATTTAACAATCATATGCTAACATAAGCTAACTGATTTTGACATCCTACCTCCTCTTGTGCTTTAATTCCCCTTTTGTTAAGCTAAATTTAGGTAAATTGTAACATTCTTTGTGCCTTCACTCATAAGCTAATTGAAATTTCCTAGTCCAATATTTATTTTGAATATAGTCAATCCATCTTCTCCATTCCAACTTATATTTCTCATCCGAATGGTCCTTCAAATATGCTGCAAGTTTGGCCATCTCTGCTACTTTTAGCATCCATTCTTGAATAGTAGCAATTCTTCCCTCTTCCAGTACTGCGCCACCAACAATCTTGCTGCCGTCATTAAGTTCAAAATCAAATTAGTCTCTATAACTGTACAGTCTGTAATTACACCTAATCAAAATAACTGGGGGTGAACTTTATCCTTTTTTAAAGTATATTTTGAATAACCCATCATATTTTTATCCAAAATGCTTTGACTTTTTTGCAAGTCCACCATATATGGTAATATGTAGCATCAGCACAATCACATCTCCAACATTTAGGTTGTAAATTTGGATACATACAAGATAATTTTTTGGGATCTAAATGCCATCTATACAACATCTTATAAAAATTCTCTCTCAAATTCTGAGCTTGTGTAAATTTTACATTTATTACCCAAATCTTTTCCCATGTTTCCATCATTATTGGCTCTTTGAAATTTTGTGCCCATTTTATCATACAGTCTTTAACTAACTCTGTTCCAGAATCTATTTCTATCAGTATATTGTACAACCTTTTTATATGCATTTGACTCTGGTCCCTAATTTGTTTTACCAAACTATCCTCATTTTGCATGATAACAATTGTCTGATCTTTTTTCCATCTAGCTTGTAACTGTCCATACTGGAACCAGGTTTGAATTACCCTTTCCTCTCTTAATACATTCAAAGGCTTTAACTGTAATACACCTCTCTCTATATTAAGAAGTTCTCTATATGTAATTACATCATGTTTTTGTTCTATACTTATATTCTCTATTGCGTGTCTGGGTACTACCCACATAGGTATCTTATCATTTAACCTATATTGGACATGCAATAGGGCAGTGATGGCGAACCTATGGCATGCGTGCCACAAGTGGCACGCGGAGCCATTTGTCAGGGCACGCAAGACGCTGTCCTGTCAGCTGGCCAGCGCACATGCCCTGAAGCCTCCGGAGGGCCTCCGCGGGGGCGGAGGAGGCTCTTTTTCCCCTCCCCAGGCTCCTATAAAGCCTCTGGAGCTTGAGGAGGGCAAAAAAAGCATGTAAAAAATGGGGGGGGGCGCGTTGTGCGAGCATGCGCACTGGGGGATCGCGCGTTGCATTATGGATGCGGCACGCCCGCACACGACCCCCCCGCGCTCCCCCCACTTGTGGCACGCAAGCCAAAAAAGGTTCGCCATCGCTGCAATAGGGTATTCCTTAATATATGGCTTTTAAAAATCTTATCCACCTTCTTATCATATATTAAATAAGCATGCCAACCATATACCAAATCGTATCCCTCAATATTCAATATTCTATCCTCTGTTAGATTAATCCAATCCAATCACTAATTGTTGATAAAACTACTGCTTCATAGTATAATTTTAAATTGGGCATTTTCAAACCTCCTCTTTCCCGTATATCTTGCATTATTTTAAGTTTTACTCTTGGTTTCTTCCCCGCCCAGACAAAGTTATTAATACCTTTCTGCCATTCTTCCCAATTTGCATCTTTTTTAAGTATTAGTATCATTTGAAAGAGAAATAGAAACTTAGGCAAAACATTCATTTTTACTGCTGCTATCCTTCCCAACAATGACAATTGTAATTTTTTCCATTTATTCATCTCTAACTGTATTTTATGCCATAATGGTTCATAATTATACTTATATAATTTCCCATTTGAGGTTGTAATGTAGACTCCTAAATATTTAACCTTTTCTACTATCTTGCATCCTGTTGCTATGCTATCGAAGTGATGTACCGGTGTCTGGAAGCCGTACGGATCTGGATGGGAAGTAACGGACTCAAGCTCTACCTGTCCAAGACTGAGTGGCTGTGGCTACCGGCGTCCTGGTTCAACCAGCTTATTCCATCACTGGCCATTGGGGGCAAACATCTGGCCCCCGTGGATCGGGTGCGCAATTTGGGCGTCCTTCTTTGGACGACCATGTGACAGCCGTGGCCAGGGGGGCGTTCCACCAGGTTCGCCTGGTGCGCCAATTGCGTCCCCTATTAGACCGGGGTGCCCTTTGCACAGTCACTCATGCGCTTGTGACATCCCGGCTAGACTACTGCAATGCTCTCTACATGGGGCTCCCCTTGGGATGCACCCGAAGGCTACAGCTGGTTCAGAATGCGGCCGCGCGGGCAATTTCGGGAGTTTTTAGCTACTCCCACGTAACACCTCTCCTGCGCGGGCTACACTGGCTGCCTGTGGCTTTTCGGGTGCGTTTCAAGGTGTTGACCATCATTTTCAAGGCCCTTCATGGCACAGGACCTAGTTATTTGTGGGATCGTATCCTGCCCCATACTTCCCTTCGGCCTATCTGCTCACACAGAGAGGGACTCCTCCGGGTGCCGTCCACTAGGCTGTGCCAGCGGGTGACGCCTAGGGGAAGAGCCTTCTCTGTGATGGGCCCGACCCTCTGGAATGACCTTCCCCCTGACATTAGATTTACTATGGATCTCCGCTCCTTCCGTCAGAAACTTAAAACCCACCTGTTCCAGCTAGCCGGCCTGGCCTAATTCCAGCCTTCCTACCTCAGCTTTGGTTTTTAAATTTTATGATTGGTTTTATGGGTTAGTTTTAATTTTTATAAATTGTACAGGGGTTATTTAATCTATTTTTAACAATGTATATTATTGTTTGGATGGGTTTTTAAAATTTTTCCCTTACACTGCCCTGAGTCCCTCCGGGGAGAGGGGGCGGTCTAGAAATCTAATTAAAAACGCAAAAAAAAACGCTCTTTGTAGTTTTTCTTTTTGATTTGTGGTCATATTTTTAACTATCATCTTTGTTTTTCCTAGATTTATTTTGAATCCAGATACCTGACCATATTGATTAATTATGTTCATTAAACCTCTAGATGATTTCCCGGGTTGGGTTAAAGTTACAACCAAGTCATCCCCGAATGCTCGTAGTCTATATTCATAATACCTAATCTTAATTCCCTGTAGGTCATCTGACCCACATATTCTATTCAACAATAACTATAAGGTTAAGATAAACAATAATGGAGACAGGGGACACCCATCTTGTTCCTTTTTCAATTTTGAAGGATTCTGTTAAACTACCGTTAACTATAATTTGTGCTGTTTGTTTCTGGTATATTGCCTTGATAGATTGTGTAAAATACTCTCCAAAATGCATCTTTTGTATTATTTTTATTAGAAATTTCCAATTCACTCGATCAAATGCTTTCTCTGCGTCTAAGAATAAAAGTGCTACAGGGACTTGGTTGTTCTACCCCAGATATTCCAATATATTAACAATTTGTCTTACATTACTTTTCATTTGTCTCCCCTGTATAAAACCGGATTGATCATTATGAATCATTTGTTGTATAATTGACATCAACCTATTTGCTAATATTTTAGCAAAAAATTTATAATCTGTATTAAGTAATGAAATAGATCTATAGTTTTTTGGCTGAGTGTGGTCCTGATCTTCTTTTGGAATCAGGGAAATAAAGGCTATTCTCCAAGATGGCGGTACTCTTCCTTCCATTTGAATTTTGTTAAATAATTCCTTAAGAGGATCTACCATTTCTAATTGTAACTTTTTATAATAAACCGCTGTCAATCCATCTGTACCTGGGGCCTTCCCAATTTTTAATTGCTTAATTGCCAGGAGAATTTCCTCTGTAGTTACAAGTTGATTCAATCTTTCCCTTTGCTCATCTGTAACTATAGGTATTTTCTCTTTCTCCAAATATCTATCTATATCTAAACCTTGTATCTTATCACCAGCGTACAATCTAGTATAGTATTCTGAGAAAGCCTTTTTAATCATATCCTGTTGATAAACTTCTTTGCCTTTATATTCTACTTTCTCTATAGTACGAGATTTTTGATTTTTCCTTAACATTTTCCTAGCCATCTACCTGGTTTATTTACATTACAAAAAGTATTATGTTTAGCATATATCAGATTTGTGATTACCTGGTCTGACATTTCTCTCATATCTAAATAAATTTTCATTTAACCTCCAAGATCTTCTAAATCCCTCTCTATATTCCAATTCCATCCAAATCGGATTATGATCTGTTAGGGTTCTCGAGCATATCTTCATCTTCTTCACCCTAGAAAATAAATCATTTGTAATTAATATAAAGTCAATTCTGGAAAAGGATTGATGCCTATCGGAGAAAAATGTGAAGTCCTGTTCTTTAACATTCCGTTCTCTCCAAATATCTCTCAGTTCCATATCATCCATCAACTCAAAAAAGGATTTAGGTAGTCTTGTTTGCATTTGAGTATTTTGCAATAGTCTCTTCTTGTCTTTGTTAGTGTCCATTACTCTGTTCCAGTCACCCAATAGTATACACGATCTATAATCCCATTGTATTAATTTAGTATGAAGCAACTTATAAAAATTTTCTTGTTCTTGGTTGGGAGCATATACTCCTGTTAAGAGTATTTTCTTTCCTTCTACTAATAATTCAATTGCAATATATCTTCCTTGAGGATCTGCTTCGATTAATTCAGCCTTTAAATCTTTTCTTAAGTATATAACTATACCATTTTTCTTCTCTGGAGCAGATGCCACAAAGTATGATCCCAATCTTGCATTCATCAAGTATTTCTGATCCTGTATTCTAATGAGTTTCTTGCAAGCAAATTATATCATTTTTAAATTGTTTCAAGTAGTGAAATATTTTTTTTCTTTTTTGTGGTGAATTTAAACCATTAACGTTCTAGGTTAGAAATTTAATTGTCATCTTCAGCTCCCTGAAGCTTTCTAAGAGCTGCCTGGAAATCTTGCTGGGATTTCACCTTCGATCTTGCTCCCCCCACAGCTTCTGTGTTCATGTTTGTAATTTCTTGGATTATTGTCTGGGTTTGCTGCATCTTTAATTCTTACTCTTTGCATTTAGTGGCTGCTCGAGTTTGTCTTTGTTCCATAATTTCTTCTGTCTCCTCAGGTAAATCCAGAGCTTGAGTAGCTCCCCCTTGTACCTGAATATCTTGTTGTCTGTTCTCGCCTGCTTCTTTTCTTCCTTTAGGTCCTGGGGATGGGGGGCATCCAGCTTTTAATACATTGTTATAAAAATCTCTTGCTTTCCAAACTGTGTTAAGATGATATCTTTGTTCTTGATAATTCACCACCAATCCGACTGGGGCCTCCCATCTAAATTGAATCTGGTGACTTTTAAATTCATCCACTAAAAATGCATAATCCTTTCTGGATCTCAACATTTTTGGGGGGATTTCCTTCAATACTACCACATCTTGTCCTGCCACTTGTAACTTATATTTGTAAGTTGCTTGCAGTATTTCATTCCTGGTTTTCCTGGTGACAAAATAAATTACAATATCTCTTGGTAATTGTCCCTGTCTGGCAATCCATGAATTAACATGGTAAATTTTATCGATCTGCCAGGCACACTCCACCTTTGGTTCACCAGTTAATTGGGTGAAAGCTTCGGCAAAAATATCTCACAGATCTTCCTGGTTATGTTCTTTCAAATCTCTTATCATTAAAGCAAATTCCATTGTTCTATATTGTATCATTGTTACTTCTGCCTCTGATTTATCAATTTTGCTTTGTGCCTCCTCAACTTTATTCTCCAACTTAATGTTAGACTGATTAATTTCTTCCACCTTCTCATCCAGAGATGTTACATAACCAAGTAAGCCTTTAAATGCATCTACTATGTCTTCCCTAATCTGTTGATTACGGGTTTCAATTAAATCCTTAATTCCAGACATTTCATCAGACACATCTTTAAAAGCATTTGAAATCTTTTCCTCCAAAACAACGACTTGGTCCTTTAATGCATTTTGGAGATCCTCAAGTGTCAGAGTTTTTGTTTCTGCTGGGGGTAATAAAGATTGTAATTTTTGTGTCTGGCCTGGGGAACTGCCAGCACTCTTGGAAATGCTTAATTTTGCTTGTTTTGAAGCCATTTTGAAATATTCAAACAAACTTTTCAGCAGCCAGTTTATTAAATCCAAAAAGTCCACCTATTTCCACAGGTTTGTTAACCAATACTGTTTTCTTTTATCTTAAACTCTTGAGTCTTTTAACATCATTAACAGGCAGTTAACAAATGCTGCCCCTTTTAAGTTTCACTTTCGACACAGCCCTTGTTATTCAATTGCCATCTTTGAGTCCTTTTGTGTTCACAGAGGGAAGTATGTTACATCAGAATTAAGGTTTGTACTTACAATTATATTCACTCCTGCTTCACTCTGCCTGCGTATCTTTCAAATATAAATTTAAACATTGGCAGCAAGGGTGGTCGTGACGTTTTGTTTCTGCAAAAGCAGAAGCATCCCGGATGAGGAGCTATGTCAGGCTTCTGGGGAGCTCTCACCCTTTGTACCCCAGGATCACTCCTGGGGGTGCCAGGGAGCTGTGCCCTCGCCCGTCTGCTCAAGGGGGGAGTTTTCAAACCGCTAGACAGCTGATTTACGCTGTTCTCGCAGTTTATTACTCAATCACAGGATTGGCATTCCCTAGGGAGCATCTTCCAACACTGACGGTGCCACCGGAAGTCTGAAAATCAGAAGGTCTTTACAACAAAATGACTGAGCTAGATAAAAGTTTAACAGGTACTGATGAAAAAGTAATTAAAAAATTATATGAATATCTATTAGAGGTTAAACTACAAGAGGAATTAGTCAAAGAAACTATGATAGCTTGGGGGGAAATTTTTGGACATGGGATTGAGTTAGAGAAATGGCAGAAATTGTGGTCTCAAAATTATAAAATGACAATGTCAACTGCATATAAATAAAATTTGTATAAGATGTTTTACAGGTGGCACCTACCCCCAACTGTGGAGTTAATTAGTTACTAAGTAGCTGGCAAACCATGCTGGGGAACTAACACTCACATTTCTTCCTCTAATCTCTTCCCTTATCAGAAGGAACAATAGATTTGGCACATAGGCATAAGCACGTAGCAGGCAACAGTAAGTCAGTCAATAAACATGTGAGTCACGTAGCCATAATATGAATTGTCCACGAGGATAGCATGCTTTTATGTAACCAATCAGCATTTGCCAAATGTATTATGTTATCCAATGAGCTTTTGCCATGTGGAGAAGAATTACAATAAAAGGGAACTCCTGGAAGTGTTCAGGGTGCTTTCCCATCAACCTTATTCCTGTCTGTTTCCTCATTTCTAGTTACCAACACCAACAAGAATTGCAAAAATGTCCAAGAATAAGTTGGAAAAGTGTTGGAAATGTCATTAGACACGGGGCTCATATTACTGTGGTGGACTTGCACTGAAGCCAAAAGATACTGGACTAAGATCCACATGTGGTTGGAGAAAATGATACATAAACACATAGACTTTAAACCAGAGATTTTTTTATTGGGAATTATACCAGAAACTTACAATAAAGACTTGAAATATCTGATTGTAAATGTTTTAACAGCAGCTAGAATCGTATTTGCAAAAAACTGGAAAAGTGAGAAAATACCAAAACAGGAGAAAGTTATTCAAAAGATAATGGAGTGTGCTGAAATGAGTAAATTGACATTTGAAATTAGAGAACAAGAAGATGAGCAATTCTATAAGATATGGGACTTGTTTTATCAGTGGCTAGATAAAAAAACCTGGAAATGAAAAATGTTTTATTTATGTTTCAATTGAAGGAGATATGTGATAATACAAAGACATCTTGTTGTTAAATAGATTAATAACGATATAATGAAAGACTGGTATATATATGAATTGAATAATTTGGAATATTTTGTTCTAAAATGAAGGATAAGGATAATAATGAACCTTTGTATATTTGGTAGATGATTTGTGATATTATGCATAATTGTAAGTAGTAATGTATATTATAAAGATATTTTGTTGTTAATAAGGAAGTAATAAAAGGTTGGTACATGTATGAAGTGAATATTTAGAACACTCTGTTTAAAAATGAAGGAATAACATTTGTGCTTGAATGTATGATGCACAAGGACAACAATGAACATAGGCATACTTGATGGATGATTGGCAAGACTATGCATAATTGAAAATAGTGATGTATAAACATAAACAGTTGGAAAACTCTTTCACTGTAAAAATAACTAGAATGAGATAGGTGATTATATAAAGGTGTATTGTTATTAAATAGATAATTAAGGATGCAAGGGAATTAGGTTTGCTTAAAAAGAAGGAATATTAATTGTAATTGAATACATGATGTACAATGAAAGTGAGGTACTTAGTTATATTTGATGGAAATTTAGTGATCATATATGTAATTGAAAATATGGATGCACAAATGCTTGTAACCAAACGACATGCTGTATGTAATTGATGAGAGTTTTATGTGTTATGTGTTGTTGGTCTTTTATGTCTAAAAATTAAAAAAAAAGTACTAAAAAAATTCCTGGAAACCTGGCATTCAGACAAATCAACCATCAACAGGCATATAAAGATAAACAACATCTACACACCATTCAAAAAGGCAATAAAAAAGCTAAAAGACCACAATCCTCCTAGTCAGAAATCAACACTCATAAGCAGAAATTAATATCAAGTGGCAAAAAATGCCCCAATTAAGGGGCAACTCAATAAACAACAGCCTAATCAAGGATCTCTCATAAACATTCCCATCAACATTGACAAGACAAGCCACTCCCTTCTAGCACTGATAATGTTACCCAATTTGGGTAATGAAATGTCTACAAGAAAACAATCAGTTTAGAGAGTAATGAAATTGGGTAAGTTGGGTAATGAAATGTCTGCAAGAAAACTATCAAGTTTAGTAATGAAATGTCTGCATTTGGGTAATGGGTCTGCAAGAAAACAATCAAGTTTAGAGAGCACCAACATTTAATAACTGTAACTCAAAGCATTCAGTAGTTAGTGCAGTTGGTGTCCCACAATTGTTCGAACAGCATTTTTTTAAATGACAAAAAGCACAAATGCAACTGATAATGTTGTTATACAGGATGAAATGAAATATAATTGGCTCTGTAAAAATCTTTTTGGCATCATCCTTTAAAATGCAAGAGGTTACATATTTATTCCAGGAATACTCAACAGCTGCCCAAATGAGACCAGATTGTTTGCCTGCAGCAAAATCAATATGTAATTCCCCTCAGCTCTCTGGAGGAGTTCCCACATTCATGCAATCCAGACATTGTATTCAGCATATTCTGAACAGTTCTGGAGAACCGGTAGTGGAAATTTTGAGTAGTTTGGAGAACCGGTAAATAGCACCTCTGATTGGCCCCACCCCCATCTATTCTCCAACCGATCGGGAGGGAATGGGGATTTTGCAGTAACCTTCCCCTGGAATGGAGTGGGAATGGAGATTTTACAGTATCCTTACCCTGCCATGCCCCACAAGCCACACCATGCTCACCAAGCCACACCATGCCCACAGAAGCAGTAGTAATTTTTTTTTATTTTTGCATCCCACACTGATACAATCACACTCTACCACTGTCATAGGTAGCCTTAGCTTATATGACACTGCAATTGTGTGAAGCCTGGGATATGCTATTAGCCACTTACTTGAGTTTCACCAATTTGATTTATATGCTTCTTTTCATTCATAAGTTATTTTTTCTCACCATAATAACTGAGATAGTGTAATTGCTCAGAAATGGTGGTGGTGGTAGAAACGTGGGTCTTTCTGCTCAAAGATTTTTGACTTTAACCACCACATCCCACTGATAATCCATACATAAAAAGGGGTTGTACCATTATGCTTCCCTTGCCTACACTCTGTTCTAGTAAAATTCATGGGCAACAGTCCAATCTTATCCTTCCAATTTCACAATTCTAGGGAAAGTGCATGGATTAGAGCAGAGGTCCCCAGCCTCTGGGCTGTGGCACATTAGTGGGCCATGAGCTGTTTGCAACCATTTGCAGAAATAGTGGGTGAACATGCGAGTGCACATGTCCACTTGTGTGAACAATGAACAAGTGCGTGCACGCATGCTCCATTTGTGTGAGCAGTGGGCACAAGTGCATGTGGAACCATCCCCTCTCCCCTTTCCTGCTGGTGAAGAAAACCAAAAAGGTTGGGAACTCTGGATTAGAGCACTAAATTCTTCCTTCATCTTGTCCTTCAATTTCTGGGCTCAAGTACTTCCCTTTTATGGATATACAGAGCCTCTGTGCTTTAACCTATAACCATGGTTACAGTTGTCAGTGAGATGAACATAATTGTGTATGGATAGCTTCAAAATATTTTGGAGGGATTGGGGAGTAGGACTGATACGAATAGAACTTCCCTTATAAGGATGTGTATATTGAATAGTAAATGCTTCATACATCTACTAATCATTTAGGGGACTTCCATACAGGAAATCTGTGCCAATTTGAAACAGATGCAGAACTGTTATCCTATTGTATATTTATAGCAGTGATGGCGAACCTTTTCGAGACCGAGTGCCCAAAGTGCAACCCAAAACCCAAAGTGTCACAAGGTGTCAGCCCAGCAATTTAACCTGAATAATGAGATTTTACTACCTAAAATAATGATAACCAATGTAGAGTGCTAAATGCACTTTTATGCCCCTTCATTTTTTCCTGCTTTTGAAATATTACATTTAGCAACAATAAAAAAGAAAAAAACTTTTGTAATATTTCTCTTTTACTCCTTTCCTCTCTTTCTCTCCCTTTCCCCTTTCTCTTTTTCCCTCCCTCTCTTCCCTTCTTTCTCTCCCTCTCTCCCTCTCTCTGCTGTTTCTCCCTCTTCCTGTTCCTCTTTCCCTCCCTCCCTCTCTCTTCCTTCCCCTTCCTTCCTTCTCTGTCTCTCCCTCCCTCTTTCCCCCTCTCTCTTTCCCTCTCCATTTACCTCCACCTCTGTTTCTCTCCCTCTGTTTCGCTTTTTCCATCCCTCTCTCTCTTTCCCTCCTTCTCTCTCCCCCCTGGGGAGGAAGGAAACCCTGACCTAGTTCTGGGTGGTGGGAATATGACATCCCGAGGCCAAGGAGCCTAGGAGCAGCACACCCACACTCAGCTGGTTGCCAGAAAGCCAAAGACCGACCGGGTGGTGGGGCATCTGAACACAGGCAGCTCTGCAGGAAAAGCAACTGACATCTGGGAGGCGAGAGCAAGCCCACGATGACATAGGGTCACATTGTGGCTCTGTGTTGTAATGGGCTCCAGGAGAAGGACAAGACCCCCATCTCCCCATTGTGAAGCGTGCTAAATTTCATTGTGCTGTGCAAGGGGCAGGCCATGGAGGCAGCAATAGCAAATGCAACAAAGGTTGTAGAGATAGAGGTCATATAAAGGTTACGTAGAGGCCGTGTGAAACAAACTGTCGTGCTTCAGTAACTGTTTACCTCAAATGTCTATGTGCTCACCTAATTTGCACCACCAGGCAGCACCAGGAACTATCAAGATATGTGACACTCTACCCTGGCTGGGATGTTCTTAAAGATTGACAAGGAGAATACACCTCAAATGATGCTGTTGCTATATACTCTTTTGCTGCTTGTTAAAACTGTATAAAAAGCAATAAACTCTGCGAAGGCAGACAGACATTTTGAATACCTGCTATGACTGGTTTCTGAATCCATCAAAAGGTGGAATTCTGTTTCACACATTTTTTTTAGTTCTGCAAATGATGGCGAGATTCACAATGGAGAAACGTGATGGAGCTGGGCTGGTGTGATGGCACATGTGCCCACAGAGAGGGCTCTGGGTGCCACCTCTTGTTGTCATTCCATTTTCTCCTTGTAGTACCCCATAGAAATACATTAAGATTAAAACTGAGCTGTGTTTTTGTTTTCTTGGCTCAGCTTCAGTGTATTGGAAAATGCATTACATCTAACTTTCCTTTGAAATGTTACAAAGCTGTATGTTCTCAACAATATATTTTCCGTATAGCAGATACTATAGTCTTAAAGCATCAGCCAGCTCTGCACAACAGGTCTTTCAAAGGGAAATGTGGATGCAGCTTTTCACTTTCTCGTAACAGGAACAACTCAATTTTAAAAAAATTATAATACAATTTTTAATTTTCCTTTTTATATGAAATGGGAAAGGGTTTTTTGTTATTCAAGGAAATGTGGCAACTTGAGGCGGGGCATTAATTAAAAGCTGGCATGTTTCTTTTAATACCATGCAACCAGAGGTGCTTTCAACAATTTTAATTTTATAACTCCAGAAAGTTGCAATAAGGAAAAACATTCAAATTGCTGCATAATTAGCTGCCTTATTTAATGTATGCTACAAGAATTCAATTTTGTGGCTAATTTCCTTTCTCCTGTTCTTTATGACTTTTCTCAAAAGCAAATAGTCAACAGGCAAACAAAAATCTACCCAAGCTGTCTTCAATCTAGTCAAATCCTCTTATCATTATTTTTGTTTCTAAATTCAGAAGAAAGCATGCTAAAAGAATCATGCAGGAAGCAGCTCAAGAAATTATTTTGTCCAATTAAGAACAATGCATTTAGAAGTTTGTAGCTGATATATCCTTCCATATGCAACACTCCAATCCTCCATAACATAATAAAAATTAGTTTTCATCTAGCAAGGCAAATCTTTTCTATCAGTTTTTGCAGGGCCTGTGATAATTAGGTAATCAATATACATAAAACACACAGAAACTCTTGCTGGAGGAAGAATACCAAAGGCTGGAATGTCAGGGGAAGATTTCACCCTGAACTAAACGAGGCTTGGACCCGGGCTGTTTCCAACAGTGACGTGCGGTGAGGTTTATGACTGGTGAGGCACTGACACAGTGCTGGGTTTCAAATATTTTTAGACTTGTGGACTTCAACTCCCAGAATTCCACAGCCAGGCATGCTCAGTTCCAATTTAAAGCGACAGCATTTGTTTTTCTCCTTTGCTCCTTCTTTCTTTTTCTTTTTCTTCTCCTTCCCCTCCTTCCTCCCTCTCTCCCTTCCTCCCCCTCTCTCAAACACACACACACACACACACACACACACACGTTGGATTGGACTATCTCTCCTACCCCTTCCCTCTCTCACTCACTCTCAAACAACCCCCCCACACACACAAAAGTTGGATTGGATATCTTTTCCAGTGGCTTGAAAGCAGCTCCTCTGCCATCCCCAACATTCCCCTGCTGCCTTTCCCAAACACCTCCACCATTGCAAATGCAGCCTGCTGTCTGGGTGGGAAATGCCTGGAACACAATAAAGCCCACCCACCACCTCCTGCTGGCAGGCTGGGGTGAGAGGAGAGGCAGAGAAGCCGGAGGGGAGCCGATCTGAGCCTTCCAAAAGAAAGAGGCTGGGGGGAAGTGTGTGTACTACAGCACGGCTCTTTGCCTGGCTTCCTGCCTCCTCCTGTGGTCTCCTCAGTGCTCGCTTGTGCTCTCCCTCCCCAAGTGTAGTTTGATTGCAGGCGGAGCCATGTTGCCTTTTCAAACTTGTAATCAGTGAAGCTGGGCTAGATTTTTATATAGTTTTATCCAGCTGTGTGTGTGAGAGAGAGAAATGAATAGGGGCCTGGGGAGGAAGTCACTACACTTGGGGAGGGAGAGCACCAGTGAGGAGACCGCAGGAGGAGGCAGGAAGCCAGGCAAAGAGCCATGCTGTAGCACACACACTGTCCCCACAACGTGGCTCTGCCTGCAATCAAACTACTCTTGGGGAGGGAGAGCACAAGCGAGCTAGGGTCCTTCCCTCCAGCCTTTGCCCAAAGCCCTGCACAGCACCAGGAGGATGAAGTTTGAATTCCTCCCCCTCCCTCCAACCCACACGTACCTTTTCCAGCTTTTTTTAACAGTTAAGCAGAGTCATCCACGGTGAGGCAGTAACTAGCTCAGCTTTTTCCTTTTACTTTTTTTTTTCATGATGAGAGTGGTGAGGCTGTGCCTCACTTGCCTCACCTGACTGCACGTCACTGGTTTCCAACAGGCATAGTCTTTAAGGTGCGAAGAAAAGAAATAAACATTCTGGAGAAACATATTCTAATTAATAAACAAACTTTAATACAAAAATAATAAATGGAAATAAAACAAAACTAACTAATTGTTACATTTTGAAAGAACAGCTTGTCTGCCAGTCTCCTGGTAGGCGGACAAAGATCAGAAGGAAAGCTCTGGAATGTGTGAAGAGCAGGCGCAGTACATCATTGTCAGATAAGAACATATGACCTGCGCAGTAACTCTTTCAGTTTAACTATTTAGTGTCAATTCAGTCAGTTCAGGCTAGCAAACAATTTAACGCAGTGACACCCCTTCTTTTGCTAGTTGGGCTGACATCATCAAATCATCAATTAAGGCACATCTTCTTTCACAGATACTCGTGTTGATTTGCGGCGAGTGGTTTGTTAAACATGTCTGCAATCTGATCATGTGTAGAAACATATTGCAATTTAACAAAACCTTGCTTAACTAATTGCTTTGTGTTTTGATAACGAATGTCAATGTGTCTGGACCTAGAACCTGTAAAATGTGACTCAGAAATATAAACCACAGATACATTATCTACCATCACGGTGATTGGTCGAATTGTCCAGATATCTGTGATCAAAGCATCAAACCATGTTAGAGAATTACAAGCATCTGAAACACAAGCTGTTAGGGTTCTAAATACCATGCAGAAATAAATCATTGTCCAAGGCAAAACATCCTTAATGGTGCAATTTATTCCACTGGAATGTTAGTACGGCTATGGAAATTTCAACTCTGAATTACATCCTGTAAGTTCACCTAGTGAAAGTTCATGATCTCTCCCCACACCCACAAATCCATCACATGTTCCAATCATCATCTTCCACGCTGGCATGTACACCCATCTTCTTCCGGCCAGGTGTCGAGGTACTGAGACAAAAGATGACCTTGGCTTCTACAAAAGAATGTCAACAATCCATTCTACAATCCTACTCCTTTCTATTCCCCCCTCCCAACTACTACACTATTGAAACAGCATAGAAAATTATAAGAAAGTGTGGCAGGCCAAAGATCCTAAAAAGAACATAACTACAGGCCTGACAGGTGGCCTCTCCTCAAAAGAAAAACGTTTCCTGCAAAGAGAATAACATAAAAGTTAACATAACAAAATTAACCACCTTTTCTCCACCCAGGGGAACCCCTTGACTTCTCGGGAAACTTCCCATTGACTTGCTTTACTAACTTCTCCACTTTTAGGTTCCCACTGTTCACCCAATTAGCTTCAGACCAAGGGTAACCCTTCCAATGCACTAAGTACTGTAAGCAACCCCTATTCAGCCTGAAATCTACAATTTTTTCTACCTCAGATTGTGTTTCCCCTTCCATAACTAAAGGAGGAGATTGAGCTTGGGTGGATGCTCTTCTGTTAGACCCAATTACTGGTTTCAACAAGCTACAATGAAATTCTGGGTCAATTTCCCCTAGACTTCTGGGTAGACTGAGTTGAACTGTAACTGAGTTAACTATCTTCACTATTGGGAATGGACCTAGAAATTTTGGACCCAATTCCTTGCTAAGCATTTCTAATCTTATGTATTTGGTAGATAAAAAAACATTGTCCCCCACACGGTAAGGGTTTAGGAGTGAGCGACGTTGATCATCTTGCTTCTGGTAGGCTTCTGCCGCAACTGCTAGAGCCTTCTTCGTATTCTCCCACCCTTTCTTTAGCATGTCCATCCATTCACTCAAAGACATGAAAGAAAGAGGTTCTCTAGGCAGCTCAGGCATAGCAACAACTTTCATGCCACTGGTAATCTGGAAACCCGCTAATCCTCTGCTGCTGTGGACCGCATCGTTGTATGCCACTTCGGCGAAGGGTAGCAAGTCTGACCAGTTGTCGTGCTGATAGTCCACAAAACACCTGATGTATTGTTCCACCACCGCATTGGCTCCCTCTGCTGCGCCGTTCATGCTGGGATGAACCTCTGAGCTCAGTTCTTGTGTGGACCCAATAGATCTCAGGACCTCTCTCCAGAACTTAGCTGTGAACTGGGCTCCGCGGTCTGAAATGATCCTCTTGGGCACTCCATGCAGGCGATAGAAACTTAGAAAACAAATCAATAACAGTCCAAATTACTTTATGCCCACTGCTGTCTGGGAGTTCCATGATGAAGTCCATTGCGACCTCTTCCCATGGCCGTTTCGGGCTCTCTGCTGCAGGTGCTGTAGGTTCTAGGCTCTTGGATCCAATCATCCACGGCTGGCCTTGTTCCTCCTCCGAGGCCTCCCCCTTGGTAGGACTCTTCGTCACCTGAAGTTGGGGGTCCTCTTCCAGAGGTCGGTTGGGCATTTCCCCCTCCGAGGCCTCCCCCTTAGTTGGACTCTTTGTCACCTTCAGTTGGGGATCCTCCTCTGGAGATTGTTTGCCCTTTTCCTCTTCTGAGGCCTCCCCCTTGGTAGGACACTTTGTCACTTTAAGTTGGCGATCCTCTTCCAGAGGCTGTTGGCCCAGATGACTTTGCTGTGCGGGCATCTGGGGCCCTCTCTTAACCACCGTGGCATTTGGTACACACGTTTGTTCTTCGGCAATTCCCTCCTCCAAGGCCTCCCCCTTGGTAGGACTCTTCGTCACCATAAGTTGGGGATCCTCTTCCAGAGGTCATTTAGGCTTTTCCCCCTCCGAGGCCTCCCCCTTAGTTGGACTCTTTGTCACCTTAAGTTGGGGATCCTCCTCTGGAGAATGTCTGCCCTTTTCCTCTTCCGAGGCCTCCCCCTTGGTAGGACACTTCCTCACCTTAAGTTGGGGGTCCTCTTCCAGAGGTTGTTGGCCCAGATGACTCTTCTGTGGTGGCATCTGGGACCCTCTCTTTACCGCCGTGGTGGTTGGCGCGCACGTTTGTGGCATTGGGGCTGGAGCCAAGCACTCTGACGCTCTGTGGCCAAGTTGACAACAATGGTGGCATTTAATTGGGCCCCACGAGGAATGGAACCTAGTTACATCTCTAAACTCAGGAACCGTTTCATCACACTGCCTTGCTCTCCAACTTGCAGCTGCCCCCTTGGTAAACCCTTCTTCCATGGTGGAGATTGCTTCTCTGTAGGAAGGGGGAGTAAGAACCTTTTGGGGCATTGCAGATGCACCTTGTCCTGCTTCCCATCTTGCAGGCCTGGCTTTGGTAATCCCTTCTTCCATGTTGGTGATTGCTACTCTGTAGGAAGGTGGGGTAAGAACCACTTGGGGCCTTGCAGGCACACATTTACCCGCCATCAATCCTGCAGGCCTCCCTTTGATAATACCTTCTTCCATGGAGATTTCTTCTCTGTAGGAAGGTCTGGTAAGAACCTTTTGGGGCCTTGCAAGGGAGACTGGAACCGGTGGGGAGGTCAATCCCTCGGTTGGCCACTGCCCAGCTTTCTGCCATGGTGCCATCTGCTGAGGGAGGGCAGGTGCCCACTGGCATCCCTCCCATCCATGACCTGGGGTTAAGACCCATCCCGGGGTTGCCTGCTTCACAGGTTGCAGCTCAACCAATGATGGCTGGCTAGGGGGTTTTACGTGCCAAGGACCCTCCTGCTGGCTTGGAGGAGTTATGGGCCAAGTAGGTGCCCTTTGCTGGCTTGGATGAGTTATGGGCCAAGTAGGTGCATTTCCCCATGCTGATGGCAAAGGAGTTTGTAAGTAGCATCTCTTCCATCCAAGTCCTGGGAGGAAAGCCCAATTTACTGCCCAATTTGCTTCATTTACTGGTTGCAGCCCCATTTGTGGTGGCTTGCAAGTGACAGATGCTGGAAAAATTCCTTCTTCCTGCCTCCTTTGAAATTCCCATTTTGAAAGGGAATCTCTCTCCCATCTAGTTGCAGGGTGATATGCCATTTCATTTATTGCCGTCTGGAAGGAGCCCAGACCTCTGTTCTAGGGTTTTTTTTTTCCAAGCCTTGTTTCCAAGCTGGGGGGAAGGAGGGGGAGCATGCACTCACAATTTTGCTGAAGAAGTCCGTCTGAGATTTCCTTTGTCTTGTCGCGTCTCCTCCTGCATTCCTCCAGATGCAATTAAACTGGAAACAGCATTCCATTGCCTTTGAAGTTCCGTACTCAGCTTCTTATCACCAAAAGCTTCTCATTTATTCTTCGCTGATATTTACGCTGTCCCGGTCAGCATTGGGAATGCCGAGACCACATCACCAGATCTTCCATCACCAGCCCTTCCCCCTTGATAGGGGGAGGGAGCTAGTGAAATATTTTTAAAGTAGAGAGTTGAAATAATGTTAGGGTTCTAAATACCATGCAGAAATAAATCATTGTCCAAGGCAAAACATCCTTAATGGTGCAATTTATTCCACAGGCATGTTAGTACGGCTATGGAAATTTCAACTCTGAATTACATCCTGTAAGTTCACCTAGTTGAAAGTTCATGATCTCTCCCCACACCCACAAATCCATCACATGTTCCAATCATCATCTTCCACGCTGGCATGTACACCCATCTTCTTCCGGCCAGGTGTCGAGGTACTGAGACAAAAGATGACCTTGGCTTCTACAAAAGAATGTCAACAATCCATTCTACAATCCTACTCCTTTCTATTCCCCCCTCCCAACTACTACACTATTGAAACAGCATAGAAAATTATAAGAAAGTGTGGCAGGCCAAAGATCCTAAAAAGAACATAACTACAGGCCTGACACAAGCATATTCAGCTTCAGTAGATGAACATGAAACAAAACTCTGTTTTCTCACTTGCCAGTAAACAGGACATCCATTCAGGAACATCATGTAACCAGAAGTGCTTTTGCGTGATTTCTTATCACTTGCCCAGTCAGCGTCAGCATAACAAATTAACTGTGGATGATCAGTGTGTGTTGGTTCTAGCAATAACTTCATGTGTTTAGTATGTTTCAGGTATTTCAACAACTTCTTAATGCATGCCCAATGAAATTGTGTTGCCTTACCTACGTGTCGTGATAAAAGATTTACACTAAGTGCAATGTCAGGTCTGGTCCAACTACTAATGTATAATAGTGAACCAATGACTGAACGATAAAGTGTTTGATCCTCGAACTCAGGACTTGGTTCATGTCTTGGTTCATGTCTGATGCCTTACGCACAGTCACTCATGCGCTGGTGACGTCTCGCCTAGACTACTGCAACACTCTCTACATGGGGCTTCCCTTGAAATGCACTCGGAGACTACAGTTGGTCCAGAATGCGGCCGCGTGGGTGATTATGGGGAGTACAAGGTACTCCCATGTGACACCTCTCCTGCGCGAGCTGCACTGGCTTCCTGTGGTCTATCGGGTGCGTTTCAAGGTTTTGATAACGATCTTTAAAGCGCTCCATGGCACAGGACCTAGCTACTTGCGGGATCGTATCCTGCCCCATACATCCCTGCGACCAATTCGCTCGCACAGAGAGGGACTTCTCCAGGTGCCGTCCACCAGACAGTGTCGCGGGGCGGCGCCTAGGAGCAGAGCCTTCTCTGTGGCGGGCCCAGCCCTGTGGAATGACCTCCCCCTGGATATTAGGATTACCTCTGACCTCCGCTCCTTCCGTGCAAAGCTCAAGACCCACCTTTTCCAAGTAGCTGGCCTGGCTCAACCATAGTTTGATCATATCGCTCCTGACGGGTTTTTAATCTTGTAATTTTACTTAGGGGATTTTAAATTGTAATTTTAATTCTATCTCCATTTATCTGTCTACCTCCTCCACGTATACGTCTATATTTTTGTGTATGTATTGTCTATATTTGTATTTTATGTGTTTTTATTGTACGCCGCCCCAAGTCCTTCGGGAGAGGGTGCGGCTAACAAATAAAATATTATTATTATTATTATTATTATTATTATTATTATTATTATTATTATTATTATTATTATTATTATTATTATTATTATTATTATTATTATTGCATCAACAGAAGTGTATCACAGCGGCCAGTTGTTTCGCCGGATTTGGCATTAATTACTAGTCGGGCCCCACCCATGGGCCTAGGACGTCGTAACGTATTTTCGTAATATGTGTGCAGATCCAAGCAGTGCAGCCTTTTGCATTTGACTGATGGTGATTTTGTCAATTTTTAACTGTTTTAAATGTAATTCCAGTGCTTTTGGAATAGCACCCAGTGTGCCAATTACCACTGGAATTACCACTGCTGGTTTGTGCCATAATCGTTGGATTTCGATTTTTAAGTCCTGGTATTTCGCGATTTTTTCATATTCCTTCTCGGCGACCCTGCTATCACCTGGTATTGCGATGTCTATGATTGTAACCTTATTTTTCTCAACCAGTGTGATGTCTGGTGTATTATGCGCCAGTATTTTATCCGTTTGTATGCGAAAATCCCACAAGATCTTGACCATCTGACTCTTGATGACTTTTTCAGGCTTATGTTCCCACCAGTTTGTTGCTGTTTTAATATTATAATTTTTGCACAAATTCCAGTGGATCATTTGTGCCACTGAATTGTGCCGCATTTTATAGTCAGTCTGCGTGATTTTTTTACAGCAGCTGAGTATGTGGTCAACAGTTTCATCAACTTCTTTGCAGAGTCTGCATTTGGCATCATCAGAGGATTTTTCGATTTTGGCCTTAATGGCATTTGTTCGGATAGCTTGTTCTTGCGCAGCCAGGATTAGTGACTCTGTTTCTTTCTTTAATGTACCTGTTGTTAACCATAACCAAGTTTTTTTACTGTCCACTTTATCTTTTATTATTTCCAGAAATTGACCATGTAATGCTTTGTTCTGCCAACTCTCCATTCTTGATTTTATCGCATCTTTTCTGTATTCTTGTTTCGTCTGTTGGGCCTTCAATAAATTTTTGTTCTTTACTTCGATTAATAGATGTTCTTGACTTTCTTTTAAATAATCAGCCAGTGCATGTTTTTCTTCTTCAACTATTTGCTTCACTTGTAATAATCCTCTGCCACCTAATTTTCGGGGCAGGTATAGTCTATCAGTGTCACCACGTGGATGTAAACTGTAGTGCATTGTCATTAGTTTCCTGGTTTTTCGGTCCAAAATGTCCAAATCAGTTTGTGTCCAGTTAACTATACCAGCTGTGTATCTTATAACTGGTATTGCCCAGGTATTTATGGCCTTGATTGTATTTCCACCATTTAATTTAGATTTCAAAATTTTCCTAACTCTGTTGGTGTACTCTCTCCTGACAATAGTTTTTACTTCTCCATGTTTGATGTTATCCAACTGCAAAATGCCTAAGTATTTGTAGGCTTCATTTTCATTGCATTTAATTAGTTGGCCATTGGGCATTTCAATTCCCTCACATGTAGTGATTTTGCCCCTATTTATGGATACAGTGGCGCATTTTTCCATGCCAAACTGCATTGAAATATCAGTGCTGAATACTCGGACTGTGTTTGTCAGTGATTGGATTTCTATTTCTGACTTTCCATAGAGTTTCAAATCATCATCATCATCATCATCATCATCATCATCATCATCATCATCATCATTATTATTATTATTATTATGTGTTAAGTTGTGAAAATCTGTTTGCATGGGTGTCTTTGTTGCGTTAGCATCTTTCATGTTGCAATGATGCAGAATGTGGTCAATTTTCTCCTCTTGTGAAAGACTAAACCCCTTCTGTGTCTTTTCAATCTGAACACCTAAATAAGTGCTAATGTGTCCTAAAGATTTCAGTGTGAAGTATCTCTGCAAACTTTTAGCAAAAATCTCACTCATTTTCTTATTTGGACCAATGTAAACAATATCATCAACATAAACAAGAATTATCTCATATGCATTGTTAGATCTTTTTGTGAACACGCATTCATCAGTTTCGGACTTAATAAAGCCCATTGAATTTAGTTTGTCAGTAAGACATAAATACCACATTAAACCTGAGTGTATCAGACCATAAAGACTTTTGTTCAGGAACCAAGTATCCCCTTCTTGCTTTCGGAATCCTGGAGGGCTTCTTACGTAGATCTCTTCATCTAGGTCTGCATGTAGATAAGCTGTGTCCACATCAAATTGGAAAACTTCTAAACCAAGAATAGTTGCAGTGGTTAAAGCAATTTTTACACTTTCAGTTCTGACTGTTGGTGAGTAAGTGTTTGTGTAGTCCTCAGGATAACGTTGAGCGAAACCCTGAGCTACAAGTCTGGCTTTGTACAAAGACTCACCATTCGGTTTCTTCTTGATTCTGTAGACCCATCGAGTGCCAATGACTTTCTTGTTTGCTGGAGGTTTTGCAGGTGTGAATACATTAAGTTTCTTTAAACTGTCCATTTCATCCTGCATTGCATCATACCATTTGTCTTGCTCTGAATCAGGAAGCTGTTTGATTTGTGTGGATGTCTCAATAGGAAGAGTAACGTTGCAAATCAAAGGTAATAGTGTTTTTGTCAGTTGCCATGAATATCGTTGTGGAGGGATTCCTTTTGTGACCCTCTTGGAATGTCTAGGAACAACAGTCCAGTCTTCTTCTTCTTCTTCATCTTCGTCCTCACGTTCGTCGCTAGCATCAGCATCCGCGGCTTGCGAAGACGGAACATCAGGTTTTGAAGAACTGGTAGAAGGAATATCTGCCTGTGAATTATCATCAGGCTGCATGGCATCTGGAACACCATCTCTAGGAAAATAAACTCCAGGATCATTGGAATGAATCCTGGACCAGTCAATGTCTTCCTCAAAATTGGCAGATTGTGAAATGACAATCACATGTTTAGGATCAATAAATTTGCACCATTTTGAGTTATCATCAATACCCATAAATCTCAGTCTCTTTGCTACTGGACTTCCCTTTCTTCTTTGACTTAAGGGAGTGTTCACCATAGCATATGAACCAAAAATGTGGAGGTTCTTGAGATCAGGCTTGTAGCCATACAGCATGTAGAAAGGAGTTTGATTGATTACACTGCTCCAAGTACGGTTGACAATGTAATTTGCATATTTGATTGCTTCACCCCAGTATATGCTACCGACGTTGGCATCTTCTAGAAGACAACGCATCATGGTTTGTAGAACTCCTTGTCTTCTTTCTATGACTCCGTTATGAGCTGGTGTATATGGAGCAGATGTCTGATGAAGAATTCCATTCTTACGCATCCAGTCCTGGAAACGCTGAGACATGAATTCTGCACCACAGTCACTCTGGATTCTGGCGATGCGAACTTGGTATTGTGTAGAAACAAAAGCTGCAAAGACTTTAAAGATCTGAAAGGTCTCAGATTTCTCTCTCATAGGATATACGAATCCATATCTAGAATGATTATCTACAATTGTTAGAAAATATTTTCTACCACCAATTGTTGGTGGGAAAGGACCCACTATGTCAGTGTGTACCAAATCAAAAAATGCGTGTTGACAGGCGTGTAGCGTGTTTGGGAATTGCAGCTGCCTTGGATTTAGCTTTCCTGCAAACTGCACAATCCAAAAACACCTTACACCCCTTTAGAGCCAAACCTTTTGCGAACTCCGGCATCTTTCTAAGAACACGGAAACTGGCCTGCCCCAATCTTCTGTGCCACTTGTGGATGCACCTGGAATGCAAAGGTTTACAAGTTAGTGAATTTTCAACATTAACAGTTTCATGAGGAACCTCAGGTTTGCTCTGAGCAACCTGCTTCTGTTTTCTCTGTTTGTTGGCTTTAGGAGCCTTTGGCATAGCAACGGGTTCTCTCTCTGAAGCAACTTTCTCTGGGCCTGTGCTGCCTCTTTTTGGAGTTTGCATACTTGCCTGTGTTTGCTTTTTAGGCTTTGGCTTTAAGTAATAAACACCACCAATCAGCATGGTTTCAGAAACAATATCTCCATCTTTAACTATGTAACTTGCTTTTTCAAGGTGGTGAACCTGGAACTTTAACTCTCTAGACAAGTGACTTTGACTAAGCAAATTACTGGTTGCTGAAGGTATGTAATAAACATCAGGGATGAATGTATCGTGCTCTTCAATGTAAACAGTTCCTTTTCCCATGACCTTGCAAGTGTGGTTGGTGAAGGAGTACAGTTCTCGATACTCAGGCTCTGGCTCGCCCATCTCTGTGAAAAGTTCCTTTCTGTGGGTAACGTGCACAGCTGCTCCACTGTCTAAAGTCCACAAAAGACGTCTGTCGTACTTTGGATCCAGTTGTGGAACGTTGGTTATGGCCAATGTTGCGAGTGGAGCTTGTGGATCACGCCTTGGACCACGACGACCTTGTCTTCCGCCTCTACCTTTGCCTCTGGAGTCTGTTCCTCTGGGCTGGTATGTGACGGGAGCTGGAACTCGTTGGGGACAATCCCGGGTGTCATGTCCCACACGGTTGCAGGTGTAGCATTTTGGCATCCTTGGAGCGTAGCCTCTTCCTCGGAAGGGACGTCTAGCTGGAGCCTTTGATGCTGGGGGTCGTTGCAGATGTGGCATAGCTAATTTGATAGCTTCTTCCTCCACTAAAAGTCTGCAAACGTGGTTAACTGTGCGTTGAGCAATAGGCACGTAGTTAATCTTTGCAACAGCATCTTTCCATTCATAATTCAATGAGTTAATGATGATGCTAATCATTTGGATATCATCGATTACATGGCCACTTTCTCTCAATTCACTTCTCATTCTTTTCAGTTTGGTCAAATGTCCACCAATTCATTCACCAGGTTTCAACTTCGAACCATGGAACTCAGACATGAGCAAACATGAAGATTCAATTGAAATGGGCCTGTAGCAATCTTCCAAAATAGCCCAAATTTGTTGGGCTGTTGCATCAGGTGGAAAGGTAACCTGGAGTTCAGTTTCCATCGACATGAGTAAAGTTGTGGTTGCTCTGTTTTCCAGATCTCTCATTGCAGGTGTCCATGGCTGGGCAGGAGGATTAAAAACCATACAGTGTGTGCCTTCTCTGCGAAGCAAGAGTGCAATTTCACTGACCCAGGCTTTATAATTCTCTCCTGACTCCTTTAATTTTGACTCACCAGTCAAAGGAGTGACAGAAAATGCCTGCTGAGGGATATGCATTGGAACAACTTGGTGTGCAAGTTGAAAAGCTGGTTGTTGAACCAGGGGGTGCTGTAATTGCACCATTGGCCTTTGTGTGGCAACATTAAATTGACTTCCTTGCATTCGCCTTTGGCTTTGCCTTGTTCCATCTAGGGAGGATCCAACACCACCAGGGGGCGCTGAAGACTTAACCTTTGGAGGCAAAACTTGGGCATCTGGAAGACTTATAGATAAATCTTTCCAACTTTGGTGTAACTGTGTTAACTTTTCCTCTAATAAATTTTCTCCACCAGCAGATGGCAGTGCAGCTTCACTTCTTGGCTGCATCAGACCTTTATACGTGGCCGGAAAAGTAGTAGAACAAAGGGGATCACGTGACCTCGGTGACGTGTACATATCTCTCTGTTCTGATTCACCTAAAACAATGTCCTCTATGGGGTGTGTCTTAGGTTGTTTAGAAGACAAGATGGCATCCTCAGACATTTTGGGAGTGGGGGAACTCCTCCTACTTCTTTTCCATCTTTCATAGTATTCCCTCGCTTCTCTGGCGTATTTTTCAAAAAGCTCTATCTGATCACGATAGCTTTTCATTTCTTCCCCAGTGCCTGAGAAGGATTCATAAGTTTCACTTTCTGCGTGGGGGTGTTTTTCCTCTGCCGGCAGTTGCCGCGGAGGCTTTTGCCATTCATCAATTGTTTCATAATCTCCAAGAGTTTGGGAGTGAAGTTGCTCTGGCAACGTGGAAAGTTTTGGCTTTGCCCCCAATATGGTATAATCTCTTGGAGATATTTGGGAGCTTTCATAATGAGAAGGGGGAACTACTGACCTCGGTTCGTCGATCACACCTCCTGTAGCCTCTTTCTCTTGTTTAAGAGTCGCCCCCACAGCTGGTTCGGCCGCTGGAGAAATCTGTTGCTTTTGAAATAAGTTTGAAGAATCTTGCTTCTCTGTGTCTGAGGGAGTCTCTGTGTCAGAAGAAGTGGACCCATCCGAGCTTGTAGCCTAGTCGGTTATCTCTTAAAGATAGCTTGAAGAAAACAGCCATAAATTATAACCATCTCTCTGCTTCCATTAATTGTCAGGGGAAGATTTCACCCTGAACTAAATGAGGCTTGGATCGTGGCTGTTTCCAACAGGCATAGTCTTTAAGGTGCGAAGAAAAGAAATAAACATTCTGGAGAAACATATTCTAATTAATAAACAAACTTTAATACAAAAATAATAAATGGAAATAAAACAAAACTAACTAATTGTTACATTTTGAAAGAACAGCTTGTCTGCCAGTCTCCTGGTAGACGGACAAAGATCAGAAGGAAAGCTCTGGAATGTGTGAAGAGCAGGCGCAGTACATCATTGTCAGATAAGAACATATGACCTGCGCAGTAACTCTTTCAGTTTAACTATTTAGTGTCAATTCAGTCAGTTCAGGCTAGCAAACAATTTAACGCAGTGACATGGAAACATTTTTAAAATCCTCAAGGATGCAACAATAGTTTGAGATTTGACCAATGCAAAGACAATTTTTATGAAAATTTGAACCATTTTGATTCTTTGAGTTAAGGAAACCCTCCCCCCATTCCTCAATGGCTGCATTCTCTTAGGGATAATTTGTCAGAGGTAGCACAATACAAAATAAATCACTTTTCCTCATTCTCACCAGAAGAGGGTTCCTACTGGTTCAGACCGGTTCGGCCAAATAGGTAGTAACTCGGCCTGCGGTGCCCTGAACCATTTCTATTGGCGGCACCATAGGTGGCCCAATCTTGTTTCTTGCTTCTGCGCAGAAGCATTTTTTTGTAATGTGCATGCACCGAGTCTCTGCTCTGCCGCTTACCTGCCTGAAGCACTGCACAACTGATCTGTCTGCCAACTAAGCCTACAAGTCGCAGCTTAGCTAGGTACCCCTTTTCCCATGGCCCGCAGCCCAGCCATGCTTTCCTGCCTTCCATGTGGCCTTCCTGGTATCCCTGTGGCCAGCTTGCGAAGGCAGTCAAGCAGAAGGCTGCGTGGAAGGCTAGGAAGCATGGCAGGGCCACAGGGAAGGGAGTAGGCTGCTTGCTCCCTTCCACGCAGCCTTGCCATGCTTCCCTGCCTTCCATTCGGCCTTCCCGGTGGTCCCCCATGCCCGCTTGCCTTCCAAGGTCAGCATCCAGTGCTAGTGGGTGGGCGGGCAGCCCTTGATAGAAATGCAGATGCTGCGCTGGGGCTGGGAGGTGCGGCGGTGCTCTGGGAGGGCAAGCACATGCACCTGCCTCATTTCTGCAAAGGCAGAGCCCCCGCTGCAGGGTGATCCAAAGAGGGGTGGGGAATGCTGCAGAAAAGGCTGCCTTCCACCCAGGCCCGCTTGTGTCCCATGCTGGCTCCAGGGGGCTTTGGGCTCCGAAGCAGCCCACTGGCTTCCCATGCTGCGGCCCTTGGTGGAGACGCAACTGCTGCTCTGGGACTGACAGGGCAGACAGTGCACATGTGTAGCAGCCCTGGGACATTTACCTGGTATCTGCCCTCCTGGAACTCCACCACCGCCACTACTCCTCTCAGCCCCAGAGCAGCAGCTGTGTCTCCACCAAGGGCCGCTCACCCGCCCACCCACTGGCCGAGCCAGGCTGGACGCTGACCTCAGGAGGCAAGTGGGCATGGGGGACTGCCAGGAAGGCAATGTGGAAGGCGGCCAAGCATGGCAGGGCTGAGTGGAAGGGAATGGGCTGTTAGCTTCCTTCTGCATGGTGAGCCGGCCCAGATAGGCTTCCTGTGTGGTTCTGTGAAAAGCCACACATCCCCTCGCCAATCCTCCATACAAACTGCCTCCCTGTTTCTGCAAAGGCAGAGGCCCTCCTTGCAGGGTGATCTAAAGAGGGGAGGGAGATGCTGCAGAAAAAGCTGCCTTTCACTGGGTCCACATGTGTCCTGTGCTGGCTCTGTGGGGCTTCAGGCTCTGAAGCAGCCCACTGGCTTCTCACCCAGCCACCTGCCTGCTCTCTTTGCAGATTGGCCTGGCCAACTGCTGGCACCACTCCGGGAACTCAGCCTGTGGAGTCAGGCACTCCAGGGAAAAAAGACTCGGCTGCGGTGCTGCTTTCCACTGGTGAAGAAGCGGAGCGAGAGGCGCGGAAGATGCTGGTGGGCGGGAGGCATCCCCTCACACAGGGAGCAGGCCATGCCTAGCCACACCACTGCAGAGCCTGTGGTATTTACCCGTCAGCCTGGCCACTGCTGCTTCATCTTGGTGAAGTCCAGGTCACTGCAATTGTAGTGCAGCACCATTTGCTTTAGTTTCATGGTGGGAGAAGAAAGAAAGCGAACAGCGGTTCCACGGCAGTGCTCTTGGAGGGCAGGCGGATGTCTGCAGCCAGCCAGGGGGGAGGGCGGCGAGAGCAGCGGTGGAGGCCCCTTCCAATTGCAGTGCATAGAGGCAGTGGGCAAGATGGCCCCGGCACAGCTGTTGCTCGGGAGGTGCGGTGATCGCCCAGCCAGGACTGCCTCGGCCTCTCCACCCATGCCATGTCCTGCTCTGACTGCCCACATGAGTAGAAATTTGGTGACCTGGTCTTCGCCAAGTTGAAGTGCTGCCACCCAGGCCAAAGGGAATGCGCCACCTGGCCTGTCCCCCACATGAGGGGCTACTGCCCGCCCACCCGTCAGTGGCTTCTGCGCCTCTTGCTCTCCTTCTTTGCCAGTGGGAAGCAGCACTGCAGCCGAGTCTCCTTTGGATTGATGGGGGGTGCGTATCTGTCCACAGAAACACACAGGATGTGCATCAGGGCTGACCAGCCATGCATAAGGGAGCTAGCAGCCCACTCCCTTCCGTGAGCCCTGCATGCTTGGCTGCCTTCCACATGATTTTTCCAGCGATCCCTCATGCCCGCTTGCCTTCTGAGGTCGGCATCCAGCCTGGCCCAGCCAGAGGGTGGGCAGGCGACCCTTGGTAGAGATGCAGCCACTGCTCTGGGGCTGAGAGGGGCAGTAGTGCTCCGGGAGGGCTGCCCGCCCTCCCGGAACACTTCTTCCTTGTCCCACCACCGAAAGAAAGAACATCCTACCTTCCTGAGCGGCACAGTTCCAAGATGGTGGAGAGCTTAGGCAAGCTGCTGCTGGTGGGCATGTCTGCACAGAACTCCCTGGTATGGCACAGTTCTGGGATGGTGGAGAGCCCTGGCAAGCTCTGCCCCCCCCCACCACCACCACTGTTGCTGGGTGCATCCACGCAGGAGAACTCCCCGGGAAGGGCTCCATCTCTGTGTCCAGAATCTGTCTGTCTGTCTGTGTGTGTGTGTGTGTGTGTGTGTGTGTGTGTGTGTGAGAGAGAGAGAGAGAGAGAGAGAGAGAGAGAGAAAAGAAAGTGAGAGAGAGAGACAAAGAAAGATAGAAAGAAGGAAAGAGAAAGAAAAGGGGGAGAGAGAGACACAAGGAAGGAAGGAAAGAAGGAAGGAAGGAGGGAAGGAGGGAAAGAAAGGAAAGAAAGAGAGTTGAACCCAAAAGTTTGGTTGCTAAGCAAGAGCATTGTTAAGTGAATTTCACCACATTTTACAAGTTGGCCATGCCCACAAAACAAGCCACATCCACAAAATAAGTCATGCCCACAGAATCAGTAGTAAAAATTTTTGAAACCCACCCTTGATTCTCACCTCCAGTTATACTCAGGCTGGAGCACTGTGGGGGAGTTATGTGTGCCCTAGGTCCGTGATGGCGAACCTATGGCACGGGTGCCACAAGTGGCACGCGGAGCCATTTGTCAGGGCACGCGAGGCGCTGCCCTGTCAGCTGGCCAGCGCGCATGCGCGTGCTGGCCAGCTGAGTTCACCTTTTTAAAAGCTATTTTTCGCCTTCCCCAGGCTCCAGAGGCTTTATAGGAGCCCAGGGAGGGCGAAAAGAGCCTCCCCCGCCCCCCCGAGGCTTCAGGGACTGTCCCTGAAGCCTTCTGAACACTTAAAATCACCCTCCGAGCAAACCGGAAGTGACTTCCGGTTTGCTCAGAGGGTGGTTTTAAGC
Source organism: Natrix helvetica (assembly GCF_964273705.1). Lineage (NCBI taxonomy): Eukaryota > Metazoa > Chordata > Lepidosauria > Squamata > Natricidae > Natrix > Natrix helvetica. Next base: position 83,194,362 of record NC_138554.1, on the reverse strand, counting down.
GCTCCAAAGGCTTCAGGGAAGCCTCCGGACAGTCCCTGAAGCCTCCGGAGGGCCTCTGGGGGGTCGGGGGAGGCTCTTTTTGCCCTCCCCAGGCTCCTATAAAGCCCCTGGAGCCTGGGGAGGGCGAAAAAAGCATGTAAAAATGGGGGGGTTCGCGCGTTTTGCGCGCATGTGCACTGGGGGGGTCGCGCGTTGCATTATGGGTGCGGCACGCCCGCACTCGACCCCCCCTGCGCTCCCCCTACTTGTGGCACACGAGCCAAAAAAGGTTCGCCATCACTGCCCTAGGTCGTTCGGGCCATTCTGGAGCCTCCCATCCTCCCAGGACAACTTCATTTACATTTTGAGTTGGAAAATTCTTATGTAAGCCTTTGAGCAAATGTATCACAGAATAATAAAGAAAACCTTTAAAATTCTCCCCCTCAGTCCAGTTCTGCCCATGTGGTGTCTATGTGACACTGTTCTTTTTGTGAACCTCAGTCAATAAAAGGCAAGTGCAGTCTTTGGCCATTAAAATTTGTTCATTCCTTGCATTGGGTGAGATGTTTGGACTGTTTTGAGAGCTTTTGATTACATCCTATGTTTGCAGGTTATTGACTCCTAGGTCTTTCTGACTGGCAGTGGATTTTCAGGTTGATCCTTTCCAACTTGGTTTTCTCAAATAATTTAACAGTGATCAATCATTGCTATCAAAGCAGCGATCAATCACAGCAAAATTCAGATCTCACAAGTATATTTTGACTTCATGCGATAGAGAGATTTTGGAATTCCTTTGTGAGATTGTCAGAGATTTTGCTGTTGCAGTTATATCTGATGATATGAGATTTCAGAAGATACTGTATATTTTGTGAGCAGTTCCAAATATCACATGATGGTACTGTGCAGTGGTGGGTTGCTAGCTGGTTTACTACCGGTTCACTCGCCCTCACGCTCATGCACAGAAGTGTCCGGGATGGTGGGCATAGCCTCCCGCCGCCACCACTACTGGTTCAGCTGAACCAGGAGCAACCCACTTCTGGTACTAAGCCTGAAAAGGCATCAACGCTTATTTTTCTTTCCTACGTTGGATATATCAAACTAATTATCAAGCTATTCAAATTTGAAACATGCATAGGAGTTACAGATTTTAGCCTACTTTGTATACAATTTGACAAATCCTTCTGCATGTTTTGACGTGTAGTTAGAAATATGAACAGTGCAAAAAGAACACACTATACCAGGCTGAGGGTTAAGAAAGGAAATCAAACTATACCAGAAAATGTAAAAAATATCTAAAACAATGCTTGCAAAAAATTATATGGAATTATTCCAACTTTCATAGACTAGAATGGGAGAGAGGAAGACAGAGCAGGAATCTTATCAGCTGATTTATTGATGCTGTAGCTCCCAAGACATGTTGCCCACATCTAAATAGTCCACAAAAATGAAAATTGCCTGGAGAAAATTGTTGGAATCAGTTTCTTCATGAAAGCATTTATATGTAAGCTTCAAGTTTGATTATAACACAAACTTGTTTTGTCTGAATCACTGTTTCTATACTGGTTCTAGTTAATTTTAATGAGAAGGGAGACTAAATCATTCGGATGCAACCATTCCATCCTATTTTTCCATCAAAGATTTTTAGGAAACCTTATGCTACAATTTATTTATCTATTTAAAGTACATTTAAAACCAGGCACAGGACAAATTTTAACAACGCCCCTGAAGAGTGCTTATGGGAGGGGAATAGAACAACTTGCCATAGCCAACTTGCTTGGCCAGTTCACCATCGCCAACTCGTCATGGCCAACTTGCAACCGCCAACTCATTTTGGCCAACTCACTGCGGGACAACTTGCCATGGTCAACTCACCATGGAATAATTTACTAATTCTAGTTAATTATTTAAAATAAATAAAATTATTTTAATGTTCGCCATTCACATTTCATTCTGTCCTTCTTTTTCCATCAATTCTTTGTTATTGGTGTAACTCTTGTCCTGCAGCGAGTTGGTTCGCAGATGGCTGTGGCAAATTGTCCTGCAGCAAGATGGCCATGGCAACTTGGCTGTGGCAAGTTAGCCATGGTGAGTTGGCTGTGATGAATTGTCATAGACCCTTTTAGGAGTCCCAAATAAAATTAATTCATGTCCAAAGTCAGTTTCGATCCTCTCCAGAAAGAAAATAATAAATACCCAAGTAGGCCTTCACAGAGGGAACAATACAACTCCTATTAAGTTTATGTTATGTGTTAAGGAGAGTTGGGGTTCATAATGCTTGAAAAGCATCACATTTAGGAACACTGATTAGGCAATATAATTGGGGGAGGGTAGAATTATCCAGGGACATGGTGGCTCAGTGGCTAAGACGCTGAGCTTGTCGATCAGAAAGTTTGGCAATTCGAATCCCTATTGCCGCGTAAGAGAGTGAGCTCCCGCTACTTGTCCCAGCTTCTGCCAACCAAGAATATAAAAATACAAGTAGAAAAATGGGAACCAACTTTGGTGGGAAGATAACAGTGTTCCGTGTGCCTTCGGCATTTAGCCATGCTGGCCACATGACTATGGAGATGTCTTCGGACAATGCTGGCTCTTCGGCTTTGAAACAGAGATGAGCACCACCCACTAGAGTCAAGAATGACTAGCACATATGTGCAAGGGGAACCTCTACCTTTACCTTAGAATTATACAGTGGACTATTTAGTCCATGATGTCTAATATTTAGTTATGTGTAGGGGATCCACATCTTGCCTTCTGCTAAATCAAGATAAGATAAGCAGGACAATATGTATATATAATGTTTAGAAACCTTCATTGTCAGTACTTATCTCACTAGATCTTACCTAATGTGAAGGCAGGGCTGATGCTACTGTAACACTGTGGAAAGTTTTCCAATGGAATATTAATGTTAGACTTAAAATGCTAGAAGCACTTTGGGGAAAGGCAGTATTTTTTATTTTTTATTTCAAAATGTTAAATAATTTTTTAAGTTAAAATTTACTTTTTAACTACTTTTTAACTTTAAAATTTTGTTTCCATACTGAATATGTAGACAATTGATGAAATCAATGGGACTTCATCCATGAATGTATTTGTTATGTTCTTCTGGTTTTATTTAGTTTATTGTCAGGGCAGTAGATTTCAGACATGTGTATCCAGAAATGATATACAAAGCTCAATCTCTCTGACCTGTGGCTAAGTAAATAACTTTAAGTTTAATAAATATATTAGGCAAATACAGAATTCATTTAAGACTGATTTCATCTGATAATTCAGTTATTATTGAATTATCCTATAATAAATGTTCCTAAAAGCATTTTCTTTGGCTGGAAATAAAATCAGGAAGAAGTGCTATTAATATATTGCTTTGTCCCATTCTTCTGGCATTTGCTGCATGTTATAAGTAATGTTATACAGAAAGTTTGAAGGCTATTCTACATTTCCATACTGTTCTGTATCTCTTTCCATGTGCATTCATTCCAACAAAGTTCAATTCCAGTATCAGGTATGAGACAGCCTTCAAGGGTAAAAGAAGTAAAAAATATGGACCTTCACAAGTAGCTGAAAATTCAGTTGTTCATTGCAGTTTTGGAAGAAACTTTCACTTTAAATATAAATCTCTCAACACAACTAAAAAAAGAGTTTGAGAAAAAAGACACATTTGAGACTTTTTCTTTAAGGATATTAAAAAGGTTGAGGATTCCGTGATAAAAAGAGATGTTTGTAACTGCTTGATAAAAACTTCCAGAGAAGAAAAAGATTTTACTCCATGAAGATTGTTAGATCTGGGCAACGAGAGAACAGACTGCGGACACGAAGTGACTTAACAGCTCTTTATTTGTAGAAGAAGTGATCCAGCTTGCTCTGTGGCTGGAGGGTTCCCCTTTTATAGGACTCGGGTACGCCTCTCGACCAATCAGAGCGATACCTGTTTCCCGCTGTAGCAGCGGACCAGAGAGGAGACTTCCTACGATATATGCTAATATCTAACACCCCTCCCCTCTTAGACAGAGCATTGCGGTTGGTTATGTAGTCCTTAAGGTATGTTGGAGTTTGCCTTACTCGAGTGGAGCGTCGCAGTTCGGGTTGGTCAGGAGTGGTTGCAGGATCGGCTGCTTTCTCAGTTTCAAGTGCGGGGGTTTGCATGCTTTCGTTGCTCGGGTGTTCGGGGGTCTGCTTGCTCATGTTGCTTGGGGGTTGTTCCGTTTCGTGCTCGGCCTCTTGTTCTGACCTGGGCTCGCAGGTGTCATAGTTCTCTGTGTTGGGGCTCTCGAGTGGCTGACTTTGCGTTGGTAGGTAGCTTTCGTCCTTGGTTCGTAGGTCTGAGTGTGCCAGGCGACCCCGAAGTTGATCGATGTGCCTTTTCCAGTTCCGCCCATCTTCCAGTTCTAACAGATACGATCGTGGACCCGTGATGCCAATGACCCTTGCTGGCATCCACAATGTTCCCCCTGCATAGTTGTGGGCATATACTGAATCCCCTATGCTAAAACTCTGAATTTTGCTTGTGGAGTCTGGGGGTGTTGTGGCAGAGTAATTTGGGTGGAGACGGTCCAGGTGAGACCGTAGACGGCGGCCCATGAGTAGCTCAGCGGGGCTCCTACCCGTCGTTGCGCTGGGGGTAATGTGTTGGATTAATAGGTAATGGTCAATGCCTGTTTGCCAATCACCTGGACCCATCCTAGCGAGGGCCTCTTTTGCGGATCGCACCATTCTCTCCGCCTGTCCGTTTGATGCCGGATGGAATGGCGCGACGAGGGCATGCCGAATTCCCTGACCTGCTAAGTATGTTTCGAATTGCATGGCCGTGAACTGGGGCCCGTTATTGGAGACCAGGAGGTCGGGCAGGCCATGAGTGGCGAAAAGTCACCGTAGAACCCTAATGACTGCCTCTGCCGTGGTTGAAGTCATTAGGACTACTTCTAGCCATTTGGAGTATGCATCCACAACTATAAGGAACGTCTGACCTTGAACTGGCCCTGCGAAGTCGATGTGTATTCTCGACCAGGGTGCTTTAGGCTTTTCCCATTCTGTGGCGGGCGCTTCCGGGGGTGCTGGTCTCAATTCTTGGCATGGATCGCAAGTGGCCACCCACTCCTCTATCTCTTTATCCATGTTAGGCCACCAAACGTAACTTCTCGCTAACGCCTTCATCCTAACGATCCCCGGGTGCCCAACATGTAATGCATCTAACACATTTCTACGTAACGCATAAGGAATAACAACTCGATCCCCCCACAATAAACAACCTTGTAACACTGAGAGTTTGTCCCGTTTCGACCAAAACACTTTGAATTCCGGGCCCACGTTTCCCTTCGGCCACCCCCTCCAAACCCAAGTTTGAACTTGCTTTATTAAACTGTCTTTAGAGGAGAACCTTGCAACGTCGCAGGAAGAAACCGGTCCAGAGTCCAAACAGTCAATGAGCAACACCGGTACTTCGGGAGTGGGGTCTGGCAAAAGGTCCGGTAGTGGGCAAAGGCTGAGTGCATCTGCGTGTCCTAGAGTGGAGCCCGGTCGATGAATTAACTTGTAGGAGTACGCAGCCAGGAAAACAGTCCACCTGGTCATGCGTGGAGAAAGGGAGACCAGAGTGGGGCGGTTTCCCGCCAAAAGTCCCAACAGCGGTTTGTGATCTGTAATTAGTTCAAAATCGCGGCCGTAGAGGTATTCATGGAAATGTTTTACTCCAGCTACAGCAGCTAACGCTTCCCTGTCCATCTGGCTGTAGTTCCTCTCGGCCGATGAAAGAGTTCTAGAGTAGAAGGCGATGGGTGCTTCTTTTCCGTCTGGCATCCTGTGGCTAAGGACTGCGCCAACTCCAAAGGGTGATGCGTCGCAGGTCAATACCAGCGGTAGTGTCTGGCTGTATTGGACTAACAGCGAGTCAGTGGTGATCAGGCGCTTTACCCCGGCAAAAGCTGCTGCTTCGGATCGTCCCCATCTCCATGGTGCGTTCCTCTGGAGTAGTCGATGTAGCGGCTCAGCAACGGTTGCCTTCTGTCTCAGAAAAACGCTGTAGAAGTTAAGTAGTCCGAGGAAGGCCTGCAACTCGGTCTGATTTCGTGGTGTGGGGGCGTCCTGGATCGCCTTAATTTTCTTTGAAGTGGGGTGTATTCCCTGACCATCGATTCTATAACCCAGGAATTCTACGCTAGGCACGTTAATTTGGCATTTTTCTTTTTTAAGGCGGAGACCCTTCTCTCTGATTCTGGCCAAAACAGTTCTGACTCTTTTATTTAATTGCTCCTCGTTTGCAGCGGACACTAAGATGTCGTCGAAATAGGGGACGACTCCCGGTATCCCTTGCAAAAGTTGTTCCATGACGCTCTGGAACAAACCTGGAGCAATGCTCACACCGAATTGTAGCCGGTTGCATTTGAATGCTCCTCTATGCGTCACTATGGTTTGGGCCTCCGCTGTGGCGCTATTTACGGGCAACTGCTGGTAAGCTTGTGCCATGTCTAATTTAGCAAATATCTTTCCTGGCCCCAACGAGTGCAATAAGTGCTGTACTACTGGCACAGGATATGCGCTTTGTTGTAGTGCGACATTAATTGTGCATTTATAGTCCGCGCAGATGCGGACTGACCGTCTGACTTAACGGGGGTCACAATGGGAGTTTCCCAACGCGCGTGATCCACCGGCTCAAGGATTCCTTGCTCCACTAACTTATCTATCTCCTTATCTATTTTTGGGCGGAGTGCAAAGGGCACTCGTCTCGGCTTAAGTCGGATTGGCGCCACTTTGGGGTCTAAATTAAATGAGATTGGTTTACCCACATACTTACCAAGACCGGGGCTGAACACATCCTCGAACTCCTTAAATATCTGCTCAGCGCTGCTGTTTTCCACGGCGTTGATTCCGGTGACTTCAACCCCCAATGCTTCAAACCAATCTAGTCCAAGAAGGTTCTGTAATGGTGTGCTGGCGACGGTCACGGGCAGCTGGGCTACGATGTCCTTGAAGCGGATCTGGAATGTGCCTTGGCCCACGATGGGGACTTGGTTCCTCTGGTAGTCTCGAAGCAGGATGTCTGGAACACGTAGTTGGCTCTTTTTGAGGCTAGGGATAGCCTGTTTCATGGATGCCCATGAAATGATTGTCAGGGACGATCCTGTGTCAACTTCTAGCTCGCAAGGTGAGTCCTCCAAGAGAACTGTGACTTTCAGCTTTTTAGGCCGCTTGGTGCGGACCTGACTTATTGTGGTGAGATACGTTCGCAATTCCTCTCTCTGGGTCAACTCTATCTCAGCATCTGTATCCTGAAGATACTCTCGTTGAGCGTCTTGATAGAACGCTCTCTCAGCTCTTTGCGAGTAATCTCTCTGGGAATACGCTCGCTCAGCTCTTTGGGAATTTTCTCTCTGGGTAAACACTTGTGGATTTCTCTCTGGGCGCCCTTTTTGATTTCGCCAAGCCCCTGGGTTGGGCTTCTGTTGGCGGTACATGGGTGGCTGCCGTGAGGCAGGGACTTGGCTCCGGCACACTCGTGCGATGTGCCCAAGTTTGTTGCAGTGCGAACAAACAACGTTCCTGAACCTACAGGTAGACCGGGGGTGATTCCCTCCGCAGCTTGCGCAGGGCGGCAAACGGAATCCGGGTCTCCCCCCAGGTCTCACGTGACTGCTCCGCATCAGGTGACTTTCCTCGAGCTCGGGATCCTCGAAGTCTGGAATTGTGTCCTCGTAGTGGACTCTGGTGTGTCTTGGCGCTGGCTGGCTTGTGTTGAACCCGCGTTGAATTGTTTCCGCTGATCTTTCTGCTGATTCTGAAGCTCTTGCCTCGTCGAGTGCAATCTGCAGGCTTAAATTGGTTTTGGCCAACAGCCGTTTTTGTAGGGAAATGTCTCTCAGCCCGCATATGAGTCGATCCAGAATTTGCTCGTCCAGGTCTCTGAATCCGCAATGTGTGGCTGCTTTTCGTAGAGCTGCAACGTACTGGTTGATAGATTCTCCCGCCTTCTGGTTCCTCGTGTTGAATGCTTGGCGACAAACGTGGCGGGAAGGTTTTGGTGCGTAATGGGTTTGCAGCGTTTGTTGCAGCGCCGTCCATGATACCGCCTGAATGGGGGTTGGTTCAGAGAGGTCCCTGGCCGTCTCGAAAACTTTTCGGCCGCAGTAGCTCAGGAATATATTTTTCTTTCGAGAGTCCGGTATTCCTGTGTATTCGTTTGCTTCGAGAAAACACTCGAACCTGAGCATGTATGATTCCCAATGATCAGCGATTGGGTCGAAAGGAGCTGGAGGAGTGTGCATCACCATTTTCCCTCATTTGAAATTGCCGCGCTGCGGTGTCCTGAGATGGCTGCCGGTATTTCTGCCGAATTCCTGGCTGGATCGAATCCGGGGATTCTAAGGTAGCATTCTTCGTCCTATCTGTCTCTCGATCACATCCTCGTCGCCAATGTTAGATCTGGGCAACGAGAGAACAGACTGCGGACACGAAGTGACTTAACAGCTCTTTATTTGTGGAAGAAGTGATGCAGCTTGCTCTGTGGCCGGAGGGTTCCCCTTTTATAGGACTCGGGTATGCCTCTCGACCAATCAGAGCGATACCTGTTTCCCGCTGTAGCAGCGGACCAGAGAGGAGACTTCCTATGATATATGCTAATATCTAACAAAGATAATCTGGAAGAGTGATTGAAAATGGAATTAGGATGTATCTTTGTTTGTTTGATGTGTGTGTGTGTGTGTGTGTGTGTGTGTGTGTTTAAGTTCAAGTTTACCATCTTAAAAAAGGGTGAAAAAAAAGAGTGGTGGTTTTTGCCAGTAAGGTCAAAGAATTTGAAAGAATACAATGAATTATAGCGGGTCTAAAGATAAATATGACAAAGACGAAAATGTTGACCTAAAATATGACATCAAAAGCAAAAGAGGAGTTAACGAAGAAATTGGGTATCCAAATTGTCAAAGAAGTTAAATATCTTGGTATATATTTATCTGCAAGGTGTGTGACCATCAAAGAAGATAATTATACTAATCTGATTAATAAAACTAAGAAGGATCTAGAAAGATGGAAAAACCTACAACTGACCCTGATGGGCAGGATCGCAGTTATAAAAATGAATATATTACCAAAATTTCTCTTCCTATTTCAGAATATTCCCATTAAATTAGAAAAAGGTGTCTTCAAGGATTTGAATCAATTGGTTTCGAAATTTATCTGGCAGGGAAGAAAACCAAGAATAAAACTTAAGGCTATGCAAGACACTAAAGAAAAGGGAGGATTTGGCGTACCAGATTGGGAACTCTATTATACTGCGGCCATATTAACATGGCTAAGGGAATGGATAATGCTGAGAAATAAAAGATTACTCAAATTGGAAGGCCATGACCTCCAAGCAGGCTGGCATGCCTTCCTCTGGTATGAAAAAGGATCTGCACACAAATATTTCAGTAGACATTACATCAGACAATCTCTGTTAATAATATGGAACAAAATTAAACATGACCACTATACCAAAATACCTATTTGGCTATCTACGATGAAAGCATACATACACCCAAATTTAATCAACATGGAAAATATAGTTACATATAAAGAGTTATTGAACAGGCAGGGGGAGATCAAAACCAGATCAGAATTGACATCACAAGGAGTACAAGTAGAATGGTGGTCTTATTTACAGATACAATCAAGGTATGCACAGGATAGGAAGAACAAAGGTATTGCCAAAGACTACACAACATTAGATAAACTGTTGATACAGACAGAAAACAGACTGATCAAAGTGCTGTATAGATTCTTGTTGGAATATAAACTAGAGGAAGAACATGTCAAAGAAATCATGGTCGCCTGGGCGAAAAATTTCGGTTACAATGTGGAATTGGCTAAGTGGGAAAAACTTTGGATACTGTAGAATCCTGTCGGTGACGTCAGGAGTTTCCCCTGTGTCTGCCTGCAACAGCCAAGCCGTGTCTGATTGGTTAAGATGCAGCTTGGCTAAACGCGGGCAATCCCTGCCTTCTGATTGGCCTCCCTGCTTGACAGCTCCATATAAATAGCTGTCAAGCAGGGACAGCTCCCGCTTCTCTCCTGTATTTTGTCTATCGCAAGTTTGTTCAATAAAGCCTTTTGAATTCGCCTCACGGCGTCTGTCTGCTTTTCCGCCTATTCTACACTGGCGACGAAGGTGGGATCAAGCGGCCGCTGATCCACCACGCGTCCACATCGATAGGTGAAACCAGACAACAATTTTTAAAATATTTTTACTCCTTGAGGTCCATCCCTGAGGCACTAGAATCGCATCCATGCCACCGTTCGCACCGTTCGGGACTGCTGGGGAGACTTGGGAAGCATTCTTGGAAAGATTTGAATGCTTCCTCATTGCGAACGGCAACAGGAACATTCCGGCCAATGAGAAGTGCAGCTTCTTCCTCAGCTGCTGCGGCCCTTCAAAGTTTGGTGCTGCCTGAGCTCTGGCGGCTCCCCAGCTGGTCCATTCGCTTGACTGGGAAACGCTCACCAGAAAGCTCCAACACCATTACGCCCCGACACCTTCCTGGATTGCCAGGCGCTACGCCTTCAGGCACTGCGTCCAGAAGCTGGAGGAGACGAGCAGCCAGTTCCTCCAGTTACTCCGCACCTCCGCCATGCAATGTGAATTTTCAAACATTGACTCGGCATTGGTGGAGCAGTTGGTGTGCAGAGTGAAGGACATTCGCCTCAGGTTACGCTTGCTGGCCCGCGCTGATGTCACATTCCAGGAAGCGATCGTGGAGGCCAGGGCAGCTGAACTCTCGGATGAATCCATGGCTGAGATGTTTCAGCTACCTCGGCCTCCTGGCCGCACCTGCCTGGTGGACGAGCTGGTGCCCTTGCCGGATGACTTAGAGGAGGGGGGCATGGTCACCCACCTCGCTCAGGTTGCAAGATGGCGAACGCCTCAACAACCCTGTCAAGGCTCTGCCATTTTTTGGGGCTGCGGTGGCAACCACGACCGTGCCGCTTGCCCTTTCAAAGCTGCCGTCTGCCGCCGCTGCCTCAAAAAGAGGCACCTCGCCCAGGTCTGCCGGGCAACCCTGCCGCTACCCCAGCATGCTGACGACTGCCCTCAATCTTCAGCCACCGTACCGCGGCAGCCCAGCAGAGTCACCGGCAGCAGAGACCGCCTGATGGCTGTTTCGCCGTGGAGTCAGACCCTGCAGAGTCGGCCTTCCATGCATCCGCAGATGTGGGCTGCATCAAAGCATCCTTGCTGATTGAGGGCTCACCCTGCACTATGGAGGTTGACTCGGGCTCGTCCCGATCCCTCCTCTCCTGGGCAGAGTTCTCTCGCCTCTGCCCAGGCATCTCAAAGTCGCAGCTCTCCACCCCGGACACTTCACTAAGAGACTACCAGGGGACTCTAATTCCCACCCTGGGCTGTTATTCTGTGAGGGTGGAATATGGGGAATTTGCTGGTTGCATGCCCCTGCTAGTGGTGGAGAAGCCATTGCCGGCTGTCCTTGGCCTCGATTGGTTCCCCGCTCTTGGGTTATCTATACACGGGGTGTGACAGGTTGTGGCCACGCCTCCTGACGTGGCAGACGTCTTAGCGCAGTACGCTGACGTTTTTGATGGGCAATTAGGGACCTACAAGGGCACCCCTATCTCCCTCAACCTAGACCCCCAGGTTGCCCCGATTAGGCTGAAGGCCCGTAGGGTGCCTTTCGCCTTGAGGGCCAAGGTGGATGCCGAACTTGATAAACTCATTGCGCAGGGAGTATTGGAGCCGGTCGACTATTCCTGATGGGAGACCCCAATTGTGGTCCCTGTCAAAGGGGATGGCTCCATACGCCTCTGCGCGGATTTTAAGTCGACCATCAACCTTGCCCTCCAGGCGAACCCCTATCCAGTCCCTGTAGTGCAGCACCTGCTCCATTCCTTGGGGCAGGGCTGCATTTTTGCGAAACTGGATATGGCGCAGGCCTACCAGCAGCTCCCGGTGGATGACGATGTGGCGTCTGCGCAGACCATCGTCACCCACCGTGGGGCTTTCCGCTGCCGCTGCCTCCAATTTGGCGTGTCCGTTGCCTCGGGGATCTTCCAGAGCCTCATGGAGCGCTTGCTCCACGGGCTCCCTGGCGTGGTTCCGTATTTCGATGATGTCCTGATCACTGCTAGCAGCCGATCGGGACTCATCGAAATACTACAGAAGGTCCTCGATCGTTTCAGGGGTGCGGGTTTAAAACTTAAGTGCAGCAAATGTTCGTTTGCTGTGCCTAGGGTGGATTTCCTGGGGTTCACTATTGACGCCCAGGGCATCCACCCTACCCCATCGAAAGAAGCAGCCATCCGGAACGCCCCTACGCCTGCCTCCAAAGTGGAGCTGCAGCGTTCCTAGGCTTGCTTAACTTTTATGCGCCTTTTCTTCCGCATAAGGTGTCACTAGCCGAGCTGCTGCATCGGTTGCTCGACCGATCTACGGCCTGGCGCTGGGGCAGCTGCGAAGCTCATGCGTTCGTGGCTGTCAAAGACATGCTGACGTCAGAGGCAGTCCTAGTCCAATATAGTGACAGGCTGAGTGGTGTTCCTTCTTTGTGTATCTTGGCGAGTCCATAGAGTTTGGGGCATCTGGAAGATTTCTCTCTGGGGATGATTCTTTGCTGGATCTCTTCACTGATGGCAGAGGCTTTTATTTTGGATTTGGTGGTTTTTTCCAGGTAGGTGGTGGGGTCTGTGTTTATAGGTTTGTAAGCAGGGTCTTGGAGTAGGTTGGATCTACGAAATCTACGAAAACAAATATATGTATGTATGTATGTATGTATGTATGTGTGTTACAACCCCAAATACACCAAATACTACTCCCTCTTGCTGTCCTTCGGATCATCACAGAAGACCATGCAGGCAGAAAACCATATTTTTATTTTTAATGTTGCCTTTTTATATTTGTGTTGTATTTGTACTGATAAATAAATAAAGGGAGACTAGTATAGATCTATTTCGAGCTAATTAGCTCTCATCAGCTAGCCATACCCTTACTGGGATTTGAACCTGGGCTGTATTATATCTTAGGCAGGAGTCTTAGCCACTAAGCCACAGGCTCGCCTCCTTATCAGTTGAGCCAGGGAAATAGGTATGTATTTGTGTTACAACCCCTGGTATGCCTAAATATGGGAGGAAGGTCACTACTCCCTCTTTCTGTCCTTTGGCTCATCACAGATATATATATATATATATATATATATATATATATATATATATATATATATATATATATATATATATATATATATATATATATATATATATATATATATATATACACATACATACATACATACATACATACATACATACATACATACATACACATACATATGTTGTATTTGTACTGATAAATAAATAAAGGGAGACTAGGAAGAGGCATACCAGGGGTTGTAACACAAATTATATATATATATATATATATATATATATATATATATATATATATATATATATATATATATATATATATATATATATATATATATATATATATATATATATATATATATATATATATATATATATATATATATATATATATATATATATATATATATATATATAAAGAATACAATGAATCTTGTTAATAACAATGGTGACAGTTCATAAAGATTATTAGGTACAAATCAAAATATATACTATTTCCATAGCAAGAAAGATAAAGCAGGAATGGTTAAATTGGTTGTTTTATTCAAAATGGGGGGGGGGGGGAAATGAAACTTTGACTTTGGTTTTATTGATAAAAAAGATTTGTCGTTATAGAAATGGCTAGTTATATATTAATTTGTAAAAGCAAAAAGTTGAGGTTGGAGTGTTTTTATCTCGTACTGTGTTAAGAAGTGTTGGAAGTCAATGCCTCCCTCCCCCCTTGTATTTCACACTCCCTTTCTATTTCTTTTCCTTCCCTTAATTTCCTATTTCTACTTTTTTTTCTATTTTATGTAATAAAATAAATTTAAAAATGGAAAATAAAAAATAACCATGGAGCTTCATTTAGCCTCATCTACAAGTTTCTTTTTCCTATCGTAAATTGGAGTAGGCCCACATTTTAAAAGGGGATACTGTGTTTTGTTGTGTACCTTGTGTTTTATTCATTTTTTTCATTAATGAAATCCTTCATTCATTCATTCATTCATTCATTCATTCATTCATTCATTCATGTCATTAAATATGATTCAGGACAGCATATAGCCAATAATAAAAACAAGATTAAAACTCCTAAAATACTCTTTAAAATAAATAAAACAAAATAAATTATAGAGAACACTCATATAAACACAATATATAACTATCAGACAAGTTCCCTGTGAGATCCCCAATATTTCTGGAAGAAAATTTTCAGACCCTTCTGGAACACTGGAATAGGGCTAATTTAATGGAGGGGGAGATTTATTTCCAGAGGGCAGGAGCAACAGCAGAAAAGACACGTTGATCAGATCTGTGTCCCATCAGATGGGAAGGAAGATGGGAAGGAAGAGGGAGAACATTTTCTTCCTGATTTTGTTTAATTCCAGCCAAAGTTCCTCAGCTAATCTGGATTCATGCCAAATAGAACTTTAAAGATGAAAACCAGCACCTTGAATTGCACCTGGAAATAAATTGGCAGACAATTCAGTTGGCAGAACAGAGAACATTTGCCATACTAAAATCACATATAATTGTAAGGTGACCAACTTTTTTACAATGAAAAGGAGGACAAAACACGTTTTATTGTCCAAAATGCTAAGGTGACCAACTTTTCTACAATGAAAAGGAGGACAAATAAATTGGAAAAAATATATCGTAAATAAAAGAAATATTTTATTCATTGCAATAATAATACACTAAAATATGATATATGCATAATAAAACATTTGTAACATTTTATATTGTAATTATGCTTACATGCCTGTTAATTATTATTTAAATGAGTACTTTTCCATTGAATTAATATTTTTTGTCAATGTATCATCTTCTAACAATATATTGGAAATATCTGAACAAGAAATATCCTTCATATTGAATTTTACGGCAAGTGCTGCAGCTAAAGTATCAACATTCAATCTCGATTTCTCACTTGTCCAAAAATCATTGGCAATTGAAAAAACTCTTTCAACTGCTGCATTAGTTCCAGGGCAGCACAACGTAAATTGAACAAGTATAAATAAATTTTCACATGGAATATGTTCATTTTTGAAATGGCTGAAAATATCCACCCATCTTTTATCAATTTCAACATATTGATTTTCCCATTGTATTAATTTTTCAGAACTTAAATATACATTCAGTCTTCTAATTTCTTCAAAGAGACAATTGTCATCTATTTTAATGTCTGGCATTTCTTTAGATAAAAACTCAACACAAGATTCAATATCTGTCCAATATACTTGCGATGAAGTCAAAAAACATTGAAAGCTGTTATTTCCCGTGATGTTTGTTTCAGACCATTCTTCGATATATTGAAAACATGTTTGGTAAAAATTCTGCACTTCTTTGATAAACTTTTCCGTTATGCCCGGATTTGATTCCTCTAAGTCTGACAATTTTCTTTTTATAATTAAAGGAAGAAATTTATCTTCAAATCGAGATTTATTTTGAAGGATAAAGTCATTCAAAATAAGACTAATTTCTGTAGCTGAAATGCGTTCACCTTCAATCTTTTGAATCGCTTTGTGAAAAATAGATGCTTGACTATGTACAAAATACATTAATATCTCAGATATTTCATTATTGAAAAACGATTCCAGGATTTTAGGACATTTGTCTAAACTTAAAAAATATGAACGGAGAGGCTCAAATTATTGTAGAACACGCTCTACAGCAGGTGATAGAGCAAGCCATCTAACTTTTGAATATCCTAAAAGTTTTTTGTATTCAACATTCGCTTCTTCACAAAATTGTTTTAAAGTAGCCACACGAACGGTAAAACGACTAAAATACAAATAAATCGTAGTTATAATTACTTCTACATCAATTGGCATGGCACATGACGCCGTGTTGATTGCATTTGACAAAATATGTGCATTACAACCTATTCCTAGTATTTTCTTTTGGAGTAAATGTTGTAATTTTACATACACATTATTCACCCCTTTGCGTCTTCGCCCACCAAAATTTGTGTTTGTATTATCAGCTGTTAGTGCAACAACTTTGGATTTCAAATTGTTTTCATTTATTACTCTGTATAGATGGTTTGACAAAATTTCAGCAGTTTCACCCTCAATGGATTCTAAATTTAAAATTTTTACTTGAATCCCCTTGGTAACATTAAAATATCTTACTAGTATTGGATACAATTTGGTTTCATTATGATTTGATGCATCAGATAAAACCGTTACAAATGCTGCAATTTTCAAGTTTGCTGTAAGTATTTTATCACAGTAATTTTTAAATACTGATTTAATAATAGCCTCGCATTTTGTCCTGGCGCATGAAATCTTAGCATTGTGAAACTTTTTCAATAAAATATAAAGCTGCACGAACGATGCAAGCACATTATGAATAAATAAAATTAATTATTACAACTGAAACTTTAACATAAGCAAATAACTTCACTAAAATTTAAATTTAAATTATTTTACACTTCTGTTGACAACAGGGTTACAACTTGTAAATAAAAGTATACATATTTGCAGTGAGGTTTATAGCTAGTGAGGCAGCAATTTTTTTAGACTTGTGGACTTCAACTCCCAGAATTCCACAGTCAGGCATGCTCAGTTGCGACCTGCCACCCTCCGCCCTAGGATTCGGCCACGGCACCGCCTGCCAGAGCTGTGCGGAATCCAGGGCGCACTTGTCGGGCGAGGGCAGCGCAGATGGGGAGCGGACGGAGCGGAGGAAGCCTCTCCCCCCCCCGCTTCCCACACCCGAAAGAACAAAGGGAACCTCTGCTGCCGCCCGGGCAACCTGGCCAGCCTCTCTCGCAGCGGCTGTCTGGTGCCGAGCTTGGGAGTCCCTGGAGGACTGCAAGCACCGCAGGGGGCTGCAAGCACTGCAGCCTGGACTGGAGCCTCGAGTCTAGGGCAGTGAGTCATTCGATAGGAAACTTGCCTCTTGGAAGGAATGACTCGGCTTGGCTCCTGCTTTGTCTCTCCTGCCTCTTCGCTTCTCCGTTCGGTCGTTGGGCAGCAGATCAAAAGCGGGAGCCAAGCTGGGTCATTCCTCCCAAAAGGCAAGTTTCCCATCAAATGACTCACTGCCCTGATGATGAAAGGTTAGGCTGGGCCTCACTTGCCTCACCAAATTATTAAATAGATAAATTAATGAATTAATAAAACGTGAATTGTACTTGCCTCTGTATTATTGAATATTCACTGAGAAAGAAATAATTACCGGGAGTCATTCAATTGCCGACGTGCCGTGTCGTGTTTTGATAAACAAAGCCACTTGCACGCGGCGCTCTATCTCAAGATCTCTCGTGTGGAGCTCATGTGTCTCATAATTACTGGAAATATCGAAAAGGAGGAGATGTAGGAGGACACTTTTCGAGGGAGGACAGAACTTACAAAAGAAGGACTGTCCTCCCTAAAGGAGGACGGTTGGTCACCTTAATAATTGGTTATCGAGATTCATTCAACATCAGTTGTAGCTTCTGAAGAGTTTCAAGGGTAGCCCATTTGCATTACACTAATCCTCTCTGGAAGTAAGGAAAGCATGAGTGATTTTCTGAGTAGTGTCTACGATCCAGGAATATAATTTAGTTATGTGTTGTGGCCCAGCCGGTGCCGGTGCCGCTGCCACCAGACTCCGACAGCGAGGTGTCCTCTGAGTCGGCTCAAGAGGAGGTGGGGGACCCTGGACAGGGTTCCAACGCTGAGCAGGGCGCAGAGAGGCTGGTTGGCCACCAGGGGGCGCCTGAGGCATGGAGCAGTGGTGAAAGCCAAAGGAAGGGGGCTCCTGATGTCATGCCTTGGAGCAGTGGGGAGGAGTCACAGGACAGTGAGTCAGACAGCAGTGAGCTATTAGATGCTCGTTACCGACGTGCTACCCGGCGTAAGGAGCAATTGAGCAATTACCGGAGGTAATGGCTCTCAGCTGCTGATCATTAGACTCCTCTCCAGACTATAAAGGGACTGCTTGTGGACACACCCTTTGCAGGAATCAACTGATCATTGGAGTTGGAGAAGCTCAGATCTGTGTCGTACTTTGGCAGGCTGGATTGCTGCTAAAGGTTTTACCTGGATTACTGTCAATCTGTTCCCTGGACCTTGGCTGCTAAGGTGATTATCTGGAGCTTGGTAGCTGGATTGCTGCCAAGGGGTGTCGCTGTAGCTGGATTGCTGCCCAGAGTGCTATCTTGGCCTTGGCAGGCTGGATTGCTGCCAAGGTGGAACCTGTATGTCAATAAACATCTTTGAAGAGACTTTGTGTTGGAGTGTCTTGGTATACAAGAGGAGGGGGTCAGAACAGATTGATTCCTGCCCCAAACAAAACTCCATTAAGTTGCAATGGAGCACCTACAAGCTGAGACGGCCCAGTTGGCTCAACTGATTGCTTTGCTGGCTGGTCAGGTCTCTCAGCTCCAGGGGCTTGCAAACCCCCTCCAGCCAAGGAGGAAATGTCCAGTGGCTACACCAGACAAGTTTGATGGCAAACAAGCAATGTTTGCAGCATTCCTGGGCCAATGCCAGCTGTTTATCAGCTTGAGAGCGGAGGACTTTCCCACTGACCGGACGAAGGTGGGATTTATCATCAGCTTGCTCTCAGGCACAGCAGCGAGGTGGGCCACTCCATTGCTCTCCCAACCGAGCCCCCTGCTGGACGATTTTCAGGGTTTTTGTAACCATCTCCGGCTGATGTTTGAAGATCCCATTAAGGGGGAAACAGCCACCAGACTCCTGAAAGAGTTGCACCAAGGGCGTGGTTCTTTGCAGGATTATGTCAGCGAATTCCGGCTGCTTAGTCAGGACTCTGCTTGGAATGAGCCAGCCCTTATGGACACTTTCCAGGATGGCCTATCAGATGGCCTGCAGGACGAGCTTGTGAGGGTGGACAGGCCTCCAACGTTCGACGCGTTGGTTCATTTGTGCCTCCGGATAGACGCCCGGCTGCAGAGGCGGAGGCCTCGCCACGTGTCCCAGGAGACCAGTAGGGTGCCGGTCCCTCACGAGACTGCAGTTGCACGGGAGGAGCCCATGGATTTGGGTGCCGCCAAACCCCGCTTGTTGCGCATGGAGATGGACAGACGGCGTGCAGGGGGGTTGTGTTTCTACTGTGGGGATTTTGGACACTTGGCTTTGGTTTGCCCCAAAAAGGGTAGGGGGGCTGTGCGGACTGCGGCCTCCCCTCAGCAACGTGTCGGGAAACGGGCGGGGCCCAATCTGAGGGAGACTTCAGGTCGAGCACAGGCCGGAACAGAGGCGGAGGGGCCTCCACGACATCTGATTCTTGCAGCACACATTCTCTTGTCGGGTAGTCCGCAGGGAATTCCAGCCCATGCCTTGGTCGATTCCGGGGCTACCACGAATTTTATGGATGCAGCGTTTGTCACGAAATATCACGTCCCTCTGTGCCCGGTAGACCCTCCGATGCGAGTGGAGACCATTGACGGTCGGGTGCTTCTGTCTGGGCCCATCAAGAACGCCACGCAACCTTTGTGCCTGATCCTTGGGGAGCATGAGGAGGCCATTCAATTTTACGTGGCTTCGGGTCTGCATTTCCCCGTGGTGTTGGGCTTGGCTTGGCTGCGGGCGCACGATCCCCAGATCCACTGGTCGCAGAACCGCATCTCGTTCCCGTCCTTGCAATGCGTGGACCATACCGGTCATGTTTGCGCGGCTCAGGTGCCCAGTTCAGCCGAGGTGACAGTGCCGCCGGATTTAGCGGAGTTCGCGGACGTGTTTAGCGAGCAGGAGGTGGATCAACTGCCACCGCACCGGCCTTACGACTGTCCCATTGACCTGGTACCTGATGCGAAACTCCCGACGGGCCGCCTATACTCCATGTCTGAACCGGAGTTGGCCGCATTGCGGGACTTCCTTGACAAGAACCTTGCCCGGGGTTTTATCCGGCCTTCGTCTTTGCCCTTGTCTGCCCCGGTTTTGTTCGTCAAAAAGAAGACTGGGGATCTAAGACTTTGTTGCGATTACCGGCGCTTGAACGCCATCACGATCCGTAATCGCTACCCGTTGCCTCTGATTCCCGAGTTGTTGGAGTGGCTCCGGGAGGCCGTGGTGTTTACAAAACTGGACTTATGTGGAGCTTACAATCTGGTTCGAGTCAGGGCGGGGGACGAATGGAAGACAGCCTTTGGCACCCGATACGGACATTTTGAGTATACGGTCATGCCGTTCGGGTTGACCAATGCCCCGGCTGTCTTCCAACATTTTATGAACGATATCTTTTGGGACCTTTTGGATCAGTTTGTCGTCATCTACCTGGACGACATCTTGATCTACTCTACGTCTCGGAAGGATCATCAACAGCACTTGCGTCAGGTCTTGCAGCGCCTTCGAAAGCATCGCTTATTTGCCAAGCTGGAGAAGTGTCAGTTCTGGCAGACCACCATCGAGTTCCTGGGGCACCGTATATCCCCTGAAGGAATTGCGATGGAGCCAGGCAAGGTGGAGGCGTTACGAAGTTGGCAATCTCCTTGACGGATGAAAGACGTTCAGAGACTCCTCGGGTTTGCCAACTACTACCGGTCCTTCATCCCCGGCTTTGCTTTCTTGACCGCGCCCCTCACTCGGCTCCTGCAAAAGAAAGTGCCGTTTCACTGGGGGTCCACGGAAAAACAAGCGTTCGTGGCCTTGAAGTGCGCTTTTACAAAGGAGCCGATCTTGAAACACCCTGATCCCCATCGCCCCTTTGTAGTCGAGGCGGATGCGTCCGACATCGTGGTGGGGGCGGTGTTATTGCAGGCTCACGCCCCTGATGGCACCCTTTTCCCTTGCGCCTATTACTCTCGGAAACTCAATCCTTCCGAGCGCAATTATACCATCTGGGAGAAGGAGTTGCTGGCTATCAAAGTGGCGTTCGAAGCCTGGCGACATCACCTGGAGGGGGCCAGGCATCAGGTCGAAGTCCGGACAGACCATCGGAATCTGGAGTTTTTGACAACAGCGCGGAAGCTCAATCAACGCCAGATCCGGTGGTCTCTGTTTTTTGCCCGGTTCCACTTCAAGGTCACGTATATCCCCAGTGCCTTGAACCAGAGGGCGGATGCCCTGTCTAGAAAGCCGGAGTACTCAGACCCTGCTGACTCACTGCCCCCCCGGACGGTCCTACCCGTCGAGTCCTTCGCTGCAATCCAGGAACCCGTGGATTTACGGTCGTTGATATGGAATGTGCAGCGAAACGACGAGTGGGTGGAACAACGGCGGGCAGAGGTAGGGCCGACATCCCCGTGGACCTTTGACGAGGACCTTTTGAGGTATTGGGATCGGCTCTACGTGCCTGCAGGACCGCTCCGTGGATTGGTTCTCTCCCAGTGTCATGACACTCCGGCAGCGGGACACTTTGGCCTGTTCAAAACTTTGCACCTGGTTTCCCGTACGTTTTGGTGGCCTCGCCTGCGACACGACGTGCAGACGTACGTCACGTCATGTGTGCAGTGTCGACAGGCCAAATCAGCGACGGGAGCTCCTCCAGGCTTGCTACAGCCATTGCCGACCCCGGACAGACCCTGGGGAGCTGTGTCCATGGACTTCTTGACGGAACTGCCTCCGTCGTCCGGTTTCACTACGGTCCTAGTGGTGGTGGACATGCTCACCAAGATGGCGCATTTCATCCCCTGCCGGAGATTGCCAACAGCCCGCGCCACCGCCCGCATGTTCATCCAGCACGTGTTCCAGCTGCACGGCCTACCTGACCTGGTCGTCTCCGATCGTGGTATACAATTCACGGCCCAGTTCTGGAAAGGGCTGATGGCTGCTCTTGACATTCAAGTTTGTCTGTCCTCGGCGCACCATCCCGAAACCGATGGAGGGACGGAGAAGGTGATTGGGATTCTGGAACAATATCTGCGCTGCTTCGTGAACCAGCAGCAGAACAATTGGGTGGAGTACCTCGCCGTGGCGGAGTTTGCGTTCAACAACTCTCAGCACTCCTCCACACGGACGCCGCCTTTCATGGCGAATGTCGGGTACCACCCTCGTTTTTTCCCTCTCACCCCCGTGGACTCTCCGGTCCCCGCAGCGCAGGACTTCCTCTCTGAGCTTCAGTCGATTCACCAGATGGTGCGCTGCTACTTGAATCAGGCGAAGGAGGATTACAAGCGGGTGGCGGACAGGTCTCGCCGTGCGGTGCCGAAATTGGCCGTGGGTGATCGCGTGTGGTTGTCCACGCGGCATCTTCCGTCCCACCGGCCTACGAGGAAGTTGGACCACCGGTATCTGGGGCCGTTCCCTGTGGAGGCCGTTATCAATCCGGTGGCCTATCGCCTGACCCTCCCGCGCTCGATGCGAGTACACCCGGTGTTCCATCGCTCGCTCCTGATCCCTGAGCGGTCGGATTGTCCTCTCCGATGTCCCTCTTCACCCGTGCCGTCGTCGCCTGAGGTGCACGCACGGCCATTGCACAGAGTGACCCAGATCCGTGACTCGAGATGGCTCAAGGGTCGGTTCCAATATTTGGTCGACTGGGCGGACGAGGACTCGGATGGCGGGACCTGGACCGATGCGACGGCTGTGCATGCTCCAGCTTTGGTGCGGGCCTATCATGGACGTTTTCCCTCCCGACCGCATCCTGAGCATCAGGCCCGGGGGAAGGGCCCTGCGGTGAGGGATAGTGTTGTGGCCCAGCCGGTGCCGGTGCCGCTGCCACCAGACTCCGACAGCGAGGTGTCCTCTGAGTCGGCTCAAGAGGAGGTGGGGGACCCTGGACAGGGTTCCGACGCTGAGCAGGGCGCAGAGAGGCTGGTTGGCCACCAGGGGGCGCCTGAGGCATGGAGCAGTGGTGAAAGCCAAAGGAAGGGGGCTCCTGATGTCATGCCTTGGAGCAGTGGGGAGGAGTCACAGGACAGTGAGTCAGACAGCAGTGAGCTATTAGATGCTCGTTACCGACGTGCTACCCAGCGTAAGGAGCAATTGAGCAATTACCGGAGGTAATGGCTCTCAGCTGCTGATCATTAGACTCCTCTCCAGACTATAAAGGGACTGCTTGTGGGCACACCCTTTGCAGGAATCAACTGATCATTGGAGTTGGAGAAGCTCAGATCTGTGTCGTACTTTGGCAGGCTGGATTGCTGCTAAAGGTTTTACCTGGATTACTGTCAATCTGTTCCCTGGACCTTGGCTGCTAAGGTGATTATCTGGAGCTTGGTAGCTGGATTGCTGCCAAGGGGTGTCGCTGTAGCTGGAATGCTGCCCAGAGTGCTATCTTGGCCTTGGCAGGCTGGATTGCTGCCAAGGTGGAATCTGTATGTCAATAAACATCTTTGAAGAGACTTTGTGTCGGAGTGTCTTGGTATACAAGAGGAGGGGGTCAGAACAGATATGTAAATAATCAGCCAATTACTTACTCCATTTTTTATTTACACATGTATGGATGGCTATGACTGAAACCCATTGAGAAACAGAATATATGATTAAATGCACTAAAACACCTATGCTCAAGAAGAGGCTGGCTGGGGCTGGCAATGACCTTCAGAGAAAAATAGATTCTTTTTAAGGCTGCAGCTTCAATTTCTACAACTACAATCTGTAAGATAAAGATAAGAGTAATGTGGCTTCATGACAATACAAATGTAAGATTATAAGAATTTCCTGCTACTCAGATCAACAGAAAACAAAATACCAATGAAGTGTAATCAATACATTAAGTGTGTAACACCATTAACAGGGGAATGCACAGCCCTTTAGTTTTTTGATGAAGATTTTAAAAATCCAAGTCATCATGGGAAGCAGAGCAAGCTCTTTTAGGAAGTATAAGCCCATTTGTTATTCTCAATCCCTCTTTGAAATATAATGCTGTGGCCAATAAGATGCAGAACTTATAAAAACATTCACTGGAATAAAACAACAGCTATACATTTCCAAGAATGTCCTTCCAGCCAATTTGAAGTCAGAGACATTCTTGCCCTTTGACAGGACTTTGTGTCATCTCAACTGGCTGAGCTCTCAAGCCCAGTATTACATTGCAATTATATAATTAGATGATGGAAACAGGAATCAAGCTCTGCTACATCAAGGATACAGCCCTACTCAAAAGGTCTCTGTTCAAAGGGTCATGAGTTCCAATGAATTCAACAAATCTTCTATATCCCCCCCCTTCATACTGTAGCCCTATTTCTTTTTGTCTTCAAATGAAAGATGCAATGCTCCCTCATCTGAATTAATCGCTTCTGGGCAGTGATCATCAGCATTTCTCATATGTACATGCATTCTTGAGCTTCAGTGCATTTCCATTTTCAATCAGGTTTACATGAGTATTAGAGATATTTCTTATTCAAGGCTAGGTATACCATCCAATTTCTTTAACAACTTTTAAAATTTGCTAACTGCTTTTCCTGGGAGTTGAACCTCCCCTTCTTTTGTCCTTGTCAATGATTACAATATTCAGGAGAGATGGATATTGATAACAAGCATGGAAAAACTGCCAGATA
This sequence comes from Natrix helvetica, assembly GCF_964273705.1. NCBI lineage: Eukaryota > Metazoa > Chordata > Lepidosauria > Squamata > Natricidae > Natrix > Natrix helvetica. The sequence goes on along the minus strand of NC_138554.1, from coordinate 83,169,890 downwards.
CCACTCTTTAAATTTTATTTTTATTTTGTTTATTTTTGGTTGGCACAAGAGTGGGGAGCACAATTCAAACAGGCAATAGCTTGGATTATGTAGTTCAGATCTTACACACTTGCAGCAAATTAATTTGTTGTAGCATATTAATTATCTCATAGCTTCTATTTAGGCTGCAGCTGTTGCTATTATGTTAATATTTTCAGCACCACTGTCTACAACAGGTATAGGGCAGCCTCAGACAATTTCTGGGTGTGTTTGCTTCTTGCTGCATGTGGAAATTGAGAAAAGCATGTTTATTTTCTCTGGCATTTTTGCTTTTTATTTATTAAGAGATTTGAAAGACTTTGGGCAACTGAATTCAAAAAAGGATAACAATGAACAAAGATGGTGTGTGCAGAATTTGCAAGGGAGCAGTGGGGGCAGGGAAAAGAAGAAAATACTGAATACTGCAGTGTTGGAGTGATGAGGGTTTGGGGGGAGGATGGAGAAAATGCTGCAGTTTTCATGAAATAAGATGAAGGAGAAGCACACAAAGAATAGGTTTTTCATTGTCTGTAAAATATAAACACAGATGAATTCTGTCTTTGGTTTGTTCATGCTTTTCACTCTGCACAGCAGGGATTTTCTTAAGAAGTTGCCCTCTGCGAAATTTCACTAAATGGAAACCATGGACCTTGCATGATGTGATTATAATCATACCAGCTATTCTTTTAGCATAATTTTGTTTGAAATCCAGGAAACCATCTTGTTTCCTTTAATACACACACACATACATACATACACACACACTTATATGGAACACCTCCACTTAATATTTTCTTGCTTTTTAAAACATCTGTATCATATATATATATATATTTGTATCCTACGTGTCCTTTTTGGGGAAAGACTCAAAATTAATGTAATAATTTTGAGCTGATGTGAAGATATCAATTGCTGGCAATCACTGCAATAGCTCACCATGTTGCCTACTAACAGAAATATTTTAAAAAAATCAGTTTCATGGCGTAGTATGCCCAGGATAGAAAATCTATTTTAACATCTGCAGTTGGGTCTAGAAAAGATTTTGATTTTGTAACAGATAAATTCAGGATTTTGCAGCAGTGTACATCTGCAGTCCCAGAATCCTCTGGAAGACAATCCTCCTTGAAAAAGGGAAACACTTTTAACCTTTAATGAATAATAATATAAAAATAAACAAAATTTAAAATTTAAGAAGGCATGGAAGACTAGTGAATTCTAAGAGTCAATGATACTGATTCTACATTGAAATAAAAACTAAAATGAAAATATGCTATAGATATTCTCTTTGTTTTTCTTATTGCTAACTTCATTACTGATCTTCTATCAATGGATGCCACCCCAAGATACATCTAGCATCAATAATCATTACCATCTTGCATATGACTAAGTTAAAAGCTAACAATTCACATTTACGTGTTAACATCACTGAATTGCAGAAATATGCATAATCTTGCACATTTGCTCAGAGATAAATTTCACAGACCTGAGATTTGCTCTTAATTTGACTAAAATTGCTGTTTGTACTAACAATATAGATGAAATTCAGACACTTCCTCCCCCTTACTGTCACACTGACACATTTTATTCTTTTATAGTTGATTTTAGGGCAGTATCTAGCAATGAGAATAAGCAATTGTTCTGACATTGGGTGGCATCCAAAATGAATTTATAGCAGTTTAGCCTTTCGTCATGAAATTACAATAATTATGAAAAATTAAGCTGGTCAATAAATTACACGAAGACTTCATATGTGAAGCTCAGAATTTCCTGGTTGTATGTTAATGAAATCAAAATTTAAAAAATAACATTTTGTTATGAGGGATGCAGCTGATGGAGGAAATCTGTAACTGTTAACCAAGAAAGAACTGAAGGAACAGAAGAAATTGAAACATTATTTTCAAACTGTTGTTCATTATTCTTCTTTGCTGAACTTATTTATCTATACCAGGTCTTGATATTTAAAGACCAATCTAATTTAGAACAGAATAGAATGAAGTAGATTGAATTAGCGTAATAAAATGTTGCTGCTTTTTATTTGATTGAAGTCATGTTATTTTCTCTGCAAGGCTGGCTAACTACAGGAATTCCAAAATGATTTAAATAAAAAGGACATATATAATGCAAAAATATTTTTCATTATGAGATTTTGAAATGCTTGAAGGAAGAGTTCTAGCAGCATCACTTCATAACTAGGATGTAAATGTACAAGAATCATTTACAATACCATGAATCCATCATAATAAAAGTTACAAAAATCTTTAGTTAATATACAATAAACATTTTAAAGGTTTGACCAGTATTTATATTTATCTGAAAACATTACATTTTTCTGTTTATTTTACACTATTAAATCATCTTGCATTACGATTATCACTCCAAAATTAAAATATATAACTTCTAAAATACCCAAATAAAATCTTTAAAGATCTTATGTTTATATTTTAAAAATTGATGCACACACACACACACACACACACTTCCAATCTACAATATTCCAAAAGCATATTCTAGTTCTTGTTAAGAATTATTATAAAGAACCATTATTTTTCACATTAGGCTATTTGATTATATTCACTGCAACATGATTGGAGAAAATTATTTGCAGTGATGAATACTGACATTCTAAGGATAAATTTGAATTGTTCAAAAATAAATATATGCTTTCTTCCTTTTCTCTAGGTTTCCAGACACACACAAAAATTATCTGGAGTTTTTAATATTCATTACAGATGCATGCATGTTTACATTTTGAACATTTCAAATATAATGGCTTATGTACTCAGCTCGAGTGATTTTTCAAAAAAGCTCAATACTGATCATGCAATTTATTATCTAAAGGAAAAGAACTCCTAGTAATCAAATCTCACATCTATCTACCTACCTACCTGTCATCCGTCCATCCATCCATCTATTTACTTGTACAGCAAGCTTCTGCCTTATGTTTAAATATATTTCCAAATTAAAAAGAAAGCTACTTTGATTATTTGGATGGGGCAAGCAAAATGTTTAACTTCTAAAAAAATGCTTTTCTTGCTGAGTTTAATTCTATTTTTCATATACTATCAAAGAAAGCAACCTCATGGCACCTCTTAGAATGTTGTTTTTATAGATGTGGAACAGTTTTGAATCTAGAAGAGGCAACTGTTTGACACTGGATCCAAAATAAAGCTGCATTATTGTTCTATTTCCAGTATTTTTTTCTCAAATATGTAACATTGGAAGTTAATTATACATATTTTAAAAAGTTCATTGCCAGGTATTTCTGTATTTGGAATCTGTTTTTCTTATTTAGGATCACCAATTCAGTGTCCTCCTGAGATATACATAACTATAATTTAATATTTTCAGTTATATCAAAACAAATTCTGTTTATTTTAATCATTATTTTCTGTATTTTAGCCATTGGCTTCTTGGATTTAAACAAAACTAATTTCAATAAATAAAAACAGATCAACATCTTAAGAAAAACATGTCTTTTTTCCTCAAAAGAATAAAAAGGTCAGTTCCTTACAAGGTATATTTCTTCTTATAGAGCTAGATTATAACAGTATCAGAAAGAGACTTGAAACTTTTATGGAGCAAAGCTGGAGGGAAAGTAAATCTGTGCAGTGTTAAATCTACTCAACACCACAAACCTATCACACTCTAATCCCTGAGGAAACTTCAAACAGCATTCTTATGAATACATTTGGAAAGTCATAGTTACTCATTTTTAGATACATGGGAATTTAAGCCTAATTAGCAAAAAGAAAACACAATAAATGATCTTAATTTATGTATAAGTTATATTATGAGCGAGGGATTATTATTTCAATTGTAAACAGCAGCACAAGTTCATTATTTAGCAGGGTTACTTCCAATATTTTCATCCCCCAAATTTACCAACCTGATCTCTATAAAACAAACAATAAAAATTCTAATCCAAAGTAATATATAAAACAAAAGAAACCCCAATTTCATAACATGCACATTGTTTACATGGGAAAGTGTCCTAAAGACTATACAAAAAGATGCAGAAGCAATGATAAAAATATAAAAGGAAAGGGGGAAACAAAGGCCTCTCAAAATGAATTTAAAATAAAAGCCGAGAAACCTACTGTACTTGTCTAGTAGCCAATTCACATAGCCTTCTTCAGTGAGCCTGGAGAAGAGGTACCACAGTATCCCTCCTACTCCAGCAACATCGAGAGTTCAATAGCGCCAGCTCTTCAGACCTCAGAGGGTGGGATGATATACAAAGAGCTTCTGAAAGGTATCAAGGACCATGAAATGTTCAAAGGCAGTAGACTGATTTTCCTGTTGTGATCACGTACTAAGTGGAATTACTTACTGACAACATGATAGTGATCTCTAATGGAAGCAATAACTGAATATCTCATAGCTTTGTCCAAAGGTCCCAAAAATGGATCCATCAACACTTCTTTTTAATGAAGATGAAAAATGGACCTAAGATTGCAAAGCTAAATCAGTTTACTTTTGCTCATTCAGTTGCACAATCTTAAAGCAGCTAAGGATATATTGATGCTTTTAATAAACCATCAACAGCCATTAAGGTTAGAAGGCAATGTGTTTGCTTGCTTACTTTTACAATCATTGCATCAGATGAGGCTACTAAAAGTAATATCAAGAATTATCAGTTATCACAAAACAATCTGTGCTTATTAACACTGCCCAGTGCTTCTTATTTTAAAGAGTGGTTGGAATAACTGAGGATTATAAAATAAAAAGGCTTTCACTTTTGGGAAAGGGAAACCTTTTTTCATCCTTCACATGCACACATATATTTTCCAATATTCATAGCAATATTTAAAAAATCTAATATAAAACGTCACTGAAAATTTTCATATTTTATATTAAATTCTTCTAGTTCTGTGTGTTGAATTAGGTACTTTTTCTCTCTCTAATAAAGAGTAAATTTGAATGGCAGTGAAATGAATAGGTATCTATCACTTCTGGCTATCATGAGACAATATGTTTTGCAATATTCACTTATGCTTTCAATCACTTTCTTTTTTTAAAATAATTTTTATTGAATGTTTTAATCTTTAAAAATAGTAAAAAAGACACAACAAAGAAAAAAATCACAATAAAACAAAACAATACACGGAACATACCTAACAATATAGAGTAATTTTACAGCTTTCAATATCGGCTTTCCTGCCTAGCTTTTATAATTCTCCCTTCTGCATTGCCTTCCTATTGCTATAACCTTGTCCTATGATGTAACAAGCATAGCATAAACACTTATAGTAATATTCATTATTTGTATCTCCATCTATTTGTATTCTCTATTTCCTGTTTTGGCTTTTGATTTCTAGCCACTTGTATATTTTATTCCAAACATTATAGAAGTCCGACTCTTCTCTTTCTTTTAGTTTTATTGTCATTTTGTCCATTTCTGCACACTCAAATATTTTCCTGATTGTAGTTTCGTCTGAGGGTGTATTATTTTTTTCCAATTTTGTGCGAAGGCAATCCTGGCTGCTGTGAGTATATGTATGATTATGTATTGAGATTGTTTGTCCATTTTTTGATCCAGTAGTCCTAGTAAGAATGCTTCTGGTTTGAGTTCTATTTTTCGCTCAGTAATTTCTTCTAACCACTTTCAAATTTTGCACCAGTACTTCCTTGTGTTGGGGCACGTCCACCACATGTGATAAAATGTTCCAGGCTTGTGATTGCATCTCCAACAATTAGGGGATAAATTTGGGTACATTTTGGCCAATCTCGCTGGAGGCAAATGCCATCTATAAAACATTTTATAAAGATTTTCTTTGTAAGCTGCTGCCTTTGTAAATTTATAATTTCTTTCCCACAGTTTATCCCATTTTTCTAACTCTATATTGTGGCCAAAATTTCTTCCCCAGCTAATCATTGTCTCCTTTACCGTCTCTTCCTCCATTTTATATTTTAAAAGAAAATTATATAATCTAGTGATCGTTTTTCCTCCCGTTCCTAGTAATATTTTATCTAATTCCACTTGTGTCTCATATATTCCGTATTGTTTCCGATCTTTTTTAAATTTTGTTTTAATTTGTAGGTATTGCCACCATTCCATATTTATTCCCTGTGCATTCAGATCTTGTACTGATTTTAGTTCTCCTTTTTCATCTAAGAGGTCTGTGTATCTTACCATTTTACTAAGGTCTATAGTAAATGGATATGTCATTGCCTCCATGGTTGATAACCAGCTTGGGATTTTCAGGTAGTGTTTTTTTTTTCCCCCAGACCCTAAACAAAGCATCCCTTATTATATGTCTTTGAAAGTAGGAGTGGGATTTAGTCTTTCCCTCCCAGAGGAAGCCATGCCAGCCTAGTTGGAGATCGTGTCCTTCTAGGATAAGGATTCTTTTATTTTTTAATTGGATCCAGTCTTTTAACCATGTTAGGGCTGCCGCCTGGTAATATAGCTCCCAATCTGGCAGTCCAAAACTGCCTCTGTTTCTATTATCTTGTAGAAGTTTGTATTTGATACGCGGTTTTTTCCCCCTGACCAAATAAATTTGGATATCATTTTATTTAGTTGTTCGAAAAAATGTTTCTCTAATTTAATTGGTATTGTTTGAAAAAGATAGTAATTTGGGTAGTATATTCATTTTGATTGTTGAGATTCTGCCAATTAGAGATATCTGTAGTTTAGTCCAATTGTCCAAATCTTTTTGTATCTGTCGTAGCAGTTAGTTGTAATTATCTTCTTTTATTGTAATACATTATGCCAATAGCCATATTCCCAAATATTTAATTTTCTTGGCCCTCGAAATTCCCAGTTTCTCCTCTGGTTCTTCATTTTGTCTTTTGGTTAAATTCTTAGTTAATATTTTAGTTTTTTCTTTATTTATTTTAAGTCCTGTTACTTTACCGAATTGGTTTATATCGTGTAATAGTTTTAGTCCAGTTTCTAGGGGTTCCTCTATGATAAATGCAAGATCGTCTGCAAAGGCCTGCACTTTATATTCCTGTGTTCTAATTTTCAGTCCCTTTATTTTGCCTGATTTGTGATATCAATGTCTCTAGTGAGAGGATAAATAACAAAGGAGATAGTGGGCATCCCTGTCTTACCCCTTTGGTTATACTGAAGTCTTCTGTTGCTTCCCCGTTTAGTGTTATTTTGCCCTCTGACTCGAATATATTGCTCTGCTCATCCCGATTAATTTATCTCCGAAGTTCATTACTGCTAGTTGATTTATAAGAAAATCCCAATTCAGATTATCAAATGCTTTTTGTGCGTCAATAAATATCAATGCTGCTTGTTTTCCTGGATGTATTTCATAGTATTCTAATATGTCCATTATTGTTCGTATATTGTTTTTTATGTGTCTGTTGGGTAAAAATCCGTTTTGGTCTGGGTGTATGATTTTGTTTAATATATTTTTAATTCTTTCCGCCATAATTGTCATAAATATTTTATAATCAGCATTTAGCAGCGAGATTGGCCTATAATTTTGGATCTTTTGATTTTCAGTGTTGTCCTTGGGAATTAGTGTTATTAGTGCCTCCATCCAGGATTTTGGAGTCTTAGCTTGTTCTAATATTTCATTAAAAATTTCTAATAATATGTTCTCTAATGATTTTTGCAATCCTTTATAAAATTCTGCTGGAATTCCATCTGGGCCCGGCGTTTTATTATTTTTTTGTTTTTGGATTGCCCTTTTTAATTCTAGCCTAGTTATTTTCTCATTTAATGTTTCTTTTGTTGTTTCTGGTAGGGTTGGAAGATTTCTCCTCTGGAGATATCTTTTAATATTCTCCTCTTCCATTTCCTCTCGGCAGTACAATGCTTGGAAGTATCTTTTTTTTAAAAACAAAGTTTTATTGTTTTTTTTTTAAAATAATAAGGAAAAGGGTATTGGAGTAGGTTACGTAATTTTGACGGTTACAATGTGTGAAGGGTATCCCCGCCCCCCCGTACCCATAGTATTCATTTAAACAAGTAATTCAATATTACATAGTGATAGTTTGTCAGCATATAAATTCATATAAAAATTTCAATCAATTTATATAAAGCCGATTTCCTTATTCATTTTTGTGATCTGAGTTTTCTTGGTATTGTCCCCTCTACTCCCGGCAGCAGAGCTCCAGCCCCTCCCGTGTCCTGTATGTCGGGTGTAAGATCATCAGGTATATCTAGGAGTGCTTTATTTTTTTCCATAAAGGCCTGTGCCTCTATGGTTGTGGTGATTCTAACTCTAGTATCCTCCCAGAAAATTAACATACCTTCAGGCATCAACCATCTAAACCACACCCCTTTCTGGTAAAGCTTCTTCGCTAATTGCGAATAGTTTTTTCTTTTCTCTCTGACTTTCTTAGGGATCTGTTTCAGAATGGTTATTTCTCTATCTTGATATTTCAACACTTGCCCTCTTTGTGCACTCAGAATCTCATCTCTTGTGGTCTTTCTGAGAAATTTAACATGTACCTCCCTGGGAACATTGTGTGTCTAGCATATGCTGAGTTTACTCTATAAACCAGATCCAGTTCCCACCCCATCTGTTGTTTTTCTTTCTGTATATAATCAGCCAAGATGTTTGTCATGATGTCCCTTAAATCTTCATCATCTGCCTCCACTATATTTTGGAACCTGAGAAAAAAGGACATACTTTCAAATTCTGTTTTCATTTGGTGGATTTCAATCTCCTGGTTCCCCTTCTGCACCCCTCGCACTTCCCCACTCATCTCAGCCATCCCTCCCTCCAAAAGATCCAGTCTCTGTGTGTTTTTACTGGTCTGGTCTTGATTCGCTTTCAGCTGCTCTCTCATTTCCTTTAGTTCATTTTTTATGTCCTCCTGTCCCTTTAAAATTTGTTGGAACATCTGTTGAAAGTCTGTCTCAGCAGGTTTGGGCTGGATGAATGATGATAACGTTTGTTGACCGCTCGGACTTGAGACTGTAGATGTGGGGGTAGAGACAGCAAAGCCCGGCTTCCCCGGGGGTGGTCTTTTAGGTGGCATTGTATTGAGCAGTAAAAGTTCAAAGTCAATACAGAGAGGAAATTAAGGAGGGAAACCGCCGAGAGAGTTCAGAAGGCTAGGAGTGCTTGGAAGTATCTTACTGCTATATTTTTTCCCTCCTTTTGGTGGTGTATCACCCCTTTTTCATCCTCTAGTTGCTGTATTATTTTCTTTTCTTTCTCTTTTTTTAGTTTATAGGCTAGCCATCTCCCTGGTTTATTGGCATTTTCAAAATAATTTTGCCCACATGATCTAATTTTCTGGGCCATTTCTTCTTGTGTAATTAAGTTTAATCTATGTTTAATTATTTCTTTTTCTTCTTTGGCTTCTTTGTTTTGAGGTTCTTTCTGAAGTTTATATTCAAATCACTTTCTATGAGCAAGATATAGCATCTCATCCCCAAAATAAATCTATTGATTCAACAGAATTTAAAAAGCAGATTGTACTCCCCAAAAAGAGTGTTAGATGGTAACTGGGAGAGTGATTTTCCAGGGAGTTTTTGACCTAGCAAATTTTGTTCTATTTCTTCTTCTCCATCTCAAAATAAGAGATAAAGTGAGAGAACTGAGCTTCAGCGGATCAAGGCTGACAATCTTAACTCCCGATTGTGGGTTGCTTTGCCTTTCCCAATCTGGGAACCTTTCAGTAGTGGAGCACTTCCAAGAATTCAGGGCTGGAAGAAGTGGACAGCATCTGGGGAAAGCTGATCTAGACATTTTGAGTTAATCATGTTTCACCCTTTGCATTGCAAAATATTGGTGGTAGTTCCACACAAACTTTCCCAAAGGAGGCTCTCATTCCAACTTTTTTCCCAACCTAAGTTACTCAAATGGTTATTTGGAAGTATTAGAAAAATATGACATATTCATACAGCTATTAAAATCTAAGATAAGTGACTAGTAAATTGCATTTAATTACTTCCCTGTTATTATTTTTAAAGCAGTGTCATGTTTATGTCCTACCCTATATGATTTTGTGTTTCATGAGGGCACTGCTGAAGAGCTGACTTTGTAGAAAGTGAGCAAAAAATGGACTAGAAAGGCAAACTGGTCAGTGGCTGTCCCCATTTTGGAATATGTTCCTTCATTCAAAAGAAATAATAAACACTCTTAAACAGGCTTTGGTGCACTCTGCTGGAGGCACTGCTGTAATTGTTTTTGTATTATATGTTTTAACACAACACTTGCATGCCTCCTTTATAGTGTGGGGCGATGCTCAGAATCTTTGTGTTAGGCAGTTAAAAAGTATTGTAATAAATAATATAACGGTTAGGGTATCCATTCTTGAAATGTGCTCTTTTCCAACCAATTATGTTGATGGACAATGATTCCTTAACCCAAGTAGAAGCATATTCATATTACCAATCACCACAATCTATTTCCCATTTTTAAAGTCTTAAACAATCCAGCCACAGCAGCATATTAGTTTACAAAATATTATTGTAAGTCAGTGGGTCTCCCAAATGTATGTATTTGGGATTCCTGCACCAATTGCACTCCATTTCCGAGTTGTCTATGCAAATATTAAATTATCTTTTAACACATGCATTAAAGATTGAACAGTTATTGGAAAACAGCTTCAAGGAAGAAATAGTTTGAATAAATCTATTGCAAGATGTGCAAGGAGAGTAAGTATTATCTCGAACTAATCAAAGCACAATTTCTCCCCCCTCCAAGAATGTGCCAATAGCACACAATCTACAACTCTAAAGTTTGTGTTGTGGCATAACAGCTGCATGCCAACACACAGATTTGTAGAAACAACCGACTGTAAAATAACTAACAGATAAAGCGCACATTGCTTAATTCTGCAAGCTAATCTTATGCATGTTTACTCGATTGTAAGTCCCCTTGAATTCAATGAGATCAGCAACTCAGTGGTGTGCAGCCCTATAGAATATCAGTACACGATCAGACCATCTGCAGGAGCGGATGAAGGCAGATAATACTGTAGCAAATTCAGTTTCCCCATGTGGCTTCCCAGAGGCCCTAATCTCTCAGTTCCGGCTTCGAACTCCTCCTCACTTCGGAGCAAAGGCGGAGCCAAGGAAAAATAATAAATAACGCCCTTGGCCCACTCAGTCCCAATCCCTGATTGCCCCAGTGTAGTACTTTGTCTCGCCTAGGAAGTGTCAAAGTCGCACAAGAACTCAGAAGCTGGCCAGGTTTCTTTGCCAAGTGCACCTTTTTTGTAAATATCTGCTGTAGACCGGATGAGGCAGTGAGTTGGTCAGTTTTTAAGTTTGGTATGATTATAGATTCATCAATCACTTAATTCAGTGAGACTCTGACAAATAAATGTAGGTTATGGCCAGGAAGGAGATCATTACTGTTGTGCCCTGTGATTGGTCAACGCGTCCATGCCGGCTCGAGGAAACAGACTAGCATTCCTATTGGTTGTTTGTCTGACAGCTAGGTTATAAAGAGCTGCCAGACGGGAGAGTTCACTTAGTCTGTTACTTGTATCTGCATTGCTAATAAACCGTTACAGTAACCTTGCCTCTGAAGTTAGTGTATTCTCAAGTAGAAACATAAAACTGGCGATAAAGGTGTTTTTAACTGACCCACTGACAGTAGCAACGCCTACAATACCAACAATGGCTACTGCAAACATTTTTGCAGAATTCAGACCAGACAAGGAATCTTGGGAGGCGTTCCTTGAACAATTTGAATGCTTTATTCAGGCCAACGACTTAACAGGACCTTCCCTCGAAAGGAAGAGAGGGGTATTTCTTAGTAACTGTGGCCCAGATATGTTCGCAATGGCTTGGGCATTAGCAGCTCCAACTCCTGTGCATGTCATCCCCTGGGATTCGTTGCTGTCCAAGCTGAAAGCACACTAAGCCCCTACGCCATTGCGTTTCGCTTGTAGGCACCTTTTTCGTAAATGTTTGCAAGCAGAAGGTAAGTCTATCAGCCACTACATTGCCTCTCTGAGGGCTGCAGCCATTCACTGCGAGTTTGGCGACCTGGACAAGGTGTTGCTGGAGCAATCTATCTATGGTATTAATGACCTTCATTGCAACGCCGACTCCTTGCAAGGGCTGAATTGACCCTGAAAATTGCTGTGGATGAAGCAAGAGCAACTGAAATGGCTGAAAAATCTACATCAGAGTTTCAGCAATATCAGTTGGCTGCCAGCATCGCATATCAAGCAGCATCAGTCCACCAGAGTGACAGTTTAGAGAATGACTTTGAGGTGGACATCGATGTCAGTTGCCTCAAAATAGTCAACCGGGGAGACGCTCCTAGAGGAAATTGGAAAGGGTGTTTAAGATGCGGTGGTAAACACCTGAGATCTCAGTGTAAATTCAAATCAGCCGTGTGCCGGCGATGTGAGAAAAAGGGCCACCTGGTTACTGTTTGCCGGGCTTGGTTACCAGATAATAGGGTTGTTGGCTCACAATCGGTCAGTCGACCAAACTCTGCCAAATCCAGTATTCGTCAAACTAACTGCTACGCTACCATGGCTAATGATAATGTAACTGAATGGACCATAGACGCTACATCCACCGAGGGAAATAGAACAGGAAAAATCCATATTACCATCGAACTGGACGGCAAGCCCTGCCCCATGGATCTGGATACCGGTTCAGCGAAGTCAATAATATCGTGGATATGCTGCACTCCCTGCTACCATCACTACATCTAAACCAGCTGATGCCTCCTCGCTGCCGTTTGAGAGACTACCAAGGAAACATCATTCCTATCATCGGCTGTGGAAACTTCAATGTGCACTATGGGCATTTCAGAGGTCAACTTCCCCTAATAGTGGTATCCAAACCACTAGCATCTCTGTTAGGCCTTGATTGGTTCAGGGCACTGGGTCTTTCAATTTTTGGAGTGAATTACACTGCCCAAGGGGACGAAATTGAGGGGTTGACATGTGAATTCACTGATTTTTTTTCTCCATCTCTAGGTAAATATAAGGGCACACCAATCTCATTGAATCTTGATCCAGAGGTGGCACCCATTTGGCTTAAAGCTCACCGCGTTCCATTAGCGTTAAAGCACAAAGTGGGCGCGGAGCTGGACAAATTACTGGAGCAAGGGGTATAGAACCTGTGGATCATGCGAAATGGGAAACCCCTATTGCAATCTCATTGAATCTTGATCCACAGGTGGCACCCATTTGGCTTAAAGCTCGCCGCGTTCCATTAGCGGTTAAAGCACAAAGTGGACGCAGAGCTGGACAAATTACTGGAGCAAGGGGTATAGAACCTGTGGATCATGCGAAATGGGAAACCCCTATTGTAATTCCTTTAAAGGCTTTAAAGGCTCAATTAGAATTTGCGCTGACTATAAATCGACTTTAAACAAGGCATTACAGGCACACCCTTACCCTGCCCCAGTGGTACAACATGTGTTGCACTCACTGGGTCAGGGTCAGGGTAAGATATTCACAAAACTAGATTTGGCACAAGCCTACCAACAATTACCGGTAGATGCAGAAACTGCAGAAGCACAAACAATTGTAACACACCGAGGCGCATTCAAATGTAACCGCCTCCAGTTTGGGGTATGCGGTGCCCCCGGGTTGTTCCAAAGTCTCATGGAGCGCCTACTCCATGGGATACCCGGGGTCATCCCATATTTTGATGATGTCATGATCGCTGCTGACAGTAGATCACAGCTTGTTGAAACACTGAGACAAGTATTTAACCATTTCAGGGAGGCGTGGCTCAGATTAAAGCAATCAAAATGCAGGCTAGGTATACCTGCTGTGGAATTCTTAGGGTACTTAATTGATAGCCAAGGCATTCAACCCACACCAGCGAAGGTAGAGGCTATTAATGCAGCCCCAGCACCATCTAACAAGACGGAATTACAAGCGTTTTTAGGACTCTTGAATTTTTACTCAAGTTTTATTCCACATAAGGCTTTGGTGGTGGAACCACTGCACCGTTTATTAGACACGTCTGCCAAGTGGAGTTGGACCACCCGCGAAGATTATGCTTTCACAGAGGTTAAGAAGTTGCTAACAATTGCACCGGTGTTAGTGCAATACAATGAGCACTTGCCATTAATACAGGCGCACGATGCCTCTCCCTTCGGGATCGGTGCTGTATTAAGTCATATATTTCCGAATGGACTGGAGGCTCCTATAGCGTTTTACTCAAGCACTTTATCAAAGGCTGAACGTAATTATAGTCAGCTGGATAAAGAGGCGTTAGCAGCCATTGCAGGAGTAAAAAGGTTCCATCATTATCTGTATGGATGTCCATTTCAGTTAGTAATGGATCATAAACCATTGTTAGGAATCTTAGCAGGGGATCGTCCTACGCCGCAAATCATATCACCCCGAATATCATGCTGGGTGGAGTTTTTAGCAGCTTACAATTACACATTACACCATAGGCCAGGTAAGCAAATGGGTCATGCAGATGCTCTGAGCCATTAGCTATTGCCCACTTTAGTGATTGACCCGGCTCCCATACACAGTGTGTGTGTACTGGAAGAATTTAAATTACCCCTGTCAGCAATAGATATTGCCCACCATTCACGGAGGGAATCTATTATTCTTCAAGTGATGGATTGGATACGCCGTGGTTGGCCGCCAAATCCGATGGGGGAATAATTTCTTCCATTTTATCATCACAGGGACAAATTATCAGTGCTGCAAGGCTGTTTGTTGTGGGGCTCTCGGGTAATAATTCCAAAAATACTGAGACAGGTCCAGCTCCATGAGGGGCACCCAGGAATAGTTAGAATGAAGGGGCTGAGTCGAAGCTATGTTTGGTGGCCCTCCATTGACAATGATATCATAGATTGGGTACAGCACTGCCAACCATGTCAGCAGGTCCGCCCCGCACCAGCTGCCGCACCAGCAAGGGAGTGGGACAAGCCCTCCGCTCCATGGAGTAGAATCCACGTCGATTTCCTGGGTCCATGGTTACGCCAAACTATTTTTATAGTGGTTGATGCACTGTCAAAGTGGGTAGAATTATTCCCCACGCGCAGCACAACTGCAGAAGCAACAATAGTAGTCCTAGATAAGCTGTTCTCTACACATGGATTGCCGGATACATTAGTGAACGACAATGGACCTCAATTCACAGCAACTAGTTTTCAAGCTTACCTAGCGAGGTTAGGGATAAGACACACTTACATAGCCCCTTATCACCCCACGGGAAATGGATTGGCAGAATGTGCCGTACGTTCAGCAAAAGAGGCATTAAGCCGAATGGGAAGCAGCCCCTGGCTGGAAAAAATAGCCACATACTTATTAGCGCAACACATGACACCAAGCCCCTAACTGGGAAAAGCCCTTCCGAGATTTTAATGGGATGAAGGTTGCGCACCACTTTGGATAGACTTCATCCAACATACTCACCTCGAGGTTGCTTAGAGGAAGAACCTCCTAGAGTATTTAATAGGGGGGAGGGGGTATTTGCACAACATTTTATGGGAGAGCCTAAGTGGTTATCGGGCTGGATTAATGAGATAACAGGGCCCCTTCGGCAATGGCGGCAACACATTAATCAGTTGCGCTACCGGGAAATGAGGACAGTGGCTGATATAAGCGCACCTGAAGCAAGGGATAGGCGCCAAGACAGAGGGACCGGAGAAGTTCACGTTCTGTTATCCGTTGATGGTTTACCAGTTGAAGAAGACACAGCTTCGAGGGGACAATAGTCTGTACTAATCGTGCCCCCGGCATGGGGACCAGAAAGGGACAACATTCATCTCCGGTGGCTCTAGAGGCTGAACCGTGCCGGTCTCAACGAAGGCAGAAAAGGCCAGCATACCTGCAAGATTATGCGGGTGCAGTCCAGGGGGAAGGAGTGTTGTGTCCTGTGATCGGTCAACGCGTCCGTGCCGGCTCGAGGAAACAGACTAGCATTCCTATTAGTTGTTCGTCTGACAGCTAGGTTATAAAGAGCTGCCAGACTGGAGAGTTCATTTAGTCTGTTACTTGTATCTGCGTTGCTAATAAACCGTTACAGTAACCTTGCCTCTGCAGTTAGTGTATTCTCAAGTAGGAACATAAAAATTACCGGTTCACCTGAGCAATATAAACTGATACATAAGCGAAACATTCATGTGGAGTTTCCACGTGCAAGGTTAATTTCCGTGTAGCTTATAGTTTAAATTAATGAACATGGTCTTGGAGGAAATCCACAGGAAGAAATTAGCAAATATTCAAGAGTTTTGATAGGAGTGTAGTCCCAGATTTTCAAATTAATCAGTCGACCAAAATGTCAAATCTTATTAAACGTATAAAACTACAATAACGTAAAATTCCAGCTTGAAGCATTTTTAAAAAGTGTTACAGCACATATAAAATTGTATTTTTTTAAAAAAAGCCTTGAATCGAGATTGTTACTAGAAATTACATGTAATTCGCGTGAATTGGTTTACGCCTAAAAATGTTGTAAGGGCTTTAGCTATTCGTAAGCAAATATAGGATCTTCGAATTTAGAACACACATACATACATACATACATACATACATACATACATACATACATACATACATACATACATACATATATATATATATATATATATATATATATATATATATATATAATATATATAATTTCTGTCCTTCGGCTTATCACAGAAGACCATGCAGGAAGAAAACCATATTTTTATTTTGGATTTTAATGGAAAAGCACGTAGATTATGTGCTTTAGTAACCGCTCCCTGTTGAGTATTGAGGGAAGAGTTGCAAAAAGCGCGAAAGTCGCCGCCACCTCCTTTCCCGAAACCCGTCCAGAACTTAAATTTAAAGGGCTGCTTATTGGGAGAGGGCGGAAACGGTTAGAGATGATGGGGATGGGATACTATTCGGAGCTAAGTATTAGTCCAGTCAGACGGAATAAAAGCACTAAGCAAATCGATACAGTCCCGAAGATTTCACTTCGGTCTTATTTTATTTGTCTCCAACTAGAATGCAACAAGTTAGCAGCAGTACTGTCGGAAACTGAGAAGAAAAACAGAACATTTCGTCAACAAACTCGTTTTCGCGGCTCCAAATGAGGAGGGAAACATGATTGTCCCTCTTACGATGAGTCTCGAATGAAAAAGTATACCAATTGTATGGTAGACTTTATAGCGGGAGGTTTTCTGCACCTTTAAAGAGGGCTTACTCTGCAGCCAGCTATTACAACTTCCTCCTGCCTTCAGGCTGCGAGTATCGTTCTCCTTGCCAGTCCCTGGAAAGTCTTTCTCTCAGCGAGTGATCATCCCTATGTAGCCTCATCACGCCTCAATTCAGGGCTGAATCCCTGCACCCTTTGTGGTTAGTTCTTCTACAGATTCTGTTTTCTTTCCCCGCCCATACCCACAATTCCTCGCCTTTCCGAAACTACGAGTGTCTCGTAAGAGCTCCCTCCCCCCCCCCCCCGTTTATCTCCCTCCTGGTTATGTTCATGTTTTTATGTGCGCGCGCCGCAAACGAAAGAGGAAGGGTAGAAGCGCACTATTTCTCCACCTTCTTTTGTATGTGTGTGCGCGTCCTCCGCGCTACTGGGTGGATAACCCGTGGATTGCTGCGCGCAAGGCTTGGCGAGGTGGCGGCAGGATACAATCGAGTTGCTGCAGGCGCTATAAGAAGCTACTTGTGAGCAGCGCCATTTTGAGTCTCTCTCTTATACCCTCTCGGACGGTTCAGCGATAGCGGCCGCGGCGGACGGCGAGAACCGGTACGAATTTCGTAGAAAGGGGAAAGGTGGAAACTCTTGAGTGGCCCGTGTTTGCCCAGAAAAATAACGAGCAACAAAGGCAGTCATAGCTGAAGGCACGAGCTGTGCGGGGCCTTGCGCTTAGCCATCCCGCCGGTGTTTTTTGTTCTTCGAGGCTCCTTTTTACTTTCTTCACGGAAACTTGCGTTGGGTCTCGGTGATTCTTTCCTGTGCCGGGATCATTTCGGTCGCGGGGGCGGAGGAGAAAGATGGAGTATTTTGATCCCACACAGGAAGTGACTGGGTGGGGTAAATAACTCCTGTGATTTCTTTTTTAATGATGAAAACTGAAAGAATAGATTCAAATGCTTAAAATCAAAAGAATGCAAGAGCGGGAACCACGGTTTCCCTGAAAAGTGGTGGGGATACACTCCGGACCCTACGTGTCTTTTGGAGACTGGGCGGGGGTGGGTTTCATGTGCGGGACGGGGGCCTGTACTCGGGAGTTCCTCTCCACTATACTTTTACATTTCTGCTATCCTCCTTCGTAAGGCCTTTGAGGCGTCCTTGCAGAAAGTAAACGTGGGTCTTGGAAGGCTTTTGGGTGGAGAAGCTTGAGAAAGGCGAGGACGCTGAACTGAAGTGGAGGTAGCCGGTGTCCTGTACTTTGGTGTACTCGCAAAACGAGGCTCGGTAAGTCCAAGTGGGGTGGGAATTGTTGCCGGAGGACCGAAATTAGCAGAGCCCCCCAGGCTTGAGCCTGAATTTGGGGCGGGGGTTTTCTATGCAGTGTCGACTTGAACTGCGGTAGGTTGGGTGGGGCGGTAATTGTAGGAACTGCTGAGACTGAAGGCGTTCGTTTTACTCGTGGCTTTAATCTGCAAAGACTAAAAAGATGGGGTAAGTCTCGGGTTTGTTTAAATAGTCTGCACGGCATCGTTGCATTTAGAAACTTGGATATCTCTTGTACTACCGGCTGTTGTCTTGATTAAATGTGCATATTTTGCAGGAGACGAGCTCTCGACTTAGCAAAATAGGGCGTCTCGAATTTCCGCTGTTCTGAATCTGGGTGTAACCGAGACATTTTAAAGAGTGAGATGGGTAACTGCGGCGAAGATGGGGGAAAAGAATGGAGGTGTCTCCAACATTGAAGGGGAGGTGTTTTGCTGATTGGTGTGCAGGCCGAAGGCCTCGATGTTAATAGATCCTGCACAGTTAGGATTTCTCAATAAGCAACTTCAGTTTGTGTTGTTTATTATTACTCAGAAGTTTGCGATTTGTTCTTTTAATAAAATACATTGAAACATTACTAAGTGTTGTTGCTTGGTTATCTTTCAATGTTACTTTTTCTTTTAAAATGAAGGTTTCTAGAAGAAGAATGTAAGTGCAACAATAACTATTGTCTACAATTTAGATGATAGCCCTTGATTATTGCTAATAATGTATTGAACAACCATGGACTTTTGAAACTTTTCCCCTTAAAATGACTAGTTGGTAATGAAATCATAAGCATTTAGGATAAAATCAAAAAGTGTTTAACTTGGTCCTTAATAGAGTTTATGTAAAATTCTGTAGAAAAATGTCATTGGACAAAACGTGATTTTTCCTTCAGTGGATGCATTTAAAAGTTTATGAACGTAATAATTTAATAGTTTTTTCTGTTTAACTAAAATCAGTTTTTAATTCTAAGTAGCTCTTAGTTTGAATCAGAAATAGTACCTTTATAACCTACCTAGGAGAAATATATATATATATTACGTTCATAAACTTTTAAATGCATCCACTGAAGGAAAAATCATGTTTTGTCCAATGACATTTTTCTACAGAATTTTACATAAACTCTATTAAGGACCAAGATTTATTAAGGCAATCTGACTCCAGAAAGGGATTGCAGCAATTAGGTACAGTTTTCAAAAAGAAATTTATAATATAATCCTCAAAATTTATTATAGAATGTTTAAGAGCATGTTCTAACTAGTTGTACATATTAGCTTAGTTTTCATCTTTATATCTTTTTTTGTGCAGCTTCAGAAAACTGTTTTCTGGATGAAGAAAATAAATCTAGAATATGTACAGGAAAACAATGCTATGATGAGGATTAGAATGCTTGTAATACAGTATTTTAATTTGTTCCACAAATTGACATATGAGTGCCATACCAACTTTGTGTTCAAAATGAATTGTGTTTCCCTATGTTCAATTCTATTCAAGATAGAATTTAAATGCCGCTTTGTTTGTAAGCAGTTAATCTTAAAAAAGAGAACTTACAGTAATATGGGTAGCACACATCTATTCAGCTGAAAATGTTTTTGGCTTATGTTTTTGATGTTGTGAATTGTATTGCTTATGAGATCCTGATAAAAGCAGCTATTAATTTTATACGGAAAATGATTCTGAGCCTCCTCCAAACAAGATCTTAAACTCAAAATTAAACATAAAGGATGCAATTTATTTACATGTAAAGCAAGTTACCTGCCTTTATAATATGAGTGTGTGTATATGTATATGCGTATATGTCAATATGTGTGTGTGTGTTTTGAGAATAGAAAAGTTTCCACCCCACTCAACATTTGACTGGATTGTTCCATTGTTAGTTGTATTACATTTTTGTAATTGGGACTGAGACACTTGAAGCCCATCAGAGATGTAATGCAGAGTTTCCAACATGTACAATCAGCATCAGTGATGAGTCATAGCATGAATGTAGTGCAGAAAGAAATGGATGTTAATAAGTTCTCTCCTCTTTAAGTTGTTGAGAGAAAACTCCTATGCTAAGTTATTTGAACTTCTAAAGACTCCACATTTGGGATCTCAAACTCATCCAGTCCTAGTTTTAGATATCTGTAGACATTGAAAGGATTTTCTAACTTTATATTCCATGGAGTAAACGAAGTAGTTACGATTGCAGTTATTTCTATGAAGTAATAATATGGATGTAAAGAAATTAGTATGATTCCACATTGATATTTTTTGCATTTAGAAGAACAAATGTTAGATTTTGTCAAATGGCTTCAGTGACTTATTTACTAAGTTACTTAGTGGCTTTATAATTTGTAAGCCATGCTGTTGTTAGAATTTTTACAATCATATGATATTGCTATTACCGTATTTTATGGACTATAAGATGAACTGGAGTATAAGACTCATGATTTTGAAGAGGTAATTTTTTTAAAAAAAGTTTTTGCACTTTGCAGGCCTCCCAAACCCTCTGCATGCCTTATTTTTTGCAAAAAAAGGGAGGGCATGCAAAGATTTGGGAGGCTTGTAAAGTGCCCCTGGGGAGGAGGAGGCAAAAACGGCCCAGTTTGTTGCTCATTTTTGCCCTCTCCAGCCCTCAGGAGCACTTTGCAAGCTTCCCAAACCTGCTGCATGTCCATTTTTGCAAAGAGGGTGGAGTTTCGGTGGGCCAAAAGTGTTGTACTCCGTTTATAAGACGCATTCAGATTTTCACCTCCTTTATTGAAGGGAAAAGGTGCATCTTATACTCTGAAAAATGTGGTATATAGTAATAGATAAGGGAGATAACATCTACATTTTAAATGTGCAATTTACTGTATTTTTCAGAGTATAAGACACACCTTACCATGTTTCCCTGAAATTACGACATGTCCTGATAATAAGACCATGCCATATTTTTCCTGTGGCAAAAATATATGCCCTCCCCCAATAATAAGCCCCCTGGAAAAACCCCCCTCCAGCCAGGCAGAGCGCCACTCACCAACCTAGCAATATCCCGAAGGCGCAAAGCTGCAGGAGCCGGGGGAGGTGAGACAAAGGCGCTCACATTGCTTGATGCCTTTGGGATACCGCTAGGTTGGTGAGTGGCGCTATGCCCGGCTGGAGGGGGGTTGCTGGGCAGCTGCTCTCACGAGCAGCTGCCCGGCAACACCCCTTTCCAACTGGGAAGAGCGCCACTCACCAACCTAGTAATATCCCAAAGGTGCTAAGCCACGTGGCGCTCTGACCAGCTGGAAAGAGAGGTTGCGCGAGCACTTGTTCTGCCTCCAGCTTGCATGTCTCCCTGCCTCACCATTCCCAACTCTCCCTGCAGGGCTGGGCCAGGGCGCTGCCCCGCTGCTACCTCCGCCATGCTCCGAGCATAACTGGCTTCCAAACTCCGGAGATCCACTGCCGAGTCTTCCGGCAGCGGCCGCTCTGGGACTACACTTTATGGTTGTGGGCTATCTCGCCAGCGGATCTTTGGAGTTTGGAAGCCGATTATGCTCGGAGCATGGTGGCAGTGGGGCCACAGTGGCCTGGCCCAGCCCTGCAGGGAGAGTTGGGCATGGTGATGCATGCGAGCTGGAGGCAGAACAAGTGCTCGCGCAATCTCTTTCCAGCTGGGCAGAGCACCACGTGGCTTAGCGCCTTTGGGATATTACTGGGTCAGTGAGTGGCGCTCTTCCCAGTTGGAAAGGGGCGTTGCCGGGCGACTGCTCATGAGCGTGGTCACCTCATGGTGGCTTTGTTGCAGTGCTGCGACAGCGCAACACAGCCGTTTGCCCCTGAAGCTGTGCCTGGCTCTTCGGGCGCCCGTTTGCAAGAGAGCAGCCATCTGGCAACCCCAAACCAATAAGCATCCCCCCCCAATAATAAGGCCCAAGCAAAATTTGGGGCGGGCAAAAGAAAATAAAACCCTGTCTTATTTTCGGGAAAACACGTTAGTTTTGGGGGAGAAAAATAGGGGGGAAAATTCTGTCTACCAGGAACTCATCTGGCTAATGTCCTTAGTCTGGTCAGCTTCAGCACATAAGTTTGCTGCGCATATGTTTTTTATCCCCTGTTGCAGTGCGTTCTGCATGGAGTTACCCTTGGAGAGTATTTGGAAGTTAACTAATGCAGAATGTGGTGCATGCAAGTTCTTGGGGCCTCTTGGTTGGGCCATACTACACTACTATTCCATAAGCTGCATTGGCTGCTGGTTTGCTTTCAAGTACAATTCAAGTTGTTGATTAGCGTCATTTAGCGGCATGGTTCCATTGAGATTGGTTCGCTGCACCCATGTGTATAAAGGCATGCTGCAAACATAGTAGTTAAGGAATTTTGGCTAGTGGGGTCCACAAGAAGATCCTTTTTCCTTTGGAACATCCTGCTTCCTCCCAAAGTGGGATACGCTTCCATCCTTCTGAGCTTTCAAAAGGGCCTAAAGACCTAGCTGTGTCAGTGGGCCTGGGACCAAAGAGGAAAATATCACTTTAAAAGTAGCTATTCAATTAAGAGAAGATCCCCTCACCTCTCCCTAATCACTTCATGGTCCCCTCTCCCCCTTCATTTAAATGATAATGTATTATTATTATTTGTATTATCATTTTAATGTTTACGAATTTAAATGTTTGTAAACTCTAGATTAGATGAATTAGACAATCTAAACAAACTCCATTTAGAAAATAAAACACAAAAGTTGTATAAGCCAATGTAAAGTACTAAAGATCATGAATACAGCTATTGTTGACCAATTCATGTTTTTATACAACTATGGTTTAAAACACCACCTACAGATGCCTTGTAAAATCAACCAGATTAAGTTGGATAATTGGATAATTTTCAGAAATCTCAAAAAGTTAACTTTAATTGTGGCTTAAATGTCCTGGAGTTGCAAATTAATGTTTTCTTTATTGTTTGTAACACATCTGTATGTCCCATAGATACTCAGAATTGCAGATTTTTTTCATTTAAACATTGTTTTTATACATAAGTTTACAAGGTTGATTAGAAACCATTTATCAAATATAGCATTAAATTAAAAGTTCTTTAAATTGATGTTAAAGATATTTATTGACGCTATGTGTAATGATCCAATAGGGCTGCTAAAATGTTTTATTAAAACTGTTTTGATAGATTGGGCAAGCACGTGTTATATTTAGGATGATCAGCAAATGCTCTACATAGAATTATAATGCAAGATTTGACTTGAATGGTATTTTTTTGGAGGACTTAAAAAAGAAACAGCCAATACATGGATTCCAGTGTATGTACTGATGAAGGCTTCCAGGCCTTTCTAGGCCTGATCAGACTTCCAGGTGGTAATAATATACTTTAGAAAATTACATCCAAGGTGAGACTTCTCACTGTACACTGTAGTCATATGTTATGATTACAGTAAATACAATTCTCTGCAGTGCAATTCTTATGTAAATAAAATGTTTGCAGAAAACTAAAATACCTCCACAATCAAGTTGGTTTTTTACTTTAATGACAGACTTGGGTTGAAAGGATATTAGCTTGAAGATTTAACTTCAATATCTGAGGAACAATTAGGGTTTGAGGAAATTTGAAGTTTAAAACTGAATGTATTTTATAGGTGTCTAAATTTAGAGATTGCATTATGTACTTTAAAATTAGCACAGCATTCAAACAGCAAAAGGCTTAATTAGATTAGCCTTCATATCAGAATTTAATAATTGGAATAAGATGGAGTTATTTATTTATTTAGAAAATTTCATTTACAGTTAATTAAAATGGTTGGCAGAACTTTGCTAATTAAAGAAAGACTATAGAAGTCATCTCTTTTTTTTGTTTTTTAAATAACTGGGTCCTATTTAAATAGATTTTTTAAAACTGAACCTTCCAATGTAATGTTGTAATTCAAAAAGTGTATACTTCATGTGCCGTATTTTATATAGTACCTCTTTGTTTTGTATGCAACATGTTCTT
Source organism: Natrix helvetica (assembly GCF_964273705.1). Classification (NCBI taxonomy): domain Eukaryota; kingdom Metazoa; phylum Chordata; class Lepidosauria; order Squamata; family Natricidae; genus Natrix; species Natrix helvetica. Next base: position 83,145,640 of record NC_138554.1, on the reverse strand, counting down.
TTTTAACCATAAGAAATAATCTTTATAATATTTCCATTGTGTATGGTGTAGAAGAGAGGTAATGCAAGAGTATAGATTCTTCTTCTTGTTTCACATTGATGTCACGTGACTTCTCATGTTTTTTCCCCTTTGTGGACATGAGTTGGGTGGGGCCTGTGAGTGATGCACTGGCCCGCGGGCCACCAGGTTGTCACCCTTGCCTAGAGCAATCTGAAAGAAGAAAACAGTGGTCAAAAGGGGAAAATCTGAGTAAGCTTGAACAAAATTAGAAATGGTATCTGGACAGCAATTTAAGTATGTTTCCTTATAACTATAATATAGGTAGTCTGACTTATGAACACAATTGAGTCCAAAATTTCTGTTGCTAAGTGAGTCATTTGTTAAGTGAGTTTTCCCCCATTTTAAGACCTTTCTTGCCATAGTTATTAAGTGAATCATTGCAGTTGTTAAGTTAGTAACATGGTTATCAGATGAATCTGGCTTCCCCATTGACTTTGTCAGGAGATTGCAAAAGTTGATCATATGACCCCGGGACATTGCAACTGTTATTAATATTACCCAATTGACAGAGGCTGGATTTTGATCAGGTGACCATGAGGGATACTGCAATGGTCATAAGTGAAAAACCGTCATAAGCTACTTTTTTCAGTGACATAACTTGAAAAAGTCACTAAACAAACTGTTGTAAGTTGAGTACTATCTAGTAGATATGTTCTGTACAGAGAGCTTTTGATGGGATTGGGGGAATGGGTGTCTGCTTAATGTCTTTTATGCACCAAAGAAAGAGAAAGGAAGGAAAGTGATAGGTGCAGGAAAGTACATGAATGAGAGTGGTTGCAGGTATGGCAACCATGTTTCTTACATGGGAGAGCCTAACAACAGCCAGTCAGCTTTCCCCCTTCCCCTATAATGAAAGGAAGAAACAGATCAAGAGTTGTCCCATCTTGTACAAAGTGAATTGAAGCATTTCTTTGGCCAGCTTTTGATGAGCGGGGTGGGAAGGGTGGCTATCCAATCTTTGCAACCTTAATGCATTGTAGATTTCAATAATGCAAAGAATTTTAACATCTGGAGTTCTTATTACTTGTCTGTTCTTCATATTTATTCCCACTCTCCTTTTGAAATAGCAGACTTGATTGCTAGAATTATTTTTTTTTTTGAGGTGACTAACTGCCACATACATCTTTTATATGACTTGCAAAATATAGTATGGAGAGTCACATGCTACCCACTGTGTCTGAACTTATCAGTTAGATGTTTAACCTGGAAATAATCATTATTAGTAGTTCCTAATGTCAGTTTGGGAGAGTGGTGAAACAGCAATCTCAGAGAGGATCAAAGGACTATACTATATTTCTAGGATGTTATCTAAACTGCTAGGCATATAATCAGCAACATAAACACTGAAATACTGAAAATTTACAATATATAATATAATTATAAACAGTGATAAAGTATCCCTTTTCCCCAGATAACAGGTCAAAGAGCTCAGGGGACAGGAGCAAAAAAACCCCTCCAAATCCTAGAATCTCTGGAACAGAGCATCCTATCAGAATATTTTTTTAGATCTTTCCTAGAGGGCAGACAGGTCAATTCAACCTTGCAGAGGAGATATTGCCACAGGCTTGTAGAAATCAACTTTGGAGAATGCTTCTTTTATTGCACTACCTTAATGAAAGCACATATTTTAGGATGAGATGCACGGAACAAGGCCATATCCAGAAAGGTGTGGCTTGTTCTCTTTTGCCCTGGAAGATAGGATCAGAACCAATGATTTGAACCTGCAGATTCTGATTAGATGCTTTACAGTTTTATACCAAGAACAGCGTTGGACTAAATAGTTTCTGAGGCTACATCCAACTCTGATCCTATAAAAGGAAGATAGTTCTACTTTTATATAGTATACACTTTCTAAATTTGAACTTTCATTGTTCCCAGTTACCTCAAACATATTTTTCGATATATAAAATGTACTCCCCCCCCCAATGTGAGTGGAAATGTCTGTGCGTCTTATAGAATGAATGTTGCTGAAGCCCGCCCACTCACCGGAGAAGATCCAGGAGTGCATCCCTCCGGAGGATGTGTGCCTTCACCAGGACTTGAACAAGTTGGTGGCGGTGGCACAGTTTTTGGTTGATGCCATGTTGAATGCAATGAAGTTCGCTTCCAGGGCTCTGGCATCGTCAGTTACCTCTCGCCGCCTTCTTTGGCTCCGGGATTGGCAGGCGGACAACAAGTCGAAGTGGCAACTGGCGTTGGCCGACTACACAGGGGGCTCTCTCTTCGGAGCCTCCCTTGACCCGATCCTTGTGGAGGACAAAAATAGGGTGGAGCAAAAGTCTTTGCCATTCTACCGCAAGCCCTCATATCAACCTCAGGAGCAGGAGGCTCAGCAAGCAGGTATCCTTCCCCCAGGTCGGAGAGGCAGCACGAGAGGAATCACAACAGGGATTGCCCTGCTTCCAAGAGCAGAGTAAGCGCCCCTTTCAAGGGAGAGGTGGTTGTCCTTACTGCTGGAGCAAATAGGTTGTCTTCGATCCCACTCATTGGTGGTCGCCTGACTCTCTTTTCTGAGCCTGGGTGGAAATTTCCTCTGACGCTTAGGTGCTCAGCACAGTCAAATCTGGGCTTTGTTTAGAATTCCTTTCTATTCCCCTGAATTTCTTCTGCACGTTTCCCCCGGCTCAAAGTATAGAGAAACGCAGGCTGATGCATCAGGCTATTAAACAGCTGCTTGACATAGCTGTGGTGGAACTGGTCCTGGCGGGCCAAGGGTTCTGTTTGAATCTGTTTCTCGTGCCAAAGGCTTCGGGGGGTTGGAGAGCTATTCTGGATTTGAAGCTTTTGAACCAATATTTAGTTTATCGCAAGTTCAAGATGGCCTCCCTTAAGTCCATATTGGCAGGCATACGGGAGGGTGACTACATGGCTTCTATAGGGCTCACGGAGGCTTACCTCCATATCCCCATCCTCCCAGAGCACAGGTGACTCCTCAGGTTTTCTTACCTGGGAATCCACTATCAATACAGGGCCCTACTGTTTGGTTTGTCATCAGCACCCAGGTCCTTCACCAAGGTGCTGCCGGTAGTGGCGGCACACTTCAAGGGTTTTCCCATTAGGCTACATTGCTACTTGGATGACATCGTCATCCAGGGGATGTCACCGAATCAGACGAGGGCAGACCTTTTGCAAGTCATAGACACCCTCCAATGTTTAGGGTTTTCTGTTAATTTTGAGAAGAGTTCTCTCTCCCCATCCATTAGGATCCTTCATTTGGGGGCTATTATAGATTCCTGTTCAGGAAAAGTTTTCCTCTCCCTGGACCATAGGTCTAGTTTAGTTAAAATGGTTAAGTGGGTCCGTAGGGACCATTACGTTCCCATAGCCCTTCTCTCCAGCTTGTTGGGGAATCTCAGCTCCTGAATTGAGGTAGTGCCGTGGGTGCTGTTGCCCGTCAGGACTCTGCAGTGGCGACTCCTGCCATTCCTACACTAGCAGCTCGCTCGCCAAGGTCCACGCCACCCCATAGGTACTGGTCTCCCTTAAGTGATGGCTGTCCCCAGCCTTGTTCAAGGGGTGTAACTTCAGAGATCAGGTGCGCCTTAATAATAATAATAATAATAATAATAATAATAATAATAATAATAATAATAATAATAATAATAATAATAATAATAATAATAATAATAATAATAATAATAATAATAATAATAATAAATAATTAATAATAAATAATTAATAATTAATAATTAATAATATTTATTTCTTAGCCGCACCCTCTCCTGAAGGACTCGGGGTGGCGTACAACAAAACATAGGAAATAAATATATCGACATACATATAACAAAACATATACCAAGACATATACACGACATATACAAGGAGGAGGTGAAGTGATAGATAAAAACAAGTAAAAACACAATGTTTAAAAACCCCTAAATAAATTGAATGCAATTAAAATACCCCAAATAAAAAAACCCGTCAGGAGCGATATAGTTGGATCAAAGTTGAGCCAGGCCAGCAGCTTGAAAAAGGTGGGTCTTGAGCTTTACACGAAAGGAGCGGAGGTCAGAGGTATTCCTAATATCCGGAGGGAGGTCATTCCACAGGGCTGGGCCCGCCACAGAGAAGGCTCTATTCCTAGGCACCGCCCCTCGACACTGTCTGGTGGACGGCACCTGGAGGAGGCCTTCTCTGTGCGAGCGGATTGGTCGCAGGGATGTATGGGGCAGAATACGATCCCGCAAGTAACTAGGTCCTGAGCCATGGAGCGCTTTAAAGATTGTTATCAAAACCTTGAAACGCACCCGATAGACCACAGGAAGCCAGTGCAGCTCGCGCAGGAACGGTGTCACATGGGAGTACCTAGTACTCCCCATAATTACCCGCGCGGCTGCGTTCTGGACCAACTGTAGCCTCCGGGTGCATTTCAAGGGAAGCCCCATGTAGAGAGCGTTACAGTAGTCCAAGCCTTGTCCTTACCGTAGACGCCAGTCTGTTCGGCTAGGGGGCGACTCTGGGGTCTCGGTGCAGGGCTGGTGGTCATGAAGGGACCTTCTTCACAACATCAATTGATTGGAGCTCCGGGAGATCCATCTGGCCCTTCGGCACTTCCGTGGTTCCTTTGAGGGTTGTCACATCCTGGTCTTGACCGACAATGTGGCGGCGAAGGTCCACATCAATCAGCAACGTGGCATACGCTTCAAGGCGCTGCACACAGAGGCAATGTCACTGGGCAACTGGGCGGAGAGGCATCTGAGGTCGATCTGGGTGGAGCACATCACCGGCGTCGACAACCATCATGCTGACTGGTAGAGTCAAGAGATAGTGGATAACAGGTAGTGGAGTCTCTCCCAGGAGCAGTTCTGGAGCACCTGCCAGAGGTTTGGGTGACTAGTGGTGGATCTCTTCGCCACTCCATCCAACGCACAGCTCCCCCCGTTCTTCTCTCGGTTCCTGGCTCGGGGAACGGAGGGGGTTGACGCTCTTCGCACAAGGTGACCAGACAGGCTCTTGTACGCTTCCTCCACTTTCCCCTCATTCCCGGGTCATTCAGAAGTTAGTCAGGGAGCAGGTGGAGCTCATTCTGGTGGCTCCACATTGGCCGTGGAGAGCTTGGTTTGTAGACCTCATGATCCTGTCGGTCCAGTTCCTGTGGTGGATCCTGGAGGGGAAGATAGAATTTCATCAGGGGAGGCTGATGCACCCAGAGCCACACTGGCTGCAACTAGCCGTGTGGAGATTGAGCGGGAGCTCCTGAGGGAGGCTCATCTGTCACACTGGTTATTTTTGTCTTTTCAGCCTTCGTCACTGGGCAAACGGGTCACTTCTTCCACCATTAGCTTTTGGATCCATTGGGCTATCGCCCTGGCATACGAGTCTTAGAAGTTTCCTGTGCCGGTCGGTATCACGGCACATTCTACCAGGAGCGCGGCTACCTTGGCGGTTTGGGCTTCCCAGGTGCCTATAAACGACATTTGCAGGGCAGCAACGTGGGCCTCACCATTGCCATTTATTCGGCATTAAAGGCTGGATGAGTTCACATTGGCTGATGCGGTGTTCGGTTGCCGGGTTCTACAGCAGGTCCTAGTAGATTGTTAGTTTTCCACCCCATGGGACTATAACTTGGGTAGGTCCCACTACTGGAGACTCCTGTCCCTCACTCTGGAAAATGGCAGTTGGTATTACCCGAACTGCTATTTTACGAGTGGGATAAGAGTTTCCAGTTCCAGCCCTATGCTAGCTAGATAGCTGGTGGGGAGGGAGGTTTCTCCTCTGTGCCTTGTTTGCAGGTCTTGGGAGAGCTCGCTTCGATGAAACTGGAAGTCAAGGGTGGAGCACAGAGGCATGGCTTCAGCTTCATCCCAGACTCATGGTCAATTGGGCATGATAATACCACTACTGGAGACTCCTGTCCCAACTCCTAAAATAGCAGTTCAGGTAAGACCAACTGCCATTCTCACCAGCTCAATGTTGACTCAGCCTTCCAACCCTTCTGAGATTGATAAAATGAAAACCCAGATTTTGGGGGAAATATGCTGACTTTGTAAACTGCTTAGAGAAGGCTGTATAAAATCTAAGTACTATTGCTAGTCCCATATGCTAATAATGAAATCAGACTGTTCCAATTTTGTTCCGGCTTTAAAAGATCCTTGTAGATAGTTGCACATTATAATTGTGAGAAGAATCTTTACCAAAAGATAGTGATAGTTTGCAAAGAATCTCCAGAAAAAGATGGTGTCACTTTAAACAGGTGGGAGATGGAATACGTTAGTATTTTTTAGTAGCTACAGATAGTATCAGGTGAGAAGTTCAGACAAAATGAACTGCACTACCTGCTCAAAAGAGCTTGTTGCCAATTATGAACACTTTGTTCCAGTATTTGTTAAATATTATTAAATATTTTAAGAATAGGGTCATCCATGATAGTTATATGGCATATATTTATAGCAGGTCCATTGCTTACTATGACAGTGCATCCCTAATAGAATAAGTCCAAAAGACATTTTGAGGGTGAAGCTAATATATCTACCGTAATTCTTCCCTTTACTTTAAAGCTGGGGACTTAGATACTGATTTGTTTATGGAACTGTTGGCTAATAATCCTGTTAGGCTGTTACTCTTGATATTAATAGGTAATATGTTCTGTGATAATTATATTAATTATGATAATTCATCTTAAAACCTGTCTTAGATACGCTGTGGAAAGATAAGCTGTTTTAGTCTATTGCTCTTCTTTAATGCACTTTTAAAGATAAAGGCCAAAATCAGGTGATATCTGATCAACATTAGATGGCCATTATGCTCTGCTATCCAATTTATTAATGCTGAAAGATGAAGTGAGTGGTTTAAAAAGCAAATTAAAAGTTTTAATTCTGTCACACACTTGAGCTTTTTCATTTTCAAAATTTGATGTTTTCCCATTGGTTTTACAAGTAAAATAAAGTTAAAATGTCCTTTCTCAAACGTAAATGTCATGATGTGGGTGATGGTGAATTTTTTCTGTTGCCATTTTTACCATAAATCATGGGGAATGTTAATATTTGTTCTAGAAAATTTTCTGGGACATGTAGATAATTTTATATCGCCTGCCCTTTTCAGATTCTAACAACTACAAAGCAGAACATTTTTGCATGCTTGTCCATTAAAAAAATCAATGCTTTGTTTAAGCAAGCCATTTATTTACAATGCATATTTTTAAAGACCATCTTACCAAATTAAAATATATTTTATTAACTTATTATTGGCCATACTATATATATATATATATATATATATATATATAAAATACTGGTTCTTTACTTTAAAAACTCCATTCTAAAATGTATCTGATAGAAAACATAGATTAAAATAACATAGAATTTTGAAAATTAGAGTTTACATGTAGAGCACACTGCAATAATATAGGAATGTTAGTTATTTTGAAATTCAAACTATTTTCATTTAAAACTTAATATGGGTTTCCTGAAATCTGAACTAACCAAGACTACCTCTTCATTAGCATCAATATGTCCACTTCCCTAAATTGAAAATCCTTTGTTCAATTGAGAGAAGAGATGGAGCTGGGGACAAAATGGTTTGTTATGCCAGTATCTAGTCTGGGAGTGGGCCTATCATACTTTTTAGCCTAACATCAAGACAATTATATTGAGAAACTTCTATATAAAAGGCAGTATATAAATTAAAAATACATTTATAGCTAAAGTAGGAAATTTGTTTATATCTTTTGAATGATATCCTTGTAACTGATGAGCAGTTTTTCTGCCAATGAAATGTTTTGGTTATGGTCATCTTCCTTTAAACAATACAGTGCTAGTGAATGTCCATTTGAAGTAAATTAAAATAGAAAAACTACAATATTTTTTCTTAAATGAAAATGGCTTGCAGAGAAAGGGAGTAAAAAAAAGACATAGTTACCAATGTTTACATGGGTGGAGAATTAAACAGAATAGAGTTTGATGATGTAATCCATTAGTTTCCTCTGGCACTTGCTCAACCAGTTTGCAAGGTGCTTAGAGTGTCACAGAAGCCCGATGTGTGGTGAATGTTTTTTATAGTTACGTCTGCAGTTACAAGCTAAAAATGTTATTGCAATGTCTGCTTGGGCCAGAGGAGAAAATTATGGTTTATGTGGAGAGTACGTGATTACTCTGAGAAAATTTAAGTTTATTGAATAAAAATTTCAAATGACACTTAATAATTTCCAAGACTTTAGCTCACATATCTCACAAAGGCATGAATCATGATTTACAGACATCTGGCTTCAGCTGACAAAGTAAAGTAAAAATATTATGACGTAGTGTAATTGAAGAACTTAAGCAGTACATTGTAAATGGTGATAATTTAATCTTCAAACATTTGAAATTCTCCATTAGATCAACGGGGGAGTCCAGGATGGGTAGCTCTAGTCTTGTACTTCTATTGATTGAGTTGAAATTCTGAGGACACGCCTTCCTAGTAACAGTCCCCAGTTTCTCAACTCCGTCTTGGCTCTGTCAGACGCTCTTTTCAGCTCTCAAGGCTTTTAAGGAAACTTTTTTGTTTTTTGTTTTAAATTCCCTGGTTCTTCGATAGAAGACAGGAGGGATTCAGAGACTTTTTAATAGCCGTGGTGGGCTGGATTTTTTGTGCTTTACGGGACCTGTGACATCGAACGGCCCCTGAAGCTCCAGCCCCCTCGTTGCTCCGGTAGCCTTTTCTCTAGACGTGCCTTATCAGCGCAAGCGTTTGCTGTGGACACAATGTGAGTTTGGCTTCCTTCCTGATCCGGTGGCCCTTTCCCTTGCGCTGGGCCAGATTCTCCACACAGTTTTTCGGCATGACACAGACAGGAATGGTAAGGGTCCAGTCAAGCCCAGGTTGGCTGGTCTAGCAGCCGCCGCCAAAATCAAAGCTAAGGCTCGTGCACATAAGAAATCCTCCAGGGCAGAGGAAAAGGCAGCCAAACAGAGGCAAAAGACTTTAGGAAAGGAGTTCAACAGGTCAGAAACAGATTGGATCGGCAGAGACTCGGGGATCAAAAAATGGCCGACAACCCAATCTTGTGCAGGTTCAATGAGCGGGACTTGCAGACAGTACAACAAGGAGAGCACCAGGGGCCCTTAGTGAGCAGTTAGTATAGGATAGCTTTTCAGGGCATACAAGACAATTGAATGCTGCTCATTCTAGATCACAGAACCCTATGACAGCTTCTAAAAGAGGATAGTCCTTTAGGGGGCACAGGCACACTCCAGAGGAAACATTTACCCTTACAGTGGCAGGGCTCTGCCTATGGGGGCTTCAGGAGCAGGACATGCCTCCCTTTTTGAGACTTTGGATAGCTCAGGCAATCAGACAGGAAAACTGTTACATACCAGTAGCTGACCAGACCATGCAACCTGAGCTTGGGCAGCCAGCAGGTGAGCAAGTTACCTTACCAAGGACCTTATTCCCTAGGACATTCCGCCCAAAGCTAATTTTCCCTATCAGAGGAGGAGCTTCACGGGGAGGGGGAATTTTCAGACTGTGAAGGAGACTTCTTGACTTCTGTAGACCTGATGGAGGCATACTTCAATGTCCCTATCTGTCCAAATCAAGTGATTTCTGAGGCTTTTATGCCGGGTGCCATTTCCAGTATGCAGTCCTCCCGGCATCAGCCCACAAGGACTTTCACCAAGATTATGGCAGCTCTGGCTGCATACTGCAGATCCTTACCCATTCAATTCAGTGCTATTTAGACTATCTACTAATTCAGGTATCCTGGTAATTGGCCCAATGTCATCGAGCCAGCTTTATGTCTAAGGCAGGACTAGAACTCACAGTCTCTTGGTGATTGGCCTAATGTCCTTGAGCCAGCTTTATGCCTAAGGTTCGGGTGGAGAAAGTAGTACCGTTGGCGTTGTCCCAACTACTGGGAAAAATGATATTGTGTATTATCATAGTGCCTTGGGCATGGTTCCATGCCAGGCCCCTCCAATGGTTTCTACTTCCCTACTAGAGGGCGAGTCGCAGCACCTCGACGACAACGGGGGTGCTTCATTTATTCCGCTGGTGGGGGTCGGGAGCCATCAAATGGGGCTGTCTCTACAAGGAATCAGACTGACTGACGATTATGTCTGATGCCAGGCTCTTTGGTTGGGGGGCCCACTTCAGATCACAGGTGGCCCAAGGGCAGTGGACATCGCAGGAGATACGACACAACATAAACTGGCTGGAGCTCAGGGCATTCCAGCAGAAGGTTTCGGGACGTGTCAACAATATGGCAGCAAAGACCAGCGTCAATCAAAAGTGGGGGACTCGGTCAAAGTCAGAGTCCATGAAAGAAGCAGAGACATTGTGCCGGTGGGCGGAGGCACACCTTTTATCGAGCAGAGCAGAGCCCATTGTGGGAGTTATCCAACGTGCAGGCAGACTGGTTGAGCAGGGCCACTGTCAAACATTCAGAGTGGTGTCTGCATCCCGGTCTGTTCGCATAACTATCAGAACAGTTCAGCCACCCGATTCTAGATATCTTCACCTCTCCATTGAACTCTCACCTTCCCAGATTCTTTCTAAGGTTCCCAGTACCAGGGGCAAAAGTAGTAGATGCGCTACACTGCCCATTTCCCAGAGGTCTATTGTATGCCTCCCTCTTCCCCTAATCAGGAAGGTGTTGGAGAGGGCTGAGGTCCTGTTGGTAGCTCCCCACTAGCCCAGACGACCGTGATTCGCCGATCTGGTCAATCTCCAGACCTTTGATGATTCTCCTGTAGAGTCTCCCTCAGCCAGAATTCCATCGTCCATCCGGACCCTCAGTGGCTACAGTTGACCATTTGGCAGTTGAGCGGAGGCTTTTGAAATGGGAGTTGTTCTCAAATAGGGTCATTGGGACGATCCAGGTGGCCAGACGGTCCTTTATCACTTGCACTTATAATACAATTTGGAAGATTTTCAGTGACTGGTGACCTAAGGGCCATATAGACCTCTCCTTGGTTTCGATGATGGATGTGCTGGAATTTTTGTAGGAAGGCCTGGAAAAGGGGCTATCCCTGAACACCTTACGGCGACAGGTTGTGACTCTGGCTAGAGTTTTGAGGTTTGGGGATTTAAGTTCCCTCGCTCACCACCCAAGGGTGCGAGGCTTCCTCATCTAATTTGAAGTCCCCAGCGGTACACCACTATCCAACCCGGGATTTGCCCAGGGTCTTGCAGGCCCTTACCATGGTACCATTTGAAACCTTAAGGGAGGCCAGCCTACATCTCTTCTTGTGTAAGGTGGCTTTCCTAGTGGCCATCACGTCTGCCAGACAGATATCAGAGTTGGTGGCATTATTGGTAAGAAAGGACCTCTGTATTTTTCATCCAAACAGGGTGGTCCTGCAGGTGGACACTGCCTTTCTTTCAAAGGTTAACTCCTTGTTTCACAGAATACAGGAGTTGATCTTGCCTGATTTCTGTCCTCGGCATGCCTTGGAACAGAAATGGCATAAGCTAGATGTTAGGATGGCCCTCCGCATTTACATCTCAAGGGCCACTTCCATTAGGAAGACTGAGTCCCTGTTTGTATCCTTTCAGCCATCAACTCTGGGCCACAGTGACACCTTCCATGGTGGGTTGTTAGCTATGGGCACCTATTGCCAGGGCCTATGAGCTCCAGGCTCTTCCAGGATCATGGCACATTCCACTAGGAGTGTGGCCACAATGGCAGCCTGGGCTACACAGGCTTCTGTAGAAGAAATTTGTCAGGTGGCGACATGGACAGCTCCATGGTCATTCATCCCCCACTATAGACTGAACATGTATTTCGCAGAGACTGCAGGAGTGTTGTGTAGCGAGTGCATGAGGGGGCCAGGACTTTGGACCAGAACAGTTCCCGCCCATAGGACTGCCAAAGCTTTGGTATGTTCCATCTTGGACTCTCTAGTCAATCCAATGGAGAAGGGGTGTTGGTCTTACCTGAGACAGCCTTTCTCATGTTGATCGACAGGAGAGTCCAGTCCCACCCTGTTGACTGGTCCAGTTTCCTGAAAGGGATAAGTTTGGACTGGAGCCGGACTACAAGATTCACTTCATTGTTCAACTGGGGACCTTTGTCAGAGAGGCGTGTCCTCAGAATTTCAACTCAGTCAATAGAGCTATGAAACTAGAGCTACCCATCCTGGACTCCCATTGATCACCATGAGAAAGGGCATCTCAGGTAAGACCAATGTCCCTTTAATGTAAAATTAGATTATTATGATGATGTTTGCATTTATATAGCTGCCATCTTAAATTGGGCAGCTTACAATCCAAAATTAAAGTAATACATATATCACTAAAAACAAAAGAAATATGTAAGATATAAGGTACAAGCATTTCAGTAAGAACTTCGTATAAAATAAAAACTTACAAATTGTATATGTTATTGAAAAGTTATCCAATTATAGTTCATTTATCTTAAAAACTTTTTCTTGCCTTGAGCAGGTTTTTTTTCTCTAAAAACATAACATGGTGATTTTGCCTGACAGTGGTTAAATTAAACATAACATTGTTTATCTTAAGAGTATGCCGAGAGGAGGAGCTGATGTTGCGACGAGACGACATGCGATCTCAATGCTCTGAGATCGCAGTCGATACTTTTACCGCTGGGTGGTCCAAAGGGACCTAAACCGTCCCGCAGAAACGATGAAGAGGAAGAACACCTCTTGCTGATCTCAGGGACATCGCAAAGTCCCTGATTGATCCAAGAGAACTTCTTCAAGCCAGTGACAAAAAATCCGGCCATTAGGCTGATGAAGTCAGGGCGGCTCCAAAATGGAAGGAACAGAAAGAGAAAATATTTCCAGCTGGTGAGGAATTTTTACCATTTTAAAAGAGACTGCCTATAAAAAACTTAAAATTAATTTAAATTGGAGAACAGAAGAAATAAGTGGCGGAATTAAATTTGGAATGGTTTTGGACAGTGGGTTATCTTACTTTTTAAATGCTATCTTCACGGATAGAATTTTTGCAAGCCTTTTAAAACGAATGGATCAAGTTTTCTTCTGTTTTTTTCTTCTTTTACTATTCTTTGTAACCTATAGACTAAAATTCTCCTCTTTCATTACTGTGGGTGTTTTTCTAACTCATTCAAGAATCGGACTTTTATTTAACTTGAAATACAAAAAAGATACAAAAAGAAACAAAGAAAATTGCAACATTGCAACAATAACACTGCTACTCGGAGGCTGGAGGTTTGTGTATTGGAAACAAAACACTTATTTTTTTTCACTGATTATCCTGGCTTGGCACTTCAAGGTCTCACTGCTTGTTTATAGAGAGTAATAAGAAGAAAAGCATACAGATGTCACTGAAGTATATCTTTAACCAGAGAAAGGTGAAAATGAAATGTATTGTGAATCTACGCTTGATCTTGTTAAAACCTTCTAAGCTAGAGCAGCAGTGTTTGTTAGCTGGAGATAATGGCACCATTTCAACAACAAAGAAGTTTTAAGTCTGCAAAAGATATTCTCAGAAATACATAAATTATCAAACACGTGAAAGGATCGAGAAGAAGTTGGAAGACTTAGTGCATCTAACAGCAAAATATGGTGATGAAGTTGAAGATGTTTATCAAATGGAAAAAGTGGCAGTTAAAATCCAAAAAATCGAAGAGGAAAATGAATATAAAGAAATTAAAATGGCTGATATTTATGGAGATTGGTTTGTCTCTGAAAATGGAAAGAATGGAATACTGAAAGAGGAGTTAAATGGAGGGGAAATCTACGCCAGATGGCAAGATACAGAAGAAGAAACAAAAGAGTTTATGGATTTAAAGAGAGAAATTTTATTACCAATATCATTGATAATACTACCGACAATTAAAGATAAGCTGATTAAGGAAACAGAAGAAGGGCATGGAAATTACATGAGAGATTTTATAAGCAAAGAGTTGCTAAGAGGAGTCCATACAAAGTTGATTAAGGAGATGATTAGAGGACTGACACCACAAATGGCAGAAGATATGAGACTGTTTTGCTACTGAAAAGATAACAGATGGAAGAGTATAATTTAAAACTAGTTAAACTTAGTGAAATTTAGTGACAATAGATATATTGACAATTGATAATAATAATGTATATAATGTGTAGTGTTATGATAAGTAATAATGGGATATGAATATTGAATGGTACCCATGAAAGGAAGATTAGAAATCCTTTTGGATTATATATAAAGGTTAATAAAAAAGAACTAAGACACAGTTAAGTCTTGATTATTAGGGGGGAAATGTTATGATATAGGATATAGTTAAATAAAGGAGGGATAATGATAACAACATATACACAGATATGGTTACAACATAAGGAAATTGGATGTAAATTGTAAATAGTGATTTGGAAAGAAGGATCAGAAAACTTTGTTATTAAATATTATGGATGTTTAGCTAGAATAGGACATAAGGATTTAGTGTTATTGAAGGATTTTAGAAATAGTAAATGAAATGCCAGTATTTGGTTATGTGTTGAATCATGGTATATTTTATGATGTAGGACGTTTAAACAATTATAGTCAAATGAAAATGGAGGTATGATAGTAACATGTATATATCTGAGTTAAAATACTTAATATGAATTATGTTTGTTGACCGTGGAAGATGCACGTAAGCCTTTTTGTAACCAACTGATACGCTTTCTACCGTATGTAAAGAAGGATGTATTGTGTTTGTTTTGAAAATTAAAAAAAATTTTTTTAAAGAGTGTGCTGCTGATAATTTTATACTGAAGAAAAGAAAGCAGTAAGATGTACGTCCAGAAACAGTTGTTGAGTAAAGAAGAATATTTTAAACACTCTTGTGTTGAAAAAAACTAGGCAAACTGGTTCCTAATTTTTTCACACCCCCCCCCCCAAATAAATGTAAGTTTATAATATTCAAAGTTTAAATTGAGGCTTCATTTAGCATAGGTGAATAGTCAGATATGGCTGCTGAACTTCTTAGGTTGAAAATCTGGATTGACTGGTTAACAAATTAGTGAACAGGTTTAGTTCAGTTGTCTAACAGGAATTTCTTGTTAGAGTGCTCCATGTAGAACAGGAGTGTCAAACTGGATTTCTTTGAGGGCCAGATTAGCATTGTAGTTACTCTCCAAGGGCCGGATGGGTGGATGGGAGACTGGTAGACATCACCTGCAGAACCCTGCTGGCCAAAACGGCATGCCTCCCCACCCCTCCGCATGCACCCCTGCTGCCCCGTTTTTGCCCTGAACTGACTCCTGCACCATTTTACTGGCAAATGGGACATGTGAGGCTGCATGTGGATCATTTTAGCTGGCAGGCCGGTCCTTTGATATTTCCAGGCTGGCCCCATGGATTTTAGCATCCAATGAGCAGTATTCAGCACGTGGGTCTTGAGCTTGACATCCCTGATGAAGAAGATTCAAGTTTGAATATTTGAAAGCTCTGTGTGTGCACATGTGCATGTGAGAGAGATAGAAATAAAAAAGTAATACCTTGTAAACATAATTGGAAATGATATATGAAGCATAAAATGTAGTCAAAATATTCCACAAATCAAATTGACCCAGTTTGATGTAGTGGTTAAGGCACTATGCTAGAAACCAGGAAGTTTAGAAACTGGGAAAGCATAAATTCTAGACTTGCTTTCAGCACAGAGCCACCTGGCTGATCTTGAGTTCCTACCTGCCTCCTTCCTTCTTTCCCTCTCTCCCTCCACTTTGGAAGGGGGCAGTAGCAAAGGACTTCTGAAAGTCTTGCCAAGAAAACTGCAGGAACTTTTCCAAGCAGTTGCCAGGAGTCAAAAAAACTGATTACAGGTAATGCCTCCATTAAGATCCAATTGAGCGCACAATCTCAGTTGTTGCACAGTAGACATTAAATGAAATGCTGTTTAATGTTTTTGCTCAACAGCTTTCCCCATTTCTCTCAATTTGGTTATTAAGTCACCATGCAGGAGTACTGGGGAGTACTTTAATGGAGTACTGGGGAGAGAGCTAAGGCCTCTTGTGTAGGGAAAGGACCCAGGCTTCTCGCTATACTGGAATGTCTGCACCTTCTCCTCACCCTGTCATGCCTGGGTCCACTTAACTTTTGCATTGTTCTTCAGCTGCTGACTATCAGGTTTGCCTGCTCCAGCCTGCCTCCTGCCCATTCTCCTAATGGTTTGGGAGGCTTCTTCTCCAAATTGCATTTACCTGATGAAAACCCTAACAAATGCCATTGTTCTGGAAAGCTCAGAAGAATGTTGTTTGCTACTTTTTTCCCTTTCCCAAATGCTAGCACACCATCTTTCTGAATGCTGCCATCTTTCCTAATCTTTCAGGAAACTAGTGTTTTTATGAATCTTTCAGGAGACTAGTGTTTTCCTCTCTCATTGATTGTGGGACAGACAACAGAAATTGCAAATGATTATCACGTTTGCAGAGAACTTGGCAACTGGTCGTAACCTGTTGCCAAGACCCCAAAATGTGGTCACATAACCAACGTGGCAGCATGACCAATTACAATGGCCGGAGATGCTTTCGTTCTGAGATCATGGATTATCTAAGTCATGGATTATCTATAACATAAATCAATCTATCTATCTTTTTCCATAAAATTGTATTAAATTTATGTACCACTTTTTATTACATTTTAGGGAGCTCCTAAAATGTATTTCTATACCTAATGCTATTTTGTAAAGAGTACAGCTGGTGCTAGTTTTTTGCCGGAGTTAAAGTTTTTATTCTGCTGTTGCTTTACTCTTAAATGTATATTGACTTTAAATGTCACCTTGCTTGATTTTTAAACTTGCTTGATTTTATCTTGTAGACCAGTATGCATAATCTATTACATGTCCTGGATTAGAAAACAATTTAAGAGGTCCATGATATGCTAAAAGTTATTCACTCTAAAGTTATTCAGTGCTATGCTTGGGTTATTCACAAGAATAAATTCTTAACATGGCTTTTGAATAACTTGAGCATGACACTGTTTGAAAAGATATTGCATAATTACTATAATGTCAGTAATGTTCTCCCCCCTCTCTCCTTCTCTCTTATCTCTCTCCCTTCCTCTCCCCCATATCTCTCTCTTCCCCTCTCTGTGTGTGTCTGTCTGTCTCTTGCTCTCTCTCTGAAAGCCTTGGCCAGCTGTGGCGGGGCCGGGAGGGTGCATGGGGAGACCTTCCTCAAGCGAGTGCCAAAGTGCAGCGAAGGCAGGGCGGCGGCTGCTTGCTTAAGGAGGGTCTTCAAAGGACACATCTTCTCTCCTGCATTAAGGCTCCGGCTATCGCCTTGCCATGTCATCTCCCCCCCCCCCCCCAGCTCTTCGAATGAGCACGGAGAGTGCAAGCTCCAGCCCGAAACAGGAAGCGAAGGCTGCCTTATGCGCAAATCTGGTGCAAAGGCAGGTACAGGGCTGCTTCGCTCCTGCACTAAGGCTCCCCCCCCCCTCGGCCTTCTCTCATGACACTCTTCTTTTTGGAAATCTGGGCTGGCTGAGGAATGATTGCCAGCTGTGGCAGAGGGTTCACTTTGGGCGATCCCCCTCCTCCTTCTCTTGCAACTCCCTGGCCAGCTGTGGCGGGGCCAGGAGGGTTCACATATGCGGGGAGACCCTCAAGCAAGCAGCATGTCCCTTTGCTCAACCAGCCCGGATTTCCAAAAAGAAGAAATAAAAGGAGTAGCGAAGCACCCCAAGGAGAGCTTTCTAATTTGACCCAGCCGCGGCTTTCCCAGAGAGAGAAAGAGATGCAGAGACAGAGAGCAGAAGAGAGATACACACCCACACATAGAGAAATGGGGTGTTCAGCTGATGGGCGAGCGTCTTTGGGGACGGCTTTCTCCTAGCCTGACTACAGGGGTGGGTGTGCAAGGTTCAGTCGGGCCAACTCCCTTTTTTGCTGTCCTTAACCTCTTAAAGTCGTGGCTGGGCACTGCTTGTCTGTCCCCCTTTCCAAAGTCCCATCCTCCCAGATCCCATTCCTGCCCCGCCAGCCCTTGTCTTAGCGAAGCTGACATTGGTCGCAGCCAGGTCATGCCAGTGTCTTGGGTTGTGTCTTCCCAAGCCACCAAGGTACGCTGAGCACCAAGGGCCAGAAGAATCACCACAAGAGTGAGGCAGCTGCTTCTCTATCCACCACCATTGCCCTTCTCAGGCCAGGCGAGGGAGGGGAGGGCAAGGGGTGGGGCCAGCCAGTGATGGGACAGGGAGGCACAGCAGAGGGCCGAAAGAGCCACATGCGGTTCCAGAGCTGCGGGTTGCTGACACCTGTACTAGCTAATGGCTTTGTATACATGACAGCCTCTAAATCGGAGGGTTAGTTGACAACTTGGATAGGAAAAGAAATTACTATTTTAGTTTTTTACTAAACTTTAACTGAATTTAGGCTTTAATTCAATAATAGGCAATAAGCAATTTATTGTCTCTATAGATTTGAAAAATAATAAACTTCAATTATCTATCTAAAATATTTTGTTAGCTCTACTTGGGTGCAGTTTTTCCAAAGAACAATGATTATTTTTTTATGTTTTTCCCTTATGGAATCAAGTTTTCACCAGATTCTTAAAGGTTCTTTGGCTCAAAACGATTAAGAACTCTCTCTAAATAAATTATGCTGCTTTTTAAGTAAATATTTACTTGATTTTATCATCAGAAACTTAACATTGTTGACTTAATTATATTTCTGTCTTTCTGATTTAGGGTCTGAATTGAAACAGACCAGAGTTCTGGGAATATATTAAGATGGCAACTCAAGGTATGGGTTAGTATAATCCAGATGAAAATTAAATAAATTGTGATTATTTGGGTATGATCGCCAATTTTCAGTTGTTAAAAATATCAAGAAATTGAATTTATATATGAAAGTACATATAAAATTCTGCTATCTTACCTTAATTTGATGTTTAATGATGAACAGAACAAATACTTGTTCTGCTTGAAACATAGGTTAATGGGTAGTTTAACATTTAATGAGAAGAAGTTGTTTTGGATATGCAACAACAATCACAGGGACATATTATGCCACATTATTTCAGATCAGCCATGCTTTAGTAAAACCGAGATCTAGAACCTTTATTGTTTTTATTTCAGATAAAATGAAATCTGTATTAGGCAAAAAGGGCAAATCTTTTCCTCCCCTGTCTTTTTTTACTTGGTCATCACCATAAACATCTCTTACACCCCGAAAGGAAGTCTCATAATTTATCACAAAAAGTTTTTTAAGACACTGAGCTTGTCCCCTAGCACCACATAACAAGGTGAGCTCCCTTTACTTGTCCCAGCTTCTGCCAACCTAGCAGTTGGAAAACATATAAAAAATGCAAGTAAAAAAATAGGGACCACTTTGGTGGAAAGGTAATAGCGCTTCATGCGCCTTTGGCATTTAGTCACGCCGGCTACATGACCATCGAGACGTTTTCGGACAGCGCTGGCTCTTTGGCCTAGAAACAGAAATGAGAACCGCCCCGAGAATGAAAATGATTAGCAAGCCTGTGCGGGGGAAACTTTATCTTTAATATATATTATTTCACTGTTAAAGAGAATTTTACAAGAGAATTTTTCCACTATCTTAAAAGAAAATTTATATATAGCATGCAATTTATGTTTCTAAATTAAAATTGTAATAAATTTTTGCCAAATGTTTTCTGTTACTTTAGCAACTTGTTTTTAACCAATTTATTGCCAGCAGCTGATTTAATGGAGTTGGATATGGCAATGGAGCCAGACAGAAAAGCAGCTGTCAGTCATTGGCAGCAACAGTCATACCTAGATTCTGGTATCCACTCTGGTGCCACAACCACAGCTCCCTCTTTGAGTGGCAAGGGAAATCCTGAAGAGGAAGATGTTGATACCACCCAAGTTCTATATGAATGGGAACAGGGATTCTCTCAGTCTTTCACTCAAGATCAGGTAGCTGGTAAGTAGAATTCTGTGATTATATTAATCACTCACTGCATATCAGTAGATTAAAAAGAGCTTACTCTTGTTCCAGATATTGATGGACAATATGCTATGACCCGAGCACAGAGAGTACGTGCTGCCATGTTCCCAGAAACATTGGATGAAGGCATGCAAATCCCATCAACACAGTTTGATGCTGCACATCCAACAAATGTACAACGACTTGCTGAACCTTCCCAGATGTTAAAACATGCTGTGGTTAATTTGATAAACTACCAAGATGATGCAGAGCTAGCAACTCGTGCCATCCCAGAATTGACCAAATTGTTAAATGATGAGGACCAGGTATGTGCACATTGATTCAGCTTATATTTATTGTGATTGCTAAGAGGCATCACTTAGTGAACTTACTTTTGGATTTTGAAAACGTTAAATTTCAATGCATTTATTAGGTTGTGGTGAACAAAGCAGCAGTTATGGTCCATCAGTTGTCCAAAAAAGAAGCTTCTCGTCATGCTATCATGCGTTCTCCTCAAATGGTTTCTGCCATTGTGCGTACTATGCAGAATACAAATGATGTAGAAACAGCCCGTTGTACCGCAGGTACACTACATAACCTATCTCATCATCGTGAAGGCTTACTGGCAATCTTCAAATCAGGAGGTATTCCTGCTCTGGTTAAAATGCTCGGGTACGTAAATTAATTGATTTGATGTATCTATGCACTATATGTTGGCCTCGGGTGGGACATTTGTTAATTTGATTTTCTCTTTATAGGTCTCCAGTGGATTCTGTGCTTTTTTATGCGATTACTACTCTGCACAATCTTTTGTTGCATCAAGAAGGTGCTAAAATGGCTGTCCGCCTAGCTGGAGGTTTACAAAAAATGGTTGCCTTGCTCAACAAGACAAATGTTAAGTTTCTGGCAATTACAACAGATTGTCTTCAGATTCTTGCATATGGTAATCAAGAAAGCAAGGTAATATTTGAAATTATATTATGTAGTGAATAAATAGTAAGTTGGGCAATTATGGGATACAAAATTTATTAAGCTAATCCCATACTTTGTTCTTGTGTATATGATTTGAACTTCAAAAATAGTTAAATTTATGTCAATAATAAAACACAAGTTTCACATGCAGATGACCTCAGGTTCATGCATACATAGTACCATTAAAAAGAATTATTGTCATTGGTTTTGGGAGATTAGCCAAAGGTCTATAATATAAAGTACTTACTTATTACATATATGTACATACATACATATGTACGTAGGTAGGTATGTATACATTTTCCAGTGGAGGTGAGGGAGGGGTTACGCAAGGGTTTTGTCACAGCCTGATTGGTCCATAGACTGAGGGAAAACTTATTTAATCTTTTCCCATTGGCTCCTAGTTTCCTCTCAGTCTTTTGGTCCAAGCACTGCTTTGGCTCTTAGGTAGGAAATAATTAAAATCTTAAATAATTTGACTGTGAAATTCAATTGATTGGATATTTCTAAATTATAATAGCTGCGGTCCAAGGGACAGTCCTTTCTGCCCCACACGGACTGGGAGGGCCCCGTGGGGCATTTCCCTCCCTCTCCGCATTTCCCTCCCTCTCCGCAGGCCAAGAGCCCTGCTTATGCCCCCGGGCCAGCAGGGGTGACGGGCTTCGAAGAGCAGCCTTGGGAGTTTGCCGAGCTTTGTTAAAGCAATGAAAGGAGAAGGCTTTCCGGCGCCGAAACAAGCGCACAAAAATAAAGAGCTCTGCTTCGCCACCTGCTCCAATCAGCTACCTATTGCCGCGCCATCCCACCTTCAAAGGGACCGCGGCATTCAAAGATGAAACGTGGCGCCTTCCTTTCCCCAAGCCACAGCCACTGGACACAGGCGAGTGCAGGCAAGCCGCGGTGCGCTAAACTCAAGCTGCGGCCGCCCTAACCATCTGGAAGCGCGATCGGAGCTCCAGCAGCCATTTTGCAGGCGCCATGTGTTACAGGCCGCAAGCAACCGCGTGGGCCTCCAGTGACTTGCGTCGCAGCAGTTCGGGGCAGGCAGTAAATACAGCTCCCGCAGCCCAGGGACCAGCAGGAACCTACAGAGGCCTGGCATCTGGACATGTGAGTGGGGCGATGGCGGCAAGATCCGACCCTCAGGCTTCCACAGAGGCCTCTATGGAAGGCAGGGATGACCAATTGGATAGGCTCAGAACTGGGGCCGCAGCATCCAAGCCTTTGGCGACTCAGCGCCCCTCCAGGGCGGTTACAAGAGACGAATTGAGAAGACAGAAGTCCTTGGAGGAGACCATTGCCAGAGCGGAAAGGCAGGCTCAGTCCACCAGTGCCAGATCAGGCAGTAGGTCCAGATCGCCAATCAGGCCCTCATCCAACATTCAGGCTCTCCTCCTAGAGGCTTCAGCCCCTCTTTTCCTTCTGTTTCCCTTTCCAGTTCTCATAGGTATTCCAGGCAGGGAGTGTCCCCTTCCCCTCCTGCCTCCCCTGAGCCAGTTAGGGGGGAGGGTGCGGATCCATTGGAGGGACCCTCCAGGGCTTATCATTCCTCACGAGATTAGCTCCACAATATCCAGGCCCATTACAGGAAGATCTTGAAGACCTAGATCTTCTGCCTGAAAGCATCAAAAGGCTCATTTCTGCAGCTATCTCATGAGGCATTGCCCAGAGAGACAAGGTGCCTCACTCTGGCAGGGCCCCCGGCACTCACAGACAGCACCCTAGGGCCACGTCCCCCCTCTATGGTCAGTGAAGGTTCCTTCCCGGGGGAAGACTGCCACTATGACATGGGTTTCTCAGAGGATGAGGACTCTGTTCCTCCTGATCCTCCCTCCTCTACGGGTCTGTTTCCTCCAGCAACGTTTAAGACACTTTTGCATAAGGCCAGGAAGACCACTAAGATGGGGACTGGGAGACCCTTCGGTCCAGCAACCTAGGGACCCCAATATGGCTATGTTTTCTAATACAGCAACGAACAAGGAGGAGATTCCTGCTCCCCTCCCCTGTTCTTGGAGGTAGTAAAGAACCAATGGGCCCATCCTTCCAACTTTTCCAACCTGGGTAGCAGCGATTGTTGCTTCTACAACGTAGAACAGGCCTTTGCTCAGGCCCTGCAATTACCAGCTATCGATACCCTGATAGCAGCGCTGGTGGCCTCCTCCCCGGTAGTCTCCGGAGATGCAGCTGATAAAATGAAGCCAGAGGACAAAAGGGCGGAACTTACCTTACGTAAGAACTTTACCGCCTCCGCCTGGGCAGTCAAGTCGGCAGCGGTGGGTTCTTACTTTAATCGCACGACAGTTATGTGGCTCTGCCAACTCCAGGATCGCATCCCGATCCAGGATGAGCACCTCCATCAGGACATAACTAAGATTATAGCGGCCTCCCAATTTTTGGCTGACGCAACTCTGGATGCGGTAAAATTCGCCTCCAGCACTCTGGCCTCATCGGTCTCCTCCCATCACTTACTGCGGCTCCGCAGTTGGCAATGGACAATAAGGCCAAGTGGAACTTGGCGGTGGCCCCCTACGCAGGCCCCAAGCTTTTTGGGGAGGCCCTGGATCCCATCTTAATTGAGAATAAAGATAAAGTACTCCCATCCAACGCAAAAAAGTCGGACTCCCGTCCTAATCCATACCGCAGACCCTCGTATAGGGCTCCCGAGCATGACCAACAACAGAGATACAACTCCTTTAGATCTGACAATTTCCACGCCCGTCCTATCAGGACCGTGATAGGTATCAGGGCCAGTTCAAACGGCCCTTTTGTGTGTGGGGGGGTGCCCCTTCTGCAGGGGGAAATGACTCGAATCCGAGTCTTCCCATAGGCGGCCGTCTAGCCTTCTATGCGGGCCAGTGGGACAAGATAACCACAGACACCTGGGTCCTGGCCACCGTCCGGCATGGCCTGAGATTGGCTTGGGCCACTACTCCAACCTGTTTGTGGCCCCAAAGAGCTCGGGGGGCTGGAGAGCAATTCTGGATCTCAAGTGCCTGAACTAATTCCTAGTTTACAGGCGCTTCAAAATGTCCTCCCTCAGAACCATCCTCCAGGGCATCCGTCAGGGGTTTATTTGGCCTCGATAGATCTAACAGAGGCCTACCTCCACATCCCAATTCTACCAGCACATTGCAGATATCTAAGGTTCTCCCACTGGGATCGCCAGTACCAAGCCCTTCCATTCGGCCTGGCCGTGGATCCTCAGACTTTCACAAAGGTCCTGGCGGCATTGGCGGTTCACCTGTGCTCGGCGCCGGTGAGACTCCAATACTACCTAGACGACGTCTTAGTTCAGGCAGGATCCCTTCCCCAGGCAATCTCCAACTTTCAACTCACCATTCAGTGCCTTCAGTCCTTGGATTCTCCGTCAGCTTCCCCAAAAGCCACCTCTCCCCGTCCACACGTATCCTGCACCTAGGGACAGTCATAGATTCAGTGATAGAGATAGTCCAGCTCTCCCCGGACCGCTTAGCCAGCCTCCATCGACTGGCAACCATGGTTCGCAGAAGTCAGTCAGTTTCCATCTTGACCTTGTCTCAGTTACTTGGCAAGATGGTCTCATGCATTGGGATAGCGCGCCTGGCCCTCCGGCATTTCAAAGACCTTGTGGAGGGACGACGTGCTCCTCCTGACAATGTCGCCACGAATGCCCACATAAATCCTCAAGGGGGCACGCACTCTCTGGCTAGAGGCCCGGAAGATCGGCTCATAGGCAGAGAGACACTTGTCATTGCTGACGTCTGAGCACATATCAGGAGAGTCCAACCATCAGGCGGACTGGCTGAGCTGGGCAATCCTTGATAACGGTGAGTGGCAACTTCTTCCCGAGTTATTCCAGCAGATATGCCAGAGCTTCGGCAGTCCACAAGTGGACTTGTTTGCCATCCCAGCCAACTCGCAGCTACCGAGATTCTTCTCCCGATTCCAGACCCAGACCGCGGAGGGCACGGATGCTCTCATGAGCAAATGGCCTCCGGGTCTCCTTTATGCCTTCCCTCCCATTCCCCTTATCCTGGGGACCATCAGGAAGGTAATGACAGAGAGAGCTCACGTCATCATGCTGGCCCCCTATTGGCCCAGGAGACCATGGTTTGCGGACCTGTAGAGCTTTGTTTCCCAACCATGGAGGATTCCTTGGGAGAAGATCGTCTTGTGCCAGAGGGTTCTGATCCACCCGGAACCGCAGTGGCTCCATTTGACTGCCTGGCACTTGAACGGCGCCTCCTGAGGAAGGCCGACCTATCTTCCAAAGTCATAGAAACCATTCAGGCCTCTAGGCGGCCGTCGACCACGTGGATCTATAACTCCACCTGGTCAACGTTTGTCAGGTGATGTACCCTTCTAGGTCTCAACCTCACCAGGGCCACGGTAGTCAACATTCTAGAGTTCCTGCAGAAAGGACTAGATGGCGGCCTGTCCCACAACACCCTGCGTCGCCAGGTGGCCACATTGTCCACCGTCTGGGGGGGGAGGGTTCCCATCCTCTCCTCCATTTTCCCCTAATCAAACAATTCCTGAAGGGGGTGGCAAATCTCAGGCCCCTCCTATTCATAGGTTTCCAACCTGGTATCTCCCCTTAGTCCTCAAGGCCCTAACAGGAGCTCCGTTCGAGCCCCTTCGAACAGTCCACCTTCGATTACTATCCCTCAAGGTTGCATTCCTAGTGGCAGTTACATCAGCCAGACGTATTTCAGAACTGGGCACCTGTCGTCAAAGGACGATCTCTGCCATTTTCATCAGGATAGGGTGGTCCTTCGTCTGGACCCCACCTTTCTCCCTAAAGAAAATACCCCATTCCACAGGGCACAGGAAATCATTTTACCGGATTTTTGTCCAGCCCCTTCACACGAAAGAGAGTGTCTCTGGCACCTTTTGGACATCTCCACGCCTTGCGCATCTACCTCAAGCGGACAGCGGGGGTGCGCAAATCTTTTTCTTTCCTTCCAACCGGGATCTAGGAGCCAGGGTGTCCTCGGCCACAATTGGTAGGTGGCTACGACGGGCCATAGTGATGGCCTACGAGGTATCAGGTAGGGCTCCCCTGGCGGGAATTACGACCCATTCAACCCGGAGTGCCGCTACCACGGCGGCATGTGCCACTAGGGCCCCATTCAAGGACGTTTGTTGGGCGGCTACTTGGGCGTCTCCAACCCCTTTCATCCGTCACTACCATTTGGACATGTTTGCCTCTGCGGAGGTGTCCTTCGGTCATAGGTTTCTACAGCGGGTGGCAGCTGACCCTCCCCCTAGGCCTTAATTCCCCTCCCTGGGACTAAGCTTGGGTATGTCCCTTGTGTAACCCCTCCCTCACCTCCACTGGAAAAAGAACGTTGGTCTTACCTGAACGTGTCTTTTTAGTGGAGGAGAGGGAGGGGTTACGACCCGCCCTAGTTAGTATAGGATAGGACCGGGGGAAGGGTCGGGAGGTTCCCGGGTCTCTGTGTTTTCTTACAGGTGTAGTCCTTGACATCGAGGAAACAGAGCCAGTGGGAAAGGAACAGTATTAAAGAAGTTTTCCCTCAGTCTTTGAACCAATCAGGCTGTGACAAAACCCTCTCGTACCCCCTCCCTCTCCTCCACTGAAAGGACACATTCAGGTAAGACCAACGTTCTTTCTCTCTCACATACACACACTCCCCACTCTTCTGAGATTCAAGGAGAAAAAGCCATTTTCTACTACATTATGTACAGATATGCTGACAGCAGGACAGCATGAAGAAATTGAAATTCTATCTTTAAAAGGTTATCCTGGGTAGCCTATATTACTCTTTTATTAAATCCTTTTTTTTTTTTTGGCAGTTAATTATTTTGGCAAGTGGTGGACCCCAGGCTCTAGTAAACATAATGAGGACTTACACCTATGAGAAATTATTATGGACCACAAGTAGAGTCCTGAAAGTGCTATCAGTCTGTTCTAGTAACAAACCAGCAATTGTGGAAGCTGGTAAGTGCTTTAGTTTTCATTAAATCAGGACTGTTTTTTTGTTTTGGAATTATGCAAAAATTACTAAGAATTTCCTTTGCTGGGAGTAGGTACTAAAATTACTCTTTTATACTGTAAAGGAAATATTCTAAACTGCGTGGAATGTATCAATAATGAGATATTTTTAACAAAAATGTTATCAGCTAAGTAAACTAAAAACTATTGATATAGCATATATTTTTCCAAAAATCCAATTCTTAAAATTTTAATGGCTGTTAAAACGTATTTAGTACATTTTTGATGCTGCTATTGCAGTTTTTGTTCTTAACACTTTTTAGTAATCTTGATATGTCCAAATATTTGGGCTTTTGGATAGATTAGGCAAATAATACATCATTTTATTTTGTAACTACTTTTACCATGTCCTTTTAATAGCTTAGTAGTTTGTCAAACATGTAATGTGTTAGAGTCAGAAGTATATGACTTATGTTGAGAACTTACTGCAAGCATACATGTGGAATTGTGAATAAAATTAGATCAGAGATAAGAATTGCTCTACACCAGGGGTGTCACATGACATATGACGACTTCCCCCCCCTTTCGTTAAACTGAGTATGGGTGTGGCCAGCATGTGACTCACCCATCCGTGCTCTACACAGCTTCCTGAGCATTGTATAGTGGGTATACTTCAATTTCATCATGGTACATGAATACAGTAACTGAACTTGCACTGTAGTAACCACATTAACAATATTTCCTTCATAACAAGAGGTTGAAATATTGATAGTAAATCCTAATTGATCTTTAGGTGGAATGCAAGCTTTGGGACTCCATCTTACAGATCCAAGCCAACGTCTTGTTCAGAATTGTCTCTGGACTCTTAGAAATCTCTCAGACGCTGCAACTAAACAGGTAAGGGTTGGCCACTTTAAAAGATTATTAATGTTCTGTTATAAACTAATCTTAGTATTTGAAAATTATTTTTATTACATTTAGTTGATACTGTTATTGTGGTATTGCTCAAAACTGAAATTATGATCTTTTTTAAAAATAGTTTGAACTAACAAATAGTTCTAGGGAACAACTTAATGATAAATTCAGACAGAATGCTAAATAAGATTTTCACCATAATCTTAAGAGGTCTTTATAATTTCCTGTGTCCATATTGAACCAGATTAATTAATTAAAAGGCAAATTATAATTTCATGGATTTGATTGAAATTGCAAGACAAATTTAAATGCTTAGTTATTCCTCAACAATTCCTTATCTTTGTACTAACTTCAAAGTATAACAAAGCCCTTAAGTGCCTTTATTTAGAAAACAACAAGGACATACACCTATGAGAAATTATTGTTCCTTGAAGGACTGTTAATTGCAGTACTGCTGATAAATCAAAATAAAAAAGCTATCTTCTTGATAGAAACCACAGGTGAGGGTATCTTTACCAAAGAACCAATAATCTAGAGTGGGTCAAGCAGATATGAAGTGTGGTAAAGATTATATTTTAGGGTTATTACAGGTAGTCAGGTGGGTTTCAAAATTTTTTACTGCCAGTTCTGTGGGCATGGCTAGGTGGGGAGTGCATGTGGCTGAATGGGGGTGGCCAACTTGTCGTCACTCACACATGCCCATTCAATCAGATGCCCACCACCTAGCCATACCCACAGAACCGTGAAAATCTCTGTTCAGCCAGCTAGGAGGCTGGCAAAGAAGCCTCCCTTTCCCTGCCGCCCACAGTTCTCAGAGGAAGGAGGAAAGCGAGGCCGAGTGGCTAGCCTCTCCCGCCGTTATGCCTTTCCCTTTGCTGGTGGACTGCCTCCCATTGTGCCTCCCACGAGACTGGTTTTGGCGGGACCTACAACAAGGATGCGTCCATGTCTAATATTACTATCACCACCAGCAGCAACAGTGGGGTAGCAGCGGCGGTGGCTGCTCTCTGCTTCTTTGGGCGTGGCTGCTCTCTGCTCCCCATGCTTTGCAACCTGGAGACCAGTGCTGCTGAAGTGGCACTTCACTTGCTGCAGTTTAGACACCGGGGAGTATCGCTGTCCAGGTTTGGGGGAAGGCTGGGGCTGGGCTGCTGCAGTCGAGGCTCTGCGGATCCCTAAAGGAAAGAAAGTGACCTCCTCTTCTTTAGGGATCAGTGGAGCCTTGGCTGCAATGGCCCGGCCCCAGCTACCTTCCCCCAAACCCAGACTGCATTACTTCTGCCTCCCCGATGTCTAAGTTGCAGCAAGTGAAGCGCCACTTCAGCAGCGGTGGTCCCAAGGTTGCAAAGCACGGGGAGTAGAGAGCAGCCACACCCACAGCTTCTCTTGGGAAAGAAGAGGCGCTATCCAAGCCCGCAGAAGCTCCGACTTCTCTGGTGGGAAGTTTAACCACAATCCCAGTCGGGAGAAGGCTACAAAGCCGTCGAGGGGCCCCCAACAGCTTGGTAGCTGGAAAGATGGCAGTTGTTCACCCCAGGTCCCTGGCTGAAGGCGGCAGTGTTGCTTCCCTTACTGCTCGCTCACTGCTTTCCTGGAAGGGCTTCGGGGGGCTTTGCTGAGCCGTCCCAGAACTGCATGGAGGCTTCCCCGCTGGGAAACCTGACCCACCGCTCCCACAAGAGGCTCAGCCTCACCTGCTGGGCACCCTTTTCGGAAGCATCGCAGCTCAGCCTTGCCTCACCCAGCTCCCTTTTTAATTAGGAAACGGCGGTTCGCCCTTAGGATGCTGCAGAAGCCCAGGCTGGGGCGCTTTGTGTGGGCTTGGCGAAAGGAAGACCCCCGGCACCCATTCTTTCAAGCGGGGCCTAAACTGACTACGGGGCGGGGGCTCTGGCCACCTCCCACCCCGGGGAGCTGCCGCATCCCGTTGCAGGTGCCCAGAGTGGCTCAATCCCCACCCCTCCAACCCTGTGCAATCTCCCCACCGACCTAGGGATGCTCATGGCTCTACTGGGTGGCACTCTGTTGCCGGCTGCAGTTGGACCTTTGGTGCCCCTGCTTTCTCCTTGCGCCTCTTCCTGGCCGGGAAACACTACGGGACAGCCCTGCCGCCCTGGCTGTGTCCATGTGGATGGTGGGTTGGTCAGCAGCCTGCATGCCGCTGCAACGTGACCTTTATAAACAGAAATAACCATCTTTTAAAATTTCCATTTCAATGAGAATTTTTCTAAAACTTTAAATTCTCATTGAAAATGAAAGTTTAAAAGAATATGGTTAATTTCTGTTTATAAATTGATAGCCAGCCGGGAAAGCATCCCTGGCAGCTGAGCCGGCCAAGCGCAGTTTCGCAGGCTGAAAGAAAAACTGCGCCCCCGCCCACCAGACATCCCCTCAGCTTCTCGCCTCCCCCGCTCTAACCAGAGCAATCACATGGCAGCAGCGCACAGGCTGCTGACTGACCCACGTCTGCAGCTCTCAGAGGAAGGAAGAAGGGATGCCAGCCCAGGGTTTGCTTCCCTTACCACTCACAACTGCAATCCCTGCCAAACGGAGCATTGGAGGCTAGGCCAGTCTCAGCCACTCGTTTGCCGTTTTCCTGGCCAGCTGACCAGGCAGGGCCCGGGTTGCAGCCGGCGGGGAGTGGGAGGCTAGACTAGCACAAATGCTGCTTATCTGTGTGTAGGCAGGAGGAGGCAGTTCTGTGGATCCACGTGACGAAGGCAAGGCAGAGCGAGTGTCGGAGCAGGGGTGGGAGTGGCCAGCCAATGCAATAAAAATTGCTCTGCGCATGCACAGAAGCAAAACCCAAGATGGCGGCGTCTATGGAGAATCAGTTTGGGGATTGGCAGGCCTGGGTCGCTACCTGGTCCAGGCCGCCAGGTTACTACCTATTCGGCCTAACTGGTCCGAACCGGTAGGAACCCACCTCTGCAGGTAGTCTTGCCATATTACCAATTAATTAACAACTGTTCAAAGTTATGACAAGATTTCAAAAAAGCTACTTCACAGCATTTCCACTGCCAGTCTCATAGTGATTGTATGTGATTGTATTTCAGGTGCTTGGCAACTGGCTCACATTTACAACCAGTTGAATCCTGCGGATACATGATTGTGATTTCCCATGTTTTTGCCATTTTCTAGCTGAAAGTAGAAAAAAATGATATGCTGATTCACTTATTAACGATGTAATTCATTTAATTACCACGGCAACAAGACTTTATGACTGTTGAGTCATGTGATAATACATTTAACAATCACTACAACTTAGAACCAAAATTCCACACTCAATTGTTTGGACTATCAATAATTGCATACATGATAGCATACAATCTTACAGAAAAGCTGATATTAAATCTTTTTACAGGAAGGCATGGAAGGGCTTTTGGGAACACTTGTGCAGCTTTTAGGATCAGATGATATCAATGTTGTGACTTGTGCTGCTGGCATCCTTTCTAATCTTACTTGCAATAACTACAAGAATAAAATGATGGTGTGCCAAGTTGGTGGAATTGAAGCCCTTGTGCGCACAGTTCTCCGTGCTGGTGACAGGGAAGACATTACTGAGCCAGCTATCTGTGCCCTCCGCCACCTCACCAGTCGGCATCAGGAAGCTGAAATGGCCCAAAATGCAGTGCGCCTTCATTATGGTCTACCAGTGGTGGTTAAACTCTTGCATCCACCTTCCCACTGGCCTCTTATAAAGGTAAGGTGATTTGGTAATGGATATCAGTATTATCTTTGATTTGAAACGGGAAGGATGCACAAAATCTACATGGCTTCTAAAATGTATATTACAAGAGTGCAATAAATTAAAGTTATTTTAAAGTTGAGTTTGTGGGGCTTGAGTTGTAGAGCTAAATTCTGCAATACTGTGCAACATGCAATTTCTTTGTAATTGTTTTCCTTACATTTGCAGGCGACTGTTGGCTTGATTCGTAATCTTGCTCTCTGCCCAGCAAATCATGCTCCATTGCGTGAACAAGGGGCAATACCAAGATTAGTGCAACTACTAGTTAGAGCACATCAAGATACTCAACGTCGAACTTCAATGGGTGGTACACAGCAGCAGTTTGTGGTATGTGATTCTTTTTTTGTATTGTAAAATTTTATTGGTTTTTACAAATGTTTTAAGGAAAAGGGTAAATAGGTATAGAAAATTTTGACAGCTATATCATGCGGGAGGTAGAAATCCCCCAAATCTCACAACTTTTACAAAAAAGAAGAAAAAAACCATCAAAATTTGAGTAAACATTGGCAGCTTTTTGTTTTGACATTCAATCGTCAATATATTCAATCATCTTTTGTATCACTTCCAAGAATTACATTATAACAACAATTGCAATAATGTTTCAATTCATTTTTGTGGTATGTGATTCTTGATGCAAAATGTCATTAATTAGTGTTGCATTGATTCATTAATTAATGTTGCAGGGATTCGTGGTAGAAAAAATCTGTGTCAGGGTTCCAAAAAACAAAATAAAATTCCGAGGCTTGTGTTTCCTCAAAGTTCCCCTTTATTAGAGATGTCATGTTGGCACATCTGGAAAAACTTCCAGGTTTTCCCATCTAGTTGAAAGTTCATGATCTTGTCCCAACACACACAAGTTCATTACATGGTCCAATTTTCCACTGCCACGAAGACAGATTCCTCCCATCCACATCCGTCCAGGTGCAGAGACAAAAGCGACTTGACTTTCTAAGAAGAATGCTATTATGGCTACATATCCCACCTATCCCGCTTCCCATTTTCCCACGGTAGAAAGTGTGGCAGGGCTGAAATCCGAACCAAAAGAAAAGTTGGCTTACAGGTCTGACACTCAAGTTCTATTTACTTTAATCAGTCGAGTATTTTTTTCAACCTTAGTTATTAATCTATTTGTAACAAATTAGTATTTCATGAAATAAAATTTAGTATATAAATAAAGAAATATGTTACATTTAAAACTGCTAAATCATTTATCAGACTGTCATTAGTGCCCTTCTTTGTGACTTTCCACCAAAACCAATAAGGAAGTCGGCAGGAGGTCACAAAGTTGAAACCCTTGCTTAATGTACTGCTATGATTGCTTAACTGACAACTGGAAGTGCTGTAATTTCCATTGCTAAGCAGTATGGTCATGTAACATTGCTCTGTGCAATTGCATTACTTGCAATGATAGAAATTCTGGTCCCAATTATTGTTAAGTGAGGCCTACCAGTCAGAATCACTTGTTTTATGAAATGAGTAGCTATATACAATAAAAAATAATAAAAAAATAAAATAAATAAAAAACAAATTAGTAAAATTATTTTTTTTTAAATTTTAAAATTGAAATAAAATTAAAAATAAATTGTGGCATTTTACAAATACTGTAATATCTAAGGTCCTGAGGCTCAGTACTCATTCCCATATATTGTGTAAGATTTTTAAAAATTATTTGGGTCATGACAACCTTAGATCACAATCTCCTCAATACATTTGACATCTCAATAATGAATGGGGTTTATATGTAAGTGTCCATGCATCTGTTCCTAGTAAGTAGATAGTAGTGCCGTGTTTCTCCGAAAATAAGACATGTCCTGAAAATAAGGCCATCCCAAATTTTTGGGGTGGGCAAAAATATAACACCCCCCCCCCAAATAAGCCCAGTGAAGGGGTGAGTTTAGCCAGAACAAGAGGCAGCCCTTCTCATCCCCGGTCATCTCATGGCTTCTCAGCCACTTAATCGGATCAGTTGAGCCACTCCATTCACAAAACAGCTGATTTGTGGGTGCTGCTCAGACCTCTGCCTCCAGCAAGCACCAGTCGATTTTGCAACCAATTGCGGCTGCAAAAGAAGCTGGAGGTAAAGCAACACAACCCACATGCCTCATGCTCTCCTTACCTAGCGGTGATAGTCACAGCAGGCAATTCCATCCACGGAACAGGAAAGGAAGGCATGGACGTCAATACACCTGGGATATTGGAAGAAGCCCTGCAAGGAGATGCCGCTACTGATGTGCAGGAAATGTTTCCCCCGCCCCCTGCAGCTCGCCTTTCAAAGAGGAGTTTCACCAGGATGAAGGAGACACAAACGGACCTCTTCGCCCTGTTGAAACTTCTCTTTGAAAGGACAATCTGCAGGTGGGGGGGAAATTTCCTGCACTTTGGCCACAGGGCTGCTTTTCCCCCCTCCCCATTTTCAAGACGTTTGCAAAAACGCCCCATTCCAAGCCTTCAGCATATTCCAGGATTGCAGCATTGAAGACTCAGAATGGGGCATTTTTGCAAATGTCTTGAAAATGGGGAGAGGAGATTTTCCTTCCTCTTACCCTGTTCTGAAGCTCAGCACAGACTCAGAACAGAATAAGAGGAATAATCCCTCCCCCCACCCCTTTTTCCTGGCAATCGTTCTTTCCTTGGGAACTCAGTGCAGACGCACATCCCTCAAAAGCTCTATCCGAAGCCTTCTCTGCATCTGTGCAGAGCTCCCAAGGAAAGGATGATGTCTGTGTGTGTGTGTGAGAGAGAGAGAGAGAGAGAGAGAGAGATCCCTAACCCCCACCCCTTCCAAGGCAGCCACATCCCTCCACTGCTTTCCTGCTCCATTCTCCACTGCCACGTGCAGGGCAAGAAAAGTAGTTTGTGGGACTACTTCCAACTTCGCGAGACTTTTTTTTTGTGACAAGTTGGAAGGTATCTTCTGGTATTTTTTTTACCATAGTCACACAGACTAACTTGGGTTATTGCTACTGCAGGCAAGCAGGTGGTGGGATGGAGAGGGTGGGGCTGATGCGCTTGTTGACCCCTGCACCTGAAAAATAATAAGACCTCCTGAAAATAAGCCAAGCCCTTATTTTGAGGGTCAAAAGAAAATAAGACCCTGTCTTATTTTCGGGGAAACACAGTACATGAAACTGGGGATCTTAAGTACATAGGCTATAGAACTCCAGTTGACCATCAGGTGACAGCAACAAGAAAATATTTTGTTGCGATTGGGTAGTCTTATAGTTTTTCAGACTTTGTACAATAATTCTACCAAAATTCATAAACATCTTTTGCACAATTGATTTATGCTGAGTTAGTGTGCGAATGTGTTCTGACATGATCATCATCATCTCCACACTATCATAATTGTGTGCACTAAGAATAATTTTGATATGTACTGCATACAAAAAATACTAGCCTTTAAAAACATGGTTGTTATCAAGGCTTTGTTCTTTCATTCTTGAACTACAGTCTTAGAGATTTGATGTCTCAATGTTCAAATTCTGACTCTTCAGCCAAAACACCTACATAGGTAAACTCTATAGCAGCAGATATCTCCAGTTCAGATAGTATCTCCAGTTTTAAAAAGAACTGGTAATATTCCTGAGGATTAGAATCATTATTGCAAATTAAAATTTAAAACCAATTCAGCTGGTTTTTCTTTTCATCTTGATCTTGTAGGAGTTAAACTAATAATGTTTACTTATTAAAAGTATTGGTAACTATTAATGTTAATTCTAGGCAACCAAGAACATTTTAGAAGTAAATTTCAATAAGGGTAAACCAAGTATCATGATGGGGATGAAAGTATTCCAAAGATTTGTACCCAGAGCATTGTAGTCCACATGATTTAAGTTCATTGCCAATGAATTCACAAGTTGTATTGCAATGTGGGGGGAAAAGAGCATGAATGTTTATTGGCTTCATGGACTATATTAGGTAGAAGTTCGTACCCATGGGCTTTCTGTGAGACCCAAATCCATGTGCACATCTCCAATTTCCTCTAAATAGGGTATGAAAAATTTGAATGTCTTATTTGTTTCTGGGAGTGAGGCGCTAAAGGACAGAATATTTATTGATCTTACAAATTTAATAATATTATTAAAACAATTGATGAATTCGGCTGATTTTTCCTCTTTAGATTTCTAAATAGAAAAATCAGCTCTTCAACGTTTCGACTCAGAGACTTCACTTTTCTCCCTTAATTGTCCTCCCAATATGAAAAATAGGAATTGTGAACTATTATCCCTGCCTGTTGTTGCAGTGTTATGTGTTCTGACCCCCCCCTTCCTCCGTTGCCCACACAGTACACACACTCCGGAACAGTACAAGGGAACAAGGTTTATTACACCAACAGACAAGAGGCTTTTTGGCAGCAAGCCACCAAGACAGAACTCACAAAGACAGAACACACAAAAGCAGCAATCCAGCTTGCCAGGATCTCAGACTAGAGTTGCTGTCCAAAGTCCTTTGTTGATTGCTACGCAGAGCCTGTCCAGAGTCAACCCTTTTATAACCTAAAAAGGGCGTCTCCCAACAGCACCTGAGAGCTCTTTACTGCCTATAATTACGCCCACGCTCCTGGCGTTTGTGGGCGCGCCGGAAACGAGCATCCCGAAACGCCCTACTAAGTCCTGAGTCACTATCCTCTCCGCTGCTCCAAGGCAGGGCAACGGGAGTCCTCCTCCTCTCGCTCTCACCGCTGCTCCATGCCTCTGGCGCCACCTGGTGGCCGACCAGACTCTCGGATTCCTGCTCAGCCTCCGAATCCTGTCCAGGATCGCACATCCCTTCTGTAGCTGACTCGCATGGAGTATCACTCTCGGAGTCTGGTGACAGCGGCACTGGCTGGGCCACAACACTATCCCTCACCGCAGGGCCCTTCCCCCGGGCCTGACGCTCGGGATGCGGTCGAGAGGGAAATTGTCCATGATAGGCCCGCACCAAAGCTGGAGCATGCACAGCCGTCGCATCGGTCCAGGACCCCCCGTCCGAGTCCTCGTCCGCCCAGTCGACCAAATACTGGAACCGACCCTTGAGCCATCTCGAGTCACGGATCCGGGTCACTCTGTGCGATGGCTGTGCGTGCACGTCAGGCGATGACGGCAGGGGTGAAGAGGGACGTCGGAGAGGACAATCCGACCGCTCAGGGATCAGGAGCGAGCGATGGAACACCGGGTGTACTCGCATCGAGCGCGGGAGGGTCAGGCGATAGGCCACCGGATTGATAACAGCCTCCACAGGGAACGGCCCCAGATACCGGTGGTCCAACTTCCTCGTAGGCCGGTGGGACGGAAGATGCCGCGTGGACAACCACACGCGATCACCCACGGCCAATTCCGGCACAGCACGGCGAGACCTGTCCGCCACCCGCTTGTAATCCTCCTTCGCCTGATTCACGTAGCGGCGCACCATCTGGTGAACCGCCTGAAGCTCAGAGAGGAAATCCTGCGCTGCGGGGACCGGAGAGTCCACGGGGGTGAGAGGGAAAAAACGAGGGTGGTACCCGACGTTCGCCATGAAAGGCGTCGTCCGTGTGGAGGAGTGCTGCGAGTTGTTGAACGCAAACTCCGCCACGGCGAGGTACTCCGCCCAATTGTTCTGCTGCTGGTTCACGAAGCAGCGCAGATATTGTTCCAGAATCCCAATCACCTTCTCCGTCCCTCCATCGGTTTCGGGATGGTGCGCCGAGGACAGACAAACTTGAACGTCAAGAGCGGCCATCAGCCCTTTCCAGAACTGGGCCGTGAATTGTGTACCACGATCGGAGACGACCCGGTCAGGTAGGCCGTGCAGCCGGAACACGTGCTGGATGAACATGCGGGCGGTGGCGCGGGCTGTCGGCAATCTCCGGCAGGGGATGAAATGCGCCATCTTGGTGAGCATGTCCACCACCACTAGGACCGTAGTGAAACCGGAGGACGGAGGCAGTTCCGTCAAGAAGTCCATGGACACGGCTCCCCAGGGTCTGTCCGGGGTCGGCAATGGCTGTAGCAAGCCTGGAGGAGCTCCCGTCGCTGATTTGGCCTGTCGACACTGCACACATGACGTGACGTACGTCTGCACGTCGTGTCGCAGGCGAGGCCACCAAAACGTACGGGAAACCAGGTGCAAAGTTTTGAACAGGCCAAAGTGTCCCGCTGCCGGAGTGTCATGACATTGGGAGAGAACCAATCCACGGAGCGGTCCTGCAGGCACGTAGAGCCGATCCCGATACCTCAAAAGGTCCTCGTCAAAGGTCCATGGGGATGTCGGCCCTACCTCTGCCCGCCGTTGTTCCACCCACTCGTCGTTTCGCTGCGCATTCCGTATCAACGACCGTAAATCCACGGGTTCCTGGATTGCAGCGAAGGACTCGACGGGTAGGACCGTCCGGGGGGGCAGGGAGTCAGCAGGGTCTGAGTACTCCGGCTTTCTGGATAGGGCATCCGCCCTCTGGTTCAAGGCACTGGGGATATACGTGACCTTGAAGTGGAACCGGGCAAAAAACAGAGACCACCGGATCTGGCGCTGATTGAGCTTCCGCGCTGTTGTCAAAAACTCCAGATTCCGATGGTCTGTCCGGACTTCGACCTGATGCCTGGCCCCCTCCAGGTGATGTCGCCAGGCTTCGAACGCCGCCTTGATAGCCAGCAACTCTTTCTCCCAGATGGTATAATTGCGCTCGGAAGGATTGAGTTTCCGAGAGTAATAGGCGCAAGGGAAAAGGGTGCCATCAGGGGCGTGAGCCTGCAATAACACCGCCCCCACCGCGATGTCGGACGCATCCGCCTCGACTACAAAGGGGCGATGGGGATCAGGGTGTTTCAAGATCGGCTCCTTTGTAAAAGCGCGCTTCAAGGCCACGAACGCTTGTTGTTCCGTGGACCACCAGTGAAACGGCACTTTCTTTTGCAGGAGTCGAGTGAGGGGCGCGGTCAAGAAAGCAAAGCCGGGGATGAAGGACCGGTAATAGTTGGCAAACCCGAGGAGTCTCTGAATGTCTTTCATCCGTCGAGGAGATTGCCAACTTCGTAATGCCTCCACCTTGCCTGGCTCCATCGCAATTCCTTCAGGGGATATACGGTGCCCCAGGAACTCGATGGTGGTCTGCCAGAACTGACACTTCTCCAGCTTGGCAAACAAGCGATGCTTTCGAAGGCGCTGCAAGACCTGACGCAAGTGCTGTTGATGATCCTTCCGGGACGTAGAGTAGATCAAGATGTCGTCCAGGTAGATGACGACAAACTGATCCAAAAGGTCCCGAAAGATATCGTTCATAAAATGTTGGAAGACAGCTGGGGCATTGGTCAACCCGAACGGCATGACCGTATACTCAAAATGTCCGTATCGGGTGCCAAAGGCTGTCTTCCATTCGTCCCCCGCCCTGACTCGGACCAGATTGTAAGCTCCACGTAAGTCCAGTTTTGTAAACACCACGGCCTCCCGGAGCCGCTCCAACAACTCGGGAATCAGAGGCAACGGGTAGCGATTACGGATCGTGATGGCGTTCAAGCGCCGGTAATCGCAACAAAGTCTTAGATCCCCGGTCTTCTTTTTGACGAACAAAACCGGGGCAGACAAGGGCGAAGACGAAGGCCGGATAAAACCCCGGGCAAGGTTCTTGTCAAGGAAGTCCCGCAATGCGGCCAACTCCGGTTCAGACATGGAGTATAGGCGGCCCGTCGGGAGTTTCGCATCAGGTACCAGGTCAATGGGACAGTCGTAAGGCCGGTGCGGTGGCAGTTGATCCGCCTCCTGCTCGCTAAACACGTCCGCGAACTCCGCTAAATCCGGCGGCACTGTCACCTCGGCCGAACTGGGCACCTGAGCCGCGCAAACATGACGGGTATGGTCCACGCATTGCAAGGACGGGAACGAGATGCGGTTCTGCGACCAGTGGATCTGGGGATCGTGCGCCCGCAGCCAAGCTAAGCCCAACACCACGGGGAAATGCAGACCCGAAGCCACGTAAAATTGAATGGCCTCCTCATGCTCCCCGAGGATCAGGCACAAAGGCTGTGTGGCGTTCTTGATGGGCCCAGACAGAAGCACCCGGCCGTCAATGGTCTCCACTCGCATCGGAGGGTCTACCGGGCACAGAGGGACGTGATATTTCGTGACAAACGCTGCATCCATAAAATTCGTGGTAGCCCCAGAATCGACCAAGGCATGGGCTGGTATTCCCTGCGGACTACCCGACAAGAGAATGTGCGCTGCAAGAATCAGATGTCGTGGAGGCCCCTCCGCCTCTGTTCCAGCCTGTGCCCGACCCGAAGTCTCCCTCAGATCGGGCTTTCCCCGTTTCCCGAGACGGAGGTTCGTCGTTGAGGGGGGGCCGTAGACCGTGCAGCCCCTCTACCTCCCTTCTTGGGGCAACCCGTAGCCAGATGTCCCGGATCCCCACAGTAAAAACACAACCCCCCTGCACGCCGTCTCTCCATCTCCGTGCGTGACAAGCGGGGTCTGGCTGCACCCAACTCCATGGGCTCCTCTCGTGGGACAGGAGTCTCTCGTGGAACTGGCACTCTCAGCACCTCCCGGGACGCTCGGCGAGGCCTCCGCCTCTGCAGCCGGCCGTCAATCCGGAGGCATAGATGAACCAACGCGTCAAACGTTGGAGGCCTGTCCACTCTCACCAGCTCATCCTGCAGGTCCTCTGACAGGCCATCCTGAAAAGCATCCATAAGGGCTGGCTCATTCCACTCAGAGTCCTGACTGAGCAGCCGAAACTCGGTAATGTAGTCCAGTAAAGAACCACGCCCTTGGTGCAACTCTTTCAGGAGTCTGGTGGCTGTTTCTCCTTTGATGGGGTCTTCGAACGTCAGCCGAAGATGAGTGCAAAAACCCTGGAAGTCATCCAGCAGGGGGCTCGGCTGAGTCAGCAAAGGCGTAGCCCACCGTGCTGCTGTGCCTGAGAGCAAGCTTATCACAAAGCCCACCTTCGTCTGGTCGGTGGGAAAGTCCTCCGCTCTCAAGGCAATGAACAACCGGCATTGGCCCAGGAACGCCGGGAAAAGTTTCGGACTGCCATCAAACTTATCCGGCATGGCCACTGGGCATTTCCTTCGTTGCTGCTGGGGGGGTGGGGGGTTGGCAGGAGCAGACAGCTGTGCAACCTGCGCTGTTAGCAAGGCAAGTTGCTGTGCGAAGAGAGCATTCTCCGCCTGAAGTTGCTCCATCATAGCTGAATGGAGATACGTTTGGGGTAGCAATCAATCTGTTCTGACCCCCCCCTTCCTCCGTTGCCCACACAGTACACACACTCCGGAACAGTACAAGGGAACAAGGTTTATTACACCAACAGACAA
This sequence comes from Natrix helvetica, assembly GCF_964273705.1. Taxonomy (NCBI): domain Eukaryota; kingdom Metazoa; phylum Chordata; class Lepidosauria; order Squamata; family Natricidae; genus Natrix; species Natrix helvetica. The sequence continues at coordinate 83,104,967 of NC_138554.1, read as the reverse complement.
GAGGCTTTGTGGCAGCAAGCCACCAAGACAGAACTCACAAAGACAGAACACACAAAAGCAGCAATCCAGCTTGCCAGGATCTCAGACTAGAGTTGCTGTCCAAAGTCCTTTGTTGATTGCTACGCAGAGCCTGTCCAGAGTCAACCCTTTTATAACCTAAAAAGGGCGTCTCCCAACAGCACCTGAGAGCTCTTTACTGCCTATAATTACGCCCACGCTCCTGGCGTTTGTGGGCGCGCCGGAAACGAGCATCCCGAAACGCCCTACTAAGTCCTGAGTCACTATCCTCTCCGCTGCTCCAAGGCAGGGCAACGGGAGTCCTCCTCCTCTCGCTCTCACCGCTGCTCCATGCCTCTGGCGCCACCTGGTGGCCGACCAGACTCTCGGATTCCTGCTCAGCCTCCGAATCCTGTCCAGGATCGCACATCCCTTCTGTAGCTGACTCGCATGGAGTATCACTCTCGGAGTCTGGTGACAGCGGCACTGGCTGGGCCACAACAGTTATGTATATCCTTTGAAGCCCTCAGAAAGCCAAAAATGTGTGATTAACCAGAAAACCTATCTGATAGCTAAATTGTATGACAGCAGCTGAGTAAATGAAAATGTTTATCTGATGAGGAAGAATGGGTAATATTGTGATGTTAATAGTGATCAACTACTCTTGGCTTATGAATATTAAGTCTATTATGTTTTTGTACAGGAGGGTGTGCGTATGGAGGAAATAGTTGAGGGCTGCACTGGAGCTCTTCATATCCTAGCTAGAGACGTCCACAATCGGATTGTAATTAGGGGTCTAAACACCATTCCACTCTTCGTGCAGGTAGGTGAAGTCTTTTCACAGCTACTAAAGCTAGTTATGATCTAATGAAAATACATTGCATATGCTTTTTAAAATATGATCTGAGTTCAGAGATTGGTAGTCAATACAAAAATTGATGTTCCCTGTAAAAAAATTGAAAATACTCTTGAAATCTCTAGCAGAAATAGGTTCCCAGTTATAAGTCAGGACAACCTGCAGAGGATTCATTATTTATTTGCTCCATTGCAACTATAGTCTAGTTGTAATATTCAGTATGAAGGTTCCTACCACAACTTGGATTCCTGATATTAGCCAGACATCGTCCTAGTTATTAATGATTTGAGTTTTTAAAATACCGCAAATTTATTATTTTTCTTCTTACTGCTAGTTGCTATATTCCCCGATTGAGAACATCCAGAGAGTAGCTGCAGGTGTACTATGTGAATTGGCTCAAGATAAAGAAGCAGCTGAGGCAATTGAAGCAGAGGGAGCTACAGCACCATTAACAGAACTACTACATTCTAGAAACGAGGGTGTGGGTAAGTGAAATAGATAGGGATTCGCTTTGTTTTGATTTTAAGTTTCTCTGCTAACATTCTTTTTTCCTTGGACAGCAACATATGCAGCTGCGGTATTGTTCAGAATGTCTGAAGATAAACCACAGGATTATAAGAAACGTCTGTCAGTGGAACTGACCAGTTCTCTTTTTAGGACTGAACCAATGGCTTGGAATGAGGTGGGTTAGAGTGCTAAATTTTCTCCATTGAACTTTCTTCCTATTCATATAATTATCTTTGAATTCCATACAAAATTTCAAATTAAACTTTTTAATCACATATTACATGTAAACAGCAAAGTAATCAGGATTTAGGTTGAGTTCCTAATGCTTATTTTCATCTGCCTTTGACCTATTTGCCAGATATTTCTTTATGTTCTGCGTGGATTAATCTTCAGTGCAAAGTTACAGTATATCACTGGAATACTTTTCCAAATGATGTGCTTATAAATTTTTTATATAAGAAAGCAAAGCATCCAATATTAGACTTTAAATGTGTATGGCAAATATGACAGGAAAAAATTTGTATGGAAAAGGTAATGTAAAACTTTTTTAATAAGGTATTTGGCTTAGCCCTAAGATTAGCTATATAGAAAAGTAACTGGAACTGTCCATTCTATGACTACATAGAAATAACTTGTTTTTGAAATTGTGTACCTAGTTCAGATGTCATTTTTCATATTTTACAGGGTGCTGATTTGGGTCTTGACATTGGTGCTCAAGGAGAATCTCTTGGCTATCGCCCAGATGGTATGTATCAGTTGTGCAGCTGACTTGACTCAATCAAAACGTTAAATGTGAGCTGGCTGACCACATAATGAATTTAGTTATTTGTATTGTTTGGTGGAACAATAATAAATGCGAACTTATGATGGCAGTTCCGGTTCCAGTCAGTGCGTAAGCCAGCAGGTTGTCAACATGACTGCAACTTGCAATATCTTGCTAGCTTCCCTATTAATTTTGCTTATTAGCAGTTGGTAATGGTACAAATGGTAATCATTGACCATAGGATACTACGACCATCATAATTGTATGGCAATTGCAACTGCAAGCACTAGCCATAAGTTTCCTTTTTCATTGCTTTCCTATCTTTGGACAGTCTTTAAACAAGTGGCCGCTAAGTGATAACTATATAATGTATATTGAAACCTTGGTGATTACTTCACCAAGACAATATTAGCTGCTTGTATTCTAACATGTGAAGAGTACAGATTTATTTGTATCAGCAGCATATTTTTAGACATGCCAGTTGTACAAATGCAAAGAATAACCCATATACTTATCTGATACCATATTTAAAAGTCTGTGTTAAAGGTTTGTGTACTAGGTTTACAGCAATATACAGACCAATGGCTAGGCTGAAATTTGCTTATACTTCTGATAGTGCAAGGTAGGATGCTTTATCCATATAAATCTAGTCTAGAAAATGACCAGTGTGGCTAGATTATGAAAGTCACAGACTGATACCTGGAATTTCTGTTGCATCTAACATATTGACACCTTTTCCCCTCCTTTCCCCTCTGCAACCTTAACTTTTGTTAGATCCTACCTATCGTACTTTCCACTCTGGAGGATATGGTCAGGATACCTTGGGTATGGACCCAATGATGGAACATGAAATGGGTGGCCATCACCCTGGTGCTGACTACCCGGTTGATGGACTACCAGATCTAGGACATGCCCAGGACCTTATGGATGGGCTCCCCCCAGGTGACAGTAATCAGTTGGCCTGGTTCGATACTGATCTGTAAATCATTCTTTTAGGTAAGAAGCTGTATCTACAATCTGAGAAGTTACCTGGCAGGGAGGAATTGCTTTGGGTTTGTTCACATTGATCAGAAATAAGTATCAAATTTGAGATGTAAACATGATTAACATAAATTATTATCTGCAAGTTTGATGCAATTCTTAACATGAGTATTCATCATAATTGTTCTAACTTCTGTTTTTTTTTACACAGCTGTGTTTTCTGATCTTGCATTGTGATTGGCCTGTAGAGTTGCTGAGAGTGCTCGTGGGGTGGGCTAGTATCTCAGAAAGTGCCTGACACACTAACCAAGCTGAGTTTCCTGTGGGAACAACTGAAGTAAACTTTTTGTTCTGGTCCTTTTGATCGAGGAGTAACAAATGGATTTGGGGAGTAACTCATGAAATAGAAGAATGCACAAGAATGAATCACAAGATGAAATTTATCAAACTCTAGCTTTGCTTGTTTAAAACTTTTTTTAATTTTTAAATAACTGTAATGGTACTGACCTTGCTTGCTTTCAGAGTAGTTTTCTCTTGCAGTAATTGTAGGTTTTTTAAGTCTCTGTGTTTAAGTTATAGTGAACATGCTACAGCAATTTCTGATTTTTAAGGATTGAGTAATGGTGTAGAACACTAATTCATAATCACTAATTGTATTCAGAAAAGTGTAACATTGTGTATCCCTTTTGTATAAAAACAGTTAGACAAATAGAAATGACCCAATTAGTTTTCTTTTTAATATGCTTAAAATAAGCTAGTGGATCTATTTCCTGTCTCTGATCAAAAATTTTATCTGGAAATGCTGGATAGAGGCCAATAAAAACTATTGTATGGAACCTTGTATTGGACAGTTTACCAATTGCCTTTTATCCAATATTGTAGCCTGCTATGATTCAGATACTTCATGAAAACAGTTATTCAGATGGTTCAGAATTAAAGTAAACTTTTAATTCATTTTGTCTTGTGAAAAAGTTATTTCATACATGTGCACTGTGAAATACAAGTTCATATATTTTTCCCTAATGTTATAACAGTTCTTCTTTGTTATAATTTTATGAATCAAATCAGTTAATTTAAGGTGAAGAAATCAGTTTAGTGGAGGGTGAAGCCTTCTATTTATTTGATGTTTCAACCACCTTGAAAATATTGCTGAGCAAACATGATTCGCAGCAAACATGTTTTGCAGAGTATGACACACTTTTCCACCTCAAAAAAAGTGGGTGGAAATATTTGTGTCTTATACAGCGAACATTGCGCCCACACACATAATACAATGCATGCTCAATACCCTGCTCATGCATGCCCCACTTCCCTGCACCCCATTTTGGGCCTAACAGCCTCCCTGAAGCCACCTGGGACCAAAAACGGGGGGCATCGCTCCCCCCACCCCATGCATGCTTACGCTGTTACAGATGTCTGCCTTATATGCAGCTTTACTCCTCTGTAACATTCATCTCTATTGTTCAGTGATGCTTTTCCTGCCTCTCTAGGATTTACCCCATCTGCTCCTGTGAGGCACTTGTTCCTGTTGGATGTATATAATCATATTCTCAATGGCTTGTATAGTGTTTTAACTGCATTTTGATTAAACAACACGCGTCACAGAGACCTGAAAAACAGCTGGCTGGTGCAAGGCATGCACACGTGTGGTGGACCTCAGCTGGGGGATGGCTCACATTCAGAAAGGCCTCCACATGCAACCTGTGACACGCGTGCCATAGGTTCACACAGTATGTGGCTGCTTTAATCTCTTTGTTAGAAGAACTAGCTAACTTCAACTGTATTCAGAAACTATAAGTCCAGGAAACTAAAAACTGACAGGTAAACTTTGAGAGGAGGAATTCTGCCTTAATTGTGGCTTTCCCAATATGTTTAGCGAATGGCAGAATGCAATGTGAAGTTGAGTGCAAGGACTGTTTGACGCAGACTGCAGGAATTTGGCCTAAAATGTAGAATTTCATGAAAAAAGCTGCTATTCATTCTTGGTTAAATTATCTTTCCATTGATACATAGTTTTATGGTACTACTCCCCCCCCCAAAAAAGTGATGACATTAACCATCAAACCTCAAAAATACTGTACCCAAAAGGTTTCCACATTTTTGGCCATTACTGTACAGGTGAAACTCGAAAAATTAGAATATTGTGCAATATCGTGCATTATTTCAGTAATGCAATTTAAAAGGTGAAACTAATATATGAGATATTCATTACATGCAAAACAAGATAGTTCAAGCTGTGATTTGTCATAATTGTGATGATTATGGCTTACAGCTCATGAAAACCCCAAATCTACAATCTCAGAAAATTACAATATTACATGCAATCAATAAAACAAGGATTGTACATAGAACAATATTGGACCTCTGAAAAGTATAAGCATGCATATGTACTCAGTACTTGGTTTGGGCCCTTTTTGCAGCAATTACTGCCTCAATGCGGTGTGGCATGGAAGCTATCAGCCTGTGGCACTGCTGAAGTGTTATGGAAGACCAAGATGCTTCAACAGCTCTTCTTCATTGTTCGGTCTCATGTGTCTCATCTTTCTCTTGGCAATGCCCCATAAATTCTCTATGGGGTTCAAGTCAGGCGAGTTTGCTGGCCAATCAAGTATAGTAATCCCATGGTCATTGAACCAGGTTTTGGTGCTTTTGGCAGTGTGGGCAGGTGCCAAGTCCTCCTGGAAAATGAAGTCAGCATCCCCCATAAAGCTCGTCTGCAGAAGGAAGCATGAAGTGCTCCAAAATCTGGTAAGACGGCTGCGTTGACCCTGGACTTAATGAAGCACAGTGGACCAACACCAACAGATGACGTGGCTCCCCAAATCAACACAGACTGTGGAAACTTCACACTGCACTTCAAGTATCTTGCAGTGTGTGCCTCTTCATTCTTCCTCCATACTCCTGGGTCCTTGGTTTCCAAATGAGATGCAAAAGTTGCTCTCCTCAGAAAAGAACTTTGGACTACTGAGCAACACACCAGGTCTGTTTTTCTTTAGCCCAGTAAGACGCTTCTGACGTCGTTTGTTGTTCAGGAGCGGCTTGACGAGGAATACGACATTTGAAGCCCATGTCCAAGATCCGTCTGTGTGTGGTGGCTCTTGATGCACTGACTCCAGCCGCAGTCCACTCCTTGTGAAAGTCCCCAACACTTTTGAATGGCCTTTTCCTGACAATCCTCTCCAGGCTGCGGTCATCCCTGCTGCTTGTGCACCGTTTTCTTCCACACTTTTCTCTTCCACATAACCACCTATTAATGTGCTTTGATACAGCACTTTGGGAACATCCAACTTCTTTTGCAATTACCGTTTGAGGCTTTCCCTCCTTATGGAGGGTGTCAAATGATGGTTTTCTGCACAATTGTCAGGTCAGCAGTCTTTCCCATGATTGTGATTCAATAATACAATAATAATACAATACAATAATACAATAGTAGAGTTGGAAGGGACCTTGGAGGCCTTCTAGTCCAACCCCCTGCCTAGGCAGGAAACCCTATACAGTTTCAGACAGATGGCTATCCAACATCTTAAAGACTTCCAGTGTTGGGGCATTCACAACTTCTGGAGGCAAGCTGTTCCACTCATTAATTGTTCTAACTGTCAGGAAATTTCTCCTCAGTTCTAAGTTGCTTCTCTCCTTGATTAGTTTCCACCCATTGCTGCTTGTTCTACCCTCAGGCCTTGGAGAATAGTTTGACTCCCTCTTCTTTGTGGCAACCCCTGAGATATTGGAACACTGCTTTCATGTCTCCCCTAGTCCTTCTTTCTCTTAAGCTAGACGTACCCAGTTCCTGCAACCGTTCCTCATATGTTTTAGTCTCCAGTCCCCTAATCATCTTTGTTGCTCTTTGCACTCTTTCTAGAGTCTCCACATCTTTTTTACATCGTGGCGACCAGAACTGAATGCAGTATTCCAAGTGTGGCCTTACCAAGGCATTATAAAGTGGTATTAACACATCACGTGATCTTGATTCTATCCCTCTGTTGATGCAGCCTAGAACTGTGTTGGCTTCTTTGGCAGCTGCTGCACACTGCTGGCTCATATTTAAATGGTTGTCCACTAGAACTCCAAGATCCCTCTCACAGTTACTACTATTGAGCACGGTACCACCTATACTGTACCTATACATTCCGTTTTTGTTGCCTAAATGTAGAACCTTACTCTTTTCACCATTGAATTTCATTTTATTAGATAGTGCCCAATGTTCAAGTTTGTCAAGATCCTTCTGTATCTTAAGCCTATCTTCTGGAGTGTTGGCTATTCCTGCCAGCTTGGTGTCATCTGCAAATTTGATGAGTTCCCCATTTATTCCCTCATCCAAATCATTGATGAAGATGTTGAAGAGTACTGGGCCTAAAACAGAGCCTTGGGGTACTCCACTGCATACTTCCCTCCATGTAGATGCAGTTCCATTGAGGACTACACGTTGAGTGTGGTTGGTCAGCCAGTTACGTATCCATCTGGTGGTGATGCTGTCTAACCCACATTCTTCTACTTTATCTAGTAGTAGGTTATGGTCTACCTTATCAAAAGCCTTACTGAAGTCCAAGTAAACTATATCAACGGCATTCCTCTGGTCCACTAATTTTGTCACATTATCAAAGAATGTAATAAGATTAGTCTGGCATGATCTGTTTTTGACAAATCCATGTTGACTTTTGGCTATTACTTTGTTTGCTTCTAGGTGTTCGCAAATTCGTTGCTTGATTATTTTTTTCCAGAATCTTTCCTGGTATTGAGGTCAGGCTGATAGGTCTGTAGTTTCCTGGATCTATTTTTTCCCCTTTTTTGAAGATGGGAACCACATCAGCTCTTTTCCAGTCCTTTGGTAGTTCCCCAGTCTTCCAGGATCTCTGAAAGATATAATTCAGTGGTTCTGAGATCTCGTCTGCTAGTTCCTTCAGAACCCTGGGGTGTAAATCCATCCATTCCTACTGAACCAGACTGAGAGACCATTTAAAAGCTCAGGAACCCTTTGTAGGTGTTATGGCTTAATTAGCTGATTAGAGTGGGACACTTTAAGCCTAGAATATTGCACCTTTTTACAATATTCTAATTTTCTGAGATTGTGGATTTGGGGTTTTCATGAATTGTAAGCCATAATCATCACAATTATGACAAATCATGGCTTGAACTATCTTGCTTTACATGTAATGAGTATCTCTCATATATTAGTTTCACCTTTTAAGTTGCATTACTGAAATAAATGAACTTTTGCACGATATTCTAATTTTTTGGAGTTTCATCTGTATGTGTAAAGTCTGGAAATTGTCCTGAGAACTCTATAAACTTCCATATCACTCCAAATGCCAAAGATTATTTTGAACCAAACTGTTGTGTAGTGTATCCCTTGTCTCTCACCAATCCCAATATAGTATAAAAACTTGTGTCCCATCACGATATCTTCTTAGAAACAATATTTAGGCATCTTCAGACCAATTTGGTCCAGTGAGTGGTTAAGGCACCAGGCTAGAAATGGGATATCATATGTTCTAGTTCTACTTAGTCATGAAAGCTGGCTAGGTGACCTTAGGCTTGTCATTGTCTCTTAGCCCAATTCACTTCACATGGTGGTTATAGGGAAAAACGGAAGAAACATCATATGCGTTCACCACCCTGACTTACTTGTAATAGTAGTACAGCGAGATATAAATAAGTAGCTTACTATATTGTTACTAAATTTTAATAGCTTAGTCAGTGTTTCACTTAACTCTTCTGGAGTTCCACAAAATATTTTATACTCCACGTCACAATGATACAGATGCTGTGCTGTTAACTATTTGGAAGACAATAATTGGCACTTTGAACTGGAATCAGAAGCCTAGTGGTAAACAATAGCATTAACAAAACCAGTGTTACTTCAGTCTAATGGAATTATGTTAGAAATCTAGCTGCTGAATTGTACATTGCTACTCTGGGCCAATCTGGAGCTGCTAGCAAAGTCTTGTGCAGTCCTGATGCTCATGAGGTTCTGGATTGGCCAAAATAAATTCAGATCAAATCTTTCCAAGATTGACAGCTGTCAGTAGATATTGGGATAACCTAATAAAATTGTCTCCAGTACTGTAGTCCATGTGAGTTCATGCAACTTCCCTGAAAAAATGAAGAAAAGATCTGTATCAGCTGTCCAAGGTAGCTCAATGTAGAGTGTATTCAGTAATTGTGATCCAAGTTTGAATTGGCAGAGCATCTTGCTTGGGGGAACTTGCTAAAGTGAAGATGGGCGAAGGCTTCCTTGGTCATAACTTTTTACCTGCTGATTAAGAAGGATTTTTTCCCTTCCTTTTTTCAAGAAAGATCCCAAATGAGTTATGAATTAGCAAGATCAATTTCCATTTCATAATCAACTTTTAAATCATGACTGAAAAGGCCTGAGTTAATCTATATGTATAGAAATGACTGTGTCCGTGTGTATGTTCCAGCATACTGTAACTCTTGAACGCCTCAAGCCATTTCAACCAAACTTGGTAAACAGATGACTTACTCTCTAGAAACAAATACTGTGGGGGTAAGACACTCCTAACGTCCCTCAGGGTACGTGTTCTGTTATGATACAGCCTGTTGTGCTTTCAAATGACTTCTCTACTGCCGTGAAATGGTTTCTACTGTACAGCGCAGGGCCATAGTAGCAGCTTCACAGTACTCCACAAGGGGGCTCCCTCTGGAAGGGGGAAAATCCAATATTAAAAATTACATTTGGTCTGGACATTTTCAACAAAACTTTGATTGTTCTTGAGGACAAATGTATGGCCATGATCAATAAAATACTACTGCAGCTCAGCCTGCCTGCACCACTATGATGTACTTCACGCAGATTACATATGCCGGGATTGCAAACCTATGGCCATTTGTCAGGTCACACAAGGCCTTGCCCTGTGCATGTGTGCGCTGGCCAGCTGAGTTCAGCCTTTTTCAAAGCCATTTTTCACCCTCCCCAGGCTCCAGAGGATTTATAGAAGCCTGGGAAGGGCGAAAAGAGCCTCCCCTCCCCGATGCCCTCTGGCCCTACGGATAAACCAGAGGTTCGGGAACAGACTTCCGGTTTGCTCATAGTGTCGGTTTAAGCCCTCTGGAGGCTTCAGGGGCCTTCAAGGGGCTTCCCTGAAGCCTCCGGAAGGCTTAAACCGACACTATGAGCTTGCTCGTAGGGTCATTTTTAGTCCTCCGGAGGCTTCAGGAAAGCCTCCTGAAGGTCCCTGAAGCCTTGGGGGGGGGGGAGGCTGTTTTCGCCCTCCCCAGGCTCCTATAAAGCCTTGAGCCTGAGGAGGGTGAAAAAAGCATGCAAAAATTGGGGGTAGCACCTCATGCACGCATGCTCACTGGTGTGTGTGTCACACATTGCATTATAGGTGTGGCACACCCACGCACACACACACCCTGCGCCCCCCCCCCCCTTATGGCACGTGAGTCAAAAAAGATTTGCCATCGCTGGCTTAGTGCATATATTGTGAACAAGAAGCCACTTCTAAATCAAGATCAGCAAAAAGCATACCAAATGATCATGCATTAGCTAGCAAAATAACTAGCTGGTATCATTTTTCTTGACGCTTCTGGGGGCACAGCAAAAACACTTTTAACTACCGTATTTTTTTGGAGTATAAGACGCACCAAGATTTTGAAGAGGTAGATTTTAAAAAGGTTTTGCTCCCCCGGCTCCCAGGAACACTCTGCAGACATCTCAAACCATCTGCACGCCCCATTTTTTTGTGAAGAATTTCACCCTCTTTTTTTGGAAAAAGAAGGTGTGTCATATACTCTGAAAAATATGGTAATTTGACTCACTGAAATCAGGGCTCAGAGAGAAGTTGCTCTTGCCATGGCCTCCTCAGGAATTGCGGTGACTTACTTTGCCACTTGACATCATTCCTGTTTTATACAGGATTAGGAGAAATAAATACCCAGTCAATTCTGGGTTATCAGCTAGTCCAGTGATGGCGAACCTATGGCACGCGTGCCACCTGTCAGCTGCCCAGTGCCATTTGTCAGGGCACGCGAGGCACTGCCCTGTCAGCTGGCCAGTGTGCATGTGCGCACTGGCCAGTTGAGTTCACCCTTTTTTAAAGCCATTTTTCACCCTCCCCAGGTTCCAGACGCTTTATGGGAGCCTGGGGAGGGCGAAAAAAGCCTCCCCCGCCCCCCTCCGGAGGCCCTCCGGAGGCTTCATGAGCTTCCCTGAAGCCTCCGGAGTGCAAAAAACCAGCCCTGCAGGCAAACCGAAAGTTCGGGAATGGACTTCTGGTTTGCTCGGAGGTTCGTTTTGACTGCTCCAGAAGCTTCAGGGAACTGTCCTGAAGGTCCCTGAAGTCTTCGGAGCAGTCAAAACGACCCTCCGAGCAAACCGGAAATGATTTGCAGTTTGATCGGAGGTTCATTTTGACTTCTCCAGAGGCTTCAGGGAAGCGTCCTGAAGGTCCCTGAAGCCTTCGGAGCGCTCAAAATGACCTTCCGAGCAAACTAAATCATTTGTCAGATAAGAACTGGAGCATGCGCAATAAATTTCAACACAGCAAAGCAAACCAATTAAGGCAGTGACAAAAAAAACATGCAAAAAATGGGGGGGTCACGTCTGTAGTGTGCGCATGCCCACTGGGAGGTCGCGCATTGCATTATGGGTGCGGCATGCCTGCACACAACCCCCCTGCACTCCCCCCACTTATGGCACACGAGCCAAAAAAGTTTCACCATCGCTGAGCTAGTCCATTATATTTGTGGGCTTCTGTAGTTGATTTGCAACCATCTTCTCACCTAGCTTTATAGGGACGTGAAAATTGGAAAGGCAACAATAACTTTTTTTTTTTGAGAGGGAATTCAGATTCATGGTGTACTACTGTCTCCTTAAACAAAAGTATTACATATTGTTTCTGACATACATTAACTACTTCCCACAGCTAGCTTTAAACATCCATGGTGGCAGCATTCAAGCAACAGGACCTTAACACATTTCAGATGCTACTGGGAGAAAAGAATCCAAATGTAAGGCATTGCCTAGTTAACTACAGTGAAACATACAATCCAGAATGAAACAGGTAGTTTGATCTGTTTAGGAACCTACCAATTCATCTAGTGTGTATGCAGGAATTGGTTGTGTCCTGTTATCTTTACTCTGAAGAGGGTTGCCAGGAACCTGAACATCATAAGTGCAGAGAAATAAGATGCTGCTTTGATTGCCATGTGTAGACTCAAACATAGAGTTCTTAATCAGGTTTCAGTAACTGCTTCTGGTTTTCTGCCACCTAAATTTCCCAAGCTATAATCAGAGCAAATGTAATGGTCTAAATTGAAATGGTACAGGGTTTAGATTTCCTGATAAAGAAGCTATATCCTTTGGAAGTCATTTTTACAATTTTAATGGAAATTGTCAAATCTTTATTCAGGTACACCTCCAATGCTTAATGTAAAACCAAATTCAAATCAAAAGGCCTTTCTTGAGAAATAAGACTAGATAATATTGAGCCTAAATATGCCCAAATGTTCAGCATAATGTTACTGAAATTGTGATGATGTATGTTTCAAAGTTTAAATATTGGTTCTAGTATTTTAAGTACAGGATGCATGTGCTAAGCAAAAGCCATTCAGCTAGCAGTAAATATTGCAGAGAAATGAAGAATGTTGTCCGCATGCTGCATTGTAACAAGTTCCTGTTAAACTAGGATGAATTCAGCCCTTTGTTTATGGAATTTCTTGACTTCATTTTTGTTTCTTTTTCCTTCCAAGGAATTGGAATAACAAATCTAAATCATACATGTGAAAAGCAGCATGTGGGCTATATTACATAATTCTAGTTAGCACTACTACCTTATTTATAAAATGTAAATGAGAAATGAAACAAGAAAATAAATCTTATTTAAAAGTCCAAAGGAAATATAGATGCATGCTGCTACTTATAAATTTTCCTTAGGATTTCAGAAGCCAAGGAAGCAATAACTTTATCAGCGTGGATGCTGAGAGAGAGAGAAAGGTTATTGTAAGTTAAGGAAAAAACATGGAGAATTATTTAAACAGATTTATTGAAAAATGCAGACCTCATTTTAGCGACTTACAAAAAGGATTTATATATTTTCTCTCATTCTGGATGTAGCTATCTTCATTATCTCCTTAATCTTGCCATTTATTTGTTGAGAATTATTGCTTATAGAGAACCATTTGACCCTGGGTTTTACATAAGAAATACTGGCTCTTTTGCTCTAGCAAATTCATATATTATACTGTAGGTCAATTTAGCAACAGCTGCCTTTAAGTTGCCTGATGTGCATATAGTAACCGCAGCTACCATTTAATTCAATTTTTCAGTACTGTAGAATTTTACTTGGTTTCATTCCAAAGTTGGTAATATACAGATTGATATACAGTGCATTATGCTTGCATCTAATCAGATCTAGGAATTTCCTTGTGGAAGTTGGCAACCACATTGGTGCAGAGATCTGGCAGGTCATGACAATTCTAAAGGAGTAAATCACCAAACAATATTCCACAGAAAAAAGGAGCCTGAAGGAATCTAAGGTAAAGGCCACCGTATATGATAAGCACCAAAAGAAAATTACATAAGAAACTTGATTGGCAAAATATTCTGAAAAAGTCACTGCTATTGTAAGAATATCTGTTATCAAAAACCGAGGACTATGTGACATTTCAGATCATTTTTAAGAACCCAATAATGGAAACTTCCTTAAAAATGAGCTTATGTTTTGAGTTTTACACTGAACTCTGAAACTTCCTAGATTCACCACCCCAAATCTCTATACATACCATCACCTTGAATAATTAACTCAATATCAGATCATACAGTTATTGACTACGAAAGTTTAAAAAAATAATGTGACTAATTGTTATTCTACATTACACTTCTGACATCAGCCACATTTACATCCTACTGAGAAGAAGTTATAGTTTCTATTTTGGAGGGTAAAGCTTTGACAGGAAAGCTTTGTGGGAAGGCAGTGGCAGAGGAAACAGACATAACCTTAAATGTATGTGTGGCTTGTATTGTGGCAAAACATAGTCTTTGGAAAGAAATTTAACCAAGAGTTCAGAGTTACCTTAGGTATTTGAAAATGTTCTGAAGAGTGGGAAGGTTGTCAGAGATAATTCACAACCAAACTTTTCTTACAAGAAGACCAAAGAGTCTTACAAAAGACCAAAGATATCATTTTGATTACTTTATTAAGTAATCCCATAACAGCCCACCGAACAATTTGAAGTTGAATTTAACCAGATATAAAGATAATGCAATATGTTGTTGTTAGTTGTGAAGTCGTGGCTGATCCATCGCGACCCCATGCACAACATTCCTCCAGGCCTTCCTGTCTATCATCCCCTGGAGTCCATTTAAGCTCACGCCAAGTGCTTCAGTGACTCCATCCCTTCACCTCATTCTCTGTCGTCCCCTTCTTTTGCCCTCAATCTTACCCAGCATTAGGCTCTTCTCCAGGGAGTCCTTCCTTCTCATTAGGTGGCCAAAGTATGCGAGTTTCATCTTCAGGATCTGGCCTTCTAAAGACCAGTCAGGGTTGATCTCCCCGGTTGACCAGTTTGATTGCCTTGCAGTCTAAGGGACTCGCAGGAGTCTTCTCCAGCACTATAGTTCAAAGACCTCAATTCTTTGGCACTCAGCCCCTCTTATGGTTCAACTTTCAAAGCCATTCATTGCAACTAGAAAAACCATAGCCTTGACTATACACACTTTTGATGGCAGGGTGATGTCTCTGCTACTTAGTATGCTGTCTAGATTTGCCATAGCTTCCTCCCCAGGAGCAAGTGTCTTTTATTTCTTGGCTGCAGTCTCCACTTGGAGCCCAGGAAAATAAAATCTGTCACTACCTCCATTTCTTCCCCACCTATTTGTCAGGAATTGAGAGGGCCAGATGCCATGATCTTAGTTTTTTTAATATTGCGTTTCAAGCCAATTTTTGCACTTTCCTTCTTCACCCACATCAAGAGGCTCTTTAGTTCCTCTTCACTTTCTGCCATGAGAGTGGTATCATCTGCATATCTAAGATTGTTGATATTTATCCCAGCAATCTTAATTCCAACTTGTGATTCATCTAGCCCCACCTTTCTCATGATGGGCTCTGTCTAAAAGTTAAATAGGCAGGGTGACAGTATACAGCCTTGCTTAACTCCTTTCCCAATTTTGAACCAATCAGTGTTTCAATGTCCAGTTCTCACTGTTGCTTCTTAACTAGCATATAGGTTTCTCAAGAGACAAATAAGATGGCTGGTACTCCCATCTGTTTAGA
This sequence comes from Natrix helvetica, assembly GCF_964273705.1. NCBI lineage: Eukaryota > Metazoa > Chordata > Lepidosauria > Squamata > Natricidae > Natrix > Natrix helvetica. The sequence goes on along the minus strand of NC_138554.1, from coordinate 83,089,630 downwards.
AACTTGTCAAAATTGCAATATAGCAGTGATGGTGAACCTTTTTTGGCTCGCGTGCCACAAGTGGGGGGAACGCAGGGGGGTCGTGTGCGGGCGTGCCGCACCCATAATCCAATGCGCGAACTCCCCCATTGCACATGCGCACACAACGGGTGCGATCCCCCCCCAATTTTTACATGCTTTTTTCACCCTCCCCAGGCTCCAGAGGCTTTATAGGAGCCTGGGGAGGGCGAAAAGAGTCTCCCCTGCCCCCCCCCGGAGGCTTCAGGGACCGTCCGGAGGCTTTCCTGATGCCTTCGGAGCGTTTAAAACAACCCTCCGAGCAAACCGGAAGTCACTTCCGGTTTGCTTGGAGGATCGTTTTGAGTCCTCCGAAGGCTTCAGGGATGCTCCGGACGGTCCCTGAAGCCTTCGGAACACTTAAAACGACCCTCAGAGCAAACCGGAAGTCATTTCCGGTTTGCTCGGAGGGTCATTTTAAGCATTACGAAGGCTTCAGGGAAGCCTCCGGACGGTCCCTGAAGCCTCCGGAGGGCCTCCGGGGGGGGGGGAGCTGTTTTCGCCCTGCCCAGGCTCCTATAAAGCCTCTGGAGCCTGGGGAGGGCGAAAAAATGGCTTTTAAAAATGGTGAGCTCAGCTGGCCAGCGCGCGTATGCACGCTGGCCAGCTAACAGGGCAGCGCCTCACGTGCCCTGACAAATGGCTTCGCGTGCCACTGCAATATAGTAATCTGAAAAAACATTTCATGCAGTTTAAGGAACACAGGATATCAGGGATGTTCCAAAATTCACTATATACATTACCTGAACTTAAAATGCAGGACCCCTAAAAACAGTGGGACACATAATAAAATATGTGATAGTGATTTAAGTGTTTTGGGTGATACACTTTGAAGATACATTCCAATAAGTTCAGTTCAAAATACATGCTCACAACTAACATGACCATCCTTTTTTAAATGGTTTCATTTCTCCACTTACATCTAGTACATCCCATAACAATGCCATGATATTAGTTTCTCCAAACTAAAGTTAATCTTTACCTTTACCTTTATTTCGATTTTTATACCGCCCCCTCTCCCCAAAGGGACTTGGGGCGGTGTACAGTCAAATGAAATAAATAAAATAGACTACAAACATGCAAACATAAAAACATAGAAGAGGAGGCAATACAACACTGTACAGGTAAAGCAGATAAAACAGTATATCAACAATCCTAAAAAATACCCAATTAAAATTACCCAATTAAAATATATCTGCCAAGAGGTATAATAAGGTTATGAAACGGCCGGCTAAACGGAACAGGTGAGTCTTCAGTTTTCGTCGAAAGGAGAGAAAGTCGGTGGTGGTTCTGATATCGGGGGGAAGGTCATTCCAGAGGGTTGGGCCCATCACAGAGAAGGCTCTACTCCTAAGTGTCGCCCGTTGGCACTGCCTAGTGGACGGCACCCGGAGGAGCCCCTCCCTGTGAGAGCGAATCGGTCGCAGGGAAGTGTGTGGTAGGATGCGATCCCGCAAGTACCTAGGTCCTGAGCCATGGAGCGCTTTAAAGATGGTGATTAACACCTTGAAACGCACCCGAAAGACCACAGGCAGCCAGTGCAGCTCGCGCAGGAGCGGTGTTACGTGGGAGTACCTAGTACTCCCAAAAATAGCCCGTGCGGCTGCGTTCTGGACTAGCTGCAGTCTTCGAGTGCGTCCCAAGGGAAGCCCCATGTAGAGGGCATTGCAGTAGTCCAGCCGAGACGTCACCAGTGCATGAGTGACCGTGCGTAGGGCATCCCGGTCCAGTAGGGGGCGCAATTGGCACACCAGGCGAATCTGGTGGAACGCCCCCCTTGCCACGGCTGCCACATGGTCATCCATTGACAGCCGGGCATCTAGGAGGACGCCCAAATTGCGCGCCCGTTCCACAGGGGGCAATTGCTCGCCCCTATGGTCAGCGATGGAATCAACTGACTGAACCGGGGTGCCGGTAGCCACAGCCACTCAGTCTTGGAGGGGTTGAGCTTGAGTCTGTTGTCCCCCATCCAGACCCCGACGGCTTCCAAACACCGGGTCATCACCTCGACAGCCTCGTTGGGGTGGTCTGGGGTGGAAAATCATCATTTACATTTTATAGCAATCTTGCAATCATCTCCACAGAGGTATGAACTAACTCAAGTACTTCAAAATCTTTGCAACCATGGTACAGAGAACAATAGAGATGGCAGTGATATCTGTAACTTTTATGGATACAAAAAATATCTCCTTTCTTTCTTGTTAGACCTGCCTCAGCTTGAACATCTAAGTAAGAACAATCCTTAACACCATCAGATTGAGAAAGATACAGTTTACTAGAAACCAAGTGAAATACAGTAGTGCAAAGCCAGAACTGCAATTCACACATCAAAATCCCAAGTGTAACTTTTCCCTCCCAAAGGTGCCTCCCATTGTTGGTCCCCTCATCTCCAATCAAATTTTAAAAAAATGTTTTTAGCACTGTCTCCTGAGGAATGCAGCTGTGCTCCATTCCCAAGCAACTGAACTTGAGACTGCACTTGGAAAGGAATAGTGAACTTTCTCCTGAAGTATATTCCCCCTCCCACTTGACCCCCTGAGTTCATGGCAAGTAGTCCTGAAAGAAGTTCTCAAAGCACAATAGTGGAGTGTTGAGGTGGCATCTGACACTGCCATGCACCAAATGACAACCATAATTAGTTCCAAAGCATCAATTTCTCAGAACCCCTTCCAGCTTTACTCATCAGAGGTATTATTTCTCTCCATGTTTATTGTCTAAGAACAATGTAAGAGGCAAATGGAGTGCATGGACACCTTCGTAAATAAAAAATGCTAGAAGTTGCTACCTTGGGGTGGGTACCCCAAAGTTCCATTTTGGGCGCAAAATTCTTCAATATCTTCATAAATGATCTAGATAAAGGACTAGGAGAACTCATCAAATCTGCAGATAACACTAAATTGGCAGGCATAGCCAAAACCCCAGAAGACAAGCTCAAGATCCAAAAAGACCTTGACAGACTTGAACCCAGGGCCCTATCTAACTGTCAGCTTATTCCATGTAGATAAATGTAAGGTTTTTACACTTAGGTAAGAAAAGCAAGTGCATAGGTAGTACAAGCTACCTGAAAATTGGCTTAATGGCCAGTAATTGTGAGAGGGATTTTAGAATCCTAATGGACAATCAATTAAATATGCGCCAACAGTATGCAGCACTATTAATGTAATCCTAGGTTGCATTAATAGAGGGATAGAATTAAGATCATGTGAAGGTTTGGTACTGCTTTACAAAGCCTTTGTAATATCACACTTGGAATACTTCTGACAAGTGAAATGGCAGCTATTTGCCTCTTTGTTTCAAATTGTCATTAGAGAAAGTGGGAGGAGTGTTGGTTACGAATGGATTAACTACCGAAACGAAACTACTACAGCTGCACTGAAGCTTGTGAGAAACTGGAAACTTTTCAAGGATATCTTAATAGGTATCAAATAGAGGCAGATAGTGCCCATAACAGAGAACTTGTTTACTTGGCCTATGTCAGGGGTGTCAAACTTAATTTCATTGAGGGCCACATCAGGGTTTTGGTGGACCTTGGAGATGCCAGGCCATTGTGGGAGTGGCCAGTTCAACATCACTCATGTCGGGGGATGCCTGTGGTAGACTGGGCAGGGCTGGGGAACCCCCCCTTCCTTTCTTTCTTCCTTCTCCCTTCTCTTCTTTTTCCTTCCCTCTTCTTTCTCCTTTCTTTCTTCCTCGCCCTCTTTCCTTTTTTCCTTCCTTGTTCTCTTCCCCTCTTTCCTTCTTTTTCTTTTTCTTTTCCCTTTCCCTTTCTCCTTTCCTGTCCCTTCTTGGTTGCTGAAATGCAAAAGGGAAACATTTATTGATGCCTCCTTGCCTTGTGATCAAATGCCACTTTTGCTAGTAGTTTGTGGCCACTTAAAAGACTGAGAACAAATCAGGCTCAGTTTATCTCATGCTTGCATTTAATGGGGGCATCCACAGACAACACTACAGCAAAACTGTCAAAATGGAGGCTGTGATAGTTGATCAGAGCTCCTCTGTTTTGTATGTGCAAAAAAATTTTTTAACAGTTTTAAGGGGTTCCAGGGCAGGGGGGAAGGGATTCAGGCCAGGAGTGAAAGTAGAGCCAGGCAAACAGGTGTGGTCGGGAGGGGAGGGAGCGGAGGGGGGGAGGAGGGGGAAAATAGCATTCCAGTACAGGGCTCTGTCATACCAACGGTCGTGGGGAGGGGTGGGTGCGAGGACAGATTAAGAACCTGCAGTCGGTTGGGAGACCGTGGTTGTTGGTTACACCCGGTCGCTTGTACCAACCCCCGCACTCTAGGTGGCCAGGATCTACAGAGCCAGGGCCTGAGGCTGATGTTATGCAATGCAATGTCTGTTGTTCACAAGGCCCCCCCTCATTGATGATCTGATTTTGGAGGGGGAGCCGGACCTCGCAGGAATAACAGAGACCTGGTTGGGCCACGAGGGAGGTGTACCCCTCGTGGACATGTGCCCACCAGGCAATCGAGCATTCCACCAGCCACGGGCCCAGGGTAGGGGCAGCGGGGTAGCGGTGATTATCCGGGAGGACCTGGAGCCAAGAGAGTTCACTGTGCCACAGATATCCGGGTGTGAGTCTCTTGTCGTGAGATGGGGTCCAGGGAGACAGTTGGGCCTGCTGATTGTATACTTGGCTCCTCGCTATACATCAGTGGCCCTGCCTGAACTCCTCGAGCTGATCGCAGCGATGGTGGTTGAGACCCCCAAACTTTTAGTTATGGGGGACTTCAACCTGCCATCGATGGGAGAAGCATCCGAGGTGGTTTGGGAGTTCATGGCTTCCATGACAGCCATGGACCTGACTCAATTAATTCAGGGCCCCACACACGAGGGAGGCCACATGCTGGACCTTGTTTTTGTCTCTGGCCAGTGGATGAGTGATCTGGGAATAGGGGACTTAGCTATTACCCCCCTGTCATGGTCAGATCACTCACTTCTCCGGCTTGACTTCCCTGGCGCTACCCCCCACCGTGGGGAGGCGGAACCGGAATGTCCTAGATGGTTCCGCCCCAGGCGCCTGATGGAACCTGATAGGTTCCAGACAGAGCTTGGGCCACCTCCTGTAGACCTGACCCGCCCCCGGATAGAGGACCTGGTAGCCGCCTGGAATAATGCGGCCGCCGGGGCCTTAAACCGGGTGGTGCCTTTGCGGCCTCTCCTGCGGCAACGAATCACCCTGGTCCCTTGGTTTACCGAGGAGCTAAGTGTTAGATATTAGCATATATCGCTGTAAGTCTCCACTCAGGTCCGCCGCTAGGACGGGAACTAGGGATCGTTCTGATTGGTCGAGAGGTGTACCCGATCCCTATAAAAGGGGAACCCTCAGACCACACACCAAGCTGGATCACTACTACTACTAATAAAGAGCTGTTAAGTCACTGATTGTCCGGAGTCTGTTCTCTCGTTGCCCGAATCTAACATTGGCGACGAAGGTGGGATCGAGAGACAGATAGGACGAAGAAGCCACCTCCAGAATCCAAGGATTCAATCCAGCCTAGGAATTCGGCGGAAATTCCGGCAGCCATCTCAGCGCGGCAAATTCAAACGCAGACATGATGGCGATGCACACTCCCCCAGCTCCATTCAACCCAATTGCTGATCATTGGGAATCCTACATGCTCAGGTTCGAGTGTTTTCTCGAGGCAAACGATTACACAGGAGTTCCGGACTCCCGAAAGAAGAACATATTCCTGAGTTACTGCAGCCGGGAAGTCTTCGAAACAGCCAGAGATCTTTCTGAGCCGACACCCATACAGGCGGTATCATGGGCGGCGCTACAACAGACATTACAAACACATTACGCGCCAAAACCTTCCCGCCATGTTCGCCGCCAGGAATTCAACACGAGGAACCAGAAGGCGGGAGAATCAATCAACCAATATGTTGCAGCACTTCAGAAAGCAGCAACGCATTGTGAGTTCAGGGATCTGGACGAGCAAATCCTGGTGCGTCTCATATGCGGGTTGAGAGACATTTCTCTACAGAAACGGTTGTTGGCCAAACCCAACTTAAGCCTACAGATTGCACTTGATGAGGCAAGAGCGTCTGAATCAGCGGACAGATCATCCGAGACCATACAACGCGGATACAGAGTGATCCAGACCGGAGCCAGACACACCAGAGTGCATTATGAGGACACCGATCAAGAGGTCGAGGACAGCGAGTTCGAAGACAGCCATCGTATGCGGAGAAGTCACACAAGACCAGTGGGGAAACCCGAATTCCGTTTGCCACCATGTGCAAGTTGCGGAGGGAACCACCCCCAGTCTACCTGTCATTTCAGAAACATTGTTTGCTCGCATTGCGACAAACTTGGGCACATCGCACGAGTGTGCCGGAGCAAAGTCCCTGCCTCACGAAGGCAGCCTCCATTGTACCGCCAACTGAAGCCCAACCCAGGGGCTTGGCGGAAAAACAAAGGGCGCCCAGAGAGAGAACCGAGGGAGTTAGCTAAGAGAGAATACACACAAAGAGCTGAAAGGGCGTATTACCAGAGAGCCGAGAGAGTGTATTCCCAGGATACCAATGCGGAGAGAGAGTTGACCCAGAGAGAACCAATGCGAACCTATCTCACAACGATAGGTCAGGTCCGCACCAAGCGGCCAAAAAAGCTGAAAATCACTGTCCTCCTGGAGGACTCCCCTTGTGAGCTTGAAGTTGACACAGGATCGTCCCTGACAATCATTTCATGGTCCGCCATGAAAAAGGCAATCCCTAGCCTTAAGAAGCACCAACTGCGAACACCAGACATCCTGCTACGTGACTACCAGGGAAACAGGGTCCCCATCGTGGGTCAAGGCACGTTTCGGGTGCAGTTCAAGGACATCGTAGCCCAGCTACCTGTGACCGTCACCAGCGCGCCATTGCAGAGCCTCTTGGGACTGGATTGGTTTGAAGCCCTGGGGCTAGAAGTCACCGGAATCAACGCCGTGGAGAACAGTAGCGCTGAACAGATTTTTAAGGAGTTCGAGGATGTGTTCAGCCCTGGTCTTGGTAAGTATGTGGGTAAACCTATATCATTCAATCTAGACCCCAACGTGGCGCCAATCCGACTCAAACCTAGAAGAGTGCCTTTTGCACTCCGTCCCAAAATTGATAAGGAAATAGATAAGCTCATAGAACAAGGGATCCTTGAACCGGTGGATCACGCACGCTGGGAAACCCCCATTGTGACCCCAGTTAAACCAGATGGGTCAGTCCACATCTGCGCGGACTATAAATGCACAATTAATGTCGCCCTGCAACAAAGCGCATATCCTGTGCCAGTAGTCCAACACCTATTGCACTCGATGGGGCCAGGGAAAATATTTGCAAAGTTAGACATGGCACAAGCGTATCAGCAGCTGCCTGTGGATAGCGCCACGGCGGAGGCCCAAACTATAGTGACGCATAGGGGTGCTTTCAAATGCAACCGGTTACAATTCAGTGTAAGCATCGCTCCCGGTCTGTTCCAGAGCGTCATGGAACGGCTATTGCAGGAATACCTGGAGTCGTCCCTTATTTCGACGACATCTTGGTGTCAGCTGCAAACGAGGAGCAACTACTAAAAAGAGTTAGAACTGTTTTGGCCAGAATCAGAGAAAAAGGTCTCCGCCTTAAAAAAGAAAAATGCCAAATTAACGTGCCTAGCGTAGAATTCCTGGGGTATAGAATCGATGGATTGGGCATACACCCAACATCGAAGAAAATCAAGGCGATTCAGGACGCCCCCACACCACGAAATCAGACCGAGTTGCAGGCATTCCTCGGACTTCTTAACTTCTACAGAGTTTTTCTAAGACAGAAAGCCACCGTTGCTGAGCCGCTACATCGACTCCTCGCAAAGAACGCGAAATGGACATGGTGACGCCCCGAGGCAGCAGCTTTCGCCGCAGTCAAGCGCCTACTCACGACCGACTCGTTACTCATCCAATACAGCCAAACCCTACCACTGGTATTGACCTGCGATGCATCACCTTTTGGCGTCGGCGCGGTTCTCAGCCACAGAATGCCAAACGGAAACGAAGCACCCATAGCATTCTACTCAAGGACTTTATCATCGGCTGAAAGAAACTACAGCCAAATGGACAAGGAAGCGTTAGCCGCTGTGGCTGGAGTCAAACGCTTCCATGAGTATCTCTACAGCCGCGATTTTGAACTTATTACGGACCACAAACCACTGCTGGGTCTCTTGGCGGGAAACCGCCCCACACCGGTCTCACTCTCCCCACGCATGACCAGGTGGACTGTTTTCCTGGCTGCGTACTCCTACAAACTGATACATCGACCGGGTTCCACACTAGGGCACGCAGACGCACTCAGCCGTTGCCCACTCCCAGAACTATTAACAGACCCCACTCCCGAGGTACCGGTTTTATTGATTGACTGTTTGGACTCAGGACCTGTTTCTTCTTTGGACGTTGCTAGATTTTCTGCTAAGGACAATGTAATCAGACAAGTACAAACTTGGGTATGGAGGGGGTGGCCAAAGGGAAATGTGGGACCCGAATTCAAACTGTTTTGGTCAAAACGTGATGAACTGTCAGTGTTACAAGGTTGTTTATTGTGGGGGGATCGAGTTGTGGTTCCATACGCATTGCGGAGAAATGTTTTAGAAGCGTTACATGTTGGGCATCCGGGAATCGTAAGGATGAAAGCGTTAGCTAGGAGTTACGTTTGGTGGCCAAACATGGACAAAGAGATAGAGGAATGGGTAGCCACTTGTGATCCGTGCCAAGAGTCTAGACCAGCACCCCCTGAAGCACCTGCCACGGAATGGGACAAACCAAAAGCACCCTGGTTGCGAATACACATTGATTTCGCAGGACCAGTCCAAGGGCAAACGTTTCTAATAGTTGTGGACGCATACTCCAAATGGTTGGAAGTAGTCCTAATGACTTCAATCACGGCAGAGGCAGTCATTAAGGTACTACGGCGGCTTTTCGCCACTCACGGCCTGCCCGACCTCCTGGTCTCCGATAACGGGCCCCAATTCACGGCCATGCAATTCGAAACGTACTTAGCAAGTCAGGGAATTCGGCATGCCCTTGTTGCGCCATTCCATCCGGCCTCGAACGGACAGGCGGAGAGAATGGTGCGATCTGCAAAAGAGGCCCTCACTAGGATGGGCCCAGGTGATTGGCAAACACGAATTGACCATTACCTACTAATCCAGCATATTACCCCTAGCGCCACGACGGGTAGGAGCCCCGCTGAACTCCTCATGGGCCGCCGTCTACGGTCTCACCTGGACCGACTTCACCCAAATTACTCTGCCACATCGCCCCCAGACTCTACAAGCAAAATTCGGAATTTTAGCATAGGGGATTCAGTATACGCCCACAACTATGCAGGGGGAACACTGTGGATACCGGCAAAAGTAATTGGTATCACGGGGCCTCGATCATACTTGCTGGAACTAGAGGACGGTAGAAATTGGAAAAGGCACATAGACCAACTCCGTGGTCGCCTTACGCACTCCAACCTACGATCTGCTAATGAGGACTATATTCCGTTGGAAAGCCAGCAACCCGAGAGCCCAAACACAGAGGACTACAGCACCCTGAAGCCTAGAGTGGAACCGGAGATCAACGACGGATCGGAACAGCATCCGAGCGAGGAAAGCCTTCCACCCCCCGACTACGAAACGGAACAAGCAGAACAAGCCGATCTCTCGCCCGCTCCAACTCAACCCGAACTCTGACGATCCACCCGTGTAAGACAGAAACCGACGTATTTAAAGGACTTTGTCACTAACCGGAACACTCCGTCTAAGAAGGGAGGAGTGTTAGATATTAGCATATATCGCTGTAAGTCTCCACTCAGGTCCGCCACTAGGGCAGGAACTAGGGATCGTTCTGATTGGTCGAGAGGTGTACCCGATCCCTATAAAAGGGGAACCCTCAGACCACACACCAAGCTGGATCACTACTACTACTAATAAAGAGCTGTTAAGTCACTGATTGTCCAGAGTCTGTTCTCTCGTTGCCCGAATCTAACACTAAGGGTGATGAAACGCCACAAGAGACGCCTAGAGAGCCGATGGAGATCCTCCCGTTCCGAACATGACCGAACACAGGTACAAACCTATTTAAGGACATACCTTGTGGCAATAAGAGCGGCCAAACGTCGACATTGTGCCGCCCTTATTGCGTCCACAGATAACCGCCCTGCCGCCCTGTTTCGGGTGACCCGCTCCCTTCTATCGCAGAGGCCGCGGGAAGCCCCTCTACAGGGCAGGGCAGAGGAATTTGGGAAATATCTGCAGGATAAAATCGCTCAAATCCGGAGGGAATGGGTCCCCCTCAGTAGTCTAGGAGGGACACCCGAGGCGAGTCTTGAGAGACCATCCTGGGAAGAGTTTGACTCTGTTGCCATCGAAGATTTGGACAGGTTGCGTGGGCGACTACGAGCTACCACATGTTCATTGGACCCGTGTCCCTTCTGGCTTGTACTGGCATCCTGGGAGGTTACACGAGACTGGCTCTTGGGACTAGTGAATGCTTCATTGGGTGAGGGGTCCTTACCGGCCGCCTTGAAAGAGGCAGTTGTGAGACCCTTACTCAAGAAGCCTTCCCTGGACCCAACGGAGCTAGCCAATTATCGTCCTGTCTCCAACCTTCCCTTTTTAGCGAAGGTTGTAGAGAGTGTGGTGGCCCAACAGTTCCCACGTCACCTGGAGGAAAATGATTATCTAGACCCGCGCGAGTCCGGCTTCCGACCCGGGCACAGCACAGAGACGGCCTTGGTCGCGTTGGTAGATGATCTCTGGAGGGCCAGGGATAGGGGTTGTTCCTCTATCCTGGTCCTATTAGATCTCTCAGCGGCTTTTGATACCATCGACCATGGTACCCTACTGCACCGGCTGGAGGGGCTGGGAGTAAGGGGCACCATTTTACGGTGGTTCTGCTCCTACCTCTCCGACCGGACGCAACGTGTGTTGGCAGGGGAGCAGAGGTCGACCCTGAGGCCTCTCACTTGTGGGGTGCCGCAGGGGTCGGTCCTCTCGCCTCTCCTGTTCAACACATATATGAAGCCGCTGGGTGAGATCATTCGTGGTTTTGGGGTGGGATATCATCTGTACGCTGATGATACGCAGCTGTACATCTCCACCCCGAACCACCCCAACGAGGCCGTCGAAATGATGTCCCGGTGTTTGGAAGCCGTACGGGTCTGGATGGGTGACAACAGACTCAAGCTCAACCCCTCCAAGACGGAGCTGTGGCTTCCGGCCCCCCGGTTCAACCAGATGATCCCATCTCTGGCCATTGGGGGTGAGCAACTGGCCCCCATGGAGCGGGCACGCAACTTGGGCGTCCTCCTGGATGCCCGGCTGTCCATGGATGACCATGTGGCAGCCGTGGCAAGGGGGGCGTTCCACCAGGTTCGCCTGGTGCACCAAATGCGCCCCCTATTGGACTGGGATGCCCTTCGCACAGTCACTCATGCGCTGGTGACGTCCCGCCTAGACTACTGCAATGCTCTTTACATGGGGCTCCCCTTGAGATGCACCCGAAGACTACAGTTGGTCCAGAATGCGGCCGCGCAGGTGATTATGGGGAGTACTAGATACTCCCATATAACACCTCTCCTGCGCGAGCTGCACTGGCTCCCTGTGGTCTATCGGGTGCGTTTCAAGGTGTTGATTACCATCTTCAAAGCGCTCCATGGCACAGGACCTAGCTACTTGCGGGATCGCATCCTGCCTCATACATCCCTACGACCAATTCGCTCTCACAGAGAGGGACTTCTCCAGGTGCCGTCCACTAAGCAGTGCTAGAGGGCAGCGCCCAGGAGCAGGGCCTTCTCTGTGATGGGCCCAGCCCTCTGGAATGACCTCCCCCCCGACATTAGGATTACTACCGACCTCCGCTCCTTCCGTTCAAAACTCAAGACCCACCTTTTTCAACTAGCCGGCCTGGCTCAATTATAGTTCCATCTTTATCCTCCTGGCAATCTTTTAAATTTGTAATTTTATATTGGGGTATTTTAATTTTTAATTCTATTATGACTATTCCTATGTATTGTACTATGCGATTTTGACACCTCCTCCGTGAAATGTTTTAATTGTATAATATGTGTTTTTATTTATTGTACGCCGCCCCGAGTCCCTTCGTGGAGAGGGAGCGGCTAACAAATCTAATAAATTCAAATTCAATTCAAATTCAACATATTTAGCATTGAGGAACAGAGCTAAGTTAGTTGCTTTTCTATTAATACATAATCCTTAAAAGGTTTCTCCGGTAGGGACCCTGCATGGTCTAATTCAGAGGTCCCCAAAATTTTGGCAGGGACTGGTTTCATGTGAAGAAAGTTAGCACCCACCCCCTCCTAGAAGAATGAAATATTTTAGGAAGTATTAAAAAGACAGAATATTATATTTCCCTGGATGAAAAAAGGAGAAACATGTTTTATAGACAAAGCAGTCTTTATGTGCCCTCAAAGTAATTGTAATTGTTAAATATCTCTGATCCCTAGTGATATGAATTTTAAATTGTTAGAAAAGAGTTAAAAGCACTGAAAAGAAAGAAAAAGCCTTCATTCTGTTTTGTCTGGCAGCAGAACAGACTAAAGAGAACTTTTTTTCTTTACTCTGTACTTTTAAGAAAAGCCCTAGTTTAAGAGGGAATGTTTTAAGTTCACTTACAGGAAAAGTTTCATCCTTGCATTTATTGTGTGTTTAAATGATTTCATCTGTCTATCCTTTTCCTGAATCCAGTTTCCTGAGTCCAGTTTTTCTTCCTTCCTCATCTGTGATGTCTCCTGTATGCATTGTAGTCATTCATGGCAGTAATTGCCTGATTTTACTGTATTCTGAACCAGTGTATTGAACCCAAGTTCAGTATTCGTAAAAGCAGGGAATGTCTGATAATGGTAGAGATAACAACAACAACAACAACAACATTTCAACTTCCATCCCATCCAGCACACTATATGAAACCAACCAATTAGAACAGAAGGAGCATCAGTGATAGAACTGTGTAGTGCAGTGTGGGTTAGGAAACTTGAAAATTATACATAAGTCAACTACAGAGAGATGAAAGGGGAGGAATGTGTGAACAGCTAATTCCAGAAACCTAAAGGAACTCACCTTGATGCCTGGACCAAATTCTCTAGCACTTGAACAAGAACTCCCCCATCATTCCTCAGGCTTTCACAGAGTTTCTCATTTGAAGTTACCTGTTAGTACAAGAATTATCAAAAATTTAGAAAGATACTCATCTCTAACAATTGTAATCTGTCTACATTCTATTGCTCCACCAGTGTTTTAATCCAAATTCTCTGTAATCATTCCATCTCAAGATTATATAATTATATAATGTGTTACATTTGGCTACAAGGACATTTTACCCAATTTCATTGTATTTATTTTGTACAATGACAATAAAGACTATACTAATTAAAGTAATGCTAGACTAGATTATATTCTTTCTGAACAGGATTAATTCAGGAACCAAATAATTCAAAGTAGAGGTATGGGGAGTTGTTTATATTTTAATATGAACCTACCTATTAGGTATTTTATCAATTTGTCAGTTAGGATGTATTCTACAGTGGAATTCTTGGTATTAAAGCAATGTATGGAAAAATGTTTACTTTGAAGAAATACTGTATTTTATAGTGGTTAAGACACTGGCTTAGAAACCAAGAGACTATGAGTTCTACTCCTCTATTGGACTAGGTGATTTAAGGCCAGTGACTCTTTCTGTCCTACATTCATGTATAGAGAAATAGGGGCAAAAAGTATTATGTTTTTGCCAGGAGTAGAAAGTGAAAGACATACTGAATAAATAGAAGAAAATGTATAGCTATCAACTGCCCAGCTAGCAAACCCAAAAGAAGGAAAAAATCTCAGGAGAATTCCTAAAAGTAAAACTTTATTGGATACCCCATGCTGAAGAAACAAAACTAGCTCTGGTTTCCCTGCCCAAATGGTTACCCAATTAAGCAATAGCTTTCAGGGTATCCATCCATTCAACTATTGTTACTGATGGAGGAGGTTCCTTTGGAAACTCTGGCACTGGCACAAACTCAACTCCCGTGGTCACTTTGAAAGAGGTGAATTCAATGCTACTATTATATTAGAAGCCACTTCCGCAAAAGGTAGAAGCACCACCCATTTGGTTTACAAAGCAATGGAGGTATTGCTCCACTATTGCAAAATTCGTTCTGCCACCCCATTGGAGTCAGATGGTACCCCGAACTAAGTCCCTGAGTTGATCCTATTTGCTTTAGGAACTCCCAGTGAAACTTTGCTGTAAATTTCACACATACACACTGAAATGATGAACCTTGGGATGCCATGCAGCTGATAGACATGCTGCACCAATATTTTGGCCAAACTCCCTTCTGAGGGAAGCTTGGGACACATGATGAAGTGTGCTTGCTTTGAAAACAAGTCAACCACAGTCCAAAATACAGTGCTCCCATTACTCTCTGCTAATTCCACTATGAAATTCATGGTGATTTCTTCCCATGGTCTGCTAGGGCTGGCCATGGGCTATAGCAGCCCAGGAGTCTTTCCTGGCAATCACTTCTTGGGCACCTGGTTATGTAGTTTTCTATGTCTTTCTTCATCTTAGGTCACCAGAACTGACTTTTGGCCAAGTGAAGGTTTTTACAAATCCAAAATGTCCAACCAGCATGACTCCTTTGTAGAATTTGGGTCCTCTGGCTGACTGTCTCCCTTCCATGCCAGGTCCTTCCTCATTGTCAAATTGGCTTTACGGTCTCTGAGCCATTTATTTTCCTCCAAAGTTTCTTTAGCTGTTGGATCAACACGTTGTTGGCTGGCTGAGGAGTGGCTAGCTGCCACCACTTTGCTGAGACCTGTGCTGCCAGTTGATGGGAGGGAATGATGGAGTTAACTATTTTCTCTCAGGTGCTTTTGTATTAGGGCATCCAAGAGATCACATCAGTGAGGAAATTTTTCCCCCTGGCAAATGTTGAAGGGTGAAATTGAACCAATTAGAGTACTGACCCCATCACACTTGCTTAGGGGACAGCTTCCTTGGGGTTTTTAAGGTTTCTACGTTCTTGTGGTCAGCATTTGCATGGGTAAAAGCAGAGTTGGTTTAATGTCAACTCTCTAATTAGCGAACCCCAAACAAGGAAACAATCTCAGAAGAATTGCATTCCCAAAAGTAAATTTTTATTAGATATATTCTATTGGTACAAACAAAACCAGCTCTGGTGTACCCTGTGCAAATGCTTGCCCAGTTAATCAATAACTTCCCCTTCTCCCCACCCCTAGGTGATCACATTGTCCAATTATGAGATGTTCTTTTGCGATGGAAAATTCCATCTCTTTCTCAAGCACCTGCAGTGATTACTTTGATCGTTTCCATATTCTCATGATCTCTGCATACATTCTCCATTTCCCCCTTCCCTCTCCCAGTTCACTGGCAAGTTGAAAAGCATTAAGATTTGAAAGAAGCAAAGTGGTTCAATCTTGACAATAGCATTGGTATATTCAATTTACAAAATATGTATGAATTATTATGCATTTTTTACTTTAAGCTCATGCAGCATTGGAATAAAGTGAATTTATGTACAATATATTTGAATCTGGAAAATTCAGATTTATCTATTTGTAGTTTCATTAGTTGAAGACAAAAAAACAATTAAAATAGCAAAAATCCCATGGAAGATTAACTTGCAAGATACAGTACCTTTTACTGATGACAGAGAAAAAAAAAACCATAATAATTAGTCAGCTTGGGAAAATTTACATGAACTCCTAGTAACAATGTCTGCTTGCAGAATCTTTTAGAAACAGGTTATTTAAAATCTATGCTGTTAAAAATACATAATACAATGCTAGATTAACTCTCAGAAACACAGGCACAGTTATCTTTCAATGTCATTAAAAGAAAGGTATAATATGCCGAAACCTGTTTTCTCTGAAATGGATCAATAATAGCTGATGTTATAAATCCTATGTATTTTCATTTTGCATTATTATAATATACAAATACTGTGATTTTTTTCTATATAAAATGTAATTTATCCTTTCTAAAGCAATCATCATACTTGACACAGAATTCTCATTCTTTAGTAGAGCAGATCGATAATTATAAAAAGTTTGAAAGAACTATCTAATCATGACTATGCATCATTATTAATTGTTTAAACAAAAAGTTATTGGATTATTTTAAGAAGGCAATTGAATGTTTTGCTTTTAAAATGTAATTTCAGAAAATGGGTGAAGAAGATTTTGATATTTTTTTATTCACATAATTTGAAAATATAGAGATTGCTTGAAATTTCCATACGACAAATATTAGAGGTTCAGATAATCACTTGTGCAATTATTTTTTTGGGTAAAAAAAAATAGTATGTGACATTTTGTAAAATCAAATTAAGGTAATTTTGATCAACTACGTGAAACAATCATGCTCAGAATGTTATGACACCTTACTCTTAAAAAGTTTAATTGTTCTTAAACACAAGGCACTGTATTTATTGAAAATGAATTAGTAAGATGGATGAGAATGAGAGGGAAATAACTATTAAAGTACTAGTTTTTAGGCTGAAATAATATTTCAAAATTATTTCACACTTAAGAATTGTCGAGGCAAACTGTATACTTTTCAACTGCTAAAGCATTTTAAGAAATTTACCTATTTTTATCAACTACCGTGTTTCCCCCAAAATAAGACAGAGTCTTATTTTCTTTTGACCTCCGAAATCAGCAGTAGGGTTTATTTTCAGAGGATGACTTCTCCCCTCCATGTATGAGACGGGGGCGAGCTGCCCCATGCGCCCCACACTGGCTTACCTCAGGATCCCCGCAGCAATCCATGCCATAAGAACTGCTTTGCAGCAGCCGCTCCAGCAGCTGCATCCACAAGGAGCTCACGTGGCTGCCGGCCTGCTTCTGCTTATGGCAGCTGCAAGGGGGCAGGAAGCTGAGTGATGCACTGCATGCACCCTACACCAGCTTACCCCTGTCCCAGCAGCCACCCATTCCTCAACAACTGCTTTGCAGCAGTGGCTTGGGAAGTTGTATCTTGTAGGAGCTTATGTGACCACCATCCTTACCTATTGCAGCCACAATGGAGCAGGAAGCCAAGCGATGTGCTCCATGTGCCCTGCATTGGCTTGCCTTAGGGTCCCAGAACCCAGGCCACCCATCCATAATCCTAATCCACAATGCCTAATCCTAGCTCTAACCCTAACCACAATTGCAAATTCTAACCACCCCAGGCCACCACAATTGCAAACCTTAACTACCACCCCATGGCAGCCACAATGCCAAATCCCAAGCAAGATCCCAGGGCAACTACAATGCCAAATCTCTATTACCATCCCAGGGCAACCCCAATTGCAAATCCCAACCACCACCCCAAGGCAACCTCAATGCCAAATCTCAATCACCACCCCAGGGCAACCACAATTGCAAACACTAACCCCCAATACAGGGAAACCACAATGCTCTTATACAACAATCTACATTTATTCAAATACAGTCATGTCATCATCTTCTGGAACATCATCATAACTCTTCAAATTCCAAATTCCAATCTGAATTTCTCGTGATTCCATTTCCTGTAAAACCATTGGTCCCAATCTCTGATGTCCAGCAATAAAAAAATCTCTTTAAATGAGCACTTCTTTTTTTAATATTTTTTTATTTTTTATTTTCAAAACACAACACATAAAATACTGTAGAAAGTGTATCAGTTGATTACAAAAAGCTTTCGTGCATCTCTTCCACAGTCATCAAGCATTATTCATATTAACTCAAGTATTTTAACTCAGATATTTATACATGTTACCATCATTATACCTCCATTTTCATTTGACTATAATTGTTTAAACGTCCTTCATCATAAAATATACCAAGATTTAATACATAACCGCATACTAGCATTTCATTTACTATTTCTAAAATCCTTCAATGACACTAAATCCTTATGTCCTATTCTAGCTAAACATCCATAATATTTAATAACAAAGTTTTCTAATTCTCCTTTCCAAATCACTGTTTACAATTTACATCCAGTTTCCTTATGTTAATAATAATAATAAATTTGAATTTATTAGCCGCTCCCTTTCCAGGCAGGACTCGGGGCGGCGTACACTGGGACATATATAAACATACATATATACAAAGACATACATGCAGGGAGGAGGTAATAGATTACAACATTTAGACTATTAAAACCATTTACATACCCCAATAATAAAAACCCAATATACAATAAAAATTTTAAAATTTACAAAAGACAGTCAGGAGGAATATGAAAAATTACGGTTGAGCCAGGCCAGATAATTGAAAGAGGTGGGTCTTCAACTGTACATGGAAGGAGCGAAGATCGGAAATAATCCTGATGTCACGGGGGAGGTCATTCCACAGGGCTGGGCCCATCACAGAGAAGGCTCTGCTCCTGGGTGTCGTCCCCCGACACTGTTTGGCGGACGGCACCCGGAGAAGTCCCTCTCTGTGTGAGCGAATTGGTCGTAGGGATGTGTGGGGCAGGATGCGATCCTGCATGTAACTAGGTCCTGTGCCATGAAGCGCTTTAAAGATCATAATCAAAACCTTGAAACGCACTCGGTAGACCACAGGAAGCCAGTGCAGCTCGCGCAGGAGAGGTGTTACAGGGGAGTATCTAGTCCTCCCCATAATCACCCGCGCGGCCGCGTTCTGGACCAACTGTAGTCTCCGAGTGCATCTCAAGGGAAGCCCCATGTAGAGAGCATTGCAGTAGTCCAGGCGAGACGTCACTAGCGCATGGGTGACTGTGCGTAGGGCATCCCGGTCCAATAAGGGGCGCAATTGGCGCATCAGGTGGACCTGATGGAACGCCCCCCTTGCCACGGCTGTTACATGGTCATCCATGGACAGCCGGGCATCGAGGAGGACGCCCAAATTGCGCACCTGTTCCATGGGGGCTAGTTGCACGCCCCCAATGGCCAGAGATGGAAACACCTGGTTGAACCGGGGGGCCGGAAGCAACAGCCACTCCGTCTTGGAAGGGTTGAGTTTTAGTCGGTTGCCATCCATCCAGACCCGTACGGCCTCCAAACACCGGGACATCATTTCGACGGCCTCATTGGGGTGGTTCGGGGTGGAAATGTATAGCTGAGTATCATCAGCATACAGATGATATCCCACCCCAAAACCACGGATGATCTCGCCCAGCGGTTTCATGTATGTGTTGAACAGGAGAGGCGAGAGCACCGATCCCTGTGGCACTCCACATGTGAGTGACCTCCGGGTCGAACTCTGCTCCCCTGCCAACACACGTTGCGTCCGGTCAGAGAGGTAGGAGCCAAACCACCGTAAGACGGTGCCCCTGACTCCCAGCCCCTCTAGCCGGTGCAACAAGATACCATGGTCGATGGTATCGAACGCCGCCGAGAGATCTAACAGGACCAGGATAGAGGAACAGCCCCTATCTCTGGCCCTCCAGAGATCATCAACCAATGCGACCAAGGCCGTCTCCGTGCTGTGCCCGGGTCGGAAGCCGGACTGGCGCGGGTCTAGATAATCATTTTCCTCCAGGTGACGTGGGAACTGCTGTACCACCACACTCTCTACAATCTTCGCTAAAAAAGGAAGGTTGGAGACAGGATATATGTTGTACCCATACATATATATATGTTGTTATCATTATCTCTCCTTTATTTGACTACATCCTGTATCATAACATTTTCCCCCTAATAATCAAGACTTAACTGAATCTAACTTAATTCTTTTTTATTAACCTTTATATGTAATCCAAAAGGATTTCTAATCTTCCTTTCATGGGTACCATTTAATATTCATATCCCATTATTACTTATCATAACACTAAACATTGTATACATTATTATCATTATCAATTATTTATTTAACTATATCTATTGTCACTAAATTTCACTAAGTTTAACTAGTTTTAAATTATACTCTTCCATCTATCAACCTGTATCTTTCCAGTAGCAAACAGTCTCATATCTTCTGCCATTTGTGGTGTAAGTCCTCTAATCATCTTCTTAATCAAATTTGTATAGACTCTTCTTAGCAACTCCTTGCTTATAAAGTCTCTCATGTAATTTTGATGCCCTTCTTCTGTTTCCTTAATCAGCTTATCTTTGATTGTCTGTAGATGGCACTTCTTGTCTATGTAGCCTGCTTGTAGTGCATTGGCAACACAGGTGTCACTGATTTTACCCCATGAATTCTTCACCTAAGTCACCTGTGGTAGGATAGGCTTCACAAAGTTTCCACACTGATTTCTTTCCATTCTATTTTCAATTTCTCTCCATTCTATTTTGATTTCCATGTGCTGATAGTCCTTGAATAGCTTGTTTATTGCAACGTCAAGAGTCTGGAGATATGCAGTCATTCCTGCAGGAATCATTATTTGATCTATTCTTCTGTGTGCAAGGAACTTCTTCATGTTTTTAGCACAGTGAGTGCTAGTTGAATCCCAGCAATATAGACTTTGGCCACCTCGCACAAGTGGCAGCATTAAATTGATCCACTTCCTTATAATTCCTTGTGTGCACCAGCTTTTTCTATTTCAAAAACATAAATCCCTGAAACACATAGAATCTTTTTTTTTCTTGCCCTTAGCAATGATTAGAGATGGGACTTTGTTTCCATCAGACGAATTGCCAAAATGCAGGTAACAAATGCCCTTTCATAACCAGTGGAGAGAATATAAATTGATGAGGCAACCCTCTGATCAATTGTCATTTGAGATTCTTTGCCCATAAACAGTGCAGTTTCATTCCTAGCAATCATGTTGGAGAATCGGTATTTAGAAAAGTCAATGCCATCAATGAACGACTTGAATACATGTACACATTTGATAAGTGTGAGCAGTGTGCCTTCTTAGAGACAGTCCATCACTGAAGGAAGCTATCCAGTCAGTGTTGTGATGCTTTGAATTTTTGCAGGAAAATTTGTAACTGTGGTGCCATTGCAAGGGCAAATACTTGGATATCAGCCCTGCACACAACCAAAGGCTTTGCTTTCCTGTCAGCAATCCATTCAGAGATGCTGTCTCCCATTTGAGGAAATAATGATTGCGGACCTGATCCAACCTGTGCTTCTTAGCATTTCTCTTGTGCACCTGTTGACTGAGGTTATCATACTCTGTTCGTCATTTATGGACCATATGGAGATTCAACTTCTTCTCTTTGCAGAAAGCCATAAGATTCTTGCTCTGAGAATCCTCCATGATTCCTTTCTTGAACTCGACAGAATAGCTCTTTTTGCACTCATCTTGCCTGGGGGTCAAAATAAAATTCTCTTTAAACATTAAATCATTAATTCATTAAATTGCAGCCACTGCAAAGCAGTTGTCATAATGTGGATGGCTGCAAGGACCCTGAGGCAAGCTGGTGCGGGGCGCATGGGGTATGTTGCTCAGCCTTCTGCTCCGTTGCAGTCACAATAAGCAGAAGATGCGGGCCAGTAGGCATGCGGGCTCCTGCTGGATACAGCTATTAATGTGGCCACTATGAGGCAGTTATCATGGTCTGGATGGCTGCTGGGTGCTTGAGGCAAGCCAGTGCAGGACAGGTGGGGCAGTTCCCCCTCTTACCTCCTTACCTCTGACCTCATGTTGGCGGCAATGCAAATAACCAGATGAAATGGTGGGCAGATGCACAGGCACTTAAGTAGGACTTATTTTGGGGGTAGGGCACAGAAGTTTTCTACAGACTGGTACGAAATACTGCTTTGTTCCTATATTGCTGGAGATTGAAAATGATGTTTCCTATTCCTTTTATAACTATGATTTTGAAGGCTAGAGAGATCTTGTGGATTATTGTCTAATTTCACTGTTTCAGGATGATGCTAAAGTGTTTACAACTATATTGTTATAATGACTCCGAAATTCTCTTTTTTCCCTACATAATATGTTTTTTATAAAGAGACACTGAATAACATCAGAATATTAACTAAGAAATTAGAAATGCAGTCTGATAAACTGGACACAGCAGAAACTTCAATGTAATACAGTTTTAATTTTTAAAACATGTTTTCTATTTTAACAATTAGATTAAGATATGATATACTAATTCATTAATTAGGAAAATCATAAATGGATTATTTTTAGTCAGTTAAGACATTCTGAAGAACTTGTGAAGAAAATCCATAATCGTCTCTCATATTTTGGTTTGAGTTTGGAACCTTTAGCCTGTTTTATGGCTATAAAAGATGGCTGTCATTGAATACAAAAGTTTACCACATGCTCATAATTATTATCACCCTTTTCCAAAATTTATGGACATAGTATAGTATATGCACGATATACACATCATTGCCTCTGTGCCTGACAGGCCTCTGCGTGGCTCTCAGCTTACCTGTCCCAGATCCACACACATATTTATGTATGTGCGAGTGTGGGGATATGTGGGGGAGATGGCAGACTGCAAACTAATGCCAGCTGTATTTTTTGAGTGCTTGTTTCTTTTTCTCATCTAATATCACTGTGTATTAATGCTGTGTGCTCAATGTACTGTGCACTCCACATCTTCCCCAACCTGCCGCCAATCACATCATGCTCTGCCCACAGTCCCATGGAAGGCTGCAAGAAGCTCCCATCTCAGCTTCTCTTATCTCTTCCATTCTTTTCCTCCCCAATGTCACAATGTAGGGCTCCCCAATGTCACAATGCGGGGAGACCACTGCGCATGCACACACAAACATGGGTCTGGGGGAGGTGACCTGAGAGCCATGCAGAGACCTGTCAAGCACAGAGACAATGATTGGGGAGGGGTCAAAATGGGAAGCCTCTGCCCGGAGCCTCTTGTCAGGCCTGCAGCCATATTTCTTTTTGATCTTTGGCCTGCCACACTTTCTATTATTCCACTATACCTTTTCTATTGTGGGAAAATGGAAAGGGGGATTGTATGGAGTTAAATGCTATGTAGCCAAAATAAAGTTCCTTTCTAGAAAGCCAAGGTCATCCTTTGTCTCTGCACCTCTGCACCTGACCGGAACTGGATGGGTGGAACTGCTAGCATGGCAGTAGAAGATTGGACCATATGATGGACTTGTGGGTGTGGGAGCAAGATCGTGAACTTTCAGCTGGCTGGGGAAAACTGGGACGCTTTCAGATTTGGGTTTTTCCAGATGTGCCATTGTGGCTCTCTTAATAAATTGGAACTTTGAGCAATACTTTGCCTTGGACTCGGATTTAATTTTCGATACTATTTGGAACCCTGACACCTCTGCCAGCTTTAAAAAAACCCTGCTGAGCAGTGGCTTCCCTTTTCGTCCACCTATCCCTCCTGGACTGGCTCTACACTTGAAGCCAAAAGAGGAATTCTGCTTCCACCCCACTCAATGCTAGAAGTCACACACCAGCACCATTCACCTGTCGCGTCCCCCCCATAACCCATGATCACTTATTGCCCATTGCATACTGGCAGACAGAAGCACAATAGTCCTAAAGGTCCCATTTTGTCTCATTCTCATCTCCTCCATTCCTCTGCACTCATGAATGCACAAGAGGATGGGGAGAGATTGGCAGAGCTGGCAGTGGCTGTGCCACTGCTGGCCGTAACTTTCTCACGTGGGATGGGTTGGTCCCAGTGAAAGGTGGCTGAAGGGCCAAGTCGGTGAGCAAGGCATAGAGACACTTGTATGGGCATGATACTGATTTACAACTTGGTGCGGCCATCTGGGTTGGAACATTGTCAGCCTTTGATCTGACTCACACAGTTGCCTTGGAGCCACTGAGAGACTGCCTTGCTGCCTTGGCCCTGCCCCCTGGGTGTGCACACAAGAGAAGGAGAGCGCTGGCATCCTGGATGAAAGGGAAACACTCAGAATGCAGTCTGCCTGCACAAGAATGTAGCAGTGTGGAAGCATCCGATGTTAATATGGCTCCCAAAGCTGACAGAAGGTTCCCAGTGATGCCAGGCTCTGCGGGTATTCACTGCCTCCTCTGCACATGCTCAGGGGTGGAGCAGGGGCAGGCCCTCACCAGCTCTAAGGCAGCCATGCAGATCTAAGGCTGACTGTGTTCCAGCCCAGATGGCTGCCAGCAAGTTATAGATCAGTGCCCAGCCAGCTGGGTCTGAGGCACTGTCTCCAGAACAGCCCCACAGGCCAGATCTAACCACATCACAGGCCAGATCTGGCCTGCGGACCTTGAGTTTGACATCCCTGCTGTAATTCATCTCATGTCAGCAATGAACTACCTTAAAGAAAAAGATTATAATACCAGAAATTGATTCTTACAACAGTAGTATTTTGTAACCTATAGTGTTCTTTCCTTTTCCAATCTTCTTCTGCAAATTAGGACAAAGTCAATGTGCTTATTTTTAATCTGATTTTTATTCTGTTTTGAACTGAGGAATTCAACTTGAGGTCTTAAATCACCTTGTGAGGTACTCAGGTGAGTTAAACTTGTGGATCATTCAAAGATGATAAAGATAAACATAAAGATACATGTTTCATAAAATCTGTCCAAAACTCTTTGCCTTAGTCATCTTTGTAGACCTGATTATAAGAGCCAAACCGTGTTTAATATTAGTAGGTATATGACTTCATAGGCATGCTTAGTACTTATTAGTGGCTTAGCTTTTTCATCTTCTGGAAAACAATATAAAACATCTTGAGTAGAAAGACAGTATAAATACAGTGTGTTTTCAAGAGCAAAACAAATTCAGCTGGTGTTGTCAATTGCTGGTTTGTACAAACAGGCCTGAACGGGGATAATGAGCTTTTTAAACCAGAATGAAACAGGATAAAAGCTGGAATAACCAGGTGTCTCTTGGCATGTACCCTTATACATGTGCTGATTAAGAAGGTTTTGTAATCTTCAGATCTTAACAGATATGTGTTATAACAAGTAGATATTTACCACAAAGAAAAAAGAAAATAATAAAAGTTTATTTAGGAGAGTTTACATTTCAAATGCTAAACTTAAACTTAACTTTTTATTTATAGAAAGATATACATTTTAGGAGTTCAAAGTTATTTATGCATATAATTTGGCAAGCTCTGTTCTTTAAAGGATCACTTTCAATGTACCTGTGATTGATATTTGATCTCAGTGCCTGCTAATGTTCTCAATTTTGAATGTGCACTTAACATTGATTAAACCATAAACCAAGCATCTCTCTGATCTTTTTTAGTTTAATATATAATCAAAGGTTCATAATGAATCCATAGATACAGATATTCTTATTGGTACATATTAATGTTTAGAGTATCTGGCCCAGAGGGCTATAAATGAAGACCCATTTTGAAGTCTTATACTTCCCCAACCCATCTTCAAATCTCCCAGAAATACTTGGCAGTTGTATAACTGGCAAATTACACAACTAAGAGGCAGATTAAATACCAGTTGTGGCAGTTTGCACGGAGCTTTTACTTGAAGGCACTCCCAACTTTAAAATACTTTGAAGTCAAGCTACTACAAGCTTTGACCATATTTTGCCCTTTCCAGTGAGAAAGGAAATCAATAGCACAAAGTTGGCTCTCTTTAAATAATTCTATAGACAGGCAATGTTGATAAAGATGGATAGTGCTTGGGGTTGTTTTGTCCTTACCCTATCTAGCAGAGAGGAGGTTGAAAGTGAAAGGTCTCATATTTGGACCAGTTCCTAACAGATGGTGACATCTGGATTTAAATTTCTCTTATACATTTGCTTATCCTTCCCCTTAATTTTACAAATGTACAATATACCTATTTTTGTTTATTTCATTTTATTAATTCCTGCTCTTTAACATTTATTGATTGCAAATATTCTAACTTGTAAGTTTCTATAAGCTACAATTGTCAACAAACGCCCATTTGCTTGCAAAATTACTCATTTTACATAGTTGTCAGGTAACTGAGGATTTAATAGCTGCCAGCTGATGTAAGATTGTAAACTGTAATCTGTAGGTTGATGCAATGAGGATGAATCAGCAATACATGCATCACAGTGGTGGGTTTCAAAAAAATTTGGAACCTACTCTGTGGGTGTGGCCTGCTTTGTGGGAGTAGCTTGCTGGCCATGTGACCAGGTGGGAGTGGCTTGCCGGCCATGTGACTGGGTGGGAGTCGCCAAGACGATGTCACTGAACTCTTTGCCCCAATGGATGAACTACAATAAGATTAAAATAAGTATAAAAACAATAAAAGAGCTACTTACAGAAGGAAGATGACTGTTCTTGCCAGTCTTCAGTATAACTGACTCCAATGAATGGGCTGCACAAAGAAGAGACACAGAAATGAACTCTTTCATTGCATGCACTGCATCGAAACCAGCACACAAAACAATAAAGACAGCTACTTACAGAGGGAAGATTACTGCCTTGCTGGTCTTCTGCACCACCACCTCACCACCTTGCTCCAATAACCTGCACAAAGGAGAGACACAGAAAGCAAGACTTTACTATCTCAAGGATGAACCCAGCACAGAGCACACCCAGCAATAAAGACAGCTACTTACAGAGGAAAGATCTCACTGGCTTGATGGTCTTCTGCACACCACTTTATTTCCTTTTTCTGAAATTTAGTTCTCAGTTCCGAAATACAGGAATATATGAATTAGGTTCACTACTTAGGTCAGTCCAAGTAGCTATTCAGAAGTTAGTGGTTAGAAGCAATGGTAAAGCAAGATATGGAATTAAAACCAGAAATATTTTGCTGGCTATTTGAAAGGGAGTACAATATATATTTAATTTTACACTTGTTAGCAGCTGCTGGAATTGTGTTTGCACAACAGTGGAAAAACAGAGATATGAAAATGAATAAATATTACAATGTGCAGGAATAAATAAATTGACAATTAAAATCAAGAAGGTTTTGAATACTTTTTCACGTGGGATTTGTTTTAGCAATTGCTAACTAAAGAAACAGAAATTAGAAATCCAAAGTATGAAAGAAAACACCAATAATGTAAGGAAAGGTCACTAAAATGTATAAGGAAATATTATTAGATCATTATTAATGCGTAGATAACTGTGTGACATTACACACCCACACCCACACAAACTATGACAGTGCCAGAAAAACACCAAAAAAATAAGAATCCCCCCCCCCCAAAAAAAAGACTGCAAATGAAACCAGTTTTTTCCCGCTAACCCTAAGGACAGGAAAGACAAAGCCACTGGGATAAAAACCATCAAAGCATTGTGGGAAATTATAAAGGACAGTGCCAGGAAGCTCACAGAACCAGCAACCACCTCAGAATTACCTAAACAACGAGGGTGAACACAAAATCTGGCAAAGCTGCCTTGCACCTACCTGGCCTGCCCATAGAAAAGCAGCCACTTTGAGACACATAAACCTGGTCTGAACACTTAAAAGCAACATATTGCATCACAAAGAAAACATTTGCAAAAAGGAATAACATTTTTTTTCTTTTTTTTAAAAGAATTTTATTGGTTTTACAAAATTTTTTAGGAAAGGGTATTGGGTATGTGTACAAATTTTGACAGCTACATCATGCAGGAAATGGTATTCCCCCCAAGATTCATAACTTACAAAAAGATAAACAAGATGTTATTGCTTAACTAACTTCTGACAGCTTATTCTTACATTGTATCTTTCAATAATTTCAATCATTTACTTTGTACCAAACAAAAAGATTCATTATATCAACAATTGCACTATTTTTCTAACTTACTTTTGTGATCTAAGTTTTCTCATTGTTGCCTCCTCCCCCCGCCTGCCGGCAAAACCTCGGCACCTCCCATGTCTTGTGTAGTGTCCTCCGCTTTATCTAGGAGAGCTTTGTTTTTTTCCATGAAGGCCTCCGCCTCCATAGTTGCATTAATTCTAATTCTACTGCCCTCCCAGAAAATCAGCATACCTTCTGGCGGAAGCCACCGGAACCAAAGACCTTTATCAAATATTTTTTTTTGCTAATTGTGCATATTTTTTCCTCTTATCTCTTACTTTCTTCGGTATTTGTTTCAGAATGGCTATCTCTCTGTCCTTGTATTTTAATGTTTGCCCCCTTTGTGCCCCCAAAATCTCATCTCTTGTAGCCTTTCTAAGAAATTTAATATGAACCTCTCTTGGAACATTGTGTGTTCTAGCATAAGCTGAATTAACTCTATAAACCAAGTCAATATCCCACCCTAACTGCTGTTTGTCTTTTTTAATATATTCAGCTAAGATTGTTGTCATTATCTCCTTTAGCTCTTCATTGTCAGTCTCAATTACATTTTGAAATCTAAGGAAAAAAGACATCCTTTCAAATTCCATTTTTATCATGTGGTTCTCAAGTTCTAAATTTCCTCTCTGGACTCCCCCCTCATCTCAGCCATCCCCTCCTCCAGAACGTCCAGTCTCTGTTTATTTTGTGCCATTTGATTTTGATTTTCTCTGAGCTGTTCATTCATTTCTCTCAGTTGATTTTTCATTTCTTCCTGCCCTTTTAAAATCTTTTGAAGCAACTGATGGGTTACAGATTCCTCCTCAGGGGCTTTGGGTTGTAGAAATGATGTTAAGGATTGTTGCCCAATGGGACTGGATGTTGAAGATGTTGGGGCAGAACCTGGCTTCCCAGGTGGTGGTTTCTTCGGAGCCATCATAGAAAAAAAAAGAACTCAGGAATAACATTTTTTTTAAACAAAGTTTTATTGGTTTTTTTGGTATTTTACAAAGGAAAAGGGTAGGGGGAAAGTTACAAATTTTGGCAACAGCAATGTGTGGTAGGTGCGCCCCCCCTCCATACTCATAGTATACATTTACACATAATTCATTATTAAGTAGTAACATATAGTCAGCATATAAATTCAGTTAATAATTTCGATCAGTTTATGTCAGGTGGATTTTCTTGCTCATTTTTGTGAACTGAGCTTTCTCGGTATTGCCCCATCTCCCCCCACTGACAGGGCTCCGGCCCCTCCCGTGTCCTGTGTATCTGGTGGAGGATCATCAGATTTTTCTAGGAGTAGTTTGTTTTTTTCCATAAAGGCCTGTGCCTCTATGGGTGTATTAATTCTAACTCTTGTCTCCTCCCAGAATATTAGCATACCTTCAGGCATCAACCATCTAAACCTTCTGGTATAATTTATTCGCTAATTGCGAATAACTTTTTCTTTTTTCTCTTACTTTCTTGGGGATCTGTTTCAGAATGGTTATCTCCTTATCTTTGTATGTCAGGGCTTGCCCCCTTTGTGCGCTCAGAATTTCATCTCATGTGCTTTTTCTAAGGAATTTAATGTGTACCTCCCTGGGAACGCTGTGTGTTCTAGCGTAGGCTGAGTTCACTCTATAAACCAGGTCTATTTCCCACCCCAACTGTTGTTTCTCTTTCTGGATGTATTCAGCCAAAATGTTTGTCATGATGTCCCTTATGTTTTCATCATCTGCCTCCATCACATTTTGAAATCTAAGGTAAAAGGACATTCTCTCAAACTCTATTTTCATCTGCTGGGAGTCAAGTTCTTTGTTTCCCTTCTGCATCCCTTCCATCCCTTCCCTCATCTCAGCCGCCCCACCCTCCAAGAGATCCAATCTCTGTGAGTTCTTATTAATTTTGGCCTGGTTCTCTTTAATTTCTTCTTTCATCTCCTTCAGTTGTTTTTTTTATTTCCTCTTGTCCCTGTAGAAGTTGCTGGAACATTTGTTGAAACTCCATCTCCGTAGATTTAGGTTGCATCAAAGCTGTTATCGTTGATTGTGTACTAGGACTGGAGGTTGCAGATGTTGGGGCAGAGGCAGCAAAGCCAGGCTTTCCAGGAGGTGGTTTTTTAGGTGACATTATTTGTAGAATAAAAAGTTCAGTCAGTATAGAGAATGGTCAGTCAGAAAGGCAGGACAGCCAGGAGAGTCCAGGAGACAGAAGGTCCAGGCAGAAGAGAATTTTTTCCACTAGCCCTGGCAGTAGAGCAGAATTTTTCACTCCAGGGAGTTCAAAAGACAGCAGTCAACAAGAGATTTGTCTGAGTAGCACGGAGACAAAGACCGGAAGCCTGAAGTTTTAAAGGTGGAGTCAGATTTCACATTTCATAAAGACAACGGAAGTGTGCCATCTTGCCCTGCCAGCTTCAGGTTTAGAGGCAAAAAGTAAAGTTTTCAAATTTCAAAGTTCAAAGTTCCCAAAGTTTCCAGATCATAATTATTTTAAGGTTTAAATCCGAAAATCCAGTTAGTAGGGGCGTGACATCATTGGTTGGCTCTCCCCCTCCTCCTTCCCCTGGGGCTAAGAGCGAAATCGTTTCCAGCCGCCTGTCCGAGGGAGGGGGGAAATCTCCCTCCCTCCAGCCGCGCCTCTCCAAATCAAGCCGAAAGTAAAATTTAAACAGCTGACTGATTCTTGTTAAAGTTGTTAAAGGGAATGGAGGAAGTTCACGCCTCACCGCACCGCAGCCGCATCCTTCTGTTCTCTTTTTCTCCGATCAGCCTCACAGCGAAGACGCCGGAGCGTAGGAATAACATTTCTTGTAGTAAATATATTTTATAAACCATTAAAAAATAAAAATGCCCTAAAATAATTTTAAAAAAAGATATTCTATAAATAAAAAATCCTTTAAAACCATTGTTAAGTATTCCACCAGCAATAATTTATACTGTAACCAGTTTAAGGTATTGTACCAGCAATAGTATACTGTAACCATTATTCCACCAGCAATAATTTATACTGTAACCATTTTAAGGGTACAGCAATAATTTATACTGTAACCATTTCAAACTGTTCCACACACAATAATTTAAACTGAAACCATTAAAAATATTCCATACACAATAAATTACAAATAAAACAATTTAAAACAATTCTATGCACAATACATTTTAAAGTATTGAGTATAGATTTTTTTAAAATGGTTTATTTTAATTTATTTTGGATAGAATCTTTTTTTAAATAGTCTAAGACAATTTTAAAAAAGAATCCACACACTATAAATTGAAGTAAACCATTTTAAAATATTCTATACTTTTAAGTAAAATTATTTTTAAAAAGTCTATGCACAATAAATAAAATATTATTTTAAAATACATTAAAAAATAAAAGAAAAAAATCGGGTTACTTACCAGCAGGCAGAATCAGCAGCACTCCGATGCGATGGATCCGACTCTGATGCAATGGATGAATGCAACACGGAGCAGATAGGCAGAGTGGCAGCAGGACAGGTAAGACACTGGACTGGAGGGACAAGGCCAGGGTTGTCACTAAGCAGGTCGCCTGGCAGGCTTAGCCAGCCAGGCAAGGCTGCAGAGGGGGGGCGTGGGGCTTTCGGCCTTCCCTCGCGGAAGCCAGCTGCCCGCTGCCCCCACCACCCCCGCCACCCCTGCCAGCTGCGGCTTTAGTTAGGGAAGGCCTGAAGGCCTTCCCTCACGGAAGCCGCCCGCCGCCCGCCCGCACCACCCCCACCAGCCTGCGGCTTTAGCTAGGGAAGGACTCCAGCCAATCAGTGAGCGGCAGACTGGGCTAGCCTAGTTTAGTGCGGACGGGTGGAGGAGCAAGCAAGCTGTGATGGGATGGCAAGGGCGATCGAGTGACAGGGCAGGTGCTGGTTCCCAGAAGTTACTTCCAGGTCCGGTTACTTCTGGGTCCGGTCACAAACCGGTTCGCCCGAACCGGTGTAAACTGGCAGAAACCCACCACTGATGCATCATCTCTTTAAGATGCTGGTGGGGTGGACACTCTGGTGAGGTGCCAAATATTGGTCAACAGGAGAGAGGGGGAGCTCGGGGCAGGCAAGCAACTTCCCTACTGGACGAAAGAAACCTCTTGGAATTACCAGAAAAGAAATCGGCATCCATGGTCAATCTTGAGTGGTTACAGTTGCATATGAAGGAGAGAAGATAGCAAACAACAGCATTGGTGAGAACATTTAAAACAACTAAAACGGTATAAACTTTACTAAAAACTCTTTGAGCTAGAATTTCAAAGCTTTGAATCGAGCTGGATACAGCTCAATATCGGGTGGCTATAAGGAGGAGGAAAAGGCACATGATTTCCTGTAGCAATAGAACGATTTGGAGTGACTTGAGAACGGAACGGAATAAGGAATGGAGGAGAGGACTGTTGGAGCGATTTGGACAATAAACAGAAATTGGAGCCAGACAAGACAGTGACAACAGTGAACATGGGGAGAGAATTATTTTAGATTACTTGAGAGAAAGCTGGGTGTAGAAAAGTAAAGATTGGACATCACTTCCAGTTCCTGCTGGTGACGGACGGGCTGTCCGCCACTCGTCTCCTCAGTTGGCTCCGTAAGGAGCACAGGGGGCCTTGGAGGGGGTCTCCTGCTGAAGGGTGGCTTGCTGAAGCCCCCCGGAATCGGTGGCAGTCAGTGAGGGTGTTTTCAGCCTCACCTAGGAGCCGGGGAGCGGAGGGGTTTTTTGGACAGCTTTGGGCTGTCCGCCCTTTCACCGAATGGGCTCCAGGAGGAAGGAGTTTTATCCAAGGAAGAGCGGCTGAATGCTGGTGGTGGGAGAACCACCCTGATCTCCTTAATTGTCATTAAAGGATAAGCAGCAGAGTACAGTAAGTTTGTGTTCAATTTATTTAAAACTGAAGATTAGAGGGGGGGGGTGTTTCTTCTCTCCCCCCCTCAGATTAAGCGGCATTTGAACTCTCTCTCTCTATATTGGAATGGAGAGAGAACAAAGGCTGACTCATCACTTGAACTAACAATATGAGAAAGATCGCTATCACAATTGCAAGACATGATTGCTGAGCTGTTTTTGTTTTAAAAACTTTATGGAGATCTCCGTTTCTTCTCCCTGTGAAAGGAGGAGCCAAGATGGTTCCCGTCCATCTTTGTTTTTGCACTTACAAATGAAGTCTGCCTTTTGAAACTACCTTCAAAAAAAACCCTCTCTGGAATTGTTTTATTACCCTCTCTGAGGGAGACCGGGACCTCCCCTGCTACGTGGTCTTCCTGGACTTTGATTATCTGACCTTCCCCTTTCTGGTATGCCTTGGTGCCTTGGAACTGTGAAGGAGAGTTAACTCTTCGCTTTTGGATTTGCTTGCCTCCCTGGACAATCCTCGGACGCCATTTTCTTTGTAAAAGACTTATACACATCTCTGAACTTAGACAAATGGGGCTGAAGAAACCATCAACGGGCAAGTCATTTTCGGCTCCCGCGTCTGCCACCTCCAATCCAAGCATACGGCAAATGAAAATTACTTCATTGTTACAACAAGAAGGGTCTGGAGAGGGCCCAAAAGAGATGAACTCAGAGATGTTAAACATCATATTTCAGAAAATAAACAGAGAATTGTGGTATTGGAGGAGGGAACGGCTGGACTAGGGGAGGAGGTCAAAGCAACCCGGAAGGGAAATGTAGACCTGGAAAACTTTATGGCAAAAATAGAATTTGAAAGAATGTCCTTCTTTCTCAGATTCCAGAACCTACCTGTTCTGACCCCCCTTCCTTCGTTGCCCACACAGAACACACACTCCGGAACAGTACAAGGGAACAAGGTTTATTGCACAAACAGACAAGAGGTTCCGTGGCAGCAAGCCACCAAGACAAAACTCACAGGAACAGAACACAAAGGCAGCTATCCAGCTTGCCAGGATCCCAGACTAGAGCTTCTGGCATAAGTCTTCTGTTGACTGCTGCGAAGGGCGTATGCAAAGTCAACCCTTTTATAACCTAAAAAGGGCGCCTCCCAAACAGCAGCTGAGAGCTCTTTACCGCCTATAATTACGCCCACGCTCCTTGTGTCTGTGGGCGCGCCGGTAACGGGCGTCCAGAAATGCCCTGCTGAGTTCTGACTCACTGTCTCGTGAGTCTTCCCCGCTGCTCCAAGGCATGGCATCGGGAGCCCTCCTCCTCTGGCTCTCACCGCTGCTCCATGCCTCAGGCACCTCCTGGTGGCCGACCAGACTCTCGGATCCCTGCTCAGCATCCGAATCCTGTCCAGGGTCGCCCATCTCCTCTGGAGCTGACTCGTAGGGACTATCACTCTCG
Organism: Natrix helvetica; assembly: GCF_964273705.1. Taxonomy (NCBI): domain Eukaryota; kingdom Metazoa; phylum Chordata; class Lepidosauria; order Squamata; family Natricidae; genus Natrix; species Natrix helvetica. The sequence goes on along the minus strand of NC_138554.1, from coordinate 83,055,761 downwards.
GAGTCTGGTGGCAGCGGCAACGGCAACGGCTGGGCCACAACACTACCAGAGAAAGAAAATGAAGATCTTAAGGATATTATGAGTACAATTTTAGCAGAACATATTAAGAGAGACTAAGAACAGTTGTGTTGGGATATGGACCTGGTTTATAGGATTAATTCAACATATGCTAGAAGTCATAATGTTCCAAGGGAGCTAAATGTTAAATTTATCAGGAGGACCACAAGGGATGAGGTGCTTGGGGCCCAAGGGGAGGGACCACTGAAATATAAAGATGAAGAAATCACCATTCTTAAGCAGATTCCGAAAAAGATAAGAGAAAGAAGGAGGAAGTATTCCTCCTTATCAAAGAAATTATACAATAAAAGAATTTGGTTTAGATGGTTATTGCCAGAGGGAATGTTGATCTTTTGGGAGGGAAATAGGATTAGAATTAATACAGTGCAGGAGGCTGAAGCCTTCATTAAAAAACATTTTTCCCTCCTAGAGGACGAACACAGGGAAGATAGTGAAAAGGGTAGCAAGGTACAAGATATGAAGGAGGGGGGGCTGTGGCTTCCCCTGGGGACAGGGAGGAAGGAGCAATATCAAAAAGGCTCAGGTCACAAAAATAAAAGTATTTGAAATATTAGTAATTGTTGATATACTAGAAAGTGACAAAGGAAAAATGATTGAACACATGGTTGATACAATGTAGAATAAGATTCTGGTTTTTTGCTTATCTTTTATATCTTGTTTTTAATATTATAAAAATTGTGAGATTTGGAGGGATTTCTACCACTAGTGTGGGAGCTGCCAAAATTTTCTATGCACCCCTTTACCTTTTCCCATAAATGTTTAAAAACCAATAGAATTCTTTTTTTTAAAAAAAAAAGAAAAGTAAAGAATCGACTTTTTTGAAAAGTTTTTATTTTTAGACAAACCCAAACAAACGAAACAAAAAACATAAAACCATCTTCCATTACAAACAATGTGTTGGTTGGTAAAAGATTTCTGTGCATCCCTTTGACCTTATTCGTGACTTGGATCTTCGAAGTTTCTGCCAATTTTTCCTTTTGTCTTGAAGTTATGTTTTTTGTCAAAATCTTCATTTTATCTTTGTTCATTTTCAAACTTGCTACTTTTCCATATTCCTCTATTTTTCCTATCAATTTAGGTGCAGTTTCTAATGGATCCTCTAAAATGAAAACCAGGTCATCTGCAAATGCCTGCAATTTATATTCTTCCTTTTTAATTTTCATTCCTTTAATATCTTTTTCTTCTCTAATATTTCTGTTTAAAACTTCTAATGTTAAGACGAATAACAGAGAAGATAGTGGGCAGCCTTGTCTTGCCCCTTTCCTTATTTCAATAGAGTCTGTCAATTCTCCATTTATCATTATTTTTGCTGTTTGTTTATGGCATATAGTTTGTATTGTTTTTCAGGGTGTGCCTCATAATATTCCAAAGTATCCAGAATTATTCTCATATTATCTTTAATTTGTCTCTTTGGTAGAAACCCATTTTGGTCAGGATGAATAAAATTATTTAGGTATTTTTTGAATCGTTCTGCCAATATTGAAGGAAATAGCTTATAGCAGCGATGGCGAACCTTTTTTGGCTCGCGTGCCATAAGTGGGGGGAGCGCGGGGGGGTCGTGTGCGGGTGTGCCGCACCCATAATGCAACGTGCCCTCCAGTGCGCATGCGCGCACAATGCGCCCATTTTTGCATGCTTTTTTTGCCCTCCCCAGGCTCCAGAGGCTTTATAGGAGCCTGGGGAGGGCGAAAAGAGCCTCCCCCTGGCCCCCGGAGGCCCTCCGGAGGCTTCAGGGAACGTCCGGAGGCTTCCCTGAAGCCTTCGGAACACTTAAAACACTTAAAACCGCAGTGACTTCCAGGTTGCTCGGATGGTCATTTGAAGAGCTCTGAAGGCTTCAGGGAAGCCTCGGGATGGTCCCTGAACAGGCACGAGATGTGCGTCTCCATCGCCCGGGCCCGGATCGCCTCCGCCGTGCGGCGTCTCGGGCCCGGCGTCCTTGCACCGCTCCGCTCAGCCTCTGTGCGCTCGCCAGGGCCCGGCCTTCATATCGCTGCCGCCGCCAGGGCGGGCACGGCCGAGGCCTGATGGACTTCCCTTCGGCCGAGCCCGTCCTGGTGGCGGCGGCGGCAGCGATGTGAAGGCCAGGCCCTGGCGAGTGCGCAGAGGCTGGGCGGAGCGGCGCAAGGGTTCGAAGCGGCTGCGCAGCCATCAGGCCTCGGCCGCGCCGCCCTCGCCTCCTCCTCCTCCTCCTCTAGCCATGCCACGCCAGGCAGGCCGCGCAGCCGCCTCGATCCCGGCCTCAGGCGGCCCCCACGCCACACTCAATAGTCGCAACTCAGCTGCCTGCCACCTTTCCCCTCCTTTGTCTCCCAGCCGGGGTGGCCCGCCGTCGAGTTGCGACTATTGCCGCCCCTGCTGCCGCCATTCACAGGACCCGCCTCTCACCCTGTTCCTCCAGTCGGCAGGCTCCGATTCATTTGCTGCCTGCCAGGCCCTGGCGCCGCATTCGAGCCAGAGGGGGAAAGGAGGAGAAGGAGAAGGAGGACAACAAAGCCCCCTTCGCTTTCCCCATCCCCCCCTTTCGGCTTAATCCTTGCGACGCCCGCGCAAAGCCCCAAGGGGATGGATTCCTGTGCGGGACACATGGCAGGAAGGCCATAGAGTCCCCACTCCCTCCGCCGTCCAGACGGTCCCTGAAGCCTTCGGAACGCTTAAAATGACGCTCTGAGCAACCCGGAAGTCACTTCCGGTTTGCTCGGAGGGTGGTTTTAAGCATTCTGAAGGCTTCAGGGACGGTCCCTGAAGCCTCCGGGGGGGCGGGGGGGCTCTTTTTGCCCTCCCCAGGCTCCTATAAAGCCTCTGGAGCCTGGGGAAGGCGAAAAATAGCTTTTAAAAAGGTGAACTCAGCTGGCCAGCGCCGGGGAGAGGAGAGACGGCTCATCCATTCTCTCCTCCTCTCACCCACACCCCGCTGTCTAAAGCGCTTCCTTTCGCCCGCCCGAGCTCTTCCGCGGGCGAAAGAAAGCATTTTAGTCGGGAGTCCGGGGAGAGGAGAGACGGCTCATCCATTCTCTCCTCCTCTCGCCCACACCCCGCTGAGTAAAGCGCTTCCTTTCGCCCGCATGAGCTCTTCCATGGGCGAAAGAAAGCGTTTTAGTCGGGTGTCCGGGGAGAGGAGAGAATATTCAGCCAGTCTCTCCTCCTCACGTCACTGCGGTACTTGTTAATACTGTAAAAACATGGCTTCTTAACATTATATCAGCGTATAACACACATACATCATTTGCCCCCTATTTTTCGGGGGGAAAAGTGCGTGTTATACGCCAATAAATACGGTACTTGTTTCAATGTCAATTTCTTGTATGTTGCAGATCAATTCAGTTGTAGCCCATACCATGTCTATTCTGGAGCATGATAAATGTCTATTTGAGTAAAATGTATATTGTTTTTTAGTGGGATTTCTTTCTCTCCAAACATCTTTTAAGTCTATTTCATCAATCATTTTAAAGAAGGATTTTGGGAGAGACTTTCTATTTAATTTTGTTGTTTTTTGTGCTTTATAGTGCATATTCTGATCTACAATTCCATTAAAGTCTCCCATCATACAATATTAGCATAGTCCAAGTCAATTATTTTACTGTCTATAGAATTCATCTTGATTGTCATTAGGGGCATAAATTGCTATTAAAAGTATTTTCTTATTATTGTCCATAATTTCCACCATCAAAATTCTTCCATCGTCATCTATATAGATTTGCTCCACTGGAATTTTATCTTTAATGTAAAAAACCACTCCTCTTTTCTTGCATCTTGCCAATGTAGTAAATATTTTTCCCAACTTTGGCTGCACCAATATTTGTTCATGTTGTTTTTGAATATGCATTTCTTGAAGGCAGATTGTCCAATTTTAATTTCTCTAATTTATGAAATATTTTCCTTCTTTTAATCATTGAATTAAATCCATTTATATTAATTGTAATCAATTTTTTCTCTTCCATGTTTATATTTTATAAGTAGGATTTATTGCTCTAGTAGCTCTCGGTTCTCGTAGTTCTTTAATGTCAATGCTGCCTACAGCACACTCTTCTTTTTCAGTCTCAACTGTAGACACCTCTTGGGATTCTATTGGTGATTCTTCTTTTCCTGCCTCTTCAGCCTTCCCTCTCAAATGTTCTATGAAGAATGATTCTGCTTTCTCTGTTGTATCAATTCTGTATCTTTGTCCTTGCCATACTAAGACCTTCTGGTATTAGCCATCTGTAGTTGACACCTTTTAAAAATAGAATTGTAGTCAAAAATTGGTATTCTCTTCTCATCTCTCTCACTCTTCTTGGTACTTGTTTCAAAACTACAATCTCCTTGCCTTTGTATTCCAATTTTTTGTCTCTTGCCTTCTGTAGTATTTGTGTCTTAATTACTTTCTTAGTAAATCTTACGTGGACTTCTCTTGGGAGACCATTTCTCGCTGCATATCTTGTATAGACTCAAAACACCGTCCATTATCTTCTCTTGGGTTATCTCCAGAATGTCTATCAAAATTTCTGTCATTATTTGTACCAAGTTCTCGCCTTTTTCTTCTTCTATATTTTGAAATTTGAGAAAGAATTCTGACCTTTTGATCTCCCATCCCAGTATTCCACTATTGTCTTTTTCCACCAGACATAATCTGCTGTCGATAGCTCCAATTTTCTTCTCTCTTTGGTCATCTTTTTCTTCAATTTTTTTTGTAGTCTGTCCTCATATTTCATCATCATTTGTTGGATGTTTTCATGTTTTTCATGTTTTTCCTGTTTCCCCCCCCCCCAATATTTTCAATATTTTCTTATATCAGGGGTGTCAAATTCAAGGCCCGCGGGGTGCTTAGATCCAACCCATGGGGTTGGTCTGGAAATAGCAAAGAACTGGTCAGTGGTGCCTCTGCTAGCAAAAATGGGGCATGGGGGGATGTTCCCCCACACACACCCTGTGTCAGCGTTCCAAATACCATGCATGAAATCAATCAGAGACCAAGGCAGAATCATCCTTAAAGTTCCAATTTAACCACACAGGCATGTTGGTACTTTTGTGGAATTCCAACTCTGATTTTTCTTCCTGGAATTCCACCCAGTTGAAAGTTCATGATCTATCCCCACACCCCATAATCCATCACATGTTCCAATCATCATCTTCCACGCTGGCATCTACACCCCTCTGCTTCCGGTCAGGTGTCGAGGTGCGGAGACAAGAGATGACCTTGAGCTTCTATAAAAGGATGACAACAATACATTGCACAATCCTACTCCTTTCTATTCCCCCTCCCAACTACTACACTAATGAAACAGCATAGGAAAATAATAGAAAGTGTGGCAGGCCAAAGATCCAAAAAGGAACATAACTACAGGCCTGACAGGCGGCCTCTCCTCAGAAGAAAAACATTTCCTGTAAAGAGAATAACATAAAGGTTAACATAGCAAAATTAACCACCTCTTCTCCCCCCAGGCTTATTGGGAATCTTCTCATGGAATTGTTTTACTAACTTCTCCACTTTTAGGTTCCCACTGTTCACCCAAGTAGCTTCAGAACAAGGGTAACCCTTCCAGTGCACTAAGTACTGTAAGTGACCCCTATTCAGCCTGGAGTCTACAATTTTTTCCACCTTAGATTGTGTTTCCCCTTCTATCACTACAGGAGGAGATAAAGCTTGCGTGGATGCTCTTATGCTAGACCCAATTACTGGTGTCAACAATCTACAATGAAATTCTGGGTCAATTTTCCCTAGACTTCTGGGCAGACTGAGTTGAACTGTAACTGGGTTAACTATCTGGGAATGGACCTAGAAATTTTGGACCCAATTCCTTACTAGGCATTCCTAATCTTATGTATTTGGCAGATACAAAAACTTTGTCCCCCACACGGTAGGGGTTTTGGAGCGAGCGATGTTGATCAGCTTGCTTCTTATAGGCTTCTGCCGCAACTGCTAGAGCCTTCTTCGTATTCTCCCATCCATTCATTCAAAGACATGGAGGAAGTAGGTTCTCTAGGCAACTCAGGCATGACAACAAATTCCATGCCACTGGTAATATGGAAATTAATTTAATTAATTTAATTTTATTAAATTTATAGACCGCCCCCTCTCCCCAAAGGGACTCGGGGCGGTGTACAGACCACAATAAAACAATATACAAACTTAGATAATTATAAATACCCATTAAAACAAATTATATGATAGGCTGTGCAGTTATAGTTAAAAATTAAAACAACCTAAAAAATCTATCCCTAAACATTTAAAATTTAAAATATAGGCTAGAGGGACACAAAAGCTATAATTAGGCCAGGCCAGCTAGGTTAAACAGGTGGGTCTTAAGTTTTTTACGGAAGGAGCGGAGATCGGTCGTTATTCTAATGTTGGGGGGGAGGTCATTCCAGAGGGTCAGGCACATCACCGAGAAGGCCCTACTCCTGGGAGTCGCCCACTGGCACTGCCTGGTGGACGGCACCCGGAGGAGTCCCTCCCAGTGAGAGCGAATCGGCCGCAGGGATGTATGGGGCAGGATGCGATCCCGCAGGTAGCTAGGTCCTGTGCCATGGAGCACTTTGAAGATGATAGTCAACACCTTGAAACGCACCCGAAGAGCCACAGGTAGCCAGTGCAGCCCGCGCAGGAGAGGTGTTACATGGGAGTATCTGGTACCTCCCATAATTGCCCGCACGGCCGCGTTCTGGACCAACTGCAGCCTTCGGGTGCATCTCAAGGGAAGCCCCATGTAGAGAGCATTGCAGTAGTCCAGTCGGGACGTCACCAGTGCATGGGTGACTGTACACAGGGTGCCCCGGTCCAATAGGGGGCGCAATTGGCGCACCAAGTGAACCTGGTGGAACGCCCCCCTTGCCACGGCCGTCACATGGTCATCCATTGACAGCCGGGCATCCAGGAGGATGCCCAAATTGCGCGCCCACTCCACGGGGGCCAGCTGTTCGCCCCCGATGGCCAGTGATGGAACCCACTGGTTGAACCGGGGCGCCGGTAACCACAGCCACTCCGTCTTGGAGGGGTTGAGTTTGAGTCTGTTACTGCCCATCCAGACCCGTACGGCCTCCAGGCACCGGGACATCATTTTGACGGCCTCGTTGGGGTGGTTCGGGGTAGATATGTACAGCTGAGTATTGTCAGCGTACAGATGGTACTCAACCCCAAAACCGCGGATGATCTCACCCAGTGGCTTCATATATGTGTTGAACAGGAGAGGCGAGAGGACTGACCCCTGCGGCACCCCACAAGTGAGCGGCCTCAGGGTCAACCTCTGCCCTCCCGTCAGCACACATTGCGCTCGGCCAGAGAGGTAGGAGGAGAACCACCGCAAAACGGTACCCCTCACCCCCAACCCCTCTAGACAGCGCAATAGGATACCATGGTCGATGGTATCAAAAGCAGCCGAGAGATCTAATAGGACCAGGATGGAGGAGCAACCCCCATCTCTGGCCCTCCAGAGATCATCCACCAACGCGACCAAAGCCATCTCTGTGCTGTGGCCGGGTCGGAAACCGGACTGGCGCGGGTCTAGATAATCAATTTCATCCAAGTGGCGTGGGAACTGTTGTGCCACCACACTCTCTACAACCTTTGCCAAAAAGCAAAGGTTGGAGACAGGACAGTAGTTAGCTAATATAGCTGGATCCAGGGAAGGCTTCTTGAGTAGGGGCCTCACCACCGCCTCTTTTAAGACAGCTGGCAAGAACCCCTCTCTCAAGGAGGCGTTGACTAACTCCTGGAGCCAGCCTTGTGTGACCTCCCAGGATGCCAGTACAAGCTAGGAGGGACACGGGTCCAGTAAACATGTGGTGGCTCGCAGTTGACCACGCAACCTGTCCATATCTTCGGCGGTAACAGAGTCAAACTCCTCCCAAGATGGTACCTCAAGACTCGCCTCTGGCGTCCCTCCTAGCCCACTGCAGGGGACCCACTCGCTGCAGATCTGAGCGATTTTGTCCCGCAGATATTCCCCAAATTCCTCTGCTCTATCCTGCAAAGGGGCTTCCCGCGGCCTCTGTGAAAGGAGGGAGCGGGTCACCCGAAACAGGGTGGCAGGGCGGTTGTCTGCGGATGCAATAAGAGTGGCACAATATCGACGCTTGGCCACTCTTAATGCAACAAGGTAGGTCCGTAAATAGGCTCTTACCTGTGTTCGGTCAGATTCAGAGCGTGAAGATCTCCATCTGCTCTCTAGGCGTCTCTTGTGGCGCTTCATCACCCTCAGCTCCTTGAAAAACCAAGGGGCCTGGGTGGATCGCTGCCGCAGGAGAGGCCGCAAAGGCGCAACCTGGTCTAAGGCCCTGGCAGCCGCACTGTTCCATGCGGCCACCAGGTCTTCCATCCGGGAGCGGGTCAGGACTACAGGAAGTGGCCCAAGCTCTGTCTGGAACCATTTCACAATCCTACTCTGTTAAATGCGAACGAAAGGCGAGCCGAGTCGTGAGGAGAATTAACCAACTTTTATTAACAGGACAGTTCACAGTTAAATACAGGAGAGAATCAATGCAGGGTTCATCTGACAGCTATTTATACGAAGCTGTCAGATGAACCAGCCAATCCCCAAGCCAGAGTTTCCCCGCTCTCAGCCAGGTCGCGTCTTAGCCAATCAGACGCGACCTGGCTGTTGCTAGCGCAGATGCCGGCAGACGGAGGGAACTCCCTGACGTCATCTGCCCGGACACAACACTCCTTCCCCCCCAGTGACTGCGCATGTGCAAGCGACGCACAAACGTAGTCACGTAAATATTCTGGGCGGCGCCGGACCCGCCCAGAACGCCTCAGTTCGGCAGGAGGCGTCGGAGAGGAAGGTGGTGTCCGTGGAAGCTCCTCCCGCAAGGGAGTGGAGCTCCGGGCGCCATCTTGGAGGCCCACCCCTGACGGAGGAAAACCAGGCCCAGGTAGGCAGGGCCGAGGGGGCGCGGCCGAAGGCGGGCTTGAGCTGGGCACTTGTTGGTAGGCCTGGCCTGACTCGGGGAAGGCCATTTGGAACCCCGGAGGGGGACGCCAAACGGGCGACACCCCCTCAACAATGGACGGCCGGCAGGCGGCATCCGAGGACGGAAAAACTCTGGGCAGCTGGATCGGGCGGACGTTTTCTGGTGGAAGGGCACCAGGGAACAGAACGTTGGAGGGCTCAGGCGCAGCGACGTTGATGGTCGACCTTGCAGGGGTGTTGTCGCTGGTGTTGGGCAGGCGGCGCCTCAGTTGATCCAGGTGCCGCCGCCATTCGGTCCCATCATGTAGCTGGACCCTGTAAGAACAGGGGCCGGTTATGGCGGTGATGGTGGCAGGCACCCACCTAACCGCCCCTGAGAACGCCTGAGCCCAAACAGTATCGCCCAGGACGAACACGCGGGAAGGGGGCCCCAGGTTGCCAGGCTGTTCACTTGAATAGAGTGGGTGCAACCTATCCAAGGTGGTCCGCAGGCGCCGGCCCATCAGCAGCTCAGCTGGAGACTTCCCGGTCAGGGGGCAAGGAGTGGCATGCTGTACCAAGAGGTAAGCAGCCACCCTTGAAGGCCAGTCAGCCCCATCCATCCTGCCCAACGCCTCCTTGGCCGAGCGGACCGCCCTTTCCGCCCGGCCATTGCTAGCCGGATGGTATGGGGCGACTGGGGCATGGCGGATGCCCTGAGAGGCCAGGAACAGCTGGAACGCGGTGGATGCAAATTGAGGCCCGTTATCAGAGACAACGACGTCCGGCACGCCATGGGTGGCGAAAAGCCTAGTCAATTCTCTGATCGTGGCCTCGGCTGTGGTGGACCTCATGAGAATGAGCTCCACCCAGCGCGAATATGCATCCACCACCACCATGAAGACCTGGCCTCTGAAGGGGCCCGCGAAATCCACGTGAAGACGGGACCAAGGACCACGAGGCAATTCCCATTCCCTAGGACAGGCAGCCGGTGGCGCCGGTCGGGAATGTTGGCAGGAGGAGCAGCCGGCCACCCAGGCGGCTATCTCGTCATCAATGCGAGGCCACCAGACATAGCTGCGCGCCAGGCATTTCATGCGCACTATGCCCGGGTGGCCCTCATGAAGGCGAGATAGCACCTGATGGCGCAGGCTGGGTGGAATGACCACCCTGTCACCCCACAGGAGGCACCCACTGTGAAGTGACAGCTCCAACTGCCTGGCCCTGAAGGGACGAAGGTGCTCTGGCACCGGACCCTCAGGCCAGCCCCTTTGGACCCAAAGGATGACCTGAGAGAGGTCAGGGTCAGTCCTAGACTTTGAAGCCACCTCTCCGGAAGAGAGTGGCAGAGCCAAATCTGCTATGGCCAAAACCGACAGGCAAGGCACTGTCGGGGGGTCAGCAACGGGCAAGGGGCAGCGGCTAAGGGCATCAGCGTGCCCTAAATGCTTGCCCGGCCGGTAGAGCAGAGTATAGCTGTATGCAGCTAGGAACTCTGTCCACCTGGTCATGCGCGGTGACAGTATGGGAGGGGTCGGCTTGTTACCAGCCAAAAGCCCAAGGAGTGGCTTATGGTCGGTAAACAAAGTAAAGTGCCGACCATAGAGGTAGTCGTGGAACCTTTTAATCCCTGACACTGCAGCCAGAGCCTCCTTGTCGATCTGGCTGTAATTGCGTTCCGCAGAAGTCAGTGTCCGGGAATAAAAGGCTATGGGGGCCTCCGAGCCATTGGGCAGCACATGGCTCAGGACCGCCCCCAAACCCACGGGGGAGGCGTCACAAGCAAGAGTCAAAGGCAGCTTGTCCGAATACTGAACGAGGACTGCCTCTGACGTCAGCAAGTCTTTGACAGCCGCGAACGCATGCGCTTCGCGGCTGCCCCAGCGCCAGGCGGCCGATCGGTCGAGCAACCGATGCAGCGGCTCGGCTAGTGACGCCTTATGCGGCAGAAATGGCGCGTAGAAGTTGAGCAAGCCAAGGAACGCCTGCAGCTCCGTCTTGGAGGCAGGCGTGGGGGCGTTCCTAATGGCTGCTACTTTTGAAGGAGTGGGGTGAATTCCCTGGGCGTCAATTGTGAATCCCAGGAAGTCAACCCGAGGCACAGCAAATGAGCATTTGCTGCGCTTTAACTTTAAACCCGAGCCCCTGAAACGCTCGAGGACCTTCACCAGTACTTCGATGAGGCCCGATCGGCTGCTAGCGGCGATCAGGACGTCATCGAAGTACGGAACCACGCCAGGGAGCCCATGGAGCAGCCGCTCCATGAGGCTCTGGAAGATCCCCGGGGCTACGGAAACGCCGAATTGCAAACGGCGGCAACGGAAAGCTCCACGGTGGGTGACGATGGTCTGCGCAGCCGCCGCCTCGTCATCCACCGGGAGCTGCTGGTAGGCCTGCGCCATATCCAGCTTCGCAAAGATGCAGCCCTGCCCCAAAGAGTGGAGCAAGTGCTGCACCACCGGAACTGGATAGGGGTTCGCTTGGAGGGCAAGGTTGATGGTGGATTTAAAGTCGGCGCAGAGGCGAATGGACCCATCCGCCTTAACTGGGATGACCAAAGGGGTCTCCCACTTGGAGTAATCCACCGGCTCCAAGACTCCCTGCGCGACAAGCTTGTCCAGCTCCGCATCAACCTTTGCCCTTAAAGCGAAAGGCACCCTACGGGCCTTCAGCCTAATGGGGGCAACCTGGGGGTCTAGGTTCAAGGAGATGGGCGTGCCCTTATACGCCCCCAGCTGCCCATCAAACACATCAGAAAATCTGGCAAGGACGTCGGCCACGTCGGGAGGCGTGGCCACTACTTGTCTAATCCCGTGCACTGATAGGCCCAGTGCCGGGAACCAGTCAAGGCCCAGTAGGGCCGGCAAAGGCTTTTCCACTACAAGTAGAGGAAGGCATCCCGAATAGTCCCCATATTCCACCCGCACCAGGTGACAACCCAGGGTAGGAATTAGAGTCCCCTGGTAGTCCCGTAGGGTTGCGTCTGGAGGGGCCAGCTGGGTCTTTGCGACGCCTGGACAGAGGCGGGAGAACTCTGTCCACGACAAAAGGGATCGGGACGACCCCGAGTCCACCTCCATGGTGCAGGGGGAGCCCTCAATGAGGAGCGACGCCTTGATGCGCTCCGCACCTGCACCCGTGTGGAAGGCCAACTCTGCGGGGTTGGCGTTGAAGTCCGCGTCCACGGCGTAGCAGCCTCCGCGCGAAGGCTGCTGCTGCTGCTGCTGCTGCTGTCGTCCAGCACGGCCTCCAGGTCGCTGTTTAACGGCGGCTGTGGTCGGGACGTCCTCTGCTCGCTGAGGCAAGGGGAACTGCGCTCGGCAGACCTGAGCCAAATGTCCCTTCTTCAGGCAGCGGCGGCAAACAGCGTTTTTAACGGGGCACCCCGAGCGGTCGTGGTTGCCTCCACAGCCAAGGCAAGCGGGCACAGCTTCCCGGGCTCGCTGAGGAGCGCGTCTTCTGGCGGACTGGCCAATGCGCGCCACCGCTCCCTCCTCCGGATAGTCGCTTGGCAAGGGAACTAGTTCGTCTACCAAGCAAGTGCGGCCTGGCGGGGGCGGCAGATTGAACATCTCCGCCATTGACTCGTCGGAGAGTTCAGCCGCCCTTGCTTGCTCGATGGCCCCAGTCAGCGTGATGTCCGCCTGTGACAAGAGCCGCCGGCGGAGGCGCAGGTCTTTTACGCCGCTGACGAACTGTTCCGTCAGATTGCGATCTAGGTCGGCAAACTCGCACCTCATCGCCGCGGTGCGAAGCGACTGGAGGAATTGGCTCACCGACTCCTCCGGCTTCTGAACACAGCGCCGGAAAGCGTAGTGCCTCGCCACCCAGGACGGAGTGGGGGCGTAGTGGCGCTGCAGGCGTTCGGTTAGTGTCGCCCAGTCCAGAGAATGAACGGGCTGTGGGGCGGCTATTGAGCGAGCGGCACTAAACATTGGAGTGCCGCAACAGCTCAAGAAGAAACTGCACTTCTCGTCGTCTGGAGCGTCGCGACGACCGTTGGCTATGAGGTAACATTCGAAGCGCTCCATGAACGCTTCCCACGTCTCGCCGTCGCAGCCAAAAGGCACAAAGGTTGGCATTGCCGACATGATTCCTTCAGGAACGGAGAAAAGCCGGCCAGGAAGCAGGTCACCGGTGCGATGGTGACAAGAAGACACGCTCGGTGGCTTTCGGTGGGTTAGTGGCTGGATCCCACCTTCGTCGCCAGTGTTAAATGCGAACGAAAGGCGAGCCGAGTCGTGAGGAGAATTAACCAACTTTTATTAACAGGACAGTTCACAGTTAAATACAGGAGAGAATCAATGCAGGGTTCATCTGACAGCTATTTATACGAAGCTGTCAGATGAACCAGCCAATCCCCAAGCCAGAGTTTCCCCGCTCTCAGCCAGGTCGCGTCTTAGCCAATCAGACGCGACCTGGCTGTTGCTAGCGCAGATGCCGGCAGACGGAGGGAACTCCCTGACGTCATCTGCCCGGACACAACATACTCCTTTCTATTCCCCCCTCCCAACTACTACACTAATGAAACAGCATAGGAAAATAATAGAAAGTGTGGCAAACGAAAGATCCTAAAAGGAACATAACTACATGCCTGACACCCTGTTTTCAGCTTAGACAGCTTCCTGCAAATCCTGCAGCAACCACAATTCCCTCACTAACTTGCTTTCTAGCTCCGTTTTCAGGCATGCAGGGCAACAAAAGAAGACCATGTGACTACCAGTAAAAAAATGTTCAATCAGACCTGCTAACTTTGCAAGATCTTTTTTCCACAAGAAGTTGGAATGTCTGATTGCACTTTTTTAAAACTGGAACTCACATGGCCTTTTTTTGTTGCCCTGCACACAGGAGAACGAAGATGGAAAACAGGTTAGTGAAGGAATTGTGGTTGTTGTAGGATAGGGTAGGAGTGAGGATTTTGCATTATGATTGCTCTGGGATGGGTGGGAATGAGGATTTAAGCTATTATTCATTTTAGAGAGTTAAACAGGTAAAACTTATTTTTTCAGTAAATTAACATTAATTATACTAGCAGGAAAAATGTATTCTGAGACAATATTAAAAGCTGTACACACACACAAACACACACACACAAATACATGGTAAAATCTACAATTGTTTTATGAATATGGAGAGAAATGATTAATATATTTTATTTGAAGATACTCACTTCTAATTGAAAGAAATTAATATTTTATTTTCCTTATTAACAAGGAAATTGTTAATAAAAATGATTACAAGGAGTCTTGGATAATTACTGCATCTAAAGTTTAAAAATTTATAATGTAAGGATAGGCATATCTGTAAGATTTAGGCTTCTTTCTGGAAATTGACATTAATATTGTAGTTTTACTGTTTACTGTCATCCATCTTTCCCAATCTAACAACTCATACATATTAATTTCACTTCTCAGAAGAAATGCAGTAAATTTAGCATAAGCTATGCTGCTGATGTAAACCAGAATGAATTAGTCACAAAAGTTGCTAATTTAAGAAAGGTTATGACATGAATACTGTTGAAAACATTACTCTTTTATCAATAACTGTTAGACAAAATGTATAAATTTACAGAACCTATCTTCAACACTTTTCAGATTATTAATGGGTGCAATTACATGACATCTTGATTCATAGATTCTGCACATTTCTACACTATTAAGATGAATGTACTGTTATTCATTTTACTTAGCCCAAAATTAGAGATATAAACTTTTCCTTTGACAAAATAAATAGAAGTCTTCAAAGATGATTATTTTACTTGGGTATCCAGATTCACAATGCATCCAAGGACTGATGCCTGAATCTGGGTAGAACAGCTGTTAAAATGAAGTCCCAAAGGATTTTTCTGTATGCTTTTTTTTCTTGAAATGGTACAGAAACTCAATTTCAAAGTGAAACTACCAATGTATAGAACTAGAAGAAAATATATGTAATTCAGGGTTGAATTGTGAAGTTCTTGCTGGTGTTTCAGCTTGGTGGTCTGCTTGCAGAAATTTCATTACCCAGTTAGATAACGCACTGATGATGTAGTGAAACGTCTGCAAACAAACCACCACCAAGCGCTCACAAATATATAGAAAATCCAAAGTATAAACCCCATAAAACCAAATTCATAATTCCTCTGATTTTCAGCCCATGTATACAATTCATGATGTTATTCAATTTTTTTGAAATTAGACCATCTTAGTGTGATTTTATAGGGTTGCTGTATCAGAGGTGGGTTCCACTTGGTACGTACCACTACAGGCGTACCGGTGCCAGAAATTTGCTGTACTTTTGTGTACCCATTCCACCACGGCATGGTCATGCCCCAATACTGGTACGCTCCTCTGCCCTGCCCCCATTTGTAAGGCGCTTCTGAAAGGAAGGAAGCGAGGGCAGGGCTTCTTCAGAGGACCTGAGGCAAGAGCAATGTTAAAGCCCTCTCTGAAGCAGCTGAAAAAGGTACGTGTGGGTTGAGGGGGGGGGAATTCAAACTTCATCCTCCTGGTGCGGTGTGGGGCTTTGGGCAAAGGCTAGAGCCATGATGGCGAACCTATGGCACGTGTGCCAGAAGTGACATGCAGAGCCATTTCCCCTGGCACGCGGACCCATCACCAGTTCCTCTTCCGGGGGGGAGGGAGGGATGCCTGGGACTGCCCGTCCTTGCCATCGCTACTCCTTTGCTGTTGTGCTGCTTCTTCCAGCCGGGACATATTCTGCCAGATCCTTGGTGGTGTCTTTATGCGGGTAGCTCACCTCTCCGCCAGCATCCCGGATGGAAGCAGAAGCATAACAGCCGCTGTTGGGGAGAGGATGAAGGGGCGATGGTTGCCCGTTCTCTCCACCGCCACCCCTTCACCCCTGGTAACAGCGACTGTTGCGCTGCTGCTTCCAGCTGGGACGCTGGATGAGCTGCTGGCAGGGAGGCGAGCTACCCACATAAAGACGCCGCCAAGGGTCTGGCAGAATATATCCCGGCTGGAAGTAGCAGCGCTCCGGACTGCAGATCTTCATTAGAGCCGCGGGCTAGAGCCGTGCAAGCAGCCCGTTCATGTGGGGAGGGAGGGAAACCCTTGCCCATGCTTGCCACCATCACCCCCTCACCCCCAGCGGCTGTCACAGTGCTGCTTCTGGCTGGGATGCTGGAGCAGCCAGAAGAAGGAGAAGCTGCCGTGGGGGAAATGGGTGGGGCATACACCGATTGCAAATGCTTCTCCCCCAGTGCAGTCCAAGAGACAGCAAAGAGCCTCGGGAGGGTGGGGGAGGCTGTTTTCACCCTCCTCAAGCTCCTTGAAAGCTTCTCGAGCCTGGGGAGGGTGAAAAACGGGTCTATCGTGTGCCAAAAGGGAGGAGTCACACGCATGCGCAGAGAGTGTTTGTGTGCATGCGCAATGGGGGGTCGCACGCATAGCATTATGGGTATGGCACGCCTGCGTACGACCCCCTTGCACTCCCCCCGCTTTTGGCACGGGAGCTCAAAAAGGTTCGCCATCGCTGGGCTAGAGGGAAGGGCCCTGGCTTGCTCATGCTCTCCCCCTCGCTAGCTCCCTCCCTTGTGTAGTTTGATGCAGCCTGCAGTCAGTGATGCTGGGTGCGCACACACACAGAAGTTGGATTGGATATCTCTCCCAATAGCTTGAAAACAGCTCCTCTGCAATCCCCCCCCCATTCCCCCGCTGCCTTCCCCAAACACCTCCCCAATTGCAAATGCAGCATGCTGTCTGGGTGAGAAATGCCTGGAATGCAATAAAGCCCACCCACTCATATCCTGCTGGCAGGCTGGGGTGAGAGGAGAGGCAGAGAAGCCAGAGGGGAGCTGTTCGGAGCCTTCCAAAAGAACAGGGCTGGGGGAAAGTGTGTGTGCTACAGCATGGCCCTTTGGCTGGCTTTCTGCCTCCTCCTGTGATCTCCTCAGTGCTCTCCCTCCCCAAGTGTAGTTTGATTGCAGGCGGAGCCACGCTGCCTTTTCAAACCTGTAGTCAGTGAAGCTGGGCTGGATTTTTATGTAGCTTTGTGTGTGTGTGTTTGTGTTTGTGTGTGTGTGTGTGTGTGTGTGTGTGTAGAAATGGATGGGGCCTGGGGAGGAAGTCATTCCCCCTCCCCCAACAGCTGAATAAAGATGTGCAAAAATCCAGCCCAGCTTCACTGACTACAGGTTTGAAAAGGCAACATGGTTCTGCCTGCAATCAAACTAGACTGAGAAGGGAGAGCCCTGTTCTTTCAAAAGGCTCTGATTGGCTCCCCTCCGGTTTCCCTGCCTCTCCTCTCACCCAGCCTGTCAACAGGAGGTGAGTGTTATTTATTGTGTTACAGGCATTTCCCACCAGGGCAACATGCTGCATTTGCAATGGGGGAGGTGTTTGGGGAAGGCAGCAGCGGAATGGGGTGGTGGTGGCAGAGGAGCTGCTTTCAAACCATTGGGAGAGATATCTAATCCAGCTTCTGTGTGTGTGTGTTTGAGAGAGAGTGAGAGAGGGAAGGGGGTAGGAGAGATAATCCAATACAATTTCTCTCTCTGTGTGTGTGTGTTTGATAGAGGGGGGAGGAGGGAGAAAGGGAGAGAGGGAGGAGGGGAAGAGTGATGAAAAAGAAAAAGAAGGAAGGAAACTTCTTTCTCAAAGGAAAAAAACAAATGCTGTTGCTTTAAATCAGAACTGAGCATGCAGTTCGGAGAGTATTTCATGCAATCTATCAAAGCAATATACCAGAAACAGACAGCACAAATTATAGTTAATGGAGGCTTAACAGAATATTTTAAAATTGAAAAAGAAACAAGACAGGGGTGTCCCTTGTCTCCATTATTGTTTATCTTAACCCTGGAATTGTTATTGAACAGAATACGTGGGTCTGACGAACTACAAGGAATTAAGATTAGGCACTACGAATATAGAGTGAGATCATTTGCAGATGATTTGGTTGTAACTTTAATTCAGCCGGAGGAATCAGTTATAGGTATAATGAATATAATTAACTAATATCAAGTTATCTGGGTTCAAAGTAAATCTAGGGAAGACAAAGATGATAGCTAAAAATATGACCACGAATCAAAAAAAAAAAAAGAATTAGAAAGAGTAACAGGATGTGAGATAGTAAAAAAGGTTAAATATTTAGGAATTTATATTACAACTTCAAATGGGAAATTATATAAGTACAATTATGAACCATTATGGCATAAAATACAGAGAGAAATGAATAATTGGAAAAAACTACAATTGTCTTTGCTGGGAAGGATAGCAGCAGTTAAAATGAATGTTTTGCCCAAGTTTCTATTCTTCTTTCAAATGATACCAAAAGAGGCAAATTTGGAAGAATGGCAGAAAGGTATTAACAACTTTTTTGGGGCAGGAAAGAAACCGAGAATAAAACTTAAAATAATGCAAGATATACGTGAAAGAGGAGGCTTAAAAATGCCTAACTTAAAATTATACTATGAAGCAGCAATTTTAGCAACAATTAGTGATTGGATTAACCTAACAGAGGATAGAATATTGAATATTGAGGGTTATGATTTGATATATGGCTGGCATGCTTATTTAATATATGACAAGGAGGCCCACAAGATCTTTAAAAGTCATATTTTAAGGAATGCCTTACTGCCTGTTTGGAAAAAATATCAATATAGGTTAAATGACAAAATACCTATGTGGAGGGTGCCTAGACATGCTATAGAGCAGGGGTGGGGAACCATGGCTCTTTTGCGACTTGTGGACTTCAACTCCCAGAATTCCAGAACCAACATGGCTGCCTCAGGAATTCTGGGAGTTGAAGTCCCCCAGTCATAAAGGGGCCATTGTTTCCCACCTCTGCTATAGAGCAGGGACCTCCACCCTCCAGCAAACCTCCAAGCTTTGCTGGCTGAGGAATTCTGGGAGTTGAAGTCCACAAGTCGCAAAAGAGCCATGGTTCCCCACCCCTGCTATAGAGAATATAAGTATAGAACAAAAACAAGATCTAACTACATATGCAGAACTCCTTAGTACGGATAGAGGTGCACTGCAGTTGAAATCTTTGAATGCATTAAGAGATGAAAGGGTAATTCAAACCTGGTTTCAGTATGGTCAGTTGCAGGCTAGATGGAAAAAAGACCAGAAATCCGGTATTATCCAAAATGAGGATAACTTGATAAAACAAATCAGGGATCAGGGTTAATTGCACATAAAAAGGTTGTATAATGTATTAATAGAAATAGACTCAGAAACAGAATTAGTTAAAGATTGTATGATAAAATGGGCACAAAATTTTGAAGAACCAATAATGATGGAAACATGGGAAGAGATTTGGGTAAGAAATGTAAAATTTATACAAGCTCAGAACTTGAGAGAGAATTTCTACAAGATGTTGTACAGATGGCATTTAGATCCAAAAAGGCTAGCCTGTATGTATCCGAACCTACAATCTAAATGTTGGAGATGTGACTGTCCCGGTGCCACGTACTACCATATTTGGTGGACTTGTAAAAAAGTTAAAGCATTTTGGATAAAAATATGGTGGGTTATTCAAAATATTTTGAAAAAGAGGATAAAGTTCACACCCCAGTTGTTTTTGTTAGGCATAGTTTCAGACTGTACTGTCATAGAGACTAATTTGATCTTGAACCTAACGACGGCAGCAAGATTGTTGGTGGCGCAATACTGGAAGAAGGAAGAGTTGCCCACTATCCAAGAATGGACGTTAAAAGTAGTAAACTTAGCAGAGATGGCCAAAATTTCAGTGTATCTGAAGGACCACTCAGATGAGAAGTACAAGCTGGACTGGAGAAGATGGATTGACTATATTCAAAACAAATACCGGACTAAAAAATTTCAGTTAGCTTATGAATGAAGGCATAAGGAACGTTACAATTTATTCAAAGTTAGTTTAATAAAGGGGGAGTTAAAGTACAAGAATAGTAACATGTTAAAATTAGTTAGCTTATGTTAGTGTATGGTTGTTAAATGTTTATACCCTGTATTTTGCTCTGGGAGGTCGGGGGGAGGTCGGGTGGGAAGAGGGAAGTGTAAGGGGGATGATAATTGTAAAATTTATTTAAAAATTTTTAATAAAAAAAAGAACTGAGCATGCCTGGCTGTGGAATTCTGGGAGTTGAAGTCCACAAGTCCTAATGCTTATACCTTTAAATTGAAAGCTGCAGGGAACAATAAATTGATTATATGGTTATGTGTTATATGGTTTTATGCTTTTGACGTTTTGGGGTTTGTGCAATATGGGCTTTATGTTTCTAAAATTTTG
This sequence comes from Natrix helvetica, assembly GCF_964273705.1. Lineage (NCBI taxonomy): Eukaryota > Metazoa > Chordata > Lepidosauria > Squamata > Natricidae > Natrix > Natrix helvetica. Next base: position 83,035,605 of record NC_138554.1, on the reverse strand, counting down.
GTTGCTAAGCAAGAGCTTTGTTAAGTGAGCTTCACCACTTCACCACAATCCATGACATCTCCTGGTGAGTGACATCAAGTTGGCCACTCCCACCCAGTCACATGACTGCCAAGCCACTCCAACCCAGTCACATGATTGACAAGCCACTCCCACCTGGTCACATGATACCGAGCCACTTCCACTTCCACAAAACAGGGCACACCTACAGAATAGGTTCTAAATTTTTTTGAAAACCCCCACTGTGCTGTATCCAATTGTTTTTCAAGATGTTTAGTTATATCAAATGTTCTGTGTAAAACTAAGAGAATGGGAGCCACTATTATATTATTTCCTGGGGTTATACAATTTTGAATTTATTTGGAAAAAGCTGTTGCTCCATAAAAACTGGGTAATTCTGGAAAAATGCAGCTTTTATATTATGTTGTAGACAATGTATTTAAATGCACAGATTCCAAAACATGTGTTTGCATAAGCAGCTGTACATTCTCACAGTGTTCTTTTTTACTGTTGAACTAGACACATATTACATGCTGAAGAGTGGCATGTATTTTAGTAAAATCAAAGCTCTTATAAGAATATGTAGAAATATTTCATTAGTTCAAATCAAGCTAAAATCAAATCCCCAAGGAACTGCAATTTCTATAGAAAATAACACTATGAAATTAATCAGATAAGGCTTCCCAAACTTTCTGAAAAATTAGCATATTTCTAATATCATAGGAGAAAGCAGAATACAGTAAGTACAGTTTCAAATTATTTTAAAATCACAAGCTTACAAATTTATTCTTACCAAAATAACTTGAAAAATTGTTGGAACAAGGTGGATTTCTTCAATTAGCATGTAAGAACACCAAAATAGATAATTAAATAATTAAGCAGCAAACTATGAGAGAAATTTACTTCTGTAGGTAGTCCTTCCTTACTGACCCCTCGTTCAGTGACTTTTCAAATTTATGATACAAATGAAAAAATATTTTAATGACCAGTCTTTGAAATTGTGGCTTTGCAGAATCCCTGTGGTTATATGATCATGATGTCAACTTCAAAACAGTTCAGGCCTAGTAAATTTAGCAGAGATGGTCAAACTTTCAGCATATTTGAAAGATCATTCAGATGAGAAGTACAAGCTGGATTGGACAAGATGGATTGACTATATTCAAAACAAATACCGGACTAAAAAATTTCAGTTAGCTTATGAATAAAGGCATAAAGAACACTACAATTTATTCAAAGTTAGTTTAATAAAGGGGGAGTTAAAGCACAAGGATAGTAATATGTTAAAATTAGTTAGCTTATCTTAGCGTATGGTTGTTAAATGTTTATACCCTGTACTTTGCTCTGGGAGGTCGGGGGGAGGGAGGGCGGGAAGAGGGAAGGGGTGATAATTGTAAAATTTATTGAAAATTTTTAATAAAAAGAAAACAGTTCAGGCCTGATGCAGCCATTGTTCTGTTTCTCAGATTGCAATACAGTGTGGGAGGGAGGAAGTCTGGAATGCATCCCAGACAACAGCAACAGACCATCTTGTGGGAATCAAGGTCATCTCAACAGGTGCTGACCAGAGACTGTGAGGAGTTGGCAAGGAGATGACAAAACACCTACTTGGACAATGATCTGTGACCATGAGGGAGGGAATTATATTTCCTTTAATTATACTAAAACTACAGGAAATATCTAGAGCTGGTTGTCAACTTCAAACTGAACCTGGCCACAGCCATTTTTCTGTTCTTCAGTTGCCACACAGAGGGGGAAGGAGGTTGGAATGCATTACTAGATACAACAAAGTACTTTCTCTTGAGAACCAAGGTCATCTCTACTGGCAACAGAGGAGGTTGGGGAAGCAGTGCCTGAAGAGCCTGCCAATTGGCCAATGTGACATGTGACACTTGGGGATGTGGTTATTTCCTAGTTTATTTATACTGAAACCGTGGGAAAGATTTATATTTGGTTTTCCATTGAAACTGCACCAATATGATGTACTCATTAAAAACCTTTGAGAAAGAGTCAAGTTTCAGAGTTCTGATTGGCTTGGGTTTATTAGTCAGAGCTTTGATACTGGTTTTACTTCCATTCATGCCGAAATGATGTATTCAATAAAACAGTCCTTTGAGAAAACTGAAAGTCTCAGAGTGCTGATTGGTTTTGGTTCATTACTTGGAAGCTTGACATTAAACTAGATCTACCTTTTTAAAGCTTTAATTAGCAATCAAACTTCCAGGGTCCTTAGCCCCAGCTTCCTAACTGATTGCTTTTGAGAGAATGGAGGAGACTCAGGGAAGATCATAGAGATGAAATGAAGAGGAGATCCCGTAGCCCAGCCCGATATGGGCCAGGTGCAGGAGATGCAGGGAGTAGATCCTGGAACTCAATCAGTGGTGACCTGACCGAAAGCCCTAGTGGAGAGAACCAAGCAGCAAGCAGTACGAGAGGAGAGCTTAGGGACTGGAGACCTCCACTAAGTGGAAGAGGTCATCTGATGAAGGAGGATGCCTGACTGCCTACTGCAGCCCATTGGTGGGGCAGCTGAGGGAAACATTCTCCCATATGGAAGTACATGGAGTGGAACCGCTATGAAAGATAAAGCTGCTGACCGAAGTTGGAATCCAGCCGATCCAGCCACCTCCAGTCCTGGTGTCAGGGTTCAGTGCTAACATGATGCCCTAATTAACTAATGAAACCAAATTTCAAAAGAAATCCAGTTATTTATTAGGGGCATCATGTTAGCACTGTTCCCATTTGAGATCAACTCTGCCACATGTGATTTACTATTTCCCCCTTCCTTCCAGAGTGTGTCATTAATCACATTGTCCAATGAGGTACTTTCACAGGCTATAAAATTCATGCCTTTCAGGCTGGGTTCAATAATCTGAGATCCCTGTTTGAGAAAGGTATGCATGGAATGTGCTTCTCAATATGGCTGTTGAACTGCTCCATCAGTTTTCCCTCTTTCCTGCCCAAGGCAACTCGAGAGCAGACCATTGTGAATTGACACCTAGATCCAGTCTGAGTCCAGTCGTCATAGCCAGAGATGCCAGCCTTCCACCTAGGGTCACCACCACAACAGGTTCTAATACTGGCAGAGCCCCATGTGGCCCCCATGAGTGGTGAGTCCACCTGCGGGTTCAAGTGGCCATCTGCAGGTTCCCACAGTGTGGCCTGGACCTATGCTATGGTCCCTATCCTGGATCCAGCTGGTTTCCTGGACACTAGGGACCCCCATCCCCACAGGTGGATCCCCCACCAATGAGAGCTACTTTTGACAGGCGCCCATAAAAACTGGTGTTCTTCCTGAATCCGGTGTGGGCCCACCTAGGCTGGAACAGCCCCACCTACCTGGACAATGTAGCAATGGTCAACACTGTGATGAACAACCTTGAAGGGGAAGAAACAGAGTGAGTTAAGTGTCGCAGCTGGGGAATGTCGACATCTAGGATGAATTCAAAGCCAGGTTCGAGGATGAATCCCAGGCCCAGAAAGCAGAGTTGGAGATATGAGACCTCACCAAAGGGAATTGGTTGGCAGAGGAGTACATTGCAGAATTTTGGAGAGCCTCCAGGAAGCTAAGGCACTGGTTGCTGATCTACTACTTCAAAGAGGGCCTGAACCCAGAGCAGTTCCATTCTGTCTAGCCCGGGGATGTGCCTAAGAGTATTCATGAGTAGTACCAGATGGCCAGGATAGTAGACATTGACTTGAGGAAGTACAAGCGATGCGGTGCCCCTGAGTCAAAACCATAAAAGAATCAGGAGTGGCATCAGCTGGGATGATGGTCAGCATCCGCCCCAGTGACCACAGCCTCCACTGCCCTGGACCATGGGGCCATCCAATGCTTCTGTGGTGGCCAGCAGAGCCACAGAGCAGCCGAGTGCCTGGACCTGCCCCACGGTCTGGTGGGAAGGCACCCACTCCAGCCACGCTGAAAAGGCCACAGCAGAAAGAGTAAGATTAGTTGAGTATGGCATACCAGGTCTTGGAAGTCTCCCCTTCTAGCAGTGAGGTAGAGGGAACTCCAAATAATGACAACCAGCAGCCAGCCACTTACGAGAGTGATGATGAGGGAGAGAGTGACCCAATGGTAAGTGGAGTCATCTTCCCCTTCTCCATCCCAATGATAATTGTAGTGTCAAGATTCTGACTAACAAACCCAAGAAAATCAGGACTCTGAAACTAGGATCCTTCTCAAAGGTCTTCTTTGTTGAGTACATCATATCAGCACAGCTTGAAAGTAAAACCAATTCTAAATCTTTCTCACAGTTTCAGTATGATTAAAATAGGAAATAACCCCATCCTCAATTGTCACAGGTCACTTTGGCCAATTGGGTTAATTGGCAGGCTCTCCTGCATTCCTTCCCCAACCTTATCTGTTGCTAGTAGAGATGATCCTCCTTTCCCCCTTCCTCCTTTGTGTGGCAACTGAAGAACAGCAAAGTGGTTGCTGCCAGGTTTGGTTTGAAGTTGACAGACTGCTCTCCCCACTAGTGAGTGAGAAGTATCTGGAAAATACCAAATGCAGACAAGTTAAATAGTTTCTATCCACCACTGCCATCACCTGGCTGTTCTTTTGGCTTTGGGGGATTTCTCTCATGGAATTTTCTGATCAGCCTATTTGCTCTTACGTTCTGATTCTTCACCCAAGTAGCTTCTGAAAGGGGGTAAGCTTTCCACTGTACTAAGTACTGTAATCTCCCCTTATACAATCTACAGTCTAGGATTATTTTTACTTCATAATGGGTTTCTCTTTGTATTGTGATGGGACTTGGGGCTACCTGAGCTACTGGTCTTAGCTCTGAACCTATTATCAGATTCAATAAATTATTGTAGCTGTATCAGTTTGTGTGCGCTGCACTTCTTGCACTGGTTAAGTTCAAAGTCCATCACTATGGCCATGAATCCACTCAGGGACTCCCTGATAAACTCAGGCTTGTAGCAATTCTTGGTCTAGGCCTTCCTTAAAATGTAGACCAGCAGTCAGTCAGTCTGGCCACTCTCTGTTTGCCAGCCGCTCTGGGAAACTTCAGAACATACTCCTTCACTGATTTCCCCCACTACTTTAGGTCTCAAATTTCAGTTTTGGTTTGCAGAGCTTAGGATTCATCTTTGAATCTGGCTCTTCCCTAGGAAGGCATCTGAGTTCCCAAGATCTGACACATCTTTGTCATGGAGTCTCATCATCCACTCCACAGTTTTCCCCTCTAGGTTGATGGATGTGGCATTCACCATCACCATGTCTGATGGGTAGACTGGGGCATAATGATCTAGATGGGCCCACACCTGGTTGAGGAAGAATGCCAATTTCTCCAGGTGTCTGTCAAATGTAGCCTTTATTGGTGGTGGATCTATGGGGGGATCCACAATTCAGGGAACCAGCTGTGCCCTGGGTAGTAAGGCCACAGCAGAAACCTGTGCCATCCAGGAAGAGGCGGAGGTTGTCCTGCTGGGCTTGCTGCTCATTGCTGCTGTGGTGGTGGTGCTCTGCCTTCGGCTTGGGCTTGCTACTCTGGCTGGCTGGGGAACAGCCTGGCTGCTTGAGCTGCCGAGATTGGGCTCCGATGGTCTGGAAATGACTGAGCTGGCCAAGGCACTGTCACCATGTATGACCTTGGTTCAGTACATCAACTCCACTCCTTGAAACTCCATGTAGTTGATCCTCTCTCTCAGCCACTCTACCAATGGGCTGTGAAGGGAAGTTAAGTACTTCCACTTCCTGTGCTCATCCCACTTGGCTGTCCTCTTCACTTTCCATTTTGGGATAAGAGCAGTTGGTGATTGAGGGAATCTCAGGGGGAACTCCACTTCAGTGGCCTTTGGCACATACCTGCACCTGCTCTCCCCCTCTACTTGGTAGAGGTCCTCGGTGACTAGAGTGTCCTCTCATGTCACTGGCCTCTTGATCATTTCCACATGGATCTTTGGCTGGCCATCAGTGAGAGGGTCGCCCTGCTGGAGTGACTTGCTGGCTGTGTGGTCCTGGCCAGCGCAGCACAAGGGTTAGAAGACAGGCTGCTTCCCCTGTCTTCTCCCTCACCAATCTTCCCTGAGTTTTTTCTGTCCCCCCAGTGTTGTTGGATGGGCAGCCAGGGCTCAGGACCCTGAGGTAAATTTAGGAGAATTGGTTTAATGTCAAGGCTCCAACTAATGAACCTAAGAAAATTAAAACTCTAGACTAGGATCTTTCTGAAAGATCTTCTTTATTGAATACATTATATTGGCACAGCTTCAAATGAAAATCAATTATAAATACTTCACTATGTCCAGTTGTTTCAGTATGATTAGACTAGGAAATAACGCTATCCCCAAGTGTCACAGATTTATTGACCAATTGGTTAATGACCAGGCCAGCCACTAAACTGGATCATGGAGTGACAGAAGGCTTTCTAGGAATTGAAGATGCTATTTGCAGAGGAGCTGGTCCTGAGGCACCCTGACCCCAGGAAGTCCTTTGTCACCCAAGTGAATGCCAGCGATGTAGCGGGAGGGGGGGCAGTGCTACTTCAAAAGAACTGATAGGGGAAGCTGCAGCTATGTGTCTACATCTCCCAAAAACTCACCAAAATGGAGATGCTCTGAGAGGTGTGGGAAAAGGAAGCGTTCATAGTGAGATGGACCCTATTGACTTGGCACCAATGCCTTGAGGGGAGCAAAGTGCCTTTTTTAGTGTGGACAGATCATAAGAACCTGGAGGCACTGAGGATTCCTCAAAAGCTCTCACTGAAGCAAGTCCAGTGGGTGCAGTAACCAATTTAACTTTGAGCTAAAGTACATCCTGAGGGTAGGAGCCTTTGGGCTGATGCCCTGTCCTGCAAAGAACAGTACATTAGCAGGCAGGAGGAAGTGGTGAACACCATCATTCTGACCCAGAAAGCAGCACAAGTAACTACAAGGCAACAGGCCAGGAGAAAGCCATCAGACCCTGGCGGCGAGCTGACCCAGCAGTTAAGGAGGGAGTTACAGTCTGATTTGTGGTTCAAAGACCATGGAGGGGAGTTGACATCAAGAGATGGGCTGGCATGGAAGGGAGATAAGTTGTACATTCTGAACACCCTACAAGTCCAGGTTCTACAGCTGAGCCATGACACCAAGCAAGCTGGCCACTTCAGATTCTTAAAGACTTTACACTTAGCAAAAAGACAGTTCTGGTGGCCAGGAATGAAGAAAAACATAGGGAGCTATGAAGAATTGTGCCATGCACGTGGTGATGAAGAAAAGGCCAGGGAAGAGCCCAGGACTGTTGCAGCGGGTGGGAGAGCCAACCTAGCCCTGGGATGAGATAGCAATGGATTTTATAGTTGAGCTTCCTGACAGCAGGGAGGACACAGTCATCTGGACTGTGATAGACCTCTTTTCCAAGCAGGCCTACTTCATAGTCTGCCTAAGCCTTCCATCTGTCCAGAGACTGGCCAAATTGTTCTTGCAGCATATCTATTATTTGCATGGGGTGCCAAAGAGGATCATCTCAGATTGGAGGTACAATTAACTGCTACATTTTGGAGGGAGTTTGTAAAACTTATAGGATCCTCCCAAGGGTTTAGTTCTACATTTCATCCAACTACAAATGGGACTGTAGAACAAGATAATACAAATGATACAGCAATACTTAATTTAATTAATTTAATTTAATTTATTTGATTTCTAGACCGCCCCCTCTCCCCGAAGGGACTCGGGGCGGTGTACAGGTACCAAATTTAAAAACCTTACAAATAATCATAAATATAGTTAAAAACGAATTAAACGTTAAACCTCTGTACAAATTTATAAAAATTAAAAACTAAGCCTAAGACCAAAATTTAAAAATACAGGCTAGGGTGGGAGAGCTGGAATTAGGCCAAGCCGGCTAGATTAAATAGGTGGGTTTTGAGCTTCTGGCGGAAGGAGCGGAGGTCCGTGGTCGTTCTAATGTCAGGGGGAAGGTCATTCCAGAGGGTCGGGCCCACCACAGAGAAGGCCCTTCCCCTGGGCGTCGCCTGCTGGCACAGCCTAGTGGATGGCACCCGAAGGAGTCCCTCTCTGTGTGAGCGAATCGGCCGAAGGGATGTGTGGGGCAGGATACGATCCCGCAAATAACTAGGCCCTGTGCCATGGAGCGCTTTGAAGATGATAATCAGCACCTTGAAACGCACCCAAAAAGCTACAGGTAGCCAGTGCAGCCCGCGCAGGAGAGGTGTTACGTGGGAGTATCTAGCGACTCCCGAGACTGCCCACGGGGCCGCATTCTGAACCAACTGCAGTCTTCAGGTGCATCTCAAGGGGAGCCCCATGTAGAGAGCGTTACAGTAGTCCAGCCGGGACGTCACAAGCGCATGGGTGACTGTGCGAAGGGCGTTCCGGTCCAATAGGGGACGCAATTGGCACACCAGGCGAACCTGGTGAAACGCCCCCCTTGCCACAGCTGTCACATGGTCGTCCATTGACAGCCGGGCATCTAGGAGGACGCCCAAATTGTGTACCCGATCCACAGGGGCCAGATGTTCGCCCCCAATGGCCAGTGATGGAATCAGCTGGTTGAACCGGGGTGCCGGTAGCCACAGCCACTCCGTCTTGGACGGGTTGAGCTTGAGTCTGTTACTTCCCATCCAGATCCATACGGCTTCCAGACACTGGGACATCACTTTGATGGCATCGTTGGAGTGGTTCGGGGTAGAGATGTACAGCTGGGTATCATCCGCGTACAGATGGTAGTCTACCCCGAACCCACGAATGATCTCGCCCAGCGGCTTCATATATGCATTGAACAGGAGAGGCGAGAGAACCAACCCCTGTGGCACCCCACAAGTGAGCGGCCTCGAGGTCGACCTCTGCCCCCCTGCCAATACAAATTGCACTTGGCCAGAGAGGTAGGAGGAGAACCACCGCAGAACAGTGCCCCTCACCCCCAGCCCGTCCAGTCGATGCAATAGGATACCATGGTCGATGGTATCAAAAGCCGCCGAGAGGTCTAGTAGGACCAGGATGGAGGAGCAACCTCCATCTCTGGCCCTCCAGAGATCATCCACCAACGTGACCAATGTCGTGTTTTGAGATGCTATGTCAAATACCAAAAGTCTAACTGCTGTATACAGATCTTCTGCTGTTTGCTGAGATTGCATACAATAATGCTGTATATAACAGTATGGGGCTTCCCCCTTCAAGGTGGCCACAGGGGTGGAATGCATGTCCCCATGCCAGAGTACCTTCAGGAACCCCCCTCCTCCGTAGTTTCAATGAAATGAGTGGGTTATTTTCAAATTGCTTGGAGAAATGTAAAATGAGCACTGGCTAAAGAAATGGAAGCATACAAAGTGCAGGCAGACAAGATACAGTCACTCCAGTGACCATTCTACATTGGGGAGAAAGTATATCTTTCCACAAAGTAGCTGAAGCTGCCCTGGCCAAAAGTTGGGCCCAAAATTTATAGCACCTTTCCCCATAGTGAAAATCACTAACCTGGTGAAGTGGAATTAAAACTACCATGCCTACTGGGAAAAGTTTGCCTGGTTTTCCACTGCCGTTTGCTTAAACCTATGGTAGGGTCAGAATTGAGGCCATTAGCCAGGGTAGGTCCAGGTCCAATCATAGTGGAAGGGGAGACATACTATGAGGTAAAAACAATCCTGGATTCCAGGTTATATAAAAGTAAGCTCCAATATTTAGTTCAATGGAAGGGATATCTAATATCAGAAGCTAGATACCATGTTTCCCCGAAAATATGACATGTCCTGATAATAAGGCTGTTCTGACCCCCTCTGTCTGGTAATGAATGCCAACACAGGCTTAGATGTTTGCCACACTTTATTTACAGTACTATAATCTTGTCGGCTGAAAGCCCAAACACGACTCACAAGCAAGAACGTTGGCAGCAACCCAGACTCCCACAGACACGAGGCAGATCAAGCAAAGAGTTCTCCAGATTACTATGAATGGTTGGGTCCTACAAAAAATCTCCTCCCAAAGTCTCTTCTTATATATACTCTTGGGAGGGGCCAAGCCACAACCACCTGGGCTTGATTATCTCTTAGGAGCTTGTCTCCGGAGCAGCTGTTGCCTTCGTTTCTCCACCCTTCTTAATCTTGCATCAGGGACAAACTCCCTTTGATCTCCCCCAGTGCTCCATGCGTCAAGCACCTCCTGGTGGCCAACCAGCCTCTCTGGTCCCTGCTCTGGGACTGAACCCTGCCCAGGGTCCTCCATCTCTTCCATAGCCTACTCATAGGGTTCGTTGCTATTTGAGTCCCTCAGCACTTCCAATGGATCCTGCTGGGCCACAACACTATCCCTCACCACAGGGCCCTTCCCCCGGGTCTGATGCTCAGGGTGCAGCTTCAAGGGATATTGTGCATGATAGGCCTGCACCAAAGCAGGGGCATGTACATCCGTCGCATCAGTCCAAGTCCAACCCCTCGTCCTTCCAGTCCACCAAGTATTGGAAACGTCCCTTTAGCCATCTCGAGTCCTGGATCCAGGCCACTTCATGTGGTAGTCCACCAGTTTGATAGGCCACCAGGTTGATGACGGCCTCCACGGGGAACAGCCCAAGATACCGGTGGTCCAACTTCTTAGCCAGCCGGTGGGACGGAAGATACCACATGGACAGCCACATGCGGTCTCCCACAGCCAACTCTGGCACCACATGCTGAGACTTATCTGCCACCCTCTTGTAGTCCTCCTTCATTGATTCAGATAGTGGCGCACCACTTTGTCACTGCATTAATTGTTTGCTAGCCGAGCTGAACTGAATAGCTGAACTGAAAGAGTTATTGCGCAGGTCATAAGCCCTTATCAGCAAGTGATGTATTGCGCCTGCTCACACACATTCCAGAGACTTCTTTACTTTTGATCTTCTGTTCGTCTGCCAAAGAAGGCGGACAACATTTGTTCTTGCCAAAATGTAACAATTAGATAGATTTGTTTTATTTTCTTATTTCTTATTTTCATATTAAAGTTTGTTTTCATTAGAACATGTTCTCGGGATTTTTTTATTTTCGCTTCTTGAAGATATGCTGTTTGGAAAAGCCGTCGATTTCTAGACCTCATTAGCTCAGGGTGAAAATTTCCCCTGACAATAATGGCAGCAGAAAGGATGGCTATAATTTACGGCTGTTCCTTCCAAGTTATCTTCAAGAGATAAGCGACCAAGCTAATTAGAAAGAATGAATTATAGCTACTGAGGTACGCTTAAAATCAACTTTCTAGCCATGCCAAGAAAGAAAAAGAAAAAAGACAGACATGAAGCGCGCTCAGAGGGATCCCTTCCTTCTGACACAGAAATGGAAGATTTTTCAAGTTGGCTTCCAAAGCACCAGATTTCTTCAGCAGCCAGGCCAACTGTGGGGGCAGCTTTTCAACAAGAGGAAACCGCTCCAAGACAGAGGTCAGTCCTTTTTACTTCTGATTATGCACGTTCCCAAATATCTCCAAGAGATTATGAAATGCTCGGGACTAAACCAAAGCGTTCTACGTTGCCAGAGCAAATTCACTCCCAAACTCTTAGAGATTATGAAACAATGATGTCCGGCCAAACCTCTTGCTGCAACAGCCGGCAGAGAAAAATCACCCCCACACAGAAAGTGAAACTTATGAATCCTTCTCAGGCCCTGGGAAATATATGAAAAGCTATCGTGACCGGATAGACTTTTTTGAACAACAGGTTTTTCAAGCTAGAAAACACTATGAAAGGCTAGAGGCAAGTAGGAGGGGTTTCCCCATTCCCAAAATGTCTGAGGATGCCATCTTGCCTTCTTTTCCAAAGCCTAAGACACACACCCTAGAGGACATTGCGTCAGGAAAATCAGAACAGAGAGATATGTACACGTCACCGAGGTCACGTGATCTCCTCTATTCTACTACTTATGCCACGCATACAAAATTTCTGCAGCCAAGAAGTGAAGCTGCACTGCCATCTCATGGCGAAAATTTATTAGAGCAACAATTAAAAGAATTGCAACAAACCTGGACAGACCTATCTATAAGTCATCCAGATGATCAAGATGCAATGCAACAAATGCCTCCAAAGGTTAAATCTTCAACTCCCCCTGGTGGTGTTGGATTTTTCCTAGATGGAACAAGGCAACGCTTAATGCAGCAAAGGCAAATGCCAGCCTCTCAAGCAAGCCAATTTAATGTTGCTCCTCAAGCACCAATGGCAGTCTGAGTTTCATGGTTCAAAGTTGAAACCTGGTGAATGAATTGGTGGACATTTGACCAAACTGAAAAGAATGAGAAGTGAATTGAGAGAAAGTGGCCATGTAATTGATGATATCCAAATGATTAGCATCATCATTAACTCATTGAATTATGAATGGAAAGATGCCATTGCAAAGATTAACTACGTGCCTATTGCCCAACGCACAGTTAATCATATCTGCAGACTTTTAGTTGAGGAGGAAGCTATCAAATTAGCTATGCCACATCTGCAACGACCCCCAGCATCAAAGGCTCCAGCTAGACGTCCCTTCCGAGGAAGAGGCTACGCTCCAAGGATGCCAAAATGCTACATCTGTAACTGTATGGGACATGACACCCGGGATTGTCCCCAATGAGTTCCAGCTCCCGTCACATACCAGCCCAGAGGAACAGACTCCAGAGGCAGAGGTAGAGGGGGAAGACAAGGTCGTCGTGGTCCAATGCGTGATCCCCAAGCTCCACTCGCAACATTGGCCATAACCAACATTCCACAACCTGATCCAAAGTACGACAGACATCTTTTGTGGACTTTAGATAGTGGAGCAGCTGTACACATTACCCACAGAAAGGAACTTTTCACAGAGATGGGTGAGCCAGAACCCGAATATCGAGAATTGTACTCCTTCTCCAACCACACTTGCAAGGTCATGGGAAAAGGAACTGTTTACATTGAAGAGCTTGATACATTCATCCCTGATGTTTATTACATACCTTCAGCAACCAGTAATTTGCTTAGTCAAAGTCACTTGTCTAGAGAGTTAAAGTTCCAGGTTCACCACCTCAAAAAAGCAAGTTACATAGTTAAAGATGGAGATATTGTTGCTGAAACCATGCTGATTGGTGGGGTTTATTACTTAAAGCCAAAAGCACAGGCAAGTATGCAAACTCCAAAAAAGGACAGCACGGCCCCAGAGAGAGTTGGTTCAGAGAGAGAACCCGTAGCTATGCCAAAGGCTCCTAAAGCCAACAAACAGAGAAAACAGAAGCAGGTTGTTCAGAGCAAACCTGAGGTTCCTCATGAAACTGTTAATGTTGAGAATTCACTAACTGGTAAACCTTTGCATTCCAGGTGTATCCACAAGTGGCATAGAAGATTGGGGCATGCCAGTTTCCGTGTTCTTAGAAAGATGCCGGAGTTCGCAAAAGGTTTGGATCTAAAGGGGTGTAAGGTGTTTTTGGATTGTGCAGTTTGCAGGAATGCTAAATCCAAAGCAGCTGCAATTCCCAAACACGCTACACGCCTGTCAACACGCATTTTTGATTTGGTACACGCTGACATAGTTGGTCCTTTCCCACCAACAATTGGTGGTAGAAAGTATTTTCTAACAATTGTAGATAATCATTCTAGATACGGATTTGTGTATCCTATGAGGGAGAAATCTGAGACCTTTCAGATCTTTAAAGACTTTGCAGCTTTTGTTTCTACACAATACCAAGTTCGCATTGCCAGAATCCAGAGTGACCGTGGTGCAGAATTCATGTCTCAGCGTTTCCAGGACTGGATGCATTAGAATGGAATTCTTCATCAGACATCCGGTCCATATACACTGGCTCACAACGGAGTCATAGAAAGAAGACAAGGAGTTCTACAAACCATGATGCATTGTCTTCTAGAAGATGCCAATCTCGGTAACATATACTGGGGTGAAGCAATCAAATATGCAAATTACATTGTCAACCGTACTTGGAGCAGTGTAATCAATCAAACTCCTTTCTACATGCTGTATGGCTGTGATCCTTTCTTCTTTCGCAAGCAGATTGATGTCTTTTATGCACAGAGGTATTGAAACCCCCAAATACAGAGAGCAGGTTCCTGACAGAAAGTCTGAGCTCTCTTATGTGTGGCATTCTGTGCAGCCCTGGCATTAGCCTAATCATGTTATTTACCCTGGACCCCTGCCTAGTGCCCGTGATTGATGAAATGCACAGTAACCTGGTGGGCACATTTCCACGAGAGGGAGACCTCCTTTGTGGCCCAGCCAGGTCTCCGTAATTCCTGCCAGGTCTGGCTCCCCCTCGGACACCAAGTCATTAATGAGGGGGGCTTTGTTGACAACGGACCTGGCATTGCATAGCATCAGCCTCAGGCCCTGGCTCTGTAGGTCCTGACCACCTAGATTGCGGGGGTTGGGACATATGACCGGCCATACCACGGTCTCCAAACCGGTGATGAGATCTCTGTCTACCCTCGCACCTGCCTCTCCCCACGACCGTTGGAATGAAAAGACCCTCTTCTGGAGTATTGCTACTTCCCCCCCTTAATGGCTCCACTCACTTCCTTACTAACTCCACCCACCGGCTTGGCACTGGTCCCTCCCTCAGCCTGGCTTGCCCCTCCCCCCTCCCTAGAACCCCCTAAAAGACGAATTAAAAATTTAGCTAAAAACCTCCTGAGGCCATGCTCGCCCACCTCTCTGGATTGATGTATCCCTCATCGAGGTGGGCCCTCGTAAGAGCAGAGGGGCAGACCTGCGAGAGGGGGGACTCCCGCAATAGGATTAGGTCTGCCCTTGAGTACATGGCGGAAATGTACATGCTTGAGTACATGGTACATGGTGGAAACATATATGCAGGCTTGTTTGAGGTGCCTGGAGTCCGAGGTTTACAGCAGACCAGTCAAGTATAAAAGTAACCAGTGTTTTCCAAATCAAAAGAAAAGCCATAAAGCTTCAACACTTTTGCTTTGCTTTCTCCTTCCTCTGAGTTGGAGTTCTGCTTCAAGACTAAGGCCATGTCCTCTCCTGCTGAAGAGGAGAAGGAAGCCTTCCACGCAAAGCCCTCAGGTCAGGTTCACAGGGAGCACAGCCTGGAAGTTCAAAGCACTTCACTAATGGGCAATCTCGGGAAGCACCTGAGTTACGGGGATGCCGGCGTGCTTCTTCTCCAGGCGGCGGATGTGGGAGACGAGCTCCAGCGCCTCCTCGTAGTAGCTGTTCCGGACACAGGTGTCCATCAGCTGCAGGATCTCCAGCACCTCCAGAATCTCCGTGTGCCGGTTCAGCGTCACGTTGTTCATCCGGCGGTTCTGCGCGATCTGCTCTGCGTGGCGCATGAAGCTCCGGCAGGCCTCAGTGAAGGGCGGCAGGCGGTCCAGCAGGCAGCCCAGGCCTTGCTCGATGCCGCCGAAGCCACGGCGGGTCTCGGCGGTGCACTCAGCCGAGAGGATGAAGGTCTTGTAGTGCGTGAAGGCCAAGGCCCGCGTCTGCACCCCCAGCTGTGCCCGCTCCTCCGCCAGCCACCCGGGCTCCCGCCGCAGAGCCTCCAGGCCCAGCCCCGACAGTGCCGCCAGGTAGGTCGGCAGCTCCGCATCCCCCGCCGGCACCGCTGAGGGCAACGCGCGGAACAGCCAGGCCAGCAGGCTCGCCTCCTCCATGTCTGCGGCGCCCCTCGGAGCCTCAGCGTCTCGGTAACAGAATTCTCTGAAAAGGGCTTGCTGGGTGTCAGTGGCCGCCGAATCCTCTCTCAGGACTTCCTCACCCACCTTCCAGTAGTCGTCCATCTTGGCAGCGTTGGTCTGCTCATTACGTTGAGCTTGCAGTCTTCGGGTTTAAGAAACTCAGAAGTGATCAAGGTCAAAATCTAGGACAAACTCCTAGATTGGTGTCCATAGGGATTACCAAACAACCCTAGTCTTTTCAACGTCAGACTTAATGCCTGGCCCCCTCCAGGTGATGCCTCCAGGCCTCAAACACCACCTTGATGGCCAGCAACTCCTTCTCCCAGATGGTGTAATTGCGCTCGGAAGAATTGAGTTTCCACGAGTAATAAGTGCAAGGGAAAAGGGTACCACCAGGGTGTGAGCCTGCAGTAACACCGTGCCCACCACGATATCAGATGCGTCCACCTCCACCACAAACGGACGATGGGGATCAGGGTGTTTCAGGATCGGCTCCTTCATGAAGGCATGCTTCAGGGTCTCAAACGCGGGTTGCTCTGTGGGCCGCCAGCGAAATGGTGCCTTCTTCTGCTGGAGTCGAGTGAGGGGCACGGTCAGGAAAGCCAAGCTGGGGATGAAGGTCTGGTAGTAGTTGGCAAACCCGAGGAGTCATTGGACATCCTTCACACACAGAGGAGGTTGCCAACTACGCAACGTCTCTACCTTGCCCGGCTCCATCGCGATTCCTTCAGGGGAGATACGGTGCTCCAGGAACTCGATGGTAGTCTGCCAGAACGGACACTTCTCCAGCTTTGCAAACAAACGATGCTCCCAGAGTCGTAGCAGGACCAGGCATAGATGTTGCTGATGATCCTTCCGAGACTTCAAGTAAATCACGATGTCGTCCAGGTAAATGATGACAAACTGATCCAAGAGGTCCTGGAAGATATCGTTCATGAAGTGCTGGAAGACTGCCGGGGCATTGGTCAAACCGAACGGCATGATCGTGTACTCGAAATGTCCGTACTGGATGCCGAAGACCGTCTTCCATTCTTCCCCTGCCTGGACTCGGACCAGGTTATAAGTGCCACGCACGTTCAGTTTTGTGAACACCATTGGAACCACATCCTGGAGCCGCTCCAACAACTCAGGAATCAGGGGCAGCAGGTAACAGTTGCGCACCGTGATGACATTCAGGTGACGATAATCGCAACAGAGTCTCAGATCCCCGGTCTTCTTTTTGATGAACAAGACCAGGGCAGACAGTGGCGATGACGAGGGCTGGATAAAACTCGGGGCGAGGTTCTTGTTCAGAAAGTCCAGCAATGCGGCCAACTCCAGCTCGGACATGGAGTACAGGAGACCTGCAGGGAGCTTGGCATCTGGTACCAAGTCAATGGGGCAGTCATAAGGCCAGTGCAGTGGCATTTGGTCCACCTCCTGCTCACCGAAGATGTCCGCAAACTCTGCTAAGTCCGATGGCATGGACACCCTGGGCAAGCTGAGCACCTGGCCTGCACAGATGTGACGTGTGTGGTCGACACATTGCAGGGATGGGAACATGACCAGGTTCTGGTTACGTTCCCATATATTATAATAAATCTGACGGTCGTGCGCCCAGAGCCAAGCCAAGCCCAGGGCCACAGGGAAATGCAGGCACGAAGCAACGTAAAACTGGATGCCTCCTAGTGCTCCCTGAGGACCATACACAAAGGCTGCATGGCGGCCGTATTAGGCCCAGACAGAAACACCTGGCCGTCAATGGTCTTGACCCGCATTGGTGGGTCCACCGGACACAGAGGGACAGCATACTAGGTAGCAAACATAGCATCCATAAAGTTCGTGGTAGCCCCGGAATCGACCAAGGCATGGGCCGGAATTCCCTGCAGACTACCAGACAGGAGGATGCATGCTGCCAAGATCATGTGCCAGGGAGGGCCGTCAATCTCTGTTTTGGCATGTGCCTGACCTAAAGTCTCCCTCAGATCGGGCTCCGCTCGTTTCCCGACACATTGTTCCATCGCTGATGGGAGGCCGCAGACCTCGCAGCCCCCCTATTCTTTTTGGGGCAAACCGTGGCCAGGTGTCCAGGATCCCCGCAATAGAAACACAAACCCCCTGCATGCCATCTGTCCATCTCAGATTGCAACAAGTGGGGTTTCGCGGTGCCCAACTCCATGGGCTCCTCCCGTGGAGCTAGGGTTTTCTGCGGAATCAGCACCACACTGATCTCCTGGGACACACAGCGAGGCCTCCACCTCTGCAGCCGGGTGTCTATCCAGAGGCACAGGTGGATCAACGCCAACGTCGGTGGCCTGTCCACCCGCACCAGCTCATCCTGCAGGTCATCCGACAGGCCTTCTTCAAACGTGTCCATAAGGGCTGCCTCATTCCAGGCCGAATCTTGACTTAGAAGCTGGAATTCGCTGACATACTCCTGCAAGAACCCTGGCCCTGCTGCAGTGTCTTGAGCAGTCTAGTGGCTGTTTCCTCCTTAATGGTGTCCTCGTTCATAAGCCTGAGGTGCTGACAAAATCCCCTGACATCATCCAGCAAAGGGCTAGCCTGGGACAACAGAGGAATAGCCCAATGAGCTGAGAGCAAGCTGATAATAAATCCTACCTTTGCCCGGTCAGTGGGAAAGTTCTCCTCTCTCAGGCTGATAAACAGCTGACATTGTCCCAAGAAAGCTGGGAACATGGCCTAGGTGCCATCAAACCTGTCTGGCACAGCCACTGGACACTTCCTCCGAGGCTGGGGGGGGGATAGCAGACCCCTGCAGCTGAGCTACCTGCCCAGCTAGCGAAGCCAACTGCTGGGCCAATTGGGCGTTCTCAGCACGTTATTGCTCCATTGTGGCTTAATGAAACTTTGTTTGTTTGGGGCAGGGCACAAATTGTTTTGACCTCCTCTGTCCGGTAATGAACGCTGACACAGGCTTAGCTGTTTGCCACACTTTATTTACAGTACTATAATCTTGTTGGCTGAAAGCCCAAACATGACTCACAGGCAAGAACGTTGGCAGCAACCCAGACTCCCACAGACACGAGGCAGATCAAGCAAAGAGTTCTCCAGATTATTATGAACGGTTGTGTCCTGCAAAAAACCTCCCCCCAAAGTCTCTTCTTATATATGCTCTTGGGAGCAGCCAAGCCACAACCACCTGGGCTTGATTATCTCTTAGGAGCTTGTCTCCAGAGCAGCTGTTTCCTTCGTTTCTCTGCCCTTCTTAATCTTGTGTCAGGGACAAACTCCCTTTGATCTTCCCCACTGCTCCATGCCTTAGGCGCCTCCTGGTGGCCAACCAGCCTCTCTGGTCCCTGCTCTGGCTCTGAACCCTGCCCAGGGTGCTCCATCTCTTCAATAGCCAACTCATAGGGTTCGTTGCTATCTGAGTCCCTCAGCAGCTCCAATAGATCCTGCTGGGCCACAACACTAGGCCATGCCACATTTTTCTGGTGGGCAAAAATATAAGCCCTCCCCCACAAATAAGCCCCTAGACAACCCCCCCCCCCTCTGGCCAGGCAGAGCACCGCTCACCAACATAGCAGTATCAT
Source organism: Natrix helvetica (assembly GCF_964273705.1). Lineage (NCBI taxonomy): Eukaryota > Metazoa > Chordata > Lepidosauria > Squamata > Natricidae > Natrix > Natrix helvetica. Next base: position 83,016,516 of record NC_138554.1, on the reverse strand, counting down.
GAAGGTGTCAAGCCACAGGAATAGGGGGTGGGGGGCAAAGGTGATCGGGTTGCTTGGTGGTTTAGGGATACCACTAGTTTGGTGAGCAGCACTGTGCTTAGCTGGAGAGGGGGGTTGCTGGGTGGCTGCTCTCTTGCAAGTGGGCTCCCAAAGAGCTGGGCTCAGCCTCAGGGCTAAACTGACAGTGCAACTGTTCTGCTCCTGCTTGCGCACCTCCCAGCCTCACGATGCCTTGGCCCAGGTCTCCCTGCAGAGCTAGAGCACCTCCGCTCCTGCCGCTGCTGCCACTGCCATCCCAGCATGGCTTTTTCAGCAGCTTCCAAACTGAGTCTTCTGGCAGTGGCCGCTCTTGGTGTACGCTCTATGGTTGTACACTCTGGAAGTACACTCTGCCGGCCGCCGACCTACAACCATAGAGTGTATACCCAAAGCGGCCACTGCCAGAAGACTCGGTTTGGAAGCCGCCGAAAAAGCCATGCTGGGATGGTGGTGGTGGCGGCGGCAGGAGCAGAGGTGCTTTGGTTCTTCAGGGAGATATGGGCCAGGGCATTGTGAGGCTGGGAGTCACATGAGCGGTAGCGGAACAGCCGCTCACGCAACCCCCTTCTCCAGCCATGCAAAACGTCATTCACTGGCATTTTGAAGGCGCTAAACCATACTGTGTTGCGCTGTCCATTCGCCCCTGAGGCTGTGCCTGGCTCTTTGGGAGCCCGCTCACAAGAGAGCAGCCGCCCGGCAACCCCCCAAAAATAAGCCCTCCCCTGATAATAAGGCCCAAGCCATATTTTGTGGGTCAAAAGAAAATAAGACCCTGTCTTATTTTCAGGGAAACACGGTAGGTGAAGGTACAGAATGTGAAGGCAGATCATAAAGTAAGGAAATTCCATGGAAGTACCCCTAGAACCTCAATGGACCTCCCCAGGGGAAATAGGGATCTTGGATTTTATTAATGTGTGGATGTGCTTGATGTTTTCCAGATGCTTCTTACTTTTTAGGGGATCCAACTGCCAACTTCAAAACAGTTCAGGCCTGATGCAGCCATATCTAGAACTGATTCTATTTCCATTCGTGTCAAAATGATGTATTGAATAAAACAGTCCTTTGAGAAAGCTGAAAGTCTTGGAGTGCTGTTTGATTTGGGTTCCTTGACACACGATTTGGGTGCTTGGAAACTGATCTACATTTACAACAGGTGCAACAATCAATAGTTATGTGATTATCATTTGCAACTTTTATAGCCCACAAGCAAGGTCAATGGGGAAACTGGCAAGAAGTCACAAGTTGCAGTCATTTGAAGCCATGTTTAACTACCCATGATGATTCACTTATAACTATGGCCAGAACTGATAGCCACCACAGTCACATGATGTCATGCTCAATGACCATGCCACTTAGCGACAGAATTGCTAGTTCCAATTGGGACTAGCAAATGATAAAGGGACAACAAATAGTAAAAGGATTACCATTAAGTATTACAAATATAAATTGTGGAAATAATATACAAGATATAAGACAGATATACAACATGTGTCAAATAATAAGATATTGCACATAAGATCATAAATATTTGTGCCCCAGAATCTTAAACCATGACTGTCATTTTGGTTAAACAAGTTTCATCAAATCTTTCGGTAATCCTCGAGTTATAAATGTAATGGATCCTGCCAATTACATTTGCAAATCAAGATGTTAAGTGAATCGTGTTAAGTGAACAAGCCCTCATTCTGGTCCCCCCATTTGGTAAATGAATGTATAGGTCAGTGGTGGTGAACCTTTTAGACACAGAGTGCCCAAACTGGAAGGTGCATAGGTGCCAGAGTGCCAGAAACCCAATGACCAGTTGGCCAGCACACATGAGCACCTCAGAAACCCAACAACCAGCTGGCCAGCGCTCATGCATGCCTCAGAAACCTGATGACCAGCTGGCTTAACTGGGGCGATGGAGCGTGTCCCCACACTCCTGTCACGCATGCCATAGGTTTGCCATCATGAGTGTAGGTGTTTAAGTATGTATGGGATGCCTCAAGGATGGGGGAAGATCATGAGTGGCCTAGTACAGGAACAAAATCATCTTTCTGGCCACTATGTAGCTGTATGTGTGTTACTTTGCAGAGAGACCAGTGTCTATGGGAAACTATTGTTATATTGTACTATATTAATTTGTTTGATTCTTTTGGTTAGTTGTTATTGTTTTAAATATGGTTTTATATTCTGTAAGCCATCTTGAGTCGCCATGGGTGAATAAGCAGCAGTATAAATTCAATAAATTAATAATAAATTAATTAATAAACTAATTCTAATGGTAAAGTTTTCTGGCTATTTCCATGTTTTCCCTCCATCCACCAGTAGATGTATGTGTGTTAATAAGCAGAGACATCTAAGAGAAGCTTATTATAAATGAAAAGGTTTCTGGCTATTTCTGGTTTTTTTCCCCTCTACCTGCTATTAGCAAGGTACCAAAGGCAAGTGGCAAGAAAGGGAAGGAAGATTTCTCTCCCTCGCCATTTGCTTTCTCTATGGAATGGAAGGCTAGTGCCTAGCAACAAAATAACAAACAAAATAAAAAACAACAAAATAGATTTTTCCAGCATCTCAGAAAAAGATGGCCACTTTTCTGCCACATTGCCTAGCAATGAAACAGCCTCTTCTCCTTTCCTACCCCAAAATCCTGAGCTCTGAAATTCTTTGTAAAGTAAGTAAGCAATCAGTGATGACTGGTGGGGTCTTGCTGGGCAGGATAGGAGAGAAATAGGTGGAGGGGGCATGTTGCAAAGTCTGCAGTCAGTTGTAAAAGTGAATGACCATCAGTTCCATAACATACATAACTTTGGGACTGGGTCATAAGTATTTATAGGGAGAGTTGGTCATAAAGTTTCTTTCAATAATCAGCCCAATATTTCCAGCATTTTTTATGAGTTCCCCATTTATCCCCTCATCCATATCATTGATGAGGATGTTAAAGAGTACTGGGCCTAAAACAGAGCATGGGAATACTCCACTGCATACCTCCCTCTTTGAGTCCACACACACATTAAAGGGTTTCTCGAGTTTAGGAAGTCCCATAACAGAAGATTGAGACAATTTTGACTTTAAAGTTTCAAAGGCTTGTTTTTGTCTCTGCTCTCAAACAAAGGGTTCCTTTTCCACACACACCCCTTTGTGGACTCATAGAGTGGTTTGGCTAGCAGGGCAAAATTCGGTATTCATATTCTACAATATCCTGCTGCTCCCCAAAAACACCATAATTCTCTCCTATTGGTTGGATCTGCAATTCGGCACACAGCTTCCTTTCTCTCATGCCCTATAGATATCTGGACTTGACCTATAGTATAACCTAAGTATTTAACTTGGGGTTTCACTAATTGGGCTTTCTCACATAATTTGGATACCTGTCGTTAAATCAAATCATTAAATTTTTCAACAACACCACTAAGCTGAGGGAAATAGACAGCATGAAGTTTCCACTTAATTCTAAGAGCCTGGAAAACAGTTTTTGTCACCTGAGCTGTGAAGTATGAGCCAGAATCTGAGGAGATATACAAAGGCATCCCAAATCTTGGCACAATGTCTTTCAGTAATAGGTGGGCTACTTATTTAGCCTTGTTTGTATGGCATGGAGAAGCCTCAACCCACCCAGAAAAATACACACAAAATCAAGAGATCTCTAAATCTCAGTTTCTAGGGAAATTTTGGGGAAATCTATTTGCCACACAGCATCTGGGTATGAGCCCTGTAGAAAGACTCCCAAAGGAAGTTTCCATCCTGTCTAAACTAAACTATAAAATATGGTTTTCAAATTCCTATAGATGACTTCTCACACAACATACTAAGTCAAAAAGAAACCAATTTTTGGCATAGGACAATTCTCATTCACATGTTCCAATGAAACCCATTATTATAAATGCAACTATTACTTACTGTATCTGAAGCTGAAAATTGCTATACAGGTAGTTGTCAACCTATGACCACAATTGAATCCAAAATATCTGTTGCTAAATGAGACATTTATTAAATGAGTTTTGCTCCTTTCCAATATTGTTAAGTGAATCACTGCAGTTGTTAAATTAGTAACATGGTTATTAAGTGAATTGGGTTTCCCCCTTTGACTTCGTCAGAATGTTGTAAAAGGTGATTATGTGATCCTGGGATAGTAATAGTCATAAATATGACTCAATTGCCAAGCATCTGAATTTTGACTATGGGGATGCCACAATGGTTGTGGGAAAAGGTCATAAGCAGAAGTGGTATTCAGCCAGTTCAGACCGGTTCTCGCAAACCGGTAGTGGAAATTTTGAGTATTTCAGAGAACTCGCAAATAACACATCTGGCTGGCCCCACCCCCATCTATTCGCTGCCTCCCAAGTCCCGTCTAATTGGCTGGGTTTTCTTTTGTTGCCCTGCGCAGGAGAACGGACCTGGAAAGCAGGTTAGTGGAGTGGGGAGGGAATGGAGATTTTGCAGCATCCTTCCCCCAGGAGTGGTGTGGGAATGGAGATTTTGCAGTGTCCTTCCCTCAGGAGTGGGGTGGGAATGGAGATTTTGCAGCATCCTTCCCCCAGGAGTGGGGTGGGAATGGAGATTTTGCAGTGTCCTTCCTGTGGTGGGATTCAATTTTTTTTACTACCGGTTCTGTGGGCGTGGCTTAGTGGGCATGGCATGGCTTCGTGGCATGGCAGAGGAAAGATACTGTAAAATCTCATTCCCACCCCACCAGGGGAAGGTTACTGCAAAATCCCCATTTCCTCCCAATCAGCTAAGACTCGGGAGGCAGAGAATAGATCAGGGTGGGGCCAGTCAGAGGTGGTATTTACCGCTTCTCCAAACTACTCAAAATTTCTGCTACAGGTTCTCCAGAACTGGTCAGAACCTGCTGAACACCACTTCTGTATCCTTCTGCTGGAGTGGGGTGGGAATGGAGATTTTGCAGTATCCTTCTCCTGGAGTGGGGTGAGAATGGGGATTTTGCAGTATCCTTCCCCTGCTACACCCACCAAGCCATGCCATGCCCACCAAGCCATACCCACAGAGCCAGTAGTAAAAAAAAATTGAATCCCACTACTGGTTATAAGTCACTATTTTCATTGCTGTTGTAATTTTAAATGAACTGTTGCAAGCCTATTGCACTCTTATTCAGAATAAATGAACTGTTGCAAGCCTATTGCACTCTTATTCAGAATAAATTTTCTTGCACTGTGTTTGATAGATTCTTTTTGGTTTAGATAATGTGCTATAAAGTGAGCTATACAAAGTATATAAACATAGCTAAAACATTCTGAAATCTAGTAAAGTTTTGACTGAACAGCAAAAATTAGTTTGCATGGCTGAACTCAGGCTTAAGCACAAGCAAATGTTAATAAGTATTTTTATGCTGTTGGCTTTTTTTAATGGTGCACTCTCAGTATGTTGAAACCTTCATCAAATTGTTTAACATTATTCTAAGATCCTGTGATCCTCTTGCTCTGTATGAATAGTTAGGATTTTTAGTTTCAATTCACATAATTTTGCACTTATATTTTCAGTTTTGTGTTGAAAGATGGGACATGGGAAACATTTGTAGTTCACTGCCAGTAGACAGAATTGAAAGATTTTCCAGGTATTGTTCTGAAACATTTTACAGAAAAAATATGAAGAATAAAAGGAATAAAGCAACAGAACTTACCTAGAAATAATGGAAGCTCTTGCACAATATGAAAATGAGAAGTTGCAGGCATCCTGACAAGTATTCATTGCCGCTTTGTTGCTTTTTTCCTGTTGTAGTTTTGGGACTGTCCCTTTCTATATACATTACCAATCTGCTTTCAAAAATCCACAGAAAAACTGACATTTCTCCAAAAGATGATTGAAACTAACTTTATATAATATTTACATTAAAAATTTTTGATCAGTTGTCTCAAAGGTAATTCTGAATAAATCATAGGTTGACAACTATTGCTGCATTAGACTCAAGCTGAACCAAAAGTCCTGGATAGGAAAATGAGAAAAATAATGGTAATTAGTTTTGCCCCTCACCCATGCAGCAACATTGACATACTCTATTTATCAGTAGTGGGTTTCCAGTTTTTTTACTACTGGTTCGCTCCTGCGGTCACTTGCGCAACACTTATGTGCATGCGCAGAAGCGTCCAGATGGGTGGGTGGAGTCTCCCGCCACCGCCACTACTGGTTCGTCCAATCTGGGCTGACCTGGCAGAAACCCACCTCTGCTATTTACCAAGGAGAATAAGTGTGTAAGGAATGTGGCAAGTACATCAGGCAGTGGATGAACAAAAGGGATTGGAAAACTATAGGAAGGATGGTGAGGAAGATGCATTAAAGCCAAATATACCATGAAGGGTTACCAAATGTCAAAGAGTTCAAATAGGCCTATAAGAAAAACCAAATGAATAACAGAAAAAAGACCAGTACATTAAAAACCTAGCAGATAAGCCAGTTAACTATGGCTATGGCTAAGAGCAGAAAAATTAAAGAGACAGAAGAGCTAATTCTGACTGCATAGAAGACCAAGCCATAGACTTTGGATGAATACAAGGGAAAAAGAAATGAAATTACAGAGAAAGAAGAACAAGATAAACTTGATCAGATCAGCAAATAAAATATTTCACAGAGCTCACTAACAAGCTGAGGGACAAAAGGCAAGTGTAAAAAAATAGAAAGAAGGGCTTGTGACTTCAGAATGCCAGCAGATAGCCAAATCTATAAGGATGGAAACAAAAAGGTTAAGGTTCAAAATAAGATAAGACTTGCAACAATGCCAAAAATAAAAGAAAAGTTTATTTCAATATTTAAGAAGCAAAGAAAAGTCAAGGAAATTGTTAGTCCATTAGTGGGAGGAGATGATAAGGAGATAATGGGCAGCAAGGAGAAAGTGGAACTGCTTAACTTATTTTTGGCATCTATCTTTACGCAAAAGGAGAAAATAGTTCAACCCTTCATCAGCTCAGAAGATTTCATTCAGTAGTTCATTTTTGGGAGACATAAGAGAATACAGATCAAAATAGGTAAGGAATTGGTTAGAGAACTGAGGTCAAATATGACCTCAGAAACACTAAATTAAATTTGGAGATAGGGGAACAGAGCTGACGAATGAGAGCTTCTGGAACATAGGGGACTGAGCTGATGTGGTCCCAATATTTAAAAGTGGGGCAAAACGGACACAGGCAATTACTGATGGATCAATTTGATAAGAAAAACCTTGGAAAAGTTAATTAAGCAGTACATTTGTAAGCACTTAGGAAGGACTAGAAGCCAAAATGTGTGTGTGTGTGTGTCAGTGGTGGGTTTCTGCAGGTTTGCACCGGCTCCGGAGAACAGGATGGTGAAAGTTACCGATCCAGTGAGAGGAGGTTCGACCGGTGGACCGGGAAGTAACTTCCGGAACGCCTGCCCCTGTCGCTCACTCACCCCCACCCCCACCCTGCCCACCCATCTGCACTATCCTAGCCCAATTCGGTGTCAAGTCCAATAACTGGGAGTGGAGGTGGTGAACTGAGAAGCATGGAGAGGTCCAGCGGCACAAGCCACCAGACAGCAGTGGCAAGCTCAGGAGTTTTCTCCTGGATTAACCTCTGTCCTCCGATCTCCCAAAAACTTTCCCCAACATGTGATAGCTTTCTACTGGATTCCCCTCTGTCTTGCCTCCTCCGATCTCCTGAGGTTCTTGCCCCAGTGTGCGATAGCTTTCTACTGGATTGCCCCTGTCTTGCCTCCTCCGATCTCCTGAGATTCTTGCCCCAGTGTGTGATAGCTTTCTACTGGATTCCCCCTGTCTTGCCTCCTCCGATCTCCTGAAGTTCTTGCCCCAGTGTGTGATAGCTTTCTACTGGATTCCCCCCTGTCTTGCCTCCTCCAATCTCCCAAGGTTCTTTCCCCAGCGTGCGGTAGCTTTCTACTGGATTCCCCTCTGTCTTGCCTCCTCCGATCTCCCAAGGTTCTTTCCCCAGCGTGCGATAGCTTTCTATAACCCTAGGCTTGGCTTGGCAATGTATATTAAGCTATGATTATGTTACTGTTACTTTAAATGCTTAAGAGATTAATTGGTTAATTACCTCAAGCAGCCATAAGAGGGAGCCAGAATGGTTGTTAGATCTCTTTCTCTCTGTTTTGTTAGAAGCTGATCAGGTGTATTTTGAGGTATTGTGGTTTGCAACTGTTATCTACTTTGTGTGTTAAACTGAGACTATTTGATAACTGAATTACTGAACTGTGTATGACTTGGACTGTTAACCAGACTCTGAATACTTCTATATTTCTACATAGTAAACTACTATATTTTTATACTATTCAGTGTCTCTGTATGCTGGTTTATGCATGTGGATTGTGGATTGTGGATTGTGGATGTTTACTTCCTCTCCCCTCTCCCCTCTCTCTCGCTTTTTAAGAGCTCTGATTTCCAATTTACATCTTGGACTTGTACACCCTGCTACAAATGAAACCCTGCCATAGCCATGGCTTGAAACCAACATTATTATCTACTCGAGGTCTGACCTTCTACGACTGCGAGGGTCCCCTCTCTCGCCCAGGGTGCCTGATCAGCAGGGTCACCATAGGGAACCGCAATAGCCTCAGAAAGCACTTATGCTTAGACAATCCACCCAGAGGTACCTGTTCAGTTAGCGTCGGGGGATCAGCCCGCACCTCCAGTTCGCTAAGGAATCCGGGCGTTCTGGTCCAGCTCTCTAACGAGCCCGGCTCAACTTCAGGGAAGAGGGGTCCCGCAATACTTGCCTGTCTGAATCCCCTTGTCCCGGCCGGCCGGCGTCTGGGAGCTCCTGGTCTCTGGTCCTTGTCACGTGGTTCTTGGAGTTGTCAGCCGCTGGTGCCGTAGCCCTCGGAACAAAGGTCCGTTGGCGCCAGGGAAAGTCCCTAGGACCAGCCGGGCCCCGGCACCGGGGTGGACACACCAGAGGGTTCCAAAACCCCTCACAGTCCCGGCGGAGTCGCCAGAAATGTTGCGGCAGACTGGGGCAGGAAACCTCAGTCAGCCAGAAATGGGACGTGAGACCACAAGGTGCAAGAGAAAACAGGTTTAATGATGCATCAGAGTTCAGAGCGTTAACACAGCAAAGTCTGAACTGCCCTGGCTAAGCCAGGACAGAGTTTTAATACCCCCTCGGAATTTAGGGGGTTACACAGGCGTGTTCTTCCAAGGAAAAGGAGGTACGAGGGGAGGTTACATTTTGGATTCATCATTCTCATTACAGCTTTTACAGTAATATGTTAAAAATACATCTTTTAGGAAAATTACAGAAAGAGAAGTTACAGAAAGAGAAGTGAAAATGTTAGCCTTTGCAATCTCTTGATACTAAAGTCTTAATAATAGCGAACTGGCAGTTTCATATCTTACAACATCTGTTTCTTCCTTGTGCCCAACCATGAAGCATGTTGCAACCTATGATTTGTAATATTTCCTATGCAAGCTACAGAAATCCTTTTAATATGCAGACTCAATTATTGCTGTTATCAAGGAGTCTATCAAGGAGTTTTAGGGGCTCCTATACCCTTTAGGTAAGGGGGTTATCTACCTGCTGCCTCACCATGACAGCCATGGATCTGACTCAAGTAATTCAGGACCCCACACACGAGAGAGGCCACACACTGGATCTTGTGTTTGTCTCCGACCAGTGGACGAGTGATCTGGGAATAGGGGATTTAGCCAGCACGCCATGGTCAGATCACTCACTTCTCCAGCTGGACTTCCCTGGCGCTACCCCCCGCCGCGGGGAGGCGGAACCAGATTGTCCTAGATGGTTCCGCCCCAGGCGTCTGATGGAACCAGATAGGTTCCAGGCGGAGCTTGGGCCACCTCCTGCAGACCTGTCCCGCTCCCGGGCAGAGGACCTGGTAGCTGCATGGAATAATGCGGCTGCCGGAGCCTTAGACCGGGTTGCGCCTTTGCGGCCTCTCTGGTGGCAATGATCGACCCGGGCTCCCTGGTTTAACGGGGAGCTAAGGGCAATGAAACGCCACAGGAGACGCCTAGAGAGCAAGTGGAGATCCTCCTGCTTCGAATCTGACCGAACACAGGTAAGAGCCTACTTAAGGACCTACCTTGTGGCAATAAGAGTGGCCAAACACTGATATTGTGCCACCCTTATTGCGTCCGCAGAGAACCGCCCTGCTGCCCTGTTTCGGGTGACCCGCTCCCTTCTGTCACAGGGGCAGCGGGATCCCCCTTTGCAGGGCAGGGCAGAGGAATTCGGGGAATACCTGCAGGATAAAATCGATCAGATCCTGAGGGAATGGACCCCCTTCAGTGCTCCAGGGGGGGCGTCTGAGGAGAGTCTTGAGAGACCACGCTGGGAGGGGTTTGACCCTGTGGTCACCGAAGATTTGGACAGGTTGCGCGGGCAACTGCGAGCCACCACATGTTTATTGGACCCGTGTCCCTCCTGGCTTGTACTGGCATCCTGGGAGGGCTCACGAGGCTGGCTACTGGGACTGGTGAACGCTTCATTGGGTGAGGGCCTTCTACCAGCCACCTTGAAAGAGGCGGTGGTGAGGCCCCTGCTCAAGAAGCCTTCTCTGGACCCAACGGAGCTAGCAAATTATCGTCCTGTCTCCAACCTTCCTTTCCTAGCGAAGGTTGTTGAGAGTGTGGTGGCTCAGGAGTTCCCGCGTCAACTGGAGGAATCTGATTATCTAGACCCACGCCAGTCCGGCTTCCGACCCGGACACAGCACAGAGACGGCCTTGGTCGCGTTGGTGGATGATCTCTGGAGGGCAAAGGATAGGGGTTGCTCCTCTGTCCTTGTCCTATTAGACCTCTCGGCGGCTTTCGATACCATTGACCATGGTATCCTATTGCGCTGTCTGGAGGGGTTGGGGGTAGGAGGCACCGTGCTGCGGTGGTTCCGCTCCTACCTCTCTGGCCGGACGCAATGCGTGTTGGCAGGGGAGCAGAGGTCAACCCTGAGGCCCCTCACTTGTGGGGTCCTGCAGGGGTCGGTCCTCTCGCCTCTCCTGTTCAACACATATATGAAGCCGCTGGGCGAGATCATCCGTGGTTTTGGGGTGGGATACCATCTGTACGCTGACGACACGCAGCTGTACATCTCCACCCCAAACCACCCCAACGAGGCCGTCGAAGTGATGTCCCAGTGTCTGGAAGCGGGTCTGGATGGGGGACAACAGGCTCAAGCTCAACCCCTCCAAGACAGAGTGGCTGTGGCTTCCGGCTTCCTGGTTCAACCAGTATATTCCATCTCTGGCCATCGGGGACGAGCAATTAGCCCCGGTGGAATGGGCGCGCAATTTGGGCGTCCTCCTAGATGCCCGGCTGGCTATGGATGACCATGTGGCAGCCGTGGCGACGGGGGCGTTCCACCAGGTTCACCTGGTGCGCCAATTGCGACCCCTTTTGGACCGGGATGCCCTGCGCACAGTCACTCACGCGCTGGTGACGTCCTGCCTGGACTACTGCAATGCTCTCTACATGGGGCTCCCCATGAGGTGCGCCCGGAGATTGCAGTTGGTCCAGAATGCAGCCGCACGGGCAATTATGGGGAGAACGAGGTTCTCCCATATAACACCTCTCCTGCGCGAGCTGTACTGGCTTCCTGTGGCCTACCGGGTGCGCTTCAAGGTGTTAGTCACCATCTTTAAAGCGCTCCATGGCACAGGGCCTAATTACCTGCGGGATCGCGTTCTGCCCCACACATCCCTGCGACCTATTCGCTCGCACAGAGAGGGACTTCTCCGGGTGCTGTCCTCCAGAGAGTGTCAGAGGACAGCGCCCAGGAGTAGGGCCTTCTTTGTGATGGGCCCTTCCCTTTGGAATGACCTCCCCCCAGACATTAGGACAACAACTGACCTCCGCTCCTTCCGCACGAAACTTAAGACCCACCTGTTCCGACTAGCCGGCCTGGCTTAATTTAGAGCTTCTCCACCTCTTGGGCATTTTTAATTGTTTATTTTAATTTTTAAACTTTAACTATCATTGGGGTTTTTAATTGTTTTAAATTATTGTAATTTATTTATTTATTGTTCTACCTCCTCTATATTGTATTGTTGTGACCGCTGCTAGTGTACGTTGCCCCGAGTCCCTTGGGGGAGAGGGGGCGACTAAGAAGTTAAATTAATAAAAATAAAATAATAAATGTTATTCCATATCACTCTCATTACGCTTCTCTGCATACTCACTCTCCTAACGGGGAGCTAATTACTTAACACTTTCCACCAAACCCAGTGGACGGTGCCCCTCAGCGTCACTATCAAACATAGTACCTATTATATCAAAATCATCTAACTCATCAAGGTTTAAATGTTGGTAACGTAGAAAAGAAGACGCAGACAGGAGTAAGGTTGTGCTGGGAAGGCCACCCAATGGAAGGCACCCTGAAGGGCACCCACCCAGAGCATTGTTCGAGGCTCCCTTTTATTTTCAAACTTATCAGAATAGCAAAAGCTCATTGGACAGAGAATCCACTTGGCAATTATTGATTGGTTTATAAATGCATGCTTTCCTCATGGACACCTCATGGTATAGATACATGACTCTCCACTTAGTTAATATTTTGCTGCATGGAATGTGATGTCTACGTGTAGATTCCATCGTGCTTTTCTTGCAAGCAAAAGAGATTAAGAGCCAAAGGATTAAGAGAGGAAGGAATGTGGATTTTGACTGATTTAATCACAGTGGTTTGCCAACTACTGATTAATCAATTAACCCTACATTTGCTCCTTTCTTTTATTTTAATTCATTTTGTTTTAACAATTTGTATGCATACATTACGTCGTGTCTATGAGGTCAAATTCTGGGCCGAAACATTGTTATTAATGTAGGTACACATTAAATGCAGCAACAGCAACAAATTAACATGATTCTCTGTGATTTCTCAGTCTTCCCTTTGGTGGATGATCTGTTATTATAATAGAGGGAGCAATATATCCTAGTGTACATCAACCCGACGACCATGCAGGAATATGTTGATACGCTCTTCTTCCACATAACATCCAGATGTTATCTAATGTATTTGTAGTGTGGTTATTTTCTGATACCAATTGTTTAACCATAGCTCTTACTAAATTACATAATGGTAAACCATTCATTTCAATGCTTTGTAATATAGTAGGACACCCCTGTGCTATCGGACAACCTCCCGTGATTTGATTTGTATAGCCAAATTCAGTATACTTTGTAAGATGTTCAACAAAGGTTTGAGTCAAATGTGAGTCATTACGTGTTATGGGATTGTTTAACACAAATGTTTGTCACAATATGGATATTTTCCTACATACAAAGTATTCTTATTGCTAGTGGTATTAGTATATTCTATATACTGTATATGCTGCCTTCTCCTGAATTCTACTTCCAATCGCTAAAGTTTTATAGCTAGTATGTTCTTTTTCCAGTATTCCATCTATCCAAGGATGTCGTATCCAGCCAGTTTTGTTAAAAGGCACTGCGTGTACCATGAGTCCTCCTTTTGTGTGTGTAGGAACATGCATACAAATCCAACAGTCAGTTCTGTTAATCATTTTTGAAATATTTTGAACATCCCACCGAAAGCGATTTTGGTCCCAAAGACCTTGTTCTGGAATGCCGTCCTGTGGGGATATCGTTGCCAAAGTTGAAGGGAAAAGACATGTAAAAAATAGACACACTACAATAGTGAGAGAGTTCGCATTTAGGCAAGAAAAAGCAGCCACTAAAAAGTTCTCTGGCGTTGGCTCCACATTTTGATCTTGCAAGAGCTGACTGGCTTGAGCAGACAAAGCCTTAATTTGTCCCCAAATTGGCTTATGTTTCTTCCGAGATGCCCGGTCTCGATCCGTTTGAGGATTCTGCAGACTGAGGGAGAAGTTGGGTATATTTTTCCAAGGTTTTACACACTGTGCTGGAATCCACATGGGCCCTGTTGGAGCAAGCACAGCAGCATATCCTCGTCCCCATATTAACAAAGGAACCGGACCATGCCATTCAGGATTAGGTAACAATCTATACATTACTTGTGGCTGAGGATGACTCGTTCTATGGCCAAAGTGATTATCCACTGGAGTAGATAATTTTTTTATATTAAGATGATTTAGTGTGAATAGAACTTTGTTCAGCCATTCCTGTTTCTCAGGAAGGCCTACGGGATTGTTCAGCCATTCCTATTTCCCAGGAAGGCCTACGGGATTTCCCCCTGTTTGTTTATGTTTTTCCAAAGCTGATATTAGGGTATGATTAGCTCGTTCTACTATAGCCTGCCCTGTGGAATTATAGGGAATGCCAAAAATGTGTTTAACTTGCCATTTCTCACAAAATTCAGCAAAAAGTTTACTACAATATGCTGGACCATTATCTGTTTTTAAAGTAGAGGGTAAGCCCATAACAGCAAATGTCCTAATACAATGATTTATAACATGTTTTGTGGCCTCTCCTTTTTGCGGAGTGGCCCAAATGAAGTATCAATTGGAACATGAAGATATTTCCAGGAGAAAAAAAATCAAAATTGTATTCAGAGCAGACAAAGAAAGGTAAATGCATAACTTTTATATGGTTGTTCTGGAGGCTAATACAACTGCCTAACATTGCTTGAGAGGGGAGCAGCAGCTCTGAGCTTTGCTCTCCTTTTTACTCTCTTCTTCTCCTTTCTTAATACCTTCTACTTTTTAATCATTTTTATTAACTTTTAACTTTTAAATTTGTTCACCTGTTACTCTCTATTTTGATTCCTTTTAAAAAACATTCTTCTATTTTTAATCAATTTTTAACTTTCAACTTTTAAATTTAATTTTTTTGAAGTTTACTACCTAAGAGGCTCATCTTTTACTCCAGCTTTTACTCCAGTTTTTACTCCAGGTAGTAAAGCCCTTAGTGAATGAGAGGAAAGTTTTCTCTACTAAGCAACAAACCTGCTATCCATGGCTGCGACAACACCCAGACAACCCAAGATAAAAGACTTTTTTCAGATAATGGACACTGCAAACTCTCTACTGCAAAGTGATAAAACAGACCAAGACAGGTCTCCTACTTGGAAACACGGGATGGCCTCTCCCAGGGAAAAGAAAACAAAGACGGCACAGCGCTCACCAAGCAGTAAGGAAGGTGGAACTGGATTTCAGGGGCAGCAGAGAATTGATGGATACTGTCAACTTGTTTCTCCAACTGTGGGTTGTGCATCCTCCACCCTTCCCCAGCCGGACAGCTGCGAGGCTTCGGCACTGTTTGGGGAAGCACAGCCTGAGGAGAGTCAGTTCGGAGGACTGCTGGGAGGCTCACAGATCCCTCTGCATACTTGGAAGACAAATGACTCAGCAACTTTAAGTGAGCCAGCTCCATACTGGGATAAGGGATTAGAAATCCCAACTTTAATTCCACCGCTTTCTGGTGGCCCTGCCCCAATGGAGGCCCTGAAAATGATTGGAGAAGAAACTGGGCAGCAGACAAGGAAAAGGAGCAGATCTCCCATTGACTTGGCTTTTCAACCTCTCTTGAAGCAATCTAAGATTGAGGACTTTGTTTTGACTCAGTCTTCTGGTGGGGGAGCTTCTGAAGGTGCCACCCCCGAGCTGAGAATGAAGACTTACCTGAAACTGCGGTCCCTAACCACCCCTTGCATGAGCCTACGCTTGTAGAGCTTCTAGCTCAGCAATGTTTTCTGGTTGCAGAAACTACAGCGAGCATTCAGCTCCAGCTTGATAGAATAATAAGTACTTTAAACTACTTAGTCTCCTGGATTACCAGTGGGTGTTCTGGGAGGATCACTCGGCAGTCGGTGGTGGCGACAAGGTGTTCCCTACCAAATCCCAGGGAAAGCCTTAATAAAAGCACTGGCCAATAAAATCTTGGTCAACAAAATTCTATTAACAGTCTGATTTCTGCATCCTATGACGCGATTAGATATATCGATTAAGCCACTTTTGAGTAACCGACAACTTGTGAGTGGTAGGAGATTTATTGCCCCCAAAAGATCCTCAGTGGCATATATTAATGAGCCAACTTCGAATGCTGTCCCAGACAATGCACCATATATTAGCTATATACCTACTTCTGCACAACCCTCAGCTGGCATTCTCTCAGACGGCAGGCTAACTGCTCTTCCTACAACTGGCCAAATCTGCCCCCCGCAGCATGTAACATCTTACCAGGAAGCTTCCCTCGATTTGATCAGCTGGGAAGAGGTGGCCCCAAAAGAAGCGACATCAGCTCAGGGCACCCAAGGTCTCTTGGTTGATGGATCCCAGGTCAATGTCTCTGGGATTCCACCTATCTATGGGACTGATCTGTGTCAAGAGGGCTTTTGGAACCAGGAGGAGATGCAGCTCTTTTGCTCCTTTAGAGAGCTTCCTCAATCGGAAAGAGCCCAAATCATAAAGCGTCTGGATGCAGTTAAGTCCAAGCTTTGGAGTCTATCAATCTCTGACAAGGATTCCTTTGGACCTCAGGGATTTTATACTGATTTACGAGCAGACGCTCCATTGGCATTTTCTCCAAAATGTTTAATTCATAAACCTGGAGACGCAGGGCTAACTCAAACCCCGCTTGATGACACTGCCGAATACCTTCCAACTAAGCAACCAGTCAATGCCACAAGTACGAACTGGAGTGCGCTTAGAGTCTTACAGCCCCACGAGCAAGGCCCCTCTCTTTTCCCCTGCTTTTGCCTCCCAAGAGGATGACCTTGCCATCTAATAATGGATGTATTTTTTTGGATCCAAAGGGTGCTCTGGAAAAAATTAACACAGAATGACTAGTAAACCCGGTTACCACCCCCCCCTGCACACTCAAGTGCCTTTTGTGGAACTTTGCAGGCTGGGGGCAAAGATGCCGCACTGCAGAATTTGCTAACTATATCCACTCATTCAATGTGATCCTGCTTCAAGAGACCTGGGCTTGTGATAAGATATCCTTTTCAGGGTTTACGGCCATTTCATTGGCTGCTATTAGACAATCTACAGCAGGGAGGCCTAAAGGTGGTCTAGCTTGTTTAGTCTCTACTTCTTTGAAAGTGGAGACAGTGGAACTACCCTCCTGGGGCTCTTTAGCTATGGCGCTTTTAATTAAGAAAGGATGTAGTAAACTGTTAGTGTTCAATGTTTATCTTCCCCCGGCGAGCAAGCCGATATCAAGGCTCAATGGGGCACGCTGGATAACTATATTACCTGTATGGAAACTAAATTCCCAGCGATGTACATCCTTATAGGGGGTGACTTTAACGCCCATCTGGCAGCTCAAGTCCCCCCAGCGATAGAGGCACTCTACCCCCAAGAAACCCTCCAGGCCATAGGTCATCTGACTTCAGCCAGACATTCTAAGGACGAATTAACAAATTTTGCTGGCATCCAGTTAGCCCTTCTAGCAGCCCAACACAACAAGATAATTCTTAATGGGAGTAACCCAGGTGATCTGGCTGGCGAATTTACTTTTAGTTCCTTATGTGGGAGTAGTGTTATTGATTTTGTACTGGCATCTCGCCCCTTAAGAGAGGCAGTCCGTGAGGACTTCTGGTTCCGGCGGCTGACGGCGACGGGCGAGCTTTGCTCGCCCCGCTCTTTCCCAGTGGGCTCCCCACTCCTTGGGGGGCACAGGACGCCCCGTAGAGGCTCCTGCCAGAGGAGCGGCACGGCGGAGGATCCCCTGGATCGGCGGCGGCCGGGGGGACCCCCCGCTTTGCTCTAGGCACCGGGGAGCATGATGGGGGATGCTCCGGCGTCTTCGCTCCGAGGCTGATGGAAGAAAAAAACAAGCAGAAGGACGCGGGTGCGGTGCAGTGAGGCGACAACTCCCTCTCATTCCTTTCACTGATTTGGAAAAATTGCTAGCAGTTTAAACTTTATTTTCGGCTTGGCTGGAGAAGCGCGGCTGGAGGGAGGGGGATTTCCCCCCCCTCGGATAGGCGGCTTGGAACAATTTTGCTCTCAGCCCCAAGGGAAGGAGGAGGGGGGAGAGCCAACTAAGGATGTCACACTCCTATTAATGGTGAATTTTGAACTTAAACCCATGATGGAATGATGATCTGGAAAGTTTGGAAACTTTGAAAACTTTGTTATGCCTCTAAGCCCGAAGCTGGCAGGGCAATATGGCACACTTCCGCTGTCTTTATGAACAGTGAAACCTGACTCCACCTTTAAAACTTCAGGCTTCTGGTCTTTGTCTCCGTGCTACTCAGACAAATCTCTTGTTGACTGTTATCTTTTGGACTCCCTGGAGTGAAAATTTTAACTCTATTGCCAGGGTGATTAGAAAAACCCTCTTCTGCCTTAACCTTCTGTCTCCTGGACTCTCCTGGCTGTTCTACCTCTCTGACTGACCACTCTGTATACTGACTGAACTCTTTATACTACAAATAATGTCTCCTATAAAACCTCCTCCTGGAAAGCCTGGATTTGCTGCTTCTGCCCCGACATCTGCTACGTCCAGTCCTAGTACACAATCAATGATAACAGCTTTGATGCAACCGAAAACTACAGAGACTGAGTTTCAACAAATGTTTCAGCAACTCCTACAGGGACAAGAGGAAATAAAAAACAACTAAAGGAGATGAAAGAAGAAATTAAAGAGAATAAGGCTCAAATCAACAAAAACTCACAGACTGGATCTTTTGGAGGGTGGGACGGCTGAGATGAGGGAGGGGATGGAAGGGGTGCAGAAGGGGAAAAAAGAACTTGATACCCAACAGATGAAAATAGAATTTGAGAGAATGTCCTTTTACCTTAGATTTCAAAATGTGGTGGAGGCTGATGATGAAAACATAAGGGACATTATGACAAGTATTTTGGCTGAATATATCCAGAGAGAGAAACAACAGATGGGGTGGGAAATAGATTTGGTTTATAGAGTGAACTCTGCTTATGCTAGAACACATAACGTACCCAGGGAGGTACACATTAAATTCCTTAGAAAAAGTACAAGAGATGAAATTCTGAGTGCACAAGGGGGGCAAGAATTGAAATACCAGGACAGGCAAATAACCATTCTGAAACAGATCCCCAAGAAAGTGAGGGGGAAAAGGAAAAGTTATTCGCAGCTAGCGAAGAGATTATACCAGAAGGGGGTGTGGTTCAGGTGGCTGATGCCTGAAGGTATGCTAGTATTCTGGGAGGACACAAGAGTTAGAATTAACACACCCATAGAGGCACAGGCCTTTATGGAAAAAAACAAAGCTCTCTTAGAAAAACCAGATGATCCTACACCAGATACACAGGACACGGGAGGGGCCAGAGCTCTGCCAGCGGGGGGAGATGGGGCGACACCGAGAAAACTCAGATCACAAAAATGAATAAGATATCTGCTTGACGTAAGTTGACCGAAATTATTAATTGAATCTATATGCTGACTTTATGTTACTATTTAGTAATGATTTCTCTGTAAATGTATACTTTGAGTATGGAGGGAGGGGGCACCTACCGCACACTGCAACCGCCAAAATGTGTACCTTTCCATTACCTTTTTCCCTGTAAAATTTTTAAAAAACCAATAAAACTTTTATTAAAAAAAAAAGAGAGGCAGTCCGTGCTTTTTATGTGGATTGCCTTACGCAGAGCGACCACTACCCCCTGATTACAATCATTGAGCTTTTTTCAAATATACATCTCCCTAGGGGCCCTCAGATATTAGATCCCTATGTGGCCTCGTACACAAGGAGGATCAAATGGTCTCCCAATATTGAAAAAAAGTTTCACTCCTTTTTATCATCTCCGGAGTGTCTCAACTTGTATAATCAGGTACTAGCAAGCAGTGGCTCGGAGATAGTCTTGGCCTTTGAATCACTAATTAACAGTGTCCAAAGGGAGCTTGGAGCCATCTGTGGGCCAAGTGGTCTATATCAATCATGAAGTAATACTTGGTTTGACAAAGATTGCTTGATGCTTAGGAACCAGATTAAACGGGTTTACCTGCTCTACCGCAACCGAGGGGACAAACGCCCACCAGAGGACTACTACCGCCTGAAGCGGGAGTACAAAGGATTAATTGCTAAGAAAAAGAAAGCTAAAGAGAGAGAGAAGTGGGATTTACTTCTCCTCTCTATCCAGCAGAAGGACACCTGATTATTTTGGCAAATTGCTGCCAGCTCTTTGCCGGGCCATCGGGAACTCCCTCTATGCTGCTCTAACAGAGACTGGGAAACCATTTCTTGGCAATTTACCAGACGTCAGCAAGTTCAACCGTGCCTGACCCACAGCTGTCTCCTGTAGCCCCTGACTGGCAACCTGTGACCCATGCTGAGATCACCGAGTTTATCTCCAAACTTAAGTCAGGCAAAGCTCCTGGCCCTGATGTTATTCCCCCTGATCTGCTAAAACCCAACCCTGAATGGTGGATTCTCTTTTGGCAAGACTCTTTACATATATTAATTCCTCTGGCAGAGTACCTTCCTCCTGGAGCTTAGCAATTATTGTGCCAGTTTTTAAATGAGGAAATAGAAACAACCCAGCTGACTATCGCCCCATAAGCCTGCTCTCCATTATTGGGAAATTGTATGCCAAATACCTCCATCGCAGACTCCTCGCTTGGGTTGAGGAATTCAATATCATTGGTGCTGAACAAATTGAGTTTAAAGCAGGCTGTGCCACACTAGATCACTGCTTTGCCCTAGCGCACCTGGTCGACAAATATACTACTATACCAGGTGGCAAACTCTTCACTGCTTTCATCGACCTAAAGTCAGCATTTGACTCAGCCCTAGGGGTTTGTTGTGGTCAAAACTGCTTAAAAGTTCTATTGACAGACATTTGCTGTTCTTAATTAGGTCCTTGTACAATCAGACCTCCAGCCAGGTCAGGTGTGGTCTGCAGGGAGAACTTTCTAATCCTATCCCAATTAAGAATGGAGTAAGGCAGGGATGTGTTCTGGCTCCTCTTCTGTTTAATATATTTTTATCTGACCTGGCTGGTTACATCAGACATATTGAGTCCCACGCCCCAAAGCTGACAACTACAAAGATCCCGCTTCTTCTTTACGCTGATGATGCGGTTCTCCTTTCATTGTCAAGGCCAGGACTGAAAAGAGTACTTTCTGCATTTGGGTCTTACTGTGCTGAAAATCATTTGGCTATTAACTATGATAAATCAAAAGTACTAGTGTTTACTAGAGCCCGGAAATTGTATAACTGGGATATCAGTGGCAATGCTGTTAAGCAGATTTTCCATTTTAAGTATCTAGGTATTCAATTTCAGAACACCGGTGCCTGGACTAGACATCAAACCCAGGTGCTGAACTCGGCCTCCTGTAGTCACCAGCAGATTTTAAGATTCTTTTATACCCAGGGTGGCCAGTTCATTCCTTCTGCCCTACGTATTTACAAAGCCAAAATGCTGGCCCAAACTCTTTACGGCATTCCCATATGGATACGGGGCTTCAAGGATTGCATTGAAAGAACCCAGGCTGCTTTTCTTAGAAAACTTCTGGGTCTTCCCCCTTGTGTTGGTTTTGCCCCGATATACCTGGAACTGGGCATTCAATCAGTGGAATGTATGGCCTGGATAAACACCTTTAAATGGTGGTTTCAGGTGCTCTTTTTGGCAGTTCCTGGCAGCTACCTCTCCCTGGTGTTCACAGACTCCCATATTTCTCGCTGGGAGAAAGAGCTTCTGAAGAAACTTCATCTGCTAGGTTTCACGGAGGATGCCCTTGGGAAACTACGACCTTAAGGATGCCCAATTTAGGATAGTCCAACGGCTTGTGGACATTGATTTACAATATCTACAAGCCAGAGCTAATAAAACTTGCTCCCCCCTGACTCTCAACCAAGTTAATAACTATGGATTGAGGATGGCTTCCTATTTTTATACCCTAACCATTCCCAAGTATAGAAGAGCTTTTTCCCTAGCTCGCTTCAATGTCTTGCCCTCAGCACTTCTGGATGGTCGTTTCAAAAGGCTCCCGATTAATGAGCAGCTGTGCCCTTGTGACAGAGCCGAGGTTGAGACAGCGGAGCATGTCCTTCTATTTTGCCCTATGTATAGCACAGACAAATCTAGGTTACTGTCTCTTCCTGAAATCATCCCTTCTGGACCTGATGGCTGTGATTTGTTTGTGCATTGCCTTGGGGATGTCTCCTCATACATCACCTCTCAGGTTTCCAGGTTTTTCTTGAGATCTGTGACCATTAGAGGAGAGAGTTGTAACCTCCCTTAGTTGGGCTTTTGGTGACTGGCTGCTGTGTCTCTTTTATAGTGGTTGTGTTTTGGTCTGTGATTGTAAATAAAGTATTATAACTTTTATATGCAGATGAAAGAACACAACAATGAAAGGTAAAAGTGCAGGAGCAGATCACCCATTTACTTTAAATTTCTCAGAAGAGAGAGGGGAAAAAATGTTTAAAGTGAGCAGAAAAACTTCAGCCGCCTTTAATGACCCAAAAGGAAGGAGGGAAAGAAGGAGGGAAAGAAGGGGGGGGGATGCACAGAGGCATTCACAGGTATCACTGGGGGCATTTCAAACATACACTCATGGTAAAAATGAGCAGACACTCATTCTCCCCGCCTTTCCTGCTTCCCTCTAAAGAATGACCCAGAAGGAAGAGGGGGGAGGAATTCACGCAGGCAATCACAGGTCTCTGGATCCCTTCACCTATCACTCCCTAGGGCATCGGGGACACATACTCACATTCATACTGCAATCAGACCTTCATGCTTGCTCATGCCAACCAATCATAAGTATTTCAGGAAGCTTTTTTTGTTTTTTCACAAGCCACCAAGCTTCATTTTCTTTTATTAGAGGATCTCACCCTCCCTTCAGGTTTGGAAATGATAGCACACATGCATACACACACATACCATTAAACAATCTTGCAACTTACTGTTTCTTTATATGAAAGGGAATCAAACTACATTCATACCAACTTTTACCATCAACATACTCACATTTGCACTGCAATCATTAGTTTCACATACAAAAATCCCATTTCATTCTTTCTTCATGCAAAGCAGTTATTACAATTATTTCAGGGAGCTGTACATAAGTCAATGATTTCCATTTTCTCAACACACACACACATACATGCACAAATACCATGGAACAACACTTTTAGGCCTGGGGGAGGTCCTGACATACCTTCCAGCAATTCTTAAGGAATTATGGAACAAGATGTACAAATCGGGATGACGGAAACCACAGCCACTCAGTCTTGGAGGAATTGAGCTTGAGCCTGTTCCTCCCCATCCAGATCTGCACAGCCTCCAGGCATTGGGACATCACGTCGAGGGCATCGTTTGGGTGGTTTGGGGTAGAGATGAAAAGTTGGGTATCATCAGCATATTTTTTTAAAACAAAGTTTTATTGGTTTTTTTAATATTTTACAAAGGGAAAAGGTAGGGGATAGGTTACAAATTTTGGCAACTGCAGTGTGCGGTAGGTGCGCCCCCCCCACCATACTCATAGTATACATTTGCACATAATTCATTATTAGGTAGTAACATAGTAACATATAGTCAGCATGTAAGTTCAGTTAATAATTTCGAACAGTTTATGTCAGGTGAATTTTCTTACTCATTTTTGTGATTTGAGCTTTCTCAATGTTGCCCCATCTCCCCCCGCCGACAGGGCTCCGGCCCCTCCCGTGTCCTGTGTATCTGGTGGAGGACCCTCAGGTTTTTCTAGGAGTAGTTTGTTTTTTTCCATAAAGGCCTGTGCCTCTATGGGTGTATTAATTCTAACTCTTGTCTCCTCCCAGAATATTAGCATACCTTCAGGCATCAACCATCTAAACCTTCTGGTATAATTTATTCGCTAATTGCGAATAACTTTTTCTTTTTTCTCTTACTTTCTTGGGGATCTGTTTCAGAATGGTTATCTCCTTATCTTTGTATGTCAGGACTTGCCCCCGTTGTGTGCTCAAAATTTCATATCTTGTGCTTTTTCTAAGGAATTTAATGTGTACCTCCCTGGGAACATTGTGTGTCCTAGCATAAGCTGAATTCACTCTATATACCAGGTCTATTTCCCACCCCATCTGTTGCTTCTCTTTCTGGATGTAGTCAGCCAAAATGTTTGTCATGATGTCCCTTATATTTTCATCATCTGTCTCTATCACATTTTGAAATCTAAGATAAAAGGACATTCTCTCTATTTTCATCTGCTGGGAGTCAAGTTCTTTGTTTCCCTTCTGCATCCCTTCCATCCCTTCCCTCATCTCAGCCGCCCCACCCTCCAAGAGATCCAATCTCTGTGAGTTCTTATTAATTTTGGCCTGGTTCTCTTTAATTTCTTCTTTCATCTCCTGCAGTTGTTTCTTTATTTCCTCTTGTCCCTGTATAATTTGCTGAAACATTTGTTGAAAGTCCATCTCCAGAGATTTGGGTTGCATCAAAGCTGTTATTTTTGATTGTGTACTAGGACTGGAGGTTGCAGATGTTGGGGCAGAGGCAGCAAAGCCAGGCTTTCCAGGAGGTGGTTTTTTAGGTGGCATTCTTTATACCATAAAGAGTTCAGTCAGTATAGAGAATGGTCAATCAGAAAGGCAAGGCAGCTAAGAGAGTCGAAGAGACAGAAGGTCCAGGCAGAAGAGAGTTTTTGTTTCCACTGGCCCTGGTAATAGAGCAAAATTTCCACTCCAGGGAGTTCAAAGAACAGCAATCCACAAGAGACTTGTCTGAGTAACACGGAGACAAAGACCGGAAGCCTGAAGTTTCAAAGGTGGAGTCAGATTTCACATTTCATAAAGACAACGGAAGTGTGCCATCTTGCCCTGCCAGCTTCGGGTTTGGAGGCAACAAATAAAGTTTTCAAAGTTCAATGTTCAAAGTTTCCAGATCATCATTGTTTTAGGGCTTAAGTCTGAAAAATCACTTAATTCACTTAATAGGAGCGTGACATCATTGGTTGGCTCTCCCCCTCCTCCTCCTTTCCCTGGGGCAAAGAGCTAAATCGTTTCCAGCTGCCTGTCTGAGGGAGGGGGGAATTCCCCCTCCCTCCAGCCGCGCCTCTCCGATTCATGCTGAAAATAGGATTTAAACAGCTGACTTTTTTTTCGTTAGAGTTGTTAGGGTTGTTAAAGGGAATGGAGAAAGTTCACGCCTCACCGCACAGCAGCCGCATCCTTCTAGTTTCTTTTTCTCCGATTGGCATCGTAGCGAAGACACCGGAGCGTCTCCCCATCGTGCTCCCCGGTGCCTGGAGCGAGGCGGGGGACCTCCCGCCGGCCGCCGCCGATCCAGGGATCCCCGCGGTGCCGCCCCTTCGGCAGGACGCCTCTATGGGGCATCCTGTGCCCCCCAAGGAGTGGGAAGCCCACCAGGGAAGCGGGGGGCGAGCAAGGCTTGCTCGTTGCCGTCTGCCGCCGGAACCGGAACTCATCAGCATTTTGATGATACCGTACCCCAAAACCACGGATGATCTCGCCCAGTGGTTTCATGTATATGTTGAACAAAAGGGGTGAGAGAACTGACCCCTAGGGCACCCCACAAGTGACATGCCTGGGGGTCAATCTCTGCCCTCCAGTCAACACAAACTGCGACCGATCTGACAGGTAGGAGGAGAACCACCGTAAAACGGTGCCCCCCACTCCCAACCCCCCGAGTCATCACAGTAGGATACCATGGTCGATGGTATCAAAAGCCGCCGAGAGGTCTAATAGGACCAGGACAGAGGAGCAGCCCCTGTCCCGGGCCTGCCAGAGATCATCGACCAACATGACCAATGCCGTCTCCGTGCTGTACCCGGGCCTGAAACCCGACTGAAACAGATCCAGGTAGACAGCTTCATGCAGGTACTGGGGAAGCTGACGTGCTCCCACAGTCTCGACAACCTTTGCTGTTTGGGGTCCAAACAGATCTAAACTGTCCCGTAGAGACAGTGAACAGGAAGAATACGTCTTGCTGAACTCAGGGATATTGCAAAATCCCCGAAAGAAGCAAGATAAAGCTGTAGCCTTCCCGTGTAGCGTTTCTTCCAATCTCCTCAGGACGAAGGCGCGCGCGGGCATGTTGGCTCCGCTGCGCACTTCCTACGCCTCCCGGCTCCTAGGGCAAAGCTGGAAGTCCCCCTATGGCCGCCACCATTCCAGGGGGCTCCAGCAAGCCGCCCCCTCGGCAGGATGCCCCTACGAGGCACCCTGTGCTCCCTCCTAGATCAAGGGGAGCCCACCAAGACGCCGAACAGCGGACGACATGTCCGTCGTCCTCAGAAACCGGAAGTCGAATCTTCGTGGTTTGTTTTGACGGTTTGTTGCAGAGCGATAGGGATAAGCCAAATGTCCCTTTCAAGCGTGTTTTCAACCAGAGAAGAGGGGGGAAAACAGTTTTTGTGAATCCATGTTTTAACTTAAAAAAACTTTCCAAGCAAGAGCTCTTTGTTTAAGATGGCAGAGTGTCAGGAAAATGGAGAGATTGTAAGCCTGCAGACGATATTTTCAGAATTACTAAAATCAACATACATATGAGAGGATTGAACAAAAAATGGAACTTTTGAAACAGTTATCAGAAAGACATGATCGAAAATTTGATGATGTTCACCAAATGCAAAATGAGGGGATTAAAATTCAAAGAATTGAAGTGGAAAATGAATATAAAGCGATTAAACTTGCTGACATTTATGGTAAATGGTTTGTTTTTGAAAATGCAAAGAATGGAATACTGAAAGAGGAAATAAATGGAGAGGAAACCTATTTCAAAGGGCAAGACATAGAAGAAGAAAAAAGTAAAGAATTTATGGACTATGAAACTTTATTAATGAAAATATGGATAACACTGCTGACAACTAAAGACAAGTGGAATAAAGAAGCAGAAAGAGGGGATCAGGATTATATGAGAGCTCTTAGAAGCAAGGAGTTGCTAGGACTAGTCCATACAAAGCTGATTAAGAAGAAGCTTAGAAGATTGATACCACAAATGGCAGAGGACATAAGATTGTTTTGTTATTGGAAAGATACAGGTTGATAGGTGGAAGAGTATAATTTAAAACTACTAGCTAAACCTAGTGAAACTTAGTGATAATAGGTATAGTCAAATAAAAAATTGATAATGATAATACTGTATACAATGTGTAGTGTTATGATAAGCAATAATCGGATATGAATATTGAATGATACCCGAGATTATATATAAAGGTTAATAATAATAACAATAAAAAGAAAGAGAACTAAATTAGACACAGTTAAGTTTTAATTATTAGGGTGAAAATGTTGTGACATAGAATATAGCCAAATAAAGAAAGGATAATAATAATAATCTCTATATATGTATGGGTATAATATGAAATTGGATGTAAATTGTAAACAGCGATTTGGAAGGGAGGATTAGAAAACTTTGTTATTAAATATTATGGATGTTTAGCTAGAATAGGATATAAGGATTTAATGTTAATGGAGGATTTTATAAATAAGTAAATGAAATGCCAGTATGTGGTTATGTATTAAATTTTGCTATATTTCATGATGAAGGACATTTAAACAATTATAGTCACATAAAAGTGGAGGTATGATGATGGTAATATGTATAAACATTTGAGTTAAGATAATAGAGTTAATATGAATTATACTTGATGACGGTAGAAGAGATGCATAAAAACCGTTTGTAACCAAGTGATACACTTTCTACAGGATGTAAAGAAGGAGGATTTTTATGTTTGTTTTGAAAATTAAAAATAAATAAAAAAGTTTTTGCCAAAAAATAAAACAATGGCAGAAGGGATAAATGAGGGGAAATGACAATGAGGTGACTCCTAAGTTAAGAGATGCAACCAGGTTCCTTCCCTTGGGGGGGGCAATAAAATGCTACCGTTGCTGTCAACCTGCCACAGAGCATCAGAATGCCTTGCTCCAGCCCCAATCTCACAAATGTGCACACCAACCACCAGCACGGTAAAGAGAAGGCCCTAGAAGCCACCAGAAAAGAGTTGTCTGGTACAACAACCAAAGGAGTTGGAGTCCTACCATTGGGGAAGCCCCTATCACCTCGGAGGAGAATACTGAAGACGACCCAATGGGGAGTGCACCCATCTAACCGTTTACCATCAAATCCAAACTCCAAGTGCCAGAAATGGAGGTGGAAGGCGAGGTTGGGGCAATGGTGGACACTGACTGCACCCGATGCTTAATCAGTATGTTTATTGTGGAACAGCTAGGCATACGCACAAGACCCCTAGCTTATCCCATTTGGTTTGAGCAGGTGGATGAAATGCTAATGGGGGGGGGGGGCAGCCATGCAAATTACCAAGTTGGTAAAATTACAGATAGGCCATCACTATGAATTCCTCAGATTCATCATAGATCCAAGAATGCAGGAATCAATTATCTTGGGGCTTGCATGGCTGGACAAGTGGGCAACTACAATAAAGTGGAAGGATGGCATTAGGAAATTGATTATTGGCTTTGGGCCACTACCACTGGTGGAGCCAAAGGGCCACCCAGGGACAATTGAACCCAATAGCCCACACTGCCCAGAACCTGCAGCACCTGCAGCAGACACCAAACCCCAGGGATCCAACAAGTACCAAAAGACTACTGTGACTTGACAGGGGTGTTCAGTGAGAAAGATTGCAACTATCTTCCCCCTCATCGGCCCACAGATTGTGCAATATAATTCATACCTGGGGGTACCCTAGCAAAGCCGAAAATGTACTCCATGACTCCCAAGGAAATGGTTGAATTGAGGAAGTACATCGTCATCAATTTGAAGTGGGGCTTTATTGAACCAGAAAAGTTGAAATTAGTGGCCCCAGTGCTCTTCAGAGAAAAGAAAGATGGTGGGGTTCGTCTCTGTATTGATCTGTGGGGTTTGAATGCTGTACTCGTGAAGAATACCTATCCCCTCACTCTCATGAAAGATATGTTGAACCACGGTTAAAGGCAAGATGTTCACCAAGCTGGACTTGAGAGAGGCGTATTACTGCATATGAATCAGAGAGGGAGATGACTGGTAGACCGCTTTTAAGTGCCCCCTTGGCAGCTTTCAATTCAAAGTCATGCCATTTGGGCTACAAGGAGCACTCGCAGTCTTCTTGCAGTACATAAATGAGGTGCTACATGAACATCTGTACCGTGGAGTGGTGGTTTATCTTGATGACATCTTGATCTTCTCTGAAACACTGGAAGAACACATGAAGCTGGTACGGCAAGTCCTGGAAAAAACTCTAGCCGCCAAGCTATATGCAAAGTTATCAAAGTTTGAGTTCCACAAAACCTCATTAGATTACCTTGGTTATCGCATATCCAATGAGGGGATAGAAATGGATCCAGGAAAAGTGAA
This sequence comes from Natrix helvetica, assembly GCF_964273705.1. Lineage (NCBI taxonomy): Eukaryota > Metazoa > Chordata > Lepidosauria > Squamata > Natricidae > Natrix > Natrix helvetica. The sequence goes on along the minus strand of NC_138554.1, from coordinate 82,987,404 downwards.
ATCTGTGTTAGACTGGAAACCTCCAAGTACTCGCAGACAACTACAGAGCTTTCTTGGATTTGCCAATTTCTACAGGGAGTTCATTCCGGCTTTTGCAGAGATTACCAACCCATTGACTGAACTATTAAAAACAGGGCCTTTCCCGACAAAGCCAAATGCAAACCAACCCCTAAAGTGGACAATGGACTGTCAAAAAGTCTTTGAGAAATTAAAATGGTCTTTGCCCAAGAGTCCAAACTGCAACACTCTGACCCAGAATGACAATTCATAATCCAGATGGATGCCAGTAATGTAGCAGTAGCGGCAGTGCTACTGCAAAAGAATAAAGAAGGGCATCTCTTGCCTTGCGCTTACATCTCCCAAAAACTCACCACTACTGAAAGGAGGTGGGCCATTTGGGAGAAAGAAGCGTATGTGATCAGATGGTCCCTGTGGGGAATGTGACTTTTGAGGTCTGGACTGACCATAAAAACCTCGAAGCTCTCAAAGCCCATCGAAGACTGTCCCCAAAGCAAGTTTCGCTGGGCACAAGAGTTCCAAAGATTTGAACTGAAACACATCCCTGCAAGGAAGGACTTGTTGGTGGATGCCTTGTCAAGAAAACCGCAGTATGACAGTAAGAAGGAAGAAGTGATTCACCCCATCCTTTCTTCTTCCCACCGAAAGGCAGCCCAAGTCACACCCGAAGCCAGGATAAGCTGACAACAGCGATGAAATGGAGACTCGTGGCTCAACAATAAGAATTTATTGCCTGAACGGAGTGCCCCAAAGGATAAATTCAGACAGTGGAGTCCAGTTCACCAACAAGTTCTGGAGAGAGTTCCTGAGGTCCATTGGGTCCACACAAGGACTGAGCTCAGGGTTTCATCTAAGAACGGAGCAGCGGAGAGGATCAATGCGATGGTGGAATAATACATCCAGTATTATGTGGGCTATCAGCAAGACAACTGGTCGGACTTGCTATCCTTCGCTGAAGTGGCATACAACAACGTGGTCCACAGCAGCACTGGATTAACTCCTTTCTAAATTACCAGTGGCATGGAATTTGTTCCCGTGCCTGAACTGTGTAGAGAACCTCCCTCCTCCGTGTCTCTAACTGAATGGATGGACATGCTAAAGAAAGGATGGGAAAATATGAAAAAAGCTCTAGCAGAAGCGGCAGAAACCTACAAGAAGCAAGCTGATAAACACTGCTCGCTCCAACCCCCCTTTCATGTGGGGGACAAAGTTTTTGTATCTACCAAATACATAAGATTAAGAATGCCTAACAAGAAATTTGGCCCAAAATGTCAAGGTTCATTCCCAATAGTGAAGATAATTAACCCAATTTACTCAGTATTTCATTATAGCTTGTTGAAGCCAGTAAGTGGGTCCAGTATCCACCCAAGCTCCCTCTCCTCCTGTAGTGATAGAAGGGGAAAAACATTATGAGGTGAAAAAAATCTTAAGACTCCAGGCTGTATGGGGTCACTTACAGTATTTAGTGCATTGGAAGGGGTATCCTTTGTCTGAAGCTACTTGTGTGAAAAGTTGGAACCTAAAAGCAAATAAGTTAGTAAAACAATTCTATGATAAGTTTCCCGATAAGTCAAAGGGTCCCCCTGGTGGGGGGGGGGGGAGAGATGGTTAATTCTGTTATGTTAATCCCTATATTATTCTCTTTTCAGGGAGCGGGTTTCTTCTGAGGAGAGGCCTGTTAGGCCTGCAGCCACATTCCCTTTTGGATCTTTGGCCTGCCACACTTTCTATTATTCTACTATGTTGCTTCTTTGGGGGGATTTGTACGGAGTGGAATGCTATGTAGCCAAAATAAAATTCCTTTGTAGAATCCAAGGTCATCCTTTGTCTCTACACCTCTGCACCTGACCAGAACTGGATGGGTGGAACTGCCAACATGACAGTGGAAGATTGGACTATGTGATGGACTTGTACGTATGGGGGCAACATCTTTAACTTTCTACTGGGTGGGGCAAACCAGGAAGCTTTCAGATTTGGGTTTCCCAACATGGCTCTCTTAATAAATTGGAAAGGCATTACTTTGCCTTGGACTCTGATTTAATTTTGGATGCTATTTGGAACCCTGACCTCACACACCCACTTTATGGTCTGTTTGTATTGCTCCCCTCTGGGATGAGGTTTTTAAGTATTTCTAGCTGGAATTCGAGATTCTGTAACAGATTTGTTCCCTATGCCATCTGTCTGATAAACTCACAAAATTTGGTTGTTTTTTTGCCATGTACATGTATACATTTGAACTAGACTGTGTTGTTTCTCTGGGTCATATATATTGGCATCAGCATAATTTTGTATTTATTTTGTCATATTTATGTAGTGCATATTGGAGTTGGTGACCTTTTGAAAGCTGTATGCAACAAAATTTCATTTTAATGTATGCTGATTAGTGTACATTTAAAGTGACAATAAAGTAAATCTACGTAAGTCTAAAATGCTTCTATTGTTTCACCTGAGAAATCCTATGATGTTTGGTTTTCATGTTTCATAAAATAGTGCATAATGGCCAGATTTCAGGCAATTATTTCTTATGCATTTAAGCCAAAACATGGTTTATCTCTTTTGTCCATGCACATGCTCTTTTTTTCTTCTTCACCACAATTGTTATAAACCTTGGAAAACCTGCTTTTGGTAATGTATTGTATATTATTATTATTTTGAATCCTGCTGAATCAGTTATTTGTGTGTGCTTTCTGAATATGATTACTGCTGCAAATTCTGATCAGCCAGGTCAGCTTCAGCACTTATTGCAGCCTGATTCAGCAGTTTAATTAATTACAAGTTGTACCTAAATATTTTTCAGTCATTCTATCCATTCCTTTTGTTATTGCATCCTGCTCACATTGCTTTAAATTCTCTGTGCAAAAGTTATGCGTTTTTGATGAAAAATGTTCTTTCATTTTTTTTCTTGGGGAAGCTTGTTGTACCTCTTTTATTTTTCCTTGCTTCCTCAATCTGGAAATATTTCCATTCTTTTGATATATGAACACTTTTTCTTTTGTGAAGTCAAATTTAGCTCAATACTTGAAACCTAATTTTTTTGTTGGAAATTTCCAGTCCCTCATATTTTTCTTTAAAGTTCTTATACTATTGCAATGTCCAGAAGTCAGGAAGATTATTTTCAATTTCAGAGTCATCAATAATTGACTTGCTGCTTTCTCCAAGTTCAAGTGGTGGTGCTTGTGACTGTTTCGGATCATGTAAAGCCAATTCTGTTGTATCTGGTTCCGGTCTTGGTTTCTTGATGAAAAAAAGTGGTCAAACTCTGTTGCCTTTTCATCCTATTAAAGGTTACCACTGCAAAAGAAATAAAACAATGTTGCACTTTGGACTCGATTGTGGTTGCAGATTAAACCCTGTGGATAATGGAAGGTATTGTTTTCACCCAACAAAGTACAACCTGTTTTCATCCATTGCTGTGGATAATTTGTAATGTACAAATACAAATTGTCTGAAATGATATAGGGTTTCCTGCCTGAGTAGGAAGTTAAATTAAAAGATCTCCACATGAACATGTGGATATCAGTAGCTAAAAATGAGCATAAGAAGCAACTCCAAAATAAGTCTGTGAGAATCAGTCCTTATTTGTGCTAACCCATATCAGTGTTTAAAAATAAAAGTTTAATGAAACAGAACAAAAAGAAATTTAACAAGCATTTTGTTATTTGACTGAACTTGAATACTTAACAACATAGATTTGAATGATGTATTTGGTGGCCCTTGTTTTTTAAGCTATCAGTAAGATATAACCCAGAAACTGAAAAAGTTAAGGACAGTATGATTAACTTGACACAGAATTTAGACACAATTGCTATGCTATAATTGGAATTTCAATGAAATAAAAATATCAAATATTAAATTTATATAGAATATTATAGAGAGATTTGGATGTTCTATTCTCTAAAACTGCCTGTTTGTTTTATAAAAACGTTGAAAAATATAATCATCAGATCTAATCATTTTTCTATATTTGGTGGCTAAGTTGCACTTCTGTTTGTCAGTGTGCCTGTTTTTTAAAGCAGTTTTCCAGCCAAGAAATTGTTCACAAAATTTGGAGAAATGCACAAAGGGTTATTACAATATATTACAATATATTACAATATATTACAATATATTACAATATATTACAATATATTACAATATATTACAATATATTACAATATATTACAATATATTACAATATATTACAATATATTACAATAGCAGAGTTGGAAGGGATCTTGGAGTAAAGTAGAATAAAATATGGACTAAAATATAAGAATGAAGACGTGGCATAAAAGGGACAGTTGGAAACTTGCTTAAAGGGACAGGGAAATGTCATCAGCCTTCAACCACAACATGTTCCAGCAAACGTCCCTATGTCAAAAGTCCAAAACCACAAGGTTCAATTAAAGTTCGTTAATGACACATAGTCCATACCTGTAACAAAAGGAGAAGTAAGACCCCCATCTCCTTATAAGGCTTTTTCCTCAAGGTAACCAATAAGAAATGAGTCAAGTGTTTCCATGTTATGCTGTCTTTGAGAATGTATAAGAATGCGTGCTTCGATAATGAAGGTTGTTCAGAATTTGCAATGTTAGCCATGTGCTAACTTTCTGAACCTGGCTGCCAAATAAACTCCTCCTGTATCCTGAGAAGTCTAAAGACTGTCATTTTCTGCAACAATTTTGGCGACCGTGGGCAGGACTTAGAGCGATATTTCGCTGAGGACGGAACGGACCAACCGGTGCCTCATTGAGGCCATCTTGCCCGTCTTCAGGTGCCATGGAGATCTTTCTCTGGAAGGGGGCAGATGATGTCTCTTGGGCATCCGGAGGACACCACTGATCCAATAATCTGACCAGGATCAGGACAAGTTAATAAAAATTACGCCGGCTGAAAAAGAAGACGCCTGCAGGCAAGTATCAAGGGAATTATAGAATCACTTGGTTAGGAGTGGAAGAAGGGGCCCGATCACCCCCCTGAGCCTGGGATAGCGTCCCTTCCAAACAGAACTGGCATAGCCTAATGAGGCTCTAAGTTTGTGTGGGAGACTAATCTGCTGCAGTTCCTGTTGGTGACCATGAGCCTCCAGGACCGCAGGTCAGCAGAAAGTGTGTTAGAAACAGAACATGGGAGAGGGGGAGGGTTCCTCGAACATCCCTCCAATGCATGTTGGAAAATTTTTAAGAAAGTTTTAGTAAAATCTCTGGCAGAGAAATTATTCTCACCCCTATTGTACAAGCCTCAAGGAGGAAAGAAAAAGAAAAAGAGAGTCTCAATGAAACATTTAGTTCCTGTGCTGTTTTAACTTGCATGGTTGTCCTTGATGATGTGTTTAAGTGTTTTTTTTGTTTTGTTAAAAAGAAAGAACAAACGGTCCCATTAGATGGGACCAGAAGGAAGAAAACCAAAAAGGTTATTGAAGGGACAGATCAAATGGACCACAAACCTGGTCCAAGGGAACAATTGAGATAAAAACTTAAATTGCCCCTAAGGGAATTTTATTGCCAGAAGCTGAGGGGGAGCTAAGTAAGTAATGGCTGATTTATATAATTGGAAAATTCCTGCTTATAGAGAAAATCCAGATGAGATGCATGTCCTTTTTGCATCCATTTTTCTGAACTCACCAGTCTACTTGGGCTGACATACAAAGTCTGATGGAAATTTTATTAACTGCAGAGAAAAGAAGGCTGGTGAAGGGAACCATGAATAAGCCTTTTCAGAAGCATCATACAAAAGATCCAAACTGGACATGGTTACTGAAAGAACCAGATTGGGAACCTAGTCCATTCAGCTGCAAAACTATTGGACCTTAGTTTTGTTAGGATTCAAACAAAAGTTAAGAATTTAGGAAGGTCTATTAAATTTAACAGAAACAGGATGAAAATCCAGGGGAATTCCTAGAATGCATTTATCAAACCTTTAGGCAATATACCACATTAGATCCTGAGGTTGAAGAAAATAAGAGAATGGTCGATATGATCTTCATTGGTCACTCTGCAGATGACATTAGGGGGAAAAAAGGGGGGTAGGAAAGGCATCTCTGAACTTGTAGAATGAGCATAGAAAACAAATCTTAAGTGGGCTCAAAATCTCAGGGAAGAAGGAACTTCAAAGAGCAAGAGGAAATGTAATTTTTATCGCCGAGGCCCTTAGACAGGAAAAGCAGGAGGCCAGGGGAACTGCTGGAAGAATTGTTGAGGAGGGGCCAGTAGTTAGAATCTCATCCTCCTCCTTATCATACAAGGCAGCTACAGAATACTAGCAGTAGGACAAAGTGACAGAGAGAATAGCAAAAAGTGGAAAGTCCTTTTTGCAGACCCCCCTCTCCTGCAGCTCAATGGACTTCTCCCATTGCTTCCCGAACCAGAAGTCAGTTCCTAGCTCTACTTCGCCAAAAGAGTTGGATCAAACTCTGGATCAAGAGTTATAGATGGACAGGGACAGGCAGAAATTTAGCCTCTATTTCAATACATCACTACAAATTGGAAACAACAGGGTTATTATCAAAACCCATAATCCAACCTGGCAGGATTGGAACAGTTAATTTTTACTCTCCTTAATGGAGAAGAGAGAGATAGATTAAGTAGTGCCATTGGAAAAATCCTAAAGCCCGCGGACGGAGGAAGCATTCAAGCTGCAAAACCTGTAATGACAAAGTCCAAACCTTCTCTTGTAAACCAAAAACCAGACGAAAGATGGTTTGGTTTGGTTTATTTGGATTTATATGCCGCCCTTCTCCAAAAGGACTCAGGGCGGCGTACAACATTAAAAAACACACATCCCAAAAGTTAAAAAAGATTAAATCCATATCCAAAAAAACAAACCAATTTTTTTAAAAAAACAATACATTTAAAATAAGTTAAAATTAAAATTAACAGGCCAGGCCGGCTTGCTGGAAAAGCCAACTTTTTAGGGCGCATCGGAAGGACCGGAGGTCAGGGATTATGCGAAGCTCTGGGGGGAGTTCATTCCAGAGGGAAGGCGCTCCCACAGAGAAGGCTCTCCCCGTGGGGGTCACCAGCCGACACTGCCTGGCCGACGGCACCCTGAGGAGGCCAACTCTGTGGGATCGTACTGGACGGTGGAAGGCCACTGGTGGCAGTAGGTGGTCTCGCAGGTACCCTGGGCCTAAGCCATGGAGTGCTTTAAAGGTCATAATTAATACCTTGAATCGCACCCGGAAAACAACCGGCAACCAGTGCAGGCCGCTTAAAAGGGGTGTAACACGGGAGCACCTAGGTACCTCCATGACAACCCAGCGCGGCTGCATTCTGGACCAGCTGAAGCCTCCGGGTGCCCTTCAAGGGCAGCCCCATGTAGAGAGCATTGCAGTAGTCCAGGCGAGAAAGGACGAGGGCATGAGTGACTGTGCACAGAGCATCCCGATCCAGGAAGGGGCGCAACTGACGTACCAGGTGAACCTGGTAAAAGGCCCCCCTGTGTCACTGCGTTAAATTGTTTGCTAGTAGAACTGAACTGAATAATTACTGATTACTGAGCAGGTCATAAGGTCTTATCTGACAATGATGTACTGCGCATGCTTAATATGTTTATTACTTCACACATTCCAGAGACTTCTCTTCCCTTTTGATCTTTGTCAGTCTACCAGGAAAACTGGTAGACAGAATTGCTTCTACCAAAATGTAACGATTAGTTAGATTTGTTTTATTTCCATTTATTATTTTTCTATTAAAGCTTGTTTTTTTAATTAGAATATGTTTTCCGGAATTTTATTTTCATTTTCGCACCTTAAAGAATATGCCTGTTTGGAAATGCCGCAATCTAAGCCTCATCTAGTTCAGGGTAATATCTTCCCCTGACAATTAATGGCAGCAGAGATGGTTATAATTTACGGCTGTTTCCTTCAAAGCTATCTTTAAGAGATAAGGCGGCCAGGCTAACTAGCCATGCCAAAGAAGAAAAAAAAAACATGAAACGAGCTCGGAAGGATCCATTTCTTCTGACACAGAGATTTCCTCAGCAGCCGGGCCAACTGTGGGGGCAACTTTTCAACAAGAGGAAGGAGCTACAGAAGGTGAGATCTATGAACCGAGGTCAGTGGTTCCCCCTTCTCATTATGAAAGTTCCCAAATATCTCCAAGAGATTATAACATATTGGGGGCAAAGCCAAGACGTTCCACGTTACCAGAGCAACTTCACTCCCAAACTCTTGGAGATTATGAAACAATTGATGTCTGGCCAAAGCCCTCGCGACAACTGCCGGCAGAGGAAAAACACCCCCACGCAGAAAGTGAAACTTATGAATTCTTCTCAGGCACTGGGGAATATATGAAAAGCTATCGTGACCAGATAGAGCGTTTTGAAAAAAAAGCCAGAGAAGCTAGAGAATATTATGAAAGATGGAAGAGAAGTAGGAGGGGTTTCCCCACTCCCAAAATGTCTGAGGACGCCATTTTGTCTTCTTCTAAACAACCTAAGATACACCCCATAGAGGAAATTGCTTTAGGTGAATCAGAACAGAGAGATATGTACACGTCACCGAGGTCACGTGATCTCCTTTGTTCTACTTCTCCGGCCACGTATAAAGGCCTGATGCAGCCAAGAAGTGAAGCTGCACTGCCATCTGCTGGTGGAGAAAATTTACTAGAGCAGAAGTTAACACAATTGCACCAAAACTGGAAAGATTTATCTATAAGTCCTGGTGGTGTTGGATCCTCCCTAGATGGAACAAGGCAAAGCCAAAGGCAAATGCAAGGAAGTCAATTTAATGTTGCCACACAAAGGCCAATGGTGCAATTACAGCACCCCCTGGTTCAACAACCAGCTTTTCAACTTGCACAGCAAGTTGTTCAAATGCATATCCCTCAGCAGGCGTTTTCTGTCACTCCTTTGACTGGTGAGTCAAAATTAAAGGAGTCAGGAGAGAATTATAAAGCCTGGGTCAGTGAAATTGCACTTTTGCTTTGCAGAGAAGGCACACACTGTATGGTTTTTAATCCTCCTGCCCAGCCATGGACTCCTGCAATGAGAGATCTAGAGACCAGAGCAAGCACCACTTTGCTCATGTCCATGGAAACTGAACTCCAGGTTACCTTTCCACCTGATGCAACAGCCCAACAAATTTGGGCTATTTTGGAAGATTGCTACAGGCCCATTTCAATTGAATCCTCATGTTTGCTCATGTCTGAGTTCCATGGTTCGAAGTTGAAACCAGGTGAACGAATTGGTGGACATTTGACCAAACTGAAAAGAATGAGAAGTGAATTGAGAGAAAGTGGCCATGTAATCGATGATATCCAAATGATTAGCATCATCATTAACTCATTGAATTATGAATGGAAAGATGCCGTTGCAAAGATTAACCAAGTGCCTATTGCCCAACGCATGGTTAACCATGTTTGCAGACTTTTAGTGGAGGAAGAAGCTATCAAATTAGCTACGCCACATCTGCAACGACCCCCAGCATCAAAGACTCCAGCTAGACGTCCCTTCCGAGGAAGAGGCTACGTTCCAAGGATGCCAAAATGCTACACCTGTAACCGTGTGGGACATGACACCCGGGATTGTCCCCAACGAGTTCCAGCTCCCGTCACATACCAGCCCAGAGGAACAGACTCCAGAGGCAGAGGTAGAGGCGGAAGACAAGGTCGTCGTGGTCCAAGGTGTGATCCACAAGCTCCACTCGCAACATTGGCCCTAACCAACATTCCACAATCTGATCCAAAGTACGACAGACGTCTTTTGTGGACTTTAGATAGTGGAGCAGATGTACACGTTACCCACAGAAAGGAACTTTTCACAGAGATGGGCGAGCCAGAGCCCGAGTATCGAGAACTGTATTCCTTCACCAACCATACTTGCAAGGTCATGGGAAAAGGAACTGTTTACATGGAAGAGCTCGATACATACATCCCTGGTGTTTATTACATACCTTCAGCAACCAGTAATTTGCTTAGTCAAAGTCACTTGTCTAGAGATTTGAAGTTCCAGGTTCACCACCTCGAGAAAGCAAGTTACATAGTTAAAGATGGAGATATTGTTGCTGAAACCATGCTGATTGGTGGTGTTTATTACTTAAAGCCAAAGCCTAAAAAGCAAGCACAGGCAAGTATGCAAACTCCAAAAAGGGACAGCACGGGCCCAGAGAGAGTTGCTTCAGAGAGAGAACCCGTAGCTATGCCAAAGGCTCCTAAAGCCAACAAACAGAGAAAACATAAGCAGGTTGCTCAGAGCAAACCTGAGGTTCCTCATGAAACTGTTAATGTTGAGAATTCACTAACTGGTACACCTTTGCATTCCAGGTGTATCCACAAGTGGCACAGTAGATTGGGGCATGCCAGTTTCCGTGTTCTTAGAAAGATGCCGGAGTTCGCAAAAAAAATGGATCTAAAGGGGTGTAAGGTGTTTTTGGATTGTGCAGTTTGCAGGAAAGCTAAATCCAAGGCAGCTGCAATTCCCAAACACGCTACACGCCTGTCAACATGCATTTTTGATTTGGTACACACTGACATAGTGGGTCCTTTCCCACCAACTATTGGTGGTAGAAAGTATTTTCTAACAATTGTAGATAATCATTCTAGATATGGATTTGTATATCCTATGAGAGAGAAATCTGAGAACTTTCAGATCTTTAAAGACTTTGCAGTTTTGTTTCTACACAATACCAAGTTCGCATCGCCAGAATCCAGAGTGACCGTGGTGCAGAATTCATGTCTCAGCGTTTCCAGGACTGGATGCGTAAGAATGGAATTCTTCATCAGACATCTGCTCCATATACACCGGCTCATAACGGAGTCGCAGAAAGAAGACAAGGAGTTCTGCAAACCATGATGCGTTGTCTCCTAGAAGATGCCAATCTCGGTAGCATATACTGGGGTGAAGCAATCAAATATGCAAATTACATTGTCAACCGTACTTGGAGCAGTGTAATCAATCAAACTCCTTTCTACATGCTGTATGGCTACAAGCCTGATCTCAAGAACCTCCACATTTTTGGTTCATACACTATGGTGAACACTCCCTTAAGTCAAAGAAGAAAGGGAGGTCCAGTAGCAAAGAGACTGAGATTTATGGGTATTGATGATAACTCAAAATGGTGCAAATTCATTGATCCCAAACATGTGATTGTCATTTCACACTCTGCTAATTTTGAGGAAGACATTGACTGGTCCAGGATTCATTCCAATGATCCTGGAGTTTATTTTCCTAGAGATGATGTTGCAGATGCCACGCAGCCTGATGACAATTCACAGGCAGATATTCCTTCTACCAGTTCTTCACAACCTGATGTTCCGTCTTCGCAAGCCGCGGATGCTGATGCTAGCGACGAACGTGAGGACGAGGACGAAGAAGAAGAAGAAGACTGGACTGTTGTTCCCAGACATTCCAAGAGGGTCACAAAAGGAATCCCTCCACAACGATATTCGTGGCAACTGATAAAAGCACCATTACCTTTGATTTGCAACGTTACACTTCCTCCTGAGACATTCACACAAATCAAACAGCTTCCTGATTCAGAGCAAGACAAATGGTATGATGCAATGCAGGATGAAATGGACAGTTTAAAGAAACTTAATGTATTCACACCCGCAAAACCTCCAGCAAACAAGAAAGTCATTGGCACTCGATGGGTTTACAGAATCAAGAAGAAACCGAATGGTGAGTCTTTATACAAAGCCAGACTTATAGCTCAGGGTTTCGCTCAACGTTATCCTGAGGACTACACAAACACTTACTCACCAACAGTCAGAACTGAAAGTGTAAAAATTGCTTTAACCACTGCAACTATTCTTGGTTTAGAAGTTTTCCAATTTGATGTGGACACATCTTATCTACATGCAGACCTAGATGAAGAGATTTACGTAAGAAGCCCTCCAGGATTCCGAAAGCAAGAAGGGGATACCTGGTTCCTGAACAAAAGTCTTTATGGTCTGAAACAGTCAGGTTTAATGTGGTATTCACGTCTTACTGACAAACTAAATTCAATGAGCTTTATTAAGTCCGAAACTGATGAATGCGTGTTCACAAAAAGATCTAACAATGCATATGAGATAATTCTTGTTTATGTTGATGATATTGTTTACATTGGTCCAAATAAGAAAATGAGTGAGATTTTTGCTAAAAGTTTGCAGAGATACTTCACACTAAAATCTTTAGGACACATTAGCACTTATTTAGGTGTTCAGATTGAAAAGACACAGAAGGGGTTTAGTCTTTCACAAGAGGAGAAAATTGACCACATTCTGCATCATTGCAACATGAAAGATGCTAACACAACAAAGACACCCATGCAAACAGATTTTCACAACTTGACACATGAACCAAGTCCTGAGTTCGAGGATCAAACACTTTATCGTTCAGTCATTGGTTCACTATTATACATTAGTAGTTGGACCAGACCTGACATTGCACTTAGTGTTAATCTTTTATCACGACATGTAGGTAAGGCAACACAATTTCATTGGGCATGCATTAAGAAGTTGTTGAAATACCTGAAACACACTAAACACATGAAGTTATTGCTAGAACCAACACACACTGATCATCCACAGTTATGTTGCTATGCCGACGCTGACTGGGCAAGTGATAAGAAATCACGCAAAAGCACTTCTGGTTACATGATGTTCCTGAATGGATGTCCTGTTTACTGGCAAGTGAGAAAACAGAGTTTTGTTTCATGTTCATCTACTGAAGCTGAATATGCTTGTGTTTCAGATACTTGTAATTCTCTAACATGGTTTGATGCTTTGATCACAGATATCTGGATACGTCCGATTCGACCAATCATCGTGATGGAAGATAATGTATCTGTGGTTTATATTTCTGAATCACATTTCACAGGTTCTAGGTCCAGACACATTGACATTCGTTATCAAAACACAAAGCAATTAGTTAAGCAAGGTTTTGTTAAATTGCAATATGTTTCTACAAGTGATCAAATTGCTGATATGCTTAACAAACCACTTCCCGTAGGTCAACATGAGTATCTGCGAAAGAAGATGTGCCTTAATTGATGATTTGATGACGTCAGCCCAACTAGCAAAAGAAGGGGTGTCACTGCGTTAAATTGTTTGCTAGTAGAACTGAACTGAATAATTACTGATGAGTTACTGCGCAGGTCATAAGGTCTTATCTGACAATGATGTACTGCGCATGCTTAACATGTTTATTACTTCACACATTCCAGAGACTTCTCTTCCCTTTTGATCTTTGTCTGTCTACCAGGAAAACTGGTAGACAGAATTGCTTCTACCAAAATGTAACGATTAACTAATCGTTACATTTTGGTAGAAGCAATTCTGTCTACCAGTTTTCCTGGTAGACAGACAAAGATCAAAAGGGAAGAGAAGTCTCTGGAATGTGATTTGTTTTATTTCCATTTATTATTTTTGTATTAAAGCTTGTTTTTTTAATTAGAATATGTTTTCCGGAATTTTATTTTCATTTTCGCACCTTAAAGAATATGCCTGTTTGGAAACGCCGCGATCTAAGCCTCATCTAGTTCAGGGTAATATCTTCCCCTGACACCCTGGTCACGGCCGTCAGGTGTTCTTCTAAACTAAGCCGCATATCCAGGAGGACTCCCAGATTGCGAGCCTTCTCTGAGGGGGCTATAATTTCTCCCCCTATTGTCAAAGATGGAACAAGATGTACAAATCGGGATGACGGAAACCACAGCCACTCAGTCTTGGAGGAATTGAGCTTGAGCCTGTTCCTCCCCATCCAGATCCGCACAACCTCCAGGCATCGGGACATCTCTCGGATTTGGCTCCGAGAGAATTCACTGTGTCGCAGACATCTGGTTGTGAGGCTCTGGGCGTGAAATGGGGCCCAGGGAGACAGTTGGGTCTGTTGATAGTATACCTGGCTCCCCGCCATACATCAACGGCCCTGCCCGGACTCCTCGAGCTGATCGCGGAGATGGCGGTTGAGACCCCCAAGCTTTTAGTGATGGGGGATTTCAATCTGCCGTCGACGGGAGAGGCATCCGAGGCAGCCCGGGAATTCATGGCTTCCATGACAGCCATGGATCTGACTCAAGTAGTTCGGGACCCCACACACGAGAGAGGCCACATACTGGATCTTGTGTTTGTCTCCGACCAGTGGACGAGTGATCTGGGAAGAGGGAATTTAGTCATCACGCCCCTGTCATGGTCAGATCACTCACTTCTCCAACTGGACTTCCCTGGCGCTACCCCCCACCGCGGGGAGGCGGAACCGGATTGTCCCAGATGGTTCCGCCCCAGGCGTCTGATGGAACCAGATAGGTTCCAGACGGAGCTTGGGCCACCTCCTGCAGACCTGTCCCGCTCCCGGGCAGAGGACCTGGTAGCCGCGTGGAATAGTGCGGCCGCCAGAGCCTTGGACCGGGTTGCGCCTTTGCGGCCTCTCCGATGGCAACGATCGACCCGGGCCCCCTGGTTTAACGGGGAGCTAAGGGCGATGAAACGCCACAGGAGACGCCTAGAGAACAAGTGGAGATCCTCCCGCTCCGAATCCGATCAAACACAGCTAAGAGCCTACTTAAGGACCTACCTTGTGGCAATAAGGGTGGCCAAACGTCAATTTTGTGCCACCCTTATAGCGTCCGCAGAGAAACACCCTGCCGCCCTGTTTCGGGTGACCCGCTCCCTGCTGGCGCAGGGACAGCGGGATCCCCCATTGCAGGGCAGGGCAGAGGAGTTTGGGGAATACCTGCAGGATAAAATTGATCAGATCCGGAGGGGGTGGACCCACTCCAGTACTCCAGAGGGGGCATCCGAGGCTAGTCTTGAGATTCCACGCTGGGAGGAGTATGACCCTGTTGTCACCAAAGATTTGGACAGGTTGCGCGGGCGACTGCGAGCCACCACATGTTTATTGGACCCGTGTCCCTCCTGGTTGGTACTGGCTTCCTGGGAGGTTTCACGAGGCTGGCTACTGGGACTGGTGAACGCTTCGTTGGGTGAGGGCCTTTTACCAACCGCCTTGAAAGAGGCGGTGGTGAGACCCCTGCTCAAGAAGCCTTCTCTGGACCCAATGGAGCTAGCAAATTATCGTCCTGTCTCCAACCTTCCTTTTTTAGCGAAGGTTGTTGAGAGTGTGGTGGCTCAGCAGTTCCCACGTCACCTGGAGGAAGATGATTATCTAGACCCGCGCCAGTCCGGCTTCCGGCCCGGTCACAGCACAGAGACGGCCTTGGTCGCGTTGGTGGACGATCTCTGGAGGGCAAAGGATGGGGGTTGTTCCTCCATCCTTGTCCTATTAGACCTCTCGGCGGCTTTCGATACCATCGACCATGGTATCCTATTGCGCCGTCTGGAGGGGTTGTGGATCGGAAGCACCGTATTGCGGTGGTTCCGCTCCTACCTCTCTGGCCAGACGCAATGTGTGTTGATAGGGGAGCAGAGGTCTACCCCCGAGGCCCCTTACTTGTGGGGTCCCACAGGGGTCGATCCTCTCGCCTCTCCTGTTCAACACATGTATGAAATCGCTGGGCGAGATCATCCGTGGTTTCGGGGTGGGATACCATCTGTACGCTCATGACACTCAGGTGTATATTTCCACCCCAAACCACCCCAACGAGGCCGTCGAAGTGATGTCCCGTTGTCTGGAAGCCGTGCGGGTCTGGATGGGTGACAACAGGCTCAGGCTCAACCCCTCCAAGACAGAGTGGCTGTGGCTCCCGGCTCCCCGGTACAACCAGCACATTCCATCGCTGGCCATCGGGGATGAACAATTAGCCCCGGTGGAATGGGCACGCAATTTGGGCATCCTCCTTGATGCCCGGCTGGCTATGGAAGATCATGTGGCAGCTGTGGCGAGGGGGACGTTCCACCAGGTTCGCCTGGTGCGCCAATTGCGACCCCTTTTGGACCGGGAGGCCCTGCGCACAGTCACTCACGCGCTGGTGACGTCCCGCCTGGACTACTGTAATGCTCTCTACATGGGGCTCCCCTTGAGGTGCACCCGGAGACTGCAGTTGGTCCAGAATGCAGCCGCGCGGGTAATTATGGGGAGATCAAGGTTCTCCCATATAACACCTCTCCTGCGCGAGCTGCACTGGCTTCCTGTGGCCTACCGGGTGCGCTTCAAGGTGTTAGTTACCATCTTCAAAGCGCTCCATGGCATAGGGCCTAGTTACCTGCGGGATCGTGTCCTGCCCCATACATCCCTGCGGCACATTCGCTCACACAGAGAGGGTCTCCTCCGGGTGCCGTCCTCTAGAGATTGTCAGAGGGCGGTGCCCAGGAGTAGGTCCTTCTCTGTGGTGGGCCCTACCCTTTGGAACGACCTCCCCCCAGACATTAGGACAACAACCGATCTCCGCTCCTTCCGCAGTAAACTGAAGACCCACCTGTTTCGGCTAGCCGGCCTGGCATAACTCGACAACTTTTCCACCCCTTGGTCATTTTTAATTGTTAATTTTAGTTTTTAAACTTTTAATGTTATTGGGGTTTTAACCTTTCTGGGTATTGTAATTTATTTATTTATTTTTTACCTCCTCTGTATGACACTGTGCTGACTGTTGCTTGTGTACGTCGCCCCGAGTCCCTGTGGGGAGAGGGGGCGACTAATAAGTTCAAATAAATAAATAAATAATAAATCACGTCGAGGGCATCGTTTGGGTGGTTTGGGGTAGAGATGAAAAGTTGGGTATCATCAGCATATTGATGATACCGTACCCCAAAACCACGGATGATCTCGCCCAGCGGTTTCATGTATCATGTATATCCACCAGTCCCGAAGCCTTCTTCCAAAGGCTAGTTGAAGCATATAAAACCTACACCCCAATCAATCCCCTGGATCCCGAAAATGCCCGCATGCTAGCCATGGCTTTTATATCTCAGAGTGCTCCGGACAATTAATGGAAACCGCTCGCAAAGTCTTTGTGAACAAAGAAAAAGTAGAAGAGAAAAAGAAAGACGATAGAATGCAACGTAAAGCTGAATTGCTGTCAGTTGCATTGTCAAATAAATCCCAAATCCAGAGCAGAGGTTGATGTAATTGGTACAAAAAAGAAGGCCACTGGATGTTAGAGGGAAGGGGACCAGAGTTTAGTCAAGCCCCAGGCCGAACCCTTAGTCCGAATAAAGATAGGGGGTAATAATGCAACCTTTTTGGTAGACATAGGGACGTCTAGATCAGTAATTACAAAACCCTTGGCTCCCTTTTCCAATAATGTGCTAAATATCCAAGGGGTTAATGGTCTGACAAACGGACGCCCTCTTGAAGCTCTTGAAATTTTCCCTAAATAGAAGAAAATAATCCACCAGGCCATGCGTATCATCATGCACCTATAAACCTGAACCTGGCTGCCAAATAAACTTTTCCTGTATCCTGAGAAGTCTAAAGACTGTCATTTTCTGCAACAGGAGGTCTTCTAGTGCAACCCCCTGCATAGGCAGGAAACCCTATACTGTTTCAGACAAATGGTTATCATCTTCTTAAAGACTTCCAGTGTTGGGGCATTCACAACTTCTGGAGGCAACCCCTGAGATATTGGAACATGTCTCCCCCAGTCTTTCTTTTCATTAAACTAGACATACCCAGTTCCTGCAACCGTTCTTCACATGTTTTAGTCTCCAGTCCCCTAATCATCTTTGTTGCTCTTCTCTGCACTCTTTCTAGAGTCTCCACATTTTTTCTACATCGTGGCGACCAAAACTGAATGCAGTATTCCAAGTGTGACCTTACCAAGGCATTATAAAGTGGTATTTAAATTAAAACAATATGCAAGTAAGCATACTTGCCTGGTGTTTATTAGACAGGTCTTTGCAAGCTATGATGTTCAGCATACCAGAAAAAAGTGCTAGAAATTTAACTGATTTTCTTTACAAGCACCTACTTGCAAGGTCCTCTTAGTAGCACAGTTGTTTCTTTTCAACTGTTAGCATGTCATGCGTGTAAAGGTGCTGACTATTTTTCTAGCACGCTTCAAACAATCCGAAGCTTTTTGCTAGAATAACAAATTAGCACTCACCATTGCCAAACCACAAATATTTGTACAATTAAACAGCAAGCTTAGTAACCAGAATGGGGAAAGAAGCGTTCAGCAGTTTATGGCGCCAAATGGATTTCCCCCTTCTACCCAGCTAGCTTTAGTTAGATTAACCAATCTGATAGATAGGGCAGCTATAACCATATTAAACAATACTTTGAAGCATTTCAAGAATGTTTAATTCAACACTTGCTTTGATTAAGTCCTACTTAATGCCTATGCAGCCGTCTGCCTGCCCATTCTGTCTGATTGCTCACGGTGCCACCATGATAAGGTGAGGCAGGGGGGGTGGAACTGCCCCACATGCATGCTGGCTTACCTCAAGACCCTCACAGCCAGGCCATCCATGTCCTGACAACTGCCTTGTGGCGACAGCACCAGCAGCAATTTATAGCAGGAGCCCATGTGGCCACCGGCACACTTCTGCTTGTTCACGGCTATAATAGCAGGAAGCCAAGCAACACGCAGGTGCCATAGCCATGAGGCAAGCCAGGAGGAAGCTGCCACACGTGCCCTGCACAGGTTACCTCAAGGCTCCGGCAGCCAGGCCATCCACATCCCAACAACTGCCTTACCTCGCGGCAGTAGCTTTGGCAGTTCCAGCCAACAAGATCCCACGTGGCTACCAGTATGCACTTCTTCTGGTGCAGCATTGAAGCAGGAGGCTGAGCGATAAGCCAGTGCCATGGCCATGAGGTGATGCAGGGTGTGGAGCTGCCCCATGTGCCTTGCATCGGCTTACCTCAGGGCCCCTTGCCATAAAAACAACTGGGGAAGGATATATAGGAGAAATGTTGGTTGTAACTCTTAGATAGTATTTGAGGAATAAATGTAGTTCTATGATAATATTCTGTGGGAAGAAAGACAATTGGACATTAGAGACATTTCAAATTCAGGGAGAAATGGGCATTTATGAACAATATTCTGTATTGAGAAGGCTGAGACAGGCTTGTGGTAACAACAGCTCTTTATTAACAGTAGAACAGTATCTACAATCCAGCAACTGCTTGGTCTGACATCAGTACTTTTATAGGGAGCTGTCAGACCTCTCAACCAATAGGATTCAATCTCTGTTCCCGCCTGAACAGAGGACCTTGGTGGAAACCATAGCAGACAGAGTGAATATCTAACACCCCTCCCCTCTTAGTTGGGATGTTTCTATTGGTCACGTAATCACGTAGGTAGACGGGTTTTTGTTTAGTCCTACCAGACCTGTGCAGTTCATTTGGAACCGGTTCTTTCGGCATGTCAGACGGGCCTGTCTGCTCTCTAGCTCCGCTCGGGGGAACCTCCTGGAACTTTTCCCAAGCCGCGGCTGGAGCTTCTAGGATTTGCTCATTTGGAGCTCGCTGTGGACCTGCAACAAAATCAGATAAGTCCTCCGGTACCCTCGGGTTTGAGCTGGCTGTAGAAGGAGTGAGTGTTTGCTCCTTTTGGGTAGGGCTTTGGCTGATTTTTACAGGGGTTGCGTCTGGTGTTCTAAGATTGGAGTGGGAGAGACGACCATGGAGTTGGTCAACATGCCTCCTCCAATTTCTACCATCCTCTAGCTCTAACAGATAAAAGCGAGGCTCGGTGATGCCTATCACCGTGGCAGAGATCCACAGAGTTCCCCTGGCATAGTTGCAGGCATATACCAAGTCCCCTACACTAAAGTTTCGAATTTTGCTTGTGGAGCCAGGGGGCGATGCGGCAGAATAGTTTGGGTGTAGCTGGTCTAAGTGGGACCTTAGCCGGCGATCCATGAGAAGCTCGGAGGGGCTTCTCCTGGTAGTGGCACTTGGCGTATTGGATAAACAAATAGTGATCAACCCGTGTTTTCCAATCCCCCGGGCTATCCTAGCAAGGGCCTCTTTTGCAGATTGCACCATTCTCTCTGTCTGACCATTGGAAGCTGGATGGAATGGAGCGAACAAGGCATACCTGATTCCCTGACTTGCTAAGTAGATCTCGAATTGAATGGCCGTGAATTGGGGCCCGTTGTCGGAGACCGAGACGTCGGGCAGGCCGTGCATGGAGAAAAGTCTCCATAGCACCTTAATGACTGCTTCTGCCGTGGTGGTGGTCATCAGGACTACCTCTAACCACTTTGAGTAAGCGTCCACAACTATGAGGAAAGTTTGGCCATGAACTGGGCTAACAAAGTCAATGTGCACCCTAGGCCAGGGTGCTTGAGGATGCTCCCACTCTCTTGCGGGCACCTCTGGGGGAGCTGGTCTGGACTCCTGGCACGGTGTTTAGATAGCCACCCATTCTTCTATCTCCCTGTCCATGTTAGGCCACCAAACGTAACTCCTGGCCAAAGACTTCATCCTTACAATGCCAGGATGCCCCACATGTAAAGCCTCCAATACTGCCCTGCACAGCTTGTTTGGAATAACCACCCGGTCCCCCCAAAGTAGACAGCCATTAATTACCGACAACTCATCTCGTTTTGCAACATACAATTTACAATCAGCCCCAACAGGCCTCTTGGGTCACCCCCTCCACACCCAGTTCAAAATTTGTTTGATGGTTAAGTCCTTGGCTGAATGACGGGCAACGTCATTGGATGAGACCATGTCCCGTGTCCAAGCAGTCAATGAGCAGGACCAGTGTCTCGGGAGTGGGGTCAGCCAAAAGTTCTGGTAGGGGACAGCGGCTCAACGCATCCGCATGTCCCAGAGTGGAGCCAGGGCGATGGATTAGTTTGTAGAAGTAGGCAGCCAAGAAAACAGTCCACCTGGTCATGCGGGGAGATAACGATACTGGGATAGGTCGGTCCCCGGCCAGTAGTCCCAATAATGGCTTGTGGTAGGTCACAAGTTCAAAATCCCGGCCATAAAGGTACTCGTGGAACCTTTTAACTCCCGCCACTGCAGCCAGAGCCTCGTGGTCCATTTGGCTATAGTTTCTTTCTGTTGAAGACAAGGTTCGCAAGTAAAAAGCAATAGGGGCTTCTGTGCCGTTGGGCATGCGGTGGCTGAGGACAGCACCCACGCTGAATGGCGATGCGTCGCAGGTTAACACCAGTGGCAGGGTCTGGCTGTACTGGACTAGAAGGGAATCAGCTGTCAGCGGTCGCTTGACCGCGGCAAATGCAGCAGCCTCGGCTCAGCCCCAGGACCACTTGGCGTTCTTGACCAGGAGATGGTGGAGCAATCCAGCAGTGGTGGCTTTCTGTTTGAGAAAGACGCTGTAGAAATTAAGAAGCCCGAGGAATGCCTGCAGCTCGGTTTGAGGGTGGGGGCTTCCTGGATTGCTTTTATTTTTTGTGATGTTGGGTGAATCCCAGAGCCATCGATCATGTACTCCACCCTTGGTACATTAATTTTGCATTTTTCTTTTTTAAGCCAGAGGCCCTTTTCTCTAATTCTGGCCAACCCATTTGAACTCGTTTTAAAAGTTGTACCTCATTTGCAGCCAATACCAAGATGTCGTCGAAATAGGGGACGACTCCTGGTATTCCCTGCAAAAGCCGTTCCATGAAGCTTTGGAACAGTCCAGGGGCGATACTAACTCCAAATTGCAGGTGGTGGCATTTGAATGCATCCCTGTGCATCACAATGGTTTCAGCCTCCGCTGTCTACAGGCAACTGTTAGTATGCCTGCATCATGTCGAATTTAGCAAAGATTTTTCCTGGGCCTAGCAAATGTAGTAAGTGCTGTACAATGGGTGCAAGGTATGCGCTTTGTTGTAACGTGTTGTTAATTGTACATTTATAGTCTGCACAGATGCGGACTGACCAGTCAGGCTTGACCGGAGTCACAATAGGGGTCTCCCAGCGAGCATAGTCGACTGGTTTTAGGATTCCCTGGCTCACGAGCTTGTCAATTTCCCTATCAATTTTAGGGCGGAGAGCAAAAGGCACTCTCCTGGGCTTCAGCCTAATTGGCGCTATGTTGGGGTCCAAGCTAAAGGAGATTTGCGTCCCCACATACTTACCGAGACCAGTACTGAAGACGTCCTCGAACTCCTTAAAGATGGCCTCTGCGCCGTGTTCCTTCACGGAGTTGATTCAGGTCACCTCCAAACCTAGAGCTTGGAACCAGTCGAGCCCCAGGAGGCTCTGCAGGTTGTTGCTGGCCACGGTCACGGGAAGTTTAGCATGGAAGTCTTTGAACCTTACGCGGAAGGTGCCCTGGCCGACGATGGGGACTTGGTTCCCCTGATAGTCTCGCAGGCTGATGTCAGGGGTGCGAAGGTGCTGTTTTTTCAAGCTCGGAATGGCTTGCTTCAGGGTCGACCAAGACATGATCATTAATGATGATCCAGTGTCTATTTCAAGCTCACAGGGAGCGTCCTCTATGAGGACAGTGATCTTCAGTGTTTTTGGCCGCCTAGTGCAGACTTGTCCTATCGCGGTGTGATAGGTAGCCTTTGTTTCTCTCTCTGGGCGCCCTTGTGATTTATGCCAGGCCACTGGGGTGGGCCTCTGCTGGCGGTTAGGAGTATCTTTAGGCTGCCATGTGGTGGCAGGGAATTCGCTCTGGCACACTTTGGCAATGTGCTCCTTTCGTTCGCAACGCCGGCAGGTTGTGCCTCGGAATTGACAAGTAGACCGGGCATGGTCTCCTCCGCAGTTTGCACAGGGCGGCATCCGTGAGTTGCATTTTTGTGCTGGCTTCGTGCGGCTACTGAGCATGCGATAGCTGTCATCTTCTTCGCTGTCAGATTGCTCAAGCTCTGCTGCCTCGTGGGGAACGCGTGTTTGTTTCTGCGCGGCTTGTGGCACGTTTTGTTGCCGCTGCAGGGTCTCCGTTGACTTGTCTGCTAACTCGGACGCTCTTGCTTCGTCGAGTGCAATCTGCAGGGACAGATTTGATCTGGCAAGCAATCTTCTCTGCAGATTGATGTCTCGCACACTGCAGATAATGTGGTCCAATATTAAATCGTCCAAGTCATGGAACTCGCAATATGCGGCTGCCTTATGAAGCACCACCATGTATTCATTAATCGATTCGCCCTCTCTCTGGTTCCTAATATTGAATTCGTGGCGGCGAGCATGCCTCGATGGTTTGGGTGCATAGTGGGTTTTCAAAGTCTGTTGTAATGCCGCCCAAGGAACTGCTTGTAGTGGGGTTGGCTCCGACAGGTTCTTTGCGGTTTCAAAAACCTCTCGGCCACAGTACCCCAGAAACAGGTTCTTCTTTCGGGTTTCAGGGTCATTCGTCAGGTCGTTCGCCTCGAGGAAGCATTCGAATCGTAACATATACGATTCCCAGTGTTCAGCCACCGGGTCATATGGAGTTGGCGGGGCATGCATGGCCATTTTCGTACAGAGCACTATTTGAGTTTGCCCCTCAAAATGGCTGCTCGATACTGCGCCGAGAGCTCTGGGCTGGATCTACTTGCTGGATCTGCTGTTCTTCTTCTTTGCCTATTTGCCTTCCAATTCCATCATCATCGCCAGTGTTAGATTGGGTATTCAGAAGGCTGAGACAGGCTTGTGGTAACAACAGCTTTTTATTAACAGTAGAACAGTACGTACAATCCAGCAACTGCTTGGTCTGACAGCAGCCCTTTTATAGGGAGCTATCAGACTTCTCGACCAATAGGATTCAATCTCTGTTCTCGCCTGAACAGAGGACCTTGGTGGAAACCATAGTAGACAGAGTGAATATCTAACAAAAGTGGTAGTAGCAATATAATTAAAATGAAACAATAGATATTTTTCTTTTATATCTCTATGTCAAATATTTGTTTATAAATCTAGTGAGATCAATATGAGGGATGAAAAATGACTCGAAGTGATGTCCCAGTGTTTGGAAGCCGTACGGGTCTGGATGGGAGACAACAGACTCAGACTCAACCCCTCCAAGACGGAGTGGCTGTGGCTACCGGCCTCCCGGTTCAACCAGTGCATTCCATCGCTTGCCATTGGGGGTGAGCAACTGGCCCCCGTGGAGCGGGCGCGCAATTTGGGCGTCCTCCTAGACGCCCGGCTGTCTATGGATGACCATGTGGTAGCCATGGCGAGGGGGGCGTTCCACCAGGTTCGCCTGGTGCGCCAATTGCGCCCCCTATTGGACCAGGATGCCCTCTGCACAGTCACTCACGCGCTGGTGACATCCCGCCTGGACTACTGTAATGCTCTCTACATGGGGCTCCCCTTGAGATGCACCCGGAGACTGCAACTGGTCCAGAATGCGGCCGTGCAGGCAATCATGGGGAGAACGAGGTTCTCCCATATAACACCTCTCCTGCGCGAGCTGCACTGGCTCCCTGTGGTCTACCGGGTGCGCTTCAAGGTGTTAGTTACCATCTTCAAAGCGCTCCATGGCACAGGACCTAGCTATCTGCGGGATCGCATCCTGCCCCATACATCCCTGCGACCAATTCGCTCTCACAGAGAGGGACTCCTCCGGGTGCCGTCCACCAGGCAGTGTCAGAGGGCGGCGCCCAGGAGTAGGGCCTTCTCTGTGATGGGCCCAGCCCTCTGGAATGACCTCCCCCCAGATATCAGGACAATGACCGATCTCCGCTCCTTCCGCACGAAACTCAAGACCCACCTGTTCCAACTAGCCGACCTGGCTTAACTAGAACCTTCTAACCTCCCTGGCAATTTTAATATTTTAATATTTTAAACGTAAATTTTGGGGTTTTTAAATTGTTTTAACTGTTTTAATTTATTGCTATTTATTTTAACCTAGTGGCTCTCACTTGTATTTGACTGTTAAATATTGATGTCACCTCCTCCATGCCACACTTGTATTTTTGATTTAATTGTATGTCGCCCCGAGTCCCTTTGCGGAGAGGGGGCGACTGATAAATCGAAACAAACAAACAAACAAACAAATAAATAAACTTTATGTGCTCAAAATAATGTGAATCAATTTTATTGCTGTCTACACTAACTAATTAATTTTTTCATACCTTTTTCTCCTCCAATTTATGGAAATAAAAGTTAGGAATTACTATGATAATCAAACATTTCTTACAAGTGGATTTTAGATAGTATAATATCACTATGATTTACAAGGCTAAAAAAATAAAACATTAAAACCATTTTTCTATGTTCATTAATACTATTTTATATTATAAAATAGTTGACAATGTAAAAACTATTTTTAATTTGTGCAATATATATTTCTCTTCTTTTTGAACAGAGAAATGGGCTAATGATATTTTTAAAGAAATCACCCATGATGTTTTTTGAAAGGTTAAGTGGAGTTTGTAAAGCAAATTCAGTATCCCTTTAGACTGAAAATAATCCCTATGCATTCAGTGAGAATTAGGCAAATCTCTTAGGCAAATTTGCAGGACACCAACTTTATTTTTCCCTCATTAATTTATACAGTTTGAATATAATCATTCATAGACTATGGCTGAAATAAATAGACCAAGAATGATTAATTATTTATAAATATTTCATATACTTTGTTTACAGTGTTGGAAGAAACGTCCATCTGGGTTCAGTTCCAAGTGGGGAGAAAGACTCTGGAAACATAGTTTAATGGTGGACAGGATGATATGGTTTGAGATCCTGGGCAAAAAGGGAAGAGATGCTGAGAGTGCCTGGGTTTTATGCCCTCTGGGCTTTTGAATTTAAGCTTGTTTTCTGATTGGTTGTCAGACTCCCATGGGGCCATGCAGGAGTAACACTGTAGGTTGTCTATGTCCCAGGGTTTGGGCAATTCGTCCCATGGTTTCGCCTGAAGGAGGTAGCTATGTAGAATAGACTGCCCCAGGCCTTAAGGGCCCATTGACAAAGGGGGGAGGGAGGAGTTTCTGCCTTTCTTGTAAGGGAAATATTTTCCCCTTTTAATATTTCCTAAAATATTTCATTTTACTAGGGTGACTAAATATGGATTCAACCCTATTGCTCAGTTTAACATTTCCGAAGCTGAGTGCTGGAACATGGATCTTCTGAAAGTTAATTTTTTGACTTAACTTCGCTTTGCCACTATTTCCAGAAGTGTCATTTTGAAGGTTGCTGACTAATTTTTACATTTGCCAAGTTGTACAGTAATGATGCAGTGAACGGGATTTGCTTTTGTTGATGTACCAGAGTCAGTTGCTTAGAAACTCCAGACGTTCTGGCATCCCCCCCCCCCCCCCCGGGTTTGTGCGATGAGGTAATAGCTAAAGAGAGGAGGGAAGGGCCTGCAAGCAAAGAGGCAAACCTAGGGCTCGCCCAGCCGGTAAAGAAAGGATTGGTGGCTTATCCTTTGTTCATCTTTCTGGACGAAGAACCGTCTAAGGAGAAGAGGGCTCCCAGTACGGACAGAAAAGGTGACGCAGTTTTAGAGAGCGCCTTGAGAAGCCCCCCCCCCCCCCTAAGTGCGTGGGAGCCGTGTATGTAGCCTTCCAACAAGACAGCGCCGCCTGCAACGGCGGGAAAACACTGGGTTTTATTTTTTTCGCCCTACACGTGGAACTAGTAGGTTAGAAACAGCTCAAGCGGATTACTTGTTCAGCGAGAAAGTGAGTCCGACCTTCTTGCTGTCCGATCCCCTTGTTCCTGAATAATTCTGGAGAGCGCGCACAGTTCGAAGTCAAACCGGAGGCAGTGTCGAAACGAAGCGAACAACGCGTCCTAGGGCAGAGGAGGAAGTAGTTAGTCATAAGCTCCGGCCCCGCCGCTCATGTGCCGCTCGATCCACAGCGTCTGGAGAGGGATCCATTTACACCAGCCAACCGTTGCAGCAGAGCAAGCTTCAGAGAAGGGCCGCTTGCAAATACGCCACCATAGTTGCCCTTTAATGTCGGACTGTTGCGGTGGCGGTTGCGTGACATCTTGGAAAATCTACTCTTGGTGAGTTTTTTTTAATTCGTTGGTTTTCAGGGCAGCCGCCTTTCTCAGAAGGTAGCAACCGATTTTGTGTTTCCATCCCTGGCCGTGAGCTTGGTCAGCCCTTCTGTCCTCAGATCTTAGATATTCTTTCCTCGCTTTCACTGCTTTTCCTGGCAATCTAGGGAGGGCGGACGATTTTGTGGGTTGCAGATGCGGCGTGTTCAACAGGCAAGTATGTTTTTGGATGTTCGGGAAGGTTTGAACCATCTTAATGGGGTTTTTGCTCGGAATGCGTCGCTCATGGCACAGATATGAATCTTCCAGTTTTTTCCTGAACCTTGCTTGCACCGCATGACGGTCGGCTGACCTTCAGAGACTTGTTTGAAAATAAACGAAAATACCCCTGGATTGTATATGTTCTCGAGCAGTGCGTTGTTTTTTTCTTGATAAGCATAGCCTAGCTGAAGTTTGAACAAAAATTTGCTTACATGCCAATTTGTGAATTATTTACATCAGTGGCCTTTAATGTGTTAAAAACCGTTTTCTTAACCTTAGAAACTTCCAACTGTTACTGGGTAAGGATGATAGTAATATAGGAACGTAAGAAATTACTTGTATGTGCATACGTAAATGTGAAATAATAATTACAACTCATCAGAAGTACAATTAAAGTACTTTTGTCTGTGTATTCACATGACCTTGAAAATATCTGTCTTTGATTTTAATAAATTTAAATATAATTATGAATTGCTTAAAAGGCAAAAATTTAAATTCCTCTTTAATGAATCTTTTTAAAGCGCTGGTGTTGAATGTATTTTATCAATTGAATCGTTGCTTAGATTCAAGAGGCTCTTAATGTCGCAATAAATAAGATGCTGGAACTCTAATATGTGAGGTTGCTCTAGATATTGCTAAGATATACTGTAGTTTAAAATAATTTTGTTTAGAGCAAGTCAGTTGCTTCTGCAAATATCTTACACAATAGCAAATTAACTGAAATGATGTGTTGAACGCTAGATACTTTTATGCAGAAATAACTCCTTCAGTTCAGTAGAACTAACTTCTGAATAAAGCTCTCTAGGTTTGTGGTCTAGAAAGTGGTATAATTACAGGTTTTAACTATTTATTGAGCAAGCTAACTTTTTTCCTCAGAGATCTCTTTTCCAGGTTAGTATTTGAGATACATCTGTTTAAAAAGTTAGCTGACATCTTTAACATCTGTATATCTTAGCTAAGAAAATGTTCGAAAGCTGGGATAGGCTGTGTACCTCTGGTATTATTGTTCCACATTATTTTCCATGGATTGGCTAGGCCTGTGAAGAGCTGAAAGTTCAGCAATAGCTCAAGAGAGCTACAGCTTTTTTAGATCAGAGGAAGATAATAAGGCATATTACATACTCTTCATTGTTGATTATTTTATTTTCATTTTCTTGGTGCAAGGCAATTTATAGAATAGTATCACAGGTGTTTGTATATTATTTTTGCAAAGAAATCCAAGGTTTTTTTTTACTATAGTACTACTGCAGAAATATATTTACATTGAAATGGTGTTATGATTACTATGAATCTAGACAATGTTGCGAGTTTCCATTATCCCTGCAAACCTAAGGCTCTCCTAGGAAAATGTAATGCAAACTTTAACTACTAAAGAAATTTTTATATTGTCCCATAATAGTTTATGACAGTGAAAAGCAGCTTATAAAATGAAACATTTATCTTTGTAAGGTCTGTGATTATATATCTGTAATAAAGTCATTTGAGTGTGATTTGAATATTGGAGTAGTAGCTAAGATGAGGTAACAGCTTTACTACATCCATATTAGCTCAGTCATAGAATGCCTGTATATGTCAAAATTGTCCAAAAAAAATTCTTAACAATGTGATCCTGTTATTCAAATCACCCTGTCATTGGAAATATATGTGGGATAATGAATTTAGTGTGTTAAATTTGTTTTGGAAATTCATCTATATTATGTTTTGTAATGTTAGAAATATAAGAAATATGACAAATATGCACATACACATTTCATGAATAAGATTTGAGTAGCAGACAAACAGTAGCCTTTATTTTAATCAATTTGCAATTATTTGCACAACAGATAATGTATGAAAATAAGAAATAATGATAATTAATATTTAAGTAGGTAAAATGCTTGGTCCCTATCATGTTTTTGTAAAGACATATTTATTTGTAAAATTTATTAGCCATATGTTCTGGCATTATATTTAGAATGGCCATTTTCTTATCATCTGTCCTTGAAAGCTGAAATGCTCATTTATAGATTCAATGTATTTTTGTATTATATCACATTAGCAAATTTTTCTGCTTCCTTCTGTGCTTGTTAACTACCGTATTTTTCAGAGTATAATACACACCTTTTTTCCTCAAAAAAGAGGCTGAAAATCTGGGTCTGTCTTATACATCGTATACAGCATTTTTTGCCTCCTGAAACCCAACCCCTTCACCAAAATGGCCATGCATACCCTTAAGGCTTTCAGAGAGCTCTTGGGGGCTGGGGAGGGCAGAAATGAGCAAAAAACAGGTCGGCTTTTGCCCCCCCCCCCCCAGCCCCCAGCAGTACTCTCTAAACCTCCATAAGGCTATGCATGCAATTTTTTTTGACAAAAAATGGGCCCGTTTTCACGAAAAATGGACTGTTTTTTGCTCGTCTTCCCCCCCCTCAGGAGTCCTCTACAAGCCCCCCCCCAAGGTTATTCATGCCTTTTTAAAAACAAAAAACAGGACTGTTTTTGTGAAAAACGGGCTGTTTTTGGGAGGTTTGCAGAGTGCAAAACCTTTTTTCCCCTTTTGGGAAGCTCTTTAAGTGATTGATGAGAATTACATTGATCAAGTGCTGTCCCGGCAGAAACAAAGTCTTAGTGCTGCAGATTGTCAGCTATTTCCTTTTCCAGCACATGGATAAATACACCTGGAAACATCTACCTACCTATCTTCTCTCTCTCTCTCTCTCTCTCTCTCTCTCTCTCCCTACCTCCCTACCTTCTCTCTCTCTCCCTACCTACCTACTGTTTTTTCCTCTCTCTCTCTATCCCTCTATATCTACCTACTGACCTATTCTCTCTCTCTCCCTACCTATCTACTATATTTTTCTCTCCCCCGCTACCTACCTACCTACCTACCTACCTACCTACCTACCTATTCTCTCTCCCTATCTATCTATAGTATTTCTCTCTTTCCCTCCTTCTCGATCCCTCTACCTACCAACCTATCTACTCACTCTCTCTCTTCCTACCTATCTACTGTATTTCTCTCCCTCTCTCTCTATTTCTCTCTCTCTATCCCTCTACCTACCAACCTACCTACTCTCCCTCCCTCCCTCCCTCCCTACTGTATTTCTCTCTGTCTGTCTGTCTGTCTATCCCTCTATACCTACCTACCTACCCTCTCTCCCCCTATCTATCTACTATATTTCTGTCTCTCTCTCTTTCTATTTGCAATACAATAGCAGAGTTGGAAGGAGGTCTTCTAGTCCAAGCCCCTGTCTAGGCAGGAAACTCTATACCATTTCAGACAAATGGCTATCAATTTTTCTGTATTTGGTGGCTATGTTGCATTTCTGTTTGTCAGTGTGTCAGTTTTTTTAAGCAGTTTTCCAGCCAAGAAATGGTTCACAAAATTTGGAGAAGTGCACAAAGGGTTATTACAATATATTACAATAGCAGAGTTGGAAGGGATCTTGGAGGTCTTATAGTGCAGCCCCCTGCCTAGGCAGGAAACCCTATACTGTTTCAGACAAATGGTTATCCAACATCTTCTTAAAGACTTCCAGTGTTGGGGCATTCACAACTTCTGGAGGCAAGCTGTTCCACTGATTAATTGTTCTGTCAGGAAATTTCTCCTCAGTTCTAAGTTGCTTCTCTCCTTGATTAGTTTCCACCCATTGCTTCTTTTTCTACCCTCAGGTGCCTTGGAGAATAGTTTGACTCCCTCTTCTTTGTGGCAACCCTTGAGATATTGGAACACTGCTGTCATGTCTCCCCTAGTCTTTCTTTTCATTAAACTAGACATACACAGTTCCTGCAACCGTTCCTCATATGTTTTAGCCTCCAGTCCCCTAATCATCTTTGTTGCTCTTCTCTGCACTCTTTCTAGAGTCTCCACATTTTTTCTATATCGTGGCGACCAAAACTAAATGCAGTATTCCAAGTGTGGCCTTACCAAGGCATTATAAAGTGGTATTTAAATTAAAACAATATGCAAGTAAGCATACTTGCCTGGTGCCTATTAGACAGGTCTTTGCAAGCTATGATGTTCAGCATACCAGAAAAAAGTGCTAGAAATTTAACTGATTTTCTTTACAAGCACCTACTTGCAAAGTCCTCTTAGTAGCACAGTTGTTTCTTTTCAACTGTTAGCATGTCATGCGTGTAAAGGTGCTGACTATTTTTCTAGCACGCTTCAAACAATCCAAAGCTTTTTGCTAGAATAACAAATTAGCACTCACTATTGCCAAATCACAAATATTTGCATTATAAAGTGCTGTCAACACTTTACGTGATCTTGATCCTATCCCTCTGTTTATCCAGCCTAGAACTGTGTTGGCTTTTTTGGTAGCTTCTGCACACTGTTGGCTCATATTTAAATGGTTGTCCAGTAGGATTCCAAGATCCTAAACATGTCATTGAGATGAACATAGCTTAAACATAAATGGCAAATCACATTGATTGAAAGGATTCTAAGTTTACTTTATTTGAGAAAACTAATCATTTGGTTATTGATTTGAAATAGTAAATATGCAGTAAATTTGAACACTGATTTCCAAAAACTGTTTTTCATTGAACATATATTTTAATGGAATGAAATAGCACTATGTAAAGTTACCATTCATCAAATTAAATCAAGCAAAATGTGGCAAATTTCTGGTTCCAAATTTCTGGTCAGTAGCAGTTGAATAATTGCTATTTGGCTGCTTTCAGAAAGTTGCTGAGATCATCTAGTGGAGATCATACCTTTTAATATCTAGATATTCGTATTAGCAGAAAACCAATTATCTATTTGTTGCTGAAATGATGAGTTTGGGCTGTACATTGAGCACTTCTGATTTAGATAGATTATAGATATTTGGATTAAGCCAACGTCATTTTGTATTTGTTCCAAACCCCCTCCCCTGCAAAAAAAAGTAATGTGTTGTAAATCACCTTTTGTTAGGAAGAGCAGGTTATATTTTTGTTAAATAATACATATGCACTAAAGAACAACATGGAAACAGAAAAGCCCTATGGAGTGTTGTGCCTAAGCAAGATGTTAGAATGTATGATCACAGGAAGAATAGTGGAAGCTTGGAACCAACTTCCAGTGGAGGTGATAGATCAGTCCTCAGTAGCAGAATTTAAACATGCTTGGGATAAATACCTGTCCATCATCTGACAAAAGTTTAAAAAATGAAAATTATATACATAAAATAAAAAATAAATAAAAAACAAAGGAAAAACCCTCAAAAATCAGACATGATGGACTACTAGATCTTTTTCTGCTGTCAGTTTTCTATGTTTCTATAGTATTGTGAAACAAATGTTGAATTACTTTCAGAATTGCTCACAATAAGGGAAAACAGATAGGGTTAGGGTTCCCCACCCAACTCCAAGGACAGGTCATGACTTCCCAGCCACAATGGGAGTCAGGTAACAATAATTAAAATACTAAAAGGGCACATTCAAGCACAGGTCAAAATATATTTCACAATGAACAGGCATCTCAATCACAAAGCCCCAAAGAATGTATAAAAGCCCACCTATCACAACCCCATTTTGTCAGACACCCCAAAAACATGCTGCTATCATGAAATTTCTGGAAAACCAAATAAACAGAGTCCTTTTTCTTTGTAGCCAGCTCCATTTTATTCCAAGCACTTTCTCCTGCCTTGTAACCGGAACAGATTTTTCTTCCAACAAAACCTATGCTAGAATTTGGCTGTTATTTATTTCCATTTAGGGTCATTCCATGTCAAATGGTCTTGTTGAGAGAAACAAAACTTGGCCATCTTGTAAACTTTTTGTGCTCTATTGATAATAGAAAATACCCTATTTTTGGCATTTTTACAAAAAACATCAACTTTACATTCAATTTGTAAACTATTGGAAAGCAGTAGGAGAATGAAATTTTATATTTGAAATAAATAAACAGAAAAGAGCGGAGCACTGTTGGAAGAAATATCCATCTGGGTTCAACTCCAAGTGGAGGAAAAAGACACTGGAGACATGGAGACTGTTTGGAAAGATGGTTTAATGGTGGACAGGATCACATGGCTTGTGTCCTGAACAGAAAAGGTGATCACATGCTTCAATGTTGGGTGAAGAAGAAGAAGAACCAGAAGGGCTGAAAGTTCCTGGCTTTATACTCTCTGTTCGCCCCCACCTCTCTGTTTCTTGTTCCTGAGAAATGTATTCTGATTGGTTGTCAGATTCCCATGGGGCCATGCAGGGGCAACTCTAGGCTGTCTTTGAGTCCAAGTTTGAGTTTCAAGGTGCCATGTGGTGAGAGGGGGAAAGGGCTAATACTATCATGCCTTAATCCCATCAGTCTGGAACTGAAGGTGAGAACTTTTTATTATGTAGAATAGACTGACTTGGGCATCATAATGGCCCATTAAGAAAAGTGTGGGCTATTAAGAGTGAGTCTGTTTCCTGCCCAAAAACGTTTCTCCATTTCTGATCCAGGGAAATGCAATATTCTGCCTTTTCAATATTTCCCAGAATATTTCATTTTTCTAGGACAGGGCTAGGTGCTAACTTCCTACAGCACTTTTCTGAAATGACACCATCTGACATGGAATGACCCTTAAAAAATAGCAACTGGTCTACTAGTTAATTAATTAAATAAATAAATAAATAAACAAACAAACTATAGCCTGATGCACATTATTTTTATGCAATATCTAAAATTGATTGTTGTAACAATTCCCTTGTTTTACTATCTCCTCATCTTAGTTAATTTCCATATACACATTTTAAAAATAATTATATAAGAAATGTTTCATGGGAAACAGCAGTAAGTATTAAAAAATAGAAAATCATTGTTGCATATTTTAAAATTATTTTTACAACATTTCCAGTTTTTTCAATATGTGTGGCTTCTTCCCTTTCCTGGAAGAAATAAGGGCAAAGCATTTTAGCTAACCATAGGGTTTCTTGCATGACAATCCTTTGTGTAGAAAGCTTGACTACAGATCATCTGTAGATCTCCTAAATTTCTCTGGAAACCTTTATTGCCAATACTAACTTCTTTGTGTTTTGCAAATGTACTATACCTCTGAAAAGAAGCTGGCTTCCTTTTTTGTAATATATTTTCTTAATTGGGACTTCACAGACCTTTAATTAAATGCCATTTGAATTGTACAATACTTCCCTAAAGAGTCACAGCTTCTATCTGAGGAAAAAATTAAAATTATGCTAAAACAAAATTAAAAATATCACATCCTTTCATCTTTATTTTCTGCATTAAAAGTCTGCGGTGGTATATTTCTTTCCATTATTTCCATAGAAAATAATGTTGAAATAGACGATATGTTTCACATAGTTGAATCTTTTTGATACACTTTTATTAGAATCGTCTTTTAAAGTATTGATCTGTGAGACATTTCTTAGCAATGTTTTTTTTAATATGAATTCTGTATAAATTAAAATGTACTAATTCTGGAATTCTCGTGAATTCGTGAATGGTGGTAGTGGGAGATGGTTTTGCCTTTGCAGCTTAGTGTTGTGGTCTGCCAGCTGGCGGCAGAGCTGGCGGCAGACTTGGATGATGAGAAGGTTGGGGAAGAACTTGGGCCAGGTCTGCATCTGGGGAAGGCTCTGATGGATGCTTTGCATCAGGTGCAGAGATAGAGCTAGGGGCATCCAACATTTGTCAGCCACCGGAGAGGCAGCTGCCTTTGAGACTGAGATGTCGGGAGGAAGAGCAGCTGGGGCCTTTCCAGATGCGCATATGTGCAGAGCAGCTTGGAGAGGAGAATAACAGTACAAGGAGTCAACTTGGGAAGCAAGGCACACTTGGACGCTGAATGGCCCTTCCCTGGCTGGGGAATAAATAGAAGGAAAGGAGAGTGGTAGTTGTAGGAGACAATGGTTCGGATTTCTGAAGATTTGGCTCATCGTGTTTTGTGCCTCAGAGACTGCTTGCCAGAACTTAATTTGCAGCTTTGTGGCTGGGAGCTCAGAGCCTGGTCATTATCGCAAGGAGCTGATGAGTGTTGTTGCTGCAGTCAACTCTTTGAAGGACTATTGCCTGGATTTTTTGGTGTGTGAATGCCATTAATTAACAGCAGATAGATAAAGAGGGTTTTTTTGTGACAATGAGTTCTTGTTTCTGCTAAGGTTAGGTCCTAGCTCCTGTGCATGCTCAAATGAACCTATATGTGCTTGCCTGCCACTTGCACAGCTGATTCCCAATGGGCCATGGACTTGAGCTGATTCCCAATGGCTGTGGACTGGTATTGATCTGTGGCCCGGGAGTTGAGGACCCCTGTTCTAGATGAGATAAAAATGTAGGCATCAAGGGCATTTTAACATGTCATTGCACCCTATCCCTAATTTGTTTACTTAACTGGAATGTGTTTCAGAACATTATTCTGTTAGAAAATTGAAAAATGAAGGGTACAATTCCTTCCTTTCTTTTCAGTTTGAAAGATGTCTGTTTCCATTTGAGAATAATTGATCCAGGTTGAAGGGAATATAAGGAAAATCTTCCTTAATACAGAACTGAATACAGAAACAGTTTATGAATAAAATGGTTCAGGGTGGGAAAGTGTTTATAACTATAAAATATTTTTTTACAGTAGGCAAATATTGCTCTATAAATCATGGGTATCAAACGCGATCGCATCACGCGACATCACATAACGTATCACGTGATAATTATTTTTTTGCTTTTGCGGAGCCAGTGTGGGTGTGGCTTGTGCATGATACATCCAGCCAGTGGGCTGCCAGTTTGACACCCTTACTCTAAATGTTGTTTTTAAACTGGAACATGATAGAGAAGCAGTCTTCTCTTAACTATCCATTGCTCTTGGGGCAGCAGGACAGGACAAAAATAAAGCAGCTGTCAGCCGTGGAGGTTATCTTTTCTTTTGGATCTTTAGAGCTGCCACACTTAGTCTATGGGAAACTGGGAGGGGAAGTTTGCATGGTGTTGGTAGCAGTATTTAGCCTTAAGGTAAAGGTAAAGGTTCCTCTGGACATGCTTGCTAGTCGTTTCTGCCTCTAGGGGCATGACTAAATGCCAAAGGCACACGGAGCACTGTTACCTTCCCACCAAAGTGGTCCCTATTTTTCTACTTGCATTTTTAATGTGCTTTCAAACTGCTAGGTTGACAGAAGCTGGGACAAGTAACAGGAGCTCACTCTGTTACACGGTGCTAGGGATTTGAACTGCTGAATTGCCAAACTTCTGATCAACAAGCTGTGTCTTAGCCACTGAGCCACCGTGTCCCATTTAGCCATAACAACATTCTTTTCTCTGAGAATCAATGACATTCAGCCTGCACCTGGAGTGGCGTGACTGGGAGGCATCTCCAGTTGGGACTGTAGATTGATTGGACCATGTGATGGACATATGGATGCAGAGGAAGGCACTTCAACTTTCCATTGGGTAGG
Source organism: Natrix helvetica (assembly GCF_964273705.1). NCBI lineage: Eukaryota > Metazoa > Chordata > Lepidosauria > Squamata > Natricidae > Natrix > Natrix helvetica. The sequence continues at coordinate 82,951,137 of NC_138554.1, read as the reverse complement.
GAAAACCCGGGATCTTTCAGTTCCCCGTAGTGGTGGAGGTAGCATCCAGACTGGGTTGACTTCATCCGCTCACTGATTGGATTGAGTCTGATAAGATTGTTAAACCACATCCTTGTTGCTAGGCAGACCCAGTTTTTGACTCAGTCCCTCAATGAAGATGGATGTGTCATGAGAGTGCTCCAGAAAGAATTTGTAATAATTTAGGATTAGGTGGAAATTTCTGATTGACCAGTTTATGAGTACATCTGGGATTAACATGAGTACATCTGGGATTAACTCATGTTGTCACAGTTGCTGGGCAAGATGGTATCTTGCATAAGGATAGTTCCGTGGGCCAGGCTGCACCTCCGGCCACTTCAATGGGAGCTCATCCCGTTCCAGAGGGGACGGATGAGCAATTCACTACGGACCCTATGCCTCCCGGCGGGGGTCCTGCTTTATCTCAGGTGGTGGATCTCATCGGCCATTCAGCAGGGCTGCTCCTTCTTGGAACCTGACAGGGTGACCGTGACCACGGACGTGAGCCTGTTTGGTTGGGGAGCCCTGGTGGGCAGATGGACGCCTTTGGATCTCCAGCACAATATAAACTGGCTGGAGCTGAAGGTGGCACGTCTCGCTCTCCAGCACTTTCGGACCTCGGTGGAGGGCCGGCACGTGCTTCTCCTGACAGACAATGTGGCCAACAAGGCCCACATCAATCGTCGGGGGGACTCACTCTCGGGCCCTCTGGCTAGAGGCTCTGAGACTGGGCACCTGGGCGGAGAGACACCTGTTGTCCTTGGTGTCGGAACACATTTCTGGTCTCTCCAACCATCAGGTGGACTGATTGAGTCAGGCAACCCTGGACAATGGTGAATGGCAGCTCCATCCGGCCATTTTCCGCAAGATCTGTCAGAGGTTTGGCACCCCTCTGGTGGACTTCTTCACTTCTCCGACAAATGCGCATTTGCCCCAGTTCTTCACATGCTTTCAGTCATGGACGGCAGAGGGCACAGACGCCCTCAGGAGCAGGTGGCCAGCGGGCCTGCTCTACGCCTTTCCTCCCATTCCCCTCATCCCAGGGACCCTCAGGAAGGTGGTAGAGGGCGCTAATCATAATCGTAGCCCCTTTTTGGCCCAGGAGGCCTTGGTTCGCAGATCTCATTTAGCTGTCGGTAGAGGTGGTCTTGCGCCAGGGAGTCCTGGTTCACCCAGAGCCCCAGTGGCTCCATCTGACTGCCTGGCTCTTGAACGGCGACTTCTGAGGGGGGGCCAGTCTATCCTCAGGCGTCATATGCACCATTGAGGCTTCTAGGCGTCTGTCTACGACCAGGATTTACAATTCCACCTGGTCGGCTTTCGTCAAGTGGCGCACCCCGCTTGGAGTTTCAATCTGAAAGGGCTACTGTCCCCAATGTCCTGGACTTTCTGCAGAAAGGTCTGGAAGGGGGTTTGGCTATGAACACCCTGCACAGACAAGTGGTGGCTCTGTCTTTGGTTTTGGGGGGTGGGGGGGTCTTCCTCTCTCTTTCAGGTTCCGCTGATCAAACGTTTTCTTAAAGGGGCAGCTAATCTCAGGCCTACCCCCACTCATAGGTTCCTACGTGGGATTTGCCTCTAGTTCTCCGGGCACTGACCGGTTCCCCGTTCGAGCCTCTCCGGTCTCTTCATCTGAGACTTGTGCCTTAAAGTGGTTTTTCTGGTGGCGATTACCTCGGCCCCGCATATTTCAGAACTAGGCGCCCTTTCTTCCAAGGATGACCTTTGCCATTTTCACCAGGATAGGGTGGATCTTTGTCTTGACCCCACTTTTCTCCCAAAGGTTAATACTCCTTTTCACAGGGCGCAGGAGGTCATCCTGCCTGACTTTTGTCCGGGACCATCTTGTGATAGGGAGAGGCTCTGGCACCGTTTGGACGTACGTCACACCTTGTGCATTTACCTCCGACGGACCGTGGGGATTCGCAAGTCGGAGGCGCTATTTGTCTCTTTTCAGCCCAGGACGTTGGGGGCCAGGGTATCGTCGGCTACCATGGGCCGTTGGCTGCGACAGGCTATCATGGAGGCCTATGGGGTGGCGGGTCATCCCGTTCCTCGGGGATAACAGCCCATTCCACTAGGAGTGCCGCGACCACGATGGCATGGGCCACTAGGGCTCCCTTTGAGGACATTTGTCGGGCAGCGACTTGGGCCTCTCCGATCCCCTTCATCCGGCACGACAGGCTGGATTTGTTTGTCTCGGCAGAGGCATCGTTTTGTCGGAGGGTCCTGCAAAGGGTTGTAGCAGATTCTCCCTTGGGCCGTAGTTCTTGTTTATTTCACTCCCTGGGACCGAGCTTGGGTATGTCCCACACGTGACCACTCCCTCTCCCCCACTGGAAAAAGAATGTTGGTCTTACCTTAATGTGTCTTTTCAGGGGGGGAAGAGGGAGTGGTCACGACCCGCCCTGATTATGGTGAGGGGCCAAGGGGAGGGCCGGGAGTTTTCCCAGAGGTTTTGTTGTTGTGTGTTTTGTTTTCAGTTGGAATTTCGCCTTCGAGGAAACTGGGTAGGAATGGAAGGCAGGAGTATTTAAGAAGTTTACTCTCAGTCTTTGGACCAATCAGGCTTTGAGAATACCCACAAGTGACCACTCCCTCTCCCCCCCCCCGGAGAGATACATTCAGGTAAGACCAATGTTCTTTCTCCCAGTCCTCAGCAGAGATTGGTATGTCAAACGCAAATCTCCGTTCCTTTATGACACTTGCTACAGAGTGCCAAAATATTACCGAGTTATGACTCTGGTAACGAGTTGTGACCAGATTGAAATGGCAAAACTTTTTTTCCTTAATGTTATAATTTTTTATATTCCCTTGTTGTGTGCAACATCTCAGCTTGTATATGAGTAGTAGGATTCCTCTGGGCAAGCCTCATGGCTGCCTTCAATTTCTTTTTCAGTTGCTGGCATTCAGGATCAAACCAACGCATTCTACCCACTTTAACTCTTTTTGTAGCAGCTTTTGTTGTTAGGTGTCCCTTCAGAATATTATGGACATTACAGAATGGATTGAAGGCTGACAGCCAGTCAGTAGTAGATGACTAGATTATTCTAGCCTGCTCAGTAGCATTCTCTGTTTTAAGGCAATATTGCCTTAGTATAAACTTTGGCCCAAATTAACCTTTTATTTTGGGCCACTTCTACTTTTTTGGTGAGCCATCTGTCAGCCATTTTATATGGTCTTAAATCTGAGTGGCCTCGCAATACTGTGACCTTCAAAAAGAGGTCGACTTTATATCTAAACACACAAAAGAGATCCAGTACACTGCTTGAAATGGCTGAGTGCTAGGTGTAAAGACACGTGTAGTTCTCATCCTTACCTCCCATAATTTGGAGATTACCCTTAAAAATTAAGGACACTGGAAGCAGGCCAGCAGCATTACTTTTGCAGTCTCTCGAGAGCCACTGAGAATGGTTATCAAAAATCTCCCCTGGGACTCCCTTCTGGGCGAACTCATACAAAGTGGGACCCAACCTAGTGTTCAAATCTTCTAGTAATACCATGGACTGAGGATACAATATGGACTGAGGATACAATACAGATATATCATCTAGGACAGCGATGGCGAACCTTTTTTGGCTCGCGTGCCACAAGTGGGGGGAGCGCGGGGGGGTCGTGAGCCGCACCCATAATGCAACGCGCGATTCCCCCAGTGTGCATGCGCGCACAACAGGCGGGACTCCCCCATTTTTACATGCTTTTTTCGCCCTCCCCACGCTCCAGAGGCTTTATAGGAGCCTGAGGAGGGCGAAAAGAGCCTCCCCCGCCCCCCCGGAGGCCCTCCGGAGGCTTCAGGGACCGTCCGGAGGCTTCCCTCAAGCCTTCGGAGCGCTTAAAACAACCCTCCGAGCAACCCGGAAGGGGGGGGCGGGAGAGGCTCTTTTCGCCCTCCCCAGGCTCCTATAAAGCCTCTGGAGCTTGGGGAAGGCGAAAAATAGCTTTTAAAAAGGTGAACTCAGCTGGCCAGCGCGCCCATTCGCGCTGGCCAGCTGACAGGGCAGCGCCTCGTGTGCCCTGAGAAATGGCTCTGCGTGCCACTTGTGGCACGCGTGCCATAGGTTCGCCATCACTGATCTAGGATAACTTCCAAGTCCATCCAGTATTCAGAGTTATAATACCAGGATGTGTTTGGATGGATATACACATTTACCAGTATTAGCCTGAACTTGTCATATTCAAATTGGACAGCTAGGAAGTATGGATATTTATCTTTGTTTATAGTTTCTCCCCCTGCCATTGCAACTCTTGCTTTATAAGAATGCATAGCCCACCAGAGGGTCTCCCCCTATGAATTTGCCCATGTCTTAATTGACCATACCTAGAAACCGTCTTTTTTTAAAAAAAACACAAAGTTTTATTGTTTTTTTAAAAAATTTACAGGGAAAAAGGTAATTGAAAGGTTACAAATTTTGGCAGTTGTGATGTGCGGTAGGTGCCCCCTCCCTCCATACTCATAGTATACATTTACACAAAGTTCATTAATAAGTAGTAACATATAGTCAGCATATGAATTCAGTTAATAATTTCGATCAGTTTATGTCAGGTGAATTTTCTTGTTCATTTTTGTGATCTGAGCTTTCTCGGTATTGCCCCATTTCCCCCCGCCGACAGAGCTCCGGCCCCTCCCGTGTCCTGCATATCTGTTGTAGGATCATTTGGTTTTTCTAGGAGTACTTAATTTTTTTCCATAAAGGCCTGCGCCTCTATGGGTGTGTTGATTCTAACTCTTGTCTCCTCCCAGAATATTAGCATACCTTCAGGCATCAGGCATCTGAACCACACCCCCTTCTGGTATAATTTATTCGCTAATTGCGAATAACTTTTTCTTTTTTCCCTCACTTTCTTGGGGATCTGTTTCAGAATGGTTATTTGCCTATCTTGGTATGTCAAAGCTTGCCCCCTTTGTGCACTCAGAATTTCATCTCTTGTGCTTTTTCTGATAAATTTAATATGTACCTCCCTGGGTACGTTATGTGTTCTAGCATAAGCTGAGTTCACTCTATAAACCAAATCTACTTCCCACGCCATCTGTTGTTTCTCTTTCTGGATGTATTCAGCCAAAATACTTGTCATAATGTCCCTTATATTTTCGTCATCTGCCTCCAACACATTTTGAAATCTAAGGTAAAAGGACATTCTCTCAAATTCTATTTTCATTTGTTGGGTATCAAGTTCTTTGTTCCCCTTCTGCACCCCCTCCATACCTAGAAACCTTCTTTATGTACATTCCCACATGTAAGATAGCAGATAGTTCAATTCTGTACTGTGCATTGCATTAGATTATATGATCTCTGAAGTAACTTCCAACTATGAGTCTATAAAGAGACAAAGTTCTTTTATTTTTTGAATGAATGATTTTTAAAAGTCTGTTGGTTCTATTGAGAGCTTTTGAATGAGAATGTAAGATATGAATATCAATTTGTTTTTAATTGAATTGAATTATTTAGTAATTGTTACCAGTGTATTTTTGAATAATAATAGTCATTGTTATCTAATATTGGCTTTGGGTATTTTCTATTGGGACCTTTCCTATTGATAATCTCAGCAGCAACTGAGCCACTCATTCCCTTTTTAATCCTTAGAAAGACTCTCTTGTAGGGGTCCTGCATTTCTAATTTAGAGGTGCCAAATCTTTTTAGTACAAGAACCTATTTCATGGAAGACAATTTTTCCATGGACCGGTGCGCGTGCGTGCGCCTGTGACTGAGACAAGTGTACAGTTTGGGACAGAGGGACAAACAGAAGTGGTAAAATAAATAGTAAGTGGGCCATGCACGGACTAAAATAAGTGTGGGATTCTTACTTAAGGTCTGTGTCAGATCCCTACTGTGATATTGCCATTTCTGTGGGGAGTGGGCCTGGATCCCTTTATTCGTTTATTGCCCTCTTCCTGTTTCCTTCATATCCTGTAATCCCTTAGTTTATAACCCTAGTTCTGACACTATTTGCCCTATACTTTGATTTACCTTTGGGGGAATGTGTAAGGGGGGAGGGCCATCTGTTTTGCCTCAGTTCTGAAGCCTCCTAAAAGAAGTATCTGGGAACTATCCCTTATCTCTTTCACGTTTCCACAACATCTTCACATCTGTGGATTGGCTCATTCAACATTGGACTCAGGGGAGGGGTTTCTAACTCCTTTATCCTAACAGAATTGCCTAAGGGGAACTTCGAGTCTGCTTAGCTTTTGTCTTGCAATCACATTCCTTTCAATAAAAGTTTCCTTTCGAAAAGCTGAAGTTTCAAGAGATTGTGCTTTCTTGAAAGGGGAGGGGAGGAAGACCTTACATAAAGCAGGGTCTGCAAAAGTGATCAACACAGAGAAGCAAATTTGTTCTACTGAGGAGACCCTACAAATAATGTCTGAACAGAGTAAAGAGAGGCAAAATGCTGGGGGAGACTTCTACTACCACCCAGCCATATGCCAGCTCATCTGCCTCATTGAAGACATCAAAGCTATGCTGGAGGGTTCCACTAAGCCTCAATGGTCAATTGGAGTGGGGAAGAAAGAAAACTGGGATGACAGAACCAGAGGAGTCATTCTCACCCGTAGCAGCTGGAAACCTGGCGAAATGTAAACTGGAAGCCCTGTCAGATCAAGAAGAATTGACAGAGGAATCGGCCGGGGACGATCGACTCAAAAGACATGTCATGCAACTTGTGATGAAAGCTCTGTGTGTGTGTGTGTGTGTGTGTGTGTGTGTGTGTGTGTGCATGTATGTATGTATGTATGTGTATATATATATATATATATATATATATATATATATATATATATATATATATATATATATATATATATATATATATATACACACACACACATACATACATATATATATGTATACATATATATATATATATATATATATATATATATATATATATATATATATATATATATATATACACACACACACATACACACACACATACATACATACATACATACATATATATATATAAACCAATAAAACTTTATATATATATATATATATATATATATATATATATATATATATATATATATATATATATATATATATATATATATATATATATATATATATATATATATATATATATATATATATATATATATATATATATATATATATATATATATAAAAGTTTTATTGGTTTTTTCAAGTATTTTGGGGAAAAGCGTACATAAATGTGGAGAACATTTTTGACAGCCACATCATACGGAAGCTGGTACTTCCCCGGAGTCTTACATCTTTCTCTTATTTTATATATATCAAAATATCATTATTACATACATATTAGCAGTTTAACTTCAAATTCTTTGACGTCTTCAACCATACTTTATATCACTTCTAACCATTTCATTGTATTAACAATTGCAATGTGTTTTTAAATCATTTCTGTGACCTAAGTCTCATTGCTGTCTCTTCTCCCCTGTCTGTTGGCTGAGCCATGGCTCCTCCCCCCCTTCCCCGTCTTGTGCAGTGTCTCTTGTTTCATCTAGGACCGTGATGGCGAACCTATGGCATGCGTGCCACAAGTGGCATGCGGAGCCATTTGTCAGGGCACGCGAGGCGCTGCCCTGTCAGCTGGCCAGCGCGCATGCGTGCGCTGGCCAGCTGAGTTCACCTTTTTAAAAGCTATTTTTCGCCTTCCCCAGGCTCCAGAGGCTTTATAGGAGCCTGGGGAGGGCGAAAAGAGCCCCCCCGCCCCCCCGGAGGCTTCAGGGACCGTCCCTGAAGCCTTCGGAACGCTTAAAACGACCCTCCGAGCAACTCCCGGTTTCACTTCCGGTTTGCTCGGAGGGTGGTTTTCCGGTGGTTTCGGTGGGAGGGACTACGCATGGGTTTGATACAGCCTGATTGGTCCAAAGACTGAGGGATTTTTCTTTTAGTGTCCTCCTTTCCCTCCTGGCCCCCAGTTCCCTCAGTCTTTGGTCCAAGCTAGTTTGGCTCCTGTGAGGTTGACTGTTTAATTAATATATAATTGGAGATTTAAAATAAATTTATCTTGATCCTCTGCCTAAAGCTTCGAGGTACAAATTGCACTCTCAGGAAATTCCTGAGGGTGGGGGCTCTTTAGGAGCGCCTTACAGCAGCTCCGAAAAAGAGCGAGGCTTGATTTGAGGCTTGCTTAGCCTGGAAAGCCTCAGATTGCTACTTTAAAGCTCGTAAATCTCTCCGGCGGTTGGGAGCTTTCAAATCGGCTCTTATCAAGCCGATCAGCTCACCGCTAGTTCAAAGAGCTGCCGCGCGGCTTGCCGCAGCTTCAAAGAGCTTCCCGGGCTGTTTGCAGAGCAAAGAAAAAAAGAGGTCGTTTTAAGTGCTGCTCGCAGCCAGCGAGGCAGCTGAAGATCTCCCAGGCTGCGTTTAAGCTCTTAGTGAGGTTTATCCCTCAGAGCTTTTTCCATCGAGCCGGGCAGCTTAATTTCTTCACCCACGAGGCGCGGCGGCCATTTTGGTGCGACCTCGTGGGCGGCAGCCTACTTCCCGAGTGCAATTAGCTGAGCAAGCAGGCCTGCAGGACAAGGGAAAGGCACGCTGAACCTCGTGTGCGGCTGCAACGAGGCTTCTATACCTGAGACCGAAGCACAACTCTACTGGACACGTGAGTGAGGCATGGCTTCCACTATTTCAGATTCACAAGCCAGCGAAAGGGTGGAGGAGAGCCAGGGCAGGCTTAGGCCCAGAACAGCAGGCCCCAAGCCCTCTGCAGAGCAACGCCCTTCCAGAGCAACTGCCAGGGACGAGTCTAGAAGACAAAGGGCTCTGGAAAAACAGGTGGCCAGGGCTGAGAAGCAAGCACTGGCTTCTAGGCATGACTCCCCCATTAGATCTAGATCTCCTATGGGGGCACGGTCTCAGGCCTCAGACTCCCCTACTAGGGGCTACAGTCCTTCATCCCCTTCGGTCTCCCCGGCCAGGCCCAGGAGGGAAGTGACCTCTCCCTCCCCATCCATTTCCCCCAGAGGTAGAATGGAGGATCCAAGAGAAGGGGGATCTGGTGACTATTTACCACCAGCTCAGTTGGCTCCACAGGATCCTTCCCGGGGTCCTTCGGAAGAGGATTTGGAGGAATTGGAGAATTTGCCTCCCAATATTAAAAGACTTATTTCTACTGCAATTTACAAGGGCATTTCCTCTGGCCTAGCTCACAGGGATCTTCCCCAGGGTAGGCCTCACCCTGTGACTGCCACAAGTAGCAGACCTCAGATTGCTGATAGAAGTCTGGAAAGGTCTAGGGCAGCTTCCCCTTCTGTGGTCAGCGAGGGCTCCTTTTTGGGGGAACCTGCGCATGTTACTCTAGGATTTTCTGAAGATGAGGAAGACACCCCAGAAACACCAGGCTTCCCAGGTCTTTTCCCTCCTCTGGCATTTAAACCTATGCTGCGCAAAGCAAAAAAGACCACTCAAATTGGCACGGGGCCCCCTCCGGCTTACCAGCGTAAGGACCCCAATCTGGCCATGTTTATCAACCCCAACACTGAGAAGGAAGAGGTGCCTGCACCTCCCCTTTTCCTGGAGGTAGTTCAGGATCAGTGGGCTAAGCCTTCTTCTCTTCCTAATCCCAGCAGTAGCGACAAAAGCTACTACAATATGGAGAAGGCCTTCACACAGGCTCTTCAACTGCCCACAGTAGATGCCCCAGTGGCCTTGTTAGCCAACGCTTCCTCCGTAGTCACGGGTGATGTTGCTGATAAATTAAAACCGGAGGATAAGCGAGCAGAACTTGCCCTACGCAAAAACTTTAATGCTTCGGCATGGGCTATTAAGGCAGCCGCAGCAGCTTCTTATTTCAATCGTACATCAGTCATGTGGCTTAGGCAATTGCAAGACCGCATTCCTCTAGAAGACGAGCGCCTTCATCAGGACATTGCCAAAATCATTTCAGCCGCCCAGTTCTCGGCGGACGCCACCCTCGACTCCATTAAATTTTCGTCCAGAGCCCTAGCCACCTCTGTGACTACGCGGAGGCTTTTATGGCTCCGAAATTGGCAAATGGACAATAAGTCCAAATGGAGTCTGGCGGGGGCACCATTCACGGGCCCCAACCTTTTTGGTTCCTCCCTGGATCCTATTCTTGTCGAGAACAAGGACAAGAAAAAGGTCCTTCCGTCCAACACAAAAAAGACAGATAACCGCCCCTCAACCTTCCGTAGGTCATCCTATAGGTCTTCAGAACAGGATTTCCGTCAAAACAGATTCACACCCTACAGGTATGATAGGCAGTATCAACGGAATTATTACCAGGACAGGAACAGGTATCAGGGTCAATCCAAACGGCCCTTTCGCGGAGGGGGCGGCCGTCCCTTCCGCAGGGGCAAATGACTCAAATCCGAGTCTGCCCATAGGCGGCCGCCTGGCGTCCTTCGCGGACCAGTGGGATCGGATCACCTCAGATGCCTGGGTCAGATCGACTGTCAGGGAAGGACTCCGGCTGGAGTTCCTGGTCCCTCCCCCGACGCTCTTCAGAACCTTCCCCCTCCCCAGAGATCCGGAGAAACGACGCCTCACACTTCTCGCAATTCAACACCTGATCGAAATTCGAGCTGTCGAACCGGTTCCTCAGGGGGAGCGGGGTCAAGGAGTGTATTCCAACCTATTCGTGGTCCCGAAGAGCTCCGGGGGATGGAGAGCGATCTTAGACTTGAAGCGCCTCAACTCTTACATTGTATACCGGCGCTTCAAGATGTCTTCGCTCAAGTCAATCCTCCTCGCCATCAGACGAGGGGATTTCATGGCATCCATAGATTTAACCGAAGCATACTTACATATCCCAATTCGGCCATCCCATCGAAAATTTCTCCGGTTCTCACACGGGGAGCAACACTTCCAGTACAGGGCCCTTCCCTTCGGGTTAGCATCAGCCCCCCGTACCTTCACGAAGGTCCTGGCGGCAATGGCGGCTCACCTCCGCTCGAGACCGGTGAGACTCCATTGCTACCTCGACGATGTTCTCGTCCTCGCCCAGTCCCAGCCTCAAGCAGCGAGGGATGTTCAGATCACCATTCAATTCCTTCAAAGCCTAGGTTTTTCCATAAACTTTCCCAAGAGCCACCTGTCTCCCTCAACGACCATACTTCACTTAGGCACAGTAATAGACTCAAGGGCGGGTCTGGTCCGACTCTCTCCAGACCGGCTTTCAAGCCTTCAGAAACTCGCCCGCCTCGTTCACTCAAGAAAGTCCGTTTCCATCTTGACCCTGGCACAACTGTTAGGCAAGATGGTATCCTGCATCGGAATTGTCCCGTGGGCCCGCCTCCATTCCAGAACGCTGCAGTGGACTCTAATCCCATTCCAGAGACAATTGCTCAGCAACTCTCCGCGACCCATTCGGATTCCGCCGGATCTCCGGTGGTCTCTGAAGTGGTGGTTGAAACCAACCTTGAATCGCGGGGCCGAGTTCTGGGAACCGGACAGAGTCACCATTACAACAGACGCGAGCCTGTTCGGCTGGGGCGCAGTAATGGAGTCCAGCCTGGCACAGGGACGTTGGTCCAAATCCGACCTGTGCCACAACATCAATTGGCTAGAACTCAAGGCGGCTCGTCTGGCCCTTCTTCACTTCCGGGACCATATTCACAACCGTCACGTCCTTCTCTTGACGGACAATGTGGCAGCGAAAGCGCACATAAATCGTCAAGGGGGGACGCACTCCAAAAGTCTATGGCTGGAGGCTCAAAAGCTGGGCAGGTGGGCCGAGAAGAATCTGGCCTCGGTCATCTCAGAGCACATTTCGGGCATTGCCAACCACCAGGCGGACTGGCTGAGTCGAGCGACCGTGGATCACGGAGAGTGGCAGCTCGACCCGACCGTATTTCACAAGATATGCCACCGATTCGGGACTCCTCTGGTGGACCTTTTTGCCAGTCCGAGCAACGCTCAGCTCCCACGCTTCTTTTCCCGCTTCCCGGCTCGACATGCGGAGAACACGGACGCTCTGCGGTGCCCGTGGCCTCCCGGCCTCCTTTATGCTTTTCCTCCCATTCCCTTGATTCAGGGCACCCTGAGGAAGATTGTTCTGGAGAAGGCCCTAGTCATTCTGATAGCCCCATTTTGGCCAAGACGCCCGTGGTTCGCGGACCTTATCCAACTGTCCGTAGCCCCCCATTGGCGGATTCCACAGGGGGAGGTAACCTTATTCCAAGGGGTTCTTTGCCATCCGGAGCCCGAGTGGCTCCAGCTGACCGCTTGGCTATTGAGCGGAGCATCCTAAGGGGCGTTAATCTTTCAGCCAAAGTAATATCTACCATCGAGGCTTCTAGACGCCCCTCGACCACGCGTATTTACAACTCAACGTGGTCAACCTTTGCTACCTGGTGTGGGAGGTTTAGCATTGACCCGACCTCAGCCTCGGTCGCGGAGGTCCTGGAATTCCTACAACACGGGCTAGATCGCGGGCTGTCCCACAATACATTAAAGAGGCAGACAGCGGCCTTGTCTTCCGTTCTTTCGGGGGTGGGGACGGGTTCTTTAACTCAGTCAGCGTTAATTAAGAGGTTTCTCAAAGGCGCTGCTAATCTATGTCCCCCTCCGGTACATAGGTTCCCCACCTGGGACTTGGCGCTAGTCCTTAGGGCAATGACTGGGGCCCCCTTCGAGCCCCTGAGAACAGTACATCTCAGATTCCTTACCTTAAAGGTAGTTTTTCTAGTGGCCGTTACTTCGGCCAGACGCATTTCCGAACTGGGTGCCTTGTCATCCAAGGAGGACTTGTGTCAGTTTCACCAAGATAGGGTCGTCCTCAGGCTGGACCCGGTCTTCCTGCCCAAAGTCAATTCTGTTTTCCATCGTTCCCAAGAGATCATATTACCTAATTTTTGTCCGGCTCCTGTTCACGAGAAGGAGGTCAGTTGGCATCGTTTGGATGTCAGAAGGGCTCTCCGCATCTATCTCAGGCGCACCTCCTCCTTTAGAAGATCGGAAGCCTTATTTCTGTCCTTCCTACCAGGGACCCTGGGGGCTAGGGTATCCTCGGCCACCATTGGCAGGTGGGTCCGGCAGGCAATTTCGGAAGCATACCAGGCCTTGCACCTAACTCCCCCTCAGGGTATAACGGCACACTCTACTAGGAGCGCGGCCACCACTGCCGCCTGGGCGACTAGGGCTCCACTGGAGGATATTTGCAGGGCGGCCACCTGGGCCTCGCCCTCTCCCTTCGTCAGGCACTACCGCCTCGATCATTTCGCCTCGGGAGATGCGGCCTTCGGCCGTAGAGTGCTCCAACAAGTGGCGACCCCCCCTTCCACGTTGAGTTCTTCCCACCCTGGGACTTAGCTTGGGTATGTCCCATGCGTAGTCCCTCCCACCGAAACCACCGGAAAAAGAGCGTTGGTCCTTACCTGAACGCTTATTTTCGGTGGTAAAGGTGGGAGGGACTACGTTCCCGCCCAAAGTATAGAGGGGTCAGGGGGGGGTCGTTAATTATGATTTGTTGCTTGTCTTTGTGTTCTGTGTATTGTTTCCACGGTTATTTCCTTACATATGAATATCAGCTTTTCCATGCAACCTCGGGAACTGGGGGCCAGGAGGGAAAGGAGGACACTAAAAGAAAAATCCCTCAGTCTTTGGACCAATCAGGCTGTATCAAACCCATGCGTAGTCCCTCCCACCTTTACCACCGAAAATAAGCGTTCAGGTAAGGACCAACGCTCTTTTCACTTCCGGTTTGCTCGGAGGGTGGTTTTAAGCACTCCAAAGGCATCAGGGAAGCCTCCGGACAGTCCCTGAAGCCTCTGGAGGGCCTCTGGGGGGTCGGGGGAGGCTCTTTTCGCCCTCCCCAGGCTCCCATAAAGCCCCTGGAGCCTGGGGAGGGCAAAAAAAAAACATGTAAAAATGGGGGGGGGTCATGCGTTGTGCGCGCATGCACACTGGGGGGATCGCGCGTTGCATTATGGGTGCGGCACGCCCGCACTCGACCCCCCTGTGCTCCCCCCACTTGTGGCACACGAGCCAAAAAAGGTTCGCCATCACTGATCTAGGAGGTTCTTGTGTTTTTCCATGAAGGCTTCTGCCTCCATTACTGTATTAATTCTCACTCTACCCCCCTCCCAGAAAATCAACAAGCCTTCTGGAATTAGCCACCTAAACCAGATATTTTTTTCATATAATTTTTTAGTTAAAAAGAAGAATTTCTTCCTCTTATCTCCTATTCTTTTTGGTATCTGTTTCAGAATGGTTATTTCTTTGTCCTTATATCTTAAAGGTACCCCCTTTGAACTCCTAGAATCTCATCTCTTGTAGTCTTTCTAAAAAATTTAACATGAACTTCCCTTGGAACATTGTGTGTTCTAGCATATGCTGAATTGATTCTGTATATCAAATCCATATCCCACCCTAGCTGTTGCTTATCTCTTTTAATATAATCGGCTAGCATTGTTATCATAATCTCCCTTAAGTCTTCACTCTCCATTTCAGGTATGTTTTGAAATCTAAGAAAAAGAGACAGCCTTTCAAATTCAATTTTTTCCATATAATTCTCAACTCCAACATTTTTTTTGTAAAGCCTTCATCTCTTCTCCCACCCCCACAGCCCCCTCCTCCAGAGCATCTATTTTCTGGCTACTTTGTAAAGTCTGTTGTTCTCTCTGAGTTCTTCCCTTAAGTCAGCCAGCTGTTTTTTTATTTCGTCCTGTCCCTTTAAAATTGACTGGAACATTTGTTGAAACCTTTCTTGAGATTGCTGTTCCCCCTCGGGGGCCCTTGGTTGTAAAAAGGAAGATAGCTATGTTTGTTGTGGAACAGGATTTGAAACAGAAGAAGATGGAGCCGATGCTGGTTTAGGAATAGGAGCCTTTTCGCAGACATTGTGAAGTTCAGAGAAAGTTTATCAGTCTAGGCAGAAAAGATGGCGTCTACAGGAGCGCACTGTCGGGCGGGGTCTACAGGCACACAAAGTCCAGCGTGGGATATCAGTCTTCAATACAGCTTCCCTCTAGTTGTAGTCAATTTTCCCCAATCCAAGGGAGATTGTATAAAGAGATTCCTCTAGGGTTCACCAGGGTTTTGTAATTCCAATCCAGAAGATTTTTCAAAGACAACAGTTCATTTATAACGGCAGCAAAAACAGGGGGAGAAACGCCATTTTGGCTCAGCTCTCTCAGGAGATCGGAGAACAATCATTCAAAAGATTCCATTAATAGTTTATTAGGCCAGTTCACTCTTTCTTTCGCAATTGTTCAGGAAAGTCATTAGCCCATTGCTTGAAAGAAGTGAATATCAAAGAGATTTTTCCCAGTTTTCTCTCTCTCCTCCTCCGAGAGAGAGATCGTTTAAAGCCGCTTTTCCGAGGGGGGGAGAGAAAACCTCCCTCTCCAATCTCAACACTTTACCGAGATCAAAGAGTCTTAAGAGAGCTGCTAATCCTTGTTTACTCAGTTGTTCAAAGAAGTAGGAAAAAGACCCCGGGGGAATCCCCAGCTCACCGCATTTCTGCTGTTGCCTTCACATGGAGCGTTTTCTTCCGATCTCCTCAGGACGAAGGTGCACATGGCACCCCCCAAAAGCCTCCCGATGCCTAGGGCAAATTTGGCAGCCCCCCTGCGGCCGCCGCCACTCCAGGGGGCTCCAGCATGCTGCCCCCTCGGCAGGATGCCCCTACAAGGCACCCTGTGCCCCCCCATGGGTCTTGGGGGGCCCACCAGGACGGCGAGCGGCAGATAACATGTCCGTCGTCCACAGAAACCGGAAGTAGAATCCGTGATGAAAGCTTTTGATGACCTCGGAATAAAGGGGGAGCTGGAACATCACCAGAGAAGGGGGAAAGTGGCTGTAGTGGCAGCTAATAGAGCCGGAACTGTTATCTTGGATTCAGTGGCCGCAGGCCCAGCCACCGCCTCTGGAAACCTGCCCTGTGCAGCACTGGCTTCTGTTAATGTCCCCAGTCAGCCCAGAGCACCGCAGCTGGAGAGGAAGCCCCTCCAGGAGTGATGTATGATGGTGACCCGCAACAACTGGGATTCTTCCTGGTGCATGTCCTCACACACATGCAAGAGTATGGGTGGGATTTCCAAACCCAGGGTGCCCAATTTTGTGTTGTTACCCTGGCCCTGGAAGGGGTGGTGGGCTGATTGATGGTTAGCCTCCACAATGCCAACACCCCCGAGCTGAGAAATTTTGACCATTTTATGTTAGCTCTCCACTGCCGGTTCGAATATCCTCTGATGGACTGAAAAACCTGCTACCACATCAGAACCGTGAATCAGGGATGCTTGCCGGTAGCTGAATACATTGAAGAATTCTAAGACCTTGCCTGCAGGGTGGATTAAAGACATCCTGGTCAGCTGGTTCAAGGATGGCTTGAACGATGATCTCTACCAGGCTTGCCTAGGTAGAGGAGACGCAAACTGTCTACATGATACATCTTAGCGGAAGAGGTGGAGATTGACCTGGCCCGGAACCAGTACCAAGCAGGGAGAACGAGATCCCTGCTTCAGGGGAAAAGGGAAGCATCCAAGCTGCAAACCACTCTTGCACTGAGATGGTCAGCCTATTTCAAGTGCAGGAAGGAGGGGCACTGTGCAGCTGGGTGCTATTCAAAAGCCCCTGCCTGGAAGCCCGAATGCCTATCAGGTGGAAAGCCCTCGAAAACTATCCCTTAGGGGAAAGACATCACACTGAAAAAGTAGAAAGGCTGTGAAGTTTCACCCCTTCGCAAAATTGGGGGAAGGAAGTCCAGCACTATCAGGGGAAGGACTGAGCAACTCTAAGCCCTCTTGGACTCGGGGTGCACCCAGTGCTTAATTAGCCCAACCCTGGTGGGGAAGCTGGACATCCACCTGCGGAAATTAAAAACCTCCATTGCATTTTTCCAGTTAGATGGATCAGTCGTGCAGGGGGGAGTCACATTTTTTGTCGCACCCAGAGTGGAATGGCCGCTAATCCTGGGACTCACTTGGCTAAGGAAATGGAACCCCAGAGTAAGCTGGCAGCAGGGAATCCTAAGACATCAATGGCCAGTGACCGGACCAGATGACCAAAGGGAGGAACTCGGAGGAAACTTAAGCAAAAAAACAGCTGTGGCAGAGAGTACCATGCCAGCCCACGGCATACAAGGACTTAGCTGAAGTTTTCAGTGAAGAGGGCTCTGATGAGTCCCCCCCCCTCCTTGCACCATCTAAATCCTCCCAGGTGCCAAACTACCAAAACCGAAGATGTATAGTATGTCTCCCCAAGAACTCGAGTAATTGAGCATCTTCACAGATAAGAAACTGGCTAGGGGCTTCAGCAAACCAATGAGAGAGACCAAACCAAATCAACATAGCACAACATCTCTTTGCAAAGAAAACAGAAGCATTAAGTCACCTCAGCTTGCAACGGAATGGACAAAGCAGTGAAGGCCCTCACACACAACAACCAGGCAGGATGTTGCCAGAACATAGGCGGCATCCTCAAGCATCAGAACAAAAGCAAAAATATCCAATTGAAGTGTAATGTGACTGTATTGCAAACTTGGATAGGTGCCGAAGGGAACGCGAATTCATTTTCATTCATTCGAGACAGTCCTTTGTTATTTCCAGGGTGGCCGTGCAGGCTAGATCTAACCAGATACTGCCCACGGGCCTTGAGTTTGACACCCCTAGGCTGTTCTAGTCAGTGATTACACAGTCCCATCTGGATTTCTAAGTTTGTCCCCCAATGCTCTGGATTCTACCAAGATAATATATATATTTGCTTTGTATATAGTTTTACTGATAGAAGCAGAGTGGCAGTTGTGTACCATCAAGGTTGAGTGGGTGAAAGAGGAGGAAAAAAGAACAAAGGAACTAATGTCATTTGTATTTCCAGAGGACATACACAGGTATCTCACAGCATGCCTTTGGATAGTAAAAGAAAAGATTATAGATGTCTTGGCTTCATTATTGCTGAAATTTTGCTGAAAGCCATGAGCTTTCATCCCTTGCAATCTTGAGGATATTCTCTCAAAAGACCCTTTTTTAAATCTCACACATTACTACTAATTCTGCAATCCCGATTCTTCCACACAGAATGCTATCTCAACCAAGGCAGAAAGGCTAATGACATTAAAAAGAAAGAAATTCTAGTATAGTGGAACTTTGATTTTTTTCAGAGAAGAATGCAGCAGATTTCTCTTTCAATGGACCAAATTCCATTGTGATTTATATTCTAAATAACCTAATTGCATAATAATATAATTTATGATTATGCTATTTGTATCAATTCACATCACCTCATAATGACTTCATCACAAAATGATATAAAAATTGTGATATACTTATTTATTTAGTGGACTTTTAAATTAATTTTTTGTACTTCTTTTTTTTAACTCCTGGCAATTGCCTAGACTAGTCTCTGCAGTTTTCTTGGCAGAATCAGATGGGTGGGGTGTTTTGGGGGTGGGGTGCAAGCTTGCCATTGCCTCCTTCCCAGCACTGAGAGATGAGTTCAAGTTTACCCAACTGGTTTTATTCTTAAAATAGAGCAAGAACTCATGGCCTCCAGATTTCTACCCTGATGTCTTAATCATTGCACCAAATTTGGGTATGAAAAGGATAATTTATTGTACCTCATACCTTTTTAAATACTTAATTTTGCAATAATTCAAGACATCATCACTCAAGATAATCTGAACACTTAGCGGAGATTAGTTTTTGAAAAATACAAATGGGATAATCGAAGCAAGATCTGGATTGGGAATCAATTGGAATGAATTCTATCAATCTGGGTGAAAGAAGTAAATTAATTCAAGAACTTTATTAATTTAATCAACTTATTCAAGAAGTGACTCATTGTCACTCATGCTTTAGTTACTTCCCAGTCAAATTACTACAATACATCTAAACATAGGTTGCCCTTGATGATCATTCAGAAGTTTCAACTGTTGCAGAATGTGGCAGGAGGCATGCAATCTTGGGTGCTTCAAAGTTCATCTATGCAATTCAATTGCTATGCAGGTTGCACAAGCTTCCAGCATGCTTCCGTGTGCAATTTAAGGTAGTGGTTAATATTTTTAAACCCCACATACCACAGATCTAGATTACTTGCAGAACTGTAAGGGCCCATATCTTTTGTTAAATTATAATATGCAATGCTTGATAGTTCTTTAAAAAAGAGTGAATAAACCATAGCTTATTTATCATTATCTGAAATCATGGTCTACTCAATAGCTTGGTGATTTCCAACAGTGATATGCAAGCAGGGATGCATAGTTAAGTTTGCAGTTTTATGGACAATTTGGGTTTCTTTATGATTGAGTTAAAATGCAAGGTAAGATTAATTAATATTAAGACAGTAAACTAAGCAATTTTGCTTGCACTGCATATTTTACAATAACTCTGCTTTTGGTTTTTTCAACGAAGTCAGGTTAATGTTAATGAGTGGCTTTTTAAAATCAGTATCTGTTTCCGGCTTTGTACCCAAATCTCAAAAATGTTTGATTATTTTAACAAAATTTTTTGACTACTTTTCTTAGCTACTTCAACATGAGGACCGAAACTCTTTTTCTAAACAGTTTTTGAAGCATTCATAGCCATAATATTCACTCTTCTGAACATTTTCTTATTATATGATTATGATCAATTAGTGAGTTATTGGACTTCCTTTCTGTAATCTATTGTGTCTATTTGATGTTATAATGGCAAAAAAGTTTGAATCAATGCATTTATTTATTTATTTAGTTTGTCACATGTACAAGATAATAGGAATAAGAATAAATATGAATAAGAACTCCCATTAATATTAGTCACTACTCCAGAGTAGCAGGAGACTTCAGTATTAAAAATTGTCCCTTTTCTAGAAAACTCTGAATATTATCAACAAAATGCAGACTTGCTAATTTCTAATAAGCCAGTAAGACTATCTAAAAATACTGGACATTGATTGTGGATGAATGAAAAAAGGCAATCTAATTCTAGAAACATAGTTAGATGCCATATATAATAGAATATTGTACACAATGTGCACTTTGAATTAAACAAATAAATGGAAAAATCTAGACATGCCCAAGAAGGCTCAAGGATTTTAAATCAGCAGCACTTTAGAAAACAGAAGAATAAAAATACAATTCATGCTTCCGGTGGCAGTGTCGGCGTTGGAAGACGCTCCCTAGGGAACGCCAGCCCCATATTGAGTAATAAACTGCTAGAACAGCGTAAATCAGCTGTCTAGCGGTTTGAAAACTCCCCCCTGGGGAAAAGAGGGGGGGTGAGCAGACAGGTGAGGGCAGAGCTCCCCGGGACCCCCAGGAGTGAACCTGGGGTTCGAAGGGTGAGAGCTCCCCAGAAGCCCGACATAGCTCCTCATCCGGGACGCTTCTGCTTTTGCAGAAACGAAACGTCACGACCATCCTTGCTGTCAATGTTTAGATTTATATTTGAAAGATACGCAGGCAGAGCAAAACAGGAGCGAAGATAATTGTAAGTACAAACCTTAATTCCGGAGTAATATACTTCCCTCTGTGAAGACAAAAAGACTTAAAGATGGCGATTGAATAATAAAGGGTGTGTCAAAAGTGAAACTTAAAACAGGCAGCATTTGTTAACTGCCTGTTAATGATGTTAAAAGACTCAAGAGTTTAAGATCAAAGAATACAGTATTGGCTAACAAACATGGGGAAATAGGTGGACTTTTTGGACTTAATAAACTGGCCGCTGAAAAGTTTGTTTGAATATTTCGAAATGGCTTCAAAGCAAGCAAAACCAAGCGCTTCTAAGAGCGCTGGAAATTCCCCAGCCCAGACACCTAGATTACAATCTTTATTACCGCTAGTAGAAACAAAAACTCTGACACTTGAAGATCTCCAAAAGGCATTAAAAGATCAAGCCATTGTCTTGCAGGAAAGGATTTCAAATGCTTTTAGAGGCGTCTCTGAAGAAATGTCTGGAATTAAGGATTTCATCCAACCCCGTAATCAACAGATTAGGACATTGTTGATACATTTAAGGGTTTACTTGGTTATGTAACATCTCGGGATGAGAAGGTGAAAGAAATTAATCAGTCTAACGTCAAGTTGGAGAATAAAATTGAGGAGGCACAAAGTAACATTGATAAATCAGAGGCAGAAGTTACAATGATACAATATAGAACAATGGAATTTGCTTTGTTTTGTTAGTTTTGTTTTTATTGGATTTATATGCAGCCCTTCTCCCAAAGGACTCAGGGCGGCGTACAACATTAAAAAACACACATCCCGAAAGTTAAAAAGAAATTAAATACATATCCCCCCCCAAAACAACCCCAATTTATAGGACAATACATTTAAAAAATGAGTTAAAATTAACAGGCCAGGCCGGCTTGCTGGAAAAGGCAACTTTTTAAGGCGCGTCGGAAGGACCGGAGGTCAGGGATTATGCGAAGCTCCGGGGGCAGCTCATTCCAGAGGGAAGGCGTTCCCACAGAGAATGACCATTGGCTTACCTGAAGGGTCTTTTTCTGTGCACCGCGGGAGAGTCCAAGCAATGGGTTAATTCACTCTGGTTGCCCTGGATACTGAGGAACTTTTTTTCTCCCTTTAACCACACCTCCTCGTGTGATCACAGCCAGAATAATTTCCGAAAAGTCAATCTGTCGAGAGGATGGAGCGAAGGCGTCCAAGGAGTTTCCAGTTGAAGAAAAGAGGAAAGAATCCCCGGGCCGAAGACCAGGGTGGGTTGGACTCTCCCGCGGTGCACAGAAAAGGACCCTTCAGGTAAGCCAATGGTCATTTTCCTGTGCACCGCTTGGAGAGTCCAAGCAATGGGACATACCCAAGTTATTGTCCGATTGGGTGGGCAGAGTCAGAGTCCCGGGATTCGGTCGAAGACACGACCCCTTGAAGTACCCTCCTGCCAAAGGACGCCTCAGCCGAGGCGTAAACGTCCAGTTTGTAATGACGGATGAAGGGCGACGGGGAGGACCACGTAGCCGCCTTACAAATGTCTAGTATTGATGCCTGGGTGGCCCAGGCCGCCGTGGTAGCCGCGCTGCGAGTGGAATGCGCAGTGATGCCTCGGGGCACCGATCTGGACTGACTTTCGTAGGCCAGGGCGATGCAGGCGCGCAGCCACCTGCCAACAGTGGAAGAGGAGATTTTCTTGCCCAGGGAACCTGGATGAAATGACACGAATAAGGACTCCGACTTCCGGAATTCGGAGGTGCGGGCGATGTATGTTTTCAGCGCCCTTCTCACGTCCAGCATGTGCCACTGTCGTTCCCTGGGATGTGACGGTCTCGGACAGAAATCAGGAATCACAATTTCTTGCGTTCTATGAAACCAAGTATTAACCTTTGGAATAAAGGTAGGGTCCAGTCTCAACACCACCCTATCTGGGTGGACGGTACATAGGTCCTGGCGAACTGACAGGGCTGCCAGTTCTGAAATACGACGAGCTGACGTCACGGCGATGAGGAACGCCGTTTTTAGTGTAAGAAGACGCAGCGACGTAGTGCTGAGAGGCTCGAAGGGTGGAGCGGTGAGCGCCTGCAGAACCACGGACAGCTGCCAGGTGGGGTAGCGGTGGACCGTGGGAGGTCGTAAGTTACAAGCTCCCTTGAGGAAGGAACGGACCCTGGGCACCTTGCTAAGGGGCAAGACCGGGTCACCGGCCCAAACGGTGGAGAGGGCCGCCACCTGTCGTCGAAGGGTATTTGGAGCGAGGCCCTTGGCAAGGCCCCTTGTAGGAAGTCCAGGACGCGGGAGACCGGAGCCGTCACCGGGTCCAAACGTAAGGCGTCGCACCATTTGGCGAAGGAGGCCCACGAGGCATCGTAGATTCGAGTGGTCGATGGCCGCCTAGCTGCTTGAATGGTGTGTATTACCTCCCCTGAGAAGCCCTCGCGCCTCAGCTGGTCCCCCTCAAGTGCCAGACGGCCAATTGTAGCCATTGGGGCTCTGGATGAGTTACGGCCCCCTGGCTGAGGGAGACTTGGTCTGGAGGAATCTTCCACGGAGGTGACAGGGAGAGGCTGACCAGGTCGGCGAACCACGAACGACGGGGCCAGTGCGGGGCCACGAGGAGTACCTCCGCCTCCTCCGCAATGATCCTGTGGATGACTTGTGGAATCAGGGGCAGCGGAGGAAAGGCATAAAGTAGGCCCCGGGGCCAAGGAGAGCGAAGGGCATCCGTCCCTTCCGCCCCCGGGGACTGGAAGCGGGAGAAATAGCGGCGAAGTTGAGCATTTTTCCTGGATGCGAATAGGTCGACCACGGGAGCGCCGAACCTGCGGGACAGCTGGTGAAACAGAGCCGGATCCAGTTTCCACTCTGCCGGGTCTATGGTGGTCCTGCTCAGCCAGTCCGCCTGGGTGTTGTCGACTCCCGAAATGTGGTCGGAGCGAAGAGATGCCAAATGCCTCTCCGCCCAGCGCCCCAGGGATTCCGCTTCCTTCATCAACGTCTTGGATCTGGTGCCCCCCTGGCGGTTTATGTGGGCCTTGGTGGCCACATTGTCCGTCATCAATAGGACATGTTGATGGAGAATGTCTTGGCGAAAATGCCGGAGTGCCAGGCGGGCCGCACGCAGCTCCAGAAGATTGATGCTGCAGGAGCTCTCTGCGGGTGACCATTTGCCTTGCACCACTAGATGACCCATGTGTGCCCCCCAGCCGGCGAGGCTTGCGTCTGTGGTGACCACTAACCGGTTGGGCTCCTTGAACAGGTGGCCCTTGAGGAGTGCAGGGGACGTCCACCATCGGAGCGATCTCTTCACTGCTGGGGGAACGCTCACCAGTCGATTCGAGTTGCTCCTTGAGGCCCTCTGGTGAGGAAGGAGGAGCCATTGGAGAGCTCTGGAGTGAAGGCGAGCCCATGGGACGATTGAGATGGCAGAGATCATTTTTCCCAACAGCTGTGACAGGAGGACGATCGGTACCTGTCTCGCGAGCATCACCTTGCGGGTCATGGCCACTAAGCTGTCTAGCCTGTCCTGGGATAGGAAGACCCTGCATAGGGAAGTGTCTATGACCGCCCCCAGGTGGATAAGTCTGGTGGTGGGAACCAGATGGCTTTTCTTCAGATTTAGGGAAAAACCGTGGCTCCTCAGGGTTCTCATTGTGATGCGGAGGTCCCGCAAGGCCTGCTGCCTGGACGACGACTGGATCAGGATGTCGTCCAGGTAGCACTGGAGCCTTATGGGTCTGCGCCTCAGCTGGGCTGCTACAACTGCCAGGACCTTGGTGAAGGTCCTGGGGGCCGACGACAGGCCGAAGGGAAGGGCCCGGTATTGAAAATGCCTGCCGGCATAAAAAAAGCGCAGGAACCTCCTGTGCTGGGGACGGATGGGGATGTGTAGGTAAGCCTCTTTGAGGTCGATAGAGGTAAGGAGGTCTCCCTGACGGATCCCCGAAAGGATGGACTGGAGGGACTGCATCTTGAACCTCCGGTAGGCAATGTGCCTGTTGAGGTTCTTTAGGTCCAAGATGGCCCTCCAGCCCCCCGAGTTCTTTGGTACCAGGAAGAGGATGGAGTAGAACCCCCTCCTTTCCTGGTCGGGGGGGACCTGCTCTATCGCGTCTATCTCCAGGAGATGGCGAATCTCCTGGTTCATAAGCTCCCTCTTCAGAGGGCAGGAAGGAGTGGGACACCGGATGAAGTTCCGGGGAGGGGGGGATAGGAATTCTAGGGATAGGCCCTCCCTCACGATCTGGAGGACCCAGGCGTCCTCCGTGGTCTGGACCCAATGGTGGGCGAATAGCTGGAGGCGCCCCCCTATGGGTGACGGGCCCGGGCAGTCACTTAGATTTGCGGAAGGGCCTGTTAGAGGCACCTCCACGGTTGGATTTACGAAAACCGAATTGTTGTCTACCTCTGTCCTTAAAGGAGGACCTGTCCTGGAACCTGTCCCCTGACTGACCGGCCGGTCGGTAGGGCGGGGAGAAGGAAGTAGAGGTAGAGGGTTCAGGGGCACGAAAGGGCTGCCTCCTGGGGTATGGAGCGGACTTGCGGTCCTGCTTTTTCGTGGTGGAAGGCAAGATCTTCCTTTTATCTTTGGATTCAATGAGGAGAGGCTCAAGCGCCTCCCCAAATAATTTGGCGCCCTTAAAGGGGGCTGAGGCCAGCTTCCACTTGTGCTTCTGGTCCGCCTGCCAGTGGCGGAGCCAGATCAGGCGGCGTGAGGTGACGTTGGTCGCCAAGGCTCTAGAAGCAAATTTAGAGGCGTTGAGGGATGCGTCGGCCGCATATTGGGAGGCCGCAATAATTTTTGAAATATCCTGGCGGAGGCGCAAGTCTCCTGCCGGGAGTTTGGTCAACAGTTCCCTTAGCCATATAACGGAGGCCCTGTTAAAAAAGGAGGCGGAAGAGGAGGCTTTGATGGCCCAGGCAGCCGCCAGGTGGGCCTTATGGCACACCCTCTCCGCCTTCTTATCCTCCGCCTTGAGTCCATCCAGCAGTTCTGCTGGGAGGGAAGAGTTGGAGGTTAGGGCAGTGATAGGTGGTTCCACGGCCGGGAGAACCAAAAGGTCTTCCAAGGTGGGGTCCATAGAGTAAAGTTTCTTGTCTGCCCCGCTGGGGGAAGACAAGGTGGCTGGTTGGGCCCACTGGCGTTGGATCACGTCCAGGAACAAGCCCGGAACCGGGACCAGTTCCTGTTGGGGGGCCGGGACGTCGAACATGGCCGCATTGGGATTCTCGGGAACAGCATCGGCCGAAGGTTGGGCCGGCTTAGGTTTAATCCCTACCCTGGTAGCTAGTTTGGCCTTACGGAGAATGGACTTAAAAAGAGTGGGTTTGAAAAGTCCGGAAAAGGCAGGGGCTTCCGGGGGGAGGCCCTCGTCTTCAGATAGCTCCAGGCCGTCCTGGTCAGCGTCCTCGATGGCGGAGGTTTCGCTGACCACGGATGACTCAAGGGACGGATGGCGGGCACGCTTGGCTGGAGGGGGGGGCGCCGGGCCTCGGGAAGAGGCCCCTGGCCCCGAAGGGGGAGGGGAGCGCTTTTGGAGGCCCTCAGCAATGCCTCTGGCGATAGCACGATCGACCAAAGCCTGCACGCGCGGTGACAGCTCGGGCTCCTGATCAGAATCTGATCCCGGGTCCCTGGGGTCTTGGAGATGGTAGGGAGAACCCCCAGCCGGGGGAGCCCTGGTGTGACCCTCTGGGACTGGGTCCTGCTCATATGACCAGGACGGGGCAGGAGAAGTTGGCTCCGCCAGTGATCTGTCCGGGGACAGATCCTGAGACTCTACCTCCTCATTCAGCAATGCCAAGATATCACTTCTGGATGGGGGAACGGGGGCCACTTCTGGGGGGGACCCTGTCCCAGCCTGGCGCCGGGCCTTCTCAAATTGTTTATCAAGGGCCCGCTGGCGTCTCTCAGCGTCCTTGGTTTCGGCTGCAGTCGGGGCCTTGACAGGGTGCCTATGGGTGTCCCCTGAGATGCCCTTGCCCACACTCCCACCCCTACTGGAAGGGGGATCCTTGCTAGGGGCCTGAGAGGGGCCGGATCTAGCCTCAACGGAACCTGATGGAGGGAGCTCCATGCCAATGACCGCACAAGGATGATGCAGAAAACACAGGCAAACGGGTGGGCTGCAGCGGAATTCGACTGGCTACACTGAAGGCCTAAGGAAAAAAGACAATTATGATTAACAATACAGGTATAGGAAAATTAATAAATTCATTCCAGCCTAACACCAGTAGCCAAATGGGAGGAGGACACCCAGGAGGCTGAGCTATGAGGTGGGCCTGCAGCCCAGGCTGCAGTAACCCTAGCAGGAGAGGCAGGGAAGTCAGTAGGCCAGGAGACTAGAGCTTAAAAAAAGGCGAAGGCCTGGCCAGATCTTAGGGATAAAGAAATCCTTCCCTGTGCCGGTGCAAAGGACACGTGGTGGCCAAATTACCAGCGCCGCTGATGTCCAGTGGGTGGTGGCCGAGGGTCCGTTGGGCGGGCCCGGCGAGGCCCTGTAGCCACCAAGCGGCCTCCTGCAGGAGCGTGGCTGAGCGGCAGAGGCCTAAAATTAAAGGCGCGAACTTTTCGCGCCTAAAAATGGCCGCCGCAACAGCGAGGAGCTGGGCGGAGAGGAGAGCGGCAGCCAGGATCAATCCGGGCCGCTCGTAGCTCCGCGGGGGCTGAGGGGTGTAAAAAAACGCAGGGAAGTCAAAAAAACGAAAAAACTAGGCCGGAAAATAACAACCGGGGAGGGAACCGACCAAAAAACAAAGAAAAAAACCCCTTCGCCGCTGTTGCCGCGCTCTGGGAGCAAGCGGCAAGTTTCCAAGCCTGCAAAAGTGCGAGGCTGTGGAGAAACAACCTCCCCCACACACGCTTACCTCCTGGCCTCCTAGATAGCTGTGTTGATTGAAGAAGAATAAAAGACAGGGAGAAAAGTTGGTTTTGAAGAGGAAAAGGTTTTCCAAATTATTAGGAGAGTCCAAGCCAAGGATTAATAGCCTGAACTCAAAAATACATCCGATCTGGGCAGTGAGGAAAATTATTCTGGCTGTGATCACACGAGGAGGTGTGGTTAAAGGGAGAAAAAAAGTTCCTCAGTATCCAGGGCAACCAGAGTGAATTAACCCATTGCTTGGACTCTCCAAGCGGTGCACAGGAAAAGCTCTCCCCTTGGGGGTCACCAGCCGACACTGTCTGGCTGACGGCACCCTGAGGAGGCCAACTGTGGGATCGTACTGGACGGTGGGAGGTTACTGGTGGCAGTAGGTGGTCTCGCAGGTACCCTGGGCCTAAGCCATGGAGCGCTTTAAAGGTCATAATTAATACCTTGAATCGCACCCGGAAAACAACCGGCAACCAGTGCAGGCCGCCTAAAAGGGGTGTAACATGGGAGCACCTAGGTACCCCCATGACAACCTGCGCGGCCGCATTCTGGACCAGCTGAAGCCTCCGGGTGCTCTTCAAGGGCAGCCCCATGTAGAGAGTGTTGCAGTAGTCCAGGTGAGAAAGGACGAGGGCATGAGTGACTGTGCACAGAGCATCCCGATCCAGGAAGGGGCACAACTGACGTACCAGGCGAACCTGGTGAAAGGCCCCCTTGGTCACGGCCATCAGGTGTTCTTCTAAACTAAGCCGCGTATCCAGGAGGACTCCCAGATTGCAAGCCTTCTCTGAGGGGGCTAAAATTTCTCCCTCTTATCATCAAAGATGGAACATGCTTTTAACATGCATAAGGGGACATAGAAGGAAATGGTTTGGGATGCAAGCAAAGCTTACATGAGAGGTGTCTTAATAAATCTGAATAACTTATATAGGCGTAGACAGGGGGAAAAATGAAGGGAATTAGAAGAAATAAAAAAGAAAGATATCTAATCCAGACGATAAGATAAGACGACAACATCAATATGTTGATGTCAGACCAAGTAGCCACAAATCTGATATACGCTAAACATAAAACTTTTTGTAATGCAAATAAACCAGGTAGATGGGTCGCATACATGTTAAGGAAAAAACAAAACTTTCGTACTATAGAGAAAGAATACAAAGGTAAAGAAGTTTATCAACAGGATAAAATTAAAAAGGCCTTCTCAGAATATTATACTAGATTGTACGCTGGTGATAAAATACAAGGTTTAGATATAGATAGATGTCTGGAGAAAGAGAAAATACCTATAGTTACAGATGAACAAAGGGAAAGGCTGAATCAACTTGTAACCACGGAGGAAATTCTCCAGGTAATTAAGCAATTAAAAATTGGGAAGGCCCCAGGTACAGATGGATTGACAGCGGTTTATTATAAAAAATTACAATTAGAAATGCTAGATCGTCTTAAGGAATTATTTAATAAAATTCAAATGGAAGGAAGGGTAGCGCCATCTTGGAGAACAGCCTTTATTTCCCTGATCCCAAAAGAAGATCAGGACCATACTCAGCCAAAAAACTATAGGCCAATTTCATTACTTAATACCGATTATAAAATCTTTGCTAAAATATTAGCAAATAGGTTGATGTCAATTGTACAACAAACGATTCATAATGATCAATCTGGTTTTATACAGGGGAGACAAATGAAAAGTAATGTTAGACAAATTGTTAATATATTGGAATATTTGGGGAAGAACAACCAAGTCCCCGCAGCGCTTTTATTTTTAGACGCGGAGAAAGCATTTGATCGAGTGAATTGGCAATTTTTAATAAAAATAATACAAAAGATGCATTTTGGAGAGTACTTCACACAATCTTTCAAGGCAATATACCAGAAACAGACAGCACAAATTATAGTTAATGTTAATTTAACAGAACCTTTCAAAATTGAAAAAGGAACAATTGTTTATATTGTTTATCTTAACCTTGGAGTTATTGTTGAATAGAATGCGTGGGTCAGATGACCTACAGAGAATTAAGATTAGGCATTATGAATATAGAGTACGAGCATTTGAGGATGACTTGGTTGTAACTTTAACCCAACAGGGGAAATCAGCTATAGGTCTAATGAACATAATTCAATAATCAATATGGTCAAGTATCTGGGTTCAAAATAAATCTAGGAAAAACAAAGATGATAGTTAAAAATATGACCACAAATCAAAAAGAAGAACTAGAAAGAGTAACAGGATGCGAGATAGTAGAAAGGGTTAAATATTTAGGAGTCTACATTACAACCTCAAATGGGAAATTATATAAGTATAATTATGAACCATTATGGCATAAAATGCAGTTAGAGATGAATAAATGAAAAAAATTACAATTGTCATTGTTGGGAAGGATAGCAGCAGTAAAAATGAATGTTTTGCCTAAGTTTCTATTTCTCTTTCAAATGATAACAATACTTAAAAAAGATGCAAATTTGGAAGAATGGAAGAAAGGTGGTAATAACTTTGTTTGGGCAGGGAAGAACCCAAGAGTAAAACTTAAAATAATGCAAGATATACACGAAAGAGGAGGTTTGAAAATGCCCAATTTAAAATTATAATAGGAAACAGTAGTTTTATCAACAATTAGTGATTGGATTAATCTAACATAGGATAGAATATTGAATATTGAGGGATATGATTTGGTATATGGTTGGAACACCTATTTAATATATGATGAGAAGGTGGATAAGACTTTTAAAAGCCATATATTAAGGAATGCTCTATTGCGTGTCTGGAAAAAATACCAAAGTAGGTTAAATGATAAGATACCTACATGGGTAGTACCTAGACACGCAATAGAGAATATAAGTATAGAACAAAAACAGGATGTATTTACATACAGAGAATTTCTTAATATAGAGAGAGGTGTACTACAGTTAAAGCCTCTGAATGTACTAAGAGAGGAAGGGGTAACTCAAACCTGGTTCCAGTATGGACAGTTACAAACTAGATGGAAAAAAGATCAGACAATTGGTATCACGCAAAATGAGGATAGTCTGGTAAAACAAATTAGGAACCCCAGAGTCAAATGCACATAAAAAGGTTGTATAATATACTGATAGAAATAGATTCTGAAACAGAGTTAGTTAAAGACTGTATGATAAAATGGGCACAAAATTTCAAAGAGCCAATAATGATGGAAACATGGGAAAAGATTTGGGTAACAAATGTAAAATTTACGCAAGCTCAGAATTTGAGAGAGAATTTTTATAAGATGATGTATAGATGGCATTTAGATCCCAAAAAATTATCTTGTATGTATCCGAATTTACAACCTAAATGTTGGAGATGTGATTGTGCTGATGCTACGTATTACCATATATGGTGGACTTGCAAAAAAGTCAAAGCATTTTGGATAAAAATATGGTGGGTTATTCAAAATATACTTAAAAAAAGGATAAAGTTCACCCCCCAGTTGTTTTTGTTAGGTATAATTACAGACTGTACAGTTATAGAGACTAATTTGATTTTGAACTTAACGACTGCAGCAAGATTGTTGGTGGCGCAGAACTGGAAGAAGGAAGAATTGCCTATTATTCAAGAATGGACGCTAAAAGTTATAAATCTAGCAGAGATGGCCAAAATTATAGCATACTTGAAGGACCACTCAGATGAGAAATACAAGTTCGATTGAAAA
The DNA here is from genome assembly GCF_964273705.1 of Natrix helvetica. Lineage (NCBI taxonomy): Eukaryota > Metazoa > Chordata > Lepidosauria > Squamata > Natricidae > Natrix > Natrix helvetica. The sequence goes on along the minus strand of NC_138554.1, from coordinate 82,920,263 downwards.
GATGGATTGACTATATTCAAAATAAATATCGGACTAAAAAATTTCAATTAGCTTATGTGTGAAGGAATAAGGAATGTTGCAACTTATCTAAATTTAGCATAACAAAAGGGGAATGAAGGCACAAGAGGAGGTAGGATGTCAAATTCAGTTAGCTTATATTAGCATATGATTGTTAAATGTTTATACCCTTATTTTGCTCTGGGAGGTTGGGGGAAGGGAGAGTGGAGGGAGGGAAGGTGAGGGGGCAATATTTGTAAAATTTATTAAAACTTTTAATTAAAAAAATACAATTCATAATTATTTTAAATTAATCTTGCAGTATACCTCAATTTAAAAAAAAACCCTTTTTATGACCCAAGGCATGAAAAATGCTGCCCTCTATTGATCGCCTCCGCTCAGTACTGATTAATGTGGATGATTTATCACCCAATCCCCTGAAACTTCTTCAGACAATCTTATTTCTTCTTTTCTTTCACAAAGGCAAGTTTGTCTCCATTCTTTTTTCCGAACCAAAAATCATGTCAAAATCTATGTCAGTCACTTAATATATGGTTTATATGAGTGACAATGACAAAGATGTAGTTTAAAACAAAAGTAAGGTATGAAAAAGATAATATGGGAAGGAAGAAGGCAAGTGTTTCTACGGTGAGATTGCATTTTATGTTCCCTAACCACAGACAGAATATGGAGGAGAGGAATATGTGGTAATGTGGAGAGGACTATTTTTCCCACTCCTTGCATAGAAAATAATCCACTCTAAAGTAACACATAAACTTGTTTTCTAGTCAATTATTGTTAAAGACCTCCATATTATAAAAAAATACCATATGTATTTAAATACGGTGAAATATAATCTAGAATGTATTTAAGAAAAAAATGGAACATATTGTCTTTGATTTAGCAAATAAGGAAAAAATCACCCTGTCAGTGACCAAAAAGCTGTCAATGAATTTCTGTATTTCAGACATTATGAATACTTTTTTTCTTTTTGTCATACATCTATAAGATCTCTCTTTTTGTAATACAACTATTCAAGAGTGATAACATAGGTGCAGTAAGGAAAAGAAAGAGTGAAATAATAACATTGGAAGGAAATGATGAATTAATGGATAATCTATTGTATAATGAGTAATTAACTAAGAGAAATGTGTTCCATGTGGGACTTTTCTTAAAGAGTTCTGAAGTTAGAAGTCAAAATGCAACAGCTACATTTCTACTCCAGTACAAGAAGAAAGGAACCTAATGCTCCTCTCAATGCATGAGTTTCCAACTCCTCTCCAGATATCATTTATGGTGCTGATATTAACCATTTAAAATCCTAAATGTCTTAAAACCTACTGAAAAAGCTATTTATTCTGTTTTGAACAAATTATGATTACAATTCTGCAGAGGGGGCCCTTCTGAGAGTGCTTCTGTTCTCAGAGGGTTATTGGTTAGAGAATGTACCTCCTTAGGAACTCTATTTGGTCCTGATCAACATTGTTTGTTTTTTGAATAGCCAACACAAGTAGATCTCTTTTGCCAAATATTAACTGGCACATGTTTAATATGTTAGATTGCTTATGTTGTGCATCTGAGAACTACGTAATAGGTAATCCTCAAGTTACAATGGCCACTGGTACCATAATTTTTGATGTTCCAAGTAACGTTGCTTTAAAGTGCAATGGCACATGACTGCATTGCTTAGCAAAAGCAATCCTTGCAGTCCACTTTGATATTGTTAAGTGAGGCATGTGAGTCATCAGCAAGCACCTCCTTGCAATTTTCTCCCAGCTTCCAACACAAAGTTAATTGGAAAGCTGGCGAGCAGTTGAAAGTCCCAGGCAGCTTTTAAGCAGGCCAACAGATAAGCTAAGTAGCTACTGCTGGAGGAGCAAGAGGGTGAATGGGTAGCTGGGGAAACTTGGCATAAGCATAATGCATCTTTGTGACAGTGTGCAGAATAAGAAAGTTAGTGAGGGTGCATGAGGGTGTGTGGAGGAGGCATAGGATGAAAATGGTACATTAGGGGTACTTGGTGACATAGGCATGAATGCAGCTTGGGGAAGATATCCAAATGGCAGAGAAGGCATAGTATGAGGAGGCTTAGGGTAGTATGTTAAGGGCTGGCGTGCTGCATGCTTAGAGGGGTGCAAGGGGGTGCATAGATGGAAGGAAACATATCTGAGCAGGGATGTCAAACTCAAGTCGTGTGGGCTGGATCCAGCCTGCGAGGTGGTAAGGTGTGGCCCACAGGGCCAGCCTGTAAATAGCAATAGCACCCCACATGTAACATGGGGATGGTCATTCGGGCTGGTATGTGGCCAGCTTTAGATCTGCAATGTCATCCTGGAGCCGGCAGGGGACTGCCCCACCCCTTCTGCATATGCCCAAGAGATAGTTAGCGTGCATAGGGCCTGGTGTCCCCGGGGACTGTCTTGTCCCACAGGCTAAGAGTTCTTCTCTTTCACCCAGGATGCCAGTGCTCACACCCTCTCCTCCCCTGGGCACATGTCCACAGGGTGTGATGCCAGGGCAGCCACGTGGGTTGGATCTAAGGCCGACATGCAGGAACCAACGTTGCTGGTGGCCCAGGTAGCTACGCTTGCATGCGCTGGGATTACGGTTTGGGGGCAGGAACAAAGCCTTCAAGTGAACAAAGCTCTCGCACCTGTGTCCAACCCACTAGAGCTCGCAATGCCATGGGAGGAATAAGACCTGGTCACATGGCCGGCTTAGGCCCAGGGTACCTGCGAGACCACCTACTGCCACCAGTAGCCTCCCACTGTCCAATACGATCCCACAGAGTTGGCCTCCTCAGGGTGCCATCGGCCAGGCAGTGTTGGCTGGTGACCCCCAGGGGGAGAGTCTTCTCTGTGGGAGCGCCTTCCCTCTGGAATGAGCTCCCCCCGGAGCTTCGCATAATCCCTGACCTCCGGTCCTTCCGACGTGCCCTAAAAAGTTGGCTTTTCCAGCAAGCCGGCCTGGCCTGTTAATTTTAATTTTAACTTATTTTAAATGTATTGTTTTTTTAAAAAATTTGGTTTGTTTTTTTGGATATGGATTTAATCTTTTTAAACTTTTGGGACGTGTGTTTTTTAATGTTGTACGCCGCCCTGAGTCGTTTTGGAGAAGGGCGGGATATAAATCCAAATAAACCAAACCAAACCAAACCAAACCTATTATCCTGTGGAGCCTCCCACCACTTGAGGGGGGGAGGAGGAGAAAAGTGGTGAGGGAAGTCAGACGGGGCTGACTGGTGGGGGGGGGGATCATGACTGCTCAGGTGGCTCCTACCACTTCTGCCGCCAGCAGCTTGGGAGACCGGCTCTATCTAAGCTGAAGAAAGCGGAAGAGCAGCAGGATTTTGTTTTGCTTTTTTTATAGATTGTGCCAATTTTGCTTTTTCAAATATAGCCAATTCGTGTTTAATCAATTCCATATTTCCTTTTATACTTCTGTTCTGCGGTTTCTTTTGAAGTTCACTCTCTAAATTTCTATACCTTTCTTTCAGCTCTCTTATTTTTAGATTCTCAGTTTTTTTTCTTCCTGGCTGTGGCTGATATTGTGACCCCTCTTATAAATGCCTTAGTTGTATCCAAGGGAATCCCTCTTGTTTGCATCTTTTCCAAGACTGCTTGATCCTGTTGCACTTCAATTGAAGAGTTTTGCTTTTGTTTTGATGCTTGAGGATGCCACCTGTGTTCTGGCAACATCCTGCCTGGTTGTTGTGCATTTGTGCGAAAAGGGCTTTCACTGCTTTGTCCATGCCTTTGCAAATTGAGGTGACTGAATGCTTCTGTTTCTTCGCAAAGAGGCGTTGTGCAATGCCGAGTTGGTTTGGTCCCTCTTGGTTTTTTTAATGGTCTTCTCAGCACTTCCTTCTGCTATCTCTTCTTCCTCCTCCTCTTTTTCACTTCCTCCTCTCCCCCTCATGGTACCACAACAAGGTTCACACTCCTTTTTTCGTGCAGCGCTCCAGGTTTCCAAGCCAAGTATGCTCCAACCGTGCTTGGAGAATGAGGAAGGGGAGTGGCTACCTTTCCACTCTTAAGCGTTGTGTCTTCAAGGGAATTCCTCTTGTTTGCACCTTTTCCAAGACTGCTGGGCTTGTGCAGTGCCGAATTGGTTTGCGGTCTGTCTAATAATAATAATAATAATAATAATAATAATAATAATAATAATAATAATAATAATAATAATAATAATAATAATAATAATAATAATAATAATAATAAATATTTATTTCTTAGCCGCACCCTCTCCCGAAGGTCTGCCTCTCTCTCCCTCCCTCCGTCCCTCCCCCCTCTCTCTGTGCTCCATTTCCCCCTCTCTCTTTTGAATAGTTTTCTCAGCACTTTCTCAATGTGCCGGGTCTTCAATTTGTTTTGCTGGAAGGCCAAGTTAGAATTGTCTCTTCTCCCACACCTTCCTTCCCACTTTCTTAGAAGCAGAAAGTCACAAGTCTAATCTGGAAGAGAAACACTGTGCTGAACCATTGAAAAGTGGTCATCCACCCTCTTTCTTCTTCACTGGATCTTTGATTGGGGGTTTCTCCTGGAGCAGAAGCAGACAGCCTCTTCCAGTAAAGATCTCTGTGTCTTTTAATTTTCTTCCAGAGCAGAACAAAAAAGCCTCTTCCAGCAAAGGTTTTTCCATATCTTTATTCTGATTTTCCCCTGGAGCAAAAAAAAAAGAAAGAAGCTTAGTGAAGGAAGACTGGTGAAGTTTTCCCGGTGTGTTTATTCTGATTTTCCTCTGGAGAAAAATCATCTCGTGGCAGGTCTTAAGTCAGAATCCCACACTTATTTTAGTCCATACATGGCCCACCCACTATTTATTTTACCCCTTCTGTCTGTGTCTCTTTTCCAAACTGTACACTTGTCTCAGTCACAAGCACACACGCACATGCACACACAAACACACATTTTTCCACACACATGGAAAAATTGTCTTCCATGAAACTGGTCTCGTGTCAAAAACGTTGGGGACCTTTGAATTAGATAATGTAGATAATGCTGCACACAAAAAATAGAGGAGCTCTGATCACAGCTACCATTTTGACAGTTTTGATGTACTGGTGTCAGTGTTTGTTCTTAGTCTTTGAAGTGACCACCAACTACAAGGCAAGGAGGCATCGAGAATTGTTTCCTCCTTTGCATTTGAACATCCAAGAAGGTACAGGGAAGGAGAAAAAGAAAGACAAAGAGGGGAAGAGAGCAAGAAAGGAAAAGAGAGGGAAAGAAAAAAAGAGAATGAAGAAGGAAGGAAAAAGAAAAGGGGAAAAGAAGAAGGAAGGAGAGAGGGAGGGAGATTATAATGAGAGAGAGGGAGGAGGGTGTGAGGGAAGTTCTGCCTTAGCACTTGGCCACCAGCAGCCCTGCTGCCCTTTCGTCATCCCCTTGTCTCCCCCCTGACCTCTCCTGGTGGTCTCCTGTCCTATCGCTGAGGATGCTTTGGTTACAAAGCCAGATCTCCTCGCAAAGAGAGAGAGTGGGCACCCCTCTGACCCCACATTTTGCACTCCCATACACTCCATGAGCAACCTGCCCAAGAAGAGCGAGCAGAGCAGCAGCAGCTCGAGGAGTTCAGTGCAGCCAGGAGCCCCCTTTGGGAAGCTTGGCTGGCTGAGGAGTCCTGGTGCCCCGGGAGCTTGAGAGCCAACTGGATGCTTGCCCTCTACTGCCCAGGACTCCAGGCAGCCTACCATCCACGGGTCCTCCACATGGCTTGAGAGGGACAGCGAGGCTCCTCTGGTGGACATGGGTTTGGCACTTGTCCTGGTCTCGCCTTTCTCCATAGTGAGGGGGAGGAATATCCAGGATGGGTTGACTTTATCCTCTCGTTGATTGGACTGAGTCATCAGAGCTCTTGGTATATGCCCCTGGTCCACCAGGCTCCACCCCATTTATAGACTCAGTCCACTCAACTGGAAGGTTGACCATCCTGGATCTCTGACAAGTTGAAGATATTCAAGAAAGGAAAAAAAGGAAAATTCCAGTGTCTCCCCCCTGCAGCATACTAGGCGAACTGGCAACTCCCTGGACTGCAAGAATCGGCCAAAAGCCCCACAGGGGGCAGCCTGCCGCCCAGGCCTCTGAGTGAGACAAGCAAATGTCAAGGCAGCCTTCCTCAGTAACCAAGAAAGAAACCACTGAACTCCATTTTTCAGAATTAAGAGTACTTTTACTGGTTATGAGTAGATAGCAGCTAAGCAAAGCAAGATCTGAGGCAAAAGCGCGCGTAATCATATATATCAATATGTGACCCAACTCTCTCCCCCTGGCAACCCCATCCCACAGTCCAATCTGCACACCCCACCAGTGTCATGTGGGTTTCATCTTCAAAAAGCATCATCAGGTTGGTATGCTGGACAGTTGGCCTTAGCGGCAAATCCACTATCTGCAGCATGCACAGTAGATGGTGAGAACAAACCTCCCTTTTCCAGTCACTCCTGCACTAAAAGCTTCCCCTCCCAAATACCACATCACCCCTCTCCCCATTTCAATGGCAGCTGAAAGCAAGTAGCAAAGCAGAGGCTGACAGCAACACTCAGAAAGGAATTTGCTGGGCGAGCAGGAGACGAAGGGCACAAGCCTCTGGAAGACAAGCCCTGCCGCAAGGACGCCAGCGGCGCTGGAGACTTCCCCAAGCACCATGGAACGAGAGGAGGACAGGTGAGGGGGTGCGAAGCCCCCCCAGAGGGAGCCTTGCAATCGGACTCTGCTGGGGCCGAAGCGCTCCGCTGCTCCCTGCTGGGTTGAGGAACGCCCACCCCATTGATACGTGACCACCTCATTGGAGGGGGCTCACGGGCAGAGCAAGGACTCCAGCGGCCTGGGAAGCGAAGGAAACGGCAGCGGAGGCGCGCGGCAGCTCTTCGCAACATAAGCCACCAGGACAGAAGATTCAAAAGAGGCGCCTTTGTCTCCTGGCACAGGCGCCATCTTGAAGCTGAAAGGGACCATGTGTTCCAAGATGGCGGCACGCAGTAGCAACGAGGAGACTGGCAGGACATAGGTACCTGCAACAACAGTCGGCAGTCCCACCGGAGGGGCAGAGGAGCAACCAACCCAGAGGCAGCCCAGAAGTGGGGTGGAGAAGGGCAAGAGACAAAAAGAAGCACCTTTCCTCAGAACTGGAAGCAGAGGGTGGTCACAAGCCCCACAAGCCTTCTAAATGCGAAAGGCGGAGGCATGAAAGACTGGAAAAGATTGGCAAGAAGGCTCTTGGCCTCAACTCCATTCCACGCCGGAGAAAGAAGAGAAAGGCTCCTGGAGGCCCCACAGCAGGCGGGACTACAGGGGAGACAACCACATTGCAGGCAAGGATCCCCATTGACACCTCTGGTCTTTGGGGTCTCCCTCAGGGGTGGCAATCCCCCCCACATGCTGCCTCCCTGGGATCAGCCCAGCCCACGGGACCACTTCTGGTTTTCATCCCCACACAGCCTGGGCCCCAGCCAGCAAGCTCCCACAGGGCCCCCCAATTTTCAAGACATAATGATGTGGGCATTCCAGCAATCCATGACAGCAGCATTGCAGCAGCCGCCACAAATGCTGCCTCAGGTGGCATCCTCACCTAGGATACCAGAAGGGCTGGAAACCCAGGGAAAGGACAGCTTTAGCTCCTCAACCTCATCACAGGAGGACAGTGAGCTGGATTGCGAGGAGGGGGAAGGCTGGGTAGTTCCAGCCTTCGTTATATAAATCACTCCCTTTCAAGGCCAAAACAGCCGCCAAGCTTGCAAACTGAGCAGCAGAGGCACCACCACAACAGCAGGGGTTTTCTGCTGAAACCATGTTTGATGAGCAGGCCATTGAGACCGACATGGTGCCAACTCCCAGGGCCGTTCTTGAATCGGTCAAGCGCCAATGGGCCACTCCCATGTCGGGGCCCACGCCCATGACAAGGCCACAGACAAGGCCTTCTTCAAGGTGGATCAAGACATGGCAGAGGTGCTATCCCATCCCAGACTCTGCCAGGGCAACCTCAGGAGGCTCTGAAGTTGGAAGACAGGAAGACGGACCTCACCCTCCAAAGAGGGCATTAGGCAGCCGCCTGGGCGGTGAAGGCAGCCACCACTGCCTCATTTTTCAACAGGTCTTCTCTGATCTGGCTGCAGGAGCTACAACAACGCATCCCCATTACCAAAGTCAGAGTGCACAAGGACATCAATAAGCGGGTGGCGGCCATCCAATTTTCGGTGAATGCCACATTGTCTGCAGCCAGGTTTGCCTCCAGGGCAATTGCTTCCACCATTGCACCTCATAGGTTGCTGTGGCTGAGACAGTGGCAGGCGGATATTCACCACAAGTGGCGCCTGGCATCTGCTCCTTTCACAGGAAATGCCCTTTTGGGGCCTGCTCTGGACCCCTATGGTCGAGAATAAGGACAAGAGGAAGATGCTCCCGACAGCCCCTAGAAGAGACAGTTCAGGACGGCGCCTTACTCCAGATGGTCCTACTCCCGGGAACAGGACTTTGGGTCCTCCTTCTGGGGTCAGGATGCCTTCAGAGGTTCAGAGGCGGGGTACTCCCGTGCCAGGCATTACCAGGGAGGCTCTTCCGGCAGGCAGAGACACCAAGATAGGCAGCAGAGGGGCAGGCAGCAGAAGCAGCCTTTTCAAAGGAGTGGCGGCGGCGGCGGCCCCTTCCGCAAAAACTAAGGCCAGAACCAAGTCACCCGCCTTAGGGGAGCAGTTGGCATACTTCGCCGACTGCTGGGACTGCTCCTCACTGGATAAATGGGTTCAGAACATAATCAGGCAAGGCCTGTCTCTGGAACTCCTGTCTAACCCCCCGGGGTTTTTCCGGAGCTGCCCAGTTTCAAATAACCCGGCATGGAGATTACTGATGCAGGAGGCTATACAATACCTGCTGGACATAAGAGCCATCCAGCCAGTGCCTCTAGACCAGTAGGGCCAAGTGCATACTCCATCCTTTTCGTAATCCCCAAAGCATTGGGGGGATGGAGGGCAATTCTGGACCTGAAGCGGCTGAACCACTTCATCCGTTACAGGAGGTTCCCTCTTGGAGGGAATCAGACAGGGAGACTTCCTCACTTTTATAGACCTCACAGAGGCCTATTTACACATTCCTATCATTAGGGATCACCGGAGGTTTCTCAGGTTCTGTTACGTGGGACAACACTTCCAATACCGGGCCTTGCCCTTCGGCCTGTCTTCCGCTCCGCGAGCATTCACCAAGGTAATGGCTGCCTTAACAGCAAGTCTGAGGCAGATCCCAGTTAGGATTCAAGGTTACCTAGATAACCTGCTCATACAGTCATCCTCCTTTGAAGGGGCATTAAGGGATCTAGATATCACCTTGACAATCCTGAGGGAACACGGGTTCTTGGTGAATCTGGCTAAAAGCCAACTCCACCCTTCCACTAGGCTCATTCACCTAGGGGCTCTGATAGATTCAGAGGCAGGTAGGATCTTTCTGTCACCTGAAAGACAGCTCTCACTAAGGCGGGTAGTCATCCAGGTAATCAAGGGAGACATGCTGTCCTTAGCCATGTTTTCTAGATTGTTAGACACCATGGTCTCAGCCATTGTCATTGTCCCTTGGGCCTGTCTCCTCACCAGAGGCCTACAATGGTTTCTTTGCCATTCCAGTGAAGGCACAGGAGCTGCTCCCAGTCCAAGGTCCTTCTCCAGCAGAAGTTTCCCGCTCACTGATCTGGTAGATGTCCCCGGCGATAACCAAGGGCAAAGTCTTCAGAACGCCGGACAGGTGATGGTAACCATGGATGCCAGTCTGTTCGGGTGCGGTGCCCACCTAGAGGACCAGATAGCGCAGGGACAGTGGAACCAGACAGAACTGACTCACAGTATCAACTGGTTGGAACTCAGGGCAGTTTGCCTGGCCCTAGTAAAATTTCACCACTTTGTCAAGGACAGACACATTCTAGTCCTCACAGACAATATCGCAACCAAGGCCCACTTAAACAGACGGGGGGGGGGGGGAAACCAAATCAAAGACCCTTATGCGGGAGGCCAAAAAGCTGGGTCAGTGGCCGAAAGGAATGTTCTCTCCTTAAAGGCGGAACATATAGCGGGGGTGGACAACATCAGAGCTAATTGGCTCAGCCAGGCAGAGATGGACAACTAGGAATGGAGATTGCACCCGGCAATCTTCAGAGAGGTAATGGACCGCTTTGGCCGCCCGAAAGTCGACCTATTTGCCATCCCCCACAACACCCAGCCCCCAAAGCCAGGGGGCAGAGGGGCCGGATGCCCTCCAATGCCCTTGGCCTCGGGGACTGCTCTATGCCTACCCACCCTTGCCCCTGATTCCCAGGGTCATCCAAAAATTCTTCGGGAGGGGGTGGAGGTGGTCCTGATTGCCCCCTATTGGCCCAGGAGGCCATGGTTTGTAGACCTCCAGTCGCGCTCGGTGGACAGAGCATGGTGGATTCTTCAGGAAAGAATCTCCCTCAGGCAGGGGTCACTGGAACACCCAGAATGCCAATGGCTCCAATTGACCCACTTGGCGGTTGAGTGGAGCATCCTGAGGGAGGAAAGATTTTCCACCAAGGTGATAGAGGCTATTCAGGCTGCCTGGCGGCCCTCCACAGAGCGCATTCATGGCGCGACATGGCGGGCTGTTTCCACATGGTGTAACTCCCGGGGGCAGGGCCCAGTGAGAACCACAGTGCCCTTAGTGCTCAAATTTCTTCAGGCAGGCCTGGTCAAGGGATTAGCCCCAAACACGATTAGGAGACAAGTCTCGGCCATTTCCTCAGGGCTTCTATGCAGTAGAGCCCAGACACGCACTCAATGACCTTTGGTAAGGCAGTTTCTGAAAGGGGCGTCCAACCTCAAACCACCCACGGTGCACAGGTCTCTTCCTGGGACTTGCATAAAGTGCTGGATGCAGTAACTGGCTCCATTTGAACCATTGTGAAGAGGGTCGCTAAAGTTTTTTAACCCTTAAGGTGGTGTTTCTAGTGGCCATCACATCCGCCAGATGGATATCAGAGCTGCAGGCCCTGTCCACGAAGGACCACTGCATATTTTCACCAGGCCAGAGTGGTGTTGCGGTGGATCCTGCCTTCATACCTAAGGTGTGTTCATGTTTCCACAGGTCACAGGAACTGGTTTGGCCCAATTTCTGTCTGGACCCTGCTCACTCCTTAGAGAGGAAGTGGCACACCCTAGATGTAAGGAGGGCTCTGAGGATTTACCTCAGAAGAACCCAGCCGAATGGGAAGTCTGAGGTCCAGTTTGTCTCATACCAACCGGGGTCTCTGGGCAAAAAGGTGACCTCCACCACAATAAGCAGGTGGTTGAGGACCCGCATTGCTACAGCCTACAAGTCCCAGGGCGTGCAGGCACCAAGCCCTATCACAGCACATTCCACATGAAGTGTGGCCACCATGGTGGCCATGGGCTACGCAGGCCTCATTAACAGAGATATGTAGGGCAGCCACATGGTCTTCCCCCTCACCCTACAAGCTGGACAGAGGCTTCGTTTGGGCACAGGGTACTACAGGCTGTCCACAGGGCAGGGGATACACCTCACCAGGCTTAGTTGGCCAGGGGTCTTCAACATATTACCCACCCTAGGGACGTTTTGGCTTTGGTACATCCCATCGTGGATACTCCTCCCCCTCACTAAGGGCGTTGGTACTTACCTGATACACCTCTTCTCATGGTGGGGGGAGGAGTAGCCAGACCCTTCCCGTCATGATAATGTAACGTTTACTATGAGGTAGGTTGTAATAACAGGTTCAAAGTATGATTCAAGAAAAAGTTAGAAACCTTAACAAGGTCTGGAGTGGATGGTTCAACGAGTTGGATGGAGTTCTTCGTTGATAAACTGGGTGGAGCCTGGTGGACCAGGGGCATATACCAAGAGCTCTGATGACTCAGTCCAATCAACGAGAGGATAAAGTCAACCCATCCTGGCTACTCCTCCCCCCACTATGAGGAGAGGCGTATCAGGTAAGTACCAATGCCCTTTCTCCACTGGAGACAATGGATCCTCCCAGTCCCACCCAGTCCACCACAGGTACCCCCCAACACGAGGAACGTTGAACTGGCCATGACCACCCTGGCCACCCCTACCCTCGCCAGACACCCCACCTCCACTCTCCCAAGGTCAACCACAACCCTGATATAGCCCTCAATGGAATCGAGTTTAACATCCCGATCTAGAAAAGTAAATAACCTCCAAGTAGTGTACGTCAAATTTGGGAAGAAAAACACAGTTTTAAAGAAGCTTCTAGATAACTTTTGCTTTCTAATTTGTAGCTGAGCTATAAAGCTATTTTTGAAGGGCTCGATTAGTGAGATAATAGTAGGAAGGGCATTCAGTTGCTTTTCAAGTGTGTATTCTGGAAACTATTCCTACTGCTTAAAAATCACTTAAAACTGATGAATTATATATACTAACAAAAATTATAGTCAAATTCCTTGAGTTTATAATTGTAAAGCAGGTTTATATGGACAATTATTGTACTATATAGAAAAACTGAACTGAAAAGAACCAATCCATATATATTATAGGTTTTTAAATTAAAAATAAAAATAAAGTTTTTAAATACATTGTAGATTTGGCTTCTGTTTCTGCTGTTTTTTATAGCATTAACTTCTTTTTTTTTTTAATCTTATGCTAGGTGCTCATTATCTCATTTTACAAGTTGGGAAGAATATAAATCAAATGAATAAAATAAACCAAAACACTGCAATAGTAATGATAATAAACAATTGGTTACATTAGCTAGTTAATCATTATGATATGATGCAAAATTGTGGTTTAGGTTAGTAAATTTTGTAGTTCTCAAATTGTTCAGTGTATAATAATTTTTTATAATAAAAATTAGAAGTAAATTAATCTATCTGAAATTCTGAAACATTTGGAAAAATATGGAAAAATAACAATATGCAGAGCATATATTACCAACCAGCTTATTTTTTTCAGTATAATAAATTGGCATCTTAGGTGATACTAAGGAAATATGTATTTATTCACAGAAAAGTATTGATTTTTCTGCTTTTGTTTTGTAAAGCTGAGTACTTAAATGTAGTTGCTTAATTTTCTACTATGTATTTAAGCTCCATTATTTTAAAAATCTGGATTATTTTTATGGAAGTGACACTTTCCCTTCTATACAAATGGCTGCATGGAGAAAATGAGAACTTTATAATGTATACTCAAAATTCAGATGAAATGAATATAAAAGCAAGCCAAAATTTGACAGCTGCTGCTAAAAATAAATACTAAAGCCAGCCAGCCAGCCAATCAGTCTGGAGGCACCATTTCTAAATTAGATTGCCTGACCTTTGCAAGAGATTATTAATATGCTTCTCACCATTGTGATAAAAGTATTATGCAGGTATCAGTCATTACCTAGGACTTGTTTGGCCTGGAATATTTTTTTTCCATTTTCAGATAAATGCATCTAATTTCCATGTCTGTGGAGATTCTCAGTCATCCAGATCATGGTTGTTCCTGTTCAAAAGGCAGCTGGACTTTTTTGGGGGTTTTTACTTGAAAATGTTTTGCTTCTCATGAATAAACTGAAGAAACTTTTTGAATGAGAAGTGAAAAATTCTCCATAGTGAGGGGAGGAGTATCCAGGATGGGGGTTGATCTTGTCCTCTCTAGATTGGACTGAGTCAGATAAGCTCTTTTAGCCACGCCTTGGTCACCAGGCTCCACCCAGTTATCGACTCAGTCCATCAACGGATGGCTGTGTTCATCCTGAGATCCTGAAGAAACTTAAAGGAAACATTTTAAATTGCTGTCAAAGCGATTGAAATTGCCTCCACACTGCCTGCTCAATCACTAGAGGCTGAGGAAACCCCCAGCGGGGTTAGAAAGCCCGCGCAGCAACTGCTAAGGCGGCGCGCAGCCCAGGTCACACAGCGAGACCCAGGGCACTAAGTGAGGACTCACCAAAGGCAGGCAAGTGAGCTCCACAGAGGCCTCTGCAGCAAGGGTGACGCTCAAGGAGGCTGAACCGTGGCGTTTTAAAACGCCCCAGAACACCCACGCTGGCAGCAATCACCAAAGAACAAGGTGAGAGCCGGAGAGGCTCAGAAAGAGCTGCGGGAGGCAGGGGGAGGCGAGAGAGTGACCCTTCAGCGGCAGCGGAAGCCGCGTGGCAGCCTGCAAAGGCACAAGCTGCTTCCATGTGCTCCCAGGAAGAGGAGATTTTTGAATTTGGAGCCAGGAGTCATTTTGAAACCAAGTGGTCCAAGATGGTGGCCCCCAGCAGCTCAGGAGGCTGGCAGGAGCCAAGCACTCAGCCCTGCAACTAGCAACCACTGGAGGCACTGAGGAGCCCTTAAAAAGGTTAGAAACCATCTCGGAGGCATCAGCCAAGGGCGGGGGAGGCAAGACAAAGACCAAAAAGGAAGCATATCTCCACCAAGGGGGCTAAAGAGGCAGGCTGTTGATCCAAACCCCCCAAGCCTAGCTCCAAGTATGAAAGGCAGAGGCACCAAGCTTTTGGAGTGCATCAGCCACAAGCCAGCAGCAGGAACCCCCCACCCCTGGCCTGGAACCTGAGGAAAGATTACCAGATTTCTCTTCACCTGGCAGGGCTGTAGAAGGAGACCCCTCCCTCCAGGTGAGAATTCCCTTCAACACCTCGGGCTTTGTCATCCTGGGTTCTGGCAACCTTGCCATCACGATTTATGCAAGCCCTATTCAATCCTTTTCTGAGTGCCTGACTCAGAAGCCCAGACAGGGCAATAAGACTCAAATCGCTGCTGAGGCTTTCTCTTTAAAGAAGGTCTTTCCTTTAAGGAAAAACTTTCCCTTTAAGGAAGAGAAAGGAAAGCAGCTGGAGGAGGGGGCGGCTCTCAGGAAGCCACAGGAGAGAGCGCAGCAACTCTTAGTAGCACAAGCCGCTTTTTCAAAGCCCTGACCAGCAGGGCTGTTGTATTTGCCGCGCAGTGCCATTTGAAAAGAAGGGGGAGGAGAGTCCCCATGTGGCCCAAGATGGCGGCCTCCTTCAGCTGGGAGGTCACAGGCAGGAATCAAGTCCTCGCTTCTAAAGCCGGCAGCCCCAGTGGAAGGCAGAAGAGCCTCCAATCAGGTTAGAGATTACCCTGAAAGGTCCATCCAAGGGTGGGGCGGCAAGGCAAAGAGCAAAATGAAGCACAGCTCCTCCAGGGCGACTACAGAGGCAAGCTCCGGCTCTAAGCCTCCCAAACCTGCCTCTAAATATGAAAGGCAGAGGCATAAAACCCTAGGGCGCATCTGCCATAAGACCATCAGCAAGAAGGTTCCCCCGGTCTGGAGCCTGATGCGATCACAGAGGAGAATCCCTCCCAGCAAGTGATGATTCCCATTGATACCTCAGGCATCTGGGGCTCTATCCAGGGATAGTAATCATCCTCACTACGGAGCATTCTCCTCAAGCCTCCCTTCTACCTCTGCAGGCATGGGGGTGGGGGCAACCACCCGAGGCAGAACAGTGTAAAGATAAGGTTCTTTTGAGCTCCCCTCGAATAAAAGGGACATTGAAGTTGAATCCCAAACTCTGTTTGCCGTCTAACTGAAATCTGCCAGGATTTCCCCACCACCACCACCTACCTCTTGGAGCAAAGAGGAACATCTCATTTCAGTGAGAAAGGCTGATTATCTCTCCTGAGATGGACTCTGTTGTGATTAAGAACATGTGTTAAAAAGGGGCCAAGAGTTGCATAGAAATGCAGCGTCTACCACCTAGCTGATTCAATCTGCTCTGAAAAGCCTGTTTTTGTTCTTCTCTGATACACTGAGAAAGCAGATCCTGCAAAGTTAGAAAAGCATGTTTCCTCTCTCTCCTTGTTTGAAAGCAAGATTGACCTTGTTTCCATCTAATTGAGCTCCAGGGGAAGGGATCCAGGAATCGCATGATAAAGCAACCCTACCCTTTCCCAACCTATGTAATCTGATCTGCTGTTGTTAAGGCCAAACACATGTGGCCTAACAAAGAAAGAGAAATCTGATGCAGATTCCAAGCCTTACTCCTTAAGTGGTTTTAAAAGCCTAAGTGGAAAGATCTCCATGGAAACGAAACTTGAATGAAAAAGAGGTCAGCTAGCCCAGACCCAACCTCCCAAATCCTTTGAACTTTAATGCAAGTTGTCCTGACAACGAGGGGCAATAAAGAAGCCCCAACCATCCCAACATCAGCTTGTGTGTGCAAAGCCTTCGGGCAGCCAAAGGGCCAAAAGGCAGATGTAGTTCATCTGAAGAGATTGTTATGCTTTTGTGGATTGGTTACTATTGTTTATGAATTATTTGGGAAGAGCTCAACCCCTATAAAAGGTACCAGGCTAGCCAGGTCCAAGATGGGTTCGGGTAAAGACCCTTAGGAATTCCAAAAGTAAGCTTGACAACTTAACCAGCAGAATAGCCTTGGCAACTAGAGCTGAGGTGGCACAGTGGTTAGAGTGCAGTACTGCAGGCTAATTCAGCTGATTGCTAGCTGCAGTTTGGCAGTTCAAATCTCACTGACTCAAGATTGACTCAGCCTTCCATCCGTTAACAGCAAGGAAGGCGCCATTACCAATCACTCCAAACAGTAGGTACTAGTGGCTCCTCTACAAACTGCAATCCAGTATTTCAGGCCAACACTTGCAATGCCTAGTGGACGACAAGTGATGTGCGCCTGCATCTACAAAGCATTGCATCGCACCCTAGTGGCTGACACGTGAACTGTGCCTGCATTTACAAAGTCTGGCAACACACTCTAGTGGCTGACACGTGAACTGCCTGCATCTACAAGTCTTGCAATGCACCCTGGTGGCCGACAAGTGAATTGAACTCAAGGATTTCAAAATACATTCAATAAATTTTCTGAGCTAATCCTAGTCAAAGAACCATAGCACCCTTCTAGCCATGGCAAAGGGTCAGACAGGCCGGTCTCCATGCCTGAACACACTACAAACTCAGAATTGGATGTCTAATATGAGAAATCGCAGAAGCATCTCATATAGCCTATGACCTTAGACAGCATTTGCTGAGGGCAGAACATATAGCAGGGGTGGAGAACATCAGAGCCGACTGGCTCAGCCGGACCGAGGTGGACAATTCGGAGTGGAAGCTGCAACCAGCAATCTTCGAGGAGCTGGCAGAGCGCTTCGGATGCCCGGACCTATTTGCCACCCCTCTCAATGCTCAGCTCCCAAGGTTTTATTCCAGGTACCGGACACAGGAGGGGGGGGCAGAGGGGGTAGATACTCTCTGCTGCCCTTGGCCCTGGGGGCTCCTCTATGCCTATCTACCCTTACCCCCTGATCCCCAGGGTCATACAAAAAATCTTGCGGGAGGGAACGGAGGGGGTACTGCTGGCAGCCTGGGCCATGCAGGCCTTACTATCTGAGATCTGTAGGGCAGCCACGGGGTCTTCCCCCTCACCATTTGTGAGGAATTACAAGTTGGACTTGTTTGCTTCTGCGGAAGCCTCATTCGGACGTAGGGTGTTGCAGATTGTTCACAAGGCGGGGGAGAGGTCTCACCAGGCATAAGTTTGGGTATATACTCAAATGTGTAACCCTCCCTAGGGACATGTAGGCTTTGGTACATCCCATCCTGGATACTCCTCCCCTCACTATGGAGAAAGGGCATTGGTACTTACCTGATATGCCTCTTCTCATAGTGGGGGAGGAGTATCCAGCTCCTCCCTGATATGGGTATGTTGTGAAATTTTGATGTTGTTTGTTGAACTGTTCTCTTGAAATAATAAATAAAGGTTTGAAACTAAAATAAAGTCTAGAGTGGATGACACAGCGTGTCGGATAGAGTTCTTCGCCGATAACTGGGCGGAGCCTTGTGGACCAGGGGCATATACCAAGAGCTCTGATGACTCAGTCCAAAACGAGAGGATAAAGTCAACCCATCCTGGCTACTCCTCCCCCCACTATGAGAAGAGGCGTATCAGGTAAGTACCAATGCCCTGTCTCCTATCAACCGACCTCCATGGGCCACAAAGCAACTCCTTCATCCTTGGTTTGTTGGATATGTGCCTGCATTGCTAAAGCCTACGAATTACAGTTCCAGCCACTTCCAGGTCGTGTCTCAGCCTACTCTACAAGCAGTGCGACCACATCAACGGCCTGGGCCACATAGGCTTCACTTGAGGAGGTTTGTCGGGCTTCTACCTGGGCCTCTCCGTAATCATTTATATGCCATTACAAGATTGACAGTTGTGCATCTGCCGATGCAATTTGGCAGGCAGATTTTGCAACGAGTTCACGAGGCCCAAGGGACTTCAGCCTGGACAATGGCCCATCCGTAGGGACAGTCCAGGCGCTGGCATCTCCCATTCTTAGATGCTATCTCCACCAACAATGGAGAATGGGTGTTGGATTACCTGAGTCGCCCGTTTTCTGGGAAGGTGGAGATAGCATCCAGCCCCACCCTGAAGGAGGTCCGGTCCAGCGTCAGTAAGGAAAGACTCTTTTCGTTCATCACACATCAGTCTTCAGATTGCCTTCATCATAAAGCTGGGAGGAGCTAGCAGAGGAGGCAGGACACCAACAATTGCAGACTCAATTCCATTGGATGATAGACGAGGTTAACCCATTCCTGGATACTATATCCACCTTCCCAGAGAACAGGCATCTCAGGTAAGCCAACACCCATTTTTAAGCTTAGTATCTATGTGTTAAACTTACATTTTAGCATAATTTTAGCAGGTTTATATTCTTGAAGTGAATCCTCGATGGCTAAATGAGACTGATTAATGTAGATGCATTGGTCCCCTTGTCAGTGGAATTAATACTGATGTAGAAACTTGCATCATTAATATTTGTAGTTCCTAGATTATCTTCTTATCCTAATTATTTTTGGTTGAAATTGTGAACTGGTGACCTCCATAAACTGGCAGTATTCCCACATTTTATCCTTCTGAATTTGTTTCTATTTACAGATCTTTAAAAATTTCTAGAAGTAAAAGAGACTATTTTATGCTGCTTTTCAGTTGCCTGTAACATTTAGAAAATATACTTTGGGATTACTATTAAAGAGCAAACATTTTTAGAAATGTGTTTTATTTACTTAAATTTTCTTTTTTGTGTGTGTATGTCTTACAGATTCATCAAGGAAGCCAACAGAGGAAAGATTGCATTGCCAATCTCTGCCAGACATAGTCTCCTGCTTTGGTCCTCTGATGGCAATAGGCACTTTGCTGTGAAACTTGCCAAGCTGGACGCCACAGTTTTGAACGACTATTCTTTGGCAGCTGTTGCACCCTCTCCTGAGACAACTAATCATGCAGTCCTAGCCTGTAGTACAGGCATTTATGAAGAGCACTATGTAAGTGAAGCTGTGGTAAACAATGTGTCAGACTGCAGGGAATACAGAGATGCTGGCACCATTACTGGTAGGTAATAATCTTGATGTTTCTGTCTTAGTATTGACAAACCGGTCATCTGTTTTGTAATGTCATTTGGGAGGAGTTTGAATCTGTGAGTCCCAAAGAAGTGAACAGAGTCTTTAGTACTGTGGTTATAGCCATTTATATTTTAGATCTGTGCCCCTTCTGTTGGTTAGGGAAGAGGTATTGAGTGGATCTATGCAGTGGTAAATGCCAGTTTTATGCTGTAGAGGGAGAGTTTACATGGCTCAGAAGGACCCCCACCCCCTATTAAGAGACCATTTTTATATCCAGCTGACCTGAAAAAAAAACCCCAAAAATCACTAAATTCCTTTTTTAGGCTTAAAGCATACCTTTTTAGGTATATTTTCAGTGGCTGTCACTGTTCTCTAGAACAACTTTCCCACAAATATGTAATGGGCCTCAGATTTTAAATGATCTGGCTCTTTCCTCAGTATTTGGGTCTAGGTGACTAGAGTTCCTTGTTGGTTGCTTTAAATTATTCCATTCAGAATTTTGTTTTGCTCATCTCGGCTATATTTTAGTAATACATATGATTATTGCTTTTATCCCCTTAAATGTTTACTTTTGTATTACACTGTCTAGAGTCATCTTGGTTGATTAGGTATGTATGTATGTATGTATGTATGTATGTATGTATGTATGTATGTATGTGTGTTACAACCCCTGGTATGCCCAAATATGGCTCACTACTCCATCTTTCTGTCCTTCGGCTCATTACAGAAAACCATCCAGGCAGAAAATCATTACAGAAAACCATCCAGGCCTATTTTTAAAAGGCAACATTAAAAATAAAAATATGGTTTTCTGCCTGGATGGTTTTCTGTAATGAGCCGAAGGACAGAAAGAGGGAGTAGTGAGCTTCCTCCCATATTTGGGCTTACCAGGGGTTGTAACACAAATACATACCTATTTCCCTGGCTCAGCTGATAAAGGAGGAGAGCCTGAGGCTTAGTGGCTAAGACTCCTGCCTAATATGTAATACAGCCCAGGTTCGAATCCCAGTAAGGGTATGGCTAGCTGATGAGAGCTAAATAGCTTGAAATGGATCTATACTAGTCTCCCTTTATTTATTTATCAGCACAAATACAACACAAATATTAAAAAGGCAACATTAAAAATAAAAATATGGTTTTCTGCCATGTGAGTACCGTTGCCTGGTAGTATAATTCCCAATCTAGTAGTCAAACCCCCCCCCCCTCTTTTTTTTGGCTTCCTGCAAAATTTTCAAGTCTATTCTTGCTTTCTTTCCTACCCAAACAAATCTTAATATTATTTTATTTAGTTCTTCAAAGTATTTTTTTTCTCCAGCTTTATTGGTATTGTTTGAAATAAGTGTAGTATTTTTGGCAAAATGTTCCTTTTTATAGTAGCTATTCTTCCTGATAATGACAATTGTCTTTCAATTTATCCAGATCTTGTTTGATTTGCTTCATTAGTTTCATATAATTGTCCTTTAATTGTTGCACATTTCGCTGTTGTATTCCTAAATACTTCACTTTTAAACTATCTGTATATCCTTTCCATCAACATTCTTTTTTGTGTATCTTTAAGAGTCTTAACTAAAATCTTTGTCATCTCCATTTATTTTCAATCCCGCTTCTTTCCCACATTCTTCTATTTTTCTAATTAGTTTCAGTCGATTGATAAATCTCTCCCCAAAGTCCATATATTTTAGCTGTGCTAACATGAATTGCCAATTAACATGATCAAACGTTTTCTGTGCATCTAAAAACATATTTTCCTATTATTTTATTTAGTTTTTTGAAGTACTTTTCCCCAGTTTTATCAGTGTTGTTTGGAATAAAAATAATATTTTTGGTAATATATTCATCTTAATTACCGCTATTCTACCCATTAGTGATAGCTTTAAGTTTTTCCATTTCTCTATATCCATTTCAATTTGATTTCTTAGTTTATAATAATTATCTTCCTTAATAGTTACACATCTCGAGGTCAACTGTATTCCCAAATATTTCACTTTTTTAACTATTTAAATATCTAATTTCTCCATTATTTCTCTTTTCTGTTTTTCTGTTATATTTTTCACTAATTTTTAATCCTGCCACTCCTCCATACTCTGCTATTTATTCTAGTAGTTTTGGACCTGTTTCTCTTGGATCCTCAATAATAAATACCAAGTCATTTGCAAATGCTTGCAATTTATATTCTTCCTTTTTAACTTTCATTCCTTTTATATCTTTGTCTTGTCTTATCTTTCTGTTCAAAACTTCTAGTGTCAATATGAATAATAGTGGAGATAGCGGACACCCTTGCCTTGTCCCTTTAATAATTGGTACTTTTTTCTGTTATATTTCCATTTACCATCATTTTAGCCTGTTGTTCTTTGTAAATAGTTTTAACCATATTTATAAATCCCTATCCAAAATCCATCATTTGCAGTTGCATTATCATGAATTGCCAATTTACGTTATCAAAAGCTTTCTGTGTATCCAAAAATAACAATGCCATTTGTTTCCCAGGGTGTACTTCGTAATATTCTAATGCCTTCAATATAATTCACATATTATCTCTAATTTGTCTTGGGTAAAAAGCCATTTTCCTGTACACCGCTTGGAGAGTCCAAGCCATGGGTTAATTCAGTCTGCTTGCCCTTAGGACTGAGGAACTTTTTTTCCTTTAGCCACACCTCCTGGTGTAGTCACTCACCAGAATTATTCCTCAGTCAGCCCGTTCAGATGCAATTAGCTTGAGCTCCCAGCTGAATTAATCCTTTTTTTGGCTTGGACTCTCTATTTCTTCATTTCTTTTTTCCTGAGATCTCCCCTATTATTGAGTGCTTTTTTCCTTCTTCGTTGCTGTGTATTTCCCAGCAGATTCTTCGCTTAGAAGGCCAGGAGGTAAGTCGGAAGGTGTGGGGGGGTGCTCCTCAGCCGATCCGAGTTGGACGGCTTCGGAGGTCTGCCGCTTGTCTTTTAAAGCGATGCGGCTGCAGCGGCGAGGTCCCTGATCCCCCAGGCCCCTCGTTTTTTGTTTTAGACACAGTTTTTACGTGTCCCTGGCCTGCTACAGGACCTCTGCCGCAGGGAGGAGTGGGCGATGGTCGCCTATTGAGGCGTGGTCGCCTCTCCAGTCTCCCTCTACCCCCACGCTGTTGCGGCGGCCATTTTAGGCGCGAAAGTTCATGCTCTTTTCTGGCCGCCATTGCGCTTCAGCCACACTACAACAGGAGACCTCTGGAGGTTGGGGGGGGGCTGGCAAGGGTCTCCAGGTCGGCCTACCAGCCTCCTTTTCCCCTTTTTGCGAGCGGTGCTGGTTCCTGGGCCGTGTAACGGTCACCATACTGGCTCAGGGAGGAGGCTTCTGTAAGGTGCAGGCCAAAACCAGTTTTTTTGCATAGTCATTCTCCTCCCTGTCTCTCCTGCGGGGCCTTGCACTTGGGTGCAGGCCTCGATCCTACTCCTAGGCCATCCTACTGGTCTTATGGAGGGGATTTTTTTATGGTTGGATAATTTTATAACTCGAATGATTCTCTGTACAGTTCATTCACTAATCCTTGATTTTTTCTCTTTCCCCTTTTGCAGCAGACCAGTCTCACTTCTACTTCCACTGCCTTATTATAGCCTTGCACCATCTTGTGTGGTCATTGACTATGGAGCTGCCCAGTCCCCCTGATTCCCAAGATACTAGGACAGGCCTATCCCAGGCCCCTAGCAAGGGTTCCTCCTCTTCGGGGAGTGGGGGTGCGGGCAAGAGTGGTGGGGGAGGATCTGGGAAACATCGTTCCAGGACCCCATCAGTGGCAGAGGCCAAGGATGCTGAAAGGCACCAGCGTGCCCTTGACAAGCAATTCAAGAAGGCCCGACGCCAGGCAGGCAGGGAACCATCCCACTCCGAGTTTCCCTCATCTCGGGAGGATCCCCAAATAGTCCTGTCCGAGGAGGTGGAGTCCCAGGACCTGTCCCCAAACAGGTCACTCACGGAACCGGCTTCCCCAGCCCCCTCCTGGGCCTGCAAACAAGCCCCTCCCCCTGGGGATGCTAGCATGGACGACATGCCAGGAGAGGCTCACCCTCCTCTAGAGGAGGCCCTAGATCCAGATTCGGATCAAGACGAGCTCTCCCACCGCATGCAAGAGGTGATGGCACGTTCCATTGCCAAGGGCATTGTTGAAGCCATGAAGTTTAAGGATCCCCCTTCAGTGGCCCCTAAGGGCTCCGGGCCCGACCAGGCCGCTTCCCCTCCAGCCAAGCGAACTCGCCACCCTTCCCTGGAGTCTTCTGTGGTCAGTGAGGCCTCAGCCCTTGAGGATCCTGACCTGGAGGACCCAGGGTTGTCAGAGGACGAGGATCTCCCACCCGAGGCACCCGCCTTTGTGGGTCTTTTTAAACCCAGCCTCTTCAAGTTGGTCCTCCATACGGTCAAGGCTGCCACCAGGGTGGGGATCAAGCCCAAACCTGCCGCGCCAACGGCGGACTCGACTCCGGTCAACCCCAACGCGGTCATGTTTGACGTGCCCACTCCTCAACAAGAGTTGGTTCCTGTCCCTGGGTTGTTCCTCGATCTTATCCAGCGCCAGTGGGCCCAGCCAGCCACACAGTCTTCTCCCAGCAGAGTGGACAAAAAGCTCTACACTATGGAGCCGGTCCTGGAGGACCTGCCCATAGCCGCCCTCACCTCTAACTCCTCCCTACCGGCTGACCTCCTGGAAGGCCTCAAGGCGGAGGATAAGAAAGTGGAGAAGGCGTGCCACAAAACCCATCTTGCGGCTGCCTGGGCCATTAGGGCTTCTTCGTCCGCGCCCTTCTTCAACAGGGCTTCTGTAATCTGGCTGCGTGAGCTGCTAGCTAAGCTCCCGGAGGGGGACGTCCGTCTCCACCAAGATGTGTCTAAAATAATAGTGGCCTCCCAATACGCTGCTGATGCATCTCTCAACGCCACCAAATTTGCCTCTAAGGCCCTGCCGTCCAATGTGACCTCTCGCCACTTAATCTGGCTCAGGCATTGGCAGGCGGACCAGAAAAACAAATGGAAATTGGCTTCCGCCCCCTTTAAGAGGTCTAAATTGTTTGGCGAGGCTCTGGACCCTCTTCTCATAGAGTCCAAAGACAAAAGGAAGGTCCTCCCTTCCCTAACCAAAAAGCAGGACCGTAAGGCTGCGCCCTACCCCAGGAGGCAGTCCTTTCGAGCCTCCGAGCCTTCCACTTCCGCCTCCTCCTTCTCTTCCCCCAATAGATCCTTCGGACAGCAAGGGGACAGATCCCAGGACAGGCCGGCCTTCCGAGACAGGAACAGACAGCAGTTCGCCTTCCGCAAATATAACCGCGGTGGGGCCTCCAACAGGCCGTTCCGTAAGTCCAAGTGACTGCCCGAACTCAGCGCCCATAGGAGGTCGTCTCCAACTGTTTGCCTCCCATTGGGCCCAGACCACCGAGGACGCCTGGGTCCTCCAGATTGTCAGGGAAGGCCTCTCCCTGGAATTCCTGTCCCTTCCTCCCCGGAACTTCATCCGGTGCCCCACCCCAACCTGCCCTCAAAAAAGGAAACGCATGGACCAGGAGATCAAGCACCTCCTGGAGATCAAGGCCGTGGAACCTGTCCCACGGGACGAGGAGGGAGGGTTTACTCCATCCTCTTCCTGGTACCCAAGAGCTCGGGGGGGTGGAGGGCCATCTTGGACCTCAAAAACCTCAACAGGCACATCGCCTATCGGAGGTTCAAGATGCAGTCCCTCCAGACCATTCTGGCGGGGATCCGTCAGGGAGACGACCTCACCTCTATAGATCTAAAGGAGGCATATCTCCATATTCCCATCTGTCCCCAGCACAGGAAGTTCCTGCGCTTCTTCTATGCCGGCCGCCACTTCCAGTACAGAGCCCTTCCTTTCGGCCTCTTGTCCGCTCCTCGGACGTTCACCAAAGTTCTGGCGGTTGTGGTGGCTCAGCTAAGACGCAGGCCGTAAGGCTGCAGTGCTATCTGGACGACATTCTCATCCAGTCGTCGTCCAGACAGCAGGCCTTACGGGATCTCCAAGTCACCATGAGGTCCCTCAGGAGTCACGGCTTCTCTCTAAACATAGAAAAGAGCCACCTCGTCCCCACCACCAGACTGGTCCACCTGGGGGCGGTGATAGATACCACCTTGTGCAGGGTTTTCCTCTCCCAGGACAGGTTGGAGGGCCTAAAGTCCATGACCCACAAGGTGATGCACATGAGGCAAGCTCCAGTGGTCCTCCTGTCGCAGCTGCTGGGGAAAATGATTTCCTGCATCTCCATCGTCCCG
This sequence comes from Natrix helvetica, assembly GCF_964273705.1. NCBI lineage: Eukaryota > Metazoa > Chordata > Lepidosauria > Squamata > Natricidae > Natrix > Natrix helvetica. The sequence goes on along the minus strand of NC_138554.1, from coordinate 82,894,691 downwards.
TGGGCCTGCCTACATTCCAGGGCACTGCAGTGGCTGCTGTTATCCCAGCAGAGGGCCTCCAGGAGCAACTCGCCCATGCTGATCCGCGTTCCACCAAAGGTGAAGAGGTCTCTCCGTTGGTGGGTGTCTCCGGCGATTCTCAAGGGCCACCTCTTCAAGGAGCCCGAGAGGCTGATCATCACCACAGATGCCAGCCTCACCGGCTGGGGGGCCCACATGGGTCACCTGGTAGTACAAGGCAAGTGGTCCCAAGTAGAAGCGAGCTACAGCATCAACCTGCTGGAGTTGCAGGCCGCACGTTTGGCCCTGCGTCATTTCCCCCATTCTGTCCATCGACGCCATGTGCTTCTGATGACGGACAATGTGGCCACCAAGGGGCACATTAACCGCCAGGGTGGCACCAGGTCCAGATCACTGATGAGAGAGGTGGAGTCCCTGGGCCGCTGGGTGGAGTCTCACCTGGAATCCCTACGCTCCGACCACATCTCCGGAGTGGACAACACCCAGGCGGACTGGTTGAGCAGGACAACCATAGATCCCGCGGAGTGGAAACGACCCTCGTCTGTTCCATCAGCTGTTCAGCAGATTCGGCACCCGGCAGTCGACCTCTTCGCGTCCAAGGACAACGCGCAGCTCAGGTGCTTTACACCCGGTTCTTCAGCACCTCGGAGCGCGGCCACCTCTGCGGCCTGGGCCACTCAGGCCTTGATACTTGACATCTGCAGGGCCGCCACGTGGTCTTCTCCTTCGCCCTTCGTGCGACTTTGCAAATTGGACGTTTTTGCCTCGGCTTAGGCGTCCTTTGGCAGGCGAGTGCTCCAGGCGGTTGTATCAGTGACCGAATCCCAGGAGCCTTCTGCCCACCCGGATGGACAATAACTTGGGTATGTCCCATTGCTTGGACTCTCCAAGCGGTGTACAGGAAAATGACCATTGGCTTACCTGAAGGGTCCTTTTCTGTACACCGCGGGAGACTCCAACCCGCCCTGGATGTTCTTGCCGGGATTCGGGTTCTTCGTGTCAACAGAATTATCTTCTTGGACGGTTCGCTCCATCTTCACGTACTTACTCTATCAAATTCTGGGGAGTGACTACACCAGGAGGTGTGGCCAAAGGAAAAAAAGTTCCTCAGTCCTAAGGGCAAGCAGACTGAATTAACCCATTGCTTGGACTCTCCCGCGGTGTACAGTAAAGGACCCTTCAGGTAAGCCAATGGTCATTTTGATCTGGGTGTATAAATTCACTTAACAGTCTTTTAAGTCTTTCCACCATTATCAATGCAAAGATTTTATAATCCATGTTTAATAAAGAGATTGGTCTATAGTTCTTTATTCGCTGCAAGTCTGATTCTTCTTTTTGGGATAAGAGTTATATAGGCCTCCAACCAAGAATCCGGTATTTTTGCTTTCAGTAACAGCTCATTGAATACTTCTAGCATGATGTTACTTAGCACATCTTGTAATGTTTTATAGAATTCCGCTGGTAATCCATTTGGACCTGGTGTTTTCCCTTTTTTGTCTTTTTATTGCTTCTGTTACTTCCATCGTTATTCTCTCTTCCAGTGGCTTTTAAAATTTTTCTGGAATCTTAGATATTTCCGCCTTCTCTGGATATTGTTTTATCTTTTCCTCTGCCACTGTGTCTTGCTGGTATAGTTCCTTATAATATTTTTCTACTATTTTTTTCTTTTCTTCTTTTTGATAACAAATATTCCCTTCTTGGTCTAATAATTTATTTATGATTTTCCCCCTCTTTTTTCATCTTATACGCCAACCATCGTCCTGGTTTATTTGCGTTTTCAAAGAAATTTTGTCTTATGGCTTTTACTTTATTTGCCACTCCTTCGTTTTCCATTAAATTCAATTTATGTTTTTCTAGGTCCATCAAGTTTTTAATTTTAACATTTTGTGGGTTTCTTTGTAGTCCTATTTCCAGTCTCCTGTGTTCCTCCTCTTATCTTCTTTCGTGTTTGTCTGCTTTGTTTGTTTCTTTTTCCTAAATAAGTCATTACTAGTCCTCTAGTGTATGCCATTCTGTAGGGATGTGTCCTCCTTCTTATTCTCGTTAAAAAAAAGTTTAATTCTTCTTCCATATATTGCTGAAATTCTTTTTCATTTAATAGATTTTGATTTAATGTCCATCTCATTTTTTTCTCTGAACTTTCCATGTCATTATTATTGGATTGTGGTCTGCCCATATACTTGTTTCTGTATCAATCTTTTGTGTTTTAGCAATTAGATCTATTGCTGTCCAAATCATATCTATTCTTCACCACGACATGTGTCTATTTGAGTAGAATGTATATTGTTTTTCTCAAGTGTCTTCTCCATACATCTTGTAGACTTAATTCTTCCATCATAAAGAATGTTTTAGGCAGTGTTCCCCTTAACTTCTTATTCAAATTTGCAGTTTTATGATCCAGCTCATTATTTAGTATCACATTAAAATCTTCTAGTATGCATATTTCTTCATATACATATTCTGTTCTGACCCCACCTTTTGTCACCAAGACACTCCAAGACACACAAAGTCTCTTCAAGATGTTTATTGACATACAGGTTCCACCTTGGCAGCAATCCAGCCTGCCAGGGTCAAGATAGCACTCTGGGCAGCAATCCAGCTACAGCGACACCCCTTGGCAGCAATCCAGCTACCAAGCTCCAGATAATCACCTTAGCAGCACTCCTGCCTGCCAAGGTCCAGGGAACAGATTGGCAGCAATCCAGGTAAATCCTTTGGCAGCAATCCAGCCTGACAAAGTACGATACAGATCTGAGCTTCTCCAACTCCAATGACCAGTTGATTCCTGCAAAGGGTGTGTCCACAAGCAGTCCCTTTATAGTCTGGAGAGGAGTCTAATGATCAACAGCTGAGAGCAATTACCTCCTGTAATTGCTCAATTGCTCCTTTCGCCGGGTAGCACGCCGGGAACGAGCATCTGATAGCTCACTGCTGATGTCTGACTCACTGTCCTGTGACTCCTCCCCACTGTTCCAAGGCATGACATCAGGAGCCCCCTTCCTTTGGCTTTCACCACTGCTCCATGCCTCAGGCGCCTCCTGGTGGCCAACCAGCCTCTCTGCGCCCTGCTCAGAGTCGGAACCCTGTCCAAGGTCCTCCACATCCTCCTGAGCCGACTCAGAGGGACCCTCGCTGTCGGAGTCTGGTGGCAACTCCAATGGCTCCTGCTGGGCCACAACAATATTCTATTATCTTTTTGTGGAGTTTTCCATAAAATTCTTCTTGATTTGTCATTTGGTGCATATATCGCCACCATCAATTATTTTTTTATTATTCATCATTATTTCCACTATCAATATTCTTCCTTCTTTGTCTTCAAATATTTGTTTTGATTGTATTGTCTTTTTAATATAAAGTTCCACACCTCTTTGGCTTTGATCGGCAAGTGTCATATATAGCTTCCCCAATTTTGGATAATCCAAATATTCTTTGTGCTGTTTTTTAATATATAGTTCTTGCAGCCATATTATATATAATTTCAGTTTCTCTTATTTATTAAATGTTCTCTTTCTTTTTTGCTCAAAATTAGTCCATTTATGTTTAATGAAATTATTTTTCTTTCTTCTATGTCTTAATTTTTTTTTGTTTTAGTTGATCTAGTCACTCTCATCTTCATTTGTTCTTTCATCTCTTTTGCTCTTGCTCCTTCGCTTAGCGCCCTTCTTGTTCTTTAGCGAGTTATCTGTTCTTTCTCCTTCTCTTCTTGTAGTTTTGTTCCTCTTTTCTCTCTCCGTCTCTCTTCTTCTTGTGGTCCAAAGTGTTGTTCATAAAATAACTCTGCCTTTTCTACTGTATCCAGCCTATGTCAAGTTACTAATATCCCTTCTGGTATTAACCATCTAAAGTTGATTCCTTTTTTTATTAGGCATTTGGTCAGAAACTGATATTCTCTTCTTAGATCTCTCACCCTTCTTGGCACTTGTTTAAGGACTATTATTTCTTTAGATTTGTATTTTATTGTTGTATTCCTTGCAGCTTGCAGGATCTTTGTTCTCAGGGTTTTCTTAGTAAATCTTACGTGTACCTCTCTAGGTAATTGATTTCTTGCAGCATATCTTGTATGGATCCTGTAAATTTCATCAATTCCGCTTAGCATCTTTTCCTTGGATTCTTCCAGTCCATCCACCAATATGTTGGTGATTTTTTCTGCTAGATTCTTTTCCTTTTCAATATTTTGGAATCTTAAATAAAAATCAGCTTTGTCCATTTCCAACAAAATATTTATTTTTTCTTGCTTCTTATCTATTGTTGTCAGTCTATAATCCATCTCCTCCATTTTCTTCTCTGTTATTTCCACCTTTTCTTCTACTTTCTGCAATCTCTGCTCATTTTTCCCATTATCTCTTTAACTTCTTTCAGATCTTTATCCACTTTGTCCATTCTTTCTTTGAGGTCTTCATGCATAGTCTGTAACGATGAGGAATATGCTGTTATCTTCTCCATCTTGTTGATTTATTTTTATAATCCAAATATCAAAAAAGAGAAAAGAGAAAAGAAGAGAGAAAAAATCCAAATTTTGACAACTGCCTCTCCAATTCTTGTGGGCCAAGCTTCAGGTTCTTGTTACCTTAATCCAATTGTAGTAGTAAAGTAAAAAAATAAAAAGAAGGAAGAAAAAAGACCAAATTCCAACAAAAAGGACAATAAAAAATAGTAAAAAAATTGGCCACAATTGTAAAATAAAAATATATTTAGTCCCCCCTATTTCTTCCAAGCTTCAGGCTCTTGTTATCTTAATCCAATTGCAGTGGAAGGTAGAAAGACAAAAACATAAACAAGAACAACCAACAAAAAAACTCAAATTCCTACAAAGAGAGCAGAGAGAGGAAAATTAATAAAAAGGGGGGAAAAGACCACAGTTTTAAAATAAAAATATATCTTTAATCCCCCTTATTCCCTCCAACTCTAACAGTAGGAGAGAAAAGGGAGGAAGAAAAAGGAGAGAGAAAAATAAAAAGTAAAAATCCAGTAAGTACCTGCTAGGTGGAAAGTTACAAGGAAAAAGCAAGGTTGATTTAATCTTGTCCTTAAACTTGATTTAACGCACTGTCACTGTGTTTTTTGTTTGCCAGCTGTGCTTAAACTCTAAGACATACGGTAGACTGATCTGACTCTTATCACTAAGCTCACTACGCATGTCCACATTTTTTTAAACTTTTTGTTCGCCTGCCAAGAAGGTTGGCAGGAGCACTGCCTAAATGTAATCATTAGCTAGTAAGTTTTGTTTTCATTTTCTTTACAATAAAATGTGTTTCTTAGAATAAATCTCAGGTTTATTTTTCTTAATTTTGAAGTATACTTCAAGGAAAAACCACGGTTCATCCCCCATTAAATACAATTACCCCAGGAGGGGAACAGGGCTGAAATTCTACCCTGGCACGTGGTAGCAGAGGATGGTTGGGATTATGGTTTTTTCCTTGCTTGTTACTTTGATGATAAGAGTCTAGGCTAATTAGGCAGATGATTATTTTCGCAACTGCGGAACACTGATTTAAATCACTTCTACAATGCCGAAAAAGAAGAAAAAAATAAAACATTCCGCAAAAGATATAAATGTCTCTGGTCTCTCTGATGAAGAAGCGAAAAGTATTTACACAGGCATTCAACCCTTCAAATGCTGCTTGCTTCAGCAACCAGACTGGATGGAGAAACTGCTGTGGGAGAAGAAAAGGAGGAAATGTTCTTACACAGGTTTCAAGAAGAAGAAGAATACAGAAAAGCTGCTCTTGAAGGCAACGTGCTATGACTGAGGTCAGTGACCCCCCCCCTTCTACTTAGGCATGCTCCCAAACAGTTCTTCGAGAACCTTTAGAATTTAAAACACTTGGTGCAAAGCGAAAGTTTTCACAACCGGAAGAGCATTTTTACTCCCCCATACAGAGAGAAACTTATCATTCTCCTTGAAGCTCTAAGCAAGCTATAAAAGGCTATTGTGATCAAATAGAAATTTTTGAACGTGAGCTATCCCAGGCAAAAATGGCCCTATCTATGCTCGAGCCAGATAAGAGGGACTCTCCTGTTTTTCAAATTTCTAAAAACGCCATCTTGGCTCCTTCTCCAAAGCCTAAGACACCCCCCCTGAAGGATATTGTGTCAGGCAAATCAGAACAGAGAGCTGTGTACACATCACAATTGTCACATGACGTTCCTCTCAAATTACACATGCCACGCAGACAGAAAGATTAACTGAGCAGCCTAATACTGAAATTGCAGCACCATCTGCTGGCAGAAGTAATTTTCTAGAGAAAGCCAACATGCATTGTAAATTCCAGGAGCAATTATAGATATTGCACCAGACGTTATCAAACATGTCCTTAACTCACTCAGATATTCAGGCTGCAATGCAACAAGTGTCTCCACAGGCCCAATCTTCAGCACCCCCTGTTGCTGGTGTCTTCTTAGATGGAGCATAACAATACTTAATGCAGCAAAGGCAAATGGCTGCGTCTCCAGCAGGCCATGTTAATATTGCTGCTCAAGCACCGGCCGCAGCTGTAGTACAGCAATCACAGGTTTGACTACAGCAACCACAGGGTCAGCAACAAGTATATTTACTTGCACAGCCAGCATTTCAAATGCACATTCCTCAACAGGCACCTTCTGTTGCTCCATTGACTGGTGAGTCAAAATTAAAAATGTCAGGACAGAATTATAAGGCCTGGGTCAGTGAGGTGGCACTTTTGCTTCGCAGAGAAGGTACCCATTGTATGATGTTTAATCCTCCTGTCTAGCCATGGACTCCTGCAATAAGAGACTTAGAGACTAAGGCTTGCACAACATTATTGATGTCCATGGATACTGAATTGCAGGTTACTTTCCGCCTGATGCAACAGCCCAACAAATTTGGGTCCAATTGGAAAATTGCTACAGGCCCGTTTCAATCGAATTTTCATGTTTGCTCATGTCTGAGTTCCATGGTTTGAGATTGAAACCTGGTGAACAAATTGGAGGACATTTAACCAAACTGAAAGGAATGAGAAAAGAATTGAGAGAAAGAGGCCATTTTATTGATGATATTCAAATGATCAGCATTATCATTAACTCATTGAATTATGAATGGAAAGATGCCATTGCAAAGATTAACCAAGTGCCTATTGCTCAACGCACAGTGGACAATGTTTGCAGACTTTTAATTGAAGAAGAAGCACTCATGTTAGCCATGCCACATTTGCGAAGACCACCCGCATCAAGAGCTCCAGCGAGGCGTCCCTTCCGAGGAAGAGCCTACGTTCCAAGGATGCCAAGATGCTACATCTGTAACCATGTGTGACATGCCACCCGGGATTGTCTCCAACGAGTTCCATCTCCCGTCACATACCAGCCCAGAGGAATAGATTCCGGAGGTAGTGGCAGAGGCAGAAGACAAGGTCGTCGTGGTCCAAGGCGTGATCCACAAGCTCCACTCGCCACATTTGCCTTAACCAACGATCCACAACCTCAACCAGAGTTCGACAGACAGCTTTTGTGGACTTTGGACAGTGGTGCAGCGTTGCATGTTACCTACAGAAAGGAATTTTTCACAGAGATGCACGAGCCTGAACCTGAACTATATGAACTTTATTCTTTCTCCAATCATCCCTGTAAGGTCATGGGAAAAGGAACTGCTTATGTTGAAGAACTCGATGCATTCATCCCTGATGTTTATTACATGCCTACAGCAAATAGTAGTTTGCTTAGTCAGAGTCACTTGTCTAGAGTGTTAAAATTCCAGGTTCACCACCTCGAAAAAGCAAGTTACATATTTAAAAATGGAGATATTGTTGCTGAAACCATGTTAATTGGTGGTATTTATTACATAAAACCAAAGCCTAAACCGCAAACACAGGCAAGAATACAAACTCCAAAAGAGGAGGGCACAGGCCCAGAGAGATTGTTCCAGTGAGAGATCCTGTAGCTACTCCAAAGGCTCCTAAAGCCAACAAACAGAAAATATGGAAGCAGGTTGCTCAGAGTAAGCCTGCGGTTCCTCACAAAACTGTTAATGTTGAAAATTCACTAATTGGTAAACCTTTGCATTCCAGTGTATCCACAAGTGGCATAGAAGATTGGGGCACGCCAGTTTCTGTGTTCTTAGGAAAATGCCGGAGTTCTCAAAAGGTTTGGATCTAAAGGGAAGTAAGTTGTTTTTGGATTGTGCTGTCTGCAAGAAGGCCAAATCCAAAGCAGCAGCCGTTCCCAAACGCGCTACACGCCTGTCAACACGCATTTTTTATTTGGTACACACTGACATAGTGGGTCCTTTTCCACCAACACTTGGTGGTAAAAAATATTTTCTAACAATTGTTGATAATTACTCTAGATATGGATATGGATATCCTATGAAAGAGAAATCTGAAACCTTTCAGATCTTTAAAGACTTTGCAGCTCTTGTTTCTACCCAACACCAAGTTCACATCACCAGAATCCAGAATGATCATGTTGCCGAATTCATGTCTCAGCGTTTCCAGGACTGGATGCATAAGAATGGAATTCTTTATCAGACATTGGCTCCGTACACATCGGCTTATAACAGAGTCGCAGAACGAAGACAAGGGGTCCTACAAACCATGATGCGTTGTCTCCTAGAAGATGCCAACCTCAGTAACCCATACTGGGGTGAAGCTATCAAATATGCAAATTACATTGTCAACCGTACTTTGAGCAGTGTAATAAATCAGACTCTTTTCTTCATGATGTATGGATACAAGCCCTATGTCAAGAACCTCCATATTTTTGGTTCATATGCTATGGTGAACATTCCCTTAGCTCAAAGAAGAAAAGGAGGTCCAGCAACAAAGAGACTGAGATTTATGGGTATTAATGATAATTCAAAATGGAGCAAATTTATTGACTCTAAACATGTAATTGTGATTTCTCAATCTGCTAATTTTGAGGAAGATGTTGATTGGTCCAGGATTCATTCCAATGAACCTGGAGTTTATTTTCCTAGAGATGATGTTGTACATGCCATGAAGCCTGATGACCAAGATTCACAGGCAAATATTTCATCCACTATTTTTTCTCAATCTGATGTTCCGTCTTTGCTAGCCGCGGATGCTGATGCTAGCGACGAATGTGAGGACGAGGACGAAGCAGAAGAAGAATGGACTGTTGTTCTGAGACGTTCCAAGGGGGTCACTAAGGGAATCCCTCCACAGCGATATTCGTGGCAACTGACAAAAACACCTTTGCCTTTGATTTGCAATGTTACACTTCCTCCTGATACGTTCACACAAATCAAGCTGCTTCCTGATTCAGAGCAAGAGAAGTAGTATGAGGCAATGCAGAATGAAATGGACAGTCTAAAGAAACTTAAGGTATTTACACCTGCAAAACCTCCAGCAAACAAGAAAGTCATTGGCACTCGATGGGTCTACAGAATCAAGAAGAAGCCAAATGGTGAGTCATTGTACAAGGCCAGACTTTTAGCTCAGGGTTTCGTTCAATGTTATCCTGAGGACTACACAAACACCTACTCACCGACAGTCAGAACTGAAAGTGTAAAAATTGCTTTAGCCACTGCAACTATCCTTGGTTTAGAAGTTTTCCAGTTCGATGTTGACACGGCTTATCTACATGCTGACCTAGATGAAGAGATCTACGTGAGAGGTCCTCCAGGATTCCGACAGCAAGAAGGGGATACCTGGTTTCTAAACAAAAGTTCTTATGGTCTGAAACAGTCTCGTTTAATGTGGTACTTATGTCTTACTGACAAACTAAATTCAATGGGCTTTATTAAGTCCGAAACTGATGAGTGCGTGTTTACAAAAAGATCTAACAATACGTATGAGATAGTTCTTGTTTATGTTGATGATATCGTTTATATTGGTCCAAATAAGAAAATGAGTGAGATTTTTTCTAAAGCTTTGCAGAGATACTTCACATTGAAATCTTTAGGTCATATTAGCACTTTCTTAGGTGTTCAGATTGACAAAACACAGAAGGGGTTTAGTCTTTCACAAGAGGATAAAATTGACCACATTCTGCATCATTGCAACATGAAAGATGCTAACACAACAAAGACACCCATGCAAACAGATTTTTACAACTTGACACATGAACCAAGTCCTGAGTTCGAAGATCAAACACTTTATCGTTCAGTCATTGGGTCACTGTTGTACATTAGTAGTTGGACCAGACCCGACATTGCACTTAGTATTAATCTCTTGTCTCGACACGTAGGTAAGGAAAACAGTTTCATTGGACATGCGTTAAGAAGTTATTGAAATACCTAAAACACACTAAACATTTGAAGTTATTGTTAGAATCAACACATACTGATTATGCAGAATTATGTTGTTATGCAGATTCTGATTGGGCGAGTGATAAGAAATCACATAAAAGTACTTCAGGTTATATGATGTTCCTAAATAGATGTCCTGTTTACTGACAAGTGAGGAAACAGAATTTTGTTTCTTGCTCATCTACTGAAGCTGAATATGCTTGTGTTTCAGATGCATGTAATTCTCTAACATGGTTTGATGCTTTGGTCACAGATATATGGACACGTCCGATTCGACCAATCACCGTGATGGAAGATAATAAATCGGTGGTTTATATTTCTGAGTCATATTTCATAGGTTCTAGGTCCAGACACATTGACATCCGTTATCAAAACATAAAGCAATTAGTTAAAGAAGGTTTTGCTAAATTGCAGTAGGTATCTACACATACGGCATATAAATCCAAACAAACAAACAAACAAACAATAAACAAACAAATTGCTGACATGCTCAACAAACTGCTTCCAGCAGCTCAACACAAGCATCTGCGTAAGAAGTTGTGCCTTATTGATGATGTACCTGATGTCCGCTCAATTGGTAAAAGAAGGTGTGTCCCTGGGTTTTTTGTTTGCCAGCTGTGCTTAAACTCTAAGACATACGGTAGACTGATCTGACTCTTATCATAAGCTCACTTCGCATGTCCACATTTTTTTAAACTTTTTGTTCGCCTGCCAAGAAGATAGGTTTAAACGTTGATTTAAAAAAGGAACGAAGTACAGATCCACCTAAAGAAAATAACTTCCATTGTTAATATAAGCAAAAGTTCCACTGTTTCAAATAGTTCCAAAACAATATCAGAGCTCTAAAGTTATAATCAGGAAAGTGAATAAACAAAAGCATCCAAGCTGAATCCACAGCTGGTGTTTTGTCCGATGCAGCAGTTTTTGTCATCAATCTGTTTATCAAATCATGTGTTCAAGGTTATTTTTTTTCTCTCTGTTGCCACTAGATGGCACTGTTGTTACTGAAAAGGGTAGTTAGGGGGGGGGGAAAGAAAGTTCCAAGAGGAATCTCAGTGATCAATTTCTTCAAATATCAATATCAAAATTTAATTGTTTTACTGGCAATCAATTCTATCCAGACTGCTCTCTATTTCTCCCGACCATCCTTCTAAAATATTTGCTGAATCCTTTATTTATATTGGCATTCGATTCTCCGCCGCTACTTCCTGAAGGGGTAATCCACTCCCTTCCTTTGCCTTCTCTCTGCTCTCAGTCACTCAATCAGGGAGAAAATAAACAAACTTTTGAATACCATGTGCCCCAGGGTATTATCAAGATCTCACCCAGACGTTTCTAGCTCCTTCCTTCTCTCTTTTTGTGAAGCCGCCACAACTTTTGACAACTCGCAATGGCTGTCTTCCTTCCCATCTGGGTCGAAAGCTGTTGCAGACATTCGGGGTGGGGGTTTATGGCTACCGCCTTCACCTCTGCCTGTGCTCTCATTCCTCACTGTCTCTTCAAGACAGTTCCAGGCTCCAATGAGCTGCCCAGAGGGGAAAGATATTGCTGCTCCTCCGGAGCCCCGAAGTTCATGTGTGTACCATAGAGACGCTAGCCCCTCCACTTCCTCTTTTTTCAACTTATATGCCAACCATCTTCCAGGCTTATTAGCGTTTTCAAAATGTTTTGTTTTACACTTTTAATTTCATGTGCCAGTTCTATTTCCAGTAAGTTTATTTTATGTTTTTATGTCTATTCGGTTTTTCAATTCCTTTTTTTGTAGTTCTCACTGTAATTGTAATTCCAATCTTTTACATTGTTCTTATAACATAAACTTATTTTGTTTTTTATTATTATTTTTCTTTCCCATGTATGTTACAGCTAACCTTCAGGTATGTGCTTTAAGAGTATCCCATACAATTTGTAAGGAGGTCTCTTCCTCTGCTCTTTGAAAAAAAAAAGGCCGATTCTTTTTCCATCTTTTGTATAAATTCTTTTTCTTGCAATATTGCTTGATTTAATGTCCATCTCGTTTTTGTCCTTTCCATACAACTTTCATAGGATTGTGGTCTGCCCAGACATTAGATTCTATTTCTATCTCTAGCAAACATGCTTTCAATTTTGCTGTCATCCATACCATATCTATTCTGTACCAAGATTTTTGCCTATTTGAATAAAACAAATATTGATTTTTCTTAGGATGGGTTTCTCTCTATACATCTTGCACTCCTATTTCTTCCATTATTAAAAAAAAAGTTTTGAGGAATGTTTTCCTGGATTTTTTTTACCTATTTTACTGTTCATATAGTCAATTTCTGTATCTTCAATTGCATTAAAATCTTCTACCACACAGATATTTTCATATTCCAATTCTATAATTTTCTTGTGTAGTTTTCCATTAACTCATTGTCAACTTGCAAAGCTTGTTTTTTATTAGGTGCATATATCCTTATCAACAATATCTGTTTTTCCAGTGGAGATGGCAGGAGGGTCTACAGCAGGGCTTTGTCAAAGCCTGATTGGTCCAAAGACTTAGGGAAATTTCAAAGTATCCACCTTTCCCCATTTGCTCCCAGTTTCCTCTCAGTCTTTGGTCCAAGCAGTAGCTTTGGCTCCTTCGAGGTACTTTAGTGATTGTTTTTCATCCTTTTATTTGGTTAATTGGCTAATCTAAATCCCAAATTTCTGAGCTGCTGGCCACAGAGACTGTTTTTGCTGTCTCAGAAGGAGGTAGGACAGTCCTTGATTCCTACCTCTGGGCCTTGGGGAGTTCTGTCTGGTTCCTGGGGATTCGGGAGTGACAGGCTCCAATTCCAACAGCCGGGGGAGCAACTGCAGGCTCCTAGCATGGGCGGTGGCTCACCAACAGCCTCGCAGCCCCAAATTCACCGCAGTAAGCTTTGGAGAGCTCACTGCGGTTTCAAATAGTGCGCTGCAGCTCAGAGACACCAACCGCGGCTTCAAACAGCGCACTGTGCTGGGATAGCAGCTGCAGCTTCAAAGACACACTGCAGCTTGCAGGGAACAGCCACAGCTTCAAAGGAGCACCACGACTTGGAGAGGCAAGCTGTGGCTTGAAATTCAGATTGCTGGGTGAGGGAGGCTTGAGAAGCGGCGATTGAGCTAGCAACAAATCCAGCAACCAGCCTGAAACCATTGGAGCCGGGGAGGCTTCTTCTTCTCCACAAGGTGTTGGGCGGCAATTTGCAGACACACGTGGAGGTGGCCATTTTCTCCCAACCTTTTGTGCTCTGCGGCCTGCAATTGGGTCTTGGATTGATACCGACAGGTCACAAAACAAGACGTGGTCTGCATCGTGACCACAAACCAATGTCGGCAGGCATAAATCAGAGCAGCAATTTTGTGGCGCACGTGAGTAAGGGAATGGCTGCAACAGGGCCGGAGTCAGCACATACTTCCATGGAGGCCCAAAGTAAAGTTACTGAACTGTGACAGCACAGGCCCAGAACCAGGACAGCGGCTCCAAGCCATCTGCAGACCAGCACCCTTCCATAGCTACTGTTAGGGATGAACTGAGAAGGCAATGGGCCTTAGAAAAACAGGTTGCCAGAGCAGAGTAGGAGCAGGTTGCTAGGCCCAACTCTCCCAGCAGTTCAAGGTCTCCAGTTGGACCCAGCTCTCATCACTCAGGATCTCCTCCTAGGGGGTTTAATCCTTTCTCCCCCTCGATATCCCCTACTAGGCCTCGTAGACAGGTGGCATCCCCCTCCCCTCCCATTTCTTCGAGAGCGGATCCCCTGTAAGGTGGATCTCAGGATTACCTTCCGTTACTTCACCTAGCCCCTCAGGGTCCTTCAACAGCAGGGCCGTCAGATGAGGACCTGGAAGAGCTGGAGCTCCTACCTGAAAGTATTAGGAGGCTCATTTCTTCAGCCATTACAAAGGGCATTGCATCAGGTCTCTCTCAATGGGACTGTGCATACCAGGGGGAAGGGAGGCATCATACTGAATCCAGACATCATAGGTCTCCTCCTTCCTCCCATAGACAGGGGCATGCTAAGCCACTTTCCCCATTAGTGGTCAGAGAGGGATCTGCTTTAAGGGAGGACACCTACCATGATATGGGGTTTTCTGAAGACGAGGACACTGTTCCTCCTGATCCCCCGGCTTTTCCTGGGCTCTTTTCGCCCTCCATGTTCAAGCCTCTGCTACATAAGGCTAAGAAGATCACTAAGATAGGGACAGGGGCTGCTCCTGTGACCCAACCTAGGCATCCGAATCTGGCCATGTTCACAAACAACAATACGGATAAGGAGGAAGTGTCTGCCCCACCATTGTTTCTTGAGGTGGTCAAAAACCAGTGGGCCTGCCCTTCCATTCTGCCCAGTCCCGGGAGCAATGATCACTGCTTCTACAATGTGGAGCAGGCTTTCTCCCAGGCCCTCCAATTTCCGCCATGAGGTGATGGAAGGCATGGGGTGGGAATGGCGCCAATCATGACGCCTGCACGCTGAGTCCCCGCTGTCCAACCTGGTCCTCCAGCTCTGCTGCACACTCCACAAACCAAGATAGATGGACAGATCACTCCCCTCTGCCTCCGGCTGCTGCTTGAAGGGACTTAATCTCAAGGTTGTTTCCTCCCATTTAAACTTGACCACCTTTTCCAAAGGCATGAGTTCTCATCCGGAAGGAACAATCTCAACTAGAGGGACAGCCATACTGGACTTAATTTTTAAAAAACAGAAGAAATGATAGAGGGAGTTGAAACTGCAGGAACCTTGGGTGAGAGTGACCATGTCGTACTAGAATTCAAAATAATGCAAACACAAGCAATAGAATATAATGATGTCAGGGAAAGGCGGGGCTGATGTGACAGTACGACGTGCGATCTTGAAGCTCCAAGATCTCCATCAATATCTCTACCGCTGGATGGTCCTTTTGGACTTAAGAGATGGTGAAAGAGAAGGGCACCTCCTGCTGATGCCAGAGACATTGCAAAGTCCCTGGTAGATCCAGGAGAAGCCCTTTTTTCTGGCGACTGAGAAGCAGCCATTAAAGCTGCTGAAAGTTGGGATAGCTCCAGAACGGAAGGAAAGCTGGAGAGAAGGTGTGTCGAATTGGTGAGTTAATTTTTATTATTAGAGAAGAGAATACCCTAAACGATCAAAAGTAAAGTTAAAATTGAAGACAGAAGAGGTCAAGTGGCGAGATTAAGCCTGAGTCAAACGTAGTGTATTATTTTTCCTTAATCCTTTTATTGCTGGAATTTTTTACAAACACTTTTTATTTTTTAAAACTGGATTGGTTTTTCTCCTTTTATTTTTCTTTTTTTTAATACTTATTGTTTAAGACTTTCTTTTTCTTTTTTCAATGGTCTATTATTTAACAAAAAATCTCTTTTTCCTTAAGTTTGGAATATAAAGAGGGAGGTAAAAGTAGCGGAAAAGAAGTAACACTGTCACTTAAAGGCTTGGAGGCTTGGTAGCATTGTTTTTCTTTTCTTTGAGCATTTGATAATGTTGTGCAAACTAAGAGCTGGTGTTACATTTCAAGGACTCTGAGCTTGTTTATTGAAAATGATAGTAGGATGAGCACGGATTGTTTTTTTTTTAATATTTTTTTTATTTATTCTTATAAAAATAAAGTCATACAAACATAATTTCAAACATATTGCCGTCACAGCGCAAGAAATCATAACGTTTAAATAACTAAACTTGACATTACCATCCTAATAATAGGCCTAATATTTAGCACCAACATTTACACTTTATGCAGGCCAACTAGTCAGCGTACCTACATCATCAATTCTTGTTTGTCCTTTAATTTCTAATTAATATTATTTACCAGTATCTGATTTAAACATATATTATTGCTTCAGTTGTTATTATTCGGTCATTCCCGTACCCAATTGTACCACCTCTTCCACAAGTTATAGAATTCTGAGTCCTTTTTTCCTTTAATTAATTTTGTTAGTCTATCCGATTCTGCGCATTCATTAATTTTATTTATTACTGCCCTATCCATTGGTATTTGATCGCTCTTCCATTCCTGGGCAAATGCCAATCTTGCCGCAATGATTATGTGCAACACCAAGAACCATATCTCGATATTGATATCTGGGGGTTTGAGTCCTAACAGGAAGGTTTCAGGTTTCAAATCTAATTGATGTTGGGTGATTTCTATTAACCACTGCCTGATTTTTTTCCAGTATTTAATCGCAATTGGGCAGGTCCACCACTGATGGAAATAGGTCCCCTCTCTGTGACCACATTTCCAGCAATTAGGCATGATCCCAGGGAACATTCTGGCAAGTCTTGCCGGTGGTAGGTGCCACCGATATATCATTTTATATGTATTTTCCTTATACGAGGCTGCCATAGTCAATTTCATATTTTTAAACCAAATTTCTTCCCAACTTTGAAAGTCCAATGTGCGTCCTATATTCCGTCCCCAAGCAATCATGCAGTCTTTGACCACTTCTTCCCCTACGTCCAATAGCAATAGATATCCGTAACACTTGGAAAGCATCCCTTTCTCTGTTCCAAAAAGAACCTTGTCCATTTCTTGTTTATAGGGATATATACCTTCAGTCTTCTGATCTTTTTTATACCTTGAGAATATCTGGGAATATGGCCACCAGTCGATATGGTACCCTTGCGAAGCTAGTGATTCCCTGGTCTTCAAATTCCCCTGTGAGTCTAAGATCTCTTCATATGTCAAGATCTTCTCCCCTCTGTATCGTGTTGGATAAACAAGGGCTTCCTGAGTAGAGATCCAGCATGGCACCTTCAAGTATAACTTCCTCCTCAACTTCTCCCAAGAGTGGCTCAAGGTCCTACGCACCAGATGATCGTTAAAGTGTTTGGGTCGCTCTGAACCGGGCCAAATATAATAGTGCCAACCATACTGTAGGCCCCAGCCTTCAATAGTCAGGAGCCGTGTTCTTCTCAGGGTCATCCATTCTTTAATCCAAATTAATAAAGCCGCCTGATAATAAAGCTGCCAATTGGGGAGACCAAATCCCCCTCTAATTCTAGGTTCCTGCATCATTTTCAGTTTGATTCTAGGTTTTTTACCTTGCCAAATAAATTTTGAGACGGCTCTATTAATTTCATCAAAGAATTTCTTTTCCAATCTTACAGGAGCCGATTGAAATAAAAATAACCATTTGGGGAGAGTACACATTTTAATAACTGCTATTCTCCCCATAAGGGAGAGTTGTAGGTTCTTCCATCTGCCGAAATCTTGGACCATCTGTTTGTAAAGGTGAACATAATTGTCCTCCTTTATGGAGCTACATCTCCCTGTCAGCCATATTCCTAAGTATTTGATTTTTTTAACGGACTTCAGACCCACTAGATGTTCAAGTTGATGGTTCTGTCTTGTGGTTATGTTTTTGACCAACATTTGGTCTTATCTTCATTAAGGAGTAGACCTGCAACACTCCCAAATTCCCTAATTAGTTCTAACAAATGCGGTCCTGATTCCCTTGGTTCCTCTAGAATGAAGGCCAGATCATCAGCATAGGCTTGCACCTTAACCTCCTCCCGTCTAATCCTCATTCCCTTTATCTCGCTTTTCCGTCTTACTTCTCTCAGTAGAGGTTCCAAAGTCAAGACAAATAGGAGCGGGGATAAGGGGCAGCCCTGTCTTGTACCTCTATGAATCTCAATCTTCCCTGTTTGATCTCCCTCAATCAATACCTTTGCTGTTTGTTTTTGATATATGGCCTGAATTGCCCCAAGGAATTTTGTGCCAAAATCCATATATTCCATCTGGGCTATCATAAAGTCCCAGGAGACCCGATCAAATGCCTTTTGGGCGTCGACAAAAACTATGGCCATCTGTTTATCCGGGGAGGCCTCAAAATATTCCAGGGTATTCGTAATCATCCTCAAATTATCCCGCAGGTGACGATTGGGGAGGAAGCCATTCTGATCTGAGTGTATGAAGGTATTGAGAAAATAGGTAAGTCTTGCTGCTAACACTGCCGCAAAAATTTTATAATCAGAGTTTAGCAGCGAAATTGGCCTGTAATTTCTAATAAGTGACAGGTCAGTCCCTTCCTTGGGAATAATGGAGATAAACGCTTCAGACCACGGATTGTTTATACAGGTTCTCCTCTGGTGTACTATCAGTAGCTGGATTGGAGTGAAAAGAAAGCTTGGAGTTGAAAGGAAGAAGATTGCAGTGAACTTGTTTGGAACTTAATAAAAAAGCCTTGGATTCAATATAGTGGCAGTGTTTGCTATCTGGAGGAAAAAATCAATACAGATGATGTTGCGGCACGAAAAAGAAAAGGAAGTGACATTGCAGATGATTATGCAAGAAATTCAAAAAATACAAGAACAGAGAACATTGAAAAGAGAACAGAAAATATTGAACAAAGAACAGGAAAAATAGATGAAAAAATTGATAATATCCACCAAACGATGATGAAATATGAGGGCAGATTTCAAAAAATTGAAGAAAAAGATGAACAAAGAGATAAGAAAATTGGAGATATTGCCAGCAGATTGAGTGTGGTTGAAAAAGACAAGAGTGGAATATTGGAATGGGAGATTGACAGATCAGAATTTTACCTCAGATTCCAGAATATAAAAGAAGAAAGGGGAGAAAATTTGGCAGAAGTAATGATAGAAATTCTGGCAGAAGCATCGGTGATAACCTAAGGGAAGTTGATGGAAGGAACAGACGAGGGGTTTCAAGATATGCAGTGAAAAACAAGTTGCCAAGAGAAGTCCATATAAGATCTACCAAGAAAGCAATTAGAACACAAATACTACAAATGACTAGAGATAAAAGATTGTACTACTACTGGATGGATACAGGATGATGTAATAAAATGCTATAATGAAAATTATTTTTTAAAAAAATTTACGATATTAGGCATAAAATCAAGTAATAATAGTTATAGTCAAATAAATGATTAACAATGATAATGTATACATATACAGTAGATTGATAATATGAGATTTTATATAAATTGTAAGTGAGGGCTATGGAAAGGATGCACAAAAGTTTTGTAACCAAAGATAAACAATTTTATACAGAATATAATATAAAGATGTACTACTACTGGATGGTTTTAGGATGATGTAATGAAATGCCATAATATAAATTTATTCTAAATTTAGAATATCTCATATAAAAGAAGTAATAACAGTTATAGTCAAATGCTTAACAATGATAATTGTATGCATATATATCAAATTGATAATATGAGATTCTATATAAATTGTAAGTGAAGACTATGGTGAGGAAGCACAAACGTTTTGAAACCAATCAACACACTGTATGTAACTGGAAGATGGTTTTATGTTTTTCGGTGTTTGTTTAAAAATTTTATATATATATATATATATATGAATAAAATGATGTCAGAGCCTTAGATTTTAAAAGAGCTGATTTTAACAAACTCAGAGAGAATTCGGGAAAGATTCCTCGGATGAAAATCCTAAATGAGAAAAGTCAAGAATCTTGGGAAACTGAAAAATATGATCATAAAAGCCCGGACCAGCATAATACCACTGAGAAAGAAAAACAAAAAATCCAAGAAGTCGCTGACAAATTGAAAGAAAAAAATGGCAATTACAAAAAATGGAAAGAAGGACACACAACTAAGGCAGAATATCAGCAGATAGCCAGAATCTGCAAAGACGAAGTTAGGAAAGCAAAGGCTCAGAATAAACAAAGACTTGCAACAGAAGTCAAAGATAATAAAAAGTTTCTTCCAACATATAAACAAGAAGAAAAAAATAAAGGAAACAGTCGGTCTAAAGGGAGAAGACAGCAAGGAAGCAATAGGCAACAGAGAGAAAGCAGAGCTGCTTAACTCATTCTTTGCATCGGTCTTCACTCAGGGTCCAGACCCTCTTCCGGTTTGTTCATCCCCTTTTCGGAAACTGTTCTAAAAAGTTGTTTTTTGTTCTCTATATACAATTATAGGTATACATTCACATATTTATTCTTTTTCACATTTTTTGTTCTTATACATTTGTCATTTCATTTACAGGGTTATAACATACCATTTGGTTTGCTTTGTTTACCATCCTTCGCCTGTTTTGACACCATCTTCTTTTCTCTTTCTTTTCTCCCTCCCTCCCTTCTCTACTTTTTTACTCCTTTCCCTTCTTTCTTCTCTTTTCTCTCCCCTATTTCTCTCTTCCTTTCCCTACCCTCTCTCCTTCATCATTCTCCCTTTCATCTTCCTCTCCACACCTCTATCTTCCTTCCCTCCTCTTTCTCTCTCCTCCTCTCTTCCTTTCTTTCTATTGTTGTAGGTGTCTTCCAGTTCTTCCCTCCTCTTTCTCTCCTCTCCTCTCCTCCTCTCTTCCTTTCTTTTTCTATTGTTGTAGGTGTCTTCCAGTTCTTTTTATTGTCTTGGGATGGTATTTCCACAAATCCAAAAATAATGAAATCTTATTTTTGTTCCCTTTCCTTCTAAATCCTGATTTTGTTTTTCCCCCTTTGTATCTTGCTTTAGAATATATGCTTATACAGTATATTATATTTTCTACTCAATGGCATGTCGTCTGGGTTACATATTTTCCCCTTACTTTCTTTTCTGTATGTCCTTATCTAACCATTCATAAAATCTTCCCCATGTCTTGAAGTACACCAATTCCTCTTTATCCTTTATTTTCAAAGTCAATCTGTTCATCTCTGCACAGTCCAGATTTTCTTTATTATCTCCTCTTCTGTTGGTACCTTATTTAATTTCCAATTTTGAGCAAATGCAATTCTTGCTGCTGTATTTACATGTATAATCAAATAGGTGTCTTCTTTCTTATATTTCTCTGGGAGGATACCCAATAAGAATGTCTCTGGTCTGGGCTCTATCTTTTGTTGTAATATTTCCTCTAAACATGTTCTTTAATCCAATAGTTCCTTACTTCTGCACATGTCCACCACATATGGTAGTATGAGCCTGTTACTTGTTGACACTTCCAACATTTTGCTGATTTATCTTTAAACATCTTAGCTAGTTTTACCGGTGCTATGTGCCATCTATAAAACATTTTGTACAAGTTTTATACACAATACAATACAATAGCGGAGTTGGAAGGGACCTTGGAGGTCTTCTAGTCCAACCCCCTGCCTAGGCAGGAAATCCTATACCATTTCAGACAGATGGCTATCCAACATCTTAAAGACTTCCAGTGTTGGGGCATTCACAACTTCTGGAGGCAAGTTCTAACTGTCAAGAAATTTATCCTCAGTTCTAAGTTGCTTCTCTCCTTGATTAGTTTCCACCCATTGCTTCTTGTTCTACCCTCGGGTGCCATGGAAAATAGTTTGACTCCCTCTTCTTTGTGGCAACCCCTGAGATATTGGAATACTGCTATCATGTCCCCCCTAGTCCTTCTTTCTATTAAACTAGACACACCCAGTTCCTGCAACCGTTCTTCATATGTTTTAGTCTCCAGTCCCCTAACCATCTTTGTTGCCCTTCTTTGCACTCTTTCTAGAGTCTCCACATCTTTTCTACATCGTGGCAACCAAAACTGAATTCAGTATTCCAAGTGTGGCCTTACCAAGGCATTATAAAGTGGTATTAACACTTAACGTGACACTGATTCTATTCCTCTGTTTATGCAGCCTAGAACTGTGTTGTCTTTTTTGGCAGCTGTTGCACACTGCTGGCTCATATTTAAATGGTTGTCCACTAGAACTCCAAGATCCCTCTCACAGTTACTACTATTGAGCAAGGTACCACCTATACTGTACCTGTGCATTTCGTTTTTCTAGCCTAAATGTAGAACCTTATTCTTTTCACCATTAAATTTTATTTTATTAGATAGTGCCCAATGTTCAAGTTTGTCAAGATCCATCTGTATCTTAAGCCTATCTTCTGGAGTGTTGGCTATTCCTGCCAGCTTGGTGTCATCTGCAAATTTGATGAGTTCCCCATCTATTCCCTCATCCAAATCATTGATGAAGATGTTGAAGAGTACTGGACCTAAAACAGAGCCTTGGGGTACACCACTGAATACTTCCCTCCATGTAGATGCAGCTTTGTTGTGGACTACACATTGAGTAGTCAGCCAGTTGGTCAGCCAGTTACGAATCCATGTGGTCAGCCAGTTACGAATCCATGTGGTGGTGATGCTGTCTAACCCACATTCTTCTACTTTATCTAGTAGTAGGTTATGATCTACCTTATCAAATGCCTTAATGAGGTCCAAGTAAACTATATTGACGGCATTCCTCTGGTCCACTAATTTTGTCACTTTGTCAAAGATGCAATAAGATTAGTCTGGCATGATCTGTTTTCAAATCCATGTTGGCTTTTGGCTATTACTTAGTTTACTTCTAGGTGTTCACTAATCCGTTGCTTGATTATCTTTTCCAGAATCTTCCCTGGTATTGAGGTCAGGCTGATGGGTCTATAGTTTCCTGGATCTATTTTTTTTCCTTTTTGAAGATGGGAACCACATCAGCTCTTTTCCAGTCCTCTGGCAGTTCCCCGGTGCTCCAGGATCTCTGAAAGTTATAGTTCAGTGGTTCTGAAATCTCGCCTGCCAGTTCCTTCAGAACCCTGGGGTATAATCCATCCGGTCCTGGTGATTTGAACTTGTCTAGAGTAGACAGGTGCTCACTTACCATTTTCTTCCCTATTTCAATTTGTGTTCCTAATCTGATTTTTGTGGTGCTGTTTTTGAAAGGTTGGATTGATTTATTCCTTTGTGTAAAGACAGATGCAAAAAATGAGTTAAATAGTTCTGTTTTCCTATAGCTTCGGCAGGAGGGGCTACAGCTGGGTGTAGTCACAGCCTGATTGGTCCAGAGACTGAGGAGTTTTTCTTAAGTAACTTCCTTTTCCTCATGGCTCCCAGGTTCCTCAGTCTTTGGTCCAAGCATTAGCTGTGGCTCCAGTGAGGTATCATTTAATATAAATTAATTTAATACAACAAAATTTGACTAATTGGAAAAATTCAAAACAATTTAAAAAAAGGAGAGATCAATTTGAGTGTGGCCAGGATAATTGATAAAGCCCCTTCAGGGCATTGAGGGCTTCGGCCCCGCCCTGAGCCAGCAAGAGCTGCACTGATTCCAGGGGGTGCAGGAGTGGAAAGCTCTTTGTAGCCCCGAGATCGCGTTTAAATTGCCGCAAGCCTTCTCTTTGCTTCAAGCGACCCCCAGAGCCTTGCCGAGGCTTTAAAAACCCGCCACGGCCGTTTTAAATGCTGGAAAGCCATTTTTCATTGCAAATAGCGCACGGAGCACAGTTTCTTCACAGAATGCAGCACGGCTGAGAGAAGAGGCAACAAAAGGTTTTCGTAGTGTTGGGGCGTGGCTTGTCGTGAGGCTTACACCTCAGAGCCATTAAAACAGTAATTGCCTCCATCTTCTCCACTCCACGAGGCGCGGCGGCCATTTGGAGCGACCTCGTGGGCAGCGGCCATTTTCTCACACTGCGGCCTGCACTCAGAGGTAACGAAGGCCTCATTCATCCCAGTCCAGATATCAACAGCACTGGACATGGCCACCACAGTTTCAGATTCCAACCAGGCCCCGGGAGAAGTGGTGGAGGAAGCACAGGGCAGGTTTTGGCCTAGAGCAGCAGCCTCCAAGCCTGCAGCTGAACACCGCCCTTCCAGAGCGGCCACTAGGGATGAGACCAGGAGGCAAAAAGCCCTAGAAAAGCAGGTGACTAGGGCAGAGAGGCTGGCTCAAGCAACCAGGCCTGAATCCCCTTGTAGATCCAGATCTCCTATAGGGTTCAGCTCCTACCACTCAGGTAACTCTCCGAAGGGCTTCAGTCCTTCCTCTCCATCTCCCCAGCAAGGCCCCCTAGAAGGATGACTTCTCCGTCTCCCCCTATTTCTCCCAGATCATTCAGGGGGGGTGTAGATGATCCGGGAGAGGGGGGATCTCAGGATTACTTACCAGCAGCTCAGCTAGCCCCCAAAGGGCCCTCCTCCCAAGGGCCTTCAGAGGAAGACCTGGAAGATTTGGATTTGTTACCAGATACGATTAGGAGATTCATTTCTGTTGCCATTTCCAGGGGCATTTCCTTGGGCCTATCCCAACAGGAACATCAACCTCAGAGACCATCCAGGCCTCCTATGGCCTCCAGACATAGATCCCCATCATCCTCTAGGGCAGTGATTGCGAACCTATGGCACGCGTGCCACAAGTGGCACGGGGAGCCATTTGTCAGGGCACGCAAGGCGCTGCCCTGTCAGCTGGCCAGCACGCATACGCGCGCTGGCCACCTGAGTTCACCTTTTTTCAGCCATTTTTCACCCTCCCCAGGCTCCAGAGGCTTTATAGGAGCCTGGGGAGGGCGAAAAGAGCCTCCCCCCACCCCCCCGGAGGCTTCAGGGACCGTCCGGAGGCTTCCCTGATGCCTTTGGAGCGCTTAAAACGACCCTCTGGGGGGGCAGGGGGGCTCTTTTCCCTCTCCCCAGGCTCCTATAAAGCCTCTGGAGCCTGGGGAGGGCGAAAAAGCATGTAAAAATGGGGCGGTTGTGCGTTGTGCGCACATGCGCACTGGGGGGGTCGTGCATTGCATTATGGGTGCGGCACGCCCACACACGACCCCCCCTGCGCTTCCCCCTCTTGTGGCACGCGAGCCAAAAAGTTCGCCATCGCTGCTCTAGGGATAGGGATCCTAGGCCCCCTTCCCCCTCTATAGTCAGCAAGGGTTCTGTTCTGGGGGAGGTGGCCCATCCGGAGTTGGGGTTCTCAGAGGATGAGGACCTGGTCATCCCCGAATCACCCACCTTCCCAGGTCTCTTTCCCCCTCTGGCCTTCAAGCCTCTGCTACACAAGGCCAAAAAGACTACTCAAATTGGCATGGGGGCTCCCCCAGTCTCAATACAAGGATCCAAGTTTGGCCATGTTCATAAATCCCAACATGGACAAGGAGGAGATTCCAGCTCCTCCCTTGTTTTTGGAAATAGTCAGGAACCAATGGTCTCTGCCTTCCTACCTAACCCTGGGAGCAATGATAGACGCTATTACAATATGGAACAGGCTTTCGCCCAGGCCCTTCAACTTCCCACTGTGGACACTCCAGTTGCCCTTCTCGCCAACACCTCCACAGTTTCGGGCGACGTGGCAGACAAGCTAAAACCGGAGGATAAGCGGGCAGAGCTCACCCTCCGCAAAAACTTTAACGCTTCGGCCTGGGCCATCAAATCTGCCACTGCAGCATCTTATTTTAATCGCACTATGGTCATGTGGCTACGCCAGCGCCAACTGCAAGACCGTATCCTGCTGGAAGATGAGCGTCTTCACCAAGACCTCATCAAAATCATCTCAGCTATCCAGTTCTCCGCGGATGCCACTCTAGACTCTATGAAATTCGCGTCTAGGGCCTTGGCCACCTCGGTTACCTCGAGGCGTCTTTTGTGGCTTCACAATTGGCAAATGGACAACAAGTCCAAATGGAACGTGGCAGCAGCCCCGTTCTCTGATCCCAATCTCTTCGGGGTTGCATTTGATCCCCTCCTTGTGGAAAATAGGGATAAGAAGAAGGTCCTCCCCTCTAACTCTAAGGAGTCGGATTCCCATCCGTTTTCGTACCGAAGGCCTTCTGCTTCTTCCTCTTCTTACTTCAGGGCGCCTGACCAGGACTACCGACAACAACGGTTTGCCCCTTATAGATATGATAGGCAGAGTCAGAGGCCTTTCTACCAGGACAGGTAGAAAGGGGAGGGGCGGCCGTCCCTTCCACAGGGGGAAATTACTCCAATCCGAGTCAACCCATAGGCGGCCGCCTGGCATTCTTCGCGGATCAATGGGACCAGATAACATCAGATGTCTGGGTCAGGTCAACAGTCAGGGACAGCCTCCAGCTCGAATTTCTCTCCTCTCTCCCGACGCTCTTCAGGACCTTCCCTCCGTCCAGGGATCCGGAGCGGCGATGCCTAATGCTCCTGGCAATTCAACATCTGCTGGACATTCGGGCAATCAAGCCGGTTCCCCCAGAGGAATGGGGGTTAGGTATGTATTCCAACCTTTTTGTTGTCCTGAAGAGCTCTGGGGAATAGAGGGCTATTCTGGACCTGAAGCGCCTCAACTCTTACCTGGTCTATGGGAGAGTCAAAATGTCCTCCCTCAAGTCCATTCTCCTGGGGTTTAGGCGGGAGTATTTCATGGCCTCAGTAGATCTGACAGAGGCATATCTGCACATCTTGATTCGGCCAGCCCATCGCAAATTTCTCTGATTCCCTCACGGGGGGGCGCGACACTTTCAGTACAGGGCTCTCCCATTCGGCCTAGCCTCTGCCCCCCTCCCCCACGTTCATGAAGGTCCTGGCGGCATTGGCGGCTCACCTGTGTTCTCTCCCAGTGAGACTCCATTGCTATCTCGACGACGTGTTGGTCCTAGCCAGTCAAGGAGTCAGGCCATTCATGACCTCTCCATCACCATCCGAGCTCTACAATCCCTAGAGTTTTCCATCAACTTCACCAAGAGTCATCTGTCTCCCTCCACGAGAATCCTTCATCTGGGCACAGTGATGGACTCAAGATCAGGGCTAATTCGTCTATCTCCAGAGCGCCTGACAAGCCTTCAATTCCTAGCACGACATGTCCGCGCAAGTCGGTCAGCTTCCATCCTGACCTTGGCCCGCGTGATGGACAAGATGGTGGTGTGCATCGGGATTGTTCCGTGGGCCCGACTCCATCCCCGGACGCTTCAGTAGGTGCTCATTCCGTTACAACGACGGTGCATAAGCAATTCATCACGCTCAATTCATCTGTCTCCAGGTCTCCGCTGGTCCCTAAGATGGTGGCTATCTCTGGCCTTGAACCCCGGAGTGGAATTTTGGGAACCAGAACGCACGACGATCACGACAGACGCGAGTCTCTTTGGTTGGGTAGCCGTGATGAACACCAGCATATCGCAGGGTCGATGGTCAAGATCCAACCTGCGCCACAATATCAATTGGCTGGAACTGAAGCCTGGCCCTTCTCCACTTCCGGGACTCATTATCCAACCATCACGTACTGCTTCTGACGGACAATGTGACTGCGAAGGCCCACATAAATCGTCAGGCGGGGACTCACTCAGGAACCTGTGGCTAGAAGCCCAGAAGCTCGAGCTCTGGGTGGAGAAGAACCTAGCTTCTATCGTGTTGGAACACATCTCGGGCATCTCCAACCACCAGGCCGACTGGTTGAGTTCAGCGATGGTTGACCACGGCGAGTGGCAACTGATTCCGGAACTTTTCAACAAGATCTGTCTTCACTTCGGCACTCCACTGGTGGACTTGTTCGCCAGCCCATCCAATGCCCAACTACCCAGGTTCTTCTCCCGCTTCCCAGCTCGCAATGAAGAGAACAGACGCTCTCCGAAGTACGTGGCCTCCGGGCCTCATTTATGCCTTCCCTCCCCTCCCTCTCGTTCAGGGGACCCTAAGGAAGATTGTCTTAGAGGGGGCCCACATCATCCTGGTGGCCCCATTCTGGCTGAAGTGACCCTGGTTCGCGGCTCTGGTCCAGTTGTCCATCTCCCCCTTGAGGATCCCTCAGGAGGAGGTCGCTCTGTGCCAGGGGATCTTGTTACATCCAGAGCCCCAGTGGCTCCAGCTTGTTACATCCAGCCCCAGTGGCCTGGCACTTGAGCAGTGCCTCCTAAGGACTGAAAACTTGTCGGCTGTCATCTCCACCATTGAGGCTGCTAGGCGTCCTTCAACCATGCACATTTATAATTCAACGTGGTCAATGTTCGCCTCCTGGTGCAAGAGATTCCACATCTCCCCACCCAAGGCCTCGGTAGCCCAGGTTCTTGAGTTCCTATAACATGGGCTAGATAGGGGTCTCTCCCATAATACCTTACGGAGACAGATGGCCGCTCTCTCCTCGGTCCTGGTGGGTGAGGGTCGTTTGTCCTTAGCCCAGTCCCCCCTAGTCAAGAGGTTCCTCAAAGGGGCTGCAAACCTGTGTCCTTCTCCGTTCATAGATTCCCCACGTGGGATCTTCCCTTGGTACTTAGGGCTCTCACAGGGGGGGGGGGGGCTTCTTAGTTTTCTCACCTTAAAGGTGGCCTTTCTCATCGCCATCACCTCGGCTAGACAGATTTCAGAGTTGGGGGCCCTATCCTCTAAGGAGGACCTGTGTCAATTTCAACAAGACAGGGTAGTCCTAAGACTCGAACCAACCTTCTTCCCTAAGGTCAACTCCATGTTCCACAGATCACAGGAACTCATTCTCCCTAACTTCTGTTCCTCTCCCTCTCACGAGAGGGAAGTCATCTGGCACCACCTGGATGTTCGCTGCGCCTTGCGCATCTACCTAAGGCCTCCTTCAGGCGGTCAGAGGCCCTGTTTGTGTCATTTCAGCCTAGCACGATGGGCACCAGAGTCTCCTACGCTACCATTGGAAGGGGGCTGAGGCAGGCTATTAAGGAGGCCTACAAGGCCTCACATCAGGTTCCACCTCAGGGGATTACGGCCCATTCCACCAGGAGTGCGGCTACCACTGCCGCCTGGACCACCAGGGCCCCGCTAGAGGATATCTACAGGACGGCCACTTGGGCATCTCCATCCCCCTTTATCAGACATTACCGTTTGGATCATTTCGCTTTGGTGGCTGCGGCTTTCGCCTGCAGGGTACTCCAACAAGTGGTGACATCCCCTCCCCGGGGGTCAACTTCCCACCCTGGGACCTAGCTTGGGTATGTTCCAGCTGTAGCCCCTCCTGCCGAAGCTACAGGAAAAAGAATGTTGATCCTTACCTGAATGATTCTTTTCTTTAGCGTAGGCAGGAGAGGCTACATCCCACCCATTATTGATTGATAGGGGTCAGGGCGGTCGGGAATGAATTTGTGTGTGCCTTGGTTTTTCTTACATACTGCTTGCAGCTTTTCCATTCGATCTCGTGAAACTGGGAGCCAGGAGGAAAAGGTAGTTACTTAAGAAAAACTCCTCAGTCTCTGGACCAATCAGGCTGTGACTAAACATCTTCATTGGTATTGTACTAGACTTTGAGCTTTTGTAATCTCATTTTTCAAAATTTCCCAAGCTGCTTGAGTTATTTTCCCCTTGAGGATTCTCATCCATGGCATTCTTCCCATGCTCTCTCTAAGTTTATTGAAATTAGCTCTCTTAAAGTCCAAGACTCTAGTTTGACTTTGTTCTACTACTTGTGTTTTCATAATGTTGAATTCCAATATTGCATGGTCACTTGCCCCCAGAGTTCCTATGGCTTCAACACCTTCTATCATTTCCTCTCTGTTAATGAGAATTGAGTCCAATATGGCTGATCCCCTTTTTCCCTTCTCTACTTTTTGGGAAACAAAGTTGACTGCTAGGTTCGTTAGGAACTTGTTGGATCTTCCACTTGGTGCAGAGTTTGTTTCCCAGTTGATGTCAGGGTAGTTAAAATCTCCCATTACTTTTGTGGTGTGCTTCTTACATACTTTAGTTAGATGAGTAGCAAAAAGTTCATCTATTTCCTCTGCTTTGTTGAGTGGCCTGTAGTATAGACCTATGGCAATGTAATTTCTTCTCTAACCTTTAATATTGTCCCAAATGCATTCAAGATAGTTCTCATCATTGTTGTGCTCTATTTTTGTAGAGATGTAGTTATTTCTTATATATAATGCAACTCCACCTCTTCTTTTATTTGGTCTATTTCTTTTAAATAATTTAAATCCCTCTAGCTGTATGCTCTATTCGTGGGTTTCATCCCACCAAGTTTCTGTAATGGTAACAATATCGTATCTGTTCTCATTTACTTGAATTTCTAATTCACCCTGTTTATTCCTCATACTCTGTGCATTGGTTTATAGACATTTGAGTCCCATTTTGTTTGACCCTGTGTTTACTGTCTACGTAACCTGTGTTATGCCTGACTGCCCCTATTTTCTTACCACTTGTATGATTCGTGCACATGGTATGGCACTCACTATTAAATGCTTGGTTTTGCTTGGCAGCAGGAGTGATAATCTTATTTGCACAAACATCTATGTTACATGCACTGATAACCCTATGAGTTTTAGATTGCTGGGGACAGAAATGTTCTGTATCAATTAATTCTCTGTCCCGGCTGTTCAGTTTAAATGTTTATCCAGAATTTATCCATGAATGTAATGCCAAGTAACTCAGTCTCTTTCTTGGATGGGTGCAAACCATCTCTTCTGTACAGTTTTTCATTGGACCATTTACAGGCATCATGACTAATAAAACCAAAGCCTTCCCTTTTACACCACTCCTTTAGCCATACATTAAACTCTGCTATACCTGACCCTTCCCTTTTTGTTCCTTATATACTGGTAAAACCTCTGAAAAGATAAACCTATGCAACCTACACTACTAAGTTAATATCCCAAGCTCTGAAAATCATTCTTCACAGAAAGTACATCTTTTGGGGACAGATCATTTGTGCAAAGATGTATAATAGCATCAACATCACAGTCCTTAGTTGCATTCTTGACTCTCTTAAGAATACGCCTCTTGTTTCTGTTGGCAGTAGCACCTGGCAGACACCTGACCTCTTTTAAAATCTCCATATCCTTTCCTAAATTTACATCCTTTACGATTGAATCACCAACCAGAAGATGACTTCTCTATTTGCATACCTTGATCATCTTGTGCGACTGATGTGTGATACCTTGATCCCCATTTCGCCTTTCCGAAGAAAGTTCTTCATTTTGGACGCTGCTTATTTGAGTCATCATTATCACAACTACCTTGACCTGTCTCTTTAGTGTCCACATTAAGGTCAGCAAGGGTGCTATATCTGTTATGCTGGGTCACAGCAAAAGCTTTGCGTTTATGGTTCACAGCTCTCATCCTGCCAGATTCCATGGTTGTCCAGACTGCTCTTCTCCTGCAGGATCTTTGCGGTAGAGGGGGCTGATAGTGTGGCATCTCCATAGAGTGGAATGGCTGAATTGGGCACCTAAATTCTGCTTGGAGAGCACAGATTAGAGATTCTAGATAGGTAATCTGTATATAGACTAGTAATTTGTTTACAAATGGGAGAGTATCCAAATTTGAAAAGAGTACTGTGAAAGACAGGTGCAAAACAGCTATTACATTGAACTAAGCAGGTCATTTTGAAATAAAATAAAATCACAATCTCAAGCGCACTAATCCAGAATGTATTATTGCTATTTTGGTTTATAGATATATGATTCGCAGGACATTACACATGTGGCCCATTACCTAGTCCTCTTTGTCACTCTGACTCTGCCCTTGTAGCCACCAGCTCCAATCATCATCCTCAGGAACTTCAAATGAAATGGAGTTAAAGGGCCCCTATCTTTGTCTCTCTGACTCCCCCCTTGTAGAAAACAGCTCCAATCACCAGCCTCAGGAAGGTTCAAATTAAATGGAGTTAAAGGGCCTCTACCTTTGTCTCTCTTACTCCCACCTTGTAGAAAACAGCTCCAATCACCAGCCTCAGGAAGGTTCAAATGAAATGGAGTTAAAGGGCAACTGCCTAGTGCTCTTTGTCTCTCTAACTCCCCCCTTGTATCCAGCAGCACCCGGGCACGGGTCCACAGCCAACCAACCTCGACAAACGCCTCTATAACATTGCACCGGAACTCACCAAATTCTTTGAGTCTCCCCCAGTGGATGCACCGGTTGCAGCACTTTTATCCCCTACTGTGGTTTCTGGAGCTCCCGAGGAGGTCCTCAAGCCTGAGGAGAAAAGGTCAGACCAAACCTTAGTCAAAAACTCCACTGCCACTTCCTTTTTCTCTAGAGCGGCTCTAGTCTGGATTGAACAGCTTCAGGAACGCATAACTCTCCTGGGAATGGACAGGGGAAGGAAGATAATCTTGCATAGGTATCTCAGCCACCACTGATGCCTGAGGTGGGGCCACCTGAGGAAGGAGTTATGGTACAAAGTGTTAACTTCTTTAACACTGTTTGTGTGGAAAACAACTAGGCCCTCCCCCTAATGAAGGACATGCTAAGCCACCTAGCGAAGGGTAAAGTGTTCACCAAAGGAAGCCTACTATCCAATATGAATTCAAGAGGGAGATGAATGGAAGACAGCATTCAACTGTCCTCTGGGCAGTTTCCAATTTAAGGTCATGCTGTTTGGGTTCCAGGGAGCCCCCGCAGTCTTCATGCAACTAATAAACAAAGTGTTGTACCTTTACAAAAGGGCCTTAGTTTACATGGATGACATTTTCATATTCAGTGAGCCACTGGAAGAGCACATAAAGCTAGTAAGGCAGGTATTGAAAAAACTGCTGGTCGCGAAGCTCTATGTGAAGCTTTCTAAGTGTGAATTCTATAAGACCTCCCTAGACTACTTGGGCTACCCAGTGTCAAGCAAGGAGATTGAGATGGATCCAGGAAAAGTGAAAGCTGGACTGGCAACCCCTTTGCACATGCAAGCAACTCCAAAGCTTCCTGGGGTTTGCATACTTCTACAGGCAATTCATTACAGCATTTGCTGAAGTAGCCCTACTAATGGATCTGTTAAAAACACACACACACACACACCAGCGAAACCGCACTCAACCTAGCCACTGGTCTGGACACTGGACTGTCAAAAAGCATTTGAAAAACTTAAGCGACTTCACTGAGGAGCTGATTCTCCAACACCCTGACCTAGAGAGACAGTTCATTATCCAATCTGACACCAGCAACATGGCATTGGCAGTGGTACTCCCCCAGAGAGACCCACAGGATTGGCTCTTGCCTTGCGCATGTGTCCAAACACCTATCAACACTAAGAGGCAGTGGGTGATCTGGGAGAATGAGGCTTACTCATTCCATGGGCTCTTCTCTCCTGGAGACACTTTTTGGAAGGAAGGAAGGAAGGTGCCTTTTGAGGTCTGGAAGCCCTAAAGACACCCTGGAAGCTCTCCCCCAAGTAAGTTTGATGGGAGCAACATTTTCACCAATTTAACTTTGAACTAAATTACATGGGGGGGGGGGGAATTTGCTACCTGATGCATTATCTAGAATACCACAATTCAACATCTGGAAGGATGAAGTTGTCCATGCCATCATCCCCCTCTCACAACAAGAAGTGCAAGTCACTACCAGGGGGAAAGCCAAATGCCAAACTGATCCCGTGCAGGAAAAACTGACAACTGCACTAAAGGTGGTGCTCCCAGCCAATCAGTGGTTTAATGACAACAGAGACATTTTAACTGAGGGGCTAGCTTGGAGGGAGTCCAAACTGTATGTCAGTTTGAGGCTGCAAGTGTTGCAGCGCAGCCACGATTCACAACTGGGTGGCCATTTCGGTTTCCTAAAAACTCTTCACCTTCTCCGATGACAATTCTGGTGGCTAAAAATATTCTGGTGCCACCTGCTCTGCCATGAAGACCTCCTGGACTCCTCCAAGTGGCTAATCCCAGCAGACCATGGGAGGCGATTGCCATGGACTTTATAGTTGAACTCCCAGAGAGGAATACAGTCATTTGGACGGTAATCAACTTATTTTTTAAGCAAGCTCATTTCATTATTTGCTTGGGATTACCCTCAGCCAAAAAGCTGGCTAAAATGTTCATCAAGCAGATTTATTGGCTTCACGGAGTGCCCCGCTAGGTGATACCGAGACGTCCAGTTCACTTCCAATTTCTGGAGGGAGTTCCTGAAATCTGTCAGATCGACTAAGGGGCTTAACGTGACTTTTCATTTGATCACAAATGGAGCCGCAGAATGGACCAATGCAATGGTGGAACAATACATAAGATGTTATGTGGATTACCAACAAAAGAACTGGCAAATCTACCTTTCGCAGAAGTGGCTTACAATAATGCCATGCATAGTAGCACCAGATTGATCTCCTTTCAGTCACCAGTGGCATGGATTTTGTTCCCATGCCTAAACTGCCGAGAGAGCCACCCTCCTCCATGACTCTACGTGAAAGCATTTATGGAAGCTGCTGAAGTGTACATAAACAAGCTAACAAACACTGATCTTTCCAGCTCCCCCCTTCCGTGTGTGAGAGCGCATTTACTTATCAACTAAATACATTAAATTGAAATTATCCAGCAAAAAGTTGGGACCTAAATATTTAAGCCCTTTACAAATAGTGAAAGTAATTAACCCAGTGACAGTTCAGCTTCACCTCCGATACATTCTAGGGAAAATGCATCCAGTCTTTCAGTGCAGCCTGCTGAAGCCAGCAATCAATTCAAGATTGAGACCACAGACCTGACTGGAATCATCCTAAGGGGATGGGGCACAAGGAAAGACGTTTCGGATGCCTGTAGGGAGCGAGGCAACTTGCCCAACTGGTCTGATTGAAAGCTCTCTGGAGATTGGCGGCAGTCATTCATATGACTGCTCTGGAGCCGGGGCATCTGGAATAAGATTTGTGCAGGTGCAGAGAAACAGATGGAGTGTTTGATCCAGAGGAAGATTGGCTGATGTAAGAATAAGAGAAACAAATTTTGGAGCTTAAAAATTTTCTGGAGCTAAGGTAGCGGCTAAACATCACTCAGAATGTGGAGGACAGAAAGAAAGGAGGGGAAAGCTATTGGTGAGAGAGTACTGAGACCAAAAATAACTTTGTTAATAAATTTGGAATTGGAAAAACCTAAAGCTAAAAAAATGGAAGATCAGGAAAATTGGAATATGGACTTTGAACTTTTAGTTCTACTACCGACAATATTTGACAAATTAGTGATCTGATTACACAAAGGAACAATAAAAGCCACCTACTGGAGAGAGGAGACATAATACCATCTTGAAACAAAGGAATACAAGAAGGATTTAGTCCATCCTTTTACTTGGACTTTACACTGGAAGAAAATATAGAACTTTGAATCTTGTAAAAGGATTGGATTATCTTGGGATCTGATATCAAAGAATCCAGTCCTTCTGGTCCTGCCACCCCTGGGCCATCTGTGACTGAAGGTGGGGCCCCCATCTGAACAGGCTGGCGTACGTAGTCACCGTCAGTCACTCTGGCTCTTTGAAGCAACATCCTCTGGCAATGGCTGGGGACCTCTATCAGTGTAGAGAGTGGATGACTTTCAAGAAAACTGTGACCTTGCCTGAGAGCTGCACGCCACCATATCAATAATTGCTCCCAAGTGGAGCAACTTGTTTGTCGGGTTAAGGTGGCTCTTCTCTATGTTAATAGAGAAGCCATGGTACTGCAGTGTCTGGGCCATGACTCTCAGGTCCTCTTAGTCTGGATGGCCCTGGCGGACTAGATCAGTATATCATTTAAATAGTACTGGACTCACATGGGCACAGCCCCAAATGTGCCATCACTGCTGCTAGGACTTTTGTGAATGCCTGGGTGTTGATGAAAGGCCGAATGGTAGGTACTAATACTGACAGCCATCATAGTAAATTCGAAGGTATTGCCGAAAGAGAGACAAAATGGGAATGTTCAGATAAGCTTCCATTAGATCAATGGATGTGAGGAAATCTCCCTCTTGTACTCCCCCCAGGATGGTTTGCAACAAGTGCATCTTAAAAAGCCTGTAAAGCAGATGGCAATTCAGGTGTTTGAAGTCTAGAATAGCTCTCCACCCCCCTTCCCACCAAGGCTTTGGCAATCACAAATAGAATTGAATAGAACCCCTGCCCTCATTGAGTACCTGCTGGATCACTTGAATTTCCAGCAGATGCTGAATTGCAATTTACACGAGGGACCTCTTTGCCAGATTGTTTGAGACTGGGCATTGAATGAAAAACCTTGAGGGTGTGGAGATGAACTCAAAGGACAGCTCTGACCTCACCTTATCTTTGACTCTCGCATCTGAGGTAATTTTGTCCGATCGGTCAATGGAAAGGGCCAGGTGACTTCTGATGGGAGGGTTGGGCACATCGGTATCGGGGTGATGAAAGTAACAGCCTCCTCTGCTGCGAAAGGGTTGCTTGGACTGTCTACCTCTAGGTTCTCGGTCCGACTTGCCACTGCCTTAGGATATAAGGCCTGAAATTTGCCGAGTCCAGAGTCTGGGGCCTGAAAGGAAGGATGTCTGGTGTAAGATGAGGGGCAAAAAAATCCCCTTCTACTGACAGGTAGTAAGATTTTCCTCTTGTCAGACGCCACTTGTGGCGAGTATCCACCTGCCACCTGAGCCAAAATAAACGATGCACTGCTACTGAGGAGGCCGGAGACTTGGATGCAAATCTGGCAGCATTGAAATTTATTAAAGAACGCGGAACGAACAGCTGGTCCATAAAGGAAAAGAAGTCATAACACTTAAACAGGTACCAAAAAGAATCAGAGAGCAAAGAAGGAACTACCAATTCCTCTATACACAACTGATAAAATATAAAATAATGTTCCGCTGGTTGATACCGGATGGCTTGTTAATAACCTGGCAAGATAAGAAAATAAGGATTGACACCATAGAGAAAGCCCGGGAAGTCTATGAACACTACATGGAGAATCAGACAGCAGAGAGAAGTTGGAAACCCAAATCCAAAACCGTTAGGAGCAGCTGACGGAGGAAAAAGGATTAGACCAAGATGTGAGAAAGAAGGCTAGACCCAAAAATGGATAAACAATCTCAATAGATAATCATACACATACTCACTGCAGCCAGGATTGCTTTCGCACAAAACTGGAAAAAAATCATTACACTCTCAAATGAAACTATAATCAGGAAAATACTCGAATGCGCACAAATGGATAAAATGACAATAGAACTAAAAGAAAGAGAAGAACCGGACTTCTATAAAGTATGGAATAAAATGTATAAGTGGCTAGAAATCAGGAGCCAAAACAGAAAATAGGGAATATAAATATATGGTGATACAAATAATGAATATTATTATAACTGTTAATACTATGTTTGCTACATTATAGGACAAGGTTAAAGCAATAGGAAGGCAATGCAGAAGGGAAAACTATAAAAGCTAAGCAGGAAAGCTGATATAGAAAGCGGTAAAATTACTGCATATTGTTATGTATGTTTTGTGTTTTTCTTTTTTTATAAGAATTTTATTAGTTTTTAAAAACATTTATAGGAAAGGGTAAGTAGGTATACAAAAATTTTTGACAGCTACATCGTGCCAAAGGTAGAAATCCCCCCAAATCTCACAACTTTTACAAAAGAAAAAACCAAAAAGTAAAAGATAAAGAGTATCAGCTTTTTGTTTTACATTGTATCAACCATATGTTCAATCATCTCTTTTTTTTAAAGTTTTATTGGTTTTTTAAACATTTATAAGGGAAAAGGTAATGGAAAGGTATACAAATTTTGGCAGTTGCAAAGTGTGGTAGGCGCCCCCTCCCTCCAAACTCATAGTATACATCTGAATATAAAACATTAATGCATAGTCATATACCATCAGCATATTAATTCTATTGGTACTTTCAATCAGTTTATACATTGTAATATATAATCCACATGTTAATTCCATTACTACTTTCGGTCAGTTTATATCAATGAGATTTTCTTATTCATTTTTGTGATCTGAGCTTTCTTGGTATTGCCCCTTCTCCCCCCGCTGGCAGAGCTCCGGCCCCTCCCGTGTCCTGCATATCCGTTGTAGGATCTTCTGTTTTTTCTAGGTGTATTTTGTTTTTTTCCATAAAGGCCTGTGTCTCTATGGGTGTGTTAATTCTAATTCTTGTCTCCTCCCAGAATATCAACATACCTTCAGGCATCAACCATCTAAACCACACCCCCTTCTGGTATAATTTATTCGCCAATTGCGAATAATTTTTCCTTTTTTCCCTAATTTTCTTGGGGATCTGCTTCAAGATGGTTATTTCTCTATTGTGGTATGTCAGTGCCTGCCCCCTTTGTACACTCAGAATTTTGTCTCTTGTGCTTTTTCTAAGAAATTTAATATGTACCTCCCTGGGTACATTGTGTGTTCTGGCATAGGCTGAGTTCACTCTATAAACCAGATCTATCTCCCATTCCATCTGTTGTTTTTCTTTGTGTATATATTCAGCCAAAATGTTTGTCATGATGTCCCTCATGTTTTCCTCATCTGTTTCTATCACATTTTGAAATCTAAGATAAAAGGACATTCTCTCAAATTCTGTTTTCATTTGTTGGGTATCAAGTTCTTTGTTTCCCTTCTGTACCGCTTCTACCCCCCCCTCACCTCCGCCACCCCACCCTCCACAAGGTCCAGTCTCTGTGAGTTCTTATAGATTTGGACTTGATTCTCTTTAATTTCTTCTTTCATTTCCTTTAATTGTTTCTTAATTTCCTCTTGGCCCTGTATGAGTTGCTGGAGCATTTGTTGCAAATCCATCTCTGTACTTTTAGGTTGCATCAGGTCTGTAATCTTTGATTGTGTAGCAGGACTGGATGTTGCTGATGTCGGGGCAGAGGTGGCAAAGCCAGGTTTTCCTGGGGGTGGTCTTTTAGGAGACATAGTTTATAGAATAAAGAGTTCAGTCAGTGTGGAGAATGGACAGCTGGAGAAGCAGAGCAGCCAGATGAGTCCAGGAGGCAGAAGATCCAAGCAGGAGAGAGTTTCTCTAGTCAGTCTGGCAATAGAATAAATTTTTCCCCCCCAGAGAGTTCAAAGAATAACAATCCACAAGAGATTCTTCTGGGTAGCACGGAGACAAAGACCGGAAGCCTGGATTTTAAAGGTGGAGTCAGGTTTCACAGTTCATGAAGACAACGGAAGTGTGCCATCTTGCCCTGCCAGCTTCGGGCTCAGAGGCATAACAAAGTTTTGAAAGTTCCCAAAGTCCTCAGATCATCATTAAATTATGGAGCTAGGTTCAATGAAAAGTCACTTTAGCAAGGGTGTGGCATCATAGGTTGGCTCTCCCCCTCCTCCTTCCCCTGGGGCTGAGAGCAGAATTGTTCCAAGCCGCTTGTCCGAGGGGGGGGAAACCCCCCACCCTCCAGCCGCGCCTCCAAAGTTATCCGAAAGTAAAAGTTTTAAAGTGCTGAAAAGTTCTTCAAATCAAGAAAGGGAATGAAGGGGGGGTAGCGCCTCACCACACCGCCGCTGCTTCCTTCTGTTTTTTCATTCTCCGATCAGCCTGTTGCGAAGACGCTTTACGCGCCCTCCGATACTGCTCCCCGATGCCTAGAGCGAAGCGGGGGGCCCCCACCAGCCGCCGCCAATGCAGGGATCCCCCGCGAAGACGCTCCCCCGGCAGGACGCCTCTCCGGGGTGTCCTGTGCCCCCCAAGGAGTGGGGAAGCCCACCGGGGAGCCGGAGCGAGCAAACGACTTGCCCGTCGCCGTCAGCCGCCGGAACCAGAAGTCATGTTCAATCATCTCTTGTGTCACTTCCAGCAATTACATTATATCAACAATTGCAATAATGTTTCAAATATATTTATTTTTGTGACCTGAGTCTTCAATATTGCTTCCTCCCCCCTGTCTTCTGGCAGCGCCACAGCCCCTCCCTCCTTCATATCTTGTGTACTGTCCCCTGTTTCATCTAGGAGAGCACTGTATTTTTTAATGAAGGCCTCTGCCTCCGCAACTGTATTAATTCTAATTTTGCTACCCTCCCAGAAAATCAACATTCCTCTGGCAATAACCATCTAAACCAAACTCCTTTATTATATAATTTCTTTGATAAAGAGGAATACTTCTTCCTCTTATCCCTTATTTTTTTCGGAATTTGTTTAAGAATGGTTATTTCTTTATCTTTATATTTTAATGGTCCCCCCCTTTGAGCTCCTAAAACCTCATCTCTTGTAGTCTTATTAAGAAATTTAACATGTATTTCCCTTGGAACATTGTGTGTTCTAGCATATGCTGAGTTAATCCTATAAACCAAATCGATGTCCCACCACAACTGTTCTTTATTTCTTTTAATATATTCTGCTAAAATTGTAGTCATAATATTCTTAAGATCTTCATCTTCTGTCTCCGGTAAATTTTGAAATCTAAGAAAAAAGGACATTCTTTCAAGGTCCATTTTTATCATAAAGTTTTCAAGTTCTCTATTCCCCTTCTGAACTATCTTAACCTCAACCCAACCGCGCCCTCCTCCAACACCCCAATCTTTTGTTTATTTTCTGTTGTTTACTGTTGTGTTTCTCTGAGCTGTTCATTTAAGTCTGCCAATTGTTTTTTCAGTTTGTCTTGTCCCTTCATAATAGTTTGAAACATTTGAGCAACAGATAAGTCCTTTGAACTCTCTTCAGTCGTTTTTGGTTGTAAAAATGAAGCAATTTTTGTCTGCATAGTCGGGCTAGATGTAGAAAATGCCTTCCCAGGAGGTGGCTTTTTGGGCCTCATGTTAAGATCAGAGATACCTATAAATCTTACACAAAAGAAATGGCGTCTGTGGAATGCACAGCTGGGGGAGATTGTGGAGGCAAACAAGCCCAGAAGTAAATGTTAATCCTCAATCACAGCTCCAAGCCAAAGGATAAGAATCAAATACTCCAAATCCAGAGGCACCACATAACGAGAGGCTCCAGGAGATCTTCAGGGTATAATAATAATATGAAGCCAGAAATTCTTTCAAAGGGGAAACTTCATTCATAAGAGCAAAGAAGAAGAAGGAAGTTGGCCATCTTGGCTCCACCTTCACAGGGGACCAGGAAGCAAAATATCCAAAGTTCTATTAGGTTATTTAAAAAAGCAACTCAGCAGTCATCTCTTGCAGTTGTGATAAAAGTCATTCTTCCATAGCTAGTAGAAGCGAGCAATTAACTTTTAACTCTCTCTCTCCACTCCAAGATAGAGAGATGTTCCAAATGCCGCCTTATCCAAGGGGGTGGTGGAAAAGCCCCCCTCCAATCTTGCAACTTCAAAAGATTGAACCCACAACTTAAGAAAAGCTGTTGTTCGTCAGTTAGATGAAATTAAAAGAGATTGAGGTAAACTTCTCACCTCCCGCGCTTCAGCTGTGACTTCTAATTCTTTCCTTCCAGAGTCCGTTCGGCGAAGGCACTCAGCAACGCCATGCACCCCCCATGCTCCCCGGCTCCTGGGGCGAAGCTGGAAACCCCCTGCCACTGCCGCTGATCCCGGGGGCTCCAACAAGCCGCCCCATGGCAGGGGCCCCCTCCAAGGCCCCCTGTGCTCCTAAAAGGAGCCCGCCAGAGAACCGAGCAGCGGATGAGAACATCCATCTCCTTTGGGGACCCGAAGTCGTCTTCCTGTTTTGTTTTTTTCTTGTTGTGTCTTCTTTACTGTTTTTAAAGATTAAAACATTCAATAAAATTATTATTTTTTTTTTAAACAAAATTTTATTAGTTTTAAAAAAAATTTAAAGGAAAAAGGTAATGGGTAGGATTACAAATTTTGACAGTTACATTATGCAGGAGATGGCCCTCCCCCCCATTCTCATAACTTTCATTTATTAATACATTAGATTGTTGCTACTTAATAGTATTTTGTCAGCATAAACTTTTATCTTCAAACAATTTCAATCATTTTATATCAAACAGATTTTCTAGTTCATTTTTGTGATCTGAGTTTTCTCAATGTTGCCTCTTCTCCCCCCTCCAGCAGCGCTCCGGCACCTCCCGTGTCCTGTACGTCCCATATAGTATCATCAGGTTTATCTAGGAGGACTTTATTTTTTTCCATGAAGGCCTCAGCCTCCATAGTTGTGTTGATTCTAACTCTCGTGTCCTCCCAGAATATTAGCATACCTTCTGGCAGAAGCCATCTAAACCACACCCCTTTCTGGTATAATTTCTTCGCTAAATGCGAATAGTTTTTTCTTTTATCTCTAACTTTCTTTGGGATTTGTTTCAAGATGGCTATTTCTCTATCCTTGTATTTTAATGCTTGCCCCCTTTGTGCACTCAGAATCTCATCTCTTGTGGTCTTTCTGAGAAATTTAATGTATACCTCCCTTGGAACATTGTGTGTTCTGACATATGCTGAGTTTACTCTATAGACCAGGTCCATGTCCCACCCCATCTGTTGTCTGTCTTTTTTAATATATTCAGCCAATAAATTTGTCATAATATCCCTTAGATCTTCATCATCAGCCTCAATTACATTTTGGAATCTAAGAAAAAAGACATCCTTTCAAATTCCACTTTTATCTGGTGGTTCTCAAGTTCTTGGTTTCCTTTCTGCACCCCCTTCACCTCCCTCCTCATATCAGCCGTCCCCTCCTCCAAAAGTTCCAGTCTCCGTGAATTTTGGATCGCTTGGTCTTGGTTCTCTCTGAGCTGCTCGTTCATTTCTTTCAATTGATTTTCTAAGTCCTCCTGCCCCTTTAAGAGTTGTTGAAACATCTGTTGAAAGTCCACCTCAGGGGGCTTAGGCTGGAACAAAGAAGTTAGTGTCCGTTGTCCACTGGGGCTGGACGTTGAAGATGCTGGGGTGGAGCCAGCAAAACCCGGCTTGCCCGGTGGTAGTCTTTTAGGTGGCATTGTAGTAAGCAAAGCTCAGAGATGGCAATGTCAATAGAGAGAGGAAACAATTGGGAAGGTGGATAGCCAAGAGAGATCGCGAGGCAGGAAGTCCAGACAGATAAGGACCTTTTCTCAATTCTAGTTCCAGGCAATAAAGCAATAAAATCCTTTGTTCCAAGTCCAGGGTAATATAACAAGAGATTTCTCTGAGTGTCACGGAGACAAAGACAATTGCCAAAAGTTTCTGTGGGTGGAGTCAAGTTTCAGAGTACATGAAGACGACGGAAGTGTGCCATCTTGCCCTGCCAGCTCCGGGATCAGAGAGCAACAAACCAAAAGTTTTCAAAGTTGTTAGAAAGAAACAGATCATCACCGCATTTTCACAATTACAGTAAGAAATTCTGCATTTGCTATGAGCGTGATTTCATTCCAGGCTCCCCGCCTCCTCCTCCTCTGGGGGCAGAGAGCAGAACAGTTTAAAGCCGCTTGTCCAAGGGGGGGGGCAAATCCCCCTCCCTCCAATCGCACTTCCCAGGAACAAGTTGAAAGTTTTTCAAAAGGCTGACAGTCTTTATTTTCCTTCACTCATGAAAGGGAACGGGGGGAATCTCCATCTCACCGCATTGCAACTGCGTCTATGTGTTGAGAGATCTTTAACAACATTAAATCTCTATATTATACTGTTATATAGTAAATATATAATTAATAAACTGTTAAAAGAAACTTAATCAAATTGTAGATATTAAGAGGCATACTTTAACTATTTTTTACTTATCAGTTTCATTGGAGAAAAGGGTTTTATTTTGTAAATCTTTTTTAATACTTTGCATAATTATAATATTTCTAGAATTGTTTATTTGGCTTTTTCTACAAACAATATTTTTATATTAGTAAGAATGTTCTTAAGTATCTACATTCTGTTTTGTTTTAACTCCTCTTTAAAATCAATATACATTTTACTAAACTCTAGAATTTTTAGTCTCTTAAATTCCTAATTTCTTAGCTGAATTTTCTGAATTCATGATTATCATATTAATTGCCCTTATATCCAGGAATTTTGCCCTGGTTTTGAATGTATATTACAGTCATCACAATATTTGCCTCAAATTTATTTGAATTGTATGCCATTAAGAAAATTTCAGTGGTTATAAACCATAATCATTCAATAAAATAAAAATGGTAACAATTAAAATTCAGGAATATGGAATGACATGTCTGTCCTTGCTGAGGGACTGAGTCAAAAGCTGGGAAGCCCTAGAAATGGGAGTATCTAAACAGCTCTGACAGACTCAGTCCAATCAGCAAGCAAATGAGGTCAACCCATTCCTGGATGCTATCTCCAGCTCAAAGGAGAATGTAAATTTTGTAACCTGCTCATTCTCTATCAATACAGTATCCAATAATCATGCTTATTTAATCCTGACAGTCTTAAAAATTATCATTATAATGGGATCAAACAAATTGTTAGGCAATATTTTTAAGATTCACAGCTAAGTTTTAGCATTCACATCAGGCTTTATATCATTATAAATTTGTGGATTTTTGAAACTTCACCTTTATTACGGAGATTAATTTTTGTTTCTTCTCCTTGTGAAGGCTCTTAATCTTTTTATCCACCCTCAGCATTGTTTTGCACTTTGATTTCACTGCTTAGTTAGGCAAGTGAATAGATTCATTGTTTTCTTACATGCTTTCTTTTTATGAACAACATATTTGCTTTTTCAGCAATTCCACCATCTGTCTGGACAGCGTGGGTTGTAGAACCAGTGATAGAAAACAAAAGGTTTAGTCTTGGTAGTGTTGCATTTTATTTTGTTTTCAAAATGCCAATAATTTTTATTTTTTTGAACAAACATAGACAAACAAGACACAAAACATAAAACCATCTTTCATTACATACAGTGTGTCGATTGGTTACAAAGTTTTTGTGCATCCTTTTCATAGTCATTACTTGCAATTTATATAAAAATACATGTTTTGAAATCCAAAATGTTTATATATATTATTATCAATGTACGTTATTTGTTTGATTATCACTATTTATTCTTTCATTTTCAACAAGCTATACTTAATATTGGGATCACTTATATTGTAATAATTCATGACATCATTTTCAATCTTAATAATAATAATAATAATAATAATAATAATAATAATAATAACAACAACAACAACAACAACAACAACAACAATAATAATAATAATAATAAAAAATATGCCAACCCATACAATATGGTGAAAGAAACGACTAAAAATTCTATACTGCATCAGTCGTTGCGTGGGTTAACAAGGGCAGTGGCAGATGTTGGGGTCCCTGGGCATCCGTCGACAAGTGGGCTACAAGTGGACCAGCTAACAAAACGACAAAAATATAGTACAGATGAAAATCGTGCCATAATGGCCTGTTATTACAACTCAGAGCCAAAGAAAGAGGCTACTTAAAGCGAATGTATGATTTATGGAAACAACAATAACCAGATTTAAATGTTAGTGAACAATGACTAGCAGATCAAAGGCGATTTATTATTTGGAATAAAGTGTTTAGCGAAGTTGAACTTGAGGAAATTCAGGCAAATTGCAAAACAAAAGAACAACATCAGAAGAGGAATTAACTTATACTCAAGACACAAC
Organism: Natrix helvetica; assembly: GCF_964273705.1. NCBI lineage: Eukaryota > Metazoa > Chordata > Lepidosauria > Squamata > Natricidae > Natrix > Natrix helvetica. Next base: position 82,849,708 of record NC_138554.1, on the reverse strand, counting down.
TAAAGAAATTGTAGTAGAACTGCCAGAGGAAGCTGTCGGAGAGGAAATAACAACACTACCACCAGAACCAGTTACCATTGAACCAACTGATGAACCAACTCAAAAACAAAAAGAACTGAAGGACAAGATCATGGAGCATTTTCTGGCTAGTGAGGAAAGGCAACATTTACCATCATTAAAAACTGTCCCTAAGAAAATTTTGGGTCCTATCATGAAAATGGTTAATGCAGTGCTTTGAACAATTGAATTGTTTCCATTTTGGAAACGAATCAGTTAATGTACAGTGCAGCTGTAATAGTCACTAATGAACTAGGCATTAAAATCAAAGCACCTAAGCACATGATGGAAAAAGCATCAAAGCCAAAGTGGAAAATCCGATTAGAACAAAAAGTCAAAAAATTAAGGGCAGATGTTAGCAACTTAAAGAACATGCATGAGCAACGGCTTAAAAACAGTAAAATCATAGATCATCTGATCAGAAGATATAGATTGGATACAAGAAACATAAATGAAGCTGTAGAGATTGTAAAACAGCAGATAACAGCAACAGCTAGAAAAATTGAGAGATATGAGGCATGAATCATCCAATATAAACAAAATCAACAATTTCGATCTGACCAACGGCGTTTTTATCAAAGTCTAAATGTGAATGGTGACACCAAAAGTGAAAAACCAGAAAAGCAGGCCACAGCTGAATTCTGGAAAGGTTTGTGGGATAATGCAAAGGACTACAATAAGGAAGCAAAGTGGATACATGACTTTGAGAAAAGCATTGGTAACAAACAAATGCAAGTTTGTTACCAGTTTACATGCAATATTGGCCAGGCAACTGAATGAAATTTTACAAAATGGTCAAATTGATGAATGGTTGACAACTGGAAAAACATACTTGATTCAGAAAGATGCAACTAAAGGAACAATACCTGAAAACTACAAACCAATAACATGCTTGCCAACAACCTTCAAATTACTCACAGGCATTATTGCAGATAATATTATGGAATATTTGGAAACAAACAACATCTTGCCAATAGAGCAAAAAGGCAATAAAAGAAGGAGCAGAGGTACAAAAGATCAGCTCCTGATTGATAAAATGATATTAGAAAATTGTAAGAAAAGGAAAACGAACTTGAATATGGTCTGGATTGATTATAAAAAGGCATTCAACTCATTGCCACATAGTTGGATCATAAAATGCTTAGAAACAACTGGCATTAGCAAAAATATTACATCCTTCACTGAAAAGGTGATGAAACAATGGAGAACTGAGTTGGCAGTAAGGAATGAGAACTACGGAATGGTCAGTATCAAGCAAGGAATTTTCCAGGGTGATTCACTTTCACCTCTTCTCTTCATCATCGCAATGATCCTGCTATCAGTAATCTTAAAAAAAATGAAATTAGGCTACCAAACAGCCAAAGAAGCTGAAAAAATTTCGCATTTATTATATATGGATGATTTGAAATTCTATGGTAAGTCAGAAATAGAAATCCAATCAGTGACAAACACAGTCCGAGTATTCAGCACCGATATTTCAATGCAGTTTGGCATGGAAAAATGCGCCACTATATCCATAAAAAGGGGCAAAATCACTGCGTGTGAGGGAATTGAAATGCCCAATGACCAACTATTTAAATGCAACAAAAATGAAGCCTACAAATACATAGGCATTCTGCAGTTGGATAACATCAAACATGGAGAAGTAAAAACTACTGTCAGGAAAGAGTACACCAACAGAGTTAGGAAAATTTTGAAATCTAAATTAAATGGTGGAAATACAATCAAGGCCATAAATACCTAGGCAATACCAGTTATAAGATACACAGCTGGTATAGTTAACTGGACACAAGCTGATTTGGACATTTTGGACCGAAAAACCAGGAAACTAATGACAATGCACTACAGTTTAAATCCACAGACGAAACAAGAATACAGAAAAGATGTGATAAAATCAAGAATGGAGAGTTGGCAGAACAAAGCATTGCATGGTCAATTTCTGGAAAAAATAAAAGATAAAGTCGACAGTGAAAAAACTTGGTTATGGTTAACAACAGGTACATTAAAGAAAGAAACAGAGTCACTAATCCTGGCTGCGCAAGAACAAGCTATCCGAACAAATGCCATTAAGGCCAAAATCGAAAAATCCTCTCATGATGCCAAATGCAGACTTTGCAAAGAAGTTGATACCGTGTTTCCCCGAAAATACGACATGTCCTGCTAATAAGCCCAGGCCTGGTTTTTGCCTAGTTTTTGAGGTGGGTCTAAATATACGCCCTCCCCCGAAAATAAGCCCTAGTGAAAGGGTGCCACGGCAAGTACAGGAGGAAGCCCTTCCCTCCCCTAGTCACCTCAGCGCTTCTCGGCTCCTTAATCGGGTCAGTTGAGCTGATCCGGCTCCCATTCAAAAAACAGCTGATTTGCGGGTGCTGCTCAGGCCGTGGCCTCCGGCAAGTGCGGCTGCCTTTGCCATCGATTACGGCCACAAAAGCAGCAGGAGGCCAAGTGATGCACCCCACGCGCCTTGCCCCGGCCTTCCGAAGGGTACTGTAACAGCAGCTATCCACAATTTTTTTATCATTATTTCGTCCCGATCCATGTGGCTCACTGGGCCACGTGGGTCGGGACGAAATAATGATAAAAAAATTGTGGATAGCTGCTGTTGCAGTACCCTTCGGAAGACCGGCTTGAGTCCCCTGCTGCAAAAGTGGCTGTGCCCGAGACTGCTTTTGGGACAGGAGGCAAAGGGGAAGCAATCAGCTTCATCTTGCCTTTACCCTCAGCCCCCCCCACTTCGGCTGAGCTCAAGCAGAGAAGTTGCCCGCAGGGTTTCAGGAGCAAAGTTGAGGCTGACAGGAGTCAGGGCAGGGGGGAAAGTCCAGTGCGGCCCCAGCGCTCTTCTTTCCTTGGAAATGGAATCTTGGGAGTGGGAAACGGCATTCCCAGGAAGGGTGGGTATGTCGGTATGTGTATAAAAAACACAAAGTGAGGGAGCCAACAGCCACGGATTAAGGAGCTTTGTGAAACGTTACGTCTACACTCAAAGTTTGGCAAGGAAGGGAGAAGAGATACTTCCCTCTCTTGGCAGTGTTTTGCTTGAAAATATTTGAGAATCGGCCAAAGAGAAGGAAGAATGAGACCTGCGAAGAGATGCTGCCGACACTGCTGCCTGCAGAGGCACAGACAGAGCAAAGTTCATTGAAGACTTCTCCGGCCAGCCCACAAGACTATCTGAAGGGGGAGGGGGAGGAGATTTCCTGCACGTTGGCAGCAGCGTCTTCTCACAAGGCTTCTTCTGACATCCCCAGTTGTATGGATTTCCATGCCTTCCTTTACGGGATGTTGCTTCGCCCCTGGGACATCAGGAGAAGCCCTGTGAGGAGACGCCACTGCCAATGTGCAGGAAATCCCCCCCCCCCGCAGATCATCCTTTAAAAACGTAGTTTCACCAGGATGAAGAGATGGCTGGAGGCGGTGTTTGGATCGGGTTGGGCTTTCTTTGCAAGGCGGAAAATCTGGGGAGCAAGAGATTTAGGAAGCCTGGGCTGGCGTATGTCCGTTTCTCCAGTGAAGCATCTGATTCATCCCCAGGGGTGAACGTTTCACCCTTCGTCATCTCTCTGCCCTGGCTTGGAAGCTGCAGAGGAAACCTGCTATGCCCGGGGAGGGGAGGGAGAAGTGACAGCAAGAGGAGCACATCTCGCTCCACACCTCTCGCTTCTCCCCCACCCCACCTGCCACCCGTCTCGCTAAAAAGATGGTGGGGAAAGGAAGCAGCCTAGATTCTGTTAACATTGGGGCGGGGTGGGAGGAGTTGGGCTGCGAGACATGCATCCTACCTGAGACTTGCAGCTCCATCGTCTTCCTTGCTGTTTTGTCCAGGGAAGTTGAACTCGCGAGATTTTTTTTTACAGGGTGCTTCCCTGGACAAAACAGCGAGAAACACGACGGAGCTGCAAGTCTTGGGTAGGACGCATGTGTCGGAGCCCAACTCCTCCCACCCCGCCCCAATGCTAACAGAATCCAGGCTGCTTCCCTTCCCCACCATCTCTTTAGCGAGAGGGGTGGCAGGTGGGGTGGGGGAGAAGTGAGAGGTGTGGAGCGAGACCTGCCTTCTCTTGTCGTCTCTTCTCCCCCCCTTGCCGGGCATGGCAGGCTTCCTCTGCAGCTTCCAAGCCGGGGCAGAGAGGAGGTAAAACGCTCACCCCTGGGGATGAATCAGACGCTTCACTGGAGAAACTGCCCCACGCCAACCCAGGCTTCCTAACTCTCTCACTCCCCAGATTGTCCCCCTCGCAAAGAAAGCCCAACCTGACGCAGGGCGGTAACAGGACACATCAGAGCAGTGCCAGCCACTCGCTCGGCTGGCGCAAATAAGACCCCCACCACACCCACCCCCGATAATTAGACCAAGGCCATATTTCGTGGGTCAAAATAAAATACGACCCTGTCTTATTTTCGGGGAAACACGATAAAACTGTTGACCACATACTCAGCTGCTGTAAAAAAATCTCGCAGACTGATTATAAATTGCAGCACAATTCAGTAGCACAAATGATCTACTGGAATTTGTGCAAAAATTATAATATTAAAACAACAACAAATTGGTGGGAACATAAGCCTGAAAAAGTCACCGAAAATCAGATGGTCAATATCCTATGGGATTTTCGTATACAAACGGACAAAATACTGACGCATAACACACCAGACATCACACTGGTTGAGAAAAATAAGGTTACAATCATAGACATCGTAATACCAGGTGATAGCAGGGTCGACGAGAAGGAATATGAAAAAATCGCGAAATACCAGGACCTAAAAATTGAAATTCAACGATTATGGCACAAACCAGCAGTGGTAATTCCAGTGGTAATCGGCACACTGATTCGGCACACAGCTATTCTAAAAGCACTGGAATTACATTTAAAACAGTTAAAACTTGACAAAATCACCATCAGTCAAATGCAAAAAGCTGCACTGCTTGGATCTGCAGGTATATTACGAAAATATGTTATGACATCCTAGGCCCCTGGGTGGGGCCCGACTAGTAATCAATGCCAAATCAGGCGAAACAACTGGCCGCTGTGATACAATTGTATAATAATAATAATATCTTATGTTCAATACCATTCTACTATTGTATTGATAGTATTCTCTAGTATCTTTCATTTCCATGTTTTTTTACCTAGCCATTGATAACATAAATCCCATGTCTTATAAAATTGTTTATCTTCTTGTTCTCTAATTTCAAATGTCAATTTACTCATTTCAGTACATTCCATTATTTTGTAGATAGCTTCTGCGTTGGTATGTTCTCATTTTTCCAATTTTTAGCAAATACAATTATAGCTGCCGTTAATACATTTACAATCAATTATTTCAATTCTCTATTGTATGTTTCCAGTATAATTCCCAACAAAAAGATTTCTGTTTAAAATCTATATGTTTTTGTATCATCTTTTCCAACCAATGGCGATTTTAGTTCAATATCTTTTAGCTTCTATACAAGTCCACCACATATGATAATATGAACCCAGTATTGATGACATTTCTAACCCTTTTCTGATTTATTCTTGAACATTCTTGCTATTCTTGTCAGGGATAGGTGCCACCTGTAAAACATCTTATACAAGTTTTCTTTATATGCTGTTGACATAGTCATTTTATAATTTTTGGACCACAATTTCTTCCAATTGTCTAAGTCAATCCTACATCCAAAATTTTCCCCCCAAGCAATCATGGATTCTTTAACTTGTTCTTCCTCTAACTTAACCTCTAATAAAATCCATACAGTTTTTAAATTATCTTTTCATCAGTACCTATCAAAATTTTATCTAGCTCAGTTATTTTATCATGGAAACCTTCCATTTTCTGGAGGAATTTTGCAGGATTAGCCAGGATTGGGTATTGTGATGTCCAACTCGCCCCAAGACAGAGTTAATTTGAAGCCACGCCTCTGTGCTCCTTGCTTCTGGTTCCCAGTTTCAGCTCTGTTTGGCCGAAGAAAGACAGGTTGCTTTTGGTTCCTGATTCTTCCAAAAACAATCAAGTGCCATCCTGCAAATTCCTTCTCCCTGCCTTCTTCCCCTTGCTTCCATCTGATACCTGGAAGCCTCCCCTTGGTGTGGCTCGCTCCCGGCCGCCGATAAGGGATTTAAAAGTTGCTTCTTGGGGCTATAGAGACAGGACGCCATTACAGCTGCCATTTTGGGGCCTCAATTCCTGCGGGCTGCATGGGCTGGGGCAGAGGCTACAATGAAGCCTTGTTTTCATCCCTGCCTCCTGGGGCCAGCCTTTGTGCAGCGGCAGCAGTGGCAAGGCCCTGCAGGCCCAGTTCGACACCAGGACGCCTGGAGTGGAGTGGGACAGTGAGGACCGCATGGTGGTGCCAGCAGCCACGCGGCTTGCAAAAGGGGCAGGAAAGGTCTACCAGAGGCTGATTTCATCACGTGGAGGCTGTGAGTGATTGGGGGAAGCTGTTTTTTGGTCACTGCTGTTTCTGGTGGGCTGAGCCTGGTGGAGCCGTGACTAGTGCCATGGCAGATGCAGAGGAGAGGCTGGATTCTCCCCATTGTCCCCTGGGGAGGGGACCTCCAGTGGGGCCCGAGTGAGGCCCACAGCCTCTGTGAGACTGTGAAAAACTTCAGCAGCTGGAAAATCCTCCAAGGCCTTGCAGAAGGAAGAGGAAAGGAGGCACAAATCTCCCATCATATAAATATTGACATAGTCCAATTATTTTCATGTGTAGTTTGCTATAGAATTCATCTTGATTGTCATTGGGAGCATAAATTGCTATTAAAAGTATTTTCTTATTATTGTCCATAATTTCTACCATCAAGTTTCTTCCATCGTCGTCTGTATAAATTTGTTCCGCTGGAATTGTATCTTTAATGTAGAAAACCACTCCTCTTTTCTTACATCGTGCCAATGCAGTAAATATTTTCCCTAACTTTGGTTGAACCAGTATTTTTTCATGTTGCTTTTGGATATGTACTTCTTGTAAGCAGATTATGTCCAATTTTAGTTTCTCTAATTTATGAAATGTTTTCCTCTTTTAATAGCTGAATTAAGTCCATTTATACCGATTGTAAGATCCAAACTCTTTTGTTGATTTCAGATAAAATTGACAGTTCTCTCTTCAAGGTCACAACAGATTTCTTTCTTCCATTTCCAGCCTTTCTTTCAAGCCCAAGCTCCACAAGCTGATAGTATCCCAAAGGAGCACCTAAATAAACAATTCTCCATGCTCTTTCACTATCATTTCATAAACAAATTCAAAGTCCTTGAAGTGTAATGCCGGATCATAACTTTCCTCTAAACACTCATACATGAAAAAAGAAAACAATATTTCCAGACCTCTAAGTGGCAGTGTTCTCTTTCACTTTCCTTTATTCTCAAAAAATAAAAATAGAAAAGAAAGTTCAAAAAGGAATTATGGTTAACATATTGTGAGCAAAAAATTGTAGGAAAAACGATCTTTGACAGTGGAAATTGTTATGTAAGTTATTTAAAAAGGAAAAGACAAAGAAAGAAAAAGAAAAAAACCCAGTTCAGTTTAAAAATAAAAGACGTTTATAGAAATTCAGCCAAATTCCAACAATAAAAAAGGCGGGGGGGGGGACACTTAACTTGACTTTGGTTTAATTTCGCCACTTAACCACTTCATTCTTCAATTTTAATTTTAATTATAGTTTCTTAGGTTGTTCTCTCAAATAATAGTAAATAAAAGTCCTCTTACCAAAACGACACACTTTCTCCTGTTCTTTCTTCCTTATCAGAGCTGTCTGCAACTTCAGCAGCTTTAATGGCTACCTCGCAACCGCCGGAAAGAAAGGCTTTTCCTGGATCAACCAGGGACTTTACAATGTCCCTGGGATCGACAGGATGTGCCCTTCACTATCACCGTCTCTATGGGATGGTTTACGTCCAGAAGGACCGTCCAGCGGGAGAGATATCGATGGCGATCTCGGAACTACAAGATCGAACGTCACTGCAGCATGTCACTGCAGCATCAGCCCCAGCCCTCCACATTTTATTGTGTTTTGTTTTTCAGCAGATGGTGAATATGAAAAACATATTTTTCAGCCACGGAGAAATGATGCTCAGACAAGCCTTCAATTTCTTTCTGAATATGATATTTTTATTATATTTCTTTCTGATCAGAGTAAAATTAAGTGTACAGTACTACTCCAAGCAAACCTCTGATCTGCCACAACTTACCTGTTTTATTTTCTGGGAGTACTTATCAGGTTGCTATGATAATCAGAGACATTTGTAAAATTAAAGCTAATTGATTTTGAAGCAAAATAAAACCAGTTTATTTCGGCAATATATTATGGGTTCAACTCTACCCTTGTTATTTGGCACTGTCTTCCTCAATTTCCTGATAATAGGAGTGGCTATGCTGTCAGTTAAAGCAAGATGAATGTGTCAGTGTCACATCTAGTCCTATAGATCCCTATCGGGATGCTGCCATTCTAGTGGGGAGAGGGCCTGGGTACATTCTTTACTTCATAGCCTTTTTCCTGATGCCTATGTATCCTGTAGTTTGATTTACCTTCTTGGGAATGTTAGGGGGAGAGACATCTGTTTTGTCTCAGTTCCAAAGCCTCCAGCAAGATATGCCTGGGAACGGCTTCTTACCACTTTCTCAGCATGAACTTCTGTAAACAACTTTGCACCTGTGCAACTTTGCTTTTTCAATATCGGACTGAGGGGAGGGGTTTCTAACTGCTTTATCCTAACTGAATTGCCCAGGAAAATATAGATCCTGCTTCCTTTGTCCTGCAATCCCTTTCCTTCAATAAAAGCTTCATTTTGAAATGTTAATTGTTTCGAGTTTTAGTTTCTGGAATGGAGAGGAGAGGCAGACCCTTACATAAAGCAGGATCTGCAAAAGTGGTCAGCCCGGAGAAGAACTCGCTCTACTGAGGGGACCCTGCAAGCCATGTCCAAGCAAAGTGGCGAAAAGGAGAATGCTGGAGTGAAACCTCTACCATCACTCAGCCGGATGCAAGCTCTGTGTGCCCCATTGAAGACATCGAGGCCATTTTGGAGGATCCCATGAAGGCGAGATGGTCGATCGGAGTAGGGAAGAAAGACAGCTGGGATGGAAGAACCAAAGGCATCACCCTTACTCAAGGTGGCCAGCAGCCAGTTTGGAAATGTGGCTGGAAGCCCTGTGGGACCAGGAAGAACTGGCCAGGGATGCGTGACTGAAAATATATGTCATGTGCTTTGCGATGGAGGCTTTTGAGAACCTAAGAGCCTGGGGGGAACCTTCGTGAGAGAGGAGATGAGGCAGCAGAAGCAGCTGACTGAGCCAGAGCTGCCACCCTGGATCCGAAAGCCGCAGATCAAGCAGATGGCACTGTGGGAGCAGCAGCCATTCCAGCAAACCTGCCCTGCACAGTGCCAGCTCCTGCGAACGTCCCAGGACAGCCAAGAGCACCACAGCTGGAAAGGAAAAGCATCATGAAGTATGATGGCAACCTGCAGTAGTTGAGATTTTCCTGGCACATATCCTCATGTACATGAAGGAGTATGTGTGGGGTTTCCAAACCCAGGGCGCCTGAATTCAAGTTGTCACCCTGGCCTGGAAGGAGCGGCAGCACGGTGGATGGTGACCCTCCACTATGCCAATGCCCCAGAGCTGCGGAACTTCAACCATTTCATGATGCCTCTCCGCCACCATTTCAAGAACTCCCTGACAATTTAAAAGCCTGTGACCGCATCAGAACCATGAAGCAGGGCCACCGAGTGGTGGCTGAATATATCGAGGAATTCCGAGACCTCGCCTGCTAAGTAGACTGACTGGAAGACTGTTGAGCTGGTTTAAGGATGGGCTTTACCATGCCTGCCCGAGGAGCCCCAAGTCATTTCCACGACTGGTACATCTTGGCCAGGTAGAGATTAATTTGGCCAGAAACCAGCAGGGAGAATCCTGGGGGAGGCAAGAGCCATTCAAGCTGCAAACCGCCCTCTAGCCATGACCAAGTGCGGGAAGAAGGGCATTGCGCAGCTGGATGCCGTTCAAAAAACCCCACTTGAAAGCCTGAACATCTATCAAGCCTGTGAAAGCCAGCCCAGTGGGAAAGACATCGAACTGAGAAGCAGAGAGGCTGTGGACTTTCACCCCCTTGCAAACCTGGGGGAGGGAACTCCAGCCTCACCAGAAGAAGACCTGGTCCAGTTTGAAAGCAATCCTGAAGACGACCCACTGGTAAGGTAACTGATCGAACCGGTCACATTGCTCCTAAAATTATTCATCCCCCCAGCCGGAAGAAGAGAATAAAACTCTAAGCCTCCTGGACTCAAGGTGAACTTGATGCTTAATAAGCCTGACCCTGATGGGGAAATTGGGCATCCACCTATTGAAGATAAAGACCCCCATCACATTCTGTCAATTAGATGTGTCAGTTGCGGGGGGGTAGGGAGCCTGCTATTTTTTGGACCAATTGGCTGAAGGGAGGAACTGGGGGGGAATCCAAATAAAGAAATAGCTGTGGCTGGAAGGCCGAGCCAGCTCAGGGCATTCCCCAGGAATACAAGAACTTGGCTGAGGTGTTCAGCGAAGACAACCCACAACTTGCTGAGAAGATTCCACTCACAGTATCCTGACAAGCCCAAATAACTCACTGCTTTGTTTTCTCTGTGCTTGTTTTCCACAGGTGGATTTCTCCTTTTCCTAGGGAGGCACCATGTCAGATCCCATAGATTCCTATCAGGATGCTGCCATTCTAGTGGGGAAGGGGGCTGGGTGCATTCTTTAGTTTATAGCCTTCTTCCTGATGCCTATGTCCTGTACTTTGATTTACCTTCTTGGGAATGTCAGGGAGGAGGCCCATCTGTTTTGTCTCAGTTCCGAAGCCTCTAGCAAGAGATGTCTGGGAACAACTTCTTCTCACCTTCTCTGTCTGCACTTCTGAAAACAACAGCTTTGCACCTGTGGATTGGCTTATTCAACATGGGACTGAGGGGAGGGGTTTCTAACTGCTTTATCCTAACTGAATTGCCTGGGAAAATTTAAACCCTTCTCCTTTGTCCTTTTCCTTCAATAAAAGGTTCCCTCCCTTTGAAATATTGTTTCAAGAGTTTTTTTTTTTGAATGGAGACCCTCACAGTCAGGTATCAAATATATTGAAAGAGAAGCCAACTACTGATGGTATAGTTTGTTCCTGCATCTTTATTAGCAAATTTGAGAGGTTTTGCTTCACTATTAAAATAACTGGGTTGGTTTGGGGTTCAGTATACTTTGGCTTAGCTGGAAGAGATAGAAGAGCACAAATTGTATACAGGTAGTCCTTGACTTACGATCGTAATTGAGCCCACCTTTTTTGTGGCTAAGTAAGATTTGTTAAGTAACTTTCGCCCCATTCTACAACTTTTCTTGCCACAGTTGTTAAGTGAATCATTTCAGTTGTTAAATTAATAAAACAGTTGTTAAGTGAATCTGGCTTCCCCATTCACTTTGCTTATCATAAGGTTGCAAATAGTGTTCGCATGATATGGGGACACTGCAACTGTCATAAATATGAACCAGTTGCCAAGCATCTAAATCTTGGTGATGTTATCGTGAGGATGCTGCAATGGTCGTAAATATGAAAAATGGTCATGTCACTTTTTTCAGTGATGATGTAACTTCAAACAGTCACTAAATAAACTGTTGTAAGTCAAGGACTACTTGTATTTGTCTATCCACTGAAGTGATTTGAACTGACTCAGATTGTTTTCTGTATGTATTATTGTGGAGGTTTTGGCCATTAGGAGGAGCCAAAAACAGGTGATCCCTTTGCAAAGATTTATTCTAGCAGTTTTTGTGCAGTCTCTTTGTAAGTTGTACTTTGGTTGCCTTTTCTGAGGGTTTTCACATTTTGCTTTTTATTAATTTTTTTTTTACCTCAGGGTAAATTTTTCTTCCTTCCTGAGTCTTCATCTCTCTTCCCTTTTTTGTTCAGCTTGTCCCCAAAGCTTGTAGTTCTTGTTTTCTTTATTTTCTGAACTTTCTATTCTCCATCCTCTTTGCTCCAAATAATTGCCAGATCAGTATGTCAGACATCCAAGATATTCAGAGCAATATAGATCTATTCAGCAGTAAGTTCTAATCAGCATAGTTTATTGGCAGATAAATAGAAGTGATATTAGAGCTGAAGAAACGAAGAGGCAAGAACTGGATTAGCATTATGAGTGTATAACAGGATTGCTTACATTTTTGGTTGGGTAGGAGGCATCTAGAATTTTTGAGGCTGCAAAGTGCTTGTCAAAACAGCATTTTTTTCTGCCTACTGAGAAAAATTATTTTACCTAGAAGCGAGATTTCTAGGAATTGTTTGGCTTGCTGATCTGTACCAAAAAATATATTGAGTTATTACTTTAATTCATGCTTGCGCCTGGCATTTAGAATACAATTTTATTCTAGACAGCTATTTTTATTTGATTTGTGTGACAACAAAGTTCCTGAGCCCGGATGGCACTAGTTAGTTCCCCTGAATTAATATTAATAGAAAGAGATCTTCCATGGGAAGGTAAGGTTTTCTTTTTAATATTTTTTTCTAAACTGCTCATTCTTTGTTAAGATGATTTAATAATTTCTGAAATATTTAGCAGCATCTTTGAGTTATTGCAAGCATGTTTGTATCACCAATGATAATATTTTGTGTTTTATGATATGACATCAATTTTCCCTCAAGTCAATTTTCCCAGCCATCATGGTCTTCTTTAGTGACTCTTGCTTGCATGGTGCTTTCAGAATATTTAAGTTTTAACTCCATTATTAGTGTTTCCAATAGGCAGTCTGGTTTTATTTCATATAATATGAAAAAATATGTTCTTGTGACCTTCTGTTAAGATATTCTTAATGGTTTTCTCTAATGCTACAATTTAATTACATCAACTATTGCAATATTTTATAATGTAGAAATTTAAAATGACATTTATACTTACTGTAAACTTACATTTTACTGTTTTAAAACAATTATTTGCATTTGATTTTCCAATAATATTCCTGTCTCTGTGCAACAATATTAAATGCTGAAGAGGGAGTACGTTTTGTGCTGATGAAATAAGGTTTTCCTTGTCAGACAAAACAATCATAATGTAGTAATAATGGAATGACCATAATAACTTTATTATGGCAAGTTATAATTATCATAAGCCTCAGCCTGCATAGTAAATTCTCAGAACTTATGATAGTCCTAACTCAAAACATCCAGAGGTTACCTGCTTCTGCAGAGGTTTTCTGCCTCTGTTTTAGATATTCTTCAATTAGTAATATTCAAATTTTATTAAATATTGAAGGTGAAAACACTTTCTACTTGGATTTTTTCTTGGTATAAATTCTGAATTTAATGGAAACTATCCTTCAGTGAGCATTTTCTAGCAGGGAAAAAGTATGAATGATAATTTCATTTAAAATGCATATTATTAGTATTGAGAATTAATCTGTTTTAGAACAGTAGCAATCCAAGCAGATTGGTTTGTCACATGTCATAAATTATTATTGTTATTATGACCTAACTATTCAGCAGAATAGTACAGAAACAATTTATAAGAAATATTGTCTTCAATGGATTGGATCTGTTAGTGCTAAGATGCCTTTTTGCAGTTGCATTGGATCTCAAAATACATTCTCTTTTTGATAAATTACAACAATTGCTTTTTCTTCATCCTCATTTTCTTGCAAAGACTAGTACGCTAATAGTATTTGTATATTAGAAACCTAAACTATTTTTCAAGACCATTCATCTACTTTGGGGTTTTTTTTTTAAAAAGGAAACAGTCTTGGTTCTTTGGAAGTAACAAAGATTAATAACGAGTATATGCCAAATACACTAAATTTCCTATTATACTCTAATCATGTGGGAATTTTAATACTTACTTTACTTTACTTTATTTAGATTTATAAACCGCTCCCTCTCCCCGAAGCGACTCGGGGCAGTGTACAGTCAGAGTAAAAACATCATATACATACATATACATATACATAGAGGAGGCAATATATGTACAGCAATAATAAAATTAGAAACACATTAAAATCTGCCCCCAAATCTACCCCAAAATTAAAAATAACTGCCAGGAGGATAAGGAATAGGACTATAAATGGGCCAGGCCAGCTAATTGGAACAGGTGGGTCTTGAGTTTCTTACAGAAGGAGCGGAGATCGGTGGTGGTTCTAATATTGGGGGGGAGGTCATTCCAGAGGGTTGGGCCCATCACAGAGAAGGCCCTACTCCTGGGCGCCGCCCATTGGCATTGCTTGGTGGACGGCACCCGGAGGAGTCCCTCCCTGTGAGAGCGAATTGGTCGCAGGGATGTATGGGGTAGGATGCGATCCCGCAGGTAACTAGGTCCTGTGCCATGGAGCGCTTTAAAGATGGTAATCAACACCTTGAAACGCACCCGATAAACCACAGGTAGCCAGTGCAGCTCGCGCAGGAGAGGTGTTATGTGGGAGTATCTAGTACTCCCCATGATAGCCCGCGTGGCCGCGTTCTGGACCAGCTGCAGTCTTCGGGTGCATCTCAAGGGGAGCCCCATGTAGAGAGCGTTGCAGTAGTCCAGACGGGACGTCACCAGCGCATGAGTGACTGTGTGAAGGGCGTCCCGGTCCAATAAGGGGCGCAATTGGCGCACCAGGCGGACCTGGTGGAACGCCCCCCTCGCCACAGCTGCCACATGGTCATCCATCGACAGCCGGGCATCTAGGAGGACACCCAAATTGCGCGCCCGCTCCACGGGGGCCAGTTGCTCGCCCCCAATGGCCAGCGATGGAGTCCACTGGTTGAACCGGGGCGCTGGTAGCCACAGCCACTCCTTCTTGGAGGGGTTGAGCTTGAGTCTGTTGTCCCCCATCCAGACCCGAATGGCTTCCAAGCACCGGGACATCATTTCGACGGCCTCGTTGGGGTGGTTCGGGGTGGAAATGTACAACTGCGTATCATCAGCGTACAGATGGTATCCGACCCCGAAACCACGAATGATCTCACCCAGCGGCTTCATATATGTGTTGAACAGGAGGGGCGAGAGGACCGATCCCTGCGGCACCCCACAAGTGAGCGGCCTCAGGGTCGACCTCTGCTCCCCTGCCAACACGCATTGCATCTGGTCGGAAAGGTAGCAGAACCACCGCAAAATGGTGCCCCCCACCCCCACCCCCTCCAGCCGGCGCAATAGGATACCATTGTCGATGGTATCAAAAGCCGCTGATAGGTCTAATAGGAGCAGAATAGAGGAACAACCCCTGTCTCTGGCCCTCCAGAGATCATCCACCAACGCGACCAAGGCCGTCTCCGTGCTGTGACCGGGCCGGAAACCAGACTGGCGCGTGTGTAGATAATCGATTTCCTCCAGGTGACGTGGGAACTGTTGTGCCACCACACTATCTACAACCTTCGCTAAAAAGGGAAGGTTGGAGACGGGATGATAATTAGCTAGCTCCGTCGGGTCCAGAGAAGGCTTCTTGAGTAAGGGCCTCACCACCGCCTCTTTCAAGGCGGCCGGTAAGGACCCCTCACCCAATGAAGCGTTCACTTGTCCCAGGAGCCAGCCTCGTGTGACCTCCCAGGATGCTAGTACAAGCCAGGAGGGACACGGGTCCAATAAACATATGGTGGCTCGCAGTCGCCCGCGTAACCTGTCCATATCATCGGTGGCAACAGAGTCAAACTCCTCCCAGAGTGGTCCCTCAAGACTCGCTTCTGACGTCCCCCCTGGTCCACTGAAGGGGACCCATTCACTCCGGATCTGAGCGATTTTGTCCTGCAGATATTCCCCAAATTCCTCTGCTCTACCCTGCAAGGGGGCTTCCCGCGGCCTCTGTAGTAGGAGGGAGCGGGTCACCCGAAACAGGGCGGCAGGGTGGTTGTCTGCGGACGCAATAAGAGCGGCACAATGTCGACGTTTGGCCGCTCTCAATGCCACAAGGTAGGTCCGTAAATAGGCTCTTACCTGTGTTCGGTCAGATTCGGAGCGCGAGGACCACCATCTGCTCTCTAGGCGTCTCTTGTGATGTTTCATCACCCTTAGCTCCTTGGTAAACCAAGGGGCCAGGGTGGTTCGTTGTCGCAGGAGAGGCCGCAAAGGCGCAACCCGGTCCAAGGCCCCGGCAGCCGCACTATTCCATGCGGCCACCAGGTCCTCCATCCGGGAGCGGGTCAGGGCTACAGGAAGTGGCCCAAGCTCCGTCTGGAACCTATCCGGTTCCATCAGGTGCCTGGGGCGGAACCATCTAGGACAATCTGGTTCCGCCTCCCCGCGGTGGGGGGTAGCGCCAGGGAAGTCAAGCCGGAGAGATGAGTGAACTGACCATGACAGGGATGTAATAACCAAATCCCCTATTCCCAGATCACTCGTCCACTGTCCAGAGACAAAAACAAGGTCCAGCGTGCGGCCTCCCTCGTGTGTGGGGCCCTGAATTATTTGGGTCAGGTCCATGGCTGTCATGGAAGCCATGAACTCCCGAGCCACCTCGGATGCTTCACCCGTCGATGGCAGGTTGAAATCCCCCATAACCAGAAGTTTGGGGGTCTCAACCGCCATCTCTGCGATCAGCTCAAGGAGCTCAGGCATGGCCGCTGATGCATAGCGAGGAGCCAAGTATACAATCAGCAAGCCCAACTGCCTCCCTGGGCCCCATTTCACGCCAAGAGACTCACACCCGGATATCTGTGGCACAGTGAACTCCCTCGGTTCCAGACTCTCCCGTATAATTACCGCCACCCCACCACCCCTACCCAGGGCCCGCGGCTGATGAAATGCGCAGTAGCCCGGTGGGCACATTTCCACGAGGGGTAAACCACCCTCGTGGCCCAACCAGGTCTCCGCTATCCATGCAAGGTCCAGCTCCCCCTCCGAGATCAAATCATTAATGAGGGGGGCCTTATTGACAACGGACCTTGCATTGCATAACATCAGCCTCAGGCCCTGGCTCTGTAGGTCCTGGCCACCTAGAGTGCGGGGGTTGGTACAAGTGACCGGGCATGTCCAACAGCCGCGGTCTCCCAACCGACTACAAGATTTTCGACCATCCTCGCACCCACCCCTCCCAATTTATTGTTAAATACTCAATTTATGACCATAGTTGGGACCAGAATTTAAGTTGCTGAAATCATAAATTAGTAATCATGTGACTGAATCCAAGTTAATGACCATTTTACATGGTCATTAAATGAATCACACAGTCTTTAAGTGAATGGCTTGTCCTATTGACTTTGCTTGTTGGAAGCACTCAGGGAAGGTCAGAAATCACAATCAATTGACAATGTGATCTAATGGCCAAGTACCCAAATTGCAATTAGGAAACCATGAGGATGATATGATGGTAACTTTAAGGAGAGGTTTTAAATCATTATTTTTACTGAGGCCATTGTAATTTTGACCCACCCTTAAACTAATAGTCATCAGTCCAGGCCGCCTATATGCATAAAGCTTCAAGAATGATGGAAAATATAGGACTAGATTTAGTTCATAGAATTAAAGTATAGTTTTTGTAAGAATTACATAAATACCAAAATTGGTTCCTAAAGTTATTAAATAGTTATCTGTCTGCATTTCCAGCTTAAACAATTGAGACTTTAGAGCACGGATGTCAAACACAAGGTCTGTGGGCCAGATGCGGCCCGTGATGAGGCCAGATCAGGTGCATGTGGCTATCCTGGAAACTGTAAGGGTCCAGCCCACGTCACTTCGGCCCAGCCCACACCATATGTGCAATGCATGCGCACAGGCCGAGTACTCTGTCGCTGCATGCAGGGCAACTAAAGTAGTCTGTGAGACTACAGTAAAAAATATAGTTCAGACCTTTCAACCTCATAAGATCTTTTTTTCATGAGAAGTTGGAAGGCAAACAGTAAGCCTGGCACATATAAGAGAGGAGCGATTCCATGGCCGGCCTTACTATTTGAAGGCTGAACTGAGTGAGGAAGTTCTGTGGGGCCAGTTTTTTCACAACTGCATCCGCCCGCCGGAGTTTGCTGCGCTGGGGCAGGAATGAGACTCTGTCCCGCTGAGCCTGCTGCTGCTTGGCTGGGGAGGATGAGGATGACGCTGAGAAGAATGGCAAGGCTTTGCTCCAGCCAGCTGGCCAGGGAGCGAGGGAGCAGGTCAGGTGGGCTGGCTGGTTGGGGTGGGGAAAATTATGGTGGCTCTTGCCGTTGCTTGGGTGCCTCTGCTGAAGCATAGATCTCGCTCTCGCTCTTGCTCTCGCTGTGGCAGCAGTAGCTACACAACAGCAGACTTGCCTTCAAAGATCACTCCAAGTGTCCCATGTGCACACAGGCATGCTCCGTGGGACAACGAAGTCACATTAAATGGAAAGTAGAGTGAGGAGATGCAGGAGACCAGCAAACACTTTTCGCACAGAGAATGAACGTTTCTGGGTCCCTGGCTCTCTGCAAAAGAAGATGGGTGCCTTAACCTGCGCGATATTATAGCACCCAGGAGTACATATTTCCAAGCCAACTCTCCTTTCCTCAAAGGCAAAGAAACAGCAGCAGAGAGGATGTTTGCAAAGTAAATGAGTCCTTGCGGCAGGAAGAGAGGGAGAAGCATGAGGTATCTTAGCGGGTTAGGGAGGCCTTGAGGGCCTGTTCTATCACTGCCCCCCCCGGCCTTCCCTAAACTGAGATATCTCAGGGGCACATTGGTATTCTTGAATCGTGAGCTCTAAGGACAATATCCCCTCCTTATGTGTTATGAACAGCTATTTCCAGTGGGGAAAACAGGACAGAGCAAGTGGGAAAATATTTTCTGTTGCTATATTTCCAGTCTGAATTAGATCATGGCAGAGTCCCTACAGGAGAGCCCTTTTAAGGATTATGTATTAATAGAAAAGCAACCAACTCAGCTCTGTTCCTAAACAGTAAACCTGTTGCACATAAAAAACAGGGGAGGTCTGATCAACTATCAGGGACACCATTTTGACAGTTTTGCTGTACTGCTGTCTGTGGACATCCCCACTAAATGCAAGCATGGGATAAATTGAGCCTGGTTTGTTCTAAGTCTTTTAAGTGGCCACAAACTACTAGCAAAAGGCATTTGGTCACAAGGTGAGGAGGCATCGAGAAAATTTTCCCCTTTTGCATTTGAGCAGCCAAGAAGGGACAAGAAAGACAAAGAAAAAGAAGGAAAGGGGAAGAGAGCAAAGAAGGAAAAATAAGAAAAGGGGAAGGAAGAAGATAATGAAAAGGGAAAGGAAAAAGAAAAGGGAAACAGGAAGGAAGGAGATTATAATGAGACAGAGTGTCTGAGGTAAGTCCGTCCTTAGCACTTGGTCACCAGCAGCCCTGTTGCCTTTTGCCATTCCCTTATCTCCTCCTGACCTTCTGGTAGTCTCCCATCCTGTCACTGAGGATGCTTTGGTTATAAAGCTGGGTCTCCTCACAAGGAGAGGGAGTGGGCCTCCCTCTGACTCACACACTTCGCCCTCCCACATACACCATGAGCAACCCAGCACAGCAGCAGTGGGAGCTGGCCACACACACCCTGCCCACACACACACCGCCCCCCCTGAAATCAACCACAATCCTGATGCGGCCCTCAATGAAATTGAGTTTGACACCCCTGCTTTAGAATATGGAATTTAATATTTATTAGCTAACCTGTCACCCATTTAGTCATTATCACTTGTAATATAGACTTGCTTTATTTTCTCTTCCTCCTGACCCTGAGGTAAAGGCTCTTCTCCTCTCTTCCCCTAAGTTGGCAAGAAATTGCAAGTTGAAACCAATGGGCAGGTAGATGAGGATGGGGGAGTGAAAGGTGCATGAGGATGCAGTGAAGGTCAGCAAGGATGCTCAGAGGTGTCATGCACATGAGGAAAGGTGTGCAAAAAAATATGGTACAGGAAGACACATATATCTGAGTGTAGCCCGGGTTGGGAAGAGTTGCACAGGGATGCAAGAAAGATGCTACATGGATTGGGAAGGGCATACAGTGGCTGTTGCAGGGATATACAAAAGGCCAGCATGATATGAGCCCAGAGAAGTTTAATGGGTTAGGTAGGTGAAGGAGACTTACCTGAGTATCTTGGAATCTTCTGTACTGGTTTTCCTATTGTTGAACCTACTTACCAGCTTCCCACAATGAAGTACTTTTTAAAAAAATTATAGATTGTTGATCGTACGTTTTGGCAATCACAATCAAGTTTAGATTTGCTATCAGCTTCCCTATTGATTTGTAGGAAATTAATGGGGAGCATTATAAATGAAGATCATGGAAGCATTACAGCCTTGAAGCAGCAACAATGATGCTGAAATGGCCACAACTTTCCAAAATTTCAATCCCAGTGGAGTAATGGGTCCCATATTTTGGACACACTCTGTTACCCTATGATGTACTGTTTCACCCAATTGAAATTACAAACAAGCGGATACAATAGTTTTAGTAGTATTTAGGCAGAAGGAAAACCTGCATGGAATTAGTTTGAATTACAGGTAGTCCTCAATTTACAACCACAATTGAAATTAAAAGTTTGTTTGCTAAATGATGCAGCTATTAAGTAAATTATCATTTGACCAGATCTGATTTTATAATAATTTTTATTATGTTTATTAACTGAGTCACATGGCCATTAAGCAACATTGAAAGCCGGCTGGAAATATTGCAAATGTGATCACATAACCTTAAGATGCTGCAGCCATCATAAATAAACAAGTCAGCTGCCCAGAATCTGGACTATCTGTACCTTCAGCAGAATTTGTAATTATTAATTAACAAAGCCAATGAGTAAAATCCCCCCCCCCACTTGGCACATCACAGTTATGATAAAACTTTTCCTTTTTGAGGTATATATGAGTCACATGATGGTAAGGTTACTAATGACAAACAGCATTGCTTTGTCATAAAGGATGAAACTGACACTGCCTAACATACTTAGCATAGTGTTGATAAGAGCCATGAATTGGGATAAAGATGTAATTAAGCATCAAAAGGTAAGAATCTTCTTGGGGCATTTTACATTAAAGGTTGATTTATTCAACCCAAAATAGGACAATATTTATGTTTTTATCCTATGAGTGAAATAGAATGCAAAAATTTAAGGACAAAATTTTAATCTCAGCATAATTGGAAAGCTGTGGTGGTGCAATGGTTAGAATGCAGTACTGTAGGCTACTTCTGATGACTGCTGATTGGCAGCAATTTGGCAGTTCAAGTCCCACTGGCTCAAGGTTGATTCAGCCTTCCATCCTTCTGAGGTCGGTAAAATGAGGACCCAGATAGTTGGGAGCAATATGCTGACTCTGTAAACCACTTAGAGAGGGTTGTGAAAGCACTGTGAAGCAGTATATAAGTCTAAGTGCTATTGTTAAAGCACAATGTAGTAAAAAAAATACATACAAATTATACTACAATATGTAAAAAAATCAAGTTCTGGATTATAATCACCAGCCATCATAGCCAATGATTGGTTTAATTGGAGTTATAACCCAGCATACTTGGAAGGCAGCATGTGTCCCGTCTCTAGTTTCCATTCTCAGAACTTTTGTGATACATTTTATCTTATATATGCTTTCATATCTCTGTGGCCAAGAACATTTTGGAGCTTTCCAATATCTTTCTATGATTCAAAGGATGTCTATTCTGGATGTCTTGATTTTAATTTTACTTTTATTTTCAGAAATAATTATGCTTGCAGCTTCTAATTTTTAAATATTCATTCTGGGTAGGCTGGAAATATAATTGTGATTTTCAGATCAATAATACTTGGCTTTGATGACCAGGTGTGGTTAATTGTTCTTTCAGCCAAAAAAAAATGACATTTAGTACTGTAAAAACAAACTGTTTAATATAAATTTTAGTATGTTTACATTTTAAACAAGTGTTTCATATTTATTGCTAAGAGGATAGAAAAGTTTTAAAAATAGCAATTACCATATTTTTCGGAATATAAGATACACCTTTTTTCCTCAAAAAGAGGCTGAAAATCTGGGCGTGTCTTGTACACTGAATAGAGCATTTTTTGCCTCCCGAAACTACACCTCCTTCACCAAAATGGCCATGCATAGTTTTAAGAAGGCTTTCAGAGAGCTCCAGGGGGCTGGGGAGGGCAGAAATGAGTGAAAAATGGCCCAATTTTTGCCCCCCCCCAGGCCCCAGCAACACACTATAAGCTTCCTAAAGGCTATCCATACCCTTTTTTTTTGACCAAAAACAGCCCCATTTTTGCGAAAAACCGTCTGTTTTGGAGAAGTTTGCAGAATGCAAAAACTTTTTAAAAAAACTTTCTCTTCAAAACCTTGCTGTGTCTTATACTCTGGTGCGTCTTATAGTCCGAAAAATACGGTATTTCACTTTTTAGTTTTACTACATTGTTTATCCTAATAACAAAGCAGGAAGATTTGTGACCATTAAGAATTAATGCAAGGTGTGTGTGTGTGTGCGTGTGCGCGCATGCGTGCGTGCATGCATGCATGTATGTATCAGGGTGGATTTGATTTAAATCAAGTCAATTTAAATCACAATTTAAATCATGGTTTAAATCATGGTTTAAATCACTAGTAAAAAGGCTTGATTTAAATCAACTCGATTTAAATCATAATTTTAAAAGAGCAACCGTCATATCTGTCCTGCAGCAGTTCCTCCACTGATCTGCTGTTGACTCACCGGCCATCCCAATATTGTACAATATACAGCCTCATGCTACATAACTAAGGTCCATTTCATGCTGAATAAACTAAATTATTAATGTGTCTTAAATAGAAAACTATCTTTAGATAGATTTTTACTCCAAAAGCATTTTATTAAAATAAATTTGATAAAAATAAACAAATCCAATTTAAATAAAAAAGTCTGATTTTTTAATTTGTTTTTTTTATTGATTTTTATCCACCCTGATATATATTATTTGAATTCTAACAATTTGAGTTCACAAAAATCAATTTCTGTGGGAGTGAGTACACTGAAAGCATGTTTTCATAAAATGTATTAATTTCTATTTTTTCTAAAGATACTAGAATTTATTGAACCATTGCTTAGTTGGATTATACTAAATTACAAATGCACTTTTAAAAATATAACACAATTGGCGTCTTCCTTTTTTGCCATCCTCTTAGATGTGTGCAATAGTACTGATCTTCCCGAAGTTGAAATCATCAGTCTGCTGGAAGAGCAGCTCCCCCATTACAAGCTAAGAGCCGATACAATCTATGGTTATGACCACGACGATTGGCTTCATACTCCTCTTATTTCTCCTGATGCGAACATTGACTTAACAACTGAGCAGATAGAAGAGACATTGAAATACTTCCGTAAGTCCAGATATGCACATTAGGATTCAAATAATGCAATTATCTTTGAATTATCTTTTTTTCCAGATTCTGTGCAAGAATTGCATTATAAGTAGAACCATTTAAAATGTGCCATTTTAACATCATTTTGTTGTAAGTGGTATAATTTCCATCTAATTAGAATAATTTGAATGTAGCTTGTGTATTTCAATTTTTAATTAAGTTTTCAGTTTTTTAAAGTCAAATTTTATTATAAATACTATCAATGTCCTATATGACAAGGTCTGAAATCAAATAATTTCTTCTGGCATTCTTATCTTCCTTGTTTTTATACTTAAAATGTATGATAAGGCTGTGAAAACATTTGAAAGAAATACTTTCCTCAGTATTTCTTAGGATGAACAAAACCCAGCTCTTTGACATACTCAGACATATTCTTTGTAAGCTTTGCATAGCTGTCTCAGTGGGTATTCTTGCCTAACTGTGTATGTATGGCTCAAACACTACTGTTAAGATGGAGGGAAGCAACTTATGCATGGTACAGTTGCAGGCACTTGGTTACAGTTTCTGAAAAATCTGGGCTAATTTTCCAAAGGTTGTAGTTATGTTTAAATTAAAAGTTTTTTTACATGAGCTAACACACCTTACTTCTATTCAGAATACTTATGAAAGATATTTTGTTTTCTATTAACACAGTTTAATATTGTTTTGGATTTTTGCTTGTCTGTGACAATAATAAAAGATTGGAAATTGTCATACAGAGTGTATTAAAATAAACTATTAACCAGCACATGATGGTAATCAGGTCAGACTCTTGCATCAGATACCTTTACAATTAGCACAGCCCCCCCCCCCCCCCCCCGGGATGTGTACTCTCTTCACTTCTCTCTATATACTAATGATTGCATCTCAAAGGATCCCTCTGATAAAATATTGAAGTTTGCAGATGATACAAGTGTGATTGGTGTCATTCGAGACGATGAATTTGCATACAGATGGGAGGTTGAACAACTATCCTTGTGGCGTGGCTGGAATAGGCTTGCAGTACTAGACAACACCACTTATAGTACTAGACAACACAGTAGCAACAGTAGAGATCTTCAAGTTTCTAAGTTCTATAATATCTCAAGACTTAAAATGGACACCTAACATCAAATACCATCAAAAAAGCACAAGAAAGAATGTTCTTCCTGTGGCAACTCATGAAGCTCAGGCTGCCCAAGGAACTGCTGATACAGTTCTACAGAGGAATTACTGAGTGTCATCTGCACCTCTATAACTGTCTGATTTGGCATTGCAACCAATCAAGACAAACACAGATAATTAGAACTGCAAAAAAAAAATTACTACCATCTGCCTTCCATTGAAGACTTATATACTGCATGAGCCAGAAAGAGGGCTGTGAAAATATCTATAGAACCTTGCATCCTGGGCATTTCAACTTCTCCCCTCAAAATGATGCTATAGAGCACTGCACATCAGAACAACTAGACAGTCTCTCCCCCCACCCATGCCATTATTCTGCTAAACAATTAATTCTCACAAGGCTTTCAAACTAATTAGAAAGGCGGTATTGCCATAATTATTCTCATCTTCCCTATTATCTATCAACTTATCTTCTTATGACTATTACTCGAGCACTGAACACAGGTAAGAGCCTACTTAAGGACCTACCTTGTGGCAATAAGAGTGGCCAAACGTCGATATTGTGCCACTCTTATAGCGTCCGCAGAGAACCGCCCTGCCGCCCTGTTTCGGGTGACCCGCTCCCTTCTGTCACAGGGGCAGCAGGATCCCCCATTGCAGGGTAGGGCAGAGGAATTTTGGGAATACCTGCAGGATAAAATCGATCAGATCCGGAGGGGATGGACCCCCTTCAGTGCTCCAGGGGGGGCGTCCGAGGCAAGTCTTGAGAGACCACGCTGGGAGGAGTTTGACCCTGTTGTCACCGAAGATTTGGACAGGTTGCGTGGGCGACTGCGAGTCACCACATGTTTACTGGACCCGTGTCCCTCCTGGCTTGTACTGGCTTCCTGGGAGGGTTCACGAGGCTGGCTACTGGGACTGGTGAACGCTTCGTTGAGTGAGGGCCTTTTACCAGGCACCTTGAAAGAGGCGGTGGTGAGGCCCCTGCTCAAGAAGCCTTCTTTGGACCCAAAGGAGCTAGCAAATTATCGTCCTGTCTCCAACCTTCCTTTTTTAGCGAAGGTTGTTGAGAGTGTGGTGGCTCAGCAGTTCCCGCGTCACCTGGAGGAATCTGATTATCTAGACCCGCGCCAGTCCGGCTTCCGACCCGGCCACAGCACGGAGACGGCCTTGGTCGCGTTGGTGGATGATCTCTGGAGGGCAAGGATAGGGGTTGTTCCTCTATCCTTGTCTTATTGGACCTCTCGGCGGCTTTCGATACCATCGACCATGGTATCCTATTGCGCCGTCTGGAGGGGTTAGGGGTCGGAGGCACCGTGTTGCGGTGGTTCCGCTCCTACCTCTCTGGCCGGACGCAATGTGTGTTGGCAGGGGAGCAGAGGTCAACCCCGAGGCCCCTTACTTGTGGGGTCCCACAGGGGTCGGTCCTCTCGCCTCTCCTGTTCAACACATATGAAGCCGCTGGGCGAGATCATCCGTGGTTTTGGGGTGGGGTACCATCTGTACGCTGACGACACGCAGCTGTACATTTCCACCCCAAACCACCCCAACAAGGCCGTTGAAGTGATGTCCCGGTGTCTGGAAGCCGTGCGGGTCTGGATGGGGGACAACAGGCTCAAGCTCAACCCCTCCAAGATAGAGTGGCTGTGGCTCCCGGCTTCCCGGTTCAACCAGTACATCCCATCTCTGGCCATCGGGGATGAGCAATTAGCCCTGGTGGAACGGGCGCACAATTTGGGTGTCCTCCTAGATGCCCAGCTGGCTATGGATGACCATGTGGCAGCCGTGGCGAGGGGGGCGTTCCACCAGGTTCGCCTGGTGCGCCAATTGCGACCCCTTTTGGACCGGGAGGCCCTGCGCACAGTCACTCACGCGCTGGTGACGTCTCGCCTGGACTACTGCAATGCTCTCTACATGGGGCTCCCCTTGAGGTGCGCCCGGAGACTTCAGTTGGTCCAGAATGCAGCCGCACGGGTAATTATGGGGAGAACGCGGTTCTCCCATATAACACCTCTCCTGCGCGAGCTGCACTGGCTTCCTGTGGCCTACCGGGTGCGCTTCAAGGTGTTAGTCACCATCTTTAAAGCGCTCCATGGCACAGGGCCTAGTTACCTGCGGGATTGCGTCCTGCCCCACACATCCCTGCGACCTATTCGCTCGCACAGAGAGGGACTTCTCCGGATGCCGTCCTCCAGAGAGTGTCAGAGGGCGGCGCCCAGGAGTAGGGCCTTCTCTGTGATGGGCCCTACCCTTTGGAATGACCTCCCCCCAGACATTAGGACAACAACTGACCTCCGCTCCTTCCGTATGAAATTGAAGACCCACCTGTTCCAACTAGCCGGCCTGGCTTAAATTTAGAGCTTCTCCACCTCTTGGGCATTTTTAATTGTTAATTTTAATTTTTAAATTTTAACTGTCATTGGGATTTTAATTGTTTCAAAGTACTGTAATTTATTTATTTATTTTCTACCTCCTCCACATTATATTGTTGTGATTGTTGCTATTGTACGTCGCCCCGAGTCCCTGGGGGGAGAGGGGGCGACTAAGAAGTCAAATTAAATAAATAATAAATAAATAATAAACTCTGTGATGGCGAACCTAGCCATTTCTTAGGGCTTGCGAGGCATTGCGTTGTCAGCTCCAGTGTGCATGCGCGGGCTGGCCAGCTGATTTTTGTCTTCATTTTCAGCTGTTTTTTGCCCTCCAGAGGCTTCCCTGAAAACAATCCAACGCGAAAAATGGCCCAATGCGCAAACCAGTTGGGAATAGACTTACGGTTTGTGTGTTACGCCGTTTTTCTCCCTCCGAAGGCTTCAGGAGGGAGAAAAACGTCCCTACGTGCAAACCGGAAGTCGAAAATAGGCCGTTTCCAGCCCTTTCCTAGAAAGCCGCTGGAGCCTGGGGAGGGTGAAAAACGGGTCTACCATGTGATCACACGCCAAAAGCGGGGTGCATGCGTGCATGCGTGAGGAAAGGGCATATAGAATTATGGGTGTGGGCACGCATGCGCATGACACACGCACACACCTGCGCTCCCCCCGCTTTTGGCACGTGATGGCAAAAAGGTTAGCCATCACTGCTATAACGTGTTGCTTGCTTTAATTAGTATCCTAGTATGATTTATGTTAATTGCTTATTTTGTATCCATGACTGTTCTGACCCCCTCCCCCAATACACACACACACACACTCCGAGATAAGGTACCGGATTTATTGACAGACAGCACAGGTCCTTGGCAGCAATCCAACACAAATAAGCCTTCATAACAACTCGGCACTGATAGCACTGGCAGCAATCCAGCCTGCCACGCTCACAAGACTGTTCTCCCACATTAGTTCATGCGTTGACTTCTGCAAAGGGAGTGTGCACAAGCAGTCCTTTTATAGTCTGGAGGGGAGTCTAATTATCAGCAGCTGAGAGCAATTACCTCCTGTAACTGCGCTATTGCTCCTTACGCCTGTTAGCGCCCTGATAACGAGCATCTAACAACTCACTGCTGATGTCTGACTCACTGTCCCATGACTCCTCCCCACTGCTCCAAGGCATGACATCAGGAGCCCCCTTCCTTTGGCTTTCACCACTACTCCATGCCTCAGGCGTCTCCTGGTGGCCGACCAGCCTCTCTGATCCCTGCTCGGAGTCAGAACCCTGCCCAGGGTCCTCCACATCCTCCAGAGCCGACTCATAGGGACCCTCGCTGTCGGAGTCTGGTGGCAGCTCCAACGGCTCCTGCTGGGCCACAACACTATCCCTCACCTTAGGGCCCTTCCCCCGGGTCTGACGCTTGCGATGTGGCCGCGAGGGAAATCGCGCATGATAGGCTCGCACCAGAGCAGGGGCATGCACAGCCGTCACATCGGTCCAGGTCCCCCTGTCCGACCCCTCGTCTGTCCAGTCGACCAAATACTGGAGCCGTCCCTTGAGCCATCTCGAGTCACAGATCCGGGTCACTTTGTGCGGTGGCCGTGTGTCCACCTCACACGAAGACGGCCGGGGAGAAGAGGGACGTCGGAGAGGACAAGCCGATCGTTCAGGGATCAGGAGCGAGCGATGGAACACCGGGTGCATTTGCATCGAGCGTGGGAGGGTCAGGCGATAGGCCACCGGGTTGATAACGGCCTCCACGGGGAACAGCCCAAGATACCGGTGGTCCAATTTCTTCATCGGCCGGTGGGATGGAAGATGCCGCGTGGCCAGCCGCACGCGAACTCCCACAGCCAATTCCGGCACCGCACGTCGGGACTTATCCGCTACCCGCTTGTAATCCTCCTTAGCCTGATTCAGATAGCGGCGCACCACTTGGTGGACCGTCTGGAGCTCAGAGAGGAAGTCCTGCGCTGCGGGGACCGGAGAGTCCACTGGAGTGAGAGGGAAAAACTGAGGATGGTACCCGACGTTCACCATGAAAGGCGTCGTCCGTGTGGAGGTGTGCTGCAATTTGTTAAACGCGAACTCCGCCACAGCCAGGTACTCCGCCCAATTGTTCTGCTGCTGGTTCACGAAGCAGCACAGATATTGTTCCAGAATCCCAATCACCTTCTCCGTCCCCCCATCGGTTTCGGGATGGTGCGCCGCAGATAAACACACCTGGACGTCTAGAGCGGCCATCAGCCCTTTCCAGAACTGGGCCGTGAATTGTGTCCCACGATCTGATACAACCCGGTCAGGTAGGCCGTGCAGCCGGAATACGTGCTGGATGAACATGCGGGTGGTGGCGCGGGCTTTGGCAATCTCCAACGGGATGAAATGTGCCATCTTGGTGAGCATGTCCACCACCACAAGGACCGTTGTAAAACCTGACGATGGAGGCAGTTCCGTCAAGAAGTCCATGGACACAGCCCCCCAGGGTCTGTCTGGGGTCGGCAATGGCTGCAACAAGCTTGGAGGAGCTCCCGTTGCTGATTTGGCCTCTCGACACTGCACACACGATGTGACGTACGTCTGCACGTTGTGTCGCAAGCGGGGCCACCAGAAAGAACAGGAGACCAGGTGCAATGTTTTGAAAAGGCCAAAATGTCCTGCTGCTGGAGTGTCATGACACTGGGAGAGAACCAGTCCACGGAGGGGCCCTGCAGGCACATAGAGCCTGTCCCGATACCTCAAAAGGTCCTAGTCAAAGGTCCATGGGGATGTTGGTCATACCTCTGCCCGCCGGTGTTCCACCCACTCGTTCTGCTGCGCATCCCGTATCAGAGACCGTAAATCCACGGGTTCCTGAACTGCAGTGAAGGACTCAACGGGTAGAACCATCAGGGGTGGAAGTGAGTCTGCAAGGTCAGAGTACTCCGGTTTCCTAGACAGGGCATCCGCCCTTTGATTCAACGCACTGGGGATGTACGTTACTTTGAAATGGAACCGGGCAAAGAACAGAGACCACCGGATTTGGCGTTGGTTCAGCTTACGCGCTGTCGTCAAAAACTCTAAATTCCAATGGTCCATCCGGACCTCGACCTGATGCCTGGCCCCCTCCAGGTGATGTCTCCAGGCCTCGAATGCCACCTTGATAGCCAACAACTCCATCTCCCAGATGGTGTAATTGCGCTCGGAAGGATTGAGTTTCTGAGAGTAGTAAGCACAAGGGAAAAGGGTACCATCAGGGGTGTGAGCCTGCAGTAACACCGCCCCCACCGCGAAGTCAGACGCATCCGCCTCCACGACAAATGGATGATGGGACTCAGGGTGCTTCAGGATCGGCTCCCTGGTAAAAGCGCGCTTCAGGGCCATGAACGCTTGTTGCTCCGTGGGCCCCTAGCGAAACGGCACTTTCTTTTGCAGGAGCCGAGTGAGGGGCGCAGTCAAGAAAGCAAAGCTGGGGGTGAAAATCTGGTAATAGTTGGCAAACCTGAGGAGTCTCTGAATATCCTTCATACGTCAAGGAGGTTGCCAACTATGTAACGCCTCCACCTTGCTGGGCTCCATCGCAATTCCTTCAGGGGAGATACGGTGTCCCAGGAACTCAGTGGTAGTCTGCCAGAACTGCCACTTCTCCTGTTTGGCAAATAAACGATGTTCTCGGAGTCGCTGCAAGACCAGATGTAAATGATGTTGAGGATCCCTCTGGGACGTCGAGTAAATCAAGATGTCGTCCAGGTAAATGACGACAAACTGATCCAAAAGGTCCCAGAAGATGTCATTCATGAAGTGTTGGCAGATGGCCGGGGCATTGGTCAACCTGAACAGCATGACCATGTACTCGAAATGTCCGTACCGGGTGCCAAAGGCCGTCTTCCATTCGTCCCCCGCCCTGACTCGGACCAGGTTGTAAGCCCCACGCAAGTTCAGTTTTGAGAACACTGTTGGCTCCTGAAGTTGCTCCAACAACTCAGGAATCAGGGACAGCGGGTAACGGTTCCGTACCGTGATGGCATTCAGGCGCCGGTAATCGCAACAGAGTCTCAGATCCCCGGTCTTCTTTTTTACGAACAAAACTGGGGCAGACAAGGGCGAGGACAAAGGCCGGATAAACCTCCGGGCGAGGTTCTTGGCAAGAAAGTCCCGCAATGCGGCCAACTCCGGCTCAGACATGGAGTACAGACGACCCGTCGGGAGTTTCGCATCAGGTACCAGGTCAATGGGACAGTCATAAAGCCGGTGCAGCAGCAGTTGATCCGCCTCCTGTTCGCTGAAGACATCCGCAAATTCTGCTAAACCGGGCGGCACGGTCACCTTGGGCGAACTGGGTACCTGGGCCGCACAGACCTGCCGGGTGTGGTCGACGCATTGCAGGGACGGGAACGTGATCAGGTTCTGCGACCAGTAGATCTGAGCGTCGTGCGCCCGCAGCCGAGCCAAGCCCAACACCACGGGGAAATGCAGGCCCGAAGCCACGTAAAATTGGATGGCCTCCTCGTGCTCCCCGAGGATCAGGCACAACGGCTGCGTGGCGGCCTTGATAGTCCCAGACAGAAGCACCCGGCCATCAATGGTCTCGACACGCATCGGTGTGTCCACCGGACACAGAGGGATGTTGTATTTTGTAGCAAACGCTGCATCCATAAAGTTCGTGGTAGTCCCGGAATCAACCAAAGGATGGGCCGGAATTCCCTGCGGACTACCCGACAAGAGAATGTGTGCTGCTAAGATCATGTGCCGTGGCGGCCTGTCCACCTCTGTTTCGGCCTGCACCCAACCTAAAATCTCCCTCAGATCGGGCTCCGCCTGTTTCTCGACACGTTTAGGAATTGAGGGGGAGGCCGCAGGCCACGCAGCCCCCCTACCCTTTTGGGGGCAAACCAAAGCCAGGTATCCGGGATCCCCACAGTAAAAACACAACCCCCCTGCACGCCATCTGTCCATCTCTGTGCATGACAAGCGGGGTTTGGTGGCACCCAACTCCATGGGCTCCTCCCGTGCAACTGTAGTCTTCTGAGGAACCGGCACCCTAGTAGTCTCCTGGGATGCGTGGCGAGGCCTCTTCCTCTGCAGCCTGGCATCTATCCGGAGGCATAAGTGAACCAGTGCATTGAACGTCGGAGGCCTGTCCATCCTCACCAGCTCGTCCTGCAGGTCATCTGACAGCCCGTCCTGAAAAGTGTCCATGAGGGCTGGCACATTCCAAGCTGAGTCCTGACTAAGCAGCCGGAATTCGCTGACATAATCCTGCAAAGAGCCACGCCCCTTCTTCAACGACTTAAGGAGTCTGGTGGCTGTTTCCCCCTTAATGGGATCCTCAAACATCAGCCTGAAATGGTTACAAAAACCCTGGAAATCATCCAGCAGAGAGCTCGGCTGAGAGAGCAACGGAGTAGCCCACTTAGCTGCTGTGCCTGAGAGCAAACTGATAATAAATCCCACCTTTGTCTGGTCAATGGGAAAGTCCTCCGCTCTCAAGCTGATAAACAGCTGGCATTGTCCCAAGAACGCTGCAAACATATTTTGGTTGCCGTCAGACTTGTCTGGAGTAGCCACTGGACATTTCCTCCTTGGCTGGGCGGGGGGTTAGCAAGCCCCTGGGCTATTTGTCCAGTCAACAAAGACAATTGTTGTGCCAAGAGGGCATTCTCAACATGTAGCTGCTCCATTTCAGCTTAATGGAGCTTCGTTTGGGGCAGAAATTAATCTGTTCTGACCCCCCCACCAACATACACACACACACTCCGAACCACAGATAAGGTACCGGATTTATTGACAGACAGAACAGGTCCTTGGCAGCAATCCAACACAAATAAGCCTTCATAACGGCTTCCGGTTCTGACGGCGACGGGCAAGCGTTGCCCGCCCTGCGCATCCCCGGTGGGCTTCCCACTCCTTGGGGGGCACAGGACGCCCCGTAGAGGCGTCCTGCCGAAGGGGCGGCGCTGCGGGGGATCCCTGGATCGGTGGCGGCCGGCGGGGGGCCCCCGCCTCGCTCCAGGCACCGGGGAGCACGAAGGGGAGGCGCTCCGGCGTCTTCACTGTGAGGCTGATCGGAGAAAAAGAGAATAGAAGGATGCGGCTGCGGTGCGGTGAGGCGTGAATCTTCCTCCATTCCCTTTAACAACTTTAACAATCTTAACAAGAAAGTCAGCTATTTAAACTTAACTTTCGGCTTGAATTGGAGCGGCGTGGCTGGAGGGAGGGGGATTTCCCCCCCTCCCTTGGACAGGCGGCTGGAAACATTTTAGCTCTTAGCCCCAGGGGAAGGAGGAGGAGGGGGAGAGCCAACCAATGATGTCACGCCCTTACTAAGTGAATTTTCGGATTTAAACTTTAAAACAATGATGATCTGGAAACTTTGGGAACATTGAACTTTGAAAACTTTATTTTTGCCTCTAAACCCGAAGCTGGCAGGGCAAGATTGCACACTTCCGTTGTCTTTATGAAATATGAAATCTGACTCCACCTTTAAAACTTCAGGCTTCCGGTCTTTGTTTCCGTGCTACTCAGACAAATCTCTTGTGGATTGCTGTCCTTTGAACTCCCTGGAGTGGAAATTTTGCTCTATTGCCAGGGCCAGTGGAAACAAAAACTCTCTTCTGCCTGGACCTTCTGTCTCCTGGACTCTCCTGGCTGCCTTGCCTTTCTGACTGACCATTATCTATACTGACCGAACTTTTTATTGTACAAAGAATGCCACCTAAAAAACCACCTCCTGGAAAGCCTGGCTTTGTTGCCTCTGCCCCGACATCTGCAACCTCCAGTCCTAGTACACAATCAACAATAACAGCTTTGATGCAACCTAAATCTTCGGAGTTGGAGTTTCAACAAATGTTTCAGCAACTTTTACAGGGACAAGAGGAAATAAAGAAACAACTGCAGGAGATGAAAGAAGAAATTAAAGAGAACCAGGCCAAAATTAATAAGAACTCACAGAGATTGGACCTTTTGGAGGGTGGGGCGGCTGAGATGAGGGAAGGGATGCAGAAGGGAAACAAAGAACTTGACTCCCAGCAGATGAAAATAGAGAGAATGTCCTTTTATCTTAGATTTCAAAATGTGATAGAGACAGATGATGAAAATATAAGGGACATCATGACAAACATTTTGGCTGACTACATCCAGAAAGAGAAGCAACAGATGGGGTGGGAAATAGACCTGGTTTATAGAGTGAACTCAGCTTATGCTAGAACACACAATGTTCCCAGGGAGGTACACATTAAATTCCTCAGAAAAAGCACAAGAGATGAAATTCTGAGTGCCCAAAGGGAGCAAGCCCTGACATACA
Source organism: Natrix helvetica (assembly GCF_964273705.1). NCBI lineage: Eukaryota > Metazoa > Chordata > Lepidosauria > Squamata > Natricidae > Natrix > Natrix helvetica. The sequence continues at coordinate 82,815,700 of NC_138554.1, read as the reverse complement.
AAGATAAGGAGATAACCATTCTGAAACAGATCCCCAAGAAAGTAAGAGAAAAAAGAAAAAGTTATTCGCAACTAGCGAATAAATTATACCAGAAGGGGGTGTGGTTTAGATGGTTGATGCCTGAAGGTATGCTAATATTCTGGGAGGAGACAAGAGTTAGAATTAATACACCCATAGAGGCACAGGCCTTTATGGAAAAAAACAAACTACTCCTAGAAAAATCTGATGATCCTCCACCAGATACACAGGACACGGGAGGGGCCGGAGCCCTGTCGGTGGGGGGAGATGGGGCAACATCGAGAAAGCTCAGATCACAAAAATGAGTAAGAAAATCCACCTGACATAAACTGATCGAAATCATTAACTGAATTTATATGCTGACTATATGTTATTATGTTACTACTTAATAATGAATTATGTGCAAATGTATACTATGAGTATGGAGGGGGGGCGCACCTACCGCACACTGCAGTTGCCAAAATTTGTAACCTTTCCCCTACCTTTTTCCTTTGCAAAATACTAAAAAAACCAATAAAACTTTGTTATAAAACAAACAAACAAACAAACAAAAAAGCCTTCATAACAACTCGGCACTGATAGCACTGGCAGCAATCCAGCCTGCCATGCTCACAAGACTGTTCTCCCACATTAGTTCATGTGTTGACTTCTGTAAAGGGCGTGTGCACAAGCCGTCCTTTTATAGTCTGGAGAGGAGTCTAATTATCAGCAGCTGAGAGCAATTACCTCCTGTAACTGCGCAATTGCTCCTTACGCCTGTTAGCGCGCTGATAATGAACATCTAACAACTCACTGCTGATGTTTGACTCACTGTCCCGTCACTCCTCCCCACTGCTCCAAGGCATGACATCAGGAGCCCCCTTCCTTTGGCTTTCACCACTGCTCCATGCCTCAGGCGCCTCCTGGTGGCCGACCAGCCTCTCTGATCCCTGCTCGGAGGCAGAACCCTGCCCAGGGTCCTCCACATCCTCCAGAGCCGACTCATAGGGACCCTCGCTGTCGGAGTCTGGTGGCAGCTCCAACGGCTTCTGCTGGGCCACAACACATGACTATCACTAAGTGTTGCAGCTAATGTTTTATGATGAATGTATTTTTACAATGAGTTCGATAATCATCTATCCCTATTGTTGTATATACACTAAGAGCTTATGCACTAGAGACAAATTGCTTATGTGTATAAATCACACTTGGCTAATAAAGAATTCTAATTTTAAATAAAAGAGCATCCTTAAATTTCATAATTACTCCTTCACAGGTTAATTTAACAACAAAAATTAACTGGTACAAATTCTATTTATTCAGTCTATATGAGTTTATACTATTAAATCAGTGGAACACATAATTCATATATACAGATTAATCACAACTACTTTGGAGCAGTTAGTTTTTAAGCTGGAGCAACCTATGATTTCACCAACAAATCTACATCTACTTATTCTCATGTATAAAAATATTATTTTGAGTACCATATATACTATATTAGGCAAACTAAGCAGTGGTGAGATTCAAATAATTTAACAACCGGTTCTCTGCCCTAATGACTGGCTGGGTAGGTGTGGCTGAGTGGTCATGTGATTGGGTGGGCATGGCCAACTTGATATCACTCACTGAGAGAGCCTCTCCTTGTCCGGCCTCTCCCTACCACACCATGCCTGGCTTCGCCCCTCTCCTCCCCTCCAAGCCACTCCTTGTCATGCTCAGCCTTACCTCATATGGCTTCTTGCCCAGGTGGTCGCCTCACCTCCTGGCCGCTTGCTTGCCTCGCCTCCTGGCTGGTTGCCCACCTGGCTGCAAGGCCAATCACCTGTCTGGCTGGGCGGGCATTCTGTTATTAATTAACTGTGCAAAAGGAATAATGGTAAGTCTAATTTTGTGACCTTAGTCAATTGCCTGTTTGCTTTACAAGCATAGATTTATGTATTAGTTACCACACATCTTACAAACTCGTTTATCACTGACCTACAGTTTTTCAACATATATGCATTTTTGTTTCAATGCAATACTATCTGCTAACCATATCAAGTGTACTTGCATGTTTGTAGCCAGATAAAGTGTTCTGTATCCTATTTATTTTAGCAGTGAAATTTTCTATTTCCCAAATTCTTTCATCTCTTGACTTTCTAGTTTTAAAACCACAGAGAGTTGTACTTGCTTCAGGGTTTGCATATCACAGGTTGCCAACACTAAGCAATAGTTTATGAATCTCTGGGAAAATCTAAAAACTAGTTTTCATATTTGATATTAGTCCTTAAAACAGTTTTATGCAAAATGGAATTGCTTTAGAAATTCTCACTCCAAGTCACTTGGGTCTAAATCTGATTTAAACTAATCTAATCCACCTCCATGAGTCAGGTATCAAAGTTCTACACATCTTTCTTTAGTTGTACCAACATATCCCGTTACTACATTCTGTTAAAACTATACAGGTAGTCAGCTTACAACTACAATTAGGATCAGAACCTCTATTGCTAAGTGAGGCAGTCATTAAATGAGTTGTACCCAACTTTATGACCTATTTTGCTACAGTTGTTAAGCAAACTGCCATGCTTGTTAAGTGAATCAGTTTCCTACACTAACTTTGCTTATTGGAAGCTAATTGAATAGGTCGCAAATGGCAACCATTTGATCCCAGGTCATTGCAACCATCATAAATACATGCTGGTTGCCAAGTGCCTGAATTTTGAGCACATAACCTCAGGGATTCTGCAATAGTCATAAGTGCAAAGTTCTTTAAAAAATATCTTAAATCTTTTTTCAGCACCATTATAAGTTTGAACAGTTGCTAAGCAAATGGTTGTAAGTCAAGGACTATCTATTTAAATAAAGTGCTTGAGCAACTCCCTTTCCAGCCATCCTGCAAACATATTTTCGGACTCATGTACCTTTTACGTCATTAATCTAAAACCTGTGAAATATTCTTTGTTTTCTTCTGAGGATACTTTTTGCACATGCCTTTTTATAGTTACTTAACAAAAAACAGATTTTTTTCTTTTTGTATGTTTTGTAAATATGGAAGCACCTTGATATAAAGTCAGTTTTTAGAATTCACTATTGTCCAATAAGCACGTCGTTTAACAAAATTAATAAGGGTTTATTAATAAATGCAGTGGATTTCAAGAACTATTTCCAGTTATGAAATATTAATTTTAGCTTAAGAAATAAGTGCTATGAATTGCAAATACCATACATACAGAGTATATTATATAAATTTAGCATTTTCACATCAGCAGTATTTTCCAAAGATATAATGCAAATTATAAAGATTCTGTTTCACTAAGTGGCTTCATTTGAGAAATGATTCCATATCACAAATTCACCTCTGTTTTTTGAACCTACAGTTGATCAAAATATAAAGATTATTGCAAATTTTGCATGTTGTGTTTTTGATTTGATAAATTACTACCTAAAATAATGATAAACAACTAATTCAACTAATTGTTGTAAGAAAAACGTGATAAATGCACATTTATACCCCTTCATTCTTTTTCTGCTCTTGAAATATTACGTTTAGCAATAATACAAAAGAAAAACTTTTCTTGGTTTTTCTCTTTATTTTCTTATCCCAATTTTCTCTGTATATTTTTACTTCTTTTTTTGTTAAAATAAAATAGTTTTAAATTCTCTTATTGAAATAGACATTGCCTTCCTTATAACTAAATACCCATCAATTATTTATCAGGAAGAAAACTGTACCACCATAAAGTATCCTATCTGAGACAAAAGAAGGGACAGTCTGAGCCTAGATACCTTTGGTTCCAAGCCAAAAAGCCCAATTACCTTTGGACAGGAAATTCAAAACAAGAAAGGGGGAGGGCAAAGCTGATACATGACCTGTATCTTGCAGGAAAAGACAAAGTTAGGGATGTTTTGAATCCACTTTACGGGGACCAGATAGTCTTTTTTGTTCTACTTATTTGTCTGATGAGAAATATGCTTATCTCTCTTCTCTCCCTAAAAATATTTTTCTCCCAAGGACTCTGCAGATACTATGATTGTGTAGGGTTGAAAAGTACAACAAGGGAAGTTATCAATTTATATGTTTGTGTACTGTGATCATCCTATGTGGTTGCATTAAATATACATTGCAGCATCCTGAGAAATGCTCCTTTAGTATAAAACTATTATTTTTGCAACTTTAAGCCTTTTCATTCTAAAATGGAAATAATAGTGGATGAAACTGCAGAAGCCAGGGATAATGGAAGAAATGGACAGCAATTTCAGCTCCTCCAAATTTCCCACCCCCACTTATTTCCTTGTTAATAGAATTTTTTCTACTAAATAATAAAAGTCTACTTATGTACTTACGTTACAAGTATGCAATTTAAAAATCTCTAGTTGAAAGAAACATGGGATTACTTATGATTCTGGATTCTTTTCTGACACTGGCCAGGCTACTGGCTGGCTGGGAGGCTACCAGCCTCCCAGCCAGCACAGACAAGCAGTCTCCCAGCCAGCGCGGCTATACAGCCTCATCTCCCAGTTAGCATGGACATGCAGCCTCATCTCCTGGCTAGCATGGACAAGCAGCTTCCCAGACAGTGCAGGCAAGCAGCCTCCTGGATAGCGTGGGGAAGCGGCCTCCCGGACAGCATGGGCAAGCAGCTCCCAGGGAGAGAGGCAAGCAGGAAACGGTTCCCTGTGGCCCAGTCTCATCAGCCGGGGAGCTGAGCCACCCCCATTTCCTCCATTAAACCAGACACTGGATTTTGGGAACAAAGGGGACTGTGTGTGTGTGACAGCAATGAAGCGACGGAGTGAAGTACTTGAGGTGTTGTTGCCTGGAGGTGCTTTCTTGGCGGCAGGAGAGGCTCCTGAGGTTATGTGAAACCCTGCTTGAGGAGCTGCTCAGGAGTCCTGAAATTGCTGTAGCCGTCGCTGCTGATTTCTAAGCGAACCCTGCTTTCCACAGCTAATGTGGCACCACCACCTCATCAGCCTCGACCAGCACCAGGAACCCAGTCAAAGCCGTTGTTGGACGTATCAGCCTCATCTGAGGCAAGTGGCTGGGAGGGACAAGGCGTCAAGGTTCCAAATAATACACATCCTTCAATGAGAACTCCGAGGCAAGCATATTCCTCAAAGAATATTTTATTTGGACATATCAAATTGGCACAGACTTGGTGGAAAACCGGCTATAGGTTCCTGCTGGTTTTACACCAAATTAAAAGTAAACCTTTATTACTTTTTCCCAGAGTCTGCAGTCATATAGTTCATTCACTACATAGTCCAGTTGCTAGATGACCTCAGTCTCTATCTTTCAAACATCTGTACAAACGTTCTTAAAAGAATTTTATTTTGGCTATAACCCCCCAGCTATCTCTACACACACACCCTCCATGGCCCCTTAGCTTCAGACTGTGTCAGCCCTGAAGCAATGCAAAGAGAAATCTCCTTAGAGGAAAGCTACAAAAAGAAAATGGCCACAGGGAAGCCAGCTTCAGGTTGTGGCTGGGTGTGGTGCTATTCAGATGGTTCACCAAACTGCTGAAAAAGCTACTAGTTCCGCTGAACTGGTGTGAACCAGCTGAATCCAACCACTGAATCAAAGTGAAGAGATTCCTACTTAGAAGAGGGTTTAGCAAATGTATATTCTTGCCCCATTTCTTTTTTAAAAATTTGAATATTGACCTTGTATTTGAACACTTAATGATTTGGCACACTAATACCAAGATTGATGATAAAAGTCTTATAGTGCAGATTTATCTGGCAGAATAATTGTTTTCCAAAATACTTTTAGGTGAATGTTCTGAAGACATTCAATGTCTGAAGATGAATGTTATGCATGATCCATCGAGTCTCCTCAAATCTTTTCATGGGAGAGATTGGTTATCTTGACTTATAAAATAACATATAAAGTTCAGCTCCTGTTACAGAGTTTTCCAACCTTTTCAGCTTTGCAGACTAGCTGGGCAGGTTGTGTTATATTTTGTGATCTTCCTGTTACATGTCACATTTTGTGATCTTCCGAGAAGCAAAGTCAATGGAGAAGCCAGATTCATTTAACAACCATGTTACTAACTTAAAAACTGTAGTGATTCACTTAACAACCGTGGCAAGAAAGGTAATAAAACAGAGCAAATGTCAACTCACTAAGCATTCTTGACCTGCTCTCGAATTGCCATAGGCAGGGGATGGGATAATCGAACATCGCAGCTGCATTGAGGAACTTTCACTTCTGTCAAAACAAAGCACATTTGAACCAGCCATGTTAAGGTCATATCCACACAGACCCACAGTGGCCGGAGGGAGCATCCTCTATAACCTGCGAAATTGCTTCGTTGGAGAATGTGACTGATGACACACCAAGAACTGGTTTGCTAGTTCAGTTATGGAAGTAGCCTCACAGACCAGCATTACGAAGCATTTTTCTAACCAACTCTAGATACTTTGTCCACAAAACTGATGAACTAGAGCTATGGATGGCAGCGAATAAGCTCATTCATGACTGCTGTTTGATGATCATCACAGAGGCCTGGTTTCATCCACTTGAGCTAACTAACCGCACCACACACTGCTTCGGCAGAAACAGCAACTCTGGTAAAAGCAAAGGTGGAGGCTTTGTATTGCCACATATAGTGACTGGTGTACTAACAGTAGAGTTACTTATACATACTGTTCTCCAGATGTGGAATTCTTAACTGTCATTTGTCAGCCATTTTCTTTACCTAGAGATATTTCTGTTATAGTTATCACTGCTGTCTATATTCCACCTGATGCAAATATTAGCACAGCGCTCTCTAAGTTTACATTGAGAGGCAGCAGCAAACTTAACCTGAGGGCGCTTTTGTCATGGCTGGGGATTTTAATCAAGCCTGTCAAAACTCTGTTCTCCCTACATTTGTGCAGTATGTGCAGTGTCCCACCAGAGGTAAGAACACTCTAGACCAGTGGTGGGCAACCTTTTTCTTCAACTGAGCCAAATCTCGCCAAAACCACGATTGAAATTTATTTTGAGAGCCACATTTTTAAAACCGAAAATACATAGGATGGTACACTGTTTTTAGTTTCAATAAACTCTGGCATTTGAAGCACGCAAGTCTTAAAGCTGTCAAGTTACAAGATCCTTGCATCCCTAACCCTTTAGGAAAAAAACCCCAAGGGGTCTTCAAACCTGACAGCTTTAAGACTTGTGGACTTTAACTCCCAGAATTCCTCTTCCAGTCATGTTGGCTCAGAAACTCTGGCACTGAAGCATGCAAGTCTTAAAGCTGTCAAGTTGCAAGACCCTTGCACCCCTATCCCTTTAGGAAAAAAAACCCCAGGGGTCTTCAAACCTGACAGCTTTAAGACTTGTGGACTTCAACTCCCAGAATTCCTCCTCCAGTCATGTTGGCTCAGGAACTCTGGCATTGAAGCATGCAAGTCTTAAAGCTGTCAAGTTGCAAGACCCTTGCACCCCTAACCCTTTAGAAAAAAAAAACCCCAGGGTCTTCAAACCTGACAGCTTGAAGACTTGTGGACTTCAACTCCCAGAATTCTGAGAATTGAAGTCCACCAAGGGCATCAATCATATTAGCCCAGGGATCTGCAAAATTGGCTCTTAAGACTGGTGGACTTCAACTCCCAGAATTCTGAGAAGTCCACCAGTCTTAAAACAGCCAACTTTGCAGACCTCTGTGTTAGCCCAAAGCCTGGCGCTGGGCGGGCCTTGCTCCCCCATTGGTGGAGCCCCAAGAAGCGAGGAGGGAGAAAAAGAGACGGAGGCCAAGGAGCTTCTCCCCCCCGCAAAAATCTTATCAGGGAGCCGGTGGGCAGTAGCAAATTAGCTGATTACGCGGCATGTGCGGAAAGCGAGGTTTGACCGGGTGGGGCAGTGAAACTCCAGGGCTAATTCCCCAGGAGAACTGTTGCCTCTGAAGCGATATTTTGCTCCAATATTTTGAAACTTTAAGCGCCCCTTCCCCTTTTTTCCTTTCAACCCACAATGATTAGGGAGGATCCTGAAGTCAGGCGGGGCTGAGAAGCGAGGAGGCAGAAAAAGAAATGGAGGCCAAGGAGCTTCCCCCCGCCCCCTCCCAGCAAAAATCTAACCGGGGAGCCGGGCGGGCAGTGGCAAATTAACCGATCACGCGGCGTGATCGGCTAATTTGCTACTGCCCGCCCGGCTCCCCGGTTAGATTTTTGCTGGGAGGGGGCGGGGGGGAAGCTCCTTAGCCTCTGTTTCTTTTTCTGCCTCCTCACTTCTTGTCCCCGCCCGACTTCAGGATCCTCCCTAATCATTGTGGGTCGAAAAGAAAAAAGGGAAAGGGGGGCTTGTTTTGAAGTGCCCGAGAGGAGGGAGGGGAGCGGGCGCCCGGCACACAGAAGAGCCGCATTAAAGTGTGTAAAGAGCCGCATGTGGCTCACGAGCCGCGGCTTGCCGACCACTGCTCTAGACCATATGTATTCAAACTTAAGGCAGGCATATTAAGCAATCCCCCTCTCCCATCTGGGTACACCTGACCACATCTCTCTGCTACTGTGTTCAAAGTATAACCCCCTTTGGAAAAGGATACAACCAGTCAGGAAAACTGTCAAAATCTGACTCGAGAGAGAGCAGTCTGCCAGTTGCAGGACTGCTTTGAGACTACTGAGTGGAGTATATTTGAACATTTGGAGCTGCAAGAATTCACTGACACTGTACTCTCCTACATTAAAACATGAACAGACAATGTAACAGTGAATAAGTGCATCATAGTTTACAATAATCATAAACCCTGGATGTCAGCAGAGGTACAATCACTTCTGAGAGCCCGAAACTCCACCTTCAAGGCAGGAAAAAAAGGCAAATACAAGAGGCCAGGGCAAACTTGAGAAGAGGCATTAAGATGGCTAAACGGAAATACAAATAAAAGGTAGAGAAGCATCTGGAAGATAATAACTCAAGACAGGTGTGGCAGTGGCTACAACACCTAACCAACTAACAAGGGCGATATGAAAAAAAATAGCCAGTGCTAATGCCTGCTGGTGGAGGAGCTAAATAGCTTCTTCACCTGCTTTGAGGTCAAAAGACCGGTCTTTGTGGCTCTAGCCCAAAGGTCCTCTAACCTCCAGCTACACACCCTGGATGAATATCAAGTGAGAACTGTGCTGAAGGCTGTAAATCCCAACAAAGCTGCAGGTCCAGACAGGGTGCTGGGGGAAGGTCTGTGCTGACCAATTAACGGGGGTTCTGACAAGGATTTTTAACATCTCCCTGCCACAAGCTAGAGTCCCATCATGCTTGAAAGCAGCCACAATTATCCCAGTTCCAAAGAAAGCAGCCATAAACAGCTTGAATGACTATAGACCCATTGCACTGACATCTATAGTGATGAAGTGCTTTGAGAGAATGGTCCTACAACACCTCAGGTCTTGTCTTCCACCAAATTTTGATCAACACCAGTTTGCTTATAGAAGCAACAGGTTGACAGGGGATGCTATCATCACTGCTCTACATATTGCACTGAGCCGCCTTGAGAAATCTGGAAATTATGTCAGAATGCTCTTTATAGACTATAGCTCGGCCTTTAACACCATCTTACCAGGCATTCTTATTGAAAAGCTGACTGACTTGAATTTCCCTCCCCTCACTTGTGAAGGGATCAAAGACTTCCTGATGGATCATCCACAAACAATAAGGGTTGGGTCCTTTACATCTTCCACGCTGAAGCTCAACACAGGCTCCCCTCAGGGCTGTGTGCTCAGCCCCTACCTGTACTCACTGTATACACATGACTGCATAACCTCTGATAACACTTCATAATAAAGTGTGCAGATGACACAACTGTGCTGGGTCTCATAACTGGAGGGGATGAATCAGCATACATGGAAGAAGTCCAGAAGATATCCTCATGGTGCTCAAAAAATAACTTACATCTATATGACAGGGGAGGGTGCTAGACAGGGGAGGGTGCTAGATTCCGGAAGCACAGAGAGGTACCTGCTCCAATGTATATAGAGGGGGGCTGTGTGGAGAGAGTTTCCTCTTTTAAATTCTTGGGAGTGCTTATTAGTCAAGATCTCACCTGGAAAAACAACACGTCCCTAGTGATTGGCAAGGCCCAACAAAGACTTCATTTCTTTAGAGTCCTGCGAAAAAATGAAATGGAACAATGGCTGATGACTTTTTCTATCGATATACGATAGAAAGTGTCCTCACATATTGTATTATAGTACAGTATGCTGGTTTAACTGCTGTGGGCAGGAAGGCACTACAGAGAGTGGTCAATTCGGCACAAGTAACCATTGGTTGCCCTCTAACACCACTGGATGACATCACCAAATCTTGCTGCTTTAGCAGAGTAAGGAAAATACTCAGAGACGATTCACACCCTGGTCGGTGTCTCTTCACACTTTTACTATCAGGCAGAAGACATCAAAGCATAGCCAGCTGAACAAATAGGTTTTAAAATAGTTTCTATCCTTGAGATGCAGTCTCTTAAACACAACCACAATCACTCCACGCACACGCGGAAATGTATGACTAGTTTTTTCTTTCTTTTTTTTTTCTTTTCCCCTAATTACTTGCATTGGGATTATTCCTTATACTATTTATGTTGTTTGTATTTGTTGTCATGGATTGCAGCAGTGAGGTTAAAACCAATTTCGTTGTATTTATTTTGTACAATGACAATAAAGATTATACTATGTAAGTTGAGTAAGTAAGTTACTCCCTATAGTAAATTTTCAAGAATCTATATACAGTGGGGCAAAAAAGTATTTAGTCAGCCACCAATTGTACAAGTTCTCCCACTTAAAAAGATGAGAGAGGCCTGTAATTGGCATCATAGGTAGACCTCAACTATGAGAGACAAAATGTAAAAAAAAAACCCAAACAATCACATTGGCTGATTTGGAAAGAATTTATTTGCAAATTATGGTGGAAAATAAGTATTTGGTCAATATCAAAAGTTCATCTCAATACTTTGTTATATATCCTTTGTTGGCAATGACAGAGGTCAAACGTTTCCTATAAGTCTTCACAAGGTTGGCACACACTGTTGCTGGTATGTTGGCCCATTCCTCCATGCAGATCTCCTCTAGAGCAGTGATGTTTTGGGGCTGTCGCTGGGCAACTTGGACTTTCAACTCCCTCCAAAGGTTTTCTATGGAGTTGAGATCTGAAGACTGGCTAGGCCACTCCAGGACCTTGAAATGCTTCTTATAAAGCCACTCCTTCGTTGCCCGGGCAGTATGTTTGGGATCATTGTCATGTTGAAAGACCCAGCCACGTTTCATCTTCAATGCTCTTGCTGATGGAAGGAGGTTTGCACTCAAAATCTCATGATACATGGCCCCATTCATTCTGTCCTGTACAGGGATCAGTCGTCCTGGTCCCTTTGCAGAGAAACAGCCCCAAAGTATGATGTTGCCACCCCCATGCTTCACAGTAGGTATGGTGTTCTTTGGATGCAACTCAGCATTCTCTCTCCTCCAAACACGACGAGTTATGTTTCTACTAAACAGTTCTATTTTGGTTTCATCTAACCATATGACATTCTCCCAATCCTCTTCTGGATCATCCAAATGCTCTCTAGCAAACTTCAGACAGGCCTGGACATGTACTGGCTTAAGCAAAGGGACACATTCTGGCACTGCAGGATCTGAGTCCCTGGTGGCGTAGTGTGTTACTGATGGTAGCGTTTGTTACGTTGGTCCCAGCTCTCTGCAGGTCATTCACTAGGTCCCCCCGTGTGGTCCTGGGATTTTTGCTCACCGTTCTTGTGATCATTTTGACCCCATGGGGTGAGATCTTGCGTGGAGCCCCAGATCGAGGGAGATTATCAGTGGTCTTGTATGTCTTCCATTTTCTAATTATTGCTCCCACAGTTGATTTGTTCACACCAAGCTGCTTGCCTATTGCAGATTCAGTCTTCCCAGCCTGGTGCAGGTCTACAATTTTGTTTCTGGTGTCCTTCGACAGCTCTTTAGTCTTCACCATAGTGGAGTTTGGAGTGTGACTGTTTGAGGTTGTGGACAGGTGTCTTTTATACTGATAACAAGTTCAAACAGGTGCCATTGATACAGGTAATGAGCGCAGGACAGAGGAGCCTCTTAAAGAAGAAGGTACAGGTCTGTGAGAGCCAGAAATCTTGCTTTTTTGAAGGTGACCAAATACTTATTTTCCACCATAATTTGCAAATAAATTCTTTCCAAATCAGTCAATGTGATTGATTGGTTTTTTTTTAACATTTTGTCTCTCATAGTTGAGGTCTACCTATGATGCCAATTACAGGCCTCTCTCATCTTTTTAAGTGGGAGAACTTGCACAATTGGTGGCTGACTAAATATTTTTTTGCCCCACTGTATATGCTCCTTCATAATTGTTACTTCATATTTTAGCAATGTATAAAACGTATTTACAAAAACTGGTTGTATTATTATTATTTTGGGGGGAACATATTTTTATTATTTTTACATTTAAAACAATGCAGTACCGCGAAGTCGAAGTGACCATACATTCACATTATATACAGCTAGTCTCAACCATTAGCAATTAGCCTACTTAATACATTGTCTATCCTTCTGTCCAATCACAGTATATACAGTTTGTTCCAGTCTTGTCACCTTGTCTTATACCAGTGGTCGGCAAGCCGCGGCTCGCGAGCCACATGTGGCTCTTTACACACTTTAATCCGGCTCTTCTGTGTGCCGGGCGCCCGCTCCCCTCCCTCCTCTCGGGCACTTCAAAACAAGCGCCTCTTTCCCTTTTTTCTTTTCAACCCACAATGATTAGGGAGGATCCTGAAGTCGGGCGGGGACGAGAAGCGAGGAGGCAGAAAAAGAAATGGAGGCTAAGGAGCTTCCCCCCCGCCTCCTCCCAGCAAAAATCTAACCGGGGAGCCGGGCGGGCAGTAGCAAATTAGCCGATCACGCCGCGTGATCAGCTAATTAGCTACTGCCTGCCGGCTCCCTGATAAGATTTTTGCGGGGGGGGGGGAGAAGCTCCTTGCCTCCGTCTCTTTTTCTCCCTCCTCGCTTCCTGGGGCTCCACCAATGGGGGAGCAAGGCCCGCCCAGCGCCAGGCTTTGGGCTAACACAGAGGTCTGCAAAGTTGGCTGTTTTAAGACTGGTGGACTTCAATTCTCAGAATTCTGGGAGTTGAAGTCCACCAGTCTTAAGAGCCAATTTTGCAGATCCCTGCCTGGGCTAATATGATTGAAGCCCTTGGTGGACTTCAACTCTCAGAATTCTGGGAGTTGAAGTCCGCCAGTCTTAAGAGCCAATTTTGCAGATCCCTGGGCTAATATGATTGATGCCCTTGGTGGACTTCAATTCTCAGAATTCTGGGAGTTGAAGTCCACCAGTCTTAAGAGCCAATTTTGCAGATCCCTGGGCTAATATGATTGATGCCCTTGGTGGACTTCAATTCTCAGAATTCTGGGAGTTGAAGTCCACAAGTCTTCAAGCTTTCAGGTTTGAAGACCCTGGTTTTTTTTTTCTAAAGGGTTAGGGGTGCAAGGGTCTTGCAACTTGACAGCTTTAAGACTTGCATGCTTCAATGCCAGAGTTCCTGAGCCAACATGACTGGAGGAGGAATTCTGTGAGTTGAAGTCCACAAGTCTTCAAGCTGTCAGGTTTGAAGACCCTGGGTTTTTTTTTCTAAAGGGTTGGGGGTGCGAGGGTCTTGCAACTTGACAGCTTTAAGACTTGCGTGCTTCAAATGCCAGAGTTTATTGAAACTAAAAACAGTGTACCATCCTATGTATTTTCGGTTTTAAAAATGTGGCTCTCAAAATAAATTTCAATCGTGGTTTTGGTGAGATTTGGCTCAGTTGAAAAAAAAGGTTGCCCACCACTGTCTTATACCAATCATAAAATCTGTTCCAAACTTCAAAATATTCTGATTCCCCTTTATTTTTAAATTCAAGAGTGAGCCTATCTGCTTCTGCACAGGCCAACACTTTTCTGATTATATCTAGCTCTGATGGTGTATTTTCTTTTTTCCAGTATTGTGCATAAGTTATGCGCGCTGCAGTTAGTACATGTATAATTAGATAAAGTGTATCTTTCTTAAACCCTTCCGGTATTATACCTAGGAGAAAAATTTCTGGTTTAAACAAGATTTGGTCTCCAACCATTTGTTCTAACCATGATTGAATCATTTCTTTGCCTCATTTGCACGTCCACCACATATGATAAAAAGTGCCTAGTGTTTTTTTACACTTCCAACAATTTGGGGCCAGATTTTTAAACATTTTGGAGAGCAGTGCTGGGGGGAGATGCCATCTGTAGAACATCTTAATAAAGATTTTCTTTATACGTGTAGCCATTGTTAGTTTCTGATTAAGTATCCAAAGTTTTTCCCACTTAGCCAATTCCACATTATAACCGAAATTTTTCACGCAGGTGACCATGTTTCTTTGACATGTTTCTCCTCTAGCTTATACTCCAACAAAAATCTATACAACAGTTTGATCAGCCTGTTTTCTGTCTGTATCAAAAGTTTGTCAAATATTGTGTAATCTTTGGCAATACCTTTCTTCTTCCTATCCTGTGCAAACCTTGATTGTATCTGTAAGTAGGACCACCATTCTACTTGTACCCCTTGTGATGCCAATTATAATCTAGTTTTGATCTCCCCCTATCTGTTCAATAACTCTTTATATGTAACTATATTTCAATATTAATTAAATTTAGGTGCATGTATGCTTCCATCATAGATAGCCAAATGGGTGTTTTGGTATAGTGATCGTGTTTAATTTTGTTCCATATTAATAACAGGGACTGTCTGATGCAGTATCTATTGAAATAATTGTATGCAGATCCTTTTTCATACCAAAGGAAGGCATACCATCCTACTTGGAGGTCATGACCTTCCAATTTGAGTAATCTTTTATTTCTCAACATTATCCATTCTTTTAACCATGTTAGAGTGGCCACAGTATAATAAAGTTCCCAATCTGGTATGCCACATCCTCCTTTTTCCTTAATGTCTTGCATAGCCTTGAGTTTTATTCTTGGTTTTCTTCCCTGCCAAATAAATTTTGAAACCAATTGATTCAAATCCTTAAAAAAACCTTTTTATAATTTAATGGGAATATTCTGAAATAGGAAAAGAAATTTTAGTAATACATTCATTTTTATGACTGTGATCCTACCCATCAGGGACAATTGTAGGTTTTTCTACCTTTTTAAGTCTTTCTTGGTTTTATTGATCAAATTAGTATAGTTATTTTCTTTGATGGACACACACTTCGCAGATAAATGTATACCTAGATATTTGACTTTTTTGACAGTTTGGATACCCAATTTCTTCGTTAACTCCCCTTTCAATTTTGATATCATATTTTTAACCAGCATTTTAGTCTTTGTCATATTTATTTTTAAACCTGCTACTTTCCCATACTCTGTCAATTCCTCAATAAGTTTCATACCAGACTTTATAGGATCCTCTAGCACAAACATTAGATCGTCCGCAAAAGCCTGTAACTTAAATTGATCCTTTTTTAATTTCTAGTCCCTTTATCTGTTTCTCTTTACGTACATTCCTGGCTAAAACATCTAAGGTTAATATAAACAGCAACGGGGATAGGGGACAACCTTGTCTTGTACATTTCTGGATTGTTATACTTTGCATTAATTTACCATTAATTATTACTTCGGCTTTTTGATTTGTATATATTGTTCATGTTTATAAATTTATCCCCAAATTTCATGTGTTCCAATTGTTGATGCAAAAATTCCCAGTTCACATTATCAAATGCCTTTTGGGCATCGAGAAAAAATAGTGCAACCTGTTTTTCATTATGCACTTCATAATATTCGAGAATGGTCAGCATAATTCTCATATTGTTTTTAATTTGTCTTCTGGGGAGAAATCCATTTTGATCTGTGTGGATGAATGATGTAAGGAATTTTTTCAACCGTTCAGCTATTATTAGAGCAAAAATTTTGTAATCTGCATTTAGCAGTGAGATTGGTCTGTAATTTTGTATAAACATCTGGTCTGTGTCCACCTTAGGTAATAATACAATATTAGCCTCCATCCATGATAACGGTGTCTTTGCCTCTTTCAACACAGCATTATAAACTTCCAACAGCGTTGGAAGAAGCATATCCTGGAATTCTTTATATATTTCCGCTGGCAGTCCATCCGGGTGGTATTATTTATTGAATTTAGTGTCCATCTTGTAGCAAATAATTGGATGGTTTTTTATTATTACAAATTTCTTTGCAGAACTATTCCTATACAAAACACATAATGATTTTCTTTGCAATATTCTTGCTTAAAGATCTTTGCATCATAATCTGGCTTAACATTGAATAAGTAAGGATCAGTTGTGAGAAAAACCTTATAATAGTATGAAATCATAAAGGTATACGCTATGGAGGGTTGAACGCAACACTATTAATATTAAAGTACTGTAAAAGGCTGAAGATTTATACGATTTAAAAAGAAACCAGAATATGGTTCCCCCCCCTCCCCGGGCCTGCAGCCTTGGAGCCTGCAGCATCTCCCAGCCTTTGCACAGTAAAAAAAACAACAACACCTCGTGAGTGCGAGGTAATTAACTTCTCACGAGAAGTTTTCCTTTACTATGTAAAGGCTGGGTGTTGCTTCAAGGTTGCAGGATCCGAGGCTGCAGGTGCCCAAGGAGGGGGGGGAATGCTGCCCAACTGCCCCCTCCAGAAGCAACCTTGGAAGTTTTCAAGCTTGTCTGGGAGGCTTTATTTTTAAAGAAAACCCCCCAAAAGCCACAAGACTCAGAGCTCCCAGTGTCTGGTAAGATGTGCATCTCCTGGCACGCCGCGTCCACTGGCCCACTTGCTACCCCCAAATTGCGGCCCACTATGAGCATCTCTCAGCTGTTGTGTGCAGGGGAAATCATTGCACAGTAAAGAAAAGCTTCCCAAGAGTGCGAGAAGTTGTTAATTGCCTCGTACTTATGATAAGTTTTTCTTTACTGTGCAAGGTTTTTCCCTGCACACAACAATTGAGAGACGCTTGGACTTCATTTGGACTTCAGTAAGGCATTTGATAAAGTAGATTACAACCTGCTATTAGATAAAGTAGAAAAATATGGGTTAGACAATACATGAAAATCATGTATTTAAAAAAGTATAATGTTAGCAAGTAGTCTGGATTAGTAAATTACCTATACTAAATAGCAAGGATTTTGTATTCTAGGAGTTAATATGTGTGCATGCTGAGAAATCATGTTATAGTATGTGAAAAGAGCCGAGATGATGCAAACTGCTAGCTGCAGTTTGGCAGTTCAAATCTCACCAGCTCAAGGTTGACTCAGCCTTCCATCCTTCTTAGGTCGGTAAAATGAGGACCCAGATTTGTGGGGGCAATATGCTGACTCTGTAAACTGCTTAGAGAGGACTGTAAAGGCACTATGAAGTCTAAATGCTATTGCTAAGTGCTATTGCTATTTAGTTAAGAAGATTTTGTTTTTAAAAAAATAATGCTTAAGAATGACTCACAAAGGGCAAATGACAGAAGATAAATATGAATACAAATTTATATAAATTTAATTTAATACAAATTATAAATTTATAATTTATACACTTTATAAATAAATGTAGATTTAAATATATAAATCCCTTTTATGCCAATATAAATTCCTTGTTAATACCATAACCAAGTTGACTCAATTGTTTATAGAAATATGAATGTCACTAGTTTATTTCATATTAATTCTTCATGGCATCTATATAGTTTGTAAAAGTCTGTTTTTGTAGGGATCTATTCTTTGTTAGTAAATATGAACTACTCTTTAAAATCAACTTTTATGTTAACTGCACTGAAGTTGATTGTGACACAGATTTAAGAATACCTAACACAGATTTTTTAAAATGTTATAAAGATATTGTATACCAAAATAAAGTATGATTTATCATGACTTCCCTAGATGGGGAAGTTTTAGATGTAAAAATCAGAATATACTTCTACAATCAATAAATGCATATATGAAAGTGATTTTTACAAAATTGACTTTCTAGTGTTCCTCAATATAAGCTTCCCTTTATATTTATATTCATATTTATATATGTAATTTTTCCTGTAGTACTAATCTATTAATACTGTAGCTTACATTATCTTTTTTCTAAAGAATATATAGAAAAGATAATATTTAACAATGCTCATGTTTTAATATTTTAGTTGTAGAAGCTCCTAGTGTAAGATTTGAGAAACTTATGATTGGAAAACATACATTCATTGAACTTTAATCTTAGATTTAGAATTTTGGGAACATATGAAATGAATAAGCATATTTATTCATTTCTGATACCTACAAAATTCAAATGATTATTGCTTGTTAAATTCCTATCTCTTTTCTATAAAATCAATAGAAGTTTGTGTATTTAACAGGATTTCTGTTTTAGAAAGAATGATGGCAAACAGTATGGAAAGAGATCAATGTGTTGTGTTATACAAAATGGCCGTGGCTTGCTGCAAACATTTCTGTGCTGTCATAGAGGTCAGGTATTTGGAGTGTGGATCATTGATTTGCAAAATAAGCCCATAAGAGCGAGTTACATTAATTCATCAAGAATGTAGACATTTAAATGTTATTTATCATAAGGCAATTTTAGGGGCACTTGCAGAGTCCCATTCACTTAATTAGGGCTGCATTTTAACCATCTTTTTAATAAATTAACCATGTGTATGCTGCTGTTTAATGAAAGGCATTTTTCTGGGTATTGCTCTCTTTAGTGAGATACCCTTTGCTAGCAATCAGAAGCAGTAGTGTATGTTTCTACCCTCTATTTCGGCATCTCATTCAGAATCAGCCAGTCTCCATGGCAACCTATTAGACTGAAAGAGATGTGAGAAGCAGAATAAAAAGAAATGAGCTGGAAACCTCAAGTGGTGATGTGTGCCTCCAACGTCAGTTTCTAAGCCTTCTGATTGGGTCGGTTCTTTAATTCCCACCCCCACAGCTTCTCTATATAGCTTCTTTATTAGAATAACCTGGTGCAGCAGCTTCAACAGTCTCTCCCTTTTGAAGTTGCATTTTCTTTTAATTTTTAATTTCTACACTGACTCTGGTAGGGGGTGTTTATCATATTGTTAATAATCCCAGAGTTCATTTCCCACATAGTGATCGGTAAATGCAGGCATGCATGGCTGTATTTCACTTGACCTCTGTTATATTCTTGTAAAATCTCTTTCAATGGTGCCTAAGGAGAAGGGAATATGCAGAAATTCATTGAAGCAGATTACTACGAGCTGGACTGGTATTATGAAGAATGTACAGATGGTAATTACATTATTTTGTAATAATTCTGTATTATACTGATCTAAGCTTATCAGTGTAGCAAAGAACTGGAAGAAATAGTGAAGTGATATTGCAGTTAAAGTAGACAGATTTTAGCATTTCTTGCCATAAATTTGAAAGATGTTATAGGGAATTGTAATTCGAGCTTTTTGCCAGTGGGAGTGGCAGCAGAACATGGGTATTTGACAGTCTTTTGGGGAGAATGAAATTGCTTCTGAAATGCTTATTATGTATAGCTGCTGGTAGAGCCTATTATACTTAAATCCATTTCTTTTGCTGAGAAGGTTATATATTTAGAAAATTGGCTAATCATCACAATATTACAGTAAAATGGAAATGCCTGCGTATGTGCGTGTGTGTGTATGGGTGGGTTTCTCTGTGAATATATAGATAAGGGAGTTAATGTCTCAGTTTGTGATTAAAAACTTTTTTGAATAGGGCATTTTATCTAAATTACCAGAAGGTTAAGTTGAGGACTCTTATAAAGCATCTCTCAAACTTTCTGTTTTCTGCCATGTTGGTAATTCTGCTTTCTTGTAAAGCAGGATGTGATCACCAGTCTCATGATAAAGTAGAGTGCAAGGAGGAGTAACTGAAACGGTACCACATGTCTTGCAGGAAATTCAAATCTTCCAATTTCGCCTCAGAACAGAAACAAAAAATGAAAATGCAGAGTTCAGAAAAATATTTCCTAACATAGATGTATTCAATTTAAGTATTCCTCTTTATAAATAAGAAAGACCCATTTATAGGTGAGCAAAAGAGATGTAGCCATTATTAGGAATTTAGCGGAAAATATAAATTTAATGTCAGGATTTAGAAGGATTAGGATAAAATGGAAAATAAATATAGAAATGATGCACTGTTTGAATACTCTTCTGAATTTGACACAGTGCAAGGATAACATCAGTGACTGACATGTAATTTGAGAAATGCTTATTTAAGATAACACTTGTTTATTATATGACTTTCTGGTTTATCAGAATGATCTATTTCTGATTTAATTTAATGAAATAGCACTTTAGGTTGGATGATCCAATGTAGAAAAGGCAAGTTTCTATTTCCTTATTTGGCTTTCAATTTCCTAAATTAATCTTCAAGAAGTTTCTAAAATCGTTAATTCTAAGGTATACATAGAAAAATAATATTGATAGTGAAGAAATTTTAGGAGGATTACCATATTACTAGTATTAATCTGATAAATGGACCAAATGGACCAAACCTAATTGACTAGATTTTTCTTTAACCAACATTCATCAATTTACATTTTTGAATTGTAATTTTGCAAATATTTTTTTTTAAAAACCTGGAATATTAAACAAAAATTTGGTCAGCATAGTATGTGTGTGTATGTGAATGCATCTAAAAGCATGGTCAACAAAAAACTAGGGAAGTCTGTGCAAATGTTATAAATCTAGCAGAAAAGTCCATATTATTGGTTCTTATCAGGAATAATGCTATTTAGATCTAGCTTTATGTATATAGATTCATCCATGTGCAATAGTTGAGGAATTTAATAAATTTGTTGCTTGATTTTTTTTTAAAAAAAATCAGTTTGTAAACAGCTAATGTACATAATAATCAACTACCATATTTTTGGTCTATAACACACACCCGAGCATAAGACACACCTTAGTTTTTGGGGAGGAAAATAAGAAAATAAAAATTCTGCCTCTGCCTACCAGCATCCATGGTGTATTCATTGGCTAGCGTACTGCCAGTTTGTGAGATAGTTGAGGGAAACAAACAGTATTTGCTGTGTGAGCAACAAGGAAGGAGACAGCAAGGAGCCAGGGCGTGGCTTGTTCTGTACTATAGCTGCATGCTGTGCTGATATCTGAAACTAAAACTGAAAGTGAAACTTCTCTACTGAACTACCAGGTTGGAAAACCTGCTTTTGGTATTGTATATTTACCTAATGTATTATATTATATATAAAGAGAAGATATTGAATCCTGCTGAATCAGTTACTTGTGTATGCCTTCTGAATGTGATTGCTGCTGCAAACTCTGACGCATCCTTGCAGCAAATAGCGAACAGCCAGGTCAGCTTCAGCCCATTATTGCTGCCTGATTCAGCATGAGCAACTGATTGGTGGGTGATCTGCCTCCTGGAATACCCCCAATCAGTTGTTCCAGGCTGCAGGGATTACCAAGACCATCACCTCCTCCGTGCGTCGCATTTTTGGCTATATTTGGTGTATAAGTCACATCCAAATTTTCATCCTCTTTTGGGGGGAGGGAGTGCGTCTTATTCTACGAAAAATACGATAAACTTGTTCTAATGTATTGAGATTGTAATTAACCTGGACAGTCTTTTGAATTACTCTGAATTTGGTAATTGCTTTCCCACACATGAAGAAGGCATTGAATAGGAAGAACAACAGCTCCAAATCCTGCTTTCATGATTTTATTACTATTCACTGTAATTCTTCCATCTTAACTACCCCAACATTATTTTAATATGCTAATCAGTTGTTTTTCCCTATCCCCCAAATCTCATGCCCATTGATTGAAAGTTTGCTTTTAAATTTTCTGTGGCAGCATTTGTCAGAAAATATTCAGTTTTTTATGCCACCTACATTTAGATGACCTTTGAGAAATTTTACCTGTAAGGTAAAATCAATGTTGATTTTGTTCTGATTTTATACTATAAAGAACTTTTTTCCCACAACTGCTTCAAACAGTGATAATATTGCTTTATTGAAGTGTTTTATAGTGCCCCGCTTGATAGCAAATTGCTGATATGCTGATCATTCTAGATTTGCATAAAAGTTTGTCATTGTTTAGTTAGTGTTCAAAATTAGAGCAAACATTAGTGATTGTATTAATTTTCTGGTAAAAGAGATATACTCAGACATGACGAAACTTTAACAATAAATAATAGCTTAAGCCTGGGAAGAAAAATAATTCAGTTTTGACCATCTAACCAATAGTATAAGAAATCAGGCAAAGTGAGAAACACAGAGAAGTATTACTTTGTTTATGGAGGCTTCTTGAGTTACTATATCCTCTGTAGAATTTAGTAGCTGACACAGAGCAGTGAGGAATGGTTGCAGCCAGAGGAAGTTTTGCCATCCTGGAAATGAAAGGCAAAACAGAAGGAAGGAAGAAAAAGTACATGAATTCATAACATAGTACACTTCAACCCTCTCAACTCCAGACACATACATATACAATTTTGTCAGTGTGTAGCCCCTGAACCATTTGTATCTGTAAATATGTTTTATTTTGGAAGTAGATATATAATGAATAACATTATGTAAAAGGTTACTTTAGATCTGTTACCAAAGTTGTCTTTCCCCAAAGAAGGAGATTTTTGATCTGACATGAATGTAACTGCCATACATAGCTTTTTAAAAAATAATGGTTTTTCCTAGGCACTCCCCTGGGACCTCCGAAATATCATTTTGTAATCAAATCCAAAAAAATGTAAAAGCCTAGGTATGATTCTAAAGTATGTCTGAATACCTTTTGGATGATTTTTTTCCCATTATCTATTATAAAAAAAAATCACTGACATGTTTACAATATACATAAACCCTATGTTTTTTAAATAGGGTACTGATAAATCCTAGTTAACTCTGAATTTTCAATGGGACTATATAGTAGAAAAATGTGGTAAGGTAAGGTGTTAGTTAAGGTAAAAAGAATATATTAATTTATTACTTGGTTCTTAGGTTGAAAATTTAAAACAAACGTGCATAACCAATCTTCTCAGCCTACGAGTAAACTTAAAATTGTACATCATACTCAATTCCCAATTTTCACATTTTCCTGGTTCCAGTTGTTTCTGTCTATTAGCAACCAGTACTATAAAGATTACGCAATAAATTGCAAAAATAATTTCACTGCCACACCTGAAAGTGTAGCATACTTTGTACCTGTGTTTACTTCCTGGTACAGTTGCTATGAAACCTATAGGAAACTACCATTTTTGTCTACAATAGGATTATAACTATTTAAAATTTAAATTTAAATAAAATCTACTTTAAAGAAACTATAATTTAAGTGTTCAATTTTATTATGAGAGACATTCAAAGAAAGAGGATTATAATTTGGTGCTATTTATATTATATGGATAACCTCTAATATTGAATAAATATTCTTACAATCTTCCTCCTCCCCTATTCTGTATTTTGCCCCACCTTTCATGATGAACATAGCATACAGGTTACCCAACCATACCAGTTGAGAATGTTAAACAAGAAGATTGATTCCTTTTGTATGAAAATCTCATTTGGTTTGTACTGCAGATAATGGAATGTTTACCCATTTTTGAGCATTATTTTACAAGACTTTACTTAATGATGATTTTTAGCAATGTCACTGAAAGAATCCATATATGAAGATGAAAGCTATGAATCCAGTTGTAACAAAGAGTGTAAATGCAGAGATTATGACAACATTGATTTCTTGGAAAAAGGTATTTTTCCTTGTCTATTATTTTCATAAGAATGTATAAAAATCAGTTGTGTGATAGTAACACACTACTAAAAGATTAATGTTAGGGTTTTAATGCTTTTGCACAGAAAATTTTGAATAATATTTTCAGGTTTCTTTATTTGGTAACTTACTTTTAAAAGTTCATCCTATCAGTGAAATGCTGTTTTCTTCTCTTGCAATGCAGGATTAATGTCAGATGTAAGAAAAATATTTATAATCTTTATAGATAATGTTTAGTGTTAATTAGAAAAAAATCTCAAAAAGGACCAAAAACATTGTAATGACCAGCTGCTGTATTCTTTTTAGTTTCTTGAGATGCAGAAGAAAGTTGGAAGGGAGGGTCTTCTAGTCCAACTCCCTGCTTAGGCAGGAAACCCTGTACCTCTTCAGACAAATCATTATCCAACATCTTTTTAAAAACTTCAGTGTTGGAGCATTCACAACTTCTGGAAGCAAGTTGTTCCACTGATTAATTTTTCTGTCAGGAAATTCCTCCTTCATTCTAAGTTGCTTCTCTCCTTCATTATTTTCCACCCACTGCTTCTTGTCCTGCCCTCAGGAGAATAGCTTGACTTCCTTTTCTTTGAGATATTGGAACACTGCTGCCATGTCTTCCTTAGTGCTTCTTTTCATTAAACTAGATATATCCATTTCTGTTTTGACCTAGGCTTCCCCAAAAAGCACGAGGCAGAGTCCTAGTCTTGACAAAATCCCTTTTATTAAACGAATGTGAATTCTTCTCCTTCACATTCAGAAAGGCCTGGCAAACAGTCTTTCAAAGGAATATTTATGACTACAGACCTTATCTATCTTGGAAAGCTGCCATGTAAATATTTTCCGAATAAGGTGTTATGCAAGGAAAGACTGAGCACAGAGTCTCTGAGATTCACGGATAGACCTTCACACTCCTGAAACGAATCTAACAAATGAAAGAATTGTTTTCTGCAAAAGCCCACTCCCCTTTCACTCCTCTTTTATTTCCTATGGGAGGGGCCAATCTCCTTCCACCTGTGACTTTACTCCCAAGTCCACCCTGATTTCTGAGTGGTTCTTTTCTTCTGGCAGCTCTGTGCATGTGCACACTGGGAACAAGCTCTAGCTGTTCCTCTGTTTCACTGCTGTCTAGCTCCATAGGCACCTGATCACTGTCAGATGGCCTTGGCCCCATCTCTGCCTCTGATGCAGAGCCCTCGTCCAAGCCTTCCCCAAGTTCCAGGAATGCCCCATGCTCCTTCCCAACCTCCTCACTGTCCGACTCTGTCCGAATGCCAGCTCTGTTAGCTGCTGGCAAGCCACAACAAATTCCTGCAACCGTTTTTCATATGTTTTAGGCTCCAGATGATTATCTGTGTTGCTCTTCTCTGTACTCTTTCTAGAGTCTCCACATCTTTTTTACATTGTGGTGAAAAAACTGGATGCAGAATTCCAAGTGTGGGCTTACCAAGGCATTATAAAGTATTAACATTTCACATGATCTTGATTCTATCCCTCTCTTTATGCAGCCTAGAACTCTTGGCTTTTTTGGCAGCTGCTGCACACTGCAGGCTCATATTTAAATGATTGTCCATTAGGACTCCAAGATCTCTAATAGTTATTACTATTGAGCAAGGTACCACATATACTGCACCTGTGCATTTTGTTTTTCTTGCCTAAATGTATAACCTTACTTTTTTCACCATTAAAATTTCATTTTGTTAGATAGTGCCCAATGTTCAAATCTGTCAAGATTCTTTTGTATCTTAAGCCTAACTTTTGGAGGGTTGGCTATTCCTGCCAGCTTGGTATCATCTGCAAATTTGATGAGTTCCCCATCTATCCCCTCGTCCAAGTGATTGATGAAGATGTTGAAGAGTACTGGCCCTAAAATAGAGCCATGGGTTCTTCACTGCATACTTCCCTCCTTGTAGATGTAGTTCCATGGAGGACTACACATTGAGTCCAGTTGGTCAGCCAGTTATGAATCCATCTGGTGGTGATGCTGTCTAACTCACATTTTTCTACTTTATCCAATACTTTATCAAATGCCTTACTGAAGTCTAAGTAAATTATATTGACAGCATTCCTCTGGTCTACTAATTTTGTCACTTTGTCAAAGAATGCAATAAGATTAGTCTGGCATGATCTGTTTTTGACATACCCATATTGATTTTTGGTTATTACTTTGTTTGCTTCTAGGTATTCGCTGATTCGTTGCATGAGTATCTTTTCCAGAATCTTCCCTGGTATTAAGGCCAGGCTGATAGGTCTGTAGGTTCCTGGATCTGTCCCCCCCCCCTTTTTTTTTGAAGATGGGAACTATATAAGCTCTTTTCCAGTCCTCTGGCAGTTCCCCGGTGCTCCAGGATCTTTGAAAGATATAAGTGCAGTGGTTCTGAGATCTCATCTGCCTGTTCCTTCAGAACTTTCGGGTGTAATCCATCTGGTCCTGGTGATTTAAACTAGTCCAGGGTAGACAGGTGTTCCCTTAACATTTTCTTCCCTATTTTAACTTGTGTACTCTGTTTAATTCTAACTCTAACTTTGTAATTCTTTGTCATTCTAACTCTGTTGTGTAATCTGTTTTTTGTGGTGCTGTTTTGATAGGTTGGACTGTTTTTTCCTCTTTGTGTAAAGACAGATGCAAAAAATGAGTTAAGCAGTTCTGCTTTCTCCCTGATTCTTGTCATCTTCTTGCCACTTTTTCCCAGCAATGGACCAATTGTTTCCTTGACTTTTTTCTTACTATTAACATGTTGGAAGAAGCTTTTTTGTTATTTTTTACATTTGTTGCAAACCTTTGTTCATTCTGGGCCTTAGCTTTCCTCTCTTCATCTTTACAGGCTTGGACCATTTGCTGATATTCTGCCTTAATTATTTGCCCCTCTTTCCACTTTTTATATTCCTTTTTGACTTTCAATTTGTCAGAGAGTTCTTTATGCAGAGATTCTAAAATCTTTTGAGAGCTGTTATTTTTTTTCTTTATTGGTACTGTGCTAGACTGGGCTTTTATAATCTCACTTTTCAAAATTTCCCAAGCTTCTTGAGTTGTTTTCCCCTTGAGGATTCTCATACAAGGAATCCTTTCCAAGGTCATTCTAAGTTTACTGAAATTAGCTCTCTTAAAGTCCAAAGACTCTAGTTTGACATAGTTCTACTACTTGTGCTTGCATAATGTTGAATTCCAATATTGCATGATCACTTGCCCCCAAGGTACCTGTAGCTTCAACACTTTCTATCATTTCATCTCTGTTAATGAGAATTAAGTTCAATATGGCTGATCTCATTGTTCCCTTCTCCACTTTTTGGGAAACAAAGTTGTTTGATAGGTTTGTTAGAAACCTGTTGGATCTTCCACTTGGTGCAGAATTTGGTGCAGTTGATGTCAGGGTAGTTAAAATCCCCCATTACTGTTATGATGTGCTTACTACATACTTTAGTTAGTTGACTAGCAAAAAGTTCATATATTTTCTCTGTTTGGTTGCGTGGCTTATAGTATAGATCTATGGCAATGTCATTTCCCCCCCCCCCTTTAATATTGATCCAAATGCATTCAATATAATTTTCATAATTGTGCTCTATTTCTGTAGAGATGTAGCTATTTCTTATATATAGTTCAACTCCACCTCTGCTTTTATTTGGTCTATTTCTTTTAAATAATTTAAATCCCTCTAGCTGTATGTTTTATTTGTGGGTTTAATCCCACCAAGTTTCTATAATGGCAACCATATCATATATGCCCTCATTTACTTGAATTTCTAATTCACCCTGTTTATTCCTCATACTCTGTGCATTGATGTATAGACATTTCAGTGCAATTTGATTGACCCTGTAGTTACTGTCTACAAAACCTGTGTTGTGCCTTACTGCCCTTATTTTCTTAATATCTGTTTGATTAGCGCACATGGTATGACACTCATTATTAAATGCTTGGTTTCACTTGACAGCAAGGTTGATTATCTTACCCACAGAAACATCTATGTTACGTGCACGGATAACCCTATTAATTTTAGATTGCTGGGGTTAGAAATATTCTGTACCAATTAATTCTCTGTCCCTGCTGTTCAGTTTAAATGTTTATCCAGAAAATCTATGAAAGTAATGCCAAGTAACAGTCTCTTTCTTTGATGGATGCAAACCATCTCTTTTATACAGTTTTTCATTAGATCAGCTGCAGACATCATGACTAATAAAACCAAAGCCTTCCCTTTTACACCGCTCCTTTTAGCCACACATTAAACTCCGTTACACACTGGCCTTTCCCTTTTTGTTTCTTATATACTGGTAAAATCCCTGAGAAGATAAGCCTACAATGTATACTACTAAGTTCATACCCCAAGCTCTGGAAATCATTCTGCACAGAAAGTACATATTTTTGGGACAGCTCATTTGTGTCAAGATGTATAATAGCATCAACATCACAGGCCTTACTGGCATTCTTGACAATTTTAAGAATACGCCTTTTGTCTCTGCTGACAGTAGCACGTGGCAGACACCTGACCTCTTTCATAACCTCCATATCCTTTCCTAAATTTATATCCCTTACAATTGAGTCACCAACCAGAAGATGCCTTCTCTTTTTGGATACCTTGCTCTTCTTGTGTCACTGATATGTAATACCTGATTCACACTTTCCCTTTTCCAAATTACTTCGGTTCTTCATTTCAGACCATGATCCCCTGCTTATTTGAATTATCATTATCACAACTACCTTGACCTGTCACTTCAGTGTTCCTTTTAAGGTCAGCAAGGGCACTGTATCTGTTATGTTGGGACACAGCAAAAGCTTTGTGTTTATGGTTCACAGCTCTCACCCTGCCAGATCCCATGGTTGTCCATACTGCGCTTTTCCTGCAGGATCTTTGTGGTAGAGAGTGCGGATAGCATGGCAGCTCAATAGAGTTGAATGTCTGAATTAGGCACCTAATGTCTGCTTGGAGAGCAGAGATTAGAGATTTTAGATAGATAATTTTAGATAGATAATCCATCCATGTAGACTAGTAATTTATTTACAAAGAGGACAGTATCCAAATTTGAAAAGAGTACTGCAAAAGATAACTGCAAAACAAGTATTGCACTGAACTAAGCCAGTCATTTTGAAATAAAATAAAATCACAATCTCAAGCACACTAACCCTGAATGTATTATTGCTAATTTTGGTTTATAGTTATATGATTCTGCTACCTTTGTCCTCTGTACTCCCTCTCGGTCTCCCCCACTCACAGGCAGCAGCTCCTCCCACCAGCCTCTGGGAAGTTAAAATGCAATGGAGGCAGATTCACTCTACCTTTGTCCTCTGTACTTCTTCTCAGTCTCTCCCACTCACAGCTTCTGATCTTGTTCTTTTTCTTTTTGTTCTCCACCTTGTGTATTTCATAGCTAATGTTTTCTTCCTATATTTCTTGTAGTGTTCACTCCTATTTCTGCATATTAGGCTTTTCCTCCTTCCCTATGATTGCTGTCTCCCTAATTTGTTAGGGAGCAATAACAGCTAGATAGCTGTTTTACTACATTAAAAAAATTATATCTTGGAGGTTCAATGTGTTTGATTCTATATGATAAAATAGAGCTTCTTAGGTTTTTGGAAAGAACTTCAGTAGTCTTACAGGAAAGAGAGGGCATTTTTAAAATGGGGAAATTGGAATTCTAAATTGCCAGGGCTACACTTTCCCACCTCCATGAACAAATAAACAAATGCAAAGCTGAGAGAGAAGAAAATAACTCAAGCTGGACAAGTTGGTATACAATTCGTATGTTATTATAAAAATTAACAAGTTATGTGAGAAGCTATTAAAATACTTTAAAACAGAAATACTTTAAAACTTCAAAACAGAAATGCAGATTGTCTTTACTTCAATCATTGATACCCTCTTACAAATATATTTGGTTGGTATGTCATATTTTAAAGCAGCTTTAACCTAATGTATCTAATTGGTTTGATACAGACCTTGTTTGCAAACCCATGTTTTTAAGCCTTAAAGTCTTTGATATTACATTTAGCACAAGTCTATTGAAATCTCTCTTTTTTTCCTACTAATGTTTTGGTATTAAAATAATGTTTCATTCCTAATCTTTAAAAGTTTTAGAAGGACCAAAAAAGGACCAAAAGAGCATATTTCTATACACTGTGAATTTTTCCTTATTGACATCAAAGAATCTAAGAGTCACAAATGAAATTTCTGCCTGTGATAGACAGATCCAATATATAAACTGAAGTGTATAATTGTTGATACAAGATGTTTTTTTAGCCTAAATGGCTCATGCACCTTAGAGTCCTCCCCATATTCTATGTTGGAATGGCTGTTGGTATTGCCCGAGCAGGTAACCATGTTTTCTTCCTAGAAAGAAAGTAGTAGACAGTAGTTACAAATAGTCCTTGACTTACAACTGATTGCTTTATGAGTGTTTACAGTTACAACAGACTAGAGCTACTTATGACCCAGTTTTGGATTTATGACAACCCCCACTCCCACACACGTTCATGTGATCATATTTTGTGTATTTGGAACTTACCCACTTTTATGGACATTTGCAGCATCTTGCAGTCACATGAGGGCAATTTGGGGGGGGGGGGTGCCCTTTCAGCATTTATTTCTGGTTTTCAGTAAAAATACCTGTTGGGGAAAGCAGCTTCACTTATCAATTGCTTTATTAACTTAATGATTATGGTATTTGCTTAATGACCATGATAAAAAAATGAATTTGAATTGCTCATGTGATACTTCAACTTATAACTGCAATGGCTTACAACCGTAATTCTGGACTCAATTATGGTTATAATATATATTTATATATTGGCTATAAATTAATTGACTTTTAAATGCTACAGATGATCATAGCTAATTCAGTTAAACATTTAAGTATCTTAATTAAGCAAAAATCAAAGTAAAAACCAGATCACTCTGAAAACATGGGAACAGATGAGAGTCAACAGTTACATGTACTTGGACTCTGCTTCCGGTTGTTGAGAGCGACGGACGTGTCTCGTCCGCCCTGCGCTCTCTTAGTGGGCTTCCCTTGGCTGGGGGGGCACAGGGTGCCTTGAAGGGGCGCCCTGCCTTATGGGCTGCTCACTGGGGGTCCCCTGGATCAGCGGCGGCCACGGGGAGGCTCCTGGCATTGCTCCAGGAGCCGAGAAGTGAGAGGGGGTGCACGACAGAGTTTTTTATGCTCCTGCGCGCTTTAGTTTCGAGACAACTGGATGATTGACAATTTGAAGGCTACAGCAGAAGTGCGGTGAGATGGGAACTCTCCCCAATTCTCCTTTTGATATTTAAATGAAAGATCGTCAGTTTTCTAAAAGACTTTCAATCCCCTGCTGGGAAGTGTGATTGGAGGGAAGGGGATTTCCCCCCCCCTCAGAAAAGCGGCTTGGATTCATCTCCTCTCTTGAAGGAGAGAGAGAGAGTTTTAAAAGGAATCACACTCGCTATAAGCGATGGCAAAATGAATGTTCTAATGCAATTGTGAAAGAAAAGTGATGATCTGACTTTTTTAAAAAAAACTTTGAAAACTTTGACTTGTTGCGTTCTGATCCACGGGGTTGGCGAAGCAAGATGGCACACTTCCGCCGTCTTTATGCCCTTTGAAATTAGACTCCTCCTATGAAAATTGCTGGCATTGTACTTTTGCCTCCGTGACTCTCAGAAATATCTCTTGCTACAGAGTTTCTTGGATTTGGAATAACTGACTCTTGACTGGATTTGAATTATATAGAGGGTCTCTATTCCTGTCTGGACTGCCTGCCTCGTGGTCTCTCTTGGTTGTGCCTTTCCACAGTTGCCTCTTCTTTGTATGGACATAGATATCTCTGAGTCCTCTTTTTATGATGGCTCCGAAGAAACCACCACCTGGGAAGCCAGGTTCTGCTCCAGCATCTTCAACATCCAGTCCAATTGGTCAACAGTCATTAACATCGTTTGTACAACCTAAAGCCCCTGAGGAGGAATCAATAACTCATCAGCTGCTTCAAAAGATTTTAAACGGGCAGGATGAAATGAAAAATCAATTGAGAGAGATGAATGAACAGCTCAGAGAAAATCAAAACCAAATGGCACAAAGCAAACAGAGACTAGACGTTCTGGAGGAGGGGACGGCTGAGATGAGGGGGGTCAAGAGAGGAAATTTAGAACTTGAGAACCACATGATAAAAATGGAATTTGAAAGGATGTCTTTTTTCCTTAGATTTCAAAACGTAATTGAGACTGACAATGAAGACCTGAAGGAGATCATGACAACAATGTTAGCTGAATACATTAAAAAAGACAAACAGCAGTTAGGATGGGATATTGACTTGGTTTATAGAGTTAATTCAGCTTATGCTAGAACACACAATGTTCCAAGAGAGGTTCATATTAAATTTCTTAGAAAGGCTACAAGAGATGAGATTCTGGGGGCACAAAGGGGGCAAACATTAAAATACAAGGATAGAGAGATAGCCATCCTGAAACAAATCCCAAAGAAAGTAAGAGATAAGAGGAAAAAATATGCACTATTAGCAAAAAAATTATTTGATAAAGGATCTTGGTTTCGGTGGCGTTTGCCAGAAGATATGCTGATTTTCTGGGAGGGAATTAATACAACTATGGAGGCGGAGGCCTTCATGGGAAAAAAAACAAAGCTCTCCTAGACAAAGCGGGAGTCAGTACACAGGATATGGGAGGGGCCGAGGCTTTGCTGGCAGGCGGGGGGGGGGAGGCAACTGAGAAAACTCAGATCACAAAAGTAAGTTAGAAAAATAGTGCAATTGCTGATATAATGAATCTCTTCGTTAGATACAAAGTAAATGATTGAAATTATTGAAAGATATAATGTAAAAATAAGCTGTTAAAATTTAGTTAAGCAGTAACATCTTGTTTATCATTTTGTAAAAGTTATGAGACTTGGGGAGAATACCATTTCCTGCACGATGTAGCTGTCAAAATTTGTACCCATATCCATTACCCCTATCCTTAAAATTTTATAAAACCAATAAAACTTTTTTTCAAAAAAACCCAAAACAATTACATGTACTTGGGCTTCCAGTGGTGATGTCACAGCGGAACAGAGCAAGGGAACAGGTCTCCATTCCCATTGCCCAAATTTTCTTGTTTGGAGGCCTGAAAAGGCAGAGTTAATCCTGGAGGGACTAACGAGATAGAGGGGAAGCTCTGGGGACGAGGAAAAGAGCGAAGAAACTCAAAAATGGCAAGAAAGAAATCAGCCAACATGGTGAATCCGGAGCTGTGATTGCCAGTCATGGATTGGGAAGGAAAAAGAAGAAAGCAGCGTGAGATATCAGGGAAGATTTAATGACCTGTAAAAGTTTTTGCCTTCTAACTGAGTTGCAGTAAGTGTGAGTCTCCAAAAAGAGAGGCAAAAGTTTTCCCCCAAGACACAGCGGCAATTTAGCTGTGGGAGCAGTTCGATGTCAGAGGACAGATATTGATAGACAGAGAAAAGAGGGTGAAAAGAAACTCTGAATTATCGTGTAATACACATCTAGGGATATAACAGACATTTTTTGATTGTGATTGTGGCTGTGTTTGAATATAGATCTTGGTATTTACTAAACGTTGGAATATAAAACTTTAAGAGAAAAAGGAATGACTAGAAGCTTTGGACTACTGTTAAAAAAACCTTTTAGGAATACAATAGACATTCTTACATTGCGACTGTGACTGAGTTGGAATATAGAACTTTGCAGGAAGATGTAAACAGCAATAGGACTAGAGACTGTGTCAAATTGACTGAGACGGCCACCTAGAGACAAGAAGAACAGTGTCTGATGCAATATCCAGAATAACATATAGAGAAATAGGTATTAATAGCTGCAACATCTACAGATTGTAAATATATAATCCAGTGGAGACTACTTTACATCACCATATATTTAGACTATTACAGTGCTATATATTTATATTATAACGCATAATTGATATATTTCATCATACATTTATACACGTACAGTGGGGCAAAAAAGTATTTAGTCAGCCACCAATTGTGCAAGTTCTCCCACTTAAAAAGATGAGAGATGCCTGTAATTGGCATTATAGGTAGACCTCAACTATGAGAGACAAAATGAGAAAACAAATCCAAAAAAACAATCACATTGTCTGATTTGGAAAGAATTTATTTGCAAATTATGGTGGAAAATAAGTATTTGGTCAATATCAAAAGTTCATCTCAATACTTTGTTATATATCCTTTGTTGGCAACAACAGAGGTCAAACATTTCCTGTAAGTCTTCAAAAGGTTGGCACACACTGTTGCTGTATGTTGGCCCATTCCTCCATGCAGATCCCCTCTAGAGCAGTGATGTTTTGGGGCTGTCGCTGGGCAACACAGACTTTCAACTCCCTCCAAAGGTTTTCTATGGGGTTGAGATCTGGAGACTGGCTAAGCCACTCCAGGATCTTGAAATGCTTCTTACGAAGCCACTCCTTCGTTGCCCGGGCAGTATGTTTGGGATCATTGTCATGTTGAAAAACCCAGCCACGTTTCATCTTCAATGCCCTTGCTGGTTGAAGGAGGTTTGCACTCAAAATCCCATGATACATGGCCCCATTCATTCTGTCCTGTACACAGATCAGTCGTCCTAGTCCCTTTGCAGAGAAACAGCCCCAAAGCATGATGTTGCCACCCCATGCTTCACAATAGTGTTCTTTGAATGCAACTCAGCATTCTCTCTCCTCCAAACACGACGATTTGTGTTTCTACCAAACAGTTCTATTTTGGTTTCATCTGACCATATGATATTCTCCCAATCCTCTTTTGGATCATCCAAATGCTCTCTAGCAAACTTTAGACGGGCCCGGACATGTACTGGCTTAAGCAGGGGGACACGTCTGGCACTGCAGGATCTGAGTCCCTGGTGGCGTAGTGTGTTACTGATGGTAGCCTTTGTTATGTTGGTCCCAGCTCTCTGCAGGTCATTCACTAGGTCCCCTCGTTGGGATTTTTGCTCATCGTTCTTGTGATCATTTTGACCCCACGCGGTGAGATCTTGCTAAAACAAATGCTAAAAACAAATTCCAAAAAGGATCAGAAAACAGAGAAGAAACAATCAATTTATTATCTACACAACTGATCAAATATAATATCACACTTAGGTGGCTCATGCCAGAAGGAAAAAAAATATATAGTTTGTCTTCAAGAAGTCCATATTAAGAAGCAATATGGTAACATACTAGAATACCCTAAAATTGGGAAACTTCATCTATCCTTAGCACAACAAAAGAAGAGGGGAATAGCCCTATATGTTAAAGAGTGGCTAAAACCCAAACTAATTTACGCTGATGAGGAAGGAAGAACACTATTGACAGAAATAGTAACAAACCAGAAACGATGCTGCTCGTGGCAATATATGCGCCGAATAACAACCAGAAGGAATTCTACCGTAAACTATACAACAAAATAACAGAGACAGAAAATGAAAACATATGTTTAATGCAATAGTGGATTTCAAGAATGACTACAGAACTAACAAAAAGAAGAAAAAGAAGAAGAATACTGCTAATCACATTTTTCGAGACGATACACGAATTAAATTTGCAAGATATATGGAGAGAGCTAAATTCAAATAAAAACCAGTATACTTTTTACTCAAGTAAAAAGTACTCAAGTACTTTTGTTGGCAGGGTGATGTCTCTGCTTTTTAGTATGCTGTCTAGATTTGCCATAGCTTTCCTCCCCTGGAGCAAGTGTCTTTTAATTTCTTGGCTGCAGTCCCCATCTGTGGTGATCTTGGAGCCCAGGAAAATAAAATCTATCTCCTGAGCCCTATGAAAATAATACTAACCTTGGGAATAAAATAGGATCAAGTCTCAGCACAACCATGTTGGGATGGAAGACACAAAAGTCCTCCCTCACCGACAGAGCCCCCAACTCAGAGATCCTTCTTGCAGATGTGATGGCGACCAGAAAGGCCACCTTCAAGGTGAGAAACTGCAAGGAAACAGTCCTCAGCAGCTCAAAGGGGTCATTAATGAGAGCCAAGAGAACCATGGACAAATCCTAGGATGGGAACCTGTGAACCACTAGGGGCCTAAGGTTGGTACCTCCCGGAGAAATCATTTAACAACTGGATGGCGGCCTAGACTCACTACTGCCCAACACCAGGACAATGGACAGGGCCGCCACCTGTCTACGAAGCATATTATGGGACAGACCCTTCTCCAGCCCATCCTGGAGGAATTCCAGGATGTGCAGCAGAGATGGAACTTTGGGATCCACATGTGCTACACGACACCACTTACAAAAGGCAGACCACGTGGCGTTGTAGATTCTGGCCATGGAGGGGCATCTGGATGTGACGATTGTCTGGATCATCCTTGAGAAGTTCGCCTCCCTCAAGAGCTCCCTCTCAAACACCAGGCAGTCAGCTGGAGCGACTGAGGCTCCGGATGGACCAGGACCCCCTGGCAGAGGGAGATCCTCTCCTGCGGGATCCTCCAGGGTTTAGCAGTGGACAGACCTACTAGGTCCAAAAAACAAGCCTGTGCAGCCAGTATGGAGCGACCATGATGACCTCCGCCCCTTCCTCCACTATCTTCATCAGTACCCCTGGTATGAGAGGAAGAGGGGGAAAACAGATAAAGCAACCCCAGGGCCACCTGCTGTGCAGGGCACTGCTCCCCTCTGCTCCCTGAGTCGGGAACTGCGTGATAAACCTGGGGAGCTGGACGTTTTCCGGAGACATGAAGAGGCCCACTTCTGGCCATCCAAACCTCCGGCAAATCTCAAACAGCTCCAGATCCAGTTGCCATTCTGTCTGGTCCACCGTGGCCCTGCTGAGCCAGTCCACCTGGTGGTTCACCTTCCCGGAGATGTGCTCTACCTTAGTGGATAACATGTGCCTCTCTGCCCAATGGCCTAGCCTCTGAAACTCCTCCCAGAGGACCCTTGAATGCGTCCCTCCCTGTCTGTTCACATGTGCCTTTGCCATTACATTGTCCATCAGCAGCAAGACATGACTGCTGTACACGGGCCTGAAAGGGGTGAAGGGCCAGATGAGCAGCCTGCAATTCCAGCCAGTTGATGTTATGTGCAAGATCCAAAGAAGACCAGTGGCCCTGGGCCAGCTGGGTTCCCAGCAACGCCCCCCCCCCCAGCCATAAAGGCTCGCATTGGTGGTCAGCGTGAGCCTCTGTGGTTCCTTGAACATGCATTCCTTAGATAAGGCTGGGGAAGTCCACCACTTCAGGGAGAGCCGCACTTGAGGAGAAACCTTAACCGGGAATGTGGAAATACTATGCTTGCTCCTCTGGTATGGGAATAAGAATCATTGCAGGGTCCTGGCGTGAAGCCTCGCCCAGGATACAAGATCATACATGTGATCATTTTTCCTAACAACTGGGAGAAGGTGACAATGGGAGCGCACTACTCCTTCTGCACCTGGCGAACTAGCTTCACCAGACTAGCTCTGCGATCTTGACATAGAAAAACCACCCCCATGGCAGTATCTATGATCACCCCCAGGTGGAGCAATCTGGTAGTGGGTCTCAGGTGACTGTTTTGAAAATTAACAGAGAACCCATACCGTTGTAAGGCCTCCACAGTCAGGCCAACGTCCTGAAGAGACCGCTCTGGAGACTCGACCTGGAAGAGGATGTCATCCAGGAAGCATTGTAATCTGACCCGAGATGGACCTGAGATAAGCTGCTAGGGCTGCCAGCACATTTGTAAAAGTTCTGGGGGCCAACGCCAACCCAAAGAGGAGAACCCTACACTGGTAGTGAACGCCAGCGTAGGAAAACCTAAGGAACCCTCTATGTTGGGGAAAAATTAGTATATGCAAATAGGCTTTCATTAAATCAATGGAGGCCAGGAAATCACCATTCCAGAATCGACCTAAGGGAAGCCATCATGAACCTTTTATACACCAAATAGTGATTCAATCTTTTAAGGTCTAGAATTGCTCTCCATCCCCCTAAAGACTTCGGAATTACAAAAAAGTTGGAGTACAACCCCCTGCCTCTTTCATCCTGCGGGACCAACCAGGTGGGCAATAGCCTGACACATGAATCCCCTCTTCTTTTCACACTTGGAAGATGTGAAAGTTCTGAAGGAGTTCAGAGGATGGAAAGAAATTCCAGCCACAGGCCAAATCTAACCATATTTTGGACCTAAAGGTCAGAAGTAATACTCTCTCACCGGCCGGCAAACAATGCCAACCAGCCTCCAATGGGAGCTGAAGTCAATCTATTTGTTTCTGTGGAATGGGCATCGCTCGCCCCCCCCAAAAGGGCTGCTTATTCTGAGGCTGAAAATGGGACCTGTCCTTGTAGGATGATCTATCCTGCCCCCTGTACTGGTGTGGCTGGAACCCCCTGGGCTGGTAATTGTATTCACTATCTGAGCCCCTATAATTAGGCCTACATGTATAAGGTATAACCTTATGTTTGTTCTTATCCTCAATCATAATCAGATCCAGGACCTTGCCAAACAGGTTCTCCCTGTATTTGGGGCCGCCACCAACTTCCACTTCTCCTTAGTGTCCACCTGCCAATTCCGGAGCCCCACCATCCTCTGAGCTGAAACAGAGGAAGAAAGAGCCCTGGAGGCAAACTTAGCGGTGTTCAAGGTGGCATCCGCCGAGAATTGGGTCGCAGCGATGACCTTGCAGCAACCTCACATTGTGCGAAGGCACCCTCTCCTGCATTTGTTCCAGCCACCTCAATGTGGCGCAGTTGAAGAAGGATGCAGAAGCAGCAGCCTTAATTGCCCACATCGCAGTCAGGAAGGTCTTGCATAAGGCCAGTTCAGTCCTCTTATCCTCTGCTTTCAAGTTGTCCGCCACATCACTCACGATCAGGGAAGCCAGGATGCCAAGGCAGCCACAGAGGCATCTCTCATCGGGACCTGCAGTGCTTGGGAGACATCAGGCTCCATATTATAGAAACGCCTATTGTTCCCACCCGGGGTGGGGAATGTGCCTGGCTTAGCCCTCTGCTTTTGGACCACGTCTAGAAACAATTTCAGAGTCAGAATCTCCTCCTTCCTTGTAGCAGGTTCCGCAAAGAACCCCCTTTTCTTAGGGACCTTCTTGGATGTCGAAGCCTCAACTGCCGCTCCTTCTGCTTCTCCGCCTCTGTTTCGATGGCCGCTGTGCTCCTGGCCTTGAACAGCAGAGAACGAAACAAACCCAGGAAAAACAAACAAACATCAGGAACCAAACTTTTGTCATCAGAGAACTCCAGTTGCTTCTGCTCCTCATCCTCCTGGATGGATATCTCACTCCTCAGTGAAGGAGACACAGCCCTCTGTGCCCTTCCTGACTGAGAGGCCAGTGCCTGGGCTTGTTTATGCCTGGCTGCCATCAGCTCCACATCTACCTGGTCAGGAGAGCGCCCTTGAAGAACTATGTCATGAGCTATGGCCCTATGAATAAGAGATTGAATGTTTTCAGGCAAATCATCGAATTAAAACCCAAATTGGCTGGAGCCTGGCCAGGGTGCCAGTCTTTGCTTCTGTGCTGGTCTTGAAGTAGGTTCTCAGCATGCAAAAGGATGACAATCACTACCCTATTTATCCACCTCCGAAAGAGAAAGAGAAATAGAATTAGCCCTAGGAGAATCAGAGAGCCCGGGGGGAGATGGAGAGCGGGAGAGTTGCACCACTCTCAACACAGGAGGGGACCTTGGAGAACATGCTTGCAGGTGCCAGCAGTCGAAATGAGCTCCATGCCAGCAGAAAGTGCAAACAAGATGGCCGCCACATCATGACCCAGAAACAAGCCAACCCAAAATGGCTGCCATCTCATGGCCTCAACAAAATGGCCACTGTCATGAGGACCTCACCAATATGGCAGCCACCCGGGAAACTTCAAGATGGCCACGCCCAGGGACCACAGTACTCACCGGCAGCTATTTTCCACAGGACGATCAGCAAGGCAGACAAACAGCTCCGCAAACACCGGAAAGCCGAAAAAGGCTGCCGGTCTGCAAGCCGGTGCCAATAGTGCCCCCAGCTTCGCCATGCACAGCCGCTGCCACGTGGAGATGGCGACGCTCTCCTGAAGCGTCCCTGCACTCACAGCACCACCGAACAGCCTGCCTCTGATAACCAGGAGGCAATCACAGGAGCTCCAAACCGTCCAGCAGAAGCCCGGCAATGAGGCAACAGGCAGGAAGCCGCATCAAGCGTCCGATAGCTGGCACAGCCAGCAGCGCTCCCCCCAACGCCCAGGGAACCTCCAACAACAGAAAAACAGCAAACCTATCTTACTAAACAAGGCAGAATGATTCGAAGAGCCAAGTCAGCCATCAAACCAGGAGAAAAACAAAAACACAGCCAATAGAAAGGTAAAACAAATAAAGGGAACCACTTAATTAATTACCCAACTCACGAGCAAACCAAAGTTGTGTCTCTTTATGAGCAAGACTGAGTCGGAGCCAAGCAGGAGGGAGCTGGAGGCATGGCTTTAATTGTGACTCAGTCTCTTGAGCAAATAAGGATTGAACAACCCACTTCTGAACCATCCAGCGCCTTCAGCTGGAGAAAACCTTAATTTAGTAAGTAATATTCATGTAAAAACCAGAATTAAGGAAACCTGTTTTATTTGGCAGCATATATTTTGATTAGTTTGCTTCTTCATGATGGCAACATACTGTTGCCAAATGCCTTTTAGGAATTTGCGGTATTATAAATGTATTAGCCAGTTGCTTTTTAAATAGAAGACTGCTATAAGATAGGTACACTGATTTCGCACTGAATGTACCGCTGGGCGAGATCATCCGTGGTTTTGGGGTGGGATATCATCTGTATGCTGATGATACTCAGTTATACATTTCCACCCCGAACCACCCCAACGAGGCCGTTGAAATGATGTCCCGGTGTTTGGAGGCCGTACGGGTCTGGATGGATGGCAACCGACTAAAACTCAACCCTTCCAAGACGGAGTGGCTGTGGCTTCCGGCCTCCCGGTTCAACCAGTTGCTTCCATCTCTGGCCATTGGGGGCGAGCAACTGGCCCCCATGGAACGGGTGCGCAATTTGGGCGTCCTCTTGGATGCCCGGCTGTCCATGGATGACCATGTAACAGCCGTGGCAAGGGGGGCGTTCCATCAGGTTCGCCTGATGCGCCAATTGCACCCCTTATTGGACCGGGATGCCCTACGCACAGTCACCCATGCGCTAGTGACGTCTCGCCTGGACTACTGCAATGCTCTCTACATGGGGCTTCCCCTGAGATGCACTCGGAGACTGCAGTTGGTCCAGAACGCGGCCGCGCGGGTGATTATGGGGAGGACTAGATACTCCCCTGTGACACCTCTCCTGCGCGAGCTGCACTGGCTTCCTGTAGTCTACCGAGTGCGTTTCAAAGTTTTGATTATGATCTTTAAACCGCTTCATGGCACAGGACCTAGTTACATGCAGGATCGCATCCTGCCCCATACATCCCTATGACCAATCCGCTCACACAGAGAGGGACTTCTTCGGGTGCCGTCCGCTAAACAGTGTCGGGGGGCGACACCCAGGAGCAGAGCCTTCTCTGTGATGGGCCCAGCCCTGTGGAATGACCTCCCCCGTGACATCAGGATTATTTCCGATCTCCGCTCCTTCCGTGTACAGTTGAAGACCCACCTCTTTCAATTATCTGGCCTGGCTCAACCGTAAATTTTTTCTTTTCTTATTCCTCCTGACAGTCCATTCAATTTTTTAAATTTTTAAATTGTGTTATTACTAATGGGGTATTTTAATGGTGATTTTTAACTGTCTAAATGTGATGTAATTTGTTACCTCCTCCGTGCATGTATATCTTTGTATATGTGTATGTTTATGTGTTTGTACATATGTTTTATGTTTTATATGTTTTATTGTACGCCGCCCCGAGTCCTGTCTGGAAAGGGAGCGGCTAATAAATTCAAATTTATTTATTTATTATTATTAACAGAATTTTCATTAACAGAAAATAGAATCAAGTGGAGTGAACAAAGGGCAGATAACTAAATCTTGATGTAATATTTGAATTATTACACAGTACAAGTATTGCATGATGGATATGCATTCTTGAGTCTAGTAAAACTCAAATCTAGCCAAGCCAACTAAACTTGGAATTGAATAATATGCATGGTTATGTGAATGTATGAGAGAGTGGAGTTCCAAAATGAAAATTGGTAGAAGTTGAAATTTGCATTTGTTTCTATATGAGTCCATGGATAAGTAACAAATATTACTGGAAGTGTCATGAAGATAATCTTTAGGACTTCGGTTGATCTTAGGCAGATCAGATCCGTAAATCTTTAGGACTTCAGTTGATCTTAGGCAGATCAGATCCGTAAATCAACTGTATAGGAAGACTAAAACTACTTTTATTCTGTTTGGCTATAATAATAATTTGATTGTTCTGTACCTCCTCAAAAATCAGAGAATTTGGGAGGCATCTATTCTGAATGATCTTGTTCTAGACTTAAAAATGTTTCAGTTGTATTTGCCTAGGAAATGGTTTCTACATATTTTGAAGTCCATTTCTTTATGTCTATATAGGGACATCATTATGATGTATTGTGTATGTAGACCATGAATATTTACGACCAGGAGTGGGTTCCTGTCGGTTCTAACCAGTTCTCTGGAATAAGTTCCAGAAACCTAGAGTGCTGTTTGGAACTGGTTCCAGCGGTGGAACGCCATGTAGCTCGCTCACCCCCGGGCCCCGCCAATTTAGCCACCGCTCGTCCACTCGCTCCCTCCGCCTTATAGAGAGCCCTTGGCTCTCTATTGCTGCCTGCCGAGGAAGTAAGTAAGCTCTTCGCTGGCGCAGTGGCTTTTGGGGCTTGGGTTTCCAGCCCGACAGCCCCTGCCACTTCTGAATGTCTACTGCAGTGGCAAGGAGCCGAAGAGAGCGCAGAGAAGAGCGCAAAGGTTCTTGGCGCTCTGGGAAGCCGCGAAAGTGGCTGGTAGAGGCGCATGTCTTAGTTTAGCCTCCCTGGACATCACAGCAGCAGCCCCAAGGTGCGGGCCCGTTGCCCCTGCTCAGCAAAGCAAGTCCAGGGAAGTCCTTTGTGCCAGCCAGAAAAGGTCTTCACTCACTCCCTTTTGCAGCATGCCCCAATGTGAAAAACGCCGAGATCTGCGTGCTTGGGGCTGCTGCGACGTCCAGGGAAGCTAAACCAAGCCGCGCGCCTCTCCCATCTGCTTTCATGGCTTCCCAGAGCGCCGAGAACCTTCGCAGTCTCCTCTCCCATTAGCCCCAAAAGCCGCTTCTTGACAAAGAAGCCTAAGCAAAGGAGGGCTGGGCAGAGGAAGAGGGAAACCCTAGTGAGGGCTGCTGGAGCTGCATTGCCCCACAATGCAGCTCCAGGGTTCAGGGACTTCAGCCCCTCATGCCGTGCTTTGCAGCCACTGCAGCCTCGTAAGTAATTTATTCACTCATTTAAAACTATTCATCTTTTTCATCACTTAAACAATACCAAAATATGTTTTTAGCTCGTAGGATAAAATGTAAATAACAATAATCGTAGGATTATTTATTCATTTTTATTTATACTCTGCCCTACCTCATCAGAATACTCAAGGTGGTTTCTAGCAATCAAATGAAAATTAAATTAGAGTTAACTCTACCATTTTAATGTTTAATTAAAAAGAAAACAGTTCTAAAAAATATTACAACTCAATTTAATATTCACTTTCAATAAAGTATAGAAAATATTTGTGTGTCTCTCTCTGTGTTTTTAGTTTCACAATGTGAGTTAAGGCCTTCCCTTTCTTGCACTTTTTGTTGCACTTTTTGTTGCACGTTTTGATTTCTTTGTTGCACTTTATTTCTACTATAAGTGCAATATTTTCAAAAGATGGAAAACAGGATGCCCAGTTCTTTTCAAAAGAAGCTGCAAATCATTCAGTTGGCTCAATATTGGCTCAATGTCACCAGGAATATGAGAACTAGCAGGAGGTTATTTTTATTTGTCGACTTGGTATAACCAAATATATATTTAGATTGATAATAACCATAATATACATTGCCAAGAAGAGTAAGATTACTATTTCCCTTCCACTATCCATAAATTAAAGCACATTATTTTATTAATATTATATCTATTTGGATAGATAAATAGGTCATGGGAGGTTTGATTGCTATAAAAAATTAATTCCCACAGTTTTTTTCCATTATGCTATCTATTATATTGTTACATGTGTATATCAACATTGCATGTTTACAATAATTTTGTAAAGAAGAGAGAGAACTTGATCTGCAAATTCATATTTCAGTTTTTAGTCCTTTGTTTACTGTATGGTTGAAGTGTTTTTACATTCGCTATCTAAATATTTTAAAGTGTATTTTCAGTAATTAAATTATAACCAATTTCATTGTATTTAAGTACAATGACAATAAGTATAATCTTTATTGTCATTATACTTAAATATAACAAAATTGGTTTTAACCTCACTGGTGCAAAATTATAACAAGCGAAAAAAGAAAGAAAAGGAAAAAAACTAGTGTGTGCATGGAGTGATTGTGGTTGTATTTAAAAGTCTCACAGCCCAAGGATAGAAACTATTTTTAAACCTGTTTGTTCGGCTGGCTATACTTTGATGTCTTCTGCCTGATGGTAGAAGTGCAAAGAGACATTGACCAGGGTGTGAATCATCTCTGAGATGATAAAGATTATATTTATTAAAAAAAAAAATGGAAACGAACATCCTCTCACATACAAACACAAAACAGTTTCAACTGGTACAGAGCAGAACATATATGTGTAGAGTAGATCTAAGAGCTTATAAGGGAATATGGAGGTAATCTAGTCCAACCCCTTCCCAAGACAGGAGTCCTTCCTTCTCTTTGAGAGCTGTCAGTGGCAGATATGAGGGAAATGGTGTGTGTGTTGTGAGTGAGTGAGCGAGAAAGAAAGAAAGAAAGAATGAGAAAGAGAGATCACTTCCAGTTCCTGCTGGCGACGGACGTGCTGTCTGCCGCTCGTCTCCTCTGTTGGCTCCGTAAGGAGCACAGGGGGCCTTGGAGGGGTCTCCTGCCAAAAGGCGGCTCGCTGAAACCCCCTGGAAGCGGCGGCAGCCGGCGGGGTGTTTTCAGCCTCGCCCAGGAGCCGGGGAGCGGAGGGGGGGTTTGGGACAGCTTTGGGCTGTCCGCCCTTTCGCCGAATGGGCTCTGGGAGGAAGGAGTTGTATCCAAGGAAGAGCAGCTGTATGCTGGTGGTGGGGGAGCCATCCTGATCTCCTTAATCGTCATTAAAGGATAAGCAGCAGACTACTGTCAGTTCGTGTTCAAC
This sequence comes from Natrix helvetica, assembly GCF_964273705.1. NCBI lineage: Eukaryota > Metazoa > Chordata > Lepidosauria > Squamata > Natricidae > Natrix > Natrix helvetica. Next base: position 82,770,862 of record NC_138554.1, on the reverse strand, counting down.
TTATTTGAAACTGAAGATTGGGGGGGGGGTTCTTCTCTTTACCCCCTCCCCTCGGATTAAGCGGCATTTGAACTATCTCTCCCTCTCTCTATTGGAATGGAGAGAGAACACAGGCTGACTTGTCACTTGAACTAACTATGTGAGAAAGATTGCAAAAGATGATTGCTGAGCTGTCTTTTTTTTAAAAAAAAACTTTATGGAGATCTCCATTCTTCTCCCTGTGAAAGGAGGAGCCAAGATGGCTCCCTTCCATCTTTGTTTTTGCACTTACAAATGAAGTCTGCCTTTTGAAACTGCCTTTGAAAAAAAAACCTCTGGTATTGTTTTATTACCCTCTCTGAGGGAGACCGGGACCCCCCTGTTACGTGGTCTCTCTGGACTTTAATTATTTGACTTTCTCCTTTCTGGTGTGCCTCGGTGCCTTGGAACTGTGAAGGAGAATTAACTCTTCGCTTTCGGATTTGCCTGCCTCCTTGGACCGGCACAGCTGCGCAATCTGCTGATGCCATTTTCTTTGTAAAAGACTTATATACATCTCTGAACTTAGACAAATGGGGCCTAAGAAACCACCAATGGGCAAGTCATTTTCAGCTCTTGCATCTGCCACCTCCAGTCCAAGCATGCAGCAAACGAAAATTACTTCATTGTTGCAACAAGAAGGGTCTGGAGAGAGCCCAAAAGAGCTATCTGTTACCCAAATGTTTCAAGAAATTATGAGGGGTCAAAATGAGTTGAAAAAGGAGGTGACAGATCTCAAAGATGAACTCAGAGATGTTAAACATCATATTTCAGAAAACAAACAGAGAATTGTGGTGTTGGAGGAGGGAGCGGCTGGGCTGGGGGAGGAGGTTAAGGCAATCCGGAAGGGAAATGTAGACCTGGAAAACTTTATGGCAAAAATAAAATTTGAAAGAATGTCCTTTTTTCTCAGATTCCAGAACCTACCAGAGATAGAAAATGAAGATCTTAAGGATATTATGAGTACAATTTTAGCAGAATACCTTAAGAGAGACAAAGAACAGCTGTGGTGGGATATGGATCTGGTTTACAGGATTAATTCAGCATATGCTAGAAGTCATAATGTTCCAAGAGAGATACATGTTACATTTCTCAGGAGGACCACAAGGGATGAGGTCCTTGGGGTCCAAAGGGAGGGACCACTAAAGATGAAGAAATCACTATTCTTAAGCAAATTCCGAAAAAGATAAGAGAAAAGAAGGAAGTATTCTCCTTATCAAAGAAATTATACAATCAAGGAGTGTGGTTTAGATGGTTATTGCCAGAGGGAATGTTGATCTTTTGGGAGGGAAATAGGATTAGAATTAATACAGTGCAGGAGGCTGAAGCCTTCATTAAAAAACATTTCTCTCTCCTATAAGACGATCACAAGAAAAGTAGTGAAAAGGGTAGTAAGGTACAAGATATGAAGGGGGGGGCTGTGGCTCCACCTGGGGACAGGGAGGAAGGAGCAATATCGAAAAGGTTCAGATCACAAAAATAAAAGTATTTGAAATATTTGTAATTGTTGATATACTAGAAGGTGACAAAGGAAAAATGATTGAACACATGGTTGATACAATGTAGAATAAGATTCTGTTTTTTGCTTATCTTTTATACGTTGTTTTTAATATTGTAAAAATTGTGAAATTTGGAGGGATTTCTACCACTAGCGTGGGAACTGCCAAAATTTTCTATGTACCCCTTTACCTTTTCCCATAAATGTTTAAAAAACAATAAAATTCTTTTTAAAAAAGTAATGAGAAAGAGAAAGAAAGAAAGTTAGAGAGAGAGAGATAAGAAAGAGGGAAGGAAGAGAAAGAAAATAAGTGGGGGAGAGGGACACAAGAAGGAAAAAAGGAAAGAAAGGAAGAAAGAAAGAAGAAAGAAAGAAAGAAAGAAAGAAAGAAAGAATTGAGCCCAAAATTTTGGTTGCTAAGCAAGAGCGTTGCTAAGTGAGTTTCACCACATTTTCCACTCCATCCGGTCACATGGCCGGTAAGCCACTCCCACCCGGTCACATGGCTGGCAAGCCACTCCCACAAAGCAGGCCACACCTACAGAAGAGGGTCTAAAAATTTTTGAAACCCACCACTGTTTACGACCAATCTGCTACTTCACCAGTTACGTTGATTTGCTGATTTGGAAATCCTAAAGAACCTTTCCTCAGTTCAGTGCTCCACAGATGTAGTTCTCCAACCCATCCATTTGGTTGGGACATTTAAGATTTGTAGTAAGCTACTAAAATTTTCTATGTACCCTATTACCTGTTTCCCATAAATGTTTTTAAAACCAATAAAACTTTTTACAAAAAAAAGTACTTTTATTTTGAATTTACTTAAGCACAAGATTCTTTTATTTTTTTCAAAAAGAAAGGGTTCTATCTTTTTCTTTTCTTTTCCTTCCCTTGCCCAAAATATTTCACAAAGACACCTACAAAAGAACAGCCCGTGTCCTTGAGTCCTTATCAGTCTCCACAAATAAGCTGCAAACCCTCCAGTTACAACGTCAATAGAATCAAAGGAGCTAGAATAAATGATACATTGTTTCAAAAAAAAGGAAAAAACCAAGTTCTGGCTTCCGAATGGCAGGTTCAACTTTCTCTTATTCGTTTCAAGTTTTAAAAAACCAGAAGTCTCCAAATTTCTTTAATAAAATTTAGTAAGCAGTAGAAGGAAGGATTATTAAAATTAAAAAAAGGTTTTAGTTCAGCCAAAAAATAAGGTAGCAAAGAAAAGAAGAAGAAAAATCAATTCATTCACTTAAGAGGAGAAACGGAAAGCATTACAATCACTTCAGTCCACAAAACATTGTTGCAAAGAAAAAGGAAAAAACTTTCTAAGGCAGTCCAATAAAGATAAATTTCTCTGCTTTATTCTTTTGTTTAAAGGACTAATTTATCTTTAAAAAAGGATTTTCTTTGGGCAATCATTCTCAAAGAAAAAAATCTCACCAGATGGACTCACTTTCACTGCCTTCTTTCCAGAGCCGTCTCCAACTTTGTCAGCCTGGGGGCTGCCTGTTTACTGCCAGCTTGGAGAGCTTCCCTTTGGTCAATCAGGGACTTTGTGATGTCCCTGAGACCAGCAAGGATTTGTCTCCCTGTTCACCATCTCTATGGGACGGCTTAGGCCCATATGGACCATGCAGCAGTAAAAGTATCAACGGCGGTTTCGTAGAATCGAGACCGCACAATGTCTCATCGCGGCATTGTCTCCTCCTCCTCAGGAAAGGTTTCTTAAGAAGGGGCCTCACCATCGCCTCCTTCAAGGTGGTGGGAAAGAACCCCTCTCTCAATGAAGCTTTGGTAATCACCTGGAGCCAGCCTCGTGTCACCTCCCGGGAAGCCGAAACTAACCAAGAGGGACACGGGTCCAGCACACAAGTGGCAGCACTGAGTCTCCCCATAATCCTGTCCATGCCCTCGGGAGTCACAGGGTCAAACTCATCCCAAATAGTTTCCACAAGATTCATCCCCGTCACCTTCCCCGAATCTACCCAGTCAGAGTCCAAGCCTGTCCGAATCTGAGCGATTTTGTCCTGCAGATACTGAATAAATTCCTCAGCCCTACCCTGCAAGGGGTGTTCCCCAGTTCCTTGATTAAGTAAGGAGCGGGTCACCCTAAACAGGGCGACTGGGCAGTTATCTGTGGATGCGATAAGAGCGGAATATATTGCCATTTTGCCACTTCTATTGCCACTAAATAGGATTTAATATGAATTCTTACTAGTGTTCAGTCAGATGAATATTCTATATTCTATTCAGATGTCTCACACCAGAAGGAATGCTTATAACAAGGCAGGGGAAGAAGATAAAAATCGAGAACTTGGATAAAGCTCAAGATTTTTACGGCCAATTTATGGGACTAAAAGAAGAAGATAGCAGCAAAGAAGAAGCGGAAAGTAGAAGCCAGGAGGAACAATAATTGGAGGGAAAAGAGTCTGAACAAGAAGAGAAAAGCAAAGAGGAAATAGAACAACACGAGTTGGAGAGAATAACAAGAGCGCAAAGAGAGAACAGAATAAACAGAAGACAAACATAACGGCAACAAAATGGAAGAAGAGGTTCGGCTACTAACGCTGAATATAAATGGACTAAATTCCTCCAACAAAAGAAAACACATTTACACAAAACTATACAAACAAAAGGCAGACATAATATGTCAAAAAACCTATTATGTTATATATCAAAAAACAATATAAAAATGCTTGGAACAAGAGAAATTAGGTGAACTCTATGTCTCCTTGGCAGACCAGAGGGGGGGGGGGAGGTATACATCAAAAAAGTATTAAAAGCTAGTCAAATTTATGCCGATGATAATGGCAGAATCTTAATGATTGTGGTTAAAATTAAACAAATGCAAGTGCTATTGGTGTTGATCTGTGCGCTGAATGAAAATCAGAAGAAATTTTTATTTAAAAACTACATGAAAAAATAATAGAAATAGGATTAGAGAATATTTGTCTATTGGGAGACTTTAACGCAGTCGTAGACACAATGAAAGACTATAAAAGTAATAACTCAAAGAAGAAAAAGAGGAAAACCTTATCAAAGTCATTTTTCGACATGAGCCATGAATTAAATTTAAGAGAACATATCTGGAGAGAAATGAATCCAAATGAAAAGGGACACACCTTCTACTCAAATCCACACAAATCATGGTCTAGAATTGACATGGCCTGGATGAACAGTGAGATAAAAAACAAGTTAGAAGCAATAGAGATTGTATCTAACACATGGGGACATCATAACCCGATAAAAATAATTTGGAAGAGTCCGAAGAGGAAAAATAGACATTGGATGCTAAATACACAAATACTAAAAGAAAAAGAGTACACCCAGAAGATCAAAACAGAAATGGAATTCTTCCTCAAAGAAAAAAACAATCAAAATACAACATTACAAAACCTATGGGATACCACCAAAGCATATTTACATGGATAACAATAGCATATGTAGCCCAAAGAAATAAATAAAAATGGAAAAAATAAAATATGTTACAGGAAACTCTAAAAAACTAGAAATCACCCTACAAAATGAACCACAAAATGATAGAATTAAGGAAGAATGGGACCTAGCGAGACATAAACTAAATTTGATTGAGCAGGAAGGAAATGAGCAAGGAAAATAAAATTAACAAGACAAAACTTTTTTGAACACGCAAATAAAACTGGAAGGTGGCTAGCCCATGAATTGAAAAAGGAAAAGAAAAAAAACTAATATCAATTAGAGGACAAGAATGGGAATACTTATTATCAAATAGAAAAGAAGAAAAATATTATAAGAAATTATTTCAAGAAGTTATATAAGAAGATAAAATAAAGAAGGAAGAAATTGATACATATCTGAAAGAAAAAGAGCTACCTCCAATAGAGGAGGAAAGTAGAGAAATGCTAAACAAAGAAATAACCAAAATAGAATTGAAAAAAGTCATATTCAAACAGAAAACTGGTAAAACATAGGGCCAGACGGACTCCCAGGGGAATTTTATAAAACAATGTATGAAACATTTGAACTTTTGATGTTAGAATTATATAATGAGACTTTACAACAAGCAAAAATACCGAAATCTTGGGCTGAAGCTTATATTACATTAATCCCCAAAGAAGGCACTGATAGCAAAAAAAATTCAAAACTACAGACCAATGGTGGGTTTTAAAATTTTTTAGAACCTCTTTTGTAGGTGTGGCCTGCTTTGTGGGAGTGGCTTGTCGGCCATGTGACTGGGTGGAAGTGGCTTGCCGGTCATGTGACTGGGTGGGAGTGGCTTGCCGGTCATGTGACCAGGTGGGAGTGGCTTGCTGGCCATGTGACTGGGTGGGCGTGGCCAACTTGTAAAATGTGGTGAAACTCACTTAACAATGCTCTTGCTTAGCAGCCAGAATGTTGGCTCAGAAACTCTGGTATTTGAAGCACGCAAGTCTTAAAGCTGTCAAGTTACAAGACCCTTGCACCCCTAACCCTTTAGAAAAAAAACCCAAGGGGTGTTCAAACTTGACAGCTTTAAGACGTGTGGAATTCAACTCCCAGAATTTCTTCTCCAGTCATGTTGGCTCAGGAACTCTGGCATTGAAGTGTGGAAGTCTTAAAGCTGTCAAGTTACAAAACCCTTGCACCCCTAACCCTTAGGAAAAAAACCCCAGGGCTATTCAAACTTGACAGCTTTAAGACTTGTGGACTTCAACTCCCAGAATTCCTCCTCTCGCTCTTCATCTTGATGTTGTGCGGACGGGCGGGGGGAGGGAGCTGGAACCGGTTCTAAACGGCACTGTAGATTTGTGGAACCTCTTCTATAGAAGAGGTTAGAACTGGCAGGAACCCACCCCTGCTACAGACCAATCTCATTGCTAGATGCCGACTACAAAATATTTATGACTATTATGGCAGAAAGAATGAAAAATATATTAAACAAAATAATTCACACAGATCAAAATGGATTCTTACAATATAGACAAATTAGAAACAACTCCAGAATAGTACTAAACACATTAGAATACTATGAAATACATATGGAGAAACAAGCAGTGTTAATATTTTTAAACACACAAAAAAACCTTTGACAATTTGAATTGGGACTTTTTTATTAAACAAATACGAAATATGAATTTTGATTTAAATTTTGAGAAAATTATATCGGCAATCAATTCAAAGCAAACAGCCACTGTGGTAGTAAATGGAGATCTTCCAGATAGATTCACTATAACCAAAGGAGTAAGTCAGGGATGTCCGTTGTCACCTCTAATTTTTATCCTCTCAATAGAAGTAGAATCCTCTAATAGTAGAATGAATAACACAAAAATAAATAAATAAAGGGAATTAAAATAAAGAATGAGGAATACAAAGCTCAGGGGCTTGCAGATGACTTGGTATTTTTCATAGAAACCCCAATTGACTCAGAAAAGGTACTTCTGGAAGAAATAGAAGAATTTGGCAAAGTAGCGGGGCTCAAAATTAACAAGGATAAGACAAAAATATTAGTTAAATATGGCAAATCAGAAAAATGAATTGAAGGAGGAAATTGGACTGCAAATTGTAAAAACAATTAAATACCTAGGGATTTGGTTGAAAGCTAGGTGTTCAACAATAAAGGAGGATAATTATAAAAAATTGATGGAAAAAAACAAAACAAGATTTGTAACATTGGAGGAAACTTGAACTAAAATTGGTGGGGAAAATTGCTGCAATCAAAATAAACATACTCCCAAAATGGCTATACTTATTTCAAACGATTCTCATAAAACAAGATCAGATGTTTTTAATGAATTAAATAAAATAATAATTAAATTTGTATGGGAAGGAGAAAAATCCAGAATAAGTCTTAAATCAGTACAGGATAGCCGAACTAGAGGTGGCGTAGGACTCTGACTGGGAATTATACTATCACGCAGCCGCCTTGCTATGGATCAAAGAATGGATACTCCTTATCAACAAAAGGATACTTATTCTAGAAGGACATGATTTACATACAGGGTGACATGTTTATTTATGGGAGAGGAAAAACACAAAACATTCGCATTTCCAAAGTCATACAATTACAGGAGCATTATTACAAGTCTGGAGGAAAAACAGGTTAAAGCACTATATTAAAATACCAGGATGGCTATCGACTTTGGAAGCAATGATATGCCCAAACACATTAGACATAACCAAGATGAGAAGTTATAATCAACTGCTAGATAATCAAGGTAATGTGAAAATGGATCAAGAACTGAAAGAACAGGGAATATTCATTGATTGCTGACCATACTTGCAATTGCAGACAAGATGCAAAAAAGACATAGAGGAATTCGGCATTGAAATAGAACAATTGTCAATAGATAAAATATTAGGAATGGAGGAGAAATTTATAAAAATGTACGCTTACTTATTAAACTTTGAAAGGGAAGAAGATATAGTTAAAGGACACATGATAGCTTGGGCAAGGAATTTTGGTTTAGTATTCAATTAGGGGATTGGGAACAGTTGTGGACAAAAAAATTACAAATTAACATTGTCAGCCTCATATAAAGAAAATTTATATAAATTGTTTTACCGTTGGCATCTAGCACCAGCAAGATTGGCAAAATTTTACCCAAATTTGAGCCCCAGATGCTGGAAATGTAAACACAAACATAGTTCATATTTCCACATGTGGTGGACATGTCTGGAAACGAGGAAATATTGGAGGAAAATAAGAAGCTGGTTGCAAGAAATAACAAGTTTTCAAATTCAATTTTAAACAGAGATGTTTTTGTTAGGGATAATTAGAGGAACGTTTCCAAAGGAAATCAATTATATTATAATACATATTCTGACAGAAGCAAGAATAACATACACTCAAAATTGGAAACTAGACAGCATACCTTCTGAAAATATTATCATTAAAAAAATAATGGATTGTGCAGAAATGGTCAAATTAACTTTTAAACTGCAAGATAAACAGGATAAAGAATACCATACAGTATGGGATAAATGGTATTGATTAGAGAACAGGTTATAGGAATTATATACCGATGTCTTAGGAATAGGAAGAATGGATGTAGAATGTGGTTTTTATGTTTTGTTTTGTAAAAAGCTTAAAAATTTTTTATATTTTTTTAAAAAAAGAATTCTTAACCTCCATCAGGGAAAGTCTCAGACCTCAGGAGGTCACTGTGCCTCAGATAGGTGGGTGTGAGTCCCTCTTTGTGAAGTGGGGCCTTGGAGCTCAGGTGCCTTTTTGTTACATACCTGTCTCTCTAATAAGTTTCAGCGGCCCTGCCAGAGCTGCTGCATGTATTAGCTGAATTGGCGGTTGATTTCCCCAGGCTCATGGTCCTGGGGGATTTCAATCTGCCTTCCATTGGCGAGACATCCGAGTCAGCTCGGGAGTTCATGGCTTCCATGACAGCTATGGACCTAATTCAGTTAATTCAAGACCCCACCCATAATGGGGGACACACGCTCGACCTGATTTTTGTCTCTGGGCAGTGGATGAATGATCTAGATTTAGGGGATATTTCTATTCAACCCTTGTCATGGTCTGATCATTTCCTCATCAGGCTTGACTTCCATACCGCTACCCCTCGCCGCAGGGAGGCGGAACCGACTACATGGTTCCGCCCCAGGCACCTGATGGACCCCGAAAGGTTACTGATGGAGCTTGGGACTTTTCCTGAATCCCTTGCTCACAACTCGACCGAAGCCCTAGTGGAAGCCTGGGATAGGGCTGCCGCTGGGGCCTTGGATCGCGTTGTGCCTTTGCGGCCTCTGACCCGGTGTCGATCCCGGATGACTCCCTGGTTTACCAAGGAGCTCCGGGAGATGAAACGCCGGAAAAGATGCCTAGAGAGTGGCTGGAGGGCCAGCCGGTCCGAATCTGATCGAACACTAGTAAGAATTCATATTAAATCCTACTTAGTGGCGATAGAAGCGGCAAAACGGCAATATTTTTCCGCTCTTATCGCGTCCGCAGATAACCGCCCAGCCGCCCTGTTTAGGGTGACCCACTCTTTACTTAACCAAGGAACTGGGGAAGACCCCTTGCAGGGTAGGGCTGAAGAATTTGTTCAGTATCTGCAGGATAAAATCGCTCAGATCCGGACAGGCTTGGACTCTGACTGGGTAGATTCGGGCGAGCCGACGGGGATGAATCTTGAGGAGATAATCTGGGATGGGTTTGATCCTGTGACCCCCGAAGGCATGGACAGGATTATGGGGAGACTCAGTGCGGCCACTTGTGTGTTTGACCTGTGTCCCTCTTGGTTAGTTTCGGCTTCCCAGGAGGTGACACGAGGCTGGCTCCAGGCGATTACCAATGCTTCATTGAGAGAGGGGTTCTTTCCCACCACCTTGAAGGAGGCGGTGGTGAGGCCCCTCCTCAAGAAGCCTTCCCTGGACCCAGCTTCTTTAGCCAACTATCGTCCGGTCTCCAACCTTCGCTTTGTAGCAAAGTTTGTCGAGAGTGTGGTAACATGTCAGCTTCCCCAGTACCTGGATGAAGCTGTCTACCTGGATCCGTTTCAGTTGGGTTTCAGGCCCGGGTACAGCACCGAGACGGCATTGGTTGCGTTGGTGGATGATCTCTGGTGGGCCCGGGACAGGGGCTGTTCCTCTGTCCTGATCCTATTAGATCTCTCGGCGGCTTTCGATACCATCGACCATGGTATCCTACTGCGGCAACTCGGGGGGTGGGTGGGAGTGGGGGGCACCGTTTTACGGTGGTTCTCCTCCTACCTGTCGGATCAGTCGCAGTTTGTGTTGACTGGAGGGCAGAGATCGACCCCCAAGCGCATCACTTGTGGGGTGCCCCAGGGGTCGGTTCTCTCTCCCCTCCTGTTCAACATATACATGAAACTGCTGGGCGAGATCATCCGTGGTTTGGGGGTACGGTATCATCAATATGCTGATGATACCCAACTTTTCATCTCTACCCCAAACCACCCAAACGATGCCCTCGACGTGATGTCCCGATGCCTGGAGGCTGTGCGGATCTGGATGGGGAGGAACAGGCTCAAGCTCAATCCCTCCAAGACTGAGTGGCTGTGGTTTCCGTCATCCCGATTTGTACATCTTGTCCCATCTTTGACGATAGGGGGAGAAATTTTAGCCCCCTCAGAGAAGGCTCGCAATCTGGGAGTCCTCCTGGATACGCGGCTTAGTTTAGAAGAACACCTGACGGCTGTGACCAGGGGGGCCTTTTACCAGGTTCGCCTGGTACGTCAGTTGCGCCCCTTCCTGGATCAGGATGCTCTGTGCAGAGTCACTCATGCCCTCGTTTTTTCTCGCCTGGACTACTGCAATGCTCTCTACATGGGGCTGCCCTTGAAGAGCACCCGGAGGCTTCAGCTGTCCAGAATGTGGCCACGCGGGTTGTCATGGGGGTACCTAGGTGCTCCCATGTTACACCCCTTTTAGGCGGCTTGCACTGGTTGCCGGTTGTTTTCCGGGTGCGATTCAAGGTATTAATTATGACCTTTAAAGCACTCCATGGCTTAGGCCCAGGGTACCTGCGAGACCACCTACTGCCACCAGTAGCCTCCCACCGTCCAGTACGATCCCACAGAGTTGGCCTCCTCAGGGTGCCATTGGCCAGACAGTGTTGGCTGGTGACCCCCAGGGGGAGAGCCTTCTCTGTGGGAGCGCCTTCCCTCTGGAATGAGCTGCCCCCGGAGCTTCACATAATCCCTGACCTCTGGTCCTTCCGACACGCCCTAAAAAGTTGGCTTTTCCAGCAAGCCGGCCGGCCTGTTAATTTTAACTTTTTTAAATGTATTGTCTTTTAAATTTGGTTTGTTTTTTTGGATATGGATTTAATTTTTTAAATTTAATTTAATTTAATTTAATTTTTTGGGATGTGTGTTTTTTAATGTTGTACGCCGCCCTGAGTCCTTTTGGAGAAGGGCGGCATATAAATCCAAATAAACAAAACAAACAAACAAACCTAATTTTGCGAAGCTTCTTCTCCAGTAACTTTGTACTGAAAACTAGGGCATAGCCAAACCAATTCTTGAATACAATGTTCACCTCATCCTCTCCAACAGGCCTCCGGTTGGGAGGGGGTTGACATCTCCTCCAGCATTCAGCTTCCCCTTGTTCACTGTTGTGTTCAGACATGGTTTGCAAAGTCCCCTCCGTAGAGCAAATATTGCTTCTCCGGGCTGATCATTTTGCAGAGATGTTGCTTTATGTAAGGGCTTGTCTCCTAACTTAAGAAAGTGTAGACTCTTGAAACGGAGTATTTCAAAAGGAACCTTTTATTAAGAAGAATGGAAGCCATTAAATTCAAAGCAACATCTGAATCCCCTTAGGCAATGCAAGTAGAATTAAAGCAGTAGAAACCCTTCCCATTAGTTACAATGCAGATTTTAGCCAATACACAAGTGTGAAGATATTTTCTTTATCAACTGCCCTGAGAGCCGAAAAAACATATATTCCCATGGCTATCTTCTGTTAGACATTAAAGTGAAACGTCCCACATGGCCATCATAAACATCCCCCCAAAAGATGATGGGATCTGAAGGCACTTTGGCTCCAGGAAACCAGTTGTAAAATATCAGTTGTCACAACCCCTGCTAATAATTCTACTCCAAGGCCCCCCTCCTCCCAATTGAATGGCAGTATCACTTTTAGGGATCTTACCAGAATGCTCTACCTGACTCTGTTGTTACATCCTGAAACCCCCACAGCTTCAATCTCAAACTCTCTACCGTGGACCTCACCCCATTCCTAAGAGGTCCGTAAAAGGGACATGCATAAGCGCACCAGTGTGTCTACCGTCTCTGTCCTACTGTCCCCATTTATTTGTACTCATTTCCTTTATTCATGTCCATGTTTATATTTATACCTATTGTCTTGTATAAGTTTGACAAACCAAAATAAAAAATAAATAAATACATAAAATATGTTTGTTAATTGGTTGGCAAAAAAGATATCTTTTTTTCTGCTTGATTGGGTGGCTTGTAGTATACACCTATGGCCATGTCATACTTTTTTTCTTCTTTTATGTTGATCCATATGCATTCTAGGAGGTTTTCGTCTTTGAGTTCATGGAATTCTGTAGCAATGTAGTGGTTCTTTATATACAGTACAACTCCACTTCCTCTTTTATGGGGTCTGGTTTTTTTGAAGAGTTTGTATCCTTTTATCAGTTTGTTCCAGTCATGGGTTTCGTTCCACCAAGTTTCTGTTATTCCAACTATGTTGTATCTACCTTCATGTATTAATAGTTCAAGTTCACCCTGTTTGTTTCCCAGAGTTTGTGCAATTGCATATAGGCACTTGAGCTCTTTATGCCTGGTTATGCTTCCTATAATCCCTATTGGGTGTTTGAGTTTGTCTTTCTTCTAATCCCTCCTTACTTCATTATTTGCCTTGTTTTCTAGTGGTTTTTGCTTGGAATTAGGTTCTGGAGATCCTAAAGACTGGTCACCCTCCCCCGTCAATTTTAGTTTAAAGCCCTCCTGATAAGTTGAGCCAGTCATTTTCTGAAAACATTATTCAGTCACAAACAGTCTTTGTGAAGTGCAACAACATGGAGGCTGATTGGAAAGAAAGTTTAATGATGAAGCAGAACCACCAGGGTTTATAGTTCTAGTGCAGCTGACAAAATGGAGTTTAGAGTGGGTGGGTTTTATATCTTCTGGATTCCTATGGGGGTCGTGTAGGGATTATGTAAGGGTCATAGCTGGCTCTATAGGCAAATGAAGAAATGAAAATCGTAGATGTTTGTCTAATTTTGTCAACCTTTTATTTGTTGCTTATCTGCGTTTCTGCCTTGACCAGGTCTTAATGGATTACCAAATCTGTATTTCTAAAAGCTGGCCTTCTCAGTTTCTGCTTGTGGCAGGGAAATGGTTTCTGCCTCCCTTAAGATTTTTTTTATTTTTCCTTTAGGAGAAATATTTTATCCTGCCTTTTTAATATTTCCCAAAATATTTCTCACAGTATACTAAGCTATACTTCCTCTAGGTATATCATTTTGTGGTCAGTCGTATGCAAATATTCTGTTTTAATGGAGTAATATAAAAACTATTGAGAAGTCAGGTATTCAAAGTATTCAAAATTTTGTAATATTAAGTTGGAACTCTTGGAATTACTGGGAACACAAGGTGATGTTTTAAATGCCCTATTGAATACAATATTGGGTTAAGTGGAGAATATTCCCTTAAATTTAACATGAATTATACTAGTGTATGAATAAATTTATACATAATTGATTATTTGGGGAAAAAGTGTGTTTTTGGTTATATTAGATTTACATTTCTTTTTGTATAGTAGATAAAATATTACCTGTTTTATTTCAGTTTTATGTGCTGAACGAGTAGGCCAGATGACTAAAACATACAATGACATTGATGCTGTTACACGTCTTCTTGAGGAAGTAAGTACGCCTTGTTCATATGTATGGTAACATGGTTGTAACAGAGTAATTAATGTTTGAATCTTTTCAGGCTTCATGAGATATGCAGAATATTGTAATTAATCAGATGTCTGAGGCCTTTTTAATTTAGCCCCTTATAGAGGGATTACTGGAAAACTGCCCACTGCTTAATTCCCAGCATGCTATTTCTTTTATTTATTTATTCAATTCTATTTCAGTTCAATATAATTTGTTACTCTGATGATGTCCATAAAGCTTAATATTAAAAGGACTCTTGATTATAGAATTTCCTTAAAACAGTCCTATAAATATTGCACAGCTGTAATTTTATTGCTAGAATTCAGAAAACTTAATTAGAAGATGCAAAGCCACTGTTTCTGTTCATGAGTTTTATTCATAGCTGTTTCTTATTTTTAAAAAAACTGTCATAAGATTTAAGAGATATGTTTTGGTCTTTCTGAGCATAGTACTGACTTAGGCTTGGAGCCTTAAGATTTAATTGTTCCTTCATAGAGGTCAAAGTAGGAAACTATAAACCATTCTAAATCACAGTTATCAGGTTTCTGCTAGAAATTTGTGCCAAGACAATCAGCTGCCCTTTTTCCCCACTATGTTAAAGCCTGCACCTTTTATCTCAACTGAGAAAATCAACATGCTTCTTATATTGAAACCAATGCTTTGTTTGTGCTCAAATGCATTGTTGAAAGAATGTTGCCTTAGCTGAATTAAGTATTGGTTGTTGGACTCCAGGCCATCAATATCTCTTGAAAGTAAGAGGACCACACCTATGATTGCACCTGGTAGATTATAAGAAAGTAAACTTTATTAAAGCAAGATAAAGTTTCTTTCAACTTACAGAAAGGCTCTTTCAATTTACACAAAATTGCCTGCAATCATCTGCTGATGGTTATGTCAATCTATTTTTTTTTTCTATTTGAAGTTTGCTAGCACCATCTTCTGAGATTTTTTTTCAATTCTTAGTTAGCCTACAGGTCCTAGTATTTCCTATAAATCTCCCACTAAGTATTCAAAAGGTAAAGGTTTCTCCTGTCCAGTTGTTTCTGACTCTAGGGGGTGGTGCTCATCTCCATTTCTTAGCTGAGGGAGACAATGTTGTCTGAAGACATTTCAGTGGTCATGCGGCCATCATGACTATACACTGAGACAAGCATTTATCTACTCACATTTTCATGCTTTCAAACTGCTAAGTGGGCAGAGCTGAGTCAAGCCTGAATCTTCACTTTTAAGATCAATTCTGATCAGTCAAATGCTATAGCGAATGTATATATTTACTTTAAATTAATTTTCATTATATACAAATTAAATCAAATTTAGTTCTGGCCCTGTTCATTTGTTTACCCTAACCTTTTCTAGTTTTTGGAGTATAGATTCCAGGATACCACTCAAAGCCCAAGGGCATCACATAGATAAAATTATGTTGCCAGTGCTTTTCTACTAAGTTTATTCAGGGTTGTAAACTTTAGTGGTCTCTTAACTTTAAAAAAAATTCAAGCATGTTTGAATTATTGGGAATCTCCCTTGAATGAAAATATCTATGGAGATTCTCAGTCATCCAGGTCATGGTTATCCTAAAGGTGCTTTTTTCAATAGGCAACTGGACTTTCTGGTTTTTCTTTGAAGATGTTTCATTTCTCATCCAAGAAGCTTCTTCATCTCTGACTGGATGGTGGGGAATGGAAGGATTTACACTCCATGCAGACAGCTTATTGTTTGCATTCTTTTAGCGGGTCATTAAGGTCACCTGGAGGTTTATCTGTGTCATCAGAGTCCACCTGAGTGGTACAAATTGGTGTGGAGCTTTCTTGGAATTGTTGAAAAGACAATGTTGTAGATTGGCGATAAATGATGTTCTATCCCTCCCCATCTGTTGAGAGAGAGCAGTTCAATTTTGACATAAATGGCCTCTTTAACCCTTCTTCCAAACTAGTGATCCTCTCTGTCCAAAATATGGACTTTGTTGTCTTCAAAAGAGTGGCTTGTGTCTTTAAAATGCAGATGTACTGCTGAATCTAGTCCTGATGTGTTTTGTTCTCCTATGTTGTGTCATGTGTATATGAAGTGGTTGTTTAGTTTCCCTAATGTACAGATCTGCACCTGGCTCACTGCATTATACTGCATATACCAAGTTGCTCAGTTTCTGTCTGGGTGTTTTCCTTAACATTTTTCTTAACATTGTCTCCATGTGAGCAACCACTTCATAAACGCATGTCACAATGTAGGAAAACAAACACAACAGGACTAGATTCAGCATTCCATCTTCATTTAAAAGACACAGGCCATTCTTTTGAAGACAACAAAGGATTTGGAGGAGGGGGAGGATACCATCCCTATACAGGGCTCTTTAATACCAACAGTCGCAGGGAGGGGCAGATACGAGGACAGTTTAAGAACTCACAGTCGGTTGGGAGACCGTGGTTGCTGGTTACACCCGGTCGCTTGTACCAACCCCCGCGTTCTAGGTGGTCAAGAGTCACAGACCCAAGGCCTAAGGCTGTTGTTATGCAATGCGAGGTCCGTTGTTAATAAGGCCCCCCTCATCCACGATCTAATTTTAGAGGGGGAGCCGGACCTCGCGGGAATAACGGAGACCTGGTTGGGCCACGAGGGAGGTCTTCCCCTCGTGGAAATGTGCCCACCAGGATACCGAGCATTTCACCAGCCCCGGGCCCAGGGAAGGGGCGGTGGGGTGGCAGCAATTATTCGGGAGGACTTAGAGCCGAGGGAGTCTACTGTGCCACAGACGTCCGGATGTGAAGCCCTTGTTGTGAAATGGGGGCCTGGGAGACAGTTGGGCCTGCTGATAGTATACCTGGCTCCTCGCTATACATCAGCGGCCCTGCCCGAACTACTCGAGCTGATCGCATCGGTGGCGGTTGAGACCCCCAAACTTCTAGTGATGGGGGATTTTAACCTGCCGTCGGTGGGAGAAGCATCGGAGGGGGTTCGGGAGTTCATGGCTTCCATGACAGCCATGGACCTGACTCAAATGATTCAGGGCCCAACACACGAGGGAGGACACACTCTGGACCTTGTTTTTGTCTCTGGCCAGTGGTTGAGTGATCTGGGAGGAGGGGACTTAACCATCACTCCCCTGTCATGGTCAGATCACTCACTCCTTCGTCTTGACTTCCCTGGTGCTACCTCCCGCCGCGGGGAGGCGGAACCGGAAAGTTCCAGATGGTTCCGCCCCAGGCGCCTGATGGAACCTGACAGGTTCCAGACGGAGCTTGGGCCACCTCCTGTAACCTTGACCCGCCCCCGGGTAGGGGACCTGGTGGTTGCGTGGAATAATGCAACTACCGGGGCCTTGAACCGGATGGCGCCTTTGCGGCCTCTCCGGCGGCAACGATCCACCCTAGCCCCTTGGTTTACCGAGGAGCTGAGGGTGATGAAATGCCGCAAGAGACGTCTAGAGAGTCGTTGGAGATCCTCTCGCTCCGAATTTGATCGAACACAGGTACGAGCCCATTTAAGGACGTACCTTGTGGCATTGAGAGCGGCCAAACGTCAATATTGTGCCACTCTCATTGCGTCCGCGGAGAACCGCCCTGCCGCCCTGTTTCAGGTGTCCCGCTCCCTCTTGTTTCAGAGGCAGCGGGAGGCCCCTTTACAGGGCAGGGCAGAGGAATTTGGTAAATATCTGCAGGATAAAATCGCTCAAATCCGGAGAGACTGGGTTCCAGTCAGTGGTCCAGTGGAGACGCCCACGGCGAGTCTTGAGGTTTCGATCTGGGAGGAGTTTGACTTGGTTGCCATCGAGGATTTGGACAGATTGCGTGGACGACTGTGACCCACCACATGTTTATTGGACCCGTGTCCCTCCTGGCTTGTACTGGCATCCTGGGAGGTTACACGGGACTGGCTCCTGGGCCTAGTGAATGCTTCGTTGGGCGAGGGGTCCCTCCCGGCCGCCTTGAAAGAGGCGGTAGTGAGACCCCTGCTCAAGAAGCCTTCCCTGGACCCTTTGGAGCTAGCCAATTATCGTCCTGTCTCCAACCTTCCCTTTTTGGCGAAGGTTGTAGAGAGTGTGGTGGCCTACCAGTTCCCACGACATCTGGAGGAAAATGATTATCTAGACCCGCGCCAGTCCGGCTTCCGCCCCGGTCACAGCACGGAGACGGCCTTGGTCGCGTTGGTGGATGATCTCTGGAGGGCCAGAGATAGAGGTTGTTCCTCTATCCTGGTCCTATTAGACCTCTCGGCGGCTTTTGATACCATCGACCATGGTATCCTGCTGCGCCGGCTCGAGGGGCTGGGGGTCCGGGGCACCGTCTTGCGGTGGTTCGGCTCCTTCCTTTCTGACCGGACGCAGCGTGTGTTGACAGGAGAAGAGAGGTCGACCCTACGCCCCCTTACTTGTGGGGTGCCACAGGGGTCGGTCCTCTCGCCACTCCTGTTCAACACATATATGAAGCCGCTGGGTGAGATCATACGTGGTTTCGGGGTGGGATACCATCTGTACGCTGATGATACTCAGCTGTACTTTTCCACCCCGAACCACCCCAACGAGGCCATCGAAGTGATGTCCCGGTGTGTGGAAGCCGTACGGATCTGGATGGATGACAACCGACTCAAGCTCAACCCTTCCAAGACGGAGTGGCTGTGGGTACCAGCCCCCCGGTTCAGCCAATTAATCCCATCATTGGCCATTGGGGGCATTCATCTTGCCCCCGTGGAGCGGGCGCGCAATTTGGGCGTCCTCCTGGATGCCCGGCTGTCCATGGATGACCATGTGACAGCCGTGGCAAGGGGGGCGTTCCACCAGGTTCGCCTGGTGCGCCAATTGCGCCCCCTACTGGACCGGGATGCCTTGCGCACAGTCACTCATGCGCTGGTGACGTCTCGCTTGGACTACTGTAACGCTCTCTACATGGGGCTTCCCTTGAAATGCACCCGGAGGCTTCAGTTGGTCCAGAATGCAGCCGCGCGGGTAATTATGGGGAGTACTAGGTACTCCCATGTGACACCGCTCCTGCGCGAGCTGCACTGGCTTCCTGTGGTCCATCGGGTGCGTTTCAAGGTTTTGATAACTATCTTTAAAGCGCTCCATGGCTTAGGACCTAGTTACTTGCGGGATCGTATTCTGCCCCATACATCCCTGCGACCAATTCGCTCGCACAGAGAGGGGCTCCTCCAGGTGCCGTCCGCTAGACAATGTCGTGGGGCGGCGCCTAGGAGTAGAGCCTTCTCTGTGGCGGGCCCAGCCCTGTGGAATGACCTCCCCCCGGATATTAGGAATACCTCTGACCTCCGCTCCTTCCGTATTAAGCTTAAGACCCACCTATTCCAAGCAGCTGGCCTGGCTCAACTTTGATCTAACCATATCGCTCCTGACGGGTTTTTAACCGGGTATTTTAATTATATTTAATTTTTAGGGGTTTTATATTTTGTATTTTAATTGTTTTTATCAATCGACCTCCTCCTTGTGTATGTCTCAGTGTATGTTTTTGCTTTATGTTTGTTTTGTGTACATATTTATTTCGTATGTTTTGTTGTACGCCGCCCCGAGTCCTTCGGGAGAGGGTGCGGCTAAGAAATAAATATATTATTATATTATTATTATATTTCGGACAGAGAGGATTGCTAGGTTTGAAAGACGAGTTAAAGAGGCCATTTATGTCAAAATTGAACAGACCTGTCTCAAGATACATAGCACGTCATCTATCTCCAATCTACAACACAGTCCTTTCAACAGTTCCAAGAAGGCTCCACATCAATTTGCACCACTCAGGTGGACCAGGATGACACCGATAAACCTCCAAATGACCATAATCTGCTGAAAGAATGCAAGGAGTATAAATACTTCCATTACCCACTATCCAATCAGAGCTGAAGAACTTCTTGGGTGAGAAGTGAAACGTCTTCAAAGAAAAAACAAAAAGTCCAGTTGCCTCTTGAAAAAAGCACCTTTGTGATAACCTTGAATGAAAGAACAGCTTCTCATGTTGCTGTGTCAGAAACATTAGTATATATGTTTGTCTAACCATCCAGAAATTCCTTTATTAGAAACTTTTCCAGAAATATTTAATTCCTATAGATATCATTGAAAATTACTGCCTCAATTTTTTTTTATTTGCCTTTATTATTTTTAAAAATGCTTTTATTATTTTTAAAACTCAGGGTAGTTGAACATATCAGTCAGCCGGATCTCCAACATAGGTTTTCCCATTGATGCATGATTGCTATTGGCTGCCATAGTAATGAGGATGGGGGGCATGACATTGTGTTTTGGAAAGTAAGCTAGTGTGATGAAGGGCCATGTGAACTAAAAGGGAGGTTTGCTCTCAAGAATTACTATGCTGCTGAATGGAGTTGTTTACACCTGGTCAAGGCCAACCATTCCAGAATTCCAGATGGATGAAAACACAAGATGTGTTTCACATGACAATATGCAGAATGTGGATTGGACATTCAGTCTGGGTCCCTGAGGGAAGGGATTTGGGAAAACTTTCAATAAGTAAATTTTGCCCTTTGAGGCTCAGATCTTACTTTCCTTTCTCCACTATCATGTCAAACTCAATTAAACTTCACTACTTCAGAGGACTCGGGGTTTTTCTTTCTTGGGTTTTGAACAGAGGCAACCTAACATTAAGCAAAATCTGCATATCGGCCAACCCGAAAGCCTAGTTTACCGAGGGGGCTGAGCACACATGTCAACTCACGGGAGTGACCAGGAAGACTAGGGAGCCCTGGGTCCAACCTCCCCCCAAACGCAACTTTGCCGGGAGGAGACAGAGTGGCTGGAGGAGCTGCAGCTCAAGGAGAAACCAGTCTGAGTCAGATGGTCACTGGGCATAGGATGCATGGAAGACCCAGAGGACCACCTCCTGGGGATGACTGTTACCAGACGCCAGCGGGGAGTTGATGCCTTGCAGGAAGCCAATTTCCTGCTGACCCATGGCCTGAAACTTCTGCATAAAGAGAGAGCTTGGGGGACACTCACATAGAAGCATGCCCTGTCAACACGCGAAGAAGCTGGAGAGGAAGCTGGGGGAGCCGGCGTCTCTGCAACTCCAGCTGTGATTCCTGTAGCTCAGCAGGGGCCAGTTGTTGCAGCAGCCGCCCCAGCAGCCCAGCCCCCCTCAGCGGGGGATCCCCCAGAGGCGCCAAATTCCAAAGTTTCCTCAGCTGGGAGTAAAATACGGAAGGGATCCCAAAGCTCTGGGATTCTTCCTAGCTCAAATCTGGAATCACATGCAAGACTATGGGGAGGATTTTGTTTCAGAGGCAGCCAAAGTGAGATGTGTCACCATGGCCCTGGAAGGGGCTGCAGCAGATTGGATGGTCACCCTTCTCAATGATGATGCACCCCAGATATGGGATTACAACCAGTTTATGGTGGTGCTCCATTGCAGTTTGAGAACCCCCCTAGCCTAACGCAAGGCTAGGACCAGGATGAAGACCATAAACCAGGGGTGGAGGTCAGTAGCAGAATACACCCAGGAGTTTTGTGAGCTACCCTGCCATATGCATGGCTGGTCCCCATGGAGTGCTACAAAGATAACCTTAACGATGACATCTATCAGAGCTGCGTCTCCCGGGGATCCCCCCCCCCCGAGACCTTCAGTGCTGGTATGTGTTGGCAGCCGAGGTGGAAATTGATCTGGCCAGAGACCAGCACTGTGGAAGCCGCAGCTGGAGTAAGCTTTCCCCCTCTGCCCCAAAAGAGGCCCTGAGAGCTGACAAAGGTGGGCCAGCAGCCAAATCATGGTATGCTTCAGGTGTAGGAAGGAGGTGCACCAAGCAGCTGATTGCCTCACCAAGCCAGGCTCCAAGTTGACAACTACTGGGGCCAGGAAGCCTGAAAAGCAGCCAGCAAAGCACCACGAAACAGTGCTGAAAGGGGTGGAGATCATTGAGTTTGCCCCTCCTGGAGGAGCTGGGAACTCTGACCACCCTAGAGGGGAGAGAGAGAGTCCGACTTTGACAACGACCCCCTGGTAAGTCAGCTTGTAGCACCCATGACCATCCCAGTGGAGCTGCAGGTGCCTTCATCTGGCGCCCAGAGGAAGATGGACTCAGCCCCTTTTGGACTCAGGGTACACAAGATGTATGATGAGCCCCAAAGTAGTAGAGAAACTGGGATTGAAACTAAAGACACTAAGGGTGTCCATAGCATTTTGCCAAATGGATGGGTCGGTAGCTTGGGGAGGACCAGCTCAATTTGTAACTGAACCAGTGAAGAATGGGGGATCACTGAGAGACACTGAGTTATATTGTAGCCCCCGGAATGGAGCGACCCCTTTTGCTTGGATTACTCTGGCTCCGAAAATGGAACTGTTCTGATGTAGGCTGCCCAAGGGCATGAAGCAAACTCCTTGTCCCAACAAAGACCCCTTTATTAATTTACTGTGAATTCTGCTCATTCACATCCAGCAAAGTCTTTCAAGGGAGGATTTACTGTCACAGACCTTATCTGGCTTGGAGAACTGCCAGGCTGATATCTGCAAAACTTGGCAAGGAGTCTTGGAGAGTCACAAACCAATTAAGTGAACTAATTGTCTCTTGCAAACTACACTCTCCTTTCACTCTTCTTTTATTTCCTCTGGGAAGGTCCATTCATCGTCCACCCGTGGCCTTAATCCCAAATTGACCCTGTTCTTTAGCTGTTCCCTTCATCTGGCAACTCTGTGCATTCGTCTGCCTCACTGATGTCTGCCTCTGAAGGCAGTTGATAATTGGCATATGGCTCTGGCCCCCTCTCTGCCTCCGACCCAGAGCCCTCATCAGAGCCTTCCCCAGATTCCAGGACTGGCCCATGTTCCTCCTCACTGTCCAAATCTGCTGGCTGCTGGCGGGCCACAACAGGAACCCTCATGTGAATTGGAGGAAGGGGCTTTTACAAATCTGTTCCACACAGCCGGGAAGAAGGGGAGGGAAAACCCTACCCAGAGCTAAGTCCACAAAGGAGTTAGAAGCTTCAGCGAGCTAGAAGCTGCAGCAAGCCTAGATGGTGAGGAGAAAATCCCAAAAGAATACTGGGACCGTAGGGAGGCATTCAGTGAGAGGGGCTTGGATGTACTCCCACCCCATGACCCCACAGACTGCACCATAGAAATTCTCCTGGGAGTGAAATTCCCTAAGCCAAAGGTTTATTCAATGATCCTGTGAGAGCTGGAGGAGGTGTGAGCCTTTATTGTCAAAAATCTAAAGCGGGGCTTCATTCAATCAACTAGGCTGTGAGTGGCCGCCCCAGTATAGTTTCATGAGAAAAAGGACGGGTCTCTTTATTTATGCATGGACTATAAAGGTCTGAATGCAGTGTGTGTGGAGAATGTTTATCCATGACCCCTAATGAAGGATATGTTGGTTCATCTGGTCAAAGGAAAAAACTTTACTAAGCTGGACTTGAGAGAAGCTTATTACAGAGTCTGCATTAAGGAGGGAGATGAGTGGAAAATCGCTTTCAACTGTTCTTTGGCTTGCTTCTAATTCAGGGTCCTTCCGTTTGTATTACAAGGGACACCTGCTATGTTCATGCAATTAATCAGTGAGGTGCTGCATGAGGGTACAAGGGGGTCCTGGTTTATCTTGATGCCATTTTTATCTATATGTTAGCGTGCACAGTCTTTAAAAAACTCAGGGCTGCTGAACTATACACAAAATTGTCAAAGTGAGAATTTCAACAGGATAAAATTGACTATTTGGATTACCACATATCACATGAGGGGATAGAAATGGATTCTGAGAAGGTGTGGGCGGTCATGTAGTGGGCGCCTCCCCCTGCAACAGAAAACAGTTGTAAAGCTTTCTGGGTTTTGCAAACTTTTATAGACAATTCATCCCCATCTTTGCTAAAATTGTGTTAACCATTACCAACCTCCCAAAAACAAAGCCTAGCTGTCCCCTCAAGTGGACAATGGAATGTCAAGCAGCTTTTCAGAAACTTAAGTAGCTATTTGCATCCAAACCTGTCCTTAAACATCCTGAAACGGATGTCACCTTCATAATCCAGGCTGATGCTAGTGACGTGGCTGTGGGGGTCATGCTATTGCAGACAAACACCGGGGCCTTACAGCTCAGTCCTTACACCTCCAGGAAATTAACTGAAAACAAAAGGAGGTGGGTAATATGGGAGAAGGGATAATTTGCTGTCCTATGGGCCCTATTAACTTGGAGGCATTTTCTCAAAGGGGCAAAACACCCTTTTGAGGTGTGGACCGACCATAAAAACCTGGAAGCCCTAAAAATGACCCAAAAACTGTCACCCAAGCAAATTCATTGGTTGCTACACTTTAACCATTTTAATTTTTCCTTGTGTTACCTTTCTGGTGGGGGGAGAACTTTATGGTGGATGCTTTATCTAGATTGCCCAATACAATACTCCTCAGCCAAAAGTAACCCACCCAGTTATCCCCTCCAAGCAACTGGCTGCCCTGGTGGTCACCAGAGCCCAGGAGAAAGCAGACCTCAACCTTCCCAGTGACTTAAGCAAAGAGCTGGAAGGAGCACTGAAAAGTGATCTAGTTCCTGTCCCCGTCAAATGAATGCACCATGCGAGGTGGCCTAGCATGGATTGATGCTAAACTAAATGTTCCCACCAATCTTAGGGGAACTCTGCTGCAACGGCCCCCTGACTTGAAAGCAGCTGGACACTTTGGCGTAGTGAAAACCTAGTCAAAAAGGCAGTTATGGTGGTACTCATTGAAAAAGGACATAGAAACCTACGTGCCAGGTTGTCTTGTGTGTACTTCTCCTAAGAGGCCTCCATGGAAGCCTGCTGGACTCCCCCAGAGTGTTGCCAGTCCCAGTGCCCCAAGGAAGGAAATATATATGGGCTTCATTGTTGAACTACCTGAGAGTGAGGGGAACACAGTCATTTGGGTGATCACAGACTTATTTTCCAAGCAGGTCCACTTCATACCCTACTCTAAGTTTCCCTCTGCAAAAACACTTGCCAAGCTATTTATCCAACGTGTATAGGTTACACAAAGTTCCTGACCACATCATTTTGGACAGGTGTTGCAATTCACCTCCCACTTCTGGAGGGAGTTTCTAAAGTTGTTATACTGTGCCCGGGCCTAAGCTTCGTCCCCACCCTCAAACTAACGGGGCCTGTGAACGTGAGAATTTGATTCTGCAATAGTACCTTAGGTGCTATGTAAACTACCAGCAGTTCAATTGGGCTGACTTGCTGCCATTTGCAGAGGTTGCTTACAATAACTTGATCCATAGTAGCACTGGCTTCATTCAATTTGAAGTTGCTTCTCGTCAGGATTTCGTACCCATTCCAGAACTGCCCTAGAGGAAACCCCAAATCCCTTCCTTAGTGGAATGGATTGAACAGCTTCAGTGTATTTGGCCCGTTACCTGTAAGGCACTAGATGTGGTACATCAATCCCATAAAAGATAGGCTGACAAGAAAACAGTTAAACTGAAAGAGTTCAAAGTAGGGAACAGGGTCTTCTTATCTACAAAGTACTTACAGACCACCTAGAAATCAAAGAAACTGAAGCCCAAGTATTTAGGCCCTTTCCCCATTGTTAGAATCCTCAATCTGATCTTGGTACAGTTAAAACTACCCAATATCCTTAGGCGAATCCGCCTTATGTTTCATGTTAGCTTGTTAACTGAGTATGTATCTCGTCTTCAACCAGCCAACCTGCCCCTCCAATTCTCCTCCTCATTGAAGGTGAACAACACTTTGAAGTCAAAGAAATCCTGGATTCCAGGAAATGTAGGGGGAAAGTACAGAATTTGGTGGCCTGGAAATATTTTCCTCCCTCACAATGTGAATGGGTGAACACTTGGGATGTCCGGATCCCTAAACTCCTTTGACTGTTTCACACTAAATAGCCTGACAAGCCTTAATGTTATTTTATTCCCCTGTATGGTAGATTTCTTCTATTTTGTCTTATGTTTTTTCCTTAGGGCTAACACCTCTACTGCAGGAGAGCCAAATGTCAGCCAGATCTCCAGCATGGGTTTTCCCTTTGATACATGCTTGATATTGACTGATAGAGTAACGGGGAGGGGGATATGGCATTGGAGTTTGGGATAATAATAATAATAATAATAATAATAATAATAATAATAATAATAATAATAATAATAATAATAATAATAATAATAATAATTTAATTTGTTAGCCGCTCCCTCTCCGCAAGGGACTCGGGCCGGCGTACAATAAAAACATACATACATACATATAAACATACAGATACACACATATACATACATATACATACACGGAGGAGGTAATAATTAAATATACAACACATTAATAATAATAAAAATTTGCCATTAAAAATACCCCATAATAATAATATAATTTAAAAAGGACTGTCAGGAGGAATAGGATAAACTACGGTTGAGCCAGGCCAGATAATTGAAAAAGGTGGGTCTTGAGCTTTACACGGAAGGAGCGGAGATCGGAAGTAATCCTGATGTCAAGGGGGAGCTCATTCCACAGGGCTGGGCCCATCACAGAGAAGTCCCTGCTCCTGGGGTCCCTGCCCCCCGACACTGTTTGGTGGACGGCACCCGGAGAAGTCTCTCTCTGTGTGAGCGGATTGGTCGTAGGGATGTATGGGGCAGGATGCGATCCCGCAAGTAACTAGGTCCTATGCCATGGAGCGCTTTAAAGATCATAATCAAAACCTTGAAACGCATCCGATAGACCACAGGAAGCCAGTGCAGCTCGCGCGGGAGAGGTGTTACATGGGAGTACCTAGTCCTCCCCATAATCACCCGCGTGGCCGCATTCTGGACCAACTGTAGTCTCCGAGTGCATCTCAAGGGAAGCCCCATGTAGAGAGCATTGCAGTAGTCCAGGCGAGACGTCACCAGCGCATGGGTGACTGTGCGTAAGGCATCCCGGTCCAATAAGGGGCGCGATTGGCGCACCAGGCGGACCTGGTGGAACGCCCCCCTTGCCACGGCTGTTACATGGTCATCCATGGACAGCCGGGCATCCAGGAGGACGCCCAAATTGCGCGCCCGTTCCATGGGGGCCAGTTGCTCGCCCCCGATGGCCAGAGATGGAAGCAACTGGTTGAACCGGGGGGCCGGAAGCCACAGCCACTCCGTCTTGGAGGGGTTGAGTTTGAGTCGGTTGTCATCCATCCAGACCTGTACAGCTTCCAAACACCGGGACATCATTTCGACGGCCTCGTTGGGGTGGTTCGGGGTGGAGATGTATAGCTGAGTGTCATCAGCATACAGATGATATCCCACCCCAAAGCCACGGATGATCTCGCCCAGCGGTTTCATGTATGTGTTGAACAGGAGTGGCGAGAGAACTGACCCCTGTGGCACCCCACAAGTGAGGGGGCTCAGGGTCGATCTCTGCTCCCCTGCCAACACACGTTGCGTCCGGCCGGAGAGGTAGGAGCCGAACCACTGCAAGACGGTGCCCCTGACTCCCAACCCCTCTAGCCGGTGCAACAGGATACCATGGTCGATGGTATCGAAAGTCGCCGAGAGATCTAATAGGACCAGGATAGAGGAACAACCCCTATCTCTGGCCCTCCAGAGATCATCAACCAACGCGACCAAGGCTGTCTCCGTGCTGTGCCCGGGTCGGAAGCCGGACTGGCGCGGGTCTAGATAGTCATTTTCCTCCAGGTGACGTGGAAACTGTTGGGCCACCACACTCTCTACAACCTTCGCTAAGAAGGGAAGGTTGGAGACTGGACGATAATTAGCTAGCTCCGATGGGTCCAGGGAAGGCTTCTTGAGTAGGGGTCTCACAACCGCCTCTTTCAAGGCGGCCGGCAGAGACCCCTCGCCCAACGAAGCGTTCACTAGGCCCAGGAGCCAGTCGCGTGTAACCTCCCAGGAAGCCAGTACAAGCCAGGAGGGACACGGGTCCAATAAACATGTGGTAGGTCGCAGACGTCCACGTAACCTGTCCAAATCCTCGATGGCAACCCAGTCAAACTCCTCCCAGCATGGTCTCTCAAGACTCGCCTCGGGCGCCTCCACTGGACCACTGAAAGGGACCCATCCCTGGCTCTACCATCACTCCTGACCTGGTCCATCCCCCCCCCATCCCTGGAGCCCCTTACAATTTTTAAAAAACGGTTAATTAAAAAGCCCCTCAATGTACGCTTCCTCCACCTCTCTGCGTTAATAAACCCGTCCTCAAGGTGGGCCCTTGAAAGGGCTGGAGGCCATAACTGCGAGAGGGGGGACTCTCGCAGCAGCAGTAGGTCTAACCTTGAATATAGCATGTTAAACAGGGCCAAAACTCGTCAAGTGGGTGCTGTCGATGTTAATGTGAGTTAGCAAACCACAGTTCCCCACTAAGGGGATAGATACACATCCTAGATGGAACGGATGGAGTAGTCCTGGTTAAGGGGATAGGCAGATGATAATAATCCACATCTTAGATGGAAATGATGGGCTGATGGAATAATGAAATAGCCAGCTGGTAATTAAAGAAGACTGGGAAATAGTTCGTAGTGGGTGGTAGGGGTAGGTAGCCCAAGGTAAATGAGTGGTAAATGAGTGGTAAATGAGGGGGGGGTTGTGATAATAACGGCAGGGGTACAGAGTCAAACCTTCTGCATAGGCCTCTGGTGTTCCAACGCCTCCGTCCCATGGCCCGTGCTCCAGCGCCTCTGTCCCCATGGCCTGCCTTCGTTATAGATAGTCCTCCGTCTGTTCGACAACCCACAGCCGTTGTTTCCGGGCCTGGAGGACCGCTCCAGCCTCCCTGCGGCCTTCCTGCCGATCTTTCCATTCCCTCCGGTGCCTCGGGCCTCGCTCTCCTTCCCTTCTTCCCTCCGGCGCCTCGGGCCTCGCTCGGGCCTCACTCTCCTTCCCGCGGCCCTCCCGCTGGTCTGGGCTCACAGCGACCGGCAGATTTGGCATTCAGCATCTCCTGGGTCGCTGTTCGGGCTGCTCGGCTCTCTTGGGTCGCCACCATCCTGCTATAGTTCTTCCGTCCTTTCGCTCAGACCACTGCCGCCCTCCAGCCCCCTCCGCTCAGGGCCTTCACCGCTTCGCCGCTCCGTACCGCTCCGCTCAAAAACGCCAGTCACCACACCAGCCGGCGCGCTATCCTCCCTCTGCCCGGCTGTCAGGCCGACCCAGCGGGCCAGCAGGGTCCAGGGCAGAAGCCAGCATGGTCAGCAACAAAAATCCCGACCCTCGAGCTGGAAACGAGGGTCGGCAGCATCCCTGCCCGTCAGAGAGCCCTCTGCATCAAGCGGAGCTCAGAGGCAGACCTCCATTCCCTCCGGAAGCTCCTCCTCATGTAAGCTGGTGTGATGAGGGCCCATATAAACTAAAGGGAGGTTTGCTCCCAAGAATTACTGCACTGCTGAATGGAGTTGTTTACACCCAGTCAAGGCCAATCGTCTTAACTCCAAATGGATGAAAAGCACCTGAAGATGAGCACATCTTCCCACATGACACTTCCCATGTGACATTATGCGGGACATGGATTGGACATTCAGCCTGGGTCCCTGGGAGGAGGGGATTTGGGGAAACTTTTAATATGTACCTTTTGGCTCAAATCTTGCTTTCCTTTCACTGCTATCATTTCAAACTCAGTAAAAGTTCAATGGAGTTGTAAGTTTGCATTCTTGGGTTTTGAACAGAGGCAGGCCTGACAATATCCAACATACTTTCTTCCCCAAACAAAACCCTGCGAGGTGACTTGGGCTGAGAGAAAGTGGCCAAAGGTCTCGCAGCTGGCTTTCATGGCTAAAGCAGATTAGAATTTACAGACTCTCACTTTCTAGTTGGGTTCCTTAACCACTGGACCAAACTAGCTCTCATATGTAATGCAGTTTGTTGAAAATATAAAACAGGGACAAATTCTTAAATGGCAAATAATTACCATTTATCCCAGAAACATTTATCCACTAAAGCTACTAAAACACTTGATATTCTTCCACGGTTCCTCTAATTCACTAACTTTCCTTATAACTCTTGATGTAAGACAGGCATGTCCAAAGTCCGGTCCGCAGGCCATTTGCGGCCCGGGGGACGGTTTAATACGGCCCTCTTACAGCCCTCCCTGCTCTGTGTAAATGCGGCCCTCCCACGGCCCTCCCTTCTGATTGGCAAGCAGAAGACTGTCTCGCTGCTGCTCCACGCCTTGGAAAACAGGCGTGTGCGCACAGCTCAGAAAATTACAGCCTCCAAGACTTTGTAACGGCGGGAACTTGTTGTCACTCGCCCAGGCTTCTGCAGAAGCTTCTGCAGAAGCCCGGGCGAGTGACAACAAGTTCCCGCCGTTACGAAGTCTCGGAGGCTGTAATTTTCTGAGCTGTGCACGTGCACCTGTTTTCCAAGGCGTGGAGCAGCAGCGAGGTTCTGCGTGGCTGGCAATGACTCCGGGGGCCATCCGGGAAGACGAGGAACGCGAGGGGGGACCCTGCCCCCCACTGATGGCCTCCGGAATCATCGCTGGCCGCGCAGAGCCTCGCCGCTGCTCCACGCCATAGAAAACATAGGCGCAATTACAGCCTGGAGCAGGAGCAAAGCCCCTTTCCCAACTGGCAGTCCCAAAATGACAGAGGGAGACAGAGAGGGAGGGAGGGAGAGAGAGACAAAGAGCCAGAGAGAGAGAGAGAAAGAAAAAGAAAAAAAGAAAGTGGGCGAGAGAGATGAAAGAAAGAAAGAAAAAGAAAGAGAACTTATGACCACAATTGAGCCCAAAATTTTGGTTGCTAAGCAAGAGCGTCGTTAAGTGAGTTTCATTTCATAATTCATTTGCATTTAATTGTAATTGTTCAAAGAATGTTCGAAAAAATGTTCGGCCCTCCAGCATGTTCACTTCATCCAATCTGGCCCTCTTTGAAAAAAGTTTGGACACCCCTGATGTAAGATATTTTGTGGCATATGGCTTTTAGTATTGCTTGAACATAGCCATTGCATCACCTGCACTACAAACAAAAATATCTTACAGGATTGTAAGGACTTAATTTCTGTTGTTTAACCTTAATTCATTTTCAGTGTTGAGATATTACTTTGCCTGTTGTTATAGGTAGGTGTTAAATACAAAGTGTAGGTTTTACACTTTGAACAGTAACTAAAAATATTTAAAAGTTAAGTTTAATTTTTTGGTAAGAGGCCATAATATTATCAATTTTGTTAAAACTTCTATAAATATAGTGATTCTTGAGAATTTGTGAACCTTTTTATATTCTGCATCCATTTGCCACATAGAAATCTGGAGTTTGGCTCATTTTACTCAATAAATGAACAAATATTTTTGAGTCATTCGTGTAATTGGATTATCTTTATGTAATTTTGGAAGTGTATATCATGGTTTAGAGTATTTGTTCAGAAATACAGAACATTCAAAAGCATTTGCAAACTTAAGCACCTCTACACTTTGCAAATTATGTACCAAATATTTTACAACTCCTTTAGAAATAAAAGCTATTGAAAGGGTTTTTATTTTTCACCATGTATAAGCTTAGAGCATTCAGTTATGTTTATTGGATAAATTATATTCCTCAAATTAAGTGGGTGTTTCCAGCAGAACACAAATAAAGGAAAAGAAAGTACAGGCTTGATTCAAAAATAGACAAAGCAAAACTGATTTTCTAGTTTTTCTCTAGAATACTGATTCAACCTTCTTGTACTTTCTAATGATGGTTATTTCATATGTGAGGCATAATTCAGACTTACTTTCTTACTTACTTCCCTCCTTCCTTCCTTCCTTCCTTCCTTCCTTCCACAGAAAGAACGGGATTTAGAATTAGCTGCTCGAATTGGCCAGTCATTGCTGAAGAAGAATAAAACTCTTAGTGAGAGAAATGAACTTCTTGAAGAACAAGTAGAGCATATCAGGGAAGAGGTAAGAATAGTCACGTATGCCTAACCTGGTTCTTATACAGAATATTTGCTCGTTCCTGCTTCAAATGAAACCAGCTTGGCTTTATTTGCTGATATATATATATATTTCCTTGTCTGTTTCATAACAGATTTAAAGGATTCAGCTTTAAGCAGATAGTAACATAAGACGTTTGAGTTTCCAATTTTATTTATTTTTTTATTTACTTACGTACTTACTTCCCACTTTATTGTTTTTATAAATACTTCAAGTCAACAAACATACCTAATACTCCTTCCTCTTCTTATTTTATCCACAACAACAAATCTGTGAGGTGAGTTGGGCTGAGAGAGAATGGCTCACCCAAAGTTGCCCAAATGGCTATCATATTTAAACAGGGATGTGAACTGAACTGAAACATATATATTCTGATACATGTCTATGTACCAGACAGCATATGTTACTGCTGTATACTTCAGATGTAATATGTGCTTTGCGAATTATAAATTGATTTTATCAACCACTCTCAATTTGCTGTCAATATCAACAATTTTCTTATCGCTTTGTTCATATTTTTCTTAAATTTTTTGAACTCTATTCTCAAATTTCATAATCGTTTTGTAAATATTCTCAACTCTTCCCTCTACTTTTTCTGTTTTTTATTCTATATTCTCCACTCTCTTTTCAATGTTCTCTGTACTTATTTGTACCTTTAGAATTTCTAGCATAATCATTTGTAATGTTAGTTCTTTTTCTTCTTCATGTTGCGCCATTTTTCAAGGTTATAGACACTGCCACTAAAACATCCATGGCGTTTTTGTTAAGTTTCAAACAAGTTCACAATAGTCTTTCAAGTCAAGGCTTTCTCTTCACTCCAGTCCTGCTATTGATAGTACTCCAGAAGAGCACCTACATAAACAATCCGTACTCTTCCCACTATCCCTTTCAATAAACAAAATCAGGAGCCTTGAAATATGATATAAGTCAGATGTTCAAAGGGAATTAAAAAAGGCAATGTTTCCAGCCTCTAGATTGCAGTGTTACTTCTTTTCCCTCTGCTTTTACCCCTCTTTAAATTTCAAACTTAAGAGAGAGAAAAATCTTTTTAAAAAACAATCCAGCCAAGCATTGCAAAAAGAAAAGAAAGAAATTCATAATCCATCAACATGAAAAAAGAGGAAAAATAGAAGAAGGAAAAAAGAAACCAGTCCAATATAAAAAGTAAGACGCATTTGTAAAAATTCCATCTGTAAAAAAAAAACAAAATTAAAAATGGATAACACACTGTTTGATTCAGGCTTAATTCACCACTTACTCTCTTCTGTCTTCAATTTTAATTTTACTCTAAGTCTTTTTGGGTGTTCCCTTCCCTAATAGTAAAAATGTATCTCACCATTTCGACACACACACTCTCTCTCTCCTGCTTTTCTTCCGTTCAGGGGCTGTCCCAACCTTCTGCAGCTTAATGGCTGCTTCTCTGTTGCCGGAAAAAAGAACTTCTCCTGGATCAATCAGGGACTTTGCGATGTCCCTGAGATCAGCAGGACGTGCCCTTCTCTATCACCATCTCTATGGGATGGTTTAGGTCCAAAAGGACCGTCCATCAGCAGAGATATCGACAGCAATCTTGGAGCTCCAAGATTGCATGTCCTATCGTCGCGACGTCAGCCCCGCCTTCCCAAGTCCACAAGTCTTAAAGTTGCCAAGTTTGCAGACCTCTGGCATGGAGTTGAGAGCTTATTGAAAGTGAGGCTAGCTATCCTTGCTCATGCTAATCTGATCAATAGTGGAAGGAAGAGAAGGGAAGGGAAAATGAATGTGATATGGATAAATGGATAGAGGGAGGGAGAGAGAGAAAAAGGAGAGGAAGGAAGGACCATAAACCTGGCACTAGAGGTTTGGTTCAGAGGATGCTTTGAAACAGCACAGCCATCCAGGGCTGGAAGGGACCTCAGAGGTTCATCTAGTCCAAACCCCTGCTGCAGCAGGAGACCTTATATCATATTGGTTATTTTAGTGCCTCTAACACAGAGGAGAAATCCTCAGAAATCCCCCTCTCCCCCTTAGTAAAAAAAAACCTAGAGCAAAAACTTCATACAATATTAAAAAGAATAGAAAAGGGGGCTGCTGTGTATTCCTTAATGGATTGCTAAATTGGCAAAATGGATGGCTAAATTAGCCATGCCTACTCAGTCACATGACTGCCAAGTCACACCCACAGAACCGGTAGTAGAAAAGTTTAAAACCCACTACTGCACCAGATGGGGTGGGAATCAGGCATAAGGTCATGGAAATAGGGGTAGGGCAGTGATGAAATTCAAAAAAAATTACTACAGGTTCTGTGGGCGTGGCTTGGACATGGCAAGGGAAGGATACTGCAAAATCTACATTCCCACCCCACTCCTGGGGGAAGGATACTGCAAAATCCCCATTTCCTCCTCATTCCTGGGGGAAAGATAATGCAAAAACCCCACTCCCTCCCCACTCTGGGGCCAGCCAGAAGTGGTATTTGCCGGTTCTCCGAACTACTCAAAATTTCTTCTACCTGTTCTCCAGAACCTATCAGAACCTGCTGAATTTCACCCCTGGCTAGGTAAGGCCTGGGTCAGATGGGTGTGGCCAGCACTTGGCCTCCTCCACTTCTGAAGCACCCTATGCTTTGCTTAGTGATGTGTGTGTTCATTAATGGCTCCATCAGGAAGAGCAGTGGATGGGGTAGTTAAGTGAGGCCATTTCTTTTAACAGCTGTTGTAACATATAGCCATAATGAGCAGACTCCACTGCTTGCTTGTCCTTTGCTAAGGCTAAAATGGTGGTCTAGTTTGAGGAGAGGAATACATTTGATGATTAGAGTTATTTTGAGGTAAGATGGGCAGCCAATAAAATTTTATCAATAATAATTAAAATATAACTGCTGGTGCTTTGTACATAAGTATATGTTCCAACATTGCATAGTAGCAGTATGAAGTCTTGTACTGTGATTTGTCACCAAATTATGGAAAGTTTCCATTGGTGTAAACTGGATTCTATCCTTAGTGTTGTTGGTTTATGGGCCACTGTGTGATGAAGCCCTTTGTCTTTCAGCTATTTCTCAGAGTCTGGGACAGTTAGTGCAGTTACCCCACTGTCAGCCTGAGTGACACTACCTTTTTTACTATTGAGGTAAAGGCAGATTGTTGGTTAAATATATTGACCCAAGGTTGAGTGATTGGTGGACCCAAATTAAATAGAGGCTTTGCTGTAAATTGAGATGTTGTCAGAGCCTCTTTTAGATCATCCAATCTTTGAACTTGCTCAGGTTCTGGCAATGTATTAAAAGGTCAATCAGCATTTCTTCCAGTGCATCCTCAGGTGTCTACTTCTGTGGATAGCACAGTTTGTATATCACTCCTTTGCCTTCTCAGGGTCAATCCAGTTGCAGCAGCCTCAGGCATGAGGACTGTTGCAGCCTGGATTTAAAGCAATGGTTCTCTCTTGGTGACACTGTTTCAGGAATAGGCACATTTTGTCTGAGCAAAAGACACCTATTGGAAATATTGAAAAGGTGCTAAGAATGGGGTTCATTCTAAAGAGCATAGAGGGAATTGTGGGATGCTTGAATGATAGCAGAATTATCATACATTGCCTTCTCGCTGGCAGCCACTCTATCTGTAGTAGATCTATCAGAATGAATTCACAGTGGAGCAGTTGGCTCAGGGACAGCCTAACAGCTTCTCTATCTCTCCAATGCCCTCTATTTATTCTGTTGTCATAAATTTGCAAAGTAACCTGTTAGTCTGCAGAATGTAGTTATATTGGTCATCTCTTAGGCCTTTATCTGATTGAGTGTTTTCTTTATTAGTGTTTACATTTTTGGAAGGAAGACAAGGGCCTTCTCTAGTTTCATTTTCTGAATTAGCTATCCTATTTCTATCTGTGGTTGTCCTCCCAAGTCCTTCTGCAGTATTTGGGTGGCTTTTAATAAACTTTGCAAAAGGCTTCCGCTTCCGGGATTGAATGGCGACGGATGTGTAGTCCGCCGATCGCTCCCTTGGCGGGCTCCGAAAGGAGCACAGGAGGCTCGAGCGAAGGGTCCCCTGCTGAAAGGCGGCTTGCTGGGACCCCCCGCAGTGGCGGCAGCCGGTGGGGGTGTTTTTTCCAGCTTCGCATAGGCGCCAGGGAGCAGTGGGGGGGGGCAGGTGACGTCACCTCTTCGCCGGACTGCTCTGGGAGGCTTAAACAATTAGAACGAAGCAACTGAAGAGCGGTGAGCCGAGGGGTCTCCCCAGGTCTTTTACTATTTTTACACTTCTGATGGTTTTGCAGTTTTCCTGCTGTGCTTGTTTCAACCTCTGGAGGAGCTTATATTGGAGGGGGGGAAATTCCACCCCCCTCGGAAAAGCGGCGTTTGAAAAATCCCTCCCCTTCATGGGGGAGAAAGTTTAAAAACTACTTTCACTTCCCTTAAATAATGGGGGGGAATCTTTTTCTTTGGCTACAATTGCGAGAGAAAGGATGGCTGAACTGATTCTTTTTTAAACTACTTATGGAAATTTTGACTTAGTTGTTTTCCTGATCACCTATACTGGCTGACCCAAGATGGCCAACTTCCTCCTTCTTCTTTGTCTTTATGAATGAGACTCCTCCCTTGGAAAACTTTA
This sequence comes from Natrix helvetica, assembly GCF_964273705.1. NCBI lineage: Eukaryota > Metazoa > Chordata > Lepidosauria > Squamata > Natricidae > Natrix > Natrix helvetica. The sequence continues at coordinate 82,734,626 of NC_138554.1, read as the reverse complement.
TGGCTTTCAACTAACTTCCACCCCAGAAACCTCCAGGAGCCTCTTCAAATGCGTTACTCCCCTGGACTTGGAATATTTTGACCCACCTATTTGTTTTAACTTCTCTGCTAGAGGACCTGTTCTCCTTTGGACTTGCTTATTTGGTGATCCCTGCCGGCTGTGCTCTCCTACAGACGCCATTTCTTTGTACAGAATAACAATTAACTCTGAGCCTTATGATGGGTCCTAAGAAATTACCACCTGGTAAGGCCTCGTCAGCCCCAACATCTTCAACGTCTAGCCCTGCAACCAGTCACAAATGGGATCTTTCCTACAACCCAAAACCTTTGAAGAGAGTGCAAAAGACCTATCTACTCAGCAGATGCTTCAAAACATCTTAAAGGGACAGGACGAAATTAAACAACAATTGCAGGACTTAAAGGAAGAGCTCAGAGAGACGAACCAGCAAACCACACGGAATGAACAGTGGATTGGTGTGCTGGAGGAGCGGGCGGTTGGGATTAGAGATGAGATGAACACAATCCAGGGGGGGAATACAGAATTTGGGAACCAGATGTTAAAAATGGAATTTGAAAGGATGTCTTTTTTTCTTAGGTTCCAAAATTTGCCAGAATCTGAGAATGAAGATCTCAAGGAGATTATGACCACAATACTAGCAGAGTATATTAGCAGAGAGAAACAACAGCTTTGGTGGGACACTGACCTGATTTATAGGGTTAATTCGGCCTATGCAAGAACACATAACGTCCCAAGGGAAGTTCATATTAAATTTCTTAGAAAAACTACAAGAGATGAGGTTCTAGGAGCTCAAAGGGGAGGACCACTAAAATATAAAGATAAAGAGATAACCATTCTTAAACAGATCCCCCCAAAAGTAAGAGATAATAGAAGGAAATATTCCTTCTTAGCAAAAAAATTATATAATAATGGGGTCTGGTTCAGATGGCTTTTTCCAGTAGGCATGCTGATTTTTTGGGAGGGCAGCAGAATTAGAATTCACACACCAGCGGAAGCAGAGGCTTTGGCTAAAAAACATAGTGCTCTTTTAGGTGAAATGGGGGATGTCACACAAGAAACAAGGGAGGGAGGGGCTGAGGCTCAGCTGGTGGATGGGAGAGAGGATGCAACAGCTAGAAGACTCAGATCACAAAAGTGATTTGGAATACTATTGCAATTGTTGCTACAATATATTTTTATGGAAGTGATACAAAACAAATGATTGAAGCATGCTGATGATTTTGTGTCAAATTTTAAACTGCTAATACTTAGGTAAATGCTGATATTTTTCTATCATTGTTTGTAAGTTGCAAGACCTGGGGGGGGGGCTTCTCCTCCCCACACGATGTAGCTGTCAAAATGTTTTATATCCTATAACCCTTTTTCCCTTAAATCTTTTTAAAAACCAATAAAAATTTGAATAACAAAAAATAAACTTTGCAAAAGATTCTTTCAGGCAGTCAACATTATTGATGACAGTTCATAAAAGTTCATTGATTGAGTTTACAGTTTGATCTGTAAGCAAACATTGTCTAGAGATTGTCGAAATCTGTCACGTTTTCCCTCTATAAATTTATTATATCTCCCTCCTATGCAAGGAAAACTGCTGCTGAGTTCCAAAGTGGGGAACCATTTTCTGAGAGAAAGGAAGACAGTTCTATATGCTGTTTGCTTTCACGTTCGGTTTGTAAGTCCCATTCCAAGGGATCACATAAATTAAATTTATCTGATAATGTGCCTGCAGACGAGTTACTTACTGGAACAGACTGCCTGTTTCCAGTATAATCTTCCATTTTCTCTTGCTTCACTTGCTTGGATGAACTCTGTGCTGCAGAGTGCTGTCTCTTTCTCCTTTTCTCCATTCTTACAAATCCTGGCTTGTAGTATTGTTAAAATGTTTTATATCCTATAACCCTAAACAAAGTATCTAAAACAAAGCCATATTATATGTTCTTTTGTAAAATTCCAGTATAGATTAAAAATAGGTTAAAAATGAGTTAAATATAAAAATACTCAGAGGTGGGTTACTACAGGTTCGGTCCGGTTCAGCCAAACAGGTAGTAACATGGCAGCCTGGGTCACTGGAACAGGCAGCAACCCAGGCCTGCCACACCCCTGAAGCTGTTCCCCAGTTGTTCGCCCCACCCATCTGCCCCACCAGTCACTCCTCACCTTCCCTGCCTAAACTGCCATGTGATGCCTGCCCTGTGCCACAACTGAGCTACCTCCTCCTCCTGCCTACAGGTAAGTCTTGCTAGCCCCCCCTCCCCAGAGGTTGCTGTGCTCCCCCCCACCATTCCCACCGGGCTCACAATCTGACCTTTCCCCGTCCCTTCCAGGATTCCCTCATGGCCATTTTGGCGCCCAGGGGGCTTCAAGAAGGCCTGCTAGACCCAAAATAGGGCATGGGATGTGAAGGACTATTTTTATGATAGACATAAGCTTCCTGCTACCCCCTTGAACACTGCCGGCTGCCCCCACCCCTGTGGACATGTCATCTCCTCGTTCTATCTCCCCATGATGTCATCCCGTTTGGTTGATGCCACACTCTCCTCTATGCTATACTGCGGCAGAACTTTATTCCCTCCGGGAACTCCCCCTTTCCCGGGGATGGCCTTCTGACCTATCAAGACGCTTCCTTAATGACGGATCTTGGGATCCCGAGAGCTGGCATGCGAAGAAGAGACTTCTTAAGGGTTTTTTACAGGGGCTTTTAAACCAAATTTTAAGGGGGGGAGGGGTTGATTCGGATGGCTCAGACAGGCTTGGGGGGGGGGAGTCTGCCAGGGCTCAGGCCAGAGCTAACTAATGGGTGCGGGTTGGGAGGGCTAGGAAGGGTTGGGATTCCGGGGGAGAGATTAAGCCATTCCATTGGGGGGTTCACCATCTCTACTGTTTGTGGGAGAGGCAGATGTGGTGGGGGCCGAGGGCCAAATGATGTTCGGAGGACGCGGGTTTGCTGTTTAAGAGCGATCGCGCGTTCCAACCCTCATCGCCCTTCTCACACCCCCGGGTGCTCAGGATTACAGGACCCTGGTCTCCGGCTGGTGTCGCTTAACGCCAGGTCCGTGGTACATAAGGCTCCCCTTATTTACGACCTCATACAAGAGGGTAGAGCAGACCTGGCATGCATTACAGAGACCTGGTTGGGCCATGAGGGGTGTGTGCCCCTTAGCGAACTATGCCCACCAGGCTTCCGGGCGTTTCACCAGCCAAGAGCCCAGGGCAGGGGCGGGGGGGGCGTGGTAATTAGGGAAAGTCTCAGACCTCAGGAGGTCACTGTGCCTCAGATAGGCGGGTGTGAGTCCCTCTTTGTGAAGTGGGGCCTTGGAGCTCAGGTGGGCCTTTTTGTTACGTACCTGTCTCCCTGCTATGTTTCATCGGCCCTGCCGGAACTGCTGCATTTCTTAGCTGGATTGGCGGTTGATTTCCCCAGGCTCATGGTCCTGGGGGATTTCAATCTGCCTTCCATTGGCGAGACATCCGAGTCAGCTCGGGAGTTCATGGCTTCCATGACAGCTATGGACCTAACTCAGTTAATTCAAGACCCCACCCATAATGGGAGACACACGCTCGACCTGATTTTTGCCTCTGGGCAGTGGATGAATGACCTAGATTTAGGGGATATTTCTATTCAACCCTTGTCATGGTCTGATCATTTCTTCATCAGGCTTGACTTCCATACCGCTACCCCTCGCCGCAGGGAGGCGGAACCGACTACATGGTTCTGCCCCAGGCACCTGATGGACCCCGAAAGGTTACTGATGGAGCTTGGGACTTTTCCTGAATCCCTTGCTCACAACTCGACCAAAGCACTAGTGGAAGCCTGGGATAGGGTGGACGCTGGGGCCTTGGATCGCATTGTGCCTTTGCGGCCTCTGACCCAGTGTCGATCCCGGGTGGCTCCCTGGTTTACCGAGGAGCTCCAGGAGATGAAACGCCGGAAAAGACGCCTAGAGAGTGGCTGGAGGGCCAGCCGGTCCGAATCTGATCGAACACTAGTAAGAATTCATATTGAATCCTACTTAGTGGCGATAGAAGCGGCAAAGCGGCAACATTTTTCCGCTCTTATCGCGTCCGCAGATAACCGCCCAGCCGCCCTGTTTAGGGTGACCCGCTCCTTACTTAACCAAGGAACTGGGGAAGACCCCTTACAGGGTAGGGCTGAAGAATTTGGTCAGTATCTGCAGGATAAAATCGCTCAGATCCGGACAGGCTTGGACTCTGACTGGGTAGATTCGGGCGAGCCGACGGGGATGAATCTTGAGGAGACAAACTGGGATGAGTTTGACCCTGTGACCCACGAAGGCATGGACAGGATTATGGGGAAACTCAGCGCTGCCACTTGTGTGCTGGACCCGTGTCCCTCTTGGTTAGTTTCGGCTTCCCGGGAGGTGACACGAGGCTGGCTCCAGGCGGTTACCAATGCTTCATTGAGAGAGGGGTTCTTTCCCACCGCCTTGAAGGAGGCGGTGGTGAGGCCCCTCCCTAAGAAGCCTTCCCTGGACCCAGCTTCTTTAGCCAACTATTGTCCGGTCTCCAACCTTCGCTTTATAGCAAAGGTTGTCAAGAGTGTGGTAGCATGTCAGCTTCCCCAGTACCTGGATGAAGCTGTCTACCTGGATCTGTTTCAGTTGGGTTTCAGGCCCGGGTACAGCACGGAGACGGCATTGGTCGTGTTGGTCGATGATCTCTGGCGGGCCCGGAACAGGGGCTGCTCCTCTGTCCTGGTCCTATTAGACCTCTCGGCGGCTTTCTTGTATTGCAAAATTTTTATTGGTTTTAAAATATATAGGGAAGGGTAAAAGGGTGTACAAATTTTTTTTTGCAGCTTCCACACTGGTGGCGAAAATCCCCCCAAGAAACTCACAAATTTAACAATCTTAAAAATAAAATATAAAAGAAAGCATCAGAACAAATTTGACCAATATTATCAAACATGTGCTCCACTATTTTTTCTCTGTTACTTTTTGTAGTATCAACAATTACAATTATTCCAAATACATCCATTTTTGTGATTTAAGCCTTTTCGATATTGCTTCTTCTTCCCTGCCCCCCGGAGGGGCCTCAACGCCTCCCCCCTCCTTATCTTGCGTCTTGCTGTCCTTTTCCCTACTCCCACTAAATTCCTCCTCTGGGGGGGAAAGATTCTTTTTAATAAAGGCTTCCGCCTCTTGAGTTGTATTAATTCTGATCCTATTTCCCTCCCAGAAGACCATCATCCCCTCTGGTAACAGCCATTTAAAACAGACCCCCATGTTGTATAATTTTTTTGATAAGGGGGAATATTTCCTCCTCCTCTCATTTTTTGGGGGGATCTGTTTAAGAATGGTGACCTGTTCCTCTTTGTATTTCAATGGTCTCTCCCTTTGGGTCGCAAGCACCTCATCCCTTGTGGATCTCCTGACAAATTTAACATGTACCTCTCTGGAAATGTTATGACTTCTGGCTGAGTTTATCCTATATGCTAGATCCATATCCCACCATAATTGGGGGAGGGGAGTCAGTATGACGTTCCTTTAGAGCAGCGGTTCTCAAATAGTGGGGCGCGCCCCCCTGGGGGGGCGCGAGGCTCCGTAAAGGGGGGCGCGAAGGCTCCCTTTCCATCTGGGTGCAACGGCGGCGGCGTGGGCGAGGCATAATATATCCCGGCTTGAAGTGGCAGCGCTGGGGACTGCTCAGAGACTCATCAGAGCCGCGGGCTGGATCTGTGCAAGAAGCCTGCTCGGGCGGGGGTGGGAGGGAGGGAAGCATGGCTGTCCTAGGCTTCCCTCCCTCCCCCCCCCAGCCCAAGCAGACTTTTTGCACAGCTCCAGCCCGCGGCTCTGATGAGTCTCTGAGCAGTCCCCAGCGCTGCCACTTCAAGCCGGGATATATTCTGCCATGCCCTCGGCGGCGTCTTTATGCAGGTAGCTCGCCTCCCCGCCAGCAGCTCCACCGCCAACATTCTGTCTGGAAGCGGAAGCGCAACAGCCGCTGTTGGGGAAGGGACAAAGGGGCGGCGGTCGCCCGATCTTGCCACCCCCACCCCTTCGCCCCTGGTAACGGCGACTGTTGTGCTGCTGCTTCCAGCTGGGATGCTGGAGGAGCTGCTGGCAGGGAGGGAGGGAAGAAAGGGAGGAGGGAGTAAGGATAGACAAGCAAGAGGGAAAGAGGAAAGAAGGCAAGCAGGCAGGAAGGAGGCAGAAGGAAGGAGGGAAGAATGGAACTGGAAGGGAGGCAGGGAAGGAGGGAGGGAGAAAGGAAGCATAGGAGGATAGGGAAAGAGGAAAGAAGGCAGGCAGGCAGGGGGAAAGAGGAAGGAGGGAACTGGAAGGGAGGCAGGAAGGAAGGGAAGGAGGAAGGGAGGGTGGAAGGAAGGATAGACAAGTAAGAGGGAAAGAGGAAAGAAAGCATGTGACTACGGTGGGAGTCGAGGAAAGACCGGTGTGCTATGTTATGCAGAGGTGTAATTATAACAATTTTATAGACAAATTAGACTATTTACAGTCGCGCGGGGGGGGGCGCGAAATGTTTTCTTCTTCCTAGGGGGGGCATGACAGAAAATAATTGAGAAGCACTGCTTTAGAGGGTTCCTATATCCCAACGGTCATAGGAAGGGGTGGATGCGAGGACAGAAGAAGATTCTGCAGTCGGTTGGGAGACTGTTGGCGCTGGATACGCCCGGTCGCTTGTACCAACCCCCGCACTCTAGGTGGTCAGGGTTTACAGAGCCGGGGCATGCGGCTGATGTTGTGTAACGCAAGGTCCGTTGTTAATAAGCCCCCCCCCATCCATGATCTGGTTTCTGAGGGGGAGCTGGACCTTGCAGGGATCATGGAAACCTGGTTGGGCCACGAGGGGGGTTTGCCCCTCGTGGAAATGTGCCCACCAGGATACCGTGTATTCCATCAGCCTCGTGCCCGGGGTAGGGGTGGCGGGGTATCGGTCATTATTTGGGAAGTCCTGGCACCGAGAGAATTCGTCGTACCTCAGATATCCGGATGTGAGACTCTAGGTGTGAGATGGGGCCCAGGGAGTCAGTTGGGCCTGCTGATTGCATACTTGGCTCCTCGCTATGCATCAGCGGCCCTGCCAGAGCTCCTCGAGGTGATTGCGGAGGTGGCGGTTGAGACTCCCAGACTATTAGTTATGGGGGACTTCAACCTGCCATCGACGGGTGAATCATCCGAGGTAGCTCGAGAGTTCATGGCTTCCATGACAGCCTTGGACCTGACCCAAATAATTCAGGGCCCCACACACGAGGGAGGCCACATGCTGGACCTTGTTTTTATCTCTGGTTGATGGAAGAGTGATCTGGGAATAGGGGATCTGGTTATTACTCCCCTGTCATGGTCAGATCACTCGCTTCTCCGACTCGACTTCCCTGACGCTACCCCCCATTGCGGGGAGGCGGAACCAGAAGATCTTAGATGGTTCTGCCCGAGGCGACTGATGGAACCTGACAGGCTCCAGACGGAGCTTGGGCCACTTCCTGTAGCCCTGACCCGCTCCCGGATGGAGGACCTGGTGGCCGCATGGAATAGTGCGGCGGCCGGGGCCTTGGACCGGGTGGCGCCCTTGCGGCCTCTCCGGTGGCAGCGAACCACCCTGGTCCCTTGGTTTACCGAGGAGCTGAGGGTGATGAAGCGCCACAAGAGACGCCTAGAGAGCAGATGGAGATCCTCTCGCGCCGAATCTGACCGAACACAGGTAAGAGCCCATTTACGGACCTACCTTGTGGCACTAAGGGTGGCTAAACGCCGATATTACGCCATCCTTATTGTGTCCGCAGAAAACCGCCCTGCCGCCCTGTTTCGGGTGACCCGCTCCCTCCTTTCACAGAGGCCGCGGGAAGCCCCTTTTCAGGGTAGGGCAGAGGAATTTGGGGAATATCTGCAGGACAAAATCGCTCAGATTCGGAGTGAATGGGTCCCCTTCAGTGATCCTGGGGAGACACCGGAGCCGAGTCTTGAGGTACCACTCTGGGAGGAGTTTGACTCTGTTGCCGCCGAGGATATGGACAGGCTATGTGGGCGACTGCGGGCCACCACATGTTTATTGGACCCGTGTCTCTCCTGGCTTGTACTGGCAACCTGGGAGGTCACACAAGACTGGCTCCTGGGACTGGTGAACGCCTCGCTGAGGGAGGGGTTCCTACCAGCCGCCTCGGTGGTGAGGCCTCTACTTAAGAGGCCTTCTCTGGACCCAGTAGAGTTAGCCAATTATCGTCCTGTCTCCAACCTTCCCTTCTTAGCGAAGGTTGTTGAGAGTGTGGTGGCGCAACAGTTCCCTCGACACCTGGAGGAAATTATCTATCTAGACCCGCGCCAGTCCAGTTTTCGGCCCGGTCACAGCACTGAGACGGCTTTGGTCGCGTTGGTGGATGATCTCTGGAGGGCGAAGGATGGGGGTTGTTCCTCCATCCTAGTCCTGTTAGATCTCTCAGCGGCTTTCGATACCATTGACCATGGTATCCTACTGCGTCGGCTGGAGGGGATGGGGGTGAGGAGCACCGTTTTACGGTGGTTCTCCTCCTTCCTCTCCGGTCGGACACAATGTGTGTTGACGGGGGAGCAGAGGTCGACCCTGAGGCCGCTCACATGCGGAGTGCCACAGGGGTCGGTCCTCTCACCTCTCCTGTTCAACACATACATGAAACCGCTGGGCGAGATCATTCGAGGATTCGGGGTTGAGTGCCATCTGTATGCAGATGACACTCAGCTATATATCTCTACCCCGAACCACCCCAACGAAGCCGTCGAGGTGATGTCCCGGTGTCTGGAAGCCGTCCGGGTCTGGATGGGTGACAACAGACTCAAGCTCAACCCTTCCAAGACGGAGTGGCTGTGGCTACCGGCGCCCCGCTTTAGCCAGTGTGTTCCATCTCTGGCCATCGGGGGGGAACAACTGCCCCCGGTGCATAGGGCACGCAATTTGGGCGTCCTCCTAGATTCCCGGCTGGCGCTAGATGATCATGTGACAGCCGTGGCTAGGGGGGCGTTCCACCAGGTTCGCCTGGTGCGCCAATTGCGCCCCCTACTAGAGCGGGACGCCCTTCGCACAGTCACTCAGGCCCTGGTGACTTCCCGTCTTGATTACTGCAATACTCTCTACATGGGGCTCCCCTTGAGATGCACCCGAAGGCTCCAGCTGGTTCAGAATGCAGCCGTGCGGGCTATTATGGGGAGTACTAGGTACTCCCATGTAACACCGTTCCTGCACGAGCTGCACTGGCTGCCTGTGGCTTTTCGGGTGCGTTCCAAGGTGCTGATTGTCATCTTTAAAGCGCTCCATGGCTCGGGACCTAGTTACCTGCGGGATCTCATTCTACCCCACACATCCCTGCGACCAATCCACTGTCACAGAGAGGGACTCCTCCGGGTACCTTCCGCTAAGCAGTGCGGGCGGGCGGGCGGTGCCTAGGAGTAGGGCCTTCTCTGTGATGGGGCCAACCCTCTGGAACGACCTCCCCCCCGATATTAGAACTACCTTGGACCTCTGCTCCTTCCGTAAGAAACTCAAGACCCATCTGTTTCGACTAGCCGGCCTGGCCTAATTGTAATTACAAGTAACACTCGCTACTGACCTTCCTGGATGGCTTTTTAAATTTTAAATTTTGGGGTTTTAAATTGGTTTTAGAATTGTTTTAATTATTTAATTAGTTTGGGTTATATATATAGACTGTATGTTTGTGTTGTTTTGTCTGGTGTTTTATGTCATGTTTTGTTATTTTTATATATGAATGGTCTGTACACCGCCCCGAGTCCCTGCGGGGAGAGGGGGTGGTCTATAAATTTAATAAACCTAAACCTAAACCTAATTGATTTTTATCTCCCTTAATATAATCTGCTAACATTGTGCTCATAATCTCTTTAAGATCTTCATTGTCTTCCTCTGGCAGGTTCTGGAATCTAAGAAAAAAGGACATTCTTTCAAATTCTATTTTTGTCAGAAAATTTTCTACATCTGTGTTTCCCTTGCGTGTTGTTTTAAGCTCCTCCCCCATCTCCGCTGCTCTCTCCTCCAATACCATAATTCTTTGCTTATTCCCAGCAATATGTTCTTTAACGTCTCTGAGCTCTTGTTTAACCTCTGCCATTTCTTTCCTCATTTCATTCTACCCCTTCATAAGTTCTTTAAACATTTCCGTAACAGATAGTTCCTTTGTGTCCTCTCCAGCCCCTCCTTTCTGCAACAATGAGGTGATCTTAGACTGTTGCGTTGTGGGGCTGGGGGTAGCGGATGACGGAGCTGAGTGTGCCTTGCCAGTCGGTGGTTTTCTTGCAGCCATTGGTTAGGTTCAGAGATGCAAATCCTTTCCAGGGAAAATGGTGTCCGGGGATTCCACAGCGGAGCTGGCCTCAAAAGGCAAATAAAAGCAGGGAAACCCACAATTCGAATAGAGAGATAATCCAAGAAGTAATTCCAATAATCAAAACTCAGAAGAGCCAAAGAGAGAGGTCTCAGCTTCCCTTTGAGAGTGCAGCAAAGAATCCACTTTTCTTTACTTTCTCTTTGGGAGCAGTTTCAAAGGACAAGTTTCATTCATATGTAAACAAAGGAAAGAGGGCGGGCGCCATCTTGGCCCTCCCTTCCGCAGGGAGAGAAGTCACAAAAACTTTTTCTTTCCCTGTTTTTTAAAGGCGAAGGTCAGCTTCAGAATCATTTCTGCAATTGTAAAAAACCATTCTCATTCACTGTCCAAGTAACTAATCAGTCATTATTCTCTCTCTCTGAGAGAGTCCCTTTAAATGCCGCTTATTCCGAGGGGGGGGTAATAGAGGAACCACCCCCCTCTAATTTCCATTTCAAAAGCCAGAGCACACCAACTCACACACATCTGTAGCTTTCTTTCAAAGTAAACAAAGAACACCAGGTGGGATCCGCGCCTCCAGTCTTCAGCCACGCTTCTCCTTTGATCTGAAACCTCCCAGGGCCGTCCAGCGAAGAGGCGACGTCACTCGCCCCCCCCCCCCACTGCTCCCTGGTGCCTAGGCGAAGCTGGGAAAAACACCCCCACCGGCTGCCGCCTCTGTGGGGGTCCCAGGAAGCCTGTGGGGGGTCCCAGCAAGCCTTGGCGGCTTTCGATACCATTGACCATGGTATACTACTGCGATGACTCGGGGGGTTGGGAGTGGGGGGCACCGTTTAACGGTGGTTCTCCTCCTACCTGTCGGATTGGACGCAGTTTGTGTTGATTGGAGGGCAGAGATCGACCCCTGGGCGTGTCACTTGTGGGGTGCCCAGGGGTCGGTCCTCTCACCCCTCCTGTTCAACTTATATATGAAACCGCTTAGCGAGATCATCCGTGGGTTTGGGGTACGATATCATCAATATGCTAATTATACCCAACTTTTCATCTCTACCCCAAACCACCCAAACGATGCCCTCGACGTGATGTCCCAATGCCTGGAGGCTGTGCGGATCTGGTTGGGGAGGAACAGGCTCAAGCTCAATCCCTCCAAGACTGAGTGGCTGTGGTTTCCGTAATCCCGATTTGTACACCTTGTTCCCTCTTTGGTGATAGGGGGAGAAATTTTAGCCCCCCTCAGAGAAGGCTCGCAATCTGGGAGTCCTCCTGGATACGCGGCTTAGTTTAGAAGAACACCTGACGGCCGTGACCAGGGGGGCATTTTACCAGGTTTGCCTGGTACGTCAGTTGCGCCCCTTCCTGGATCGGGATGCTCTGTGCACAGTTACTCATGCCCTCGTCTTTTCTCGCCTGGACTACTGCAATGCTCTCTACATGGGGCTGCCCTTGAAGAGCATCCGGAGGCTTCAGCTGGTCCAGAATGCGGCCGCGCGGGTTGTCATGGGGGTACCTAGGTGCTCCCATGTAACACCCCTTTTAGGCAGCTTGCACTGGTTGCCGGTTTTCCGGGTGCGATTCAAGGTATTACTTATGACCTTTAAAGCGCTCCATGGCTTAGGCCCAGGGTACCTGCGAGACCACCTACTGCCACCAGTAACCTCCCACCGTCCAGTACGATCCCACAGAGTTGGCCTCCTCAGGGTGCCATCAGCCAGACAGTGTTGGCTGGTGACCCCCAGGGGGAGAGCCTTCTCTGTGGGAGCGCCTTCCCTCTGGAATGAGCTGCCCCCAGAGCTTCGCATAATCCCTGACCTCTGGTCCTTCCGACGCGCCCTAAAAAGTTGGCTTTTCCAGCAAGCCGGATGGTCTGTTAATTTTAACTTACTGTATAACTCAGAATATAAACTCAAGTTGACAAACAAATTAACGCAGTGACACCCCTTCTTTTGTCACTTGGGCTGATATCATCAAATCATCAAATAAGGCACATCTTCTTTCACAGATACTCGTGTTGAGCTGCTGGAAGTGGTTTGTTAAGCATGTCAGCAATTTGATCATGTGTAGATACATATTGCAATTTAACAAAACCTTGCTTAACTAGTTGCTTTGTGTTTTGATAACGAATGTCAATGTGTCTGGACCTAGAACCTATAAAATGTGACTCAGAAATATAAACCACCGATTAATTATCTTCCATCACGGTGATTGGTCGAATTTGACGTGTCCAAATGTCTGTGATCAAAGCATCAAACCACTAGAGAATTACATGCATCTGAAACACAACCATATTCAGCTTCAGTAGATGAACACGAAACAAAACTCTGTTTTCTCACTTGCCAGTAAACAGGACATCCATTCAGGAACATCATGTAACTGAAGTACTTTTGTGTGATTTCTTATCACATGCCCAGTCAGCGTCAGCATAGCAAATTAACTTTGGTTGATCAGTGTGTGTTGGTTCTAGCAATAACTTCATGTGTTTAGTGTGTTTCGGGTATTTCAATAACTTCTTAATGCATGCCCAATGAAATTGTGTTGCCTTACCTACGTGTCGTGATAAAAGATTAACACTAAGTGCAATGGCGGGTCTGGTCCAACTACTAATGTATAATAGTGAACCAATGACTGAACAATAAAGTGTTTGGTCCTCGAACTCAGGACTTGGTTCATGTGTCAAGTTGTGAAAATCTGTTTGCATGGGTGTCTTTGTTGTGTTAGCATCTTTCATGTTGCAATGATGCAGAATGTGGTCAATTTTCTCTTCTTGTGAAAGACTAAACCCCTTCTGTGTCTTTTCAATCTGAACACCTAAATAAGTGCTAATTTGACCTAAAGATTTCAGTGTGAAGTATCTCTGCAAACTTTTGGCAAAAATCTCACTCATTTTTTTATTTGGACCAATGTAAACAATATCATCAACATAAACAAGAATTATCTCATATGCATTGTTAGATCTTTTTGTGAACACGCATTCATCAGTTTCGGACTTAATAAAGCCCATTGAATTTAGTTTGTCAGTAAGACATAAATACCACATTAAACCTGACTGTTTCAGACCATAAAAACTTTTGTTCAGGAACCAGGTATCCCCTTCTTGCTTTCGGAATCCTGGAGGGCTTCTCACGTAGATCTCTTTATCTAGGTCTGCATGTAGATAAGCTGTGTCCACATCAAACTGGAAAACTTCTAAACCAAGAGTAGTTGCAGTGGTTAAAGCAATTTTTACACTTTCAGTTCTGACTGTTGGTGAGTAAGTGTTTGTGTAGTCCTCAGGATAACGTTGAGCGGAACCCTGAGCTATAAGTCTGGCTTTGTACAAAGACTCACCATTCGGTTTCTTCTTGATTCTGTAAACCCATCGAGTGCCAATGACTTTCTTGTTTGCTGGAGGTTTTGCAGGTGTGAATACATTAAGTTTCTTTAAACTGTCCATTTCATCCTGCATTGCATCATACCATTTGTCTTGCTCTGAATCAGGAAGTTGTTTGATTTGTGTGAATGTCTCAGGAGGAAGAGTAACGTTGCAAATCAAAGGTAATGGTGTTTTTGTCAGTTGCCACGAATATCGTTGTGGAGGGATTCCTTTTGGAACGTCTTGGAACAACAGTCCAGTCTTCTTCTTCTTCGTCCTCATCCTCATGTTCGTCACTAGCATCAGCATCCGCGGCTTGCGAAGACGGAACATCAGGTTGTGAAGAACTGGTAGAAGGAATATCTGCCTGTGAATTGTCATCAGGCTGTGTGGCATCTGGAATATCATCTCTAGGAAAATAAACTCCAGGATCATTGGAATGAATCCTGGACCAGTCAATGTCTTCCTCAAAATTGGCAGATTGTGAAATGACAATCACATGTTTAGGGTCAATGAATTTGCACCATTTTGAGTTATCATCAATACCCATAAATCTCAGTCTCTTTGCTACTGGACCTCCCTTTCTTCTTTGACTTAAGGGAGTGTTCACCATAGCGTATGAACCAAAAATGTGGAGATTCTTGAGATCAGGCTTGTAGCCATACAGCATGTAGAAAGGAGTTTGATTGATTACACTGCTCCAAGTACGGTTGACAATGTAATTTGCATATTTGATTGCTTCACCCCAGTATATGCTACCGAGATTGGCATCTTCTAGGAGACAACGCATCATGGTTTGTGAAACTCCTTGTCTTCTTTCTACGACTCCGTTATGAGCCGGTGTATATGGAGCGGATGTCTGATGAAGAATTCCATTCTTACGCATCCAGTCCTGAAAACGCTGAGACATGAATTCTGCACCACGGTCACTCTGGATTCTGGCGATGCGAACTTGGTATTGTGTAGAAACAAAAGCTGCAAAGTCTTTAAAGATCTGAAAAGTCTCAGATTTCTCTCTCATAGGATATACAAATCCATATCTAGAATGATTATCTACAATTGTTAGGAAATACTTTCTACCACCAATTGTTGGTGGGAAAGGACCCACTATGTCAACGTGTACCAAATCAAAAATGCGTGTTGACAGGCATGTAGCGTATTTGGGAATTGCAGCTGCTTTGGATTTAGCTTTCCTGCAAACTGCACAATCCAAAAACACCTTACACCCCTTTAGATCCAAACCTTTTGCGAACTCCGGCATCTTTCTAAGAACACGGAAACTGGCATGCCCCAATCTTCTGTGCCACTTGTGGATACACCTGGAATGCAAAGGTTTACCAGTTAGTGAATTCTCAACATTAACAGTTTCATGAGGAACCTCAGGTTTGCTCTGAGCAACCTGCTTCTGTTTTCTCTGTTTGTTGGCTTTAGGAGCCTTTGGAGCAGTAACGGGTTCTCTCTCTGAACCAAATCTCTCTGGGCCCGTGCTGTCCCTTTTTGGAGTTTGCATACTTGCCTGTGCTTGCCCTTTAGGCTTTGGCTTTAAGTAATAAACGCCACCAATCAGCATGGTTTCAGCAACAATATCTCCATCTTTAACTATGTAACTTGCTTTTTCGAGGTGGTGAACCTGGAACTTTAACTCTCTAGACAAGTGAATTTGACTAAGCAAATTACTCGTTGCTGAAGGTATGTAATAAACATCAGGGATGAATGTATCGAGCCCTTCAATGTAAACAGTTCCTTTTCCCATCACCTTGCAAGTGTGGTTGGTGAAGGAGAACAGTTCTC
Source organism: Natrix helvetica (assembly GCF_964273705.1). Lineage (NCBI taxonomy): Eukaryota > Metazoa > Chordata > Lepidosauria > Squamata > Natricidae > Natrix > Natrix helvetica. The sequence goes on along the minus strand of NC_138554.1, from coordinate 82,719,192 downwards.
GATACTCTGGCTCTGGCTCGCCCATCTCTGTGAAAAGTTCCTTTCTGTGCGTAACGTGTACAGCTGCTCCACTATCTAAAGTCCATAAAAGACGTCTGTCGTACTTTGGATCAGGTTGTGGAACGTTGGTTATGGCCAATGTTGCGAGTGGAGCTTGTGGATCACGCCTTGGACCATGACGATCTTGTCTTCCGCCTCTACCTCTGCCTCTGGAGTCTGTTCCTCTGGGCTGGTATGTGACGGGAGCTGGAACTCGTTGGGGACAATCCTGGGTGTCATGTCCCACACGGTTACAGGTGTAGCATTTTGGCATCCTTGGAGCGTAGCCTCTTCCTCGGAAGGGACGTCTAGCTGGAGCCTTTGATGCTGGGGGTCGTTGCAGATGTGGCATAGCTAATTTGATAGCTTCCTCCTCCACTAAAAGTCTACAAACGTGGTTAACCGTGCGTTGGGCAATAGGCACGTGGTTAATCTTTGCAACGGCATCTTTCCATTCATAATTCAATTAGTTAATGATGATGCTAATCATTTGGATATCATCGATTACATGGCCACTTTCTCTTAATTCACTTCTCATTCTTTTCAGTTTGGTCAAATGTCCACCAATTCGTTCACCAGGTTTCAACCTCGAACCATGGAACTCAGACATGAGCAAAGATGAAGATTCAATTGAAATGGGCCTGTAGCAATCTTCCAAAATAGCCCAAATTTGTTGGGCTGTTGCATCAGGTGGAAAGGTACCCTGCAGTTCAGTTTCCATGGACATGAGCAAAGTAGTGCATGCTCTGGCCTCTAGGACTCTCATTGCAGGAGTCCATGGCTGGGCAGGAGGATTAAAAACCATACAGTGTGTGCCTTCTCTGCGAAGCAAGAGTGCAATTTCACTGACCCAGGCTTTATAATTCTCTCCTGACTCCTTTAATTTTGACTCACCAGTCAAAGAGTGACAGAAAATGCCTGCTGAGGGATATGCATTTGAACAACTTGCTGTGCAGGTTGAAAAGCTGGTTGTTGAACCAGGGGGTGCTGTAATTGCACCATTGGCCTTTGTGTGGCAACATTAAATTGGCTTGCTTGCATTTGGCTTTGGCTTTGCCTTGTTCCATCTAGGGAGGATCCACACCACCAGGGGGCGCTGAAGACTTAACCTTTGGAGGCAAAGCTTGGGCATCTGGAAGACTTATAGATAAATCTGTCCAGTTTCGGTGCAATTCTTTTAACTTTTGCTCTAATAAATTTTCTCCGCCAGCAGATGGCAGTGCAGCTTCACTTCTTGGCTGCATCAGGCCTTTGGTGGCAGAAGAAGTAGAACAAAGGAGATCACGTGACCTCGGTGACGTGTACATATCTCTCTGTTCTGATTCGCCTAAGGCAATTTCCTCTAGGGGGTGTGTCTTAGGTTGTTTAGGAGAAGACAAGATGGCATCCTCAGACATTTTGGGAGTGGGGAAACCCCTCCTACTTCTTTCCAATCTTTCATAATATTCTCTAGCTTCTCGTGCTTGTTTTTCAAAAAATTCTATCTGTTCACGATAGCTTTTCATATATTACTCAGTGCCTGAGAAGGATTCATAAGATTCACTTTCTGCGTGGGGTGTTTTTCCTCTGCCGGCAGTTGCCATGAGGGCTTTGGCCAGACATCAATTGTTTCATAATCTCCAAGAGTTTGGGAGTGAAGTTGCTCTGGTAACGTGGAACGTCTTGGCTTTGCCCCCAATATGTTATAATCTCTTGGAGGTATTTGGGGGCTTTCATAATGAGAAGGGAGATTTACTGACCTCAGTCCGTAGATTTCACCTCCTGTAGCTCCTTCCCCCACAGCAGGGTCTTCGTCCAGTCCAGTTTCTGGAGTTTGGGAAGTTGGAAGCCAGCATGAGAAGTCTTGCATTTCTGTGTCAGAAGAAATGGATCCTTCCGAATGCGTTCCATGTTTTTTCTTTTTCTTCCTTGGCATGGCTAGTTAGCCTGGCCGGTTATCTCTTAAAGATAGCTTTGAAGGAAACAGCCGTAAATTATAACCATCTCTGCTGCCATTAATTGTCAGGGGAAGATTTTCACCCTGAACTAAATGAGGTCTTATATCGCGGTGTTTCCAAACAGCATTATCTTTAAGGTGCAAAAAAAAGAAATAAAAATTCCGGAAAACATATTCTAATGAAAAACAAGCTTTAATACAAAAATAAGAAATAGAAAATAAAACAAATCTATCTAATTGTTACATTTTAGCAGAAGCAATTCTGTCTCCCAGTTTCCTGGTAGACGGACAAAGATCAAAAGGAAAGAGAAGTCTCTGGAATGTGTGAAGAGCAGGCGCAGTACATCATTGTCAGATAAGACCTTATGACCTGCGCAGTAACTCTTTCAGTAATTATTCAGTTCAAGCTAGCAAACAATTTAACGCAGTGACACTGCCAATAAGTCTGCTAAGCATAATCAGCAACTCTACACCAAACACCTCCAAGATAAACTAAAGGAGTGGCCAGATCTTGATAATTTGATCGCTGAAGAGCAAGCCGGGTTTAGAGAGGGGAGAGGCACCACCGATCAGTGCTTAGTTCTTCATCATCTGATTGAAAAATACATAGGAAATAGACCTGTATCATTATATGCCAGTTTTATAGATCTCAAGGCAGCCTTTGATGCAGTTACCAGGATTAAGCTAGGGAAGAAGCTGGAAATTATCTATTATGTGCCCTAAATACTAAAGCATCCCACAAGGTGAGGTGTAATATGCAAGGGTCCCTCTTAAAGTCAGTTAAAACTCAAAAGAGGGTTAAACGGGTGCATTCTGCCCCTTCATGCTTTTCAATTTTTACATAAGCAACATGGTAAAATGGCTAAACAAACCAAATTACACACACAGAGACCCAAAAAATTAGGTGACCGAAAGATCACCTTATGCAGATGACACTGTGATCCTCTCCAGGATACCAGTAGGCCTTAAAAGAGCCTTACGAGCCCTTCTCCAGTACTGTAATTACAATAAACTGGACATAAATTATAAGAAAACAAAGATCATTGCCTTTGCAAAAAGGCCAAAACTTTATTCATGGTATCTAAATGGCGACAAAATAGACCATGTAACCACCTTCAAATACTTGGGAGTGATCATTCAGTCCAATGGTTCAAGAAAAGCACATGGAGAATATGAAGCTGCTTTGGGCCAAAGATCAGCGAGCATCATTCTTAAATTTTTCCACCAAAGGGAGGATATTATATCCCTGCTGAAATTAAGCTTTTTCTGGCCAAGTCGCTAGCACAACTCCTTTAAGGTACCTTGCTCCGGCCATTAGCTTCATGGTTTACATCATTAGAAATAGTTCAATCCAAATCCATTAGATCAATTCTCCAGATTCCACGTTGTGTCTCAAATGCACTTCTGCGCCTGGAGACAGGATTGACAAAAGTCAAAGCAAGAATCTCTATAGCATCCTTAAATCTCTGGCTAAAGCTTAACTTCTTTTTGCAAGGTCTTGCTCCTTAATCCTCCAAGACAAATTCTCTTCTTCATGGATCAAGGCTGTCGAGTCCAACCTTGCCAAACTAGGCTTCTCCTCAGATATGATCTAGCACAGCGATGGCGAACCTTTTTTTCCTCGGGTGCCAAAATCGTGTGCGTGCACGCTGTCGAATCCAACCTTGCCAAACTAGGCTTCTCCTCAGATATGATCTAGCACAGCGATGGCGAACCTTTTTTTCCTCGGGTGCCAAAATCGTGTGCGTGCACGCTGTCGAATCCAACCTTGCCAAACTAGGCTTCTCCTCAGATATGATCTAGCACAGCGATGGCGAACCTTTTTTTCCTCGGGTGCCGAAATCGTGTGCGTGCACGCTGTCGCATGCACTCGCGTGCCCACACCCATAATGCAATGCTCCTCCCATGTGCCCCCTGCACATGGGCATGAGAAACCCCCCAGCGCTCGCCCTGTGGATGCCTGCAACATTCCCCCCTTTTGACCTCGCATCTTAAAACAGTTCTGAGAGTGGGGGAAGCCTCCCATCGAAAACAGCGCTGAGTGAGGTGGGGAATCCTTCCTTTCCTTCTCTCAGTGATCTTTTGAGAAGGGAGGCTTCTCAAAATGGGACGCCCCCCTCTCTTTGCTCCCCTCAATCCATCTCTCTCTCTCCCTCTGTCCTCCCCCAATGGCTTAGCGTGAAAAACTGGGGGGGAACCATGCAGAGGAAAAGGAGGAAGAAGGAAAGTGGGGAGAGAAATGGGGGGAGAAAGAGAGAAAGAGTGACACACAAAGGGGGAAAGTTGGGAGACGCTCCTTCTAAATACTGACGCCCTCTGCTTTTGGGGGGAAAGGGGGCGATCTCAGGAGGGGAAAGGAGAGGAGGGTCCTTGGTGAAGCTCTACCCCCTATTCACCCTATCCCAGTTAAGCCAGCTCGGTTGGGACCCAGCCTTTCTAACTTCATTTGGAATCTTCTAACTTAGGATCTTCCTTTCATCTCCTCGCCCCCTTTGCTGGCACTTTCGGAACTTCTCCTTGTTGGGCGGGCGATTGAGGGTGGGGGACATATGACAAGCTAAGGACCCCTCCCCAAAGCCAGGAAAACATAGAGGAGGAAAAGTAGCAGATCACACAGCGGAAAGCCGGATGCTTCCTGTTTTCCACGAACCACAGCCCTGCTGTGGGATGAAACGTTTTCTTGAAATCTGCTTCTCATTCTCCCCAACTCTCTCTGCCATTTTATTTAACCCTTGGATCTATTGAACCACCAAGTCCAAGCTCCCAAACCCTTTTCCTAAAAGCAAGACCGTCAGGGCTCAGTATCTTCTCTTTTTCTCTGTTTCTCTTTCTCCCTCTCCCTCTCTTTCTCCTCCGTTTCTCCCCGCTCCCTTTCCTTCCTCCTCCTTTTCCTCTGCGAGGTTCCTCCCAGTTCACGCTGAGCCATTTGGGGTGGGGGCGCAGAGAGAGAGAGAGAGGGGGGGATTGGGGAACCTCGGCCAAGCGTGCCAGGGAGCAAAGAGACGAGGACGTCCTGTTTTGCAGCCACAGCAGCTGCAGATGTTTCGCCATTTCTTTTTATTTGCTCACTCTTGGAGAGTTCTCCTTTCCTGCCTGGCTTTGCAGGCACCCGCAACTGGGGGCTGTGAAGACGGAGCACCGAGCCCTGTATTGATGGGGGGGAAGAGGAGGGGGGAGAGACAGAGAGAGGGAGGAAGTCTTTTACACCTCTTTCCTTTTGTTGGATTTATATTAATTGTCCTTTCTAGTACTAGACCCCGTCCTGAAGCCACTGGAGAAAAATGACCCAATGTGCAAATCGGAAGTCCGTTCCCGAACTTCCGGTTTGCGTGTTGGGTTGTTTTTCACCCTCCGGAGGAAAGGGGGGGGAAATGGCCAAAAATGAAGGCCAAAAATCAGCTGGCCAGCGCGGGCAGGCGCAGTGGAGCTGACAGGGCAATGGCTCACGTGCCCTAGGAAATGGCTCCGCGTGCCACCTGTGGCACAGATGCCATAGGTTCGCCATCATGGATCTAGCAAGACAAACCTTGCGACAAAGAGTGGGGGACATCAAGAGGTGGGCAGACTTAGAGAAAGCTCCACTGTTTCTGGCTCCAGATGCTGTTAGATGTGTTGATGCTCCTGCCAGCTATCAGTTGGAGTCAGCAAACCATCGGAAAGCATTTGCACTCACATGGTGTCATGCGCTTCCATCGACTGTCCTATATGGCAAGAATAAAAGGATACAATTCACGGAAAGACTCTGTCCTTGTGGCTCAGGAGAAGTGGAGACTCTGGGTCACATGCTCCTTAGAGGTTCCTTGGCAGAAAAAGAACATATTCTGCCAATAACTGCTAGATATCCTGGCAGTTCCAACACTACCTATCTCCAGTGGCTGTCTAAGGATGAACAGTCCATAACTACAGTGTAGGTGGCCAGATTCCATGCAGCAGCACTGGGGATTCACCACAAACACGTGTCTTCTCACCATAACAATGTTATATAATAATTGTGGCAAACCCTTTGCACTACTTAGTCACTTCCCTTTTAGCGTTGAACCTACAATAGGCCACACAATTTAGGGATTGTTATAGTCAGACCATGTATAATTGACACTGGATTTTATTATAGGTTTTAGTTGTTATTTATTATTTTATACTAGAGGTTTTCAGTGTATATATACTGAGTGCTTTTATTTGTTCTGGTAGCTGGTCTAAGACTGTAATAATAAATTGTTTTTTTAAAAATTCATTGGTGTACATAATATAAATAGCTACAGCTATACAGGTAGTCCTTGACTTATAACCAACTGAGCAACTATTTTTTTTGATTTTTTTATTTTTTTATTCTCTTACATACCATTTTAAGTATACATTCGCATAATTGTTATTCCTCTTTACATTTATCATTCTTATACATTTATTATTTCATTTAGTAAGTTATAATGTACAGTTTGGGTTTCTTTATTTACCATCCCTTCCTCCTTTTGTAAAACCTCGTTTTCCCTTTCTTTTCTCCCTCCCTCCCTTCTCTACTTTCTTCCTTCCTCCTCTCCTTCTACTTGCTTCCTCCCTTACCTTTCTCCTACTCCTGCTCTTCCTCTTCCCCTTCCTATCCTCTCTCCTTCTCTTTCTCTCCCTTCTATCCTCCTCTCCTTACCTCTTTCTTCTTTTCCCAGTCTTCCTTTCATTCTCTCCTCCTCTCTCCCTTTCTTTTTCTATTATTGTTGGTATATATTTCAAAACTTAGTTTATGTTTCCCTGGGATGGTATTTCCGCCAACCCAAATATAATTTAGTATCATTTCTTATTCCCTTACTTTCACTAGACTACCCTAGTTATGTTTCCCCCGCTTTATATCTCGCTCTTATTATATATACTTAGATATTTAATATTTTCTTTTCTGTTTTCCCCTTTGCCTCCCCCTTTCCATTTAATAGTGTGTCATCTAGGTGCTTTATCTTCTCCCTACTTTCTTTTCTAGCTTGCTTTCCCTAGCCAATCATAAAATCTTCCCCATGTCTTGAAGTACTCCGATTCCTCTTTATCCTTTATTTTCATTGTCAACCTATTTATGTCTGCACAATCGAATATCTTTGTTTAATCTCTTTGTCTGTTGGTAGCTTATTTGATTTCCAATTTTGGACAAATACAATTCTCGCTGCTGTAGTTACCTGTATAATCAAATAAGTATCCTCTTTCTTGAATTTCTCTAGAATAATACCTAGTAAAAATATCTCTGGTCTAAATTTTACTTCTTGTTGTAACATTTCCTTTATCCATACTCTTATTTTAGTCCAATATTTCCTTGCTTTTACACATGTCCACCACATATACTTGTTGACATTTCCAACATTTCACTGACTTGTCTTTAAACATCTTTGCTAGTTTTCCTGGTGACATGTCCCATCTGTAAAACGTTTTGTATAAGTTTTCTTTATAGCCTGTTGACATGGTTAATTTATAATGCCTTTCCCATAGTTTTTGCCGTTTTTCGAGTTCCATGATATGGCCAAAATTCTTTGCCCAAGTTAACATTGTATCTTTAACCACTTCTTCTTCTAGCATAATTCTTAATAGATAGCTATATAATTCTTTGATTATTCTTTCTTCCATTCCCATAAGTATCTTATCCAACTCCGAACTTCCTAAATTAAAACCATATTCCCTTTTATCTTGTCATATCTTGTATTTGCAATTGTGAAAACCATCCTATATCAATCCCTCGTTTTTCCAATTTTTGTTTTTTTTAGTATATCTTTATATCTAATAATATTTTTCATACTACTAAAATTTGGATGTGTCAGTGTTTCCATTGTTGAAAGCCACACTGGTATTTATAAATAATGTTTCCCTTTCACTCTTTCCCATATTGTTAATAATCCATTTCTTACATAATGTATTTGAAAATAGCCATGTGCTCTACTTTTATCATACCACAAAAAAGCATGCCAAGCGAATTGCAAATCATGACCCTCCAGTGTCAATAATCTTGTATTTCTCAATAAAATCCATTCTTTCATCCAAGCTAGTCCCGCTGCTTGATAGTACAATTCCCAGTTTGGTAATTCAAATCCACCTCGAATCCTTGCATCTTGCAACATTTTTATATTAATTCTTGCTTTTTTCCTCTGCTATATATATATTTCCCCACTATTTTATTCATACTTTCAAATAATTTTTTCTCTAGCTTTATCGGTATTGTTTGGAATAAATATAGCAATCTTGGTAATACATTCATCTTCACTACTGCTATTCTTCCCATCAATGATAATTGTAGGTTTTTCCATCTTTCCAAATCTATTTCTATTTGTTTTCTCATCTTATAATAGTTATTCTTTTGTATGTCTATAATAGTTATGTCTATTATTTTTCCCTAAGTATGTCATTGCAAGGCCTCTGACATATGCTTTACAAGTGTCCCATACATTCTATAACGATGTGTCTTCCTTTCTATTTTCCTGGAAAAAATATGTCAATTCTTTTTCCATATATTGCTGGACACTTTTTTCCCAATATTCTTCAATTTAAAGTTTATCTCCCCTTTTTCTTCTTTCCCTTCCAAGTCATTGTTATTGGATTATGATCTGCTCATATGCTTATATCTATGTCTTTCTTACTTGTTTTGTATATTAGGTGTGTTGATATCCACATCATATCAATTCTTGACCATGACAGATGTCTGTTTGAGTAGAATGTGTATTGTCTTTCTTTTGGGTGTCTTATTCACCAAATATCTTGCAAATTTAATTCTTCCACCATCGTGAAAAATGTTTTAGGTAGGATTTTTCTTGACTTCTTGTTCATCTTTGTAAATTTATAGTCTATTCCATTATTTACAATTCCATTAGAGTCTCCTAATATACATATATCTTCATAATCATATTCTGTTATCTTTTTGTGTAGTTTCCCAAAGAATTCTTCTTGTTTGTCATATGAGGCGTATATTGCCACTAATAGTATCTTTCTCAAGTTCATTGTTATTTCCACCATCAGTATTCTCCCCTCACCATCTTCAAACATTTTATTTGATTGTATTGTCTTTTTAATATATAATGAGCAACTATTTGAAGTTATGATCTACTTGAGAAAAGGGACATGGCCTGGATTCAAAATCTCTTTCCCCACCCCCACCCCCCAGCAGTCCATGACAGCATTTCAGGTGCTTGGCAACATTAGCTGCATTTGTGACTATTTGAATGTCCCACATTTTACAATGGTTGAAAATTGGAACTTTACAACTCAGCAAAACTGTATACATAGCAAATGATAGGTTTGCTTTATTGCTGCTAAATTTGCTGAATGACAACTACCAAAACTTGTAAAATTGGGCTAGTGAGGGGAAGACTCCATTATAATCTTAATTACCACAATGATGAATTGACTGCCTTTGAATGAAAAGTTGTGGCAGCACTCCAAATATGGTCTTGGAATTTGTGATCTAAACTTTTTTTCTGGTGTGGAACAATTTTCTGTTTCTACTTAAAATGCAATAACTTATATGATAAGTATTTTCCACTTTAATTTGTTCAGGTTTCTCAACTGCGTCATGAGCTGTCCATGAAAGATGAACTTCTTCAGTTTTATACCAGTGCTGCTGAAGAAAGCGAGCCAGATTCCCTCTGTTCAACTCCGTAAGTCTACAGTGGAAAACCGAAATATTACTTAAGCTGTGTAAAACTGTTTCAAGTGTGAAATTTCAAGGAAAGCTCAAATACTTTAAAAATGTTTGAAACAACTTTATATTTAGTATGGGATGCTTCAGAAGATTCTTTACCCAAAACAGTGTGAAATATTTGTTCTTATATATATTTGTACTGTCTCCTTAATTACTTTATATATGCCTTACAATATGAAGATTATTTTTAAAGATTTTATGACAGTTCTTTCTTATAATTTCATGTAGTGAACAGAAATTGATTTTTTTTCTATTTTATAATTTAAATTTCCACGTTAAAAGTGTGTGGAAAAAAGGAAATGATTCTAAACTGAGCTAATCTTCCAAAATTCTACGAAATTTTTATATTTTAAGCAGCATTAATGTTAAAAGGCTATTGTGCAACTCTCTACTGGGATTATAGATAAAATGGCCGGACGCAATGTGTGTTGACGGGGGAGCAGAGGTCGACCGCAAGGCCCCTCATTTGTGGGGTCCCTCAGGGGTCGATCCTCTCGCCTCTCCTGTTCAACATATATATGAAGCCGCTGGGCGAGATCATCCGTGGTTTTGGGGTGAGTTACCATCTGTACGCTGATGACACTCAGTTGTACATTTCCACCCCAAACCACCCCAACGAGGCTGTCGAAGTGATGGCCCGGTGTCTGGAAGCCGTACGGGTCTGGATGGATGACAACAGGCTCAGGCTCAACCCCTCCAAGACAGAGTGGCTGTGGTTCCCGGCTTCCCGATTCAATCAGCATACTCCATCACTGACCATCGGGGATGAGCAATTAGCCCCGGTGGAAGGGGCGCGCAACTTGGGCGTCCTCCTTGACGATCGGCTGACCTTAGAAGATCACGTGGCGGCCGTGGCAAGGGGGGCGTTCCACCAGGTTCGCCTGGTGCGCCAGTTGCGGCCCCTTTTGGACCGGGAGGCCTTGCGCACAGTCACTCACGCGCTGGTGACGTCCCGCCTGGACTACTGTAACGCTCTCTACATGGGGCTCCCCTTGAGGTGCGCCCGGAGACTGCAGTTGGTCCAGAATGCAGCCGCGCGGGTTATTATGGGGAGATCGAGATTCTCCCATATAACACCTATCCTGCGCGAGCTGCACTGGTTTCCTGTGGCCTACCGGGTGCGCTTCAAGGTACTGGTTACCATCTTCAAAGCGCTCCATGGCACAGGGCCCAGTTACCTGCGGGATCGCGTCCTGCCCCATACATCCCTGCGACCCATTCGCTCACACAGAGAGGGGCTACTCCGGGTGCCGTCCTCTAGAGAGTGCCAGAGGGCGGTGCCCAGGAGTAGGGCCTTCTCTGTGGTGGGCCCTACCCTTTGGAATGACCTCCCCCCAGACATCCGGACAACAACCGACCTTCGCTCCTTCCGTATGAAGCTGAAGACCTACCTGTTTCGTCAAGCCGGCCTGGCATAACGTTACAATCTTGCCACCCCAGGTCATTTTATAATGGGAAATTTTGTTTTTTAAAGTTTTTAGAGTTTAATATTTTTGGGGTTTTAAATTTTGTAAGTATGCTTATTTATGGACTTATTTTTACCTCCTCTGCACGATATATGGTGCTATCTTGATTATTGCTCTGTACGTCGCCCCGAGTCCCTGTGGGGAGAGGGGGCGACTAATAAGTTCAATAAAATAAATAATAATAAATAATAAAAGGGACTATCCATAAATGGTTTGAAATATATATTTTACTAGATTGAAGAGGAATGAGTCATCTTCATCTGTCCAGAATTATTTTCATTTTGATTCCCTTCAAAAGAAGCTGAAGGATCTCGAAGAAGAGAATGTTGTCCTTAGATCAGAGGTAAGCTTTATTGCTTTTTAGCAATCATAAATTTTTCTTCCATTTTCTCTGTATAAATTAGAAGCTTGACAAAAAGACATAAATCATAATTCTTGTAGCCCATAATCGATGCTTTGATAATACATGTCAACCACCCTTATGTACACATTGTTTTCTATTTCTATTTCCAGATGCAACAGTTATAATGAGGGCGATCAAAGTGTTGTTGAATAACAGACTACAGAGTGATGTGTATTATTTATAATAGAATGATGGGTTTTTTTCCAGGTTTAGAATGGACTAAATATGTGCTAGGTAAAAGAGTACATATACTCACACCTGAAATTCTGGAGGAAAAAATACTGAAGAGAAAGAGATCTGGAAAGTATGAGTAGAAGGATACATCTGAAAAAGAAATTTTCTCACTATCTAGATATTAAAAATAGATATTTATTGTCAGGGAAGACAGGGAATATATTTTGCCAAGAATCTTCTTGTTGTAAGAGCTAGAATAAGCGTGACTTGCCTGGACTGCACTGAATAAAAAGGAATTGACTTGAACTACATATAAAATACCAAAATATGTTAAAAGTTTATGATCTTTTTGGGCCACATTACTAACTGCCTAAAGTCACATGCATCCTAAAGGCCACACCTGCTCTAAATATTTATCTAAGCTGTAATCTTAGAAGAACCTTTTAATAAAAGTTAATTTGATTATCTGTTCAAATATAAAAGAGATAACAACTGTGTTGTTCTATATTATCTACATTCTACCAAATTACACAGTAGTGGGTTTCAAATTTTTTTGGAACCTACTCTGTGGGTGTGGCCTGCTTTGTGGGAGTGGATTGCTGGCCATGTGATCAAGTGGGAGTGGCTTGCCGGCCATGTGACCGGGTGGGAGTGGCTTGCCAGCCTTGTGACCGGTGGGAGTGGCTTGCCAGCCATGTGACTGGGTGGGAGTGGCCAAGACTATGTCACTGAATTCTTTGCCCCAATGGATGAACTACAATAAGATTAAAATAAGTACAAAAACAATAAAAGAGCTACTTACAGAAGGAAGATGACTGTTCTTGCCAGTCTTCAGTATAACTGATTCCAATGAATGGGCTGCACAAAGAAAAGACACAGAAATGAACTCTTTCACTGCATGCACTGCATTGAAACCAGCACACAAAACAATAAAGACCGCTACTTACAGAGGGAAGATTACTGCCTTGCTGGTCTGCACCACCACCTCACCACCTTGCTCCAATAACCTGCACAAAGGAGAGACACAGAAAGCAAGACTTTAATTGCATGCACTGCATTAGGATGAAACAAGCACAAAAAATAATAGAAAAGGAAAAGTACTGTCTTCTGCACCACCACCTCACCACCTTGCTCCAATAACCTGCACAAAGGAGAGACACAGAAAGCAAGACTTTACTATCTCAAGGATGAACCCAGCAGAGAGCACACCCAGCAATAAAGACAGCTACTTACAGAGGAAGGATCTCACTGGCTTGACGATCTTCTGCACACCATCTTATTTCCTTTTTCTGAAATTTAGTTCTCAGTTCCAAAAAAACAAGAATATGTGAATTAGGTTCACTACTTAGGTCGGTCCAAGTAGCTATTCAGAAGTTAGTGGTTAGAAGCAATAGTAAAGCAAGATATGGAATTAAACCCAGAAATATTTTGTTGGCTATTTGAAAGGGAGTACAATATATATTTAATTTTACACATGTTAGCAGCTGCTGGAATTGTGTTTGCACAACAGTGGAAAAAACAGAGATATGAAAATGAATAAATATTACAATGTGCAGGAATAACTAAATTGACAATTAAAATCAAGAAGGCTTTCAATTCTTTTTCATGTGGGATTTGTTTTAGCAATTGCTAACTAAAAGAAACAGAAATTAGAATTCCAAAAGTATGCGGGACATTACTCATCCACACCCACACAAACTATGACAGTGCCAGGAAAACACCAAAAAATAAGAATTCCCCCCACGAAAAAAAAAGACTTGCAAATGAAACCAGTTTTTTTACCCCTAACCCTAAGGATAGGAAAGACAAAGCCACTGGAATAAAAACCATCAAAACATTGTGGGAAATTATAAAGGACAGTGCCAGGAAGCTCACAGAACTAGCAACCACCTCAGAATGACCTAAACAATGAGGGTGAAACACACAAAATCTGGCAAAGCTGCCTTGCACCAACCTGGCCTGCCCATAGAAAAGCAGCCACTTTGAGACACATAAACCTGGTCTGAACACTTAAAAGCAACATATTGCATCACAAAGAAAACATTTGCAAAAGGAATAACATTTCTTGTAGTAAATATATTTTATAAACAATTAAAAAATAAAAATGCCCTAAAAATAATTTTTTTAAAAAGATATTCTATAAATGAAAAAAATCCTTAAAAACCATTGTTAAGTATTCCACCAGCAATAATTTATACTGTAACCATTTTAAGGTATTGTACCAGCAATAGTATAGTGTAACCATTATTCCACCAGCAATAATTTATACTGTAACCATTTTAAGGGTACAGCAATAATTTATACTGTAACCATTTCAAACTATTCCACACACAATAATTTAAAATGAAACCATTAAAAATATTCCATACACAATAAATTACAATAAAATGATTTAAAACAATTCTATGCACAATACATTTTAAAGTATTACATTTATTTTAATATATTTTGGATATAATCTTTGTTTAAATAGTCTTAAGACAATTTTAAAAAAAGAATACACACAATAAATTGAAGTAAACCATTTAAAAATATTCTATACTCAATACTTTTAAGTAAAATTATTTTAAATATTCTATGCACAATAAATAAAATACATTAAAAAAATAAAAGAAAAAAAACGGGTCACTTACCAGCAGGCAGAATCAGCAGCACTCCGATGCAATGGATGGATGCAACAGGGAGCAGGCAGGCAGAGAGGCAGCAGGACAGGTAAGACACTTGAGTGGAGGATCAAGGCCAGGGTTGTCACTAAGCAGGTCGCCTGGCAGGTTTAGCCAGCCAGGCGAGGCTGGAGAGGGGGGTGGGGGGCTTTCGGCTGCGTGGCGTACACCAGCCTGTGGCTTTCGCTAGGGATGGCATGAAGGCCTTCCCTCGCGAAAGCTACACACACGCCCCCACCGTCCGCGCCAGCCTGCGGGTTTTGCTAGGGAAGTCCTGAAGGCCTTCCCTCGCGAAAGCTACCCTCCAGCCGCCCCCGCCAGCCCGCTGCTTTTGCTAAGGAAGTCCTGAAGGCCTTCCCTCGCGAAAGCTAGCCTCCTGTCACGCCCATGGCTTTTGCTAGGGAAGTCCTGAAGGCCTTCCCTCGCAAAAGCTAGCCTCCCGCCGCCACCCCTGAGGGAAGCAGCAAGCTCCTGGAAGGCGAAGTGAGTTTTGAAATGGAGGACCTGGTCAGCAAGAACGATGCAAGAGCTGCTTGGGAACAAAATACTCTTTTCAAAAGAGGAATGTTGGCCGTTAGCACCACGCTTTTAAACGGGTTGCCTCCAACTCGCTCACTGATTGGCTGGACTCCAGCCAATCATTGAGCGGCGGGCTGGGCTAGCCTAGTTTACTGCGGACTGGTGGGGGAGCGAGCGAGCTGCGATGGGATGGCATGGGCGATCGAGTGACAGGACCAGTGCCAGTTCCCACAAGTTACTTCCAGGTCCGGTCACCAACCGGTTTGCCCGAACTGGTGCAGACTGGCAGAAACTCACCACTGAAATTACATCACCGTTTATTTATATACCACCTGATATAAATATAAATATAGATACAGATACAAATATATCAATATGGATTAGGTGTAGATAAGTAAGAATCAATGATGGATGGACAGACGGACGGACAGACAGACAGACAAGACAGATAGTTGCAGGGACGTGCGGTCAGGGGAGGCAAGGGAGGCAGAGCCTCACCTCTCTTCATGAAATAATAATAGTATATAATATTATATACTCTCTATATATAATATTATAATATTATATACATCCGCCCAGCTGCGCCCGGGAGCTGCGGAGGCAGAAATGTTATCGGTGCTCCCAGATGACGAAGCCACGAAAGCCGACAACATTTCTGCCTCCGCAGCTCCCTGGCGCGGCTGGACGGATGTAGCCAGAGCGACGCCAAGGCGGTCCGGGCAGACGAAAGAGTGAGCGAGCAAGAGATGGAGGTCTTCGGTCGCTCGCCCGCCGGACTGCTTCGGCGCCACTCTGGCTACCTCCGTCCGTCCGCACCCGCGAGCTGCGGAGGCAGAGATGTTGTCGGCACTCCCAGATGACGAAGCCACGAAAGCGACTGGGGAACGACGAGAACCTTCCTGCCTCTGCTGGACTTGCGCAAAGTCCAGCAGAGGCAGGAAGGTTCTCGTCGTTCCCCAGTCGCTTTCTAGGACTGTGGAGTGCGAGCCGGCGGAGCACACTCAGGAAGGCGGGGAATGGGATCACGTGTGCTGGAGGCTGAGGCAGCCTTCAATGATGTCACCCGCCTTCCAACCCCCGCCTTCCTAATGATGTCACCAGCCTCACCAGCCATAAACCTCACCGCCACTGGATAGTTGTGTATAAAGTGCTGAACTAAGAGCAATGAAATCTGTGTCTCTAGTCTCCCCTTAGGCATAGAGGCTTTGGACCAGTAACTCTTTCTAAACTGTAGTCTGGAATATTTGAAAAAATCAAGTCTATTAGCGTATACTGCATTGATATGGTAGATTACAACTGATAGCATTTATTGGAAAGGCTTTCATTCTTCAGTGAATTGAATCAGGCTGATTGCACACATGCATGTACACATGCGTGAGAGCACATGCTCAAGCACACACACACAATAATTTTCAAGTTAGGAAAAGGTTTGATGGTGGCAGTTAAAGGAAGAGATCCCTTAAACTCTCCATATTGTCATTTAATTGTAGATAATAAATGATAGAAAATAGTTACAATACTTAGAACATAAATTTACTCTGCTTTGAGATTTACCGGTACCTTTTTTCACAGTGCAAATAATCCTTGACACAATTGGGACCAAAATCTTGGTTATTGAGCAAAGCAGTAGTTAAGTGAAATGTCACTGACCGCTTTGCTCAACATCTGCAATCTTGGCACTTCTGATTGTGATCAGACACAATCCAATGTAACAAATTTGGGGGTGCCTCGGGGAGGCCCTGGGAAATTAAGTGCAAGCTATAGGGCCCACTGGTTCCCAGAAGCCTACCATGGCCTAGCAGGTCTAGGCTCACTATCAATACCACCATAACCGGGAAGCCTTGGCCAGATAAAGATGCTCCTCTTGCAACTTTACACAAATTATCCCACTTATTTTGTGGTTTTTCTGCAGCTGCTGATAGGCACATCCTACATACTGTGAGGCATGATCTTCTGACTTAGGTTGCCCTGTGCCATTTTGCAAGTAAACACTATTCTCGTGATTATTTGGAAGGCTCCTCCTCCAAAGTGTGTTAATTGGAATAGGAACCTTCTGAACAACTGTGAGAATGATGCCTGCTCATTGGCACAAATTATAAGTCACTTGGTTCAGTATGTTAGTAATTTCAAACTGTTACTGAACAAATGATCATAAGTCAAGGACTACCTGTATCATTGCATTGACTGATATTGAGTAGTACATTTAATTATTACTATTGTGTTGCTATATTGTAGGTAACGTATTGTTTTGTTCCTAGTGTAAGCTTTAAAATGGTTTGGTCATCATGAAGTCTAGAATGATGATGCCATGATCACTTTGCAAAATTGTGTAATTGTGTAATAGAATTTAATCATTTAGTGACCGTTCGAAGTTACAATGGCACTGAACAAAGGAACTTACAACCATTGTCCAGTTATAACCGTTGTAGCAGCCCCGCATTCACGTGATCAAAATTTGGATGTCAGGGTTCCAAATAACACCCCTAACTGCTTCCAGGTCTGATATTGGACACTTGG
This sequence comes from Natrix helvetica, assembly GCF_964273705.1. Lineage (NCBI taxonomy): Eukaryota > Metazoa > Chordata > Lepidosauria > Squamata > Natricidae > Natrix > Natrix helvetica. Next base: position 82,701,818 of record NC_138554.1, on the reverse strand, counting down.
CAATTGATTCATAGTTATGACAATTGCAGTGTCCTGTGGTCACACGATCCCCTTTTGCAACCTTCTGACAAGGTCAAAACAGAAGTCAGATTCACTTAACAACAGTGTTACTAATTTAACAACTGCAGTAATTTGCTTATCAAGTGTGGCAAGAGAAATTATAAAGTTGTTTTACTTTACAACAGAAATGTTGGGTTCTATTGAGTTGTAATTTGAGGACTACTTGTTCATTTTTATATTTTAATTATCCCTAATGTCTTTAAATTATTTTTATATAGTTCTCTCTTTGTCTCTGAAGTGAGGCGTGGGAGGAGTCACATGTGGGTATTAACACAGCCCATTTGCCCGGAGACTGAGGTAAATTTGAGGCCACTCCCTCTGCTTCCTCCTCGTGACTCCCCAGATTAACCTCAGTCTTTGGCCCAGAAAGAGTAACTTTTTGACCCTCCACTTGGTTTTAGAGGTTTTTTGTTCCTTGCATCTTGTCTTGTTCTTTTCCATTTGTGATTCCTCCCACCTCTCTCCTTGCGTCTCTGTGTTGTTTAAATTTCTGTTTTGACTTTGCACAAGCCGGACTTGTTGCACATAGGGGAGCCCCTGAGCCGCTTGGCAGTTAAAGCGGAGGCTCCAAACCACGCGCCAGAGGGCGCTGTACCATGCGACCCCTAGATCCATCGGTAGGGGACGCGGAACGCTCCAGAGACTACTGAACGAGCGTCTCGATCGGAGCTGGCTCGGCATCAGACCGCATGGTTCGCGGTTGCTATTTTGGATGGCGGCCATCTTGGGATGCACGTGGAAGGGCGCGAGGATCGGTGTGCTTGTTTCCAGCCACCGCAGGCGACTAGAAGCACCGCCAGGAAGGAAAAGGTTCTCTTCGGGCCTGTGCTCTGCCAGTAATCCGGGGAGGGCTCTTCAATCGGCCTTGGGCCGGGCTATTCAGGCCGCAGATCGGTGGCAAGGCAGCAGATTGGGCCAGTCTGAAGGAGCTCCAGACCGCACGCAGGAGCCGGGCCGGTCGGAATAGAGAGGAGGTGGGAAGGCAGCGTCTGTAAGTAGAAGCGATGGCGGGGGCTGCATGGAGTGGGGGGCTGCCCCTAGATCACCAGGGGATTCGGATCCAGGCGAGGAGACCATCCTGGGGGCAACCCCTGTATCGAGGGGGAGGCCTACATCTAAGAAGGCCACTCCTAAGTCCACTAGGAAGAGAGCACCTAGCAAAGAGCCCCGCATTACCAGAGCGACAGGCAGAATTTCTGGCTTAGGGAGGAGGTCAGTCCTTCCCCATCCAGGTCTCTTTCTCCTCTTCGGCCTTTACCCCTACCAGGGGTCCGACTGGGCTCCCCAGATTCTCCACGTAGCTCGGAGAGGGAGGTGTTCTGACCCCCCTTCCTCCGTTGCCCACACAGAACACACACTCCGGAACAGTACAAGGGAACAATGTTTATTGCACAAACAAACAAGAGGTTCTGTGGCAGCAAGCCACTAAGGCAAAACTCACAGGAACAGAACACAAAAGCAGCTATCCAGCTTGCTAGAATTCCAGACTAGAACTTCTGGCATAAGTCTTCTGTTGACTGCTGCAAAGGGCGTATGCGCAGTCAACCCTTTTATAACCTGGAAAGGGAGCCTCCCAAACAGCAGCTGAGAGCTCTTTACCGCCTATAATTACGTCCACGCTCCTTGCGTCTATGGGCGTGGCGGTAACGGGCGTCCAGAAACACCCTGCTGAGTTCTGACTCACTGTCTCGTGAGTCTTCCCCACTGCTCCAAGGCATGGCATCGGGAGCCCCCCTCCTCTGGCTCTCACCGCTGCTCCATGCCTCAGGCGCCTCCTGGTGGCCGACCAGACTCTCGGATCCCTGCTCAGCGTCCGAACCCTGTCCAGGGTCGCCCATCTCCTCTGGGGCTGACTCGTAGGGACCCTCACTCTCGGAGTCTGGTGGCAACGGCAACAGCTGGGCCACAACAGGGAGGTTAGCCCACTATCCCCGCCTCTGTCTCCAGCCCAGTCTTCAGAACATCGGGGAGACCCCTTTGGCTACAGAGCAATGGCTTCTTCCAGGCCACGCTTGGCTCCTCAGTCTGTTGAGCCTCCCAGCCTCTCACCTGCTTATCCAGAGCTTTCTGAGACTTTTCGGAATGTGATTGCCCGTGCCATTGCTCAGGACATCATATCGGGCATGAAGCATCAATTTCAAGCCTCTAGACGAAAATCTTCTCATGGGACCCAACGAGGTCATCCAGACCAACCCCGATCTTCTGCAGCTAGAGAGCGTAGATCAGATTCCCCTTCCACAGCTAGTGAGGGGTCTGGATTAGAGGAGGAAGGGCAGAAGGATGTAGCCTTCTCTGAGGACGAAGATTCCCAGGTTCCAGAGGCCCCTCTTATTGCTGGCTTGTTCCCTCCTGCCTTGTTTGGTTCCCTGCTTCGCAAGGCCAGGGCTGCTGCAGATCTGGATAGCACTCCAGCCCCCTCTCAAGCCACTACTGCCTCCACCTCCAGTGGGGGGACTAAGAAGGGACCCTTTTATAAGCTACAAGTTGAAAAGGAAGAGATTCCTACATCTGATTTATTTATGGAAGTGCTCAAATCTCAGTGGACAAAGCCTGGCACATTTCCCACTCCACATAGTAATGATCGCAGGTTTTATAATCTTAATGCAGCCTTCGCTCAAGCACTGCAAGTTCCATCCATAGATGTCCCAGTGGCTGGCATGGCCTCCGCTTCTGCTGAGGTGACCGGTGATATTTCCAACTGTCTGAAGGCAGAAGATAAGAAGACGGAAATGGTTCTACGCAAGACCTTTCAGGCCATAACGTCGGCAATCAGGGAGGCAGTGACTGCTTCATTTTTTAACAGATCCACTCTGCTTTGGCTGGAGCAGCTTCGCGATAGAACCCCTGCTTCTGATGTGCGACTACTGCAGAATATCAAGAAACTGATGGTGGCCACTCAGTTTTCGGCTGATGCCACGCTGGATGCGGTCAAGTATTCTTCCAGGGCTCTATCCTCTTCAGTGGCTTTCAGGCGCCTCCTCTGGCTGCGCAATTGGCAAGCAGAGTCTTGGGCAAAGTGGCATTTGGCGAGGGCGGAGTACATGGGACACAAGCTGTTTGGAGCATCCCTTGACTCTATCCTGATCGAGGATAAGAATAAGCGCAAGGTCTTCCCTTCCACAACTAAGCGCTCTGACCAACGCCCTGCGCCCTACCCCAGGAGGTCCTCATACCGACCCCCTGAGCAGGACTTCCAACAGCCAAGATATTCTGCACCCAGATATCCCAGACATGGGATATACATTTTTCTAGGGACAGATACAGGTACCAACAGCCCAGTAGGCGTCCCTTTCAAGGGGGGATGTCCATCCCTTCCGCAGAAACAAGTGATTCGGGGTCAGATCACCCGATCGGCGGCCGCCTTACCTTATTTGCAGATTGCTGGAAGCACATGACCACTGATGCATGCGTTCTTCACACAGTTGAGTTTGGTTTACAGTTAGAGTTTCGTTCCCATCCCCCGAATAGCTTTTGTCTTTTCCCTTCCTCCAAGAATCTGGCAAAGTGTTCCCTTATGTGCAAGGCCATTCAGCATTTGCTTGACATCAGGGCAGTGGAGTTAGTTCCGGAGGCGGAGAGAGGTTTAGGGTTTTATTCCAATCTCTTTGTGATTCCTAAGAGTTCAGGGGGGTGGAGAGCCATCCTAGATTTAAAATTGTTAAATTCCCGACTGGTCTACCGAAAGTTTAAGATGGCCTCTCTCAAGTCCATTTTGGAGGGCTTCAGGCAGGGTGACTTCTTAGCCTCCATTGATCTCACGGAAGCCTACCTGCACATTATGATCGCCCCGGACCATCGTAAATACCTCAGATTCACCTATGGTGGAGTGCACTACCAATACAGGACCCTTTCCTTTGGTTTGGCATCTGCCCCTAGAACCTTCACCAAGGTGTTAGCTGTAGTTGCAGGCCATCTTAGGTCTTCTCTGTCCGGTTACATTGATGACATCCTCATGCTGGCCACTACAGCAGACCGAGCTAAGTGGGATTTGAATCTCACAATTGCCACCCTGCGGTCCCTGGGGTTCTTGATTAATCTCGATAAGAGCCATCTAGCCCCTACCACTAGGCTCCAGCATTTAGGGACCATCATTGACTCGGTGGCGTGTGAGGTGTTTTTGTCACAGGAACATAGGGACAGTATTTTGGAGTTGATCTGGGAGATCCGCAAGACACGTTCTGTTCCCGTAGTCCTTCTCTCCAGGCTCCTGGCAAGTTCATCTCCTGCATCGGGATAGTGCCTTGGGCTCCCCTTCATGCCAGAGAGCTACAGTGGTTCCTGCTGCCGCACAATCTTCAAGATTCTGGTGCCACCCCAGAGAGGTGTTTCTCTCCTTCCGTTGGTGGACGTCCCCAGCCCTGGCCAAGGGTTCCCTCTTCAGGCAGCCGGACAGGTTGGTCCTGACTACGGATGTGAGTCTGTTCAGCTGGGGAGCACACCTGCACTCCCAAATAGCGCAGGGCAGGTGGACGCCCACAGATCTGCGGATGAACATCAACTGGCTGGAGCTCAGGGCGATTCATTTGGCGCTTCAGTACTTCAAGGAAGTGGTGGTCAGTCAGCATATCCTGGTCCTGATGGACAATGTGGCGGCCAAGGCCCATGTGAACAAACAAGGGGGCATGCACTCCTTGGTACTACACAACGAAGCAGTTCAACTGGGCAACTGGACGGAATGGAATATCTTATCGATTCAGGCGGAGCACGTCTCCAGGTTAGACAACCGCCAGGCAGATTGGCTCAGCAGGGAGACAGTGGACCACGGGGAGTGGCAGTTACATCCCAGCATCTTCGAACTGATTTCTCAAAGGTTAGGTCGCCCGACAATGGATCTCTTTGCCACCCCGTCGAACGCCCAGGTTCCAAGATTCATCTCGCGGTTCCCAGCTCGGGGAGCAGTGGACGTCGACACCCTTCGCTGCAGATGGCCGTCCAGACTCCTTTACATCTTCCCTTCTCTCCTCCCCAGGGTTCTGAGGAAACTAGTGCTAGAGCAGGCAGAAGTGTTTCTGATAGCGCCTCATTGGCCCCCGACGGTCCTTGTTCACGGCCCTTGTGGGTTGGTCGGTTCGACCTCATTGGTGGATTCCCAGGGAGGTGGTAGCTCTGTGCCAAGGGAGTCTAGAGCAGCAATGGCGTGCCATAAGTGGAGGGAGTGCAGGGGGGTCGTGTGCGGGCGTGCCACACCCATAATGCAATGTGCGAACCCCCCAGGTCGCATGCGTGCACTACAGCCCCACCCCCATTTTTACATGCTTTTTTTCATCCTCCCCAGGCTCCAGAGGCTTTATAGGAGCCTGGGGAGGGCGAAAACAGCCCCCCCCCCGAGGCTTCAGGAGGCTTCCCTGAAGCCTCCGGAGCAGTCAAAACGACCCTCCGAGCAAACCGGAAGTCCATTCCTGAATGTCTGGTTTGCCCGTAGGGCCGGTTTTTTGCGCTCCGGAGGCTTCATAGAAGCTTGCACGTGTGCCCTGACAAATGGCTCCGCGTGCCACAGGTTCACTATCAGAGCATCCAGACCCTGAGTGGCTCCAGCTAACCGCTTGGCACTTGAGCGGGAGTAACTGAGGGAGGCCCAGTTCTCAGCCAGGGTGATCAGGACCATTGAGGCTTCCAGGCAGAAGTCGACCACGTGCATTTACAATGCGACCTGGAGTTCCTTCATAATCTGGTGTAGATCAGCCCAGGTAGAGCCTGCCTCGGCTTCAGCACCGCAGGTACTGGAGTTCCTCTAGGGTGGGTTGGAGAAAGGTCTGGCTCCCAGCACCCTCAGAAGGCAGGTGGCCACAGTTATTGGGGGGGTGGAATCTAGAGCCCTATCCCAACATCCAGTCATAAAGAGATTCCTGAGAGGCGCTGCTAACCTTCGGCCTCCGGTCATCCATACGTTTCCCACCTGGGATTTGCCCACCCTGCCCAGACTCTTATGGAGGTGCCCTTTGAGTCTCTGGGGAGGTATCCTTGCAGCTCCTAACTCTCAAGGTGGTTTTCCTAGTAGCCATCACCTCGGCTAGGCGGGTGAGATCAATGCCTTATCTACCAGGGAGGATTTGTGCACCTTCCATGACAACAGGGAGGTACTCAGGCTAGACCCTGCCTTCCTGCCCAAGGTCAACACCCCTTTCCATAGGGCTCAGGAGGTGGTGCTTCCAGACTTCTGTCCGGCACCTTCCAGAGAAAGGGAGAGGTCATGGCACCGCCTGGACGTCTGTAGGGCCCTGCACATCTACCTCAAATGCATAGCTGCCTTCAGGAAGTCGGAGGCGCTTTTCGTATCCTTCCAGCCTTCCTCCATGGGGGGTGAAGGTTTCACCCGCCACCATCAGCAGGTGGATAAGGTTAGTTATCACTAAAGCCTATGAGGCACAGGGGATGCCCAGAGGGCATCACGGCTCACTCTACCAGGTGTGTGGCTACTTCTGCGGCCTGGGCTACCCAGGCGCCCATTGAGGACATCTGCAGTGCAGCCGCTTGGGCTTCTCCTTCTCCATTCATTGGACATTACCGACTGGATGCAGAGGCATCCTTTGGCAGGTGTGTAGGACACTCGGGGGGCTCAGACTCAATGATTCCCTCCTATGGACATCTAGCTTTGGTATGTTGCACATGTGACTCCTCCCACGCCTCGCTTCAGAGACTGTCAGTTGGTCTTACCTGAACTGCATGTCTAGAAGCGGTTGTGTGAGGAGTCACTTTCCGCCTGTACTGTGCACACCTGCGCATGGGGGGGGCTGAGGGGGCTTAGGGTTGGTCAGTCAGGCCTGGGGGGAGGGAGTTGTTGTCCCTTGTTCTTGTTCCCTTCCTTCCCAGGCTCTTCTTGGACTGGACCATTGGTTAATCTGGGGAGTCACGAGGAGGAAGCAGAGGGAGTGGCCTCAAATTTACCTCAGTCTCCGGGCAAATGGGCTGTGTTAATACCCACATGTGACTCCTCCCACGACCGCTTCTAGTCATGCAGTTCAGGTAAGACCAACTGACATTCTCTTCTCAACATTAGTGACAGTTTGTTATTAATTCACTATACTTGCAGAGGAAAAGGGAAAGCTGAAAGTTTTGGCTCCTTCAATACTGTGTACTGTTATGAAAAACTGTTCACTACATGAAATTATAAAAAAATCAAATAGCAGTAGTACTGAATTTAACTGAGTTTTTCATTTCTTGATATTGTAAACAGGCCTGCCAGCTGAAGACTGAAACGATTACTTATGAAGAGAAAGAACAGCAACTTGTAAATGATTGTGTAAAGGAGCTCAGTATGTTTTCTTCTTTGCTTTCTGGCAGAATGGATAATGGGGTTTTGCCTGAGAAGGTGGATTCTGTGCCATTTAGTTATGTTTCTTTAAATAGTGATGTGATTAACCTAGTGTATATTGCCTGCAATTTATCTTGGCCTTATTTTCGGGGAGGTCTTAACATTTTTGAGGTGCAGGAGGTGGTGAGCGTGATCACTTCATGACTGCTGCTGTGTTGTAATATTTTCGGGGAGGGCTTATTTTAGTGCATGCGTTCAAAAGTCCGATTGGACTTAGTATCTGGGGAGGTCTTATTTTCAGGGAAACAAGTCAATTTGATTAGTCATTCCCAGGTTGGTATTTTAAACATGATTCATATTTTGCTTACTTATCTTTTAATGTCCCTAAGCTTTGTTGAAGAGGAAAAAATTAAGTGTATACTAATTTAAATACATTTTAAAATAGTAACTCCAATGGTCTCATGCAAGTTAAATGATGGTGAAGATTTCTGGAGTGTCTGGACTATGTTGTATGAAATATAATTTGCAGTATGAACTTGAAGATGTATTTTTCTTATATATTTACCTCATTCTTGATTTATAATAGTTCATGCTCACAGTTGTTTAAATGGCATAATTGTGAGTGCATCTATAGATTTAATCTGGTATGTTTTATCAATAGCACAAATTTAATGCACATAATTAATGTTCTTATGGTTATGACATAGAAATTCTTGTAATCTAATATTATTTTATTAAATGACGTCAAAACTATTTCACAGTACTTAAAATCAAACTGTTTCTTCATAGTACTACATTTGCTTTAAATTTTAACTTCTGTAGTAAAGTGATTGGAACTAAGTGTGATTAGAAAAATCATTGGTATACATTGTACTAGATGTAGATTTTTCTTCTTTGCTCAAATGATCCATATTTCTCTCAATATGATTTACTCAAAATATCACTATAGTATAAAGTTATTTTTAAAGATCTGCAGTCCATGTTTTGTATGTTGTGAGGTCATTCAAAGATTAATTTATAGTAGTATTATAGTGGACAAAAACTAGTTTGGTCCAGTGAATTGATACTTTTAGTTCACTATGTTTTAATAACGTGTCCCTAAATATTTCAAAATATAGTTTAAGTACACAGAATCTGTTTCTGATGGAATAGTTTTGCCAGACAAATTATGGCTGGATCCAGAGAAAGTTATTCATTCGTTAGTTCAATTCGTAAAATGTGTCTATTTTCTGCTGAATCCAGAATTGTATATTTTAATTTAGGTATAAAATTAGGGATTGTATAAAATATTTTCCAAATTGCTGTATTTTATTTTCTTAACACACCATAAATAACCAGGATTGACCTTTTTTGGTATTGTTTTTACATCCTGAGTATATACAATACAATACAATAGCAGAGTTGGAAGGGACCTTGGAGGACTTCTAGTCCAAACCCCTGCCTAGGCAGGAAACCCTATACCGTTCCAGACAAATGGCTATCCAACATCTTCTTAAAGACTTCCAATGTTGGGACATTCACAACTTTTGGAGGCAAGCTGTTCCACTGATTAATTGCTCTAACTGTCAGGAAATTTCTCCTCATTTCTAAGTTGCTTCTCTCCTTGATTAGTTTCCATCCATTCCTTCTTGTTCTACCTTCAGGTGCCTTGGAGAATAGTTTTACTCCCTCTTCTTTGTGGCAACTCCTGAGATATTGGAACACTGCTATCATGTCTCCCCCAGTCCTTCTTTTCATTAAACTAGACATACCCAGTTCCTGCAACCGTTCTTCATATGTTTTAGTCTCCAGTCCCCTAATCATCTTTGTTGCCCTTCTCTACACTCTTCCTAGAGTCTCCACATCTTTTATACATCATGGTGACCAAAACTGAATGCAGTATTCCAAGTGTGGCCTTACCAAGGCATTATAAAGTGGTATTAACACTTCACGTGGTCTTGATTCTATCCCTCTGTTTTATGTTTCAAGTAGTCTGGGATCAGGATACCTTTAAGTTAATTCTTATTTACATTATTCTTTTAAAATCAGTGGAATTTTATTTGATATGTCATAAAAAGTAAAATTCTGCTCATTTTTTTTATTTTACTGTCTTCATGAAAGTGATGGTATATTATCCCATTCAATTATTCTATTGTAGGAAAAGATCCTAATAAGTAGCAGCCTTATATTTAAACATTTAGGAACTCAGAAAATGCATTCAGCTCAGCGTCCACTTTGAAGGCAAATGAACAGGCTGACTGAGAAACTAAGGCTGAAATGTAAGTTTCTACACAAAGTTTCTAACACAAAAATTGATTGGACTGTTTCAGGAGGATAAAATCTCCTGAAACTCCGATTCTTTTTTTAAAAAAGTTTTATTGGTTTTTACAAATATTTTGGGGAAAAGGGTACATAAGTGTGGAGAAAAATTTTGACAGCTACATCATACGGAAGGTGGTGCTTCCCTGGATCTTACATCTCTCTCTTATTTTATATATATCAAAATATCATTATTACATACATATTAGCAGTTTAAGTTTACTTCAAATTCTTTAACATCTTCAATCATACTTTATATCACTGCTAACCATTTCATTATATTAACAATGTCCCTTTAATTCATTTCTGTGACCTAAGTCTCATTGCTGCCTCCTCTCCCCTGTCTGTTGGCTGAGCCATGGCTCCTCCCCACTTCATATCTTGTGCACTGTCTCTTGTTTCGTCTAGAAGGTTCTTGTGTTTTTCCATGAAGGCTTCTGCCTCCACCACTGTATTAATTCTCACTCTACCACCCTCCCAGAAAATCAACAAGCCTTCTGGAACTACCCATTGGAACCAGATATTTTTTTCATACAATTTTTTAGTTAGAAATAAGAACTTCTTCCTCTTATCTCTTATTCTTTTTGGTATCTGTTTCAAAATGGTTATTTCTTTGTCCTTATATCTTAAAGGTTCCCCCCTTTGAGCCTCTAGAATCTCATCTCTTGTAGTCTTTCTGAAAAATTTAACATGAACTTCCCTTGGAACATTGTGTGTTCTAGCATATGCTGAGTTGATTCTATATATCAGATCAATATCCCACCCTAACTGTTGTTTATCTCTTTTAATATAATCTGCTAGCATTGTTATCATAGTCTCCCTTAAGTCTTCACCCTCCATTTCAGGTATATTTTGAAATCTAAGAAAGAAAGATATCCTTTCAAATTCCATTTTTTCCATGAAGTTCTCAAACCCAAGATTTTTTTTTTTTTGTAAAGCCTTCACCTCTACTCCCACCCCCACAGCACCCTCCTCCAGGGCATTTATTTTCTGACTATTTTGTAAAGTCTGTTGTTGATTCTCTCTGAGTTGTTCCTTTAAGTCCGCCAACTGCTTTTTAATTTCGTCCTGTCCCTTTAAGAGTGTCTGGAACATTTGATGAAACATTTCTTGAGACTGCTGTTCCCCCTCGGAGGCTTTAGGTTGTAAGAAGGAAGATAGTTGTGTTTGTTGGGGAACAGGACTTGAGACAGAAGAAGATGGAGCCGAGGCTGGTTTAGGAAGGGGGGCCTTTTTCGCAGGCATTGCAGAACTCAGAGAAAGTTATAAGTCTAGGCAGAAAAAATGACGTCTGCAGAAGTGCACCGTCAGGGGGGGGACCACAGGCAGGCTAAATCCAATGTGGGATATTAGTCTTTCAATACAGCTCCCCTCCAGTTGTAGTCAATTTTTCCCAATCCCAGGAAGATTATACAAAGAGATTCCTCTAGTGTTCACTGGGGTTTTGTAATTCCAACCCAGAAGATTTTTCAAAGACGACAGCTCATTTGTAAGGGCAGTAAGAACGGGGGAAGAAATGCCATTTTGGCTCAGCCCTCTCAAGGGATCAGAGAGCAACCATTCAAAAAGTTCCCATTCATAGTTTATTAGGTCAGCTCACTTTTTTTCTTTCGCAATTGTTCAAAGGAGTCATTATCCCATTGCTTGAAAGAAGTGAATATCAAAAGGGTTTTTCCCCAAGTCTCTCTCTCTCCGAGAGTGAGATCGTATAAAGCCGCTTTTGCGAGGGGGGGGGAGAAAACCCCCCTCTCCAATCTTAACACTTTACCAAGATCAAAGAGTCTTAGAAAAACTGCTAATCCTTATTTACTTAGTTGTTCAAGAAGCAAGAAAAAGACCCCGGGGGAACTCCCCCCTCACCGCATTTCTGCTGTTGCCTTCATGTAGAGCATTTTCTTCCGATCTCCTCCGGACGAAGGCCCGTGTGGCATGCACACTGCCCAATTGCCTCCCGGTGCCTAGGGCAAAGCTGGCAGCCCCCCTGCGGCCGCCGCCGCTCCGGGGGGCTCCAGCAAGCCACCCCATCTGCAGGACGCCCCTACAAGGCACCCTGTGCCCCCCCTGAGTCAGGGGGAGCCCACCAGGACAGCGAGCGGCGGACAACATGTCCGTCGTCCACAGAAACCGGGAGTGGAATCCTGAAACTCCGATACTTATTTCCCAACCTTTGTCTAGTTGGTAATTGTCTGTCATTTTGTTTGTATGGCTGAGTTGCAGTAATGTTTACTTTATCAGTATTTTTACCCATGACCGGTTCTATGTAGTTAATAGTGATTTTGTTATTTCTTTAAGGAGATGCAAATCTTCAGATTGCCAATATTTCAGAAGAGTTAGCTAAGAAGACTGAAGATGCTGCCCGACAACAGGAAGAAATCACCCATCTTCTCTCTCAGATAGTGGATTTGCAGAAAAAGGCAAAAGCTGTAAGTTGGTGATATTTAGCCACAATATGATGCAATCTTTTTTATCCCTAACTTTTGGATAAAGTCCTTTAAATCTTGAAATAGAGAAATCATGAAATGATGACTATGTTGTAATGCTTTTGCTGTTGATCCTTTTTCAGTGTACAGTGGAAAATGAAGAACTTGTCCAACATTTGGGAGCAGCTAAAGATGCCCAAAGGCAACTCACAGCCGAAGTAAGTAATAATCAGGATTTAAAAACAGGAAAATGGCTTTTGCCCAGTTGCATTTTATTTTCATATCAGAACAATATTTTTTTTAAAAAATTGTTTTATTAAACATTTTTACCTTTAAGAACAGAAACAGACACACACACAAAAAGAAAAAAAACAAGATAAACATAACAATATAAAATAACTATACAGCCTTCTGTATCGGCATTCATGTTTAGCCTTTGTAATTCTCCATTCTCCACTGCCTTCCTATCAATTTTAACTTCTGTAATAGTGTAATAACAGTTGTACTAACACTTGTAATAATATTAATTGTTCATATCACCATTATATTTACATGTGGTCAATATTTTAGCAACTTTGGTTAATTTTTATTCAATACTAGTTTAGAAAAAAATCACAAAGAAAGACTTTTATTTCCTGTTTTGGCCTCTGTTTTCTAGCCTCTTATAAATTCTATTCCATATTATATAGAAATCAGATTCTTCTCTTTCTTTTAATTCCATGGTCATTTTGTCCATCTCTGCACATTATTGTTTCGTCTGAGGCAGTGGTGGGTTATGACCGGTACGCCCCGGTGCCTGTCAGGAGCACCAGGAACTGTTCCGGTATGGTGCTCCGGAAGGCTCACCCACCCACCTGCCATCCTTACCTATATTTGAGCTCTTCGGGGCTACCTCGCACGGAGCGTACGGCGCCTGCACAATGCTCCCCCAAGCAGCATTGCAGGTGGTAAGTATGAACGTGCGCGCTGCGCGCGTTCATGTGAGGGATGCCAGGTCCCGTTGCACCATACCGGTTGAAATGAGATCCAGAACCCACCACTGTTCTGCGGGTATATTAATTTGTTTCCAGAGTGAGTGAGAGAGGGAAGGGGGTAGGAGAGATAGTCCAATCCAACTTCTGTATATTTGTTTGTGTGTGTGTGTGTGTGTGTGTGTGTGTGTGTTAGAGGGGGAGGAAGAGAGAAAGGGAGGAAGGAGGGGAAGGGAGAAGAAAAAGAAAAGGAAAAAAGGAAACTTATTTCGCAAAGGAGAAAAACAAATGCTGTCGTTTTAAATTGGAACTGAGCATGCCTGGTTGTGGAATTCTGGGAGTTGAAGTCCACAAGTCTAAAAATATTTGAAACCCACCACTGTGTCAGTGCCTCACCAGCCATAAACCTCATCGCATGTCACTGATATGTAGTATTATGTATTGAAATGTTTTGTCCGTTTTCGGGTCTAATATTCCTAATAAGAATGATTCCGGTTTCAATTCTATCTTTTGCTCCGTAATTTCTTCCAGCCATTTCTGAATTTTATACTAATATTTCCTTATGATGCATCATGTCCACCATATATGGTAGAATGTTCCAGACTTGGGGCTACATCTCTAACATTTGGGGGATAAATTTGGATACATTTTGGCAAATCTCGCTGGGGACAAATGCCATCTATAAAACATTTTATAACGGTTTTCTTTGTTGGCTACTGCCATCATAAATTTATAATTTCTTTCCCATAGTTTGTCCCATTTTTCTAACTTTATGTTGTGGCCAAAGTTTCTTGCCCAGCTAATCATTGCCTCCTTTACTGTCTCTTCCTCCATTTTATATCTTAAAAGAAAATTATAATTTGGTAATCATTTTCCTCCCTTTCCTAATAATATTTTGTCTAATTCCATTTGTTTCTCATGTATTCCATATTGTTCCTGATGTTTTTTAAATCTTGTTTTAATTTGTAAATAAGGACACCATTTCATATTTATTCCTTGTGTTTTCAGATCTTGTACTAATTTTAGTTCTCCTTTTTCATCTAAGAGTTCTGCATAGCTTACCATTTTACTGAGATCTATGGTATTTGAATATGTCATTGCCGATAACCAGATTGGGATTTTCATATTTTCATTCTTTTTTATTTTTCCCCAGACCTTAAACAGGGCGTCTCTTACTATGTGTCTCTGGAAGTATGAATGAGTTTATTCTTTCCCTCCCAGAGGAAGCCATGCCAGCTTAATTGGAGATCATGGCCTTCTAGCATAAGAATCCTTTTATTGTTTTAGTTGGATAATAAAGCTCTCAATCTGGGAGGCCAAAGCCCCCTTTGTTTCTACTATCTTGTAGAAGTTTGTATTTAACACATGTTTTTTTTTCCTGACCAGATAAATTTGGATACCATTTTATTTAGTTGTTCAAAAAAAATTCTCTAATTTAATTGGTATTGTTTGGAAAAGATAAAGTAGTTTGGGTACTACATTCATTTTGATTGTGGAAATTCTGCCAATTAGTGATATCTGTAGTTTAGTCCAATTGTCCAGATCTGTTTGTATTTGTCATAGCAATTTATTGTAATTGCCTTCTTTTATTGTAATACATTTTGCCGATAACCATATTCCCAAGTATTTAATTTTCTTGGCTCTCGAAATTTCCAGTTTCTCCTCTGGTTCTTCGTTTTGTCTTTTGGTTTGATTCTTAGTTAATATTTTGGTTTTCTCTTTATTTATTTTAAGCCCTGCCACTTTACTGAATTGGTTTAATAGTATTGGTCCAGTTTCTAGGAGTTCCTCTATGATGAATGCTAGATCGTCTGCAAAGGCCTGCACTTTGTATTCCTGTGTTCTAATTTTCAATCCCTTTATCTCTTGGTTCTGTCTAATTTGCAATATCAACATCTCTATTGAGAGGATAAATAACGGGGGGATAGAGGGCATACCTGTCTTACCCCTTTGGTTATGCTGAAACCTTCTGTTGCTTCTCCGTTTAGTATACTTTTTGCTGTGTGGCTAGAATATACTGCTCTGATCATCCCAATAAATTTATCTCCTAAATCCATTACTGCTAATTGATTTATAAGAAAATTCCAATTCAAATTATCATACTTTTTGTGCATCAATAAATATCAATGCTGCTTGTTTTTCTGAATGTATCTCATAGTATTCTAATATGTTTATTATCATTCGTATATTGTTTTTTATGTATCTATTGGCTAGAAATCCATTTTGGTCTGGGTATATGATTTCATTTAGTATATTTTTAATTCTTTCCGCCATGATTGTCATAAATATTTTATAATCAGCAGTTAGCAGCGAGATTGGCCTATAATTTTTAATCTTTAGTTTTTCAGTGTTGTCTTTGGGGATTAATGTTATTACTTCCTCCATCCAAGATTTTAGCTCATTCTAGTACTTCATTATACATTTCTAATAATATTTTCTCTAATGATTTTTGCAGTTCTTTATAAAATTCTACTGGAATTCTGTCCGGACCCATAGGTTTTTTTTTGTGTGTGTGTGTGTGTTTTTGGGATTGCCCCTTTTAATTCTAGCCTCGTTATTCTCTCATTTAGTGTTTCCTTTGTTCTTTCTAGTAAGGTTGGAAGGTTCCTCTTCTGTAAGTATCTTTTAATCTCCTATTTTCCCTCAGCTGGACAGGATTTGAAAGTATCTTACTGCTATCCTCCCCCCCCCCCCTTTTCTGGTGGTGTATCACCTCTTTCTCACCTTCTAATTTCTGTATTAATTTCTTTTCTTTTTCTTTTTTTAGTTTATAAACCAGCCATTTCCCTGATTTGTTGGCATTTTCAAAATAATTTTGTCTATTTGATCTAATTTTCTGGGCCACTTCTTCTTATGAATGATTATAATTATAATTTAATCTATGTTTAATTATTTCTTTTTCTTCTTTAACTTCCTGATTTTGAGGGTCTTTATATTCGAATTTCCCCAGTTTCTCCTGGAGCTCTATATATTGTTTATTTTTAACTTTGTTTCTTCGTATTGCACAATGCCCTGCACATAAGCTTTGGTTGTATCCCATAGGTTTTGAATGGTTGTCTGTTCATTCCAGGTTTCCTCTAGGAAAAATGCTAATTCTTTTTCCACATATTGAACATAGTTCTTTTCTTTCACAACCCTTTGATTCAGGGTCCATCTCTTTTTCCTTTTTGCCTCTCCTTTCCATTTGACTGCTAATGGATTATGGCCTGCCCACATGTTCGGTGTTATTTCTACTTCCTCTACATCCTTCTCCATTTCCGTGTCCATCCACACCATGAATGGACCATGAATTATGGGGGTTTGAAAAGAATGTGTATTGACTCTTCTGTGGGTTGATTTCTCTCCAAACATTTTTCAGATTTAATTCTTGGGCCATTTCAAAAAATGCATTTGGTAGTGTTCTCCTTTCATAATTTTTAAAAATCTGTTTTATAGTCTTTCTTTGGGTCAACCACTGCATTAAAGTCCTCTAGTAAACATATATTTTCCATTCCAATTCTGCAATCCACTTATGTAATTTACTGTAATGTTCTTTCTGGTTCGTGTTTGGTGCGTATATAACTGCAATTAGTACTCTTTTTTGTTTTATTGATATTTCAATTAATAGTGTTCTTCCCTATGCAGTATGGAGGAACACACAATTTGCCCCAGCTAGCTAAATAACCATTCTGCGCTTTGTATTACTTGTATGTATGTAGAAAGAGGAACAAAAGACCACACCATCAACTCCTTGTCAAATGTACATTTTACCAATACAAAGGGCCACGGCTTTTGAAATGAATGATAGTTTTCAAGGAATGAATAATTGTCTTGGGAACCAACTACTTTATTGATTTGATTTGATGTATATACTGCCTATCTATTTTTCTCCCACTGTTTAGCTATTGCACTTAGTAGTGCAGTACCACAAAAAATTTGCTTTCTGAACAAGTAGTAATTATGAAAAACATAAATATGTATTGTAGAGGATGAAGATAATTAGAATAATTTCATTTATTGTGTTCTTGTAACAATATACCAAAGATCTGTTCTTTATGTAGAGAAGAGAATTTTCAAATGAAAATTACTAAAAAAACCAAAAACAAAATGAATATTTGGGGGGAGGGGTTGTTTAATAACCTAATTCTCTTCTCAGCAAAATACAAAATTTAGCTACTGTGTTTCCCCGAAAATATGAAATGTCCTGAAAATAAGGCCATGCCACATTTTTCAGGTGAGCAAAAATATAAGCCCTCCCCTGAAAAAAAGCCCTCTGGACAACCCTCCCTCTCCAGCCAGGCAAAGCACCGCTCAACAACCTAGCGGTATCCTGAAGGTGCCAAGCTGCAGAAACCGGGTGGGGGGAGAAAAGGTGCTCGCGTTGCTTGGTGACTTCTGGATACCGCTAGGTCAGTGAGTGCCCACCTGGAGAGGGGGGTTGCCAGGCAGCTGCTCTCTTGTGAGCAGGCTCCCGAAGAGCACAGCCTCAGGGGCATACGGCTGTGTTGCGCTGTTGCAGCAGTGCAACAAAACAGCCATGAAGTGACCACGCTCATGAGCAGCCATCTGGCAAACCCCCTTTGCAGCCGGGCACAGCACTGACCTAGGGGCATTGCCAAGCTGCGTGAGCTTGGCCTTTCAGAATGCCAGTGAATGGTGCTCTGCATGGCTGGAGAGCTGTTTCGCTCCCCGCTTGCGCTCCTCCCAGCCTCACAATGCCCTGGCCCAGCTCTCCCTGCAGAGCCAGGGTAGCACCACTGCTGCCGCCACCGCCATCCCAGCATGACTTTTTCTTTGGCTTCCAAACCATGGAAGTAGGCTGCCAAGTCTTCCGGCAGTAGCCGCTCTGGGAGTATGCCCTCAGGTTGTGGGCCAGCTGCCAGCATAACATACTCCCAGAGTGTGCAACCATAGAGGATACTTCCAGAGTGACCACTATTATTACATTTCCCTCTCATTGCCTTGTCTTGGGAGGGGACTGTTTTTCTGAGTGGACTGCCACTTTTTATCTGACCCTTTAACTGTTTCTCTGGCTCTTTGCTCTTTTTCCTCTTCCTTATCCTGTATATGGGAGCTAACCAAGTCTGCTGTAAGAACTTTAGTGGGAGTGCCTGCGGCCCGATATTGTACATGAAGAAAAACAGCTAAGTCTTCCATTCAATGTCTCTAAATCGTGTTGGATGGCAATTAATTGTTTAAATATTGAAACCACCATTTGCGCTTTGAGAAGGCATTGCTTTGCCATAAACTGTTGGATTTTCCCAAGGTAAACTCTCCATACTCTGAATTATCTGGTTGTTCTTTGGCTTTTTAGCCTTTAACTCAGACTCCTTATAGGAAGTAATTAGACTAGTTGTTTGTGAGAAGAGCTGGCTTTCACTTTGTCATCCCCCCCCCCCCCCCCGGATCGGGAAAGTCTAGTAACTGCTGTTTTGCCAAATCTTTTTGCAGGTCCCCTTCTAATCTCTCCAGATTTTTGGGAATGTAGGGGGGTTTAGTTTTACTTACAGCTCTTGCCAACAAAGTGCTTCTCAATTCTTGGTTGTTTTGCTGTTTTCACTGGATCCCGGGCTGGTGCCGTGGCATTTCTTTCTTTTTCCCATGCCTTTTTACTCTTCAGCAGGAACAAAAACTTTTGTCTGTGTTATGGTCTATGCTGTTACCTCCACTCACAATTGTTAATTAAATAAAAAGGATATAATGTGAATACTCAAAATTGA
Organism: Natrix helvetica; assembly: GCF_964273705.1. Classification (NCBI taxonomy): domain Eukaryota; kingdom Metazoa; phylum Chordata; class Lepidosauria; order Squamata; family Natricidae; genus Natrix; species Natrix helvetica. Next base: position 82,683,118 of record NC_138554.1, on the reverse strand, counting down.
TAAAATAAAATAAAACCAGGAGGCACTACTGCAAACATGCTCCAGCTGCAGCTCCGCCGTATTTATTTTATTTTATTTATTATTCACACTTATAGACCGCCCCCTCTCCCGAAGAGGACTTTGCCGTGAGCAAAAAAGTATTATAATGCCTTTCAGCAGTATTACAGCCAGTGAACAAAATTGCCAATCAAGAGATCAGCAGCTATGAGATCATAAATAGCTTTTTTAAAGTTATAATTTGGAGTCCCATCATTACGATCCTCTTTGCAAGGATGTAAATTGAGGCAAAAGTCAATCATGCTGTACTTACTGTTGGAAAAGGGTTCTTTTATTTGTAGACCATAAATTGAGTTTGAACTGTTACAGAAGATGAGATCACGGCCGTTATTAAGGCTAGTGTAATTTGTTACTAGTTGTTCCAGTCCCAGAGTAATAGTAATAGTGGTTTGTGCAAGAAGGATTCCTTGAATGCTGACAGCAAAGATAAAAGCATCAATAATTGAAATTTGTCAGCAACTGTTGTGGTGCTTATGAGAAGGAAAGTGAGAAATGTCTTCATAACATTGTGACAGCCAAAAAAACCATGGTCTCATTATTAAAACCAGATATGAAGCATCAATCCATGGATTAGGAAACTTCACTACAAAATTTTTAAAAATAAAGACAAAGATTTGGCAGGAAAACTTTTAATTACAATTTTTGGAATGCAAATGGCACGAGTCACATGAATTTTCTTGAACCTGGCACTTCAACACAGAGTACTACATTGTAGCACTCAAAACTTTGAAATAATAATTAAGCAGAACTTAGAAGCACATTTTTTCATACAACATGGTAGCATTAGGCTTCATTTCTCATGAACCATTCAAGAAGCAATTGCAAAGTTGAATACTGTCATCTTATCTAATCAATACAATGCAGACTTAGTGCCATGTGACTTCCACCTTTCCCCAAAATTAAATAAAAACTTTTATAGGCATTTATATATATTAAATATATATTAAACAAAATATAAGGCTACAATAAGTTGCATAATTCATCTGTTTAGAATATATTTTCCTTTTATAAAAAGTATTTTTCTTCATTTAAATAAAGGCTACAGTGAAGAAAAACATTTTTAATTAACATTTTTATTTTTTCTTCATTGCAGTTACGAGAGCTGGAAGATAAATATGCAGAATGTATGGAAATGCTTCATGAGGCACAAGAAGAACTGAAGAATCTTAGGAATAAGACAATGCCAAATGCTATATCACGCCGTTACCATTCATTAGGCCTTTTTCCAATGGTGAGAAGTCTCATATGAAATAGTTCTCAAAAATTCACTTTGCGCTAACACTTAATGTAACTTTGATTAAAAGTTTGTGTGTGTGTGTGTGTGTGTGTGTGTGTGTGTGTGTGTATGTATTTGTGTTACAACCCCTGGTATGCCCAAATATGGGAGGGAGCTCACTACTCCCCCTTTTTGTCCTTCACTCATTACAGAGGACCATCCAGGCAGAAAACCATATTTTTATTTTTAATGTTGCCTTTTTATATTTGTGTTGTATTTGTGCTGATAAATAAATAAAGGGAGACTAGTATAGATCTATTTCAAGCTATTTAGCTCTCATCAGCTAGCCATACCCTTACTGAGAATCGAACCAGGGCTGTATTGCATATTAGGCCGATGTAATTGCCACTAAGCCACAGGCTCTCTTCCTTATCAACTAAGCTAGGGAAATAGATATGTATTTGTGTTACAATCCCTGGTATGCCCAAATATGGGAGGGAGCTCACTACTCCCCCTTTCTGTCCTTCGGCTCATTACAGAGGACCATCCAGGCAGAAAACCATATTTTTGGTTATACACACAAATATAAAAAGGCAACATTAAAAATAAAAATATGGTTTTCTGCCTGGATGGTATATGGAATCTGCCTTAACTTCTCTAAATGGTATGAGCCTAACTCTCGGGAACAATGAATTCTTTTTAAAAAAAATATATGACATTGTATTAGATTATAAAATAAAATACAAAAGCAAATAATAGGAAACAGTGGAAAAGGGAAAGAAAAGGGGTGGGTGGGTGTTGACTTCCAACTTCCTCTGTTGCAGTAGAATAAAGCATTAACATCAAACCTTAATTTTTTACTTTTCCATAATAGAATAAACTAGCCATTTCTATAACACAAATCAATCTAATCAGTAAAACCCAAAATCAAAATTTCATTTTTTCCACCTTAAGCACAAAGTCCAGAAGCTGTCTCCATGTAACAAGAAAAGTACTTATATTCTTTTCTTCGATTAAAACTGTCTCTGGCCATCTCTGCCAACTCCATCAGCTGTGATAGCCATTCGTCCATGGTGGGAATTGGGGTGTCCTTCCATTTTTGAGCATACAGTAGTCTTGCTGCTGTCAACATATATAAAATCAAAGTTCCCACAAAAATTTCCAAGTTTTTCCTCTATTAAACCCAAAAGAAAAGTTTCTGATTTCATCTTTATCTTCATTTTAAGAATTTTCTGTATTAAAATATGAATCCGATTCTAATATTTCTTTGCTTTATCACACTAAAAAAAGATAAAAAGTCCCTTTACATTTACATTTCCAACATTAATTTGAAATACATTTATATATATTCTAGATAACTTACCTGGTGTTAAATACCAATGATAAAATCATCTTATAAAAATTACCTTTTAAATTATAGTTTAGTATGAATTTTAAACTTTTCATCCACATATTCTCCCATTGTTCAAATGTCACATTATATCCAAAGTTCCTTGCCCACTAAATCATACAATGTTTTACATGTTCAAGGTTAAAAAACCTTGTTTTATATTTATTCCAATCTCTTAGTATGCCATGTCTGGCAAAGTGATTATTGAAATTAACCTTAACTTTAACTTTGTCATACCATATAGATAACTGTGCTATCCAAATCTTAATTCATGGCCCTCTAAAGTAGGCTCTTGTTCTGGAGCATTACCCACTATTTTAATCAGATTAGACAGCACGCATGGAAATACAATTTGAAATCTGGTAAACCCAAACCCTCTCTTTCCTTAACATCTTGTAATAGCTTTTGTCTAATGCTTGGTTTTTTATCTTGCCATACAAACTTGGAAATGTCCCTCTGCCATTGTTTAAACCAGTGGTTCTCAACCTTCCCAATGCCGCGACCCTTTAATACAGTTCCTCATGTTGTGGTAAAATTATTTTCATTGCTACTTCAAAACTGTAATTTTGCTACTGTTATGAATAGTAATGTAAATATCTGATATGCAGGATGTATTTTCATTATTACAGATTGAACATAATTAAAGCATAGTGATTAATCACAAAAAGAATATGTAATTATATATTGTGAAATGGTTTGCTAATGAAAATAATATATAATATAATATAATAAAAATATAATAATATAATATAATATAATATAATATAATTAATATAATATAATATAATAAAAATATAATATAATATATAATATTTATAATAATATAATATAATATAATATAATCTCTAACCTTGTTACAAAAAGTCCATGAAACATTTCAGTTGGTAACAAAATAAAAATAAAACGGAGAAGAAAGACAGTAAAAAAATGGATCAAAGAGAAATACAGTATTAGGTTGGAATCCCCTCCTATTTTTCATCTTGTCCTACTGGTTCTTTATGATTTATCAATTGTTGTTTGTAACTAATGATTGTAACTATTATTATGACCTATGACCTATTACTTGCTGTTTATATGTACACTGTGATTTTGTGCACTGGAGACAAATTCCTTGTGTGTCTTATCACACTTCACCAATAAACATTTCTATTTCATTCTATTCCTATTTCATTCTATTCTATGCTATCCTATCCTATTCCTATTTCATTCCTATTCCCATTCCCATTCCATTTTCCTATTCCCATTCTCATTCCATTCCATTTTCCTATTCCATTCCATTCTATTCTAAGTATGGAAGCTTAAAACTTAAAACTAAAAAGATGTAGTGCTTTATTTTTTTTCAAAGCGGCTGCTGAAGATGTTTTGTGATGGCTACCTTTTTTCCCCTTCGCCCCTAAATTCCTGGAATCCTCTCGCTCCCAAGTTTTCCAACCACTCATTCATTCATAGATATCATGGGAAGGAAACGAAGGCGGGTCTCCTTGTGAATGGACAGAAGTTTTTACAGAAAAGGGAAAACCCGAACGTCTGGAGCCAGCTGCTACATAGTGTGAACTTCCGAGTCTCCGAGGAAGCGGAAGGGACATCGTCGCCATCCTTCCTGCCTCGGTTCTCGGCTCCCTTTTCCCCGTGTCCCCTTCCCTCGCTGCTGGGAGACCGAACTCAGCCGGCCACCTCTCAGGGCGCTGCCTTGCCGGCGCTCAGGCGCTCCTCCCCTCGTCAAGCGCAACCATCCGATCCGCCCACTGGTGCCTCTCGTATCACAATTGGCTGGGTGCCAGTTGTCCTCACGCCGCCGCTCCTGTCAGTTAGTCCCACCCTTTCGCAAGGCAGTGCCCGCCCCCGCTGCTCCCCTGTCTCCAAACACTAGCATGCAGGTGTCTCAGTTCCTAAGACCATCGAAAATATGTCTTTTCCTATGGTCTTAGGCAACCCCTGTGAAAGCCACTGGTTTAAACAGATTATCAGTTACAAGTATAGGTAAAGTCTGGAACAGAAAGAGCATCGTTGGTAAAACAATAGTTTTAGCTACAGATTCTATCCAATGGTAATAAATGCAGTTTGTCCCATCTTTGTAAATCCTTTTTAATGTCAATCCAAAGAGGCACATGATTATTTTGAAACAATTTTATATTTGTGTTTCTCAACATAACCCCAAGTATTTCATCTTTTTCTCAACCTTAAAACCCGGCTTTTTAGTCAATGTATCACTATCCTGAGGTGACATATTCTTTTTTTTTTTTTCCAAAGAATTTTATTGGTTTTTTTAACATTTATAGGGAAAAGGGTAAATGGAAGGGTATACAAATTTTGGCAGTTGCAAGTGTGGCAGGCGCCCCCTCCCTCCAAACTCATAAAATACATCTGAGTATAAAACATTAGTACATAATCATATAAAATCAGCATATTAATTCTAAAAATATTTTCAATCAATTTATATATTGTAATATATAATCTACATATAATTTCATTACCACTTTCGGTCTGTTTATAACAATGTGGTTTTCTTATTCATTTTTATGATCTGAGCTTTCTTGGTATTGCCCCTTCTCCCCCTGCTGGCAGAGCTCCGGCCCCTCCCGTGTCCTGCATAACCGTTGTAGAGTCTTCTGTTTTTTCTAGGTTTGCTTTGTTTTTTTCCATAAAGGCCTGTGCCTCTATGGATGTATTGATTCTAATTCTTGTCTCCTCCCAGAATATCAGCATACCTTCAGGCATCAACCATCTAAACCACACCCCCTTCTGGTATAATTTATTCGCCAATTGTGAATAATTTTTCCTTTTTTCCCTAGTTTTTTTGGGGATCTGCTTCAGAATGGTTATTTCCCTGTCGTGGTATGTCAATGCTTGCCCCCTTTGTACACCCAGAATTTCGTCTCTTGTGCTTTTTCTAAGGAATTTAATATGGACCTCCCTGGGTACATTGTGTGTTCTGGCATAAGCTGAATTCACTCTATAGACCAGATCTATCTCCCATTCCATCTGTTGTTTTTCTTTATGTATGTATTCAGCTAGAATGTTAGTCATAATGTCCCTTATATTTTCCCCATCTGCTTCTATAACATTTTGAAATCTAAGATAAAAGGACATTCTCTCAAATTCTGTTTTCATTTGCTGGATATCGAGTTCTTTGTTTCCCTTCTGCACTGCTTCTACCCCCCCCCCTCACCTCCGCCACCCCATCCTCCACAAGGTCCAGTCTCTGTGAGTTCTTATAGATTTGGACTTGATTCTCTTTAATTTCTTCCTTCATTTCCTTTAATTGTTTCTTAATTTCTTCCTGGCCCTGTATAAGTTGCTGAAGCATTTGTTGCAAATCCATCTCTGTACTCTTAGGTTGCATCAGTTCTGTGATCTTTGACTGTGTGGCAGGACTGGATGTTGCAGATGTCGGGGCAGAAGTAGCAAAGCCAGGTTTTCCAGGGGGTGGTCTTTTTGGAGACATAGTTTATAAAGTAGAGCGATCAGTCAGTATGGAGAATGGACAGCTGGAGAAGTAGAGCAGACAGATGAGTCCAGGAGGCAGAAGATCCAAGCAGAGGGGAGTTTCTTTAGTCAGTCTGGCAATAGAGAGGAATTTTTCTCCCAGAGAGTTCAGGAAAATAACAATCCACAAGAGATTCTTCTGGGTGACACGGAGACAAAGACCGGAAGCCTGAATTTTAAAGGTGGAGTCAGATTTCACAGTTCATGAAGACAACGGAAGTGTGCCATCTTGCCCTGCCAGCTTTGGGCTCAGAGGCATAGTAAAGTTTTAAAAGTTCACAAAGTTCTCAGGTCATCAATAGATTATGGAGCTAAATCCAGTGAAAATCACTTTTACAGGGGTGAGGCATCATTGGTTGGCTTTCCCCCCTCCTCCTTCCCCTGAGGGCGAAAGCAGAATTTTTCCAAGCCGCTTGTTCAAGGGGGGGGAATCCCCCTCCCTCCAGCCGCACCTCCAAAGAAATCCGAGAGTTTAGCGTTTTAAATTGCTGAAAGGTCCATCAAATCCAGAAAAAGGGAATGAAGAGAGGAAGCACCCACCAGCCGCCGCCGATGCTAGGGTCCTCCACGAAGCCGCTCCTTCGGCAGGACGCCTCTCCGGGGCGTCCTGTGCCCCCCAGAAGTGGGGAAGCCCACCGGGGAGCGGGAGCAGGCAAGGGACTTGCCCGTCGCCGTCAGCCGCCGGAACCGGAAGTCGACATATTCTTAATCAACTGTCAACTTGGAAAGCAATTCCATGACTATTATCAAGTTGACATGAAAAAGGGAGGGAAAATTCCATGCATACCTTCAACCAGACTTGGATCTCAGATTTCTACAGCAGGTGTATGAGGGGCAAAGTTGACAGCCTGCTGCAGCACCTTGGTGGATATGAATTATGACACAGACTGAGGGGAGGGAAGACACGGGGGTAAAGTCCAGACACCATTAACCGGACGTCAGATTCGGCTCTGCAGAAGAACATGCCAAAATGTTGCTCCTAATAAATGACTGGATTTCTTTTGAACTTTGTCTCGAGGCTCGTAAATTTATTAGGGCATTTTTAGAAACTTCACAGAGAGCCGAATCTGACATTTAAAATCTATCAAGATTTCCAGGTTTCCTGAATCCCCGGCTCTCCAATCACTTCCCGATATTTGGGGTGTTTGGAGGGAAATTTAGGCAACTATGGCAGAAGAGAACCTGATTGCAGCTTGAAAAATACGGCCAGCTCCAGACATCAAAGCTCCAGACATCCAAGTTGTGATGCCGTTCCCAGCGGCAGAAGCAAGAAAGGATGAGTACTGGTGGAAATTAGCCCCTAAGGCAGCTGAAGTTGAGTTCCCTTACCCTAATTCCCAGATAAAGGGGTCTCAAGCGAGCTGGCAAGGGTGGACTGGATGTGGAACTGGGCACAAGCCAGGCTCCCAAAGCCCGAGATGGAATCCCTGGGGAGTGCAATAAAGCAACTGAGGGAGGATTTTGACCAGACCACCCTTCATGATGAGGGGCCATCATGCCGCCCAAAAGAGAGGGAGGGACATCTGATCCTGTTGAAGGGAGGAGACGCAGACTGGAGCGCAGCCCCCCTCCTCCACCCAATAGAAGGAGAAGGAGTCCAAAACTGCAACCAGTGCCTCTCCCACGCAGCAGGCAGGCTGCCCAGGGCAGGCAACCCCCTACCTCTCTCCAAACTAGAGGTGAGGAAGATGGCCAGCCACATCAGGCGCAAGCATACAGAGGCCGACAGGAGGTTGGAGGAGTAGAGCTGAATGACCCACCCCAATTCAGGGGAAAGTTTGACGGGGACTCAGACTAGCTAGCTCTGTTCTTTGATTCAGCTGATCAAGGAACCTAGATCCACATAGACCTAGAAAGCTACGGGCACCTCTACCCATCCCCCAGAGCCATGATGAATACCATTGAAGAGGGGCTAGAGGGAGAAGCAAGGGAATGGTTAGCAACCCTCCACAAGAGGAAAGCCCCCCAACTGCAAGATATTCCTGCAACTGCTAGAGATCAAATTTGAGGAGGCCGAGGAGGACCCATATGTGGAAGAGGAACTCAGCAGCCTAAAGCAGAGCCCTCCCCCCCTATCAAAGAGTACATCGTGAATTTAGGAGAGTCATTGGAAGGCTACCCCCTTTACCAGAGTGGCTGCTGGTGCATTTTTTCAAAACAAGCCTGGACAAGCAAATTGCCCAGGTAACCGCATACCGTGACATCCCAAATTGACTCTCTGAGTGGCTCCAAGTTGACAGCGGGCTGTGCGCCAACAACATGAGAAAGCAACCGGACATGAAAGAGAGGTCAACCTGACCTGAAACCTCCCAACCGAAGGGGAACCACATCACCACAGCAGGCCCTGAGACCATCCCTTCCTTGAAGTCCGCTGAGATGCTACAGATGCGGGGGGAATGGCCCACATGGCATCTGCATACTCAACCCCAGCCTCGAAACCAATGCCAGACCCCCCACCTAGGGCACGACCAGAACGAGGCCTCAAACGGGCCACCAACATGTCCCAGAAAGCCCTCCAGACTGCAGATGCCTCTTCCCCCTCAGGCAGAAGGGGTGGAACCCCAGATAACAACGACCAGTCGCCCGAATCCTATGACAGTGAGGACGAGGGAGAAAACGACCCAATGGTGAGTGAACCAATTCACACTTTCCTTATTCCAATACGCCTCATAGACCCAAAAATAGACAACAGAGGAATTTTCAAGCCTTAAAAGACTCAGGCTGCACTAGCTGCTTGAGCAACCTAACCACAGTTCTGAAACGGGATCAGAGCAAAAAGACTGGCCCACCCAATCCGGTTCGAACAGGTCAGTGGGTCCCTAATGGAGGGAGGTTATGCCACCCACCTGACCGAACCAGTGAGACTAGAGCTAGCGGATCACTGGGAAGTAATTTGATTTGTAATAGTCCCCAAAATGACAGACGCAGTCATACTGGGACTTTCCTGGCTAGACAAATGGGGACCAACCATCTGGTGGCAAGGGGATATCCTCAGACTTAGGATATCAAGGGGCCCCCAACCCCTCCCACACCAGCAAGCAGAAACACCACCTTCACAGGAAACCCCCCAAAAGAGCCCACCAGAACAACTGGCAACCACATCCAACAAAACCCCAGAGGCCAAACTGATTCCGAGGGAATATCAGGACCTCGCAGAAGTATTCAGCGAGGCCAAGTGCAATGTTCTGCCTCCCCACTGTGAGACAGACATCAAAATCATCCCCAGGGCAAAACTACCCAAGCCCAAACAGTACGCCATGATGCCCCGGGAATTGCAAGAGATGCACAAATACATAGACAAAAACCTAGTAAGTGGGTTCATCAAACCAGCCAAGCCTCAGGTCGCAGCACCAGTCTTCTTCAAAGAAAAAAAAGATGGAACTATGAGATTCTTTGTGGACTTTCGAGGGATAAATGTCATGTGCATACACAACCTATACCCCTCTCCCCCTCAAGAAGATTGCCCTAATCTCTTTTAACACCATTTAATGAATGAGCAACAGCTATTTGCAAGTTGTGGATTCAATCTATTTGAAGTTGCAAGATTGGAGGTTTTTTTTTTTACCCCCCTCGGTTAAAGCGCCATTTGAACTATCTCTCGATCTTGGAATGGAGTGAGAGAGTAAAACGTTGAATTGCCCACTTGTACTAACTACGAGAAAGATTTACATCACAATTGCAAGAAGTGATTCCTGAGCTGTTTTAAAAGCCCTATGGAAACTTTGAATGCTTTGCTCCCTGATTCCCTGTGAGAGGCGGAGCCAAGATGGCTCACTTCCTTCTTCTTTGCTCTAATAAATGAAACTAGCCCTTTGAAACTACCTTTGAAGAAATTTCTGGCTGTATATTACTATTACCTCCCGAAGGACTTCTGGAGCCTCACCTGTTTTATGGTCTTTCAGGATTTGGATTATTTGACTCTCTTCTTCTGGCTTGGAACTGTGACTGAGGATTAACATTCACTTCTGGGCTTGTCTGCCTCCTCGGTATCACCCAACTGCGCATTCCACAGACACCATTTCTTCTGTATAAGGACTTACACTTATCCCTGAGTTTAGCAAATGAGGCCCAGAAAACCACTGCCAGGGAAGGCAGCCTCGATGCCCGCCTCCTCTGCATCTAGCCCAACGACCCAACAGACAAAAACTTTATCATTCTTACAACAAGAAGTGGCTGGAGAGAGCACAAAGGACTTATCAGTTGCCCAAATGTTTCAGGCTATTATGAAGGGACAGGAAGAACTGAAAAAAGAACTGACAGATTTTAAAGAGCAGCTCAGAGATGCACAGCAGCAAACAACAGAAAATAAGCAGAAGGTTGGAGTACTGGAGGAGGACATGGTTGGGCTGAGGGAAGAGGTGAAGGCAACTCAGAAGGGGAATAGAGAACTGGAAAATTTCATGGTAAAGATGGAACTTGAAAGAATGTCCCTTTTTCTCAGATTCCAGAACCTACCTGAGACAGAAGATGAAGACCTTAAGGATATTATGTGTACAATCTTAGCAGAATACATTAAGAGAGATAAAGAACAGTTGTGGTGGGATATGGACCTGGTTTATAGAATCAATTCAGAATATGCCAGAACACATAATGTTTCAAGGGAAGTCCATGTTAAATTTCTTAGGAAGACGAGGAGGGATGAGGTTTTGGGAGCCCAAAGGGGGGGACCACTAAAATATAAAGATAAAGAAGTTGCCATTCTTAAACAAATTCCGAAAAAAAATAGAGAAAAGATGAGGAAGTATTCCTCCTTATCAAAGAAATTATATAATAAAGGAATTTGGTTTAGATGGTTATTGCCAGAAGGAATGTTGGTTTTCTGGGAAGGAAATAGAATTATAATTAATTCAGTTGTGGAGACAGAGGCCTTCATGAAAAAACACAGTTCCCTCCTAGAGGATGAAACTATAAGAGGTAGTGAAAAAGGTGATAATATACAAGATATGAGGGAGGGAGGGGCTCTGCCAGGGGACAAGGGGGAGGGAGCAATACTGAAAAGACTCAGGTCACAAAAATAAATATATTTGAAATATTATTGTTAATTGTTGATATATTAGAATGTGGTAAAAGAGATGATTGAACATATGGTTGTTTCAATATATAATAAGATGCTGTTTTTGCTTATCTTTTATCTTTTGTTTTTCTTTCTGTAAAAGTTGTGAGATTTGGGGAGATTTCTACTTACAGCACGATGTAGCTGCCAAAACTTTTTGTACAACCACCTACCCTTCCCTATAAATGTTTAAAAACCAATAAAATTCTTTTTAAAAAAACCAGCCAAGCCACAGGTCGCGGCACCAGTCCTCTTCAAAGAAAAAAAAAAGATGGAACTATGAGATTCTGTGTGGACTTTCGAGGGATAAATGCCATGTGCATACACAACCTATACCCCTCTCCCCCTCAAAAGGACATGCTATCTCATCTGGCCAAGGGAAAAGTCTTCACCAAACTAGACCTTAGAGAAGCATACTACTGAGTACGTATCAGAGAGGGAGATGAGTGGAAAACAGCGTTCAACTGCCCCATAGAGAACTTTCAATTCAAAGTGATGCCTTTCAAACTGCAGTGAACCCAGTGGTATTCATGCGGTTAATAAACGAGGTGTTGCACGAGCACCTCTACAAGGGGGTTCTCATTTACCTGGGTGACATCCTCATCTACATTGAGACCGTGGACAACCATGTACCCCTGGTCTGCCAAGTACTGGAAAAACCTCTGGCAGCCAATCGGTACATCAAGGTACCAAAATGTGAATTCCACCATGCACAAGAAATGTTTGCAAAGGAGCCAATGCTGAAGCATCCTGACCCTGAGCAACCCTTCATGATCCAGGCAGAAGCCAGCGACATGACAGTGGGAACGGTGCTACTCCAAAGAAACAATCAAGGAAACTTACAACCTTGTGCCAACATTTCCCACAATCTCACAGACACAGAGAGACGATGGGCCGCATGGGGAAAGGAGGCTTTCGCAGTGAGATGGGCACTGCTAACCTTGAGACACCTGTTTGAAGGGGTGGACTGACCACAAAAATCTGGAGGCACTCATGACTCCGTGGAAACTATCACCCAAACAATTCTGATAGGCTCAGTACTTCAACTGTTTCAATTTTGTTTTAAAGCACATCTCAGGGGGAGGAACTTTCTAGCTTACACCCTCTCCTGCATGCCCAAGTACAAATGCAAACGGGAGCAGGTGGTGGACAACATCATTCCCTCTACACTACTTTTTAATTGGTAATTTTAGTTTTTAAGGGTTAATTTCACTGGGGTTTTAACTTTTTTAGGTATTGTAACTTATTTATTTATTCTTACCTCCTCTGTACGCTATATAATACTTTTGTACGTCGCCCCGAGTCCCTGTGGGGAGAGGGGGCGACTAATAAGTTCAAGTAATAAATAAATAAATAAATACTCAAATAGCTGCTCAAGTGACCACCAGGCAGCAATGCCGTGACCGGCAAGACCAAGAGACCTAATCACAAGACTCAAAACCGAACTGCTAGCAGACCCCTGATTTCAAGACAATCCACACATCTTGACAAAAAGAGATGACCTCACATGGAAGGGGATGAAACTCTACGTCTCGGAATCCCTACACACCCTAATTCTCCAGAGGAGCCACGATGGCAAACTGGCAGCCACTTTGGGTTCCTAAAGACTTTACACTTAGTCCAGAGGCCGTTCTGGTGGCATAAAGTAAGATGTGGATAGTTACGTGAAAAGTTGTGCCATCTGGGCCAGAATGAAGAGATGACCAGGAAACCCCCTCCCCACAGACTGCTGCAACCCGTAGCAGAGCCAACGAGGCCATGGGAGGAGATCGCAATGGACTTTATAGTAGAGTTGCCGAAAAGTGGGGGAGACACGGTGATTTGGGCTGTAATAGACCTGTTCTCAAACAGGTACACTTAGTACCCTGCAGCGGATTACCCTCGGCTCACAAGCTGGCCAAACTGTTCCTGAAGCACATCTACTGCCTGCATGGAGTACCTCAAATAATTCTCAGACAGAGGGGTCCAGTTCATGGCTAAGTTCTGGAGGGAGTTCCTGCAGTTCATTGGGTCATCTCAGGGTCTTAGCTCAGCTTTTCATCCGAGCACCAATGGGGCATCAGAGAGACTGAACGCCATGGTAGAGCAGAACTATCAGCAGTCCAATTGGCCATACCTCTTATATTTTGCTGAGGTCGCGTACAATAATGCTGTTCACAGTAGCACAGGACTCACACCGTTTAAAGTAGTGAATGGCATGGACTTCGTCTTAATGCCTGAGTATCCAAGGGATCCGCCCTCCTTAGTCAGCTTGACTGATTGGATGTCGATGCTGAAAGCAACCTGGGAAAATGTCAAAAAAGCACTGGCTAAAGTGGCACGAACCTATAAGAAACAGGCAGATAAACACCGGGCTTCTTAACGGACATTCCGGGTGGGAAAGAAGGTTTACATCTCCACGAAATATTTAAGATTAAAACTGCCTAGCAAGAAACGGGGGCCAAAGTTTATGGGACCATTCCCCATAGTAAAGATCATCAACCCAGTCACAATGCAATTGAAACTGCCTTGATTGCTGGGGAAGATACACCCAGCATTCCATAGTAGCCTTTTAAAACCCGTGATTGGTCCATGCTGAGACCACTACTACGGGAGCCTCCCAGCCCTGTGGTCATAGGGGGCCAAACCCATTATGAAGTTCAACGAGTCCTTGATTCAAGGTGTCATAGGAGACAACTCCAATACTTAATCAAGTGGAGGTGCTACCCCTTATCAGAGGCATCTTGGGTAAAAAATAGAAATATCCCGGCTGATCGCCTTATAGCAAAATTCCATGCAGAAAATTCAGGCAAGCCTGGGAGAGAGACGCGTCCCTAAATTATTTACTTGTGCTCAAATTGTTTTTGTTTCACACAGGTCGCTTTCGAGAAGTGAGGGGAGCAGAATGTCAACTTGTAAAGGGTTTCCATGATTATTATCAAGTTGACATGAAAAAGGGAGGGAGAATTCCATGCATACCTTTGACCAGATCTCAGATTTCTACAGCAGGCGTATGAGGCATGAAAAAATTTTGGTGGATATGAATTATGACACAGACTGAGGGAAGGGGAGACACAGGGGTAAAGTTCAGACACCATTAATCAGAAATCAGATTTGGCTCCGCAGAAGAACATGCCAAAATGTTGCTCCTAATAAATGACTGGATTTCTTTTGAACTTTGTCTTGAGGCTCGTAAATTAATTAGGGCATCTTTTGGAAACTTCACATCAACATTGTTGTTTTCTGTTTGTTTATTTTAAAACCGACTAAATCCCCAAACTCATTTAATTTCTTCATCAAATATTCTGTTATTTTTTGGGGTCTTGCCGGAACATAACCAGATCATCAACAAATGCCCTCATTTTATAAATTTCTTTCTTGATGCTTATACCCATTATTGCCTAATTTGCCTAATTTTTCTATTCAAAACTTCCAACACTAAGATAAACAGGAGAGAAGATAAGGGACATCCTTGTCTCATATCCTTTTGAATTTCACATGAGTTAATCTCCAAAATGACAATTTTTGCTTTTTGTGATACTTAAATAAGACTTTCTCCAAAGTCCATTTCTTCTAGCACTTTAAACATAAAAGCCCAATTTAAATTGTCAAAAGCCTTCTAGAAATATTAAAGCTGCCTGTTTCTCATTATAATATTGTAACTATGCAATAATGTGCAAAACGATCCTCATATTATCTCTTAGTTGTCTTTTTGGCAGGAAGCCAGATTGGTCTTCATGTATACATGCTTGTAAAATCTTCTTTAGTCTTTCTGCCAAAACTGTAGCAAAGAGTTTATACTCCTTGTTTAATAATGAAATTGGTCTGTAATTCTTTGGCTTTCTAACATCTTGACCCTGCTTCGGTATCAACACAACATTAGCTTCCTTCCACATTTGAGTTATCTTTTCCCCCTGTAATATATTATTCATTGTATCATTCCTTTAGTGGCTGAAGGAATTCATCCTCAAAGCACTTATAGTATTGCCTTGTAAAGCTTGGAGCTTTACCTGATTTCATTTTTTAATGACGTCTGACATCTTGAAGGCAGTTATTGGATCATTCATAAGTTGTCTCTGAGTTTGTGATAATTTAGACAGCTATTGTCTTAAAATATATTCATCTATTTTAGACATATCTAACTCCTGTCTTTTATACAAATTGGAATAGAAGTTATGAAAAGACTTTGATAAAACCATTATCTGTTATTGCATTGCTATCTTCACAGATCTTTTCAACCATTCTAACTCTTTCCTCTAAGTACCAAAAGCACTGGATTATGATCAAAAAAAGATTTAGGTAAAATTTTATTTGCAAGATTTTTAGAAGTCCATATCATATCAATCCTTGAAAAAGATTTATATCTTTCTGGGGGGGAAAGGATATTCTCTAGCGGAGCCATTTTTGTGATGCCATGAGTCTGTTAGTACTAAATTATCCATTAGCTCAAAAAAGGATTTTGGTAATTTACCCTGTGGGGATCCAATCCCCCAACATAAGCCACTTTTCATATAAAAAGGATAAACATTGATCCATTAGATATTCAAAAAATATACTTTTATCATTTGGCCGGTACACACCAACTTCTACTGATTTTATTCCATTAAATTCAATTTCCACTACTACAAATCTACCATATTAATCTGCTATAATTAGCTTAGGTTTGAGTTTAGGTTTTATATATAGGACAATTCCATTTATCTTTTTTAAACCATCATAAATTCTTCCCCATATCATTTATTTCTTTCTTAATATGTGTTTCTTGAAGGCAGGTTATCTCAACATTAAGTTTTCTCAGGTAATGAAATATTTTAATGCTTAGATGGGGCCTTTGCCCCATTAATATTCTGTTTAATAGACTTAATCTCCATCTTTAGACAAAGTAATAGGTTCTGGTACAGATATTTTAGCAACACCGTCATCTTCAATACAACTTTTTGAGATTGTTCCCCCTCTAGCTTCTTTTTCTATATCCATTTCTTCAGCTAGATCTGAAATTAGTTTGTATCTAATCAAGAAATCTTAAGCTCTTTCTATATAATTCAGTCTAAATCTTTGCTCTTGATAAGTAAGTACTGTGTTTCCCTGAAAATAAGTCCTAGTTTAATTTTTATGTGTGCCCCTAATAAAACCCTACCTCAAAAGTAAGCTGTAATTAAGGCTGCGCCCATTCCATCCCACCGTCTGGTTGTATGATGTGGGGCAAACATGTGCATAAAAATCAAGCTAAGACGGGGGTGTGGTGTTGCCCCATGCATCCCGCACCTGCTTAGTTTAGGATCGCTGCAACCAGGCCTCCCACACTTCGACACCTATCACACTGTTGTCTGACTTCTTCTGCAGTGGTTGCAGTAGGAGGCCGCATGGCATGTCACGCCAGTGCTGCCACTTGTGGCAGGAGGCCACCTGGTGCATCACACAGCTGCCACTGCTTGTGGCAGGACACCAAGTGCCACATCACATCAATGGCACTGCTCGCAGCATGAGGTTGCATTGTGTCAGTGCTGCACTTGCAGCAAGATCATTTGACTTGACAATAGAAGAACCATGGTTATTTAACATCAATAAACGTCTTATTGGGAACTTTCCTGTTGTTATAAAAATATTTTAGTCTGCAAAGATACATTGTCTCAAAAGTTACATTAGAGCCAGATCATAGTGATTATCCTGATGTATAAACTCCTTACTGAAGGAATGAAAGGAGAAATATCTTTTATGAAAGCCATGTTATTCTTTCAAATTCAACATATCATTCAGTGAAAACGTTTTGCATTGTATTATAGAAAAGCATTTTTTGTGAACCTATCATTGATTTTTACAATTATTTGGCTCTAAAATAGTTTTAGTTTGAATCGCATTTCTGTACTTCTTGATAATATAGTATCAAATGGTTGGTATGCCCTAACCTTCCTGTTTCTATGGTCTGTTTAAAACCTTTTTTTATTCTTAGTTTTGTTCTTGAAAGCAGAAGCTTTCAATTTAAAAAATGCCAATATATTAAAACGCATTCTAGATTTTCCACTGGGAGCTATTGAAAAAGAATTTAAGCCTTGCAAGGAGTTCCATTTGCACAGCTGCAATTTGCCTAAAACATTGATATGTTTTGAATCCCAGTTTTTCATTTCTCTGCTTAATTTTTTTTCAAATTAATTGAAACTATTATTAATAAAATTATTAAGTATTAATCAAAACTATTAAAATTATTAAATATCAAATAATATTCTTTGATCAAAATTATTTGATCAAAATTATTAATCAAAACTTAATACTTTAATAGTAGTAACACTTAAATATTTTAAAGAGTTAAATACTAAATATTAAATTAGCTACATTGTTTTTATATGCAAATAATATTTTTTCAAATATAAATAATTTTTGCCTAATTTTTTAATCAACTTTTATAACTTTTCAATGTTTTTTTTACTCATCATCATCATCATTATTATTAGCAGGAAGGTAGGCCTCTTCCCCCCCCCCGCCATTCCTAATCCTGCCTTCCTACCTCCAAACAGGAAGGTAGGCCTCTTCCCCACCACCACTACCATTTCTTATCTTTTTTTCCTACCACCAAACAGAAAAGTAGGCCTCTTTCCTCCTCTCCCCCATTTCTGATCCTTCCTACCTCCAAACAGGAATGTAGGCCTCCCCCCCCCCCGCCCATTCCTGAGCCTTCCTACCAGCAAACAAGAAGGTAGGCCTCTTTCCTGCCATGGCTAGGCCTGGACAGCTATCTGTATGGTTCCTACAGTTATGAGATTATCGTCTTTGAATCAGTAGTGGTTTAGTGCTGAGAACCAACCCAATACTTACCATTACTAATGATGAGAAGAAACCAACAAAATTCCACATTGGGTCGGTCATCACCTGAGTCAACAAGGATCATCTCAGATGCTATGGCTCCTGGACATCTGTCGAAAAAGGGGCTACAGGGCTCAGTTGTTACTGCCAGGGAACCAGGGCGTGTAACTGCAAAGCGACTGGAACCAAAGCACAAAATCGAAGAAAATCGAGAAATCGTCAAATATTACTACCAAGCAGAACCAATAGCCAGAGGATTTCAAAAAAAAAATGATGCAACTGTGGAAGGAACAACATCCAAAAAGTGACATAACCAAACAAAGATTAATGGATCAAAGATGCTTCATCATAAAGTTTTCATATATGTAGAAATGCAACATCTAGAAATATTGGCTAAAAAGAAAACAAGTGATGATGAACAAGCTGAAGAAACTCCAACACCTGAACAAACTGATCAGCCAGTAGAAGAAACCAACATACAGGATGAAGATCCTCCTGTTCAAGAACTCGAAAGTGTAGAGCTAAATGATCTAGCAAAAATGCTCATAGAAAAAAATTGAAAACCACATCAAAGAAAACGTAGAAAGAAAAAGACTACCTACTATTCGGGAGAGAGAGCTGACATCGCGACGATACAACGTGCGATCTTGGAGCGCCAAGATCGCAGTCGATATTTGTGCCACTGGGCGGTCCTTTTGGACCTAAACCGTCCCGAAGAGATGGTGATAGAGAAGAGTACGTCCTGCTGATCTCAGGGACACTGTAGTCTCTGATTGATCCAGGAGAAGCTCTTTTTCCTGATGACAGAAACCCAGCCCTGAAGCTTTTGAAGTTGGGACAGCTCCAGAACGGAAAGAAAATGGAAGAGAATAGTGTGTTGGATTGGTGATGAAATTTTATTATTAGAAAAGAGACTACCCAAAGAAAATTAAAACTAAATTAAAATTGAAGACAACAGAAAACAAGCAGCAAAATTAAGTTACATTAAACCTAGTGTGTGATCCTTTTTTTAATACTCTTTTTACGAATGGAAGTTCTGCAAATATTTCTGCTTTTAAATTGGAAGGCTCAGTTTTTCTTCTACTTTTTATTTTTTTACTTTTTCTATATATACTTGTAGATTAAAAATTTCTTGCTTTTCTACAACGTTTGATTGAATTGTTTTTTTTTTTTAATTGAGAATTTTTCTCCGTAAGTCTGCTATTTAAAAAGGGCTATAAGAATTGAGAGAGAAAAAGTAACACTGCCATTTTAAGGCTGGAGGCTGAATCATTGTATTTTCTTTCCGCTCTTTGATCATCGGAGTTCCTTTCAGTTTGTTTATTGAGAGTGATAGTGGAAAGAGCATCGTTTGTTTATACAGCTGCTGTTTTGGAGTTTTTACAGTGAAGGCAAAGTTTGGACTTGAAAGATTATAATAAACTTGTTTGGAATACGATAAAAGCCTCGAATGCTATAGTGGCAGTGTTTATAAGTTGGAAGGATGGTGCAACATGAAAAAGAAACATTAATATTGCAAATGATTATGTTTAAAATTCAAAAGATATTAATAATAACAGAGAAAATTGAGATGAGAATGGATGACACAGAACAGCGGGTGCACCCTGAGTCCACTAAAGCGGAGATTTTTATCTCCCTGTCCTGGTTGGGGATCAACAGTCTTAAAAGGGGGGGGGTAAGTGGTTTAATTAGTTGCTTACCAGTGGTTCATTCTCTGGATCACTCTCGAATGAGTTTGGTTCCTTCTGCTGGGATGCCGGAGTTTCCTCCCCAAAGAGGGGAGGGGATGGAAACTCTACAATTTCCCTACTCCTCAGGGCAGTCTTCTTTCCGTGTTGGCCAGATTTCTCAGGGTTTTGCCCTGACAGGCATTCTAGTTTCCGGGTGGGTGTTTGAGAACAACATTCTGCAGCTTGGTGCCCCTCCTTTCCACACTTGAAACAGGCTGAAGGTTTCTGAGAAAATGTGGTTTGCAATTTGAAAGACTCTTGTTTCTATTGGGGTGGGGATTTCTTCCACGCTTGTCCCACTCAGTACTGATTTCTGGCCATATCGATCTCAGCTTCTTCAGTGGTGAGGTACCACTCATGTAAGTGGTTCGGTGCCCGTTGGGCTACACAGGCATTGTAGAGGTTGTCATTCAGCTCATCCTTGATACAGGTTACCAGGATGTCCTCTGGCCAGTTCATTCGACACGCGAGGTCTTGGAATTCTTCAGTATACTCTGCCACTGGTCCCTGTCCCTACTTCACAACTTTAATGTGGTTGCGTGCTTTGTGATCTGTGAGGGGTTTTTCGAAATATAGTCACAGGGCCATCATGAAATGGTCGAAGTTCCGCAGTTCTGGTGCGTTGGCATTATGTAGGGTCATCATCCATCTGGCAATGGCTTCCTCCAGGGCTAGGGTAACAACTCGCACTCATGACCCTTGGTTTTGGAAATAATGCCTATACTCTTGCATGTATGTGAGCCTGTGTGTCACAAAGAATTCCAATTGTTGCAGATCCCCATCAAACTTTACCCTAAGGGAGGAAGTTTTTCTTTCCAGTTGTGGGGCTCGGGGCTAGTTGGGTATGGACCTCAGTGCATGCATTGCCAAGGGGAGGGTTTGCTGGGCTCCCTGCTGCTGCTGCTGTGCCATCCATTTGATCAGCACATCCTGGAGGACTTCTTCACGACTTCTGCCATTTCAGCCCCTCTTTACTTCTCTTCTGGCTCCCCTCGGATGTTGAAATTTTCCAGTCTTCATCACCAACTGGGTTATATGTCTCTTCAGACGATCCTCTCTCAGCAATGCTTCATTTAGTTCCTTCTGGTCAGAGAGGGTTTCTAGCTCCAATTTCTACCCTGGATTTCGGTTAATAATAATAATAATAATAATAATAATAATAATAATAATAATAATAATAATAATAATAATAATAATAATAATAATAATAATAATAATAATAATAATAATAATAATAATAATAATAAATATTTATTTCTTAGCCGCACCCTCTCCCGAAGGACTCGGGGCGGCGTACAATGAAACATATGAAATAAATATGGACAAAACAAACATATAACAGAGACATATACCGAGACATACACGAGGAGGTCGGCTGATAAATAAAACAATTAAAATACAGTATTTAAAAACCCCTAGATAATTAAATATAATTAAAATACCCAGTAAAAGCCCGTCAGGAGCGATATGGTTAGATCAAAGTTGAGCCAGGCCAGCTGCTTGGAATAGGTGGGTCTTAAGCTTAATACGAAAGGAGCGGAGGTCAGAGGTATTCCTAATATCCGGAGGGAGGTCATTCCACAGGGCTGGGCCCGCCACAGAGAAGGCTCTACTCCTAGGCGCCGCCCCCCGACACTGTCTTGTGGACGGCACCTGGAGGAGGCCCTCTCTGTGCGAGCGGATTGGTCGCAGGGATGTATGGGGCAGAATACGATCCCGCAAGTAACTAGGTCCTGAGCCATGGAGCACTTTAAAGATTATTATCAAAACCTTGAAACGCACCCGATAGACCACAGGAAGCCAGTGCAGCTCGCGCAGGAACGGTGTCACATGGGAGTACCTAGTACTCCCCATAATTACCCGCGCGGCTGCGTTCTGGACCAACTGTAGCCTCCGGGTGCATTTCAAGGGAAGCCCCATGTAGAGAGCGTTACAGTAGTCCAAGCGAGACGTCACCAGCGCATGAGTGACTGTGCGTAAGGCGTCCCGGTCCAGTAGGGGGCGCAATTGACGCACCAGGCGAACCTGGTGGAACGCCCCCCTTGCCACGGCTGTCACATGGTCATCCATGGACAGCCGGGCATCCAGGAGGACGCCCAAATTGCGCGCCCGCTCCACGGAGGCAAGTTGAATGCCCCCAATGGCCAATGATGGAATTAATTGGCTGAACCGGGGAGCTGGTACCCACAGCCACTCCGTCTTGGAGGGGTTGAGCTTGAGTCGGTTGTCATCCATCCAGATCCGTACGGCTTCCACACACCAGGACATCACTTCGATGGCCTCGTTGGGGTGGTTCGGGGTGGAAAAGTACAGCTGAGTATCATCAGCGTACAGATGGTATCCCACCCCGAAACCACGGATGATCTCACCCAGCGGCTTCATATATGTGTTGAAGAGGAGTGGCGAGAGGACCGACCCCTGTGGCACCTCACAAGTAAGGGGGCGTAGGGTCGACCTCTCTTCTCCTGCCAACACACGCTGCGTCCGGTCAGAAAGGTAGGAGCCGAACCACCGCAAAACGGTGCCCCGGACCCCCAGCCCCTCCAGCCGGCGCAGCAGGATACCATGGTCGATGGTATCAAAAGCCGCCGAGAGGTCTAATAGGACCAGGATAGAGGAACAACCTCTGTCTCTGGCCCTCCAGAGATCATCCACCAACGCGACCAAGGCCGTCTCCGTGCTGTGACCGGGGCGGAAGCCGGACTGGCGCGGGTCTAGATAATCATTTTCCTCCAGATGTCGTGGAAACTGGTAGGCCACCACACTTTCTACAACCTTCGCCAAAAAGGGAAGGTTGGAGACAGGACGATAATTGGCCAGCTCCAAAGGGTCCAGGGAAGGCTTCTTGAGCAAGGGTCTCACCACCGCCTCTTTCAAGGCGGCCGGGAGAGACCCCTCGCTCAGCGAAGCATTCACTAGGCCCAGGAGCTAGTCTCGTGTAACCTCCCAGGATGCCAGTACAAGCCAGGAGGGGCACGGGTCCAATAAACATGTGGTGGGTCGCAGTCGTAAACGCAATCTGTCCAAATCCTCGATGGCAACCAAGTCAAACTCCTCCCAGATCGATACCTCAAGACTCGCCATGGACGTCTCCATTGGATCACTGACAGGAACCCAATCTCTCCGGATTTGAGCGATTTTATCCTGCAGATATTTACCAAATTCCTCTGCCCTGCCCTGTAGGGGGGCCTCCCGCGGCCTCTGAAACAAGAGGGAGCAGGACACCCGAAACAGGGCGGCAGGGCGGTTCTCCGCGGATGCAATGAGAGTGGCACAATATTGGTGTTTGGCCACTCTCAATGCCACAAGGTACGTCCTTAAATGGGCTCGTGCCTGTGTTCGATCAAATTCGGAGCGAGAGGATCTCCAACGACTCTCTAGACGTCTCTTGCGGCACTTCATCACCCTTAGCTCCTCGGTAAACCAAGGGGCTAGGGTGGATCGTTGCCGCCGGAGAGGCCGCAAAGGCGCCACCCAGTTCAAGGCCCCGGTAGTTGCATTATTCCACGCAACTACCAGGTCCTCTACCCGGGGGCGGGTCAAGGTTACAGGAGGTGGCCCAAGCTGCGTCTGGAACCTATCAGGTTCCATCAGGCGCCTGGGGCGGAACCATCTGGAACTTTCCGGTTCCGCCTCCCCGCAGCGGGAGGTAGCACCAGGGAAGTCAAGACGGATGAGTGAGTGATCTGACCATGACAGGGGAGTGATGGTTAAGTCCCCTCCTCCCAGATCACTCAGCCACTGGCCAGAGACAAAAACAAGGTCCAGAGTGTGTCCTCCCTCGTGTGTCGGGATGTTACCTCGTGTGTTACCATGGATGAGGATGACTCCTCTGGTTCTCCCATCCCAACTGTCTTTCTTCCCGATACCAATCGATCAGTGGGGCTTTGGGGGTCTTCCAGGGTCACCTTATCCTCTCTGACGGGGTACAGAAAGCAGGCATCCATCTGGGTGGTGGTTGATGTCTCCCCCTCCCCATTCATCTTCTCCCTGCACACTGTTTTGCTCGGACATGGTTTGCATGGTCCTCTTGGTAGAGCAACGATTGCTTCTCCGGGTTGACTGTTTTGCAAATGCTGTTTTCTATAAGGATTGTCTGACCTCCTAACTTAAGAAAGTAAATACTCTTGAAACGAAGTATTTCAAAATGAACCTTTTATCAAGCAGAAGTGACAGCAATGGATTTAAAGCAGCATCTGAATACCCTTAGGCAAGTAGAATTAAAGCAGTAGAGACCCCTCCCTTTAACCAGATGCAGATTTAGCCAATCCACAGATGTAAAGATGTTACTTTACCAACTGCCCTGAGAAATGAATAAGCATACATTCTCATCTTCTTTTGGCTATCAAAGTGGAACAACCCACATGGCCATCCCTCCTATACATTCCCCAAGAGGTGAGAAGATTTCAGGGCACTTTGGCACCAGGATGCAAGTTATAAAATACCTGTTGCCACAGGCAATACTAATTAATCGAATCCAAGTCGTCACCCCCCTTCTTCCAATTGAATGGCAGAATCACTTTTAGGGATCTGACATCTAGATTGGATCATTCCTTGATAAATTTCCATCTGTTTCTTCTTTTCCTACCCTCAGGTGCTTTGGAGAATTGGTTCACCCCATCTTCTCTATGACAACCCCTCAAATATTGGAAGACTACTATTTGGTTAATCATAGCCTAACAATTCCCCTCTACCCTTTTGTATGCCACGTCTCCCACTTAGACAGAAAAAAACAATAACCCTGCAAAGGATTCTTTAAAGATCCACTCATGATCCACAATGGGTGCTATACTGAGATATCACCCTTCTTCTACTTTGCAGCCAATAATAAGCCTCCTGGTATACCGCCAATCAGCTGTTCCAGGCAGCGGGGAATGCCGCTGCTGATCGCCACCATTTGGCAGCAGCGATTGACAGCAGCAGTGATCATCGCCTAGAACAGCTGATTGGCATATTCTAAGAGGCCGATCTAACCACCAATCAGCTGATCAGCAGCAAAGGCTCCAGTGTTCCCCAGCGGCGGCGGTGACAGTTGGCAGCACCCCCCTGCCCTACACCACAATATTCGCTCAGACATTTCCACTCACCATTGGTGTGTGTGTGTCTTATAGTGCGAAAAATATGGTATATGACGTAACTGAAAGAGATTATCCGAAGATTCAGAGTTGATATTATAAACATGTTGATGATAACCAACTGTATCTCACTAGTACCATTAGACTGGTGATATCATTTAAGTCCTTTTTATGTTTCTGGACTCCATTATTGTTGGCTGAACAACCAAGGCCAGCAGCTTCAGGAATATTGGAAAAAAAGTTGTTAACCCATTGCAAATATACAAATAGTGTAAACCAAGAAATAATCTGTTATTCAAATCAAGTCCAACAAGAAGAGGATATTTGAAAAGAATGCACCACTTTGGGAAATAACAACATTTAGAATCAAGTAACAGAATAGAAACTAGCATACCAATGTTGATTTATAATATGAAATAAAGTATTCATAAAAGCAGAATTGAAAAAACTGCAAAGGTCTACCCAGGGCAAAGAAATTGAAGTTTTGCCAGAAATAGCTCAGATAGTAGAGGCAAACGGGAAGTGAGCAATAGAGGAAGCCAATTTAGTTACTGAATAGTTTTAATTCCCAAACTAGTCATTCTCTCCTCTGCTTTGTCCTCAGAACAAAGGCCTCTACTAGAAAAGAAATGAAGCAAAGAATAACTGATCATTTAGAACAGCAATTGCAATAGCACTTGACTCATGTACTGCTTCATAGTGCTTTTACAGCCCTCTCTAAGTGGTTTACAGCCAGCATATTGCCCCCCAACAGTCTAGGTCCTCATTTTGTCCATCTCGGAAAGGTAGAAGGCTGAGTCAACCTTGAGCCGGTGAGATTTGAACTGCCAAACTACAGCTAGCAGTTAGCTGAACTAGCCTGCAGTACTGCACTCTAACTACTGTTCTACCTTGGCTGTTCAAGAAATATTGCCTAGAAATAAGAAAGCATAATAAAGCAGCAAATAACAGTTATAGCCAAGAAGATCAGCAGATACAAAGCTTGAATTGCACATTATAGGTAGAAACTCAGATTTCAATCAAATCAAAAACATTTCCACAAATCCATCCATGAAGATACTGCAATGAACCAGTCAACACTGACAAAGAAGAAATAGTGCAGTTCTGGGTACAGTTAGGCATAACCCAAAGGCATGTAATAAGAAAGCAACAAGAAACGAGATGGATAAGAATAAAAAAGATGAAGGAAATAGTAGAGAAAAGGACAAGGAAGATCAAGAATTGGCCAGTACCAAGTGAAGATGAACTGTGTGGGTTTTGGTTAAAACCTCTGACTGGTCTACACCCTTCATTGCTAAGCAGTTTAACAACATACAGCAAGGAGGTGAAATTGAAGATTGGTTAACATCTGGTAAAACTTACCTGATAATGAAAGATTCAGTAATGGGCAGTTTGAGCAATTATAAACCAATTTCCTGCTTACCAACAATTTTCAAATTGCTAACTGGTGATGCACCATGTTTTCCTGAAAATAAGACCGGGTCTTATTTTCTTTTAACACCCCCCCAATGGCTAGGGCTTCTTTTTGGGGAGGTTTTTTTTTAGGTGCAGGAGGTGGTGAGTGTGGTCACCTCATGGCTGCTCAGCCCTTTAACCGCAGCCCACGGATAAGCTGAGCCAGTGAGAGCTGGAAGTTCTGTCTCTCCGGGCGCCTGGAGATGTTTCCGGCACACCCTTGCCAGCCCTCGCCCTGCCCATGGCACCAGACAACCTCGCAGCTGAGGGTCCCTCTGCTCCGCAGCTCACCTTGTAGCTATGGACCGACCAAGATCAGCCAGCCAGAATTGGTGAGCCAGACACGCCACCGCCACCTGGGAGGAGAAGAGGGAGAGGAGGTGTTGCGAGGGAGCCGATTTCTCATTTTCTTCTCCCAGGTGCCAGCAGGACATCCATTTCACTGATTCTGGCCTTCTGATCTCAGCCAGCGAGGAAGAAATGGGGAGGATGAATGAGTGACTGGGTGTGTGCCTGTCAGTTAGCTTCCAGCACCAGAGAGGTCAGGGAAGGGAGCAGCCAGGCTACTGTTGCCTTACATTGGAGTGAGGTGGGGCTCACAAAGGGGCCCTGGCCAGCACTCAGGAGGTTTTTGGAGGTTTTAAATCTGGGATGATTCAACCTAGCCAGGCAGGAGCAGTCCTGCATTGCTGCCAAGAGCAGCTCTGCCAGGAGGGCAAAGAAGCCAGCAGCAGCAAGGGTTAGCCACTTGGCCATTTAAATACTTGTAGATTTCAACTCCCAGGACTTCCCACAGCCCTCCCATCAGCGCCTTCCTTTTTCTGGGTTGGGGTAGCTGTGGAGGATTGCAAGGCTGGAAGCTTCGCCTTGCTCCGATCAGCAGGAAAATCCCCCCCTCCATTTCCCTGCTGATCGTTCTATCCTTGGGGAGCTGCGCACAGACTCACATCCCAAAAATGCTCCCTCCAAAGCCTTCAGCCTTGCAATCCTGTGCATGGAAGATGGAAGTTTTCTCCAAAGCTGCATTGCACTGGGAGCATTGCACTGGGAGGTCTCCACAGAGGGACAGAATGAGAAGCAGCTGCCAGGCTGTGATTAAAGTTGATACGCGGGCTGTGATTAAAGGGCCAAGCCTCCCTGCGGTGACAGGCTGTGCTGGCTATGCCCCCTTCAGTAGGGCTTATTATTGGGTAGGACTTAAATTATGCCCATCGTCCAAAATCAGGCTACAGCTTATTTTCGGGGTAGGTCGTGTTTTTGGGAAAACACAGTAGTTGATGCAGTCTAACAGCATCTATTTGAAAACAAGCTCCTTCCATCTGAGCAGAAAGAACATGGCCCAAACAACAGGAGAATCAAAGATCAATTCCAAATTGACAAGATTATTCTGAAAAACTGCAAGAGAAGGAAGAACAACTTGAATGTATCATGGATTGATTACAAGATGGCAATTAGCACTGTGCCACATGAATAGATTAGTTGCTTAGAAATAATGGCAAGCAGTAGAAACTTGAGGTTATATGCAAAGATCAATGGCACAATGGAAGACATAATTGTTGGTCAGCGTTGATAGACCATAGATAGTTAATATCAAGAGAGAATCTTTCAAGGAGGTTTACTTTCACGATTGCTGTTGCTGCTGATTATACTGATTCCTTTATCAACACTACGGGGAATCCTCAATTTATAACCATGGATGAATCCAAAATTTCCACTGCTAACCAAGAAAGTAAATTAGGTGAGTTTGCCTCATTTAAGACCTTTCTGGACCCAATTATTAAGGGAATCATTGCAGTTAAGTTAGTAACATGATTATTAAATTAATCTGACTTTCCCATTAATTCTTCTAGTCAGAAGGTTGCAAAAGATGATCACATAACCCTGGAAAACTGCAACCATCATAAATTAATCCCAGTTGCCAAGCATCCTAATTTTGATCAGGTGACCATGGAGATGCTGCAACAGTCATAAGTGTGAAAAATGGTCATATCATTTTTTTTAATCCTGTTGTAATTTTGAACTTTGAACAATTCAGGCGATACCTATCAAGTATTTATATGAAAGATCAAAATACATCTGAAATAGAATCACTATTCAATACTGACCATATATACAGCCAGAATATTGCAGTGGAGTTCAAACTTGACAAATCTGTCTCCCTCACCAATCAGCAAGGGAAAAACAGTGAAAACTGAAGGACCCAAGATGTGCTATGAAAATAACCTCAAGAATCTGGATGAAGAGATCACTACAAATATGTGGGCATCTTTCAAACTGATATCAAGCACACCAAAATCAATAAGATTAGAAATAAATACATGAGAGCAAATAATATTTTTATGTCCAAGTCGCTGAAAAAAATACCATCAAGGTGATTAACACTTGAACAATTCCAGTAATTAAATACACCGCTGGAATAGTGGATTGGATTCAAACAAAACTAAAAGCCCTAAAACTAAAATTAAAAACTAGAAAAATAATGAATCTTGCTCTTTATCTACATAGTGATGTTAACATATTCTATTTAACAAAGAAAATAGATGTGCATGGAATGTTATAAGTATAGTAAGCAGTTCAATAAGAAAAAGGGCATTGGAAGAATAACTTTAGGATACAGAAGTAGACACATGATGGTATATCATAAACCTTATTGACTGAACTGTCCTATGTGAAAGACCAATTGTAGAATATAAAAGAGATATGATAAGGCAAAGTATTACATAGATTAAAATAGCAAGCAAATAAGATAAGTCCTGGAGTAAGAATAGGAAAATTGAGGAAAGAGACAGATGGGTTAATTCTGACTGCACAAGACCAAACCTTAAGAACAAATAAATATAAATCCAAAATTGATAGTAGCAGACAGTAAACACTGCTTCCGCAAAGAAACTGAAAAAATAGTGGACCACTTAGTTCAGGCCTGTCAAAGTGGCAGCCTGGGGGCCAGATACAGTATGCACAGGCCACGCTCACCTCAGCTTTGCAAAGGTAAAAAATATCCTGATACATCACATACAGCCCGACACATCATGATACGGCCCACAATGTGATTGTTGTCAGGGATGTAACCCTAGTCTTGGCTTGGCAATATATATATATATATTGCACTACAAGCAATGCCAGGACAAAGTAGCAACGATGATACACTTGAATACCATTTGCCTACAAGAAATAACTAAGGTTTCTATTAAAAAATCAAAGTATCTTTAGAAAATGAAGTAGCTAAAGTGCTCTGGGACTTTAAAATTCAAACAAGCAAGCCCTTGCCGCAAAATACCCCGTAGTTTAAACTGTTGAAAAGTCTGGATAATGAACTAACCCTGGAGACAGCAGAATAGAAGACAACTAGAGAAAATTACAAATACAGAGACCTGCAAATAGAAGTAGAATAAATGTGGCAAAATAAATATCAAAATAACTGGAGCACAAATTGAACAACATCAGCATTGACCCCACCAGTCAATTGTAAAAGACATCTTTATTAGGAATAGCTTACCATCCTACAGTGATACCTTTAACATCATCAAACAACATCATCTTATTACAGGTTCTTGGGAAGGACTCAATGGATAAAAATGGTTGACTCTGCAATAAACCATAATAATGATACTATAATACAACTAACTCTTCTGGTTCAGTTACTTAATGACCAGAAGCTATTATATAGAAAATAGTTATGCCCACCTATAAAAGATTTTCTACTGATGTAATTGAGAGTTTTTTTAAATAAAATTGCAGAGTTTGACTAGTGACTCATTCATTAACTTTTTTATACATATGGTACTTGTTTGCTATGATAATTTACTTACTTTCCTTTTCAAAAAAATTATTTTTAGGGCCAATTATTACCATGTTTGAGGCAGTCCTTTTTTTCAAAAAGAAAATATGAATTAAGATAAAGCTGCATAGGTGTTAGAGATCTCTATCATAATACTTTTTTCCAAGAATGTCTGTAAATTTTAATATTGAAAAACATCTAGATTCATTTATTTACATATAATGTGTATTTTTGGTGCAGATACTGTAGCAGCAGCTAGAAATGCTAAATATTCATATATAGAAATGTCATTTCTAAATAATGACAGGATTTTTCAAAAATTGAAAATTGATTCCTTCTACTCCACCTTCTTGTATATTGGAGGGAGAGAAGAGAGAGAGAGAATGAGAGAATAATGTGCTCTCACCCCATTTAAAATTGTCTCAACAGGATTCCTTAGCTGCGGAAATTGAAGGATCAATGCGAAAAGAACTGCATCTGGATGATACTGACTGCTCAGATTCAAAGTATGACCAATATATTATAATACTTTGTAGAAAAGCTGTATTTAACACTAATAATCAGTAACCTTTGTGTACATGTAAAAATGTTTAGACAATCCACTGTAACAATCTTTTAAAAATGTCAATTCTTTAATTATTAAATAAGAAAATGT
This sequence comes from Natrix helvetica, assembly GCF_964273705.1. Classification (NCBI taxonomy): domain Eukaryota; kingdom Metazoa; phylum Chordata; class Lepidosauria; order Squamata; family Natricidae; genus Natrix; species Natrix helvetica. The sequence goes on along the minus strand of NC_138554.1, from coordinate 82,652,446 downwards.
TGGGAACATTGGAAGGTTTTTACAGGTATTGCAAGTAGACAGTAACATTTTATTTAAGGTGGGGTTTGGAGGGAAGATATTGGAACTTGCTGTAATCCAACCAGCACACAAGTAAATAATTCAGCAGGATTCATTTATATAAGTAAAATTCTTTATAAACAATACCATATAGCAGAAGCCAGAACCAGAACTCAGAATCCAGAAGTACAAAATCACTGCTCACAGAAGCAATATAATACAGAGGCACACACATACACATACACATACACATACACATACACAGAGAGAGAGAGAGAGAGAGAGAGAGAGAGAGAGAGAGAGAGAGAGAGAGAGAGAGAGAGAGAGAGAACTTCCATTCCAACAGATGTTTTGCATGGCAAATACTGATAGGCAAATGTCCTTCAGAAATTCTAGACTACAAGTCATAGTTTACTGACAATATTAGGGCTACTGAGATTTGTGGTCTAAAACATCTGGAGTCATGTAGATAGGTACCTACAACATTTTTACTTGGTGCATTGCCAGATATGGTAAAATAGGTAAAATAGGGTTAATACTGTATGTATTCCATAGCTTGAGCTTACCTGAACGAGTTTGCAGTAATATGTTCTTTGAGATTCAGTCAAGTTAAACAAGTATAGGTTTGAGTTTGAGTCATCCTTGACATTGAAACCATCTGGAAATCTTTCTATATTGTTTTTGCAACCTCTGAAAGAAAGGCAATATATACGTGGAAGAAATCAAATCAACAATAAAATATGACAGCTGGTAGTCAGAATATAGGGGAGAGATGTAAATAGTTCAGTACAATTACTGTACTGCCACATAGATTACCTATGTGGCAGCTTACCATAATAGATTTTTTCCATTTAATCATATTAATCTATATTCTAGCATAATACTTATGAAGGATCTTACATAGCATATATAAATTTCTTGAGTCTGAAAACTATTGCTAGTCAAGTTGGGATATTATCTAGGCAAGAAAACAGGTCAATTATATTAAAAACAGGCAGCCTTTATGAAGAAGATACTGCTATATGCCCTTCCCTTTTCCATATATATAAATAATTTTAATTATAAATAAACTTTAATTTATAATTAAAGAATTTATAATTATTTAATTATAAAGAATTATAAAATCTTTCTTCAGTGTTAAGATGTAACATACCTATTCTTCTTGAAGACTGTTTTTAAAATATAAAAGCATTATTGAAGGAGTCCCTGCGGATTTTTCTTCACTAGTCATTGCTGATTATAGGGGGTAGTGCTCATCTCCATTTCAAGGGCCATGAGCCAGCTTTGTTCAAAGACATTTGTGCTATGATGTCGCCAGTATGATGCCAAAAAGCATTATTAATTATGATACAATATAATTGTTTAAAAATTTAAACCAGGCTGTCATAATATGCTGTCCTTCAGACATATTCATGGAATTAGCTGATGAAGGCTTGTTTATATATTTACTATAATGTGGTTTATATATTATTTGGAAGAATACTAACTGTATGTGTTTTTGTCAGCCATCACAAGAGAGTGTTTGACACTGTACGAAACATCAATCAGGTAGTAAAGCAGAGATCCTTAACTCCATCTCCAATGAACATCCCAGGATCTAACCAGTCTTCCACAACGAATTCAATCATTTCTAGCTGTGTCAGCACACCACGATCCAGTTTCTATGGAGGAGATGTTTCCAATATTGAGCTAGACAATAAGATGAATAGTATCATCCTAGAAACGGAATCCACTGAATCTAGGTTAGTAATGCATGGCTAATTTTTAACTGTATTCTCTTACGAAAAACAGTTTTATCCTAATGATTTTCTTCCATTTTCCTCACCTTCTGCTATTATATGGCATTCATTGGTTAGATGACTTCACTAGACAACATTATTTCTATATTTAGAAGAAATCTAATTTTAATTCAAGCTGTTCTTATCTTTTTTTATATTGTTGTAATTTAAGATTAATTATGTTTATTTTAAATTATCAGATACTTTAAAAATGTAGACCTTTTTTCTTCCTTAACTATATTTGTCTTACAGATCATCAGAGTAATGTATTCCAAGCAAATAATTCTATTTGCTGATATGAAATTAACTTTGAATAATTAAAATTTTATTTTATTCAAGTAATTAATTTTTAATTAATAATCACACTGCATTTTCCTAGCATGAAGATTGTTTGAATCAGTTTGTGGATTTGGAATTTTCCTGAGCCATTAAACTATAACTTCCATAGTGATTTCATTATCAATTAAACAAAGAATCATATTTGAAGTACTGCTTGGTTAATTAATCAAGAAACTAACAGGCAGTAGGGAGAAAGCAGAGCTGCTTAACTCATTCTTTGCATCAGTCTTCATGCAAAAAGAAATTATAGTTCAACATATCAAAAAAACTACTGTAAAAGACAACCTAAAAATAAAAATTAAACTAAGCAAGAAAATGGTCAGGGAACACCTATTTGACCTTAATGAATATAAATCATCAGGACCTGACAGATTACATCCCAGAGTTCAGAAGGAGCTGGCAGATGTTATCTCAGAACCACTGTACCTGGCAGGTCCTAGATGTTTCTACAAGGATCTTGGAATTTGGTGGGAGGAAGGAGGGAGGAATGGAGTGATCTGTTTCTGTTTTCTGCATTACTGTGCTAATTTTATATGAAGTTTCTGTTTCCCTACAATGATGTAGAGTGAGAAGGGTTTGGTTAGCATTGTTTAAATAGCTGATTTTAAATAAGAATCTTCAGTTCTTGCCTAGATGTCTTGTTATCACAAATCTTTCAATAAAAGCTCCTTTTGGAACAACTGCCATTTCAAGAGTCCTGCTTTCTTGGGAAGATTGGAGAGGCAAGATCTTACATTAGGCAAGAACTGCAAATTGGTCAACCTGGAGAGGTAACAGCCCTACCATGGGAACCGTGCACACCATGCCTGCCAAGGGCAGTGACTACAAAGAGGCTGAAGATTGGAGGAGAAGCCCACCCACCCCAAAAGCTCAATTGAGGCCCTCAGTGCCTGTGTCAAGGAGAACATTGCCTCAAACACTGCTGCCAAGCCGAGGTGGTCCATTGATGTTGGGAAGATGGAAGACTGGGGTAGCAAAACCACCCTCACCTGTGGGAGCCAAAGACCTGATTGGAAGCAGGAGATGGAGACCTTTACGACAATGATGAACTAGAAAGGAGCCACAAACTGGCCTAATCAACTCCTGAGGGAAGCCATGAATCTCACGAGGGAGGCCATCTATGGCATATGGATCCAGGATGCCCAGGCTTGCACTGCAGGCCAGTAAGGAGTACAAAAGGGTGCTACTGATGAACGAAAGGGATCCTCAACTCTGGGGGTATTGGCTGAAACCACAGGGGCTACTGATGAACCCATTTCCACCATGGAAGATCTGCCCAGGAGACATCTCAACACAAAGCAAGGTTTGCGACTTGAGAAGAGGCTTCCACTCTTAAAACAGAAGGCATTAAATTTCTTGGTGTCAAATTTGATGGAAATCCCCAGCAATTGGGATTTTTCCTTGCACAGGTATTGACCTACATGCAGGTGTGCGGGAGGAATCTCCCTACAGAAGGCACCAAAGTCAGGGTGCTGCGCAAACGAGTGCCATGTGAGAATATTCACCCGAAAGGGAGAGAAGCAGCCTGAAGGGAAACCCTCAAAGCCACTACCACATTCCAAAGATATCACCCAGGAGACCCATGTGGTCGTTGAGTTTTGCCAGAATCAATGATGGTGTGAGGAACTCTGACCTCTCCAGTGGAGGAACCTAGTCAGTCGGAGAGCGACTATGAAGATCCTCTGGTGAGGTGGAGTTGTTTACAACCCCTATAGAACTGTTAATTCCAGTAATGGAGAAAAGTGAGACATAAGGTATTGCTAGATTTGGGGTGCATGAGAAACCTAATAAGCCTGACTCTGGTCAGGGATTGGGCATTCAACTAAGATCACTAAAAGCCCCAATCTCGTTATTGAATTTTATTGGTTTTTAAAAAAAAATTCAAGGAAAAAGGGTTATAGGGTTGTAAAACATTTTGACAGCTACATCATGCGGGGGGGGGGGAGAAGCCCCCCCCAGGTCTTGCAACTTTTACAAACAATAACAGAAAAATATCAACATTTACCTAAGTATTAGCAGTTTTAAATTTAGCACAAAATCGTCAGTATATTTCAATCATTTGTTTTGTATCACTTCCATGAAAGTACATTGTAGCAACAATTGCAATAGTGTTCCAAGTCACTTTTGTGATCTGAGTCTTCTAGCTGTTGCATTCTCTCTCCCATCCACCAGCTAAGCCTCAGCCCCTCCCTCCTTTGTTTCTTGTGTAACATCCCCCATTTCACCTAAAAGAGCACTGTGTTTTTTAGCGAAAGCCTCTGCTTCCACTGGTGTGTGAATTCTAATTCTGCTGCCCTCCCAAAAAATCAGCATGCCTTCTGGAAATAGCCATCTAAACCAGACCCCATTATTATATATTTTTTTTGCTAAGAAGGAATATTTCCTTCTATTATCTCTTACTTTCTTTGGGATCTGTTTAAGAATGGTTATTTCTTTATCTTTATATTTTAGTGGTCCTCCCCTTTGAGCTCCTAGAACCTCATCTCTTGTAGTTTTCTAAGAAATTTGATATGAACTTCCCTTGGAACGTTGTGTGTTCTTTCATAGGCTGAATTAACCCTATAAATCAAATCAATGTCCCACCAGAGCTGTTGTTTATCTCTATTAATATATTCTGCTAGTATTGTGGTCATAATCTCCTTGAGATCTTCATTCTCAACTTCTGGCAAATTTTGGAACCTAAGAAAAAAAGACATCCTTTCAAATTCCATTTTTAACATCTGATTCTCAAATTCTACATTCCCCCTCTGGATTGTCTTCATCTCGTCTCTAATCCCAACGGCCCCCTCCTCCAGCACACCAATCCTCTGTTCATTCCATGTGGTTTGCTGGTTCGTCTCTCTGAGCTGTTCATTTAAGTCCTGCAATTGTTTTTTAATTTCGTCCTGTCCCTTTAAGATGTTTTGAAGCATCTGCTGAGTAGACAGGTCTTTTGCACTCTCTTCAGAGGCTTTAGGTTGTAGAAAAGATCCCATTTGTGACTGATGTGCAGGGCTGGACGTGGAAGATGTTGGGGCCGACGAGGCCTTACCAGGTGGCAATTTCTTTGGGCTCATCATGAGGCTCAGAGATAGTTGTTATTCTGTACAAAGAGATGGCGTCTGTGAGAGAGCACAGCCGGCAGGGATCACCAAACAAGCAGATCCAAAGGAGAACAAATCCTCTAGCAGAAAAGTTAAAGCAGATAGGTGGGTCAAAATATTCCAAATCCAGGGGAATAACATGTTTGAAGAGGCTCCTGGAGGTCTCTGGGGTGGAAGTTAGTTGAAAGCCATAAAGTTTTCCAAGGGAGGAGTCTCATTCATAAAGACAAAGAAGAAAGAGGAAGTTGGCCATCTTGGCTCAGCCGGTAAAGGTGATCAGGAAACAACAAAGTCTAAGTTTCCATAAGTAGTTTAAAAAAGAATCAGTTCAACCATCCTTTCTCTCACAATTGTAGCCAAAAAAAAAGATCCCCCCCCCCATTATTTAAGGGAAGTGAAAGTGGTTTTCAAACTTTCTCTCTCCCCCATGAAGGGGAGAGATTTCTCAAGCGCCGTTTCTCCTCCAGAAGTTGAAACAAGCAAGGCAGGAAAACTGCAGAACCGTCAGGAATATAAAAATAGTAAAAGACCTGGGGAGACCCCTCGGCTCACCGCTCTTCAGCTGCTTCGTTCCAATTGATCATTTCCTTCAGGCTGCGTCCAGAGAAGCGTGCAGTGGCATTCCGCGTGCTCCCTACGCTCCCCAGCTCCTGGGGCAAAGCTGGAGACACCCCCCTGCGGCCGCCGCCGTTCCAGGGGGTCCCAGCAAGCCGCCCCTATGGCAAGGCACCCTTCCCAGGGACCCTGTGCTCCCCCCAGACTTCAGGGGAGCCCACCGGAGCAGCGAGAAGGCAGACACAGACATCCGTCTCCTTCGGCTGCCGGAAGTCGCCTCTCTAAAAGCCCCAATCTCGTTCTAGGGGGTAACCTGGCCACATTTACCATTGATCCACTCAGAACTAACAATGGTAAATCATTCTAAAACCATTGTCCCCATGATGTCATCCCGTTTGGTTGATGCCACACTCTCCTCTATGCTATACTGCGACAGAACTTTATTCCCTCCGGGAACTCCCCCTTTCCCAGGTATGACCTTCTGACCTATCAAGACGCTTCCTTAATGACGGATCTTGGGATCCTGAGAGGTGGCATGCGAAGAAGAGACTTCTTAAGGGTTTTTTACAGGGGCTTTTAAACCAAATTTTAAGGGGGGGGGGTTGATTCAGATGGCTCAGACAGGCTTGGGGGGGAGTCTGCCAGGGCACAGGCCAGAGCTAACTAATGGGCGCGGGTTGGGAGGGCTGGGAAGGGTTGGGATTCCGGGAGAGATGCTAAGCCTTTCCATTGGGGGTTCACATCTCTACTGTTTGTGGGAGAGGCAGATATGGTGGGGGCCGAGGGCCAAATGATGTTTGGAGGACACGGGTTTGCTGTTTAAGAGCGATGGCACGTTCCGACCCTCATCGCCCTTCTCGCACCCCCGGGTGCTCGGGATTACAGGACCCTGGTCTCCGGCTGGTGTCGCTTAACGCCAGGTCTCTGGTACATAAGGCTCCCCTCATTTACGACCTCACACAAGTGGGTAGAGCGGACCTGGCATGCATTACGGAGACCTGGTTGGGCCATGAGGGGGGGTGCCCCTTAGCCAACTATGCCCACCAGGCTTCCGGGTGTTTCACCAGCCAAGAGCCCAGGGGCGGGGGGGTGGCGGTGGTTATTAGGGAAAGTCTCAGACCTCAGGAGGTCACTGTGTCTCAGATAGGCGGGTGTGAGTCCCTCTTTGTGAAGTGGGGCCTTGGAGCTCAGGTGGGCCTTTTTGTTACGTACCTGTCTCCCTGCTACGTTTCATCGCCCCTGCGGAGCTGCTGGATGTATTAGCTGGATTGGTGGTTGATTTCCCCAGGCTCATGGTCCTGGGGGATTTCAATCTGCCTTCCATTGGCGAGACATCCGAGTCAGCTTGGGTGTTCATGGCTTCCATGACAGCTATGGACCTAACTCAGTTAATTCAAGACCCCACCCATAATGGGAGACACATGCTTGACCTGATTTTTGTCTCTGGGCAGTGGATGAATGATCTAGATTTAGGGGATATTTCTATTCAACCCTTGTCATGGTCCGATCATTTCCTCATCAGGCTTGACTTCCATACCGCTACCCCTCACCGCAGGGAGGCGGAACCGACTAGATAGTTCCGCCCCAGGCACCTGATGGACCCCGAAAGTTTCTTGATGGAGATTGGGACTTTTCCGTTGCTTACAACTCGACCGAAGCCCTAGTGGAAGCCTGGGATAGAGCTGCCGCTGGGGCCTTGGAACATGTTGTGCCTTTGCGGCCTCTGACCCGGTGTCGATCCCGGATGGCTCCCTGGTTTACCGAGGAGCTCCGAGAGATGAAACGCCGGAAAAGACGCCTAGAGAGTGGCTGGAGGGCCAGCCGGTCCGAATCTGATCGAACACTAGTAAGAATTCATATTAAATCCTACTTAGTGGCGATAGAAGCAGCAAAACGGCAATTTTTCTGTTCTTATCACATCCGCAGATAACCGCTCAGCCGCCCTGTTTAGGGTGACCCGCTCCTTACTTAACCAAGGAACTGGAGAAGACTCCTTGCAGGGTAGGGCTGAAGAATTTGTTCAGTATCTGCAGGATAAAATCGCTCAGATCCGGCCAGGCTTGGACTCTGACTGGGTAGATTCGGGTGAGCCGACGGGGATGAATCTTGAGGAGACTATCTGGGATGGGTTTGACCCTGTGACCCCCGAAGGCATGGACAGGATTATGGGGAGACTTAGTGCTGCTACTTGTGTGCTGGACCCGTGTCCCTCTTGGTTAGTTTCGGCTTGCCGGGAGGTGACACGAGGCTGGCTCCAGGCGGTTACCAACGCTTCATTGAGAGAGGGGTTCTTTCCCACTGCCTTGAAGGAGGCGGTGGTGAGGCCCCTCCTTAAGAAGCCTTCCCTGGACCCAGCTTCTTTAGCCAACTATCGTCCGGTCTCCAACCTTCGCTTTGTAGCGAAAGTTGTCGAGAGTGTGGTAGCATGTCAGCTTCCCCAGTACCTGGATGAAGCTGTCTATCTGGATCCGTTCCAGTCGGGTTTTAGGCCCGGGTACAGCACCGAGACGGCATTGGTCGTGTTGGTCGATGATCTCTGGCGGGCCCGGACAGGGGCTGCTCCTCTGGCCTGGTCCTATTAGACCTCTCGGCGGCTTTCGATACCATCGACCATGGTATCCTACTGCGACGACTCGGGGGGGGTGGGAGTGGGGGGCACCGTTTTACGGTGGTTCTCCTCCTACCTGTCAGATCGGTCTCAGTTTGTGTTGACTGGAGGGCAGAGATCGACCCCCAGGCGCGTCACTTGTGGGGTGCTCCAGGGGTCAGTTCTCTCACCCCTCCTGTTCAACATATACATGAAACCGTTGGGTGAGATCATCCATGGTTTTGGGGTATGGTATCATCAATATGCTGATGATACCCAACTTTTCATCTCTACCCCAAACCACCCAAACGATGCCCTCGACGTGATGTCCCGATGCCTGGAGGCTGTGCGGATCTGGATGTGGAGGAACAGGCTCAAGCTCAATCCCTCCAAGACTGAGTGGCTGTGGTTTCCGTCATCCTGATTTGTACATCTTGTCCCATTTTTGACGATAGGGGGAGAACTTTTAGCCCCCTCAGAGAAGGCTCGCAATCTGGGAGTCCTCCTTGATACGCGGCTTAGTTTAGGAGAACACCTGATGGCCGTGACCAGGGGGGGCTTTTACCAGGTTCGCCTGGTATGTCAGTTGCGCCCCTTCCTGGATCGGGATGCTCTGTGCACAGTCATTCATGCCCTCGTCCTTTCTCGCCTGGACTACTGCAATGCTCTCTACATGGGGCTGCCCTTGAAGAGCACCCGGAGGCTTCAGCTGGTCCAGAATGCGGCCGCATGGCTTGTCATGGGGGTACCTAGGTGCTCCCATGTTACACCCCTTTTAGGCGGCCTGCACTGGTTGCCGGTTGTTTTCCGGGCGCGATTCAAGGTATTAATTATGACCTTTAAAGCGCTCCATAGCTTAGGCCCAGGGTACCTGCGAGACCACCTACTGCCACCAGTAGCCTCCCACTGTCCAGTACGATCCCACCGAGTTGGCCTCTTCAGGGTGCCGTCGGCCAGGCAATGTCAGCTGGTGACCCCCAGGAGGAGAGCCTTCTCTGTGGGAGCGCCTTCCCTCTGGAATGAGCTGCCCCTGGAGCTTTGCATAATCCCTGACCTCCGGTCCTTCCAATGCACCCTAAAAAGTTGGCTTTTCCAGCAAGCCGGCCTGGCCAGTTAATTTTAACTTATTTTAAATGTATTGTCTTTTAAATTCCGTTTGTTTTTTTGGATATGTATTTAATTTTTTAAAAACTTTTTGGGGGGTGTTTTTTTAATGTTGTACGCCGCCCTGAGTCTTTTTGGAGAAGGGCGGCATATAAATCCAAATAAACAAACAAACAAACAAACAAACAGACTGGACCCTAGTTCTGGGGCTAACCTGGTTAAAGAAGTGGAACTCTCTTGGTGGACTGGAAAGAAGGGACCCTCCAATTCTGTAATGAATTAATTCAGAACGAGGAACTCCACCAGACTGAAATACTGCAGAGTGAGGAGGTAGTTGTGGCTGTGGCAAAAGACCCCTACCAGGCATTCCCAGGGAATAGCGGGATCTGATGGATGTTTTCAACAAGCAGCCTCCCCAGTAGGTCTACGGATTGTGCCAATGAGATTTTACTGGGGGTCAAACAACCTAAGCCATACCTTACACTATGACTCCTTGGGAACTAGATGAATTGTGGCAATTCATAGACAAAAACCTCAAGCGTGGGTTCATTGAACCAGTGAGACCCAAGGTGGCTACCCCTGTTGTACTCTGGGAGAAGGACAGCTTGTTATGTTTATGTGTTGATTATACAAATTTAAATGCTATTTGCAATGAAATTCTTTATCCTCTATTCTTAATGAAGGACATCTGGTGAAGGGGAGAATTTTTTCTAAACTAGACTTGCAGGAGGCTTATTACTGGATCAGGATCTGAGAAGGGGACAAATGGAAAAATGTGTTTATTATCCACAAGAATATTTTAAGTTCAAGGTTTTGCATTTGGGCTCCAAGGGGCTCTCACTGTTTTCATGCAGCTAATTAATGAGGCGCTGCATTAGCCCTTCTTTAAAGGAGTTTTGATATCCTAGGGTACAGAATCTCTCAGCAGGGGATGCCAATGGACCCCACAATGATCAGAGCAATCCTTGGAGATCACTTCCGGTTCCTGTAGGTGACAGACGTGTTGTCCGCTGCTCGTCTCCCCGGTGGGCACCTTTCAGAAGCATGGGGGGCCCTGGAGGGGTCTCCTGCCGCAGGGCGGCTTGCTGGAATCCCCCAGACTCGGCGGCAGCCAGCAGGGGTGTTTCCAGACTCGCCCCAGGAGCCGGGGAGCGGAGGGGGGGCATGAAACAGCTGCTGGCTGTCTGCCCTTTCGCTGAATGGGCTCCGGGAGGAAAGAGTTAAGCGAAAGAAGAGCAGCTGAAGTGCCAGTGGGGAGAGATCCGCCCTAACTTCCTTAATCATCATTAACAGATAAGCAGCAGACTATTGTAAGTTTTTGTTCAATCCATTTTTAACTGGAAGATTAGAGGGGGGTGTTTCTTCCCCCCCCCTCGGACAAAGCGGCATTTGAACTATCTCTCTCTATATCGGAATGGAGAGAGAATAAAGGCTGACCTGCCACTTGTACTAACTATGTGAGAAAGATTGATATCACAGCTGCAAGAGGTGATTGCTGAGCTGTTTTCTTAAAAGGAAAAAACTTTATGGAACTCCTTGTTCTTCTCCCTGCGAAAGGAGGAGCCAAGATGTGTACTTATAAATGAAGCCTGCCTTTTGAAATTACCTTTGGAAAAAAAAACTCTGGTAACTGTCTTAATACCCCCTCTGAAGGTGCTCTGGACCTCTCCTGTTACGTGGGCTTCCTGATTAATTTTGACTATTTGACTTTTCCTCTTTCTGGTGTACCTCCTTGCCTTGGAACTGCAAAGGAGAACTAACTTTTCACTTTTGGATTTGCCTGCCGCCTGCTGCGCGCTCCTCTGACGCCATTTTCTTTCAAAAAGACTTATCATCCCTGAATGCAGATAAATGGGGCCCAAAAAACCACCAACGAGCAAGTCATTCTCGGCTCCTGCTTCTGCCACTTCCAGTCCAAGCATGCAGCAGACGAAGATTACTTCATTGTTACAACAAGAAGGGACTGGAGAGAGCTCAAAAGAACTATCTGTTAACCAAATGTTTCAGGAAATTATGAGGGGTCAAAATGAGTTGAAAAAAGAGGTGACTGATCTCAAAGATGAACTCAGAAGTGTACAACATCATATAACAGAAAACAAACAAAGAATTGGGGTGTTGGAGGAGGGGGCAGCTGAATTGGGGGAGGAGGTTAAGGCAGTCCAGAAGGGAAATTTAGAACTGGAAAATTTTATGGCAAAAATAGAACTTGAAAGAATGTCCTTTTTTCTCAGATTCCAGAACCTACCAGAGACAGAAAATGAAGATCTTAAGGATATTATGAGTACAATTTTAGCAGAATATATTAAGAGAAATAAAGAACAGTTGTGGTGGGATATGGATATGGTTTACAGGATTAATTCAGCATATGCTAGAACACACAATGTTCCAAGGGAGGTACATGTTAAGTTTCTTAGGAGAACCACGAGGGATGAGGTGCTAGGGGCCCAAAGGGAGGGACCATTAAAATATAAAGATAAAGAAATTACCATTCTTAAGCAAATTCCCCCCCCCCCAAAAAAAATAAGGGAAAAAAGGAGGAAGTATTCCTCCTTATCAAAGAAATTATACATAAGTTTGGTTTAGATGGTTATTGCCAGAGGGAATGTTGATTTTTTGGGAGGGAAATAGAATTGGAATTAATACATTGGAGGAGGCAGAAGCCTTCATTTAAAAACATAGTTCTTTCCTAAAGGACGAAAATAGGGGAGGTGGTGAAAAAGGTAGTAATGTGCAAGATATGAAGGAGGGGGGGCTGTGGCTCCATCTGGGAACAGGGAGGAGGGAGCAATATCGAAAAGGCTCAGATCACAAAAATAAATGTATTTGAAATACTATGGTAATTTTGATATACTACAAAGTGACAAAGAAAGAGATAATTGAACATATGGTTGATATAATGTAAAACAAGATTCTGTTCATGCTTATCTTTTATGTTATTTTTAACATTGTAAAAATTGTGAGATTTGGGGGGATTTCTACCACTAGCACGGGAGCTGCCAAAATTTTCTATGTACCTTTTTTACCTTTCCCTATAAATGTTTAAAAACCAATAAAATTCTTTTTTAAAAAAGTCAGAGCAATCCTTGAGTGGGAAACCCTCCATACTCACGAACAATTGCACAGCTTCCGGAGGTTCGCTAATTTTTATAAGCAGTTTATCCCCTCTTTTGCCCAAATAGCATTGCTGATTATAAATCTGTTAAAAACCAAGAGGGTAGGTAAACCAAAACCTAGCCAACCACTGAATTGGACTATGGACTGCCAAGCGGCATTTGAAAAACTGAAAAAACTCTTTTCAGCTAAACCTGTATTAAAACGCCCAGACCCAGAAAAACCGTTTGTAATCCAGGCCGATGCCTGTGATGTAGCAGTCGGTGCTGTTTTACTCCAAAAGAATGAAAAAGGCAAATTACAACTGTGTGCATACACCTCTAGGAAGTTAACTGAAACTGAACAGAAATGGGCAATATGGGAAAGGGAGGCTTTTGCAGTCAGGTGGGCACTCCTAACTTGGAAGGAAGTAAAATACCTTTTCAAGTATGGACTGACCACAAGAACCTGGAAGCACTCAAAACCTCACGGAAAATGTCTCCAAAACAAGTCCGGTGGGCACAGTACTTTCAACGCTTTAATTTCACTTTGAGGTATTTACCCAGAGGCAAAAACCTTTTGGCAGATGCCTTGTCTAGACTACCCCAATATAACAGTGTCAAGGCGGAAGTAATTACGTCTATACTCCAAGCCTCCCAATTAGCAGCTAAGGTCATCACACACTCTCAGGTGAAGAAGGACCCCTCCACCTTAGACAATGCCACCATCACAGATTTCAAAAAAGCCTTATAAATGGATGAGGGGTTTAGTGCCAATAAACATCCTTGCATAATAAAAGTGGGTTAGTTTGGGTGGGAAATAAGCTGTATGTCCCAGCTAGGGAAAGCTGAGAACTATGCAAGCTTGTCACAACTCCAAATTAGCTGGTCACTTTGGATTTGTAAAAACATTACATTTAGTGAAATGACAATTCTGGTGGCCTCATTAAAAAAGGACATAGAAAGTTATGTAGCAAGCTGCCCCATTTGCGCTGCCACTAAATGCAGGCAGGGGGAAACCTCCAGTCTGCTGCAGCTGGTGACCAATCCCTCATATTTCCACATGTGGTGGACATGTCCAAAAGCAAAAAATACTGGACTAAAATGCACACCTGGCTAGAAAAAATGATAAAGGAACATATAGATTTAAAACCGGAAATATTTCTGTTGGGCATCATACCAGACAAATTCAGTAAAAGGAATGCATATTTAGTAATACATGTGTTAACAACAGCCAAAATTATGTTCGTACAACATTGGAAGAGCAAGGAGATCCCCACAGAAAAGATAATAACAAAAATTTTAGAATGTGCAGAAATGAATAAGCTAACATTTGAAATAAAAGAAAAGGAAGACACTGAATATTTTGAGGTATGGGATCTGTTTTATCAATGATTAAATAAGAGAAACAAGAATTAAAACTTCTAGAACTACAAGAGAAAGGTTAATTTTATTATTACGGTTGATTACTATAACTTATTAATTTTGATTAATTCTGATTAGTATTAATAATTAATATGTATTAACATTATGAGGGAAAAACATTCTTATTATGAGATTACTATTAGAGAACACTATTATTATTACTATGATGAATATTATTCAAAAGAATTGTAACCAGACAACACACTGTCTATATTGATTTTGAACATATTACTCTTTCTATTTATATTAATAAAAATATGTGGAATAGACAACATCACCACCAGATGTATTTGGAGCTGGCTGACAAATTATATTCAAGTAGTAGTCCTTAATGGTACTACATCCACATGGAAAGAAGGAAGCAGTGGGTTACCACAAGGCTCCATCTTAGGCCCAGTACTCTTCAATATCTTTATAAATGACTTAGATGAGGGAATAGAAGGGGAACTCATCAAATTTGCAGATGATACTAAACTGGCAAGAATAGCCAACACTCCAGGAGACAAACTCAGGATCCAAAAAGATCTTGACAAACTTGAACAATGTGCCCTATCCAGCAAAATAAATTTTAATGTGGGGGAAAGCAAAGCTTTACATTTAGGCATGAAAAATCAAAGGTATAAATTCAGATGAGGCAAAAAAGGCCCAAAAAGCTACCACAATCCTGTGTTATATAAATAGAGGCATAGAATCAAGATCATGTGAAATATTTGTGCCGCTTTACAAACCTAAGTAAGTTCATACCTGGAATACTGCAATCAATTTTGGTCACCATACTACAAAAAAGATGTTGACATTTTGAAAAAAGTTCAAAGAAGAGCAACTAAGATGATCAAAATCCTGGAGATTAAATCATATGAAGAATGTCTACAAATTTTGGGTTTGGCTAGCTGCTAATCTAAAGAAAAGAAGAATTAGGGGTGACATGATAGCAGTATTCTGGCATTTAAGGAGCTGCCACAAAGAAGAGAGGGTCAAATTGTTCTTCAAAGCACCAGAGGGCAGGACAAGAAATAATGGTTGAAAACTGATCAAAAAGAGAAGCTGGAATTAAGGAGAAACTTCCTAACAGTAAGGACAATTAGGCAGTGGATCAGCTAGCCTTCAGAAATCGTGGGCGCTCCATCACTGGAGGTTTTTAAGAAGAGACTGGACAGTCACATGTCTGAGATTGTATAGGTTCTCCTGCTTGAGCATTTCTATTCTAAATTTTAAAATTAATCTGACATATGCAGTATCCAAACTGATTTTTTTTTCCTAAAGAAAATGTGTCTACCTTTTTCTAAATAAATACCATGATATTAATTAAAATAGGGGCTATTGGGTTGATAATTTCTTTCTCACTAATTATTGTATATCTAAATTCTTATTTCTGTTATTAGGGGGAATTAAGGAAAAACATTATTGGTAACACTGAAGATTACAGAAAATAATAATTTACCATTTTGGGTTGTAGTGGAGACCTGCACAAATCATCAGGGGAAAGAGCCACATTGACATTTTAAAAATCTTCAGGGACTACAAATACTAGACGTATGTGCTAGTCAGCTGTTTGGCTAACAAAATGGCAGAAGCGCTGTAGCTGGCAGCAGTGGCTCAAAATTTGCTACTTTTTAAAAAATATGTCTGCTTGGAGGGTCACATATTGCTTTTTCGATACTGCATTTATTAAAGCTGTCTATATTTATTAAACCAGCTATATTTCTGTTCCATGGTACATACTAGTTTTTTTCTTTAAATGTGCAGCTTGTGTATAATACATTAACCAGTGAGATAAAGAACATTCTTGTTTGCATCTATACCCCTACTAATCTATCTAGTTATTTTTCAGTTTGAAAGTGTATATTCTATTGATTGAATTGAAATTTTTAAATAAATATTTTCTTACTTTCTTATTGTCGCCTATATTAATGTGTAATTGCTCTTTGTTTTAGAGATGAAGAGAAGAACAAGAAACCAGGAACACCAGGAACACCAGGTTCTTGTGACCTGGAAAAAGCCCTTCGAAGGTTGTCCCTTCGGAGGGAGAATTACCTGTCAGAAAGGAGGTTTTTTGAAGAAGAACAGGAAAGAAAGTTGAAAGAATTAGCAGAGAAGGGGGAGCTCCATAGTGGTTCCATTACTCCAACAGAGAGTATTATGTCATTTAGAACACACTCCGGGTTTTCTGAATTTACTGGCTATTCAGGAATATCTATCAGCAGTCGTTCATACCTCCCAGAAAAGCTTCAGATTGTGAAGCCCTTAGAAGGTGATAATAAAGTTCCTCAGCATTTATCTGTTCTCCTTTGTGACTATTTGTGGTCTCTTCTCCATCAGCAAGAAAGAGGAAATTTTTGTAATACATACTCATTTTACTTTAGAGGTAGCCGTCCTGGTTGTTCGTTTGAACTCTTCTGAGGAAAGGAATTACTCTTTTAAAAAAGTAATGTATGCTATGTTTCTAATATATTCAGTAGAATATTTATAGTTGTTAGGGATTCATCTTGAATTCCTGTGTTAATTTAGATATTCCTCTGTCATTCAAACTGTGAGAAATGTAAACCTAAGTTTTATTGACATGAAGAACAATGATATGGTGACAGTGCATTGAATTTCAACATTATAGGACTATTGACTTTCATGCACTTATGTGCAACTAAATACTTGCTACATTGTAGTGTTACAATCTGAAAGTGGTCCTTAATTTGTTGCAACAAATTCAAGGTAGCATTCATTTTAAAAGCTTAAGTCGCTTTGCCTTGATCTGGCAGACCACTTACTTCACCAGAAATAGGCTTCCATGAAGCCCACATACAGACCGGTATTAGGATGTCATTTCAAATGGGTGCTTTTCTTTCATCATCTGAATATAAAATCTGCAGCCAGCTTACTCTATACTCTAGTAATACCTACTTATATTATTCCAAAGCAGCACACAGCATTTATTAAAATGTAAGATTATGATAATATACATTCTCTTTTTCAAAAGAATTGACCCATGCATAAAAAATGTTGCAGTAAGTGTCACCCAAATGTTTAATTTTGGGTTTTGGTTTACATTTTTGGAGTTTATAATATGAATCTAACAAATCAACTTTTTCCTTTTATCTGTAAGCTATTTTATTTTTTGGGAATTTGCATCAGAATTGGGAAATTCCCCCAACACAACTGAACCAATATACATTTTTGGCATTTTGGCTTTTGCAGAGTGCTTATTAAACAAATTAAAGTATTTTAGAGAAGAGATAGGTAATCAACTTTCATCTATTGATTATTAGTATTATCTAGGTTTCTGTCACCCATTTTGTTTTCTTCAATAAACTTTCATTCTCCATTTTCTCTGTTTCTCCTGGTTTAGCTTTTTCTTTGTATATGAAACTTTTTCTTCTTGCATTTTGTGTTAGTGATCATCTTTTAGATTTTACCATATATCTCTTATGCGGGAGGTAATTTCAGAATCCTTGTATTTTTTAAAAAATAATGATTTATTTAAATAATTGTTTATGAAATTTGGAAATCAACAATACATGTATTTCTATCTGCTATCTAGCTATTCTCTATTTTTGTCTTTGCCTATTTTGTTAAAAATATATAATTCAAATGCACATAATATCATTACAACATTTTATTAAACTATTTCCAATTATAGATTATTAATAGCAATTAATTTATAGATGATGATTATGTTATTTTATTTTATTTATAATGGAAATTAAGTTATTTATTACATATTAAGAATAAAAGAGAGGAGGAGAAAGGAGAGGAGAGGGATAATACAAACACACGCACAAAATGTATGTCTAGATTGTCCAATAATATGAACAGAGAAACACATCTTGTCCTGTCCTGTCGTATCGTATCCTGTCCTCTCATCTCTTCTCCTAGCCTATCCTGGTTTACATTTTAAGTTATATCTCTGCATAATGGGTCTTGGTACATATATGGTAGGCCTCTGCTTCTGTGAATCTGGTGCTTAGTACCTGTTTTTGTGCTGCTATGATCAATGCTTCAGTGTTGTCTTTTAGTCTGGAGTGAGCAAAAAGCAAGCTACTAAATATTTTTGTTTTTGTTTTGGTAAAATCAGAATGAGAGGTAGGTCCAATCCATAAGAATATTCCATATTATTCTTGGTCTAGTAGTTAAGGCACAGGATTACTCTTGATGTTGTGGTCAAACCAGTATCCTGGGAGTTTAAATTCTCCCTTAGGCATGAAATGACCTGGGTGACTTTGGGCAATCCCTCTCAGCCCCATCCATCTCAGAAGGTTGTTTTTATGAGGAAAATAGACGGAGGAAGGAATATTAGTTATGTTCACTGCCTTGAGTTATTTATTTAAAAAAAGGTGGAATAGTTTTTAAAAGGGTAAAACTGACATTTTTATGTTATTGTTTAATTGCTAGAAATGATGCTCTTCTCCCTCTGTCCGTCTTATTGAGTAAGCTAGTCTAGCAGTTGGGGGATAGAACTTTTCAATGTCCTTTCTCATCCCCTTTCCTGTCTACATTAAAGTGGAAAAAATATCACTGAGGGTTTTTCTTAACTCAGTTCAATTTTTAAAAAGTTTAACCCAAACCCATGTTTTTAGACAGAATTAGTCAATATCTTTCTATGTAGAATTAATAATCATTTTTATTACATTGAGGTAAATTGGATTTATTTCTTAGTCAACATATCAGAGTCATTGATTGAGATGGTCAATTGAACAAGAAAACAAATAAAGGATACATTGTGAATTTGGTCTGAGGGAGCTAGTTTATGCCTTCAAGTCAGTCTTGTCTTCTGATGATTGCCTGGACAAATCCCTGCAGGTTGTTTGGCAAGATTTCAGAAGTGGATTACCATTCCCTGCATCCTAGAGTTATAGCAATTGGACCAAATTCACCCAGCTGAATTTGTGGAACTCAATATCCCCTAGTTTCTAGCCTGGTACCTTAACTAGTACACCAAACTGACTTGTCTTAATCAGAATTATGCCTTCTCAAAAACACTACTTCTATTTTGTCCCTAGTAACAAAAATGATGTAAAACAATGTTTGATACTTGTAAACAGAAGCTATCATATGATGATTTCTTGCAGAACAGTTGGTTCGAAGCAGTTGTGACGCTTCATCTGCAATTAAGATATAACTACATATAATGAGGATTATAAGCAGTCTGTCCATAATTCAAATTTCCATACTGACCTGTTTGTTTTATTGTTTTCCAAGGTTCTGCCACACTGCATCATTGGCAACAGCTTGCTCAGCCTCATCTAGGAGGCATCCTAGACCCAAGACCTGGGGTTGTTACTAAGGGCTTCCGCACGCTTGATCTTGATCTGGATGAAGTATATTGCCTTAATGATTTTGAAGAAGATGAGTCAGGTGAAATTACATACAAAGGCTTAACTACCTCGACACCGATTCAGCACACAGAGACCTCAGGTGAGAGGTCTCAGGCACAAGTGACTGTTTCAGACAGCAAGAATTACCCAAATCGCTCTCAGGCTTTCCCAGAGGAGATGGAGGAACCTGCAACTGACGATGAGGGGTCTGGTGAGGGAACCTCATTAAGTCCAGCACAACTGCCATGTTTGCAGGATGTTGATAACTGGGCCATTCTTACATCTCTCCAGAGCAGCATCCATAATGTTGCTTCATGTTTATCTTCACAACAGTGTACACAAGAATTAACATTAGCCAGTTTCTGAAATATGATTTCTAACTATTACTGGAGGGGCGGGCGTACAACCCAAAAGAAGTGCATAATCCCTATGTTCTTCTTCAATTTGATGAGAGAAGGCTGTTAAAAGGATGTAATTCATTGGGGTTCTCAGAAAAAAGAAGCCAGTTCTTTTGGTTCCAAGTTTGCATGAGTAGGGTACAGTTTGCATATTGTCATTCTTTGGGGATTTGTGTTGTAATGCTTATATTCTAAGATTATTATTTAATGTTTATCTAAAGACAAAGTAATTGAGAGTGGATGGCAGAATTTCAGCATTGTTATCTGTAATAAGTGGTCCTTGAAATCAACCACTTTGATTCTTAAGGATAAAATTACATACTGGCTTAAATGGTGTAAGTTTTTTAAGACTATTTTAATAACTGTAGGGGAGACTGAGGCTAGAAGGCTTACTATTTAAAAAAAATCCAGAATGATACAAAACTCTACTGGGATCAACATACAAGTCATTTGGACCATGGAGGAGCAAAAAGGTGTAAACTGCTAAGACTTTATATGTCAGTTCTTTCCTACTAATATCTAGCTATGATCTATGGAAAAAAATAAGGCCAAACAATGGAATCGTTATATTTACCATATTTTTTGGAGTATAAGACGCACCTGAGTAAAAGATGTACCTTAGTTTTTGGTTAGGAAAATAAGGGGGGGGGATTCTGCTTACTGGGTATTCATTTTTATTCCCATAACACCAGAAAAGCAAGCAAACAATAGTATAATAGAAGACACTTTTTGCCACTGCTTTTCTTTCTCCAGGTGGCCGGGGAAACTCTTAATAAGCTTAACTAGATGTCTGGGCATTCAGACATCTGAATGATTAAAACTTATGAAATGGATAATGCAGACATGGAAATAAGTGATTTTATCCATTCTTTGAATAATTGTGTAATCTAAAATTTTCATATTCCTTTATTCTGCTATTATTTGTCATCTAACACTGAGCTCCTCTTTTTCTTTTAAATTTAGCTTTTCTCTCCATATAGTCTATTTCCATTATTGATTATTTGAGATTTTCTCAAATATTTTAACCTGGTTACACTTGCAAAGAGAGTCATGATTGCCATAACCCTTGAATGTCATTGTTTACACTAATCCCTGAAGCAGCAGCAGCATGAGTTTTTAAGGTGATATAAATAAGTTTTGGAACATTGATACTGTAGTAGTGAGTCATTGAAAAATGCAGAATAGTATATAACAGAAATGGAATGTTTTTTTTTATTTTCAGCTACCTCGTTATATTAACACTTTTTAAAACTTTCCCTATTTCATATGCAATAACTCTTTTCACATAATTTCTTCATTATATGTTTGTTTGGCTGCCAGTTTTACAGGAAATATAGCCACAATAAGCATGTATTTTTCTCAGTTGCTTTGTAAATTTAAAAATATTTTGTAGATGTAATAAAACACCAGGTTATTATATATATCCTGTCATGGATAAAAAATATTTTAGAATGTAGTCACATCATAAGAGTAAATAATCACAGATAGGTTTCTTGTATATGTTTAATCATGTATTGAAGATTTTTAATCTCTGCAATCATGATGACTATGCAGTTGTACTAAATTTTGGATTGCTTCTATGACTGTTGATGGATGCATGGCATTTTCAGTTTGTGAATTGCTTTGCAACCATGGGGCTATCCACAAAGTATGTCATTGTGAAAAAAAATTGGCATGATTAAACTATCTATGATACTGAAAACAGAAAGAGTAATGTTGACAAAAACATGTTGCCTTTCCCATGTTTGCTTCCTTGTTCTTGTTCTATGATCACAAGAGGAGATGCTTTTCATTTTTTGTGTCTGCTTGCAATTTACCCAGGCACATCCATTTTCCTTAATAATCCTTCATTCCCCAATATTCATATATGTGTTTGATAGGGTCAGAATCTGTCCTTATTTTTCTTATATCCACTTCATTTTTCTGTGTTCTACTTAGCAGTTGTATATTATCCTCATTCTATGCAATGCTTATGTTTTCTTTAGAGATTTGCACTAATAAAAGTTATACTAATTACACTAAAATAAATTAGAACTTTAAAGCAATATAATTTGAAAGAATGATGTAGGTCAGTTTGTAGCAATAAAACAGTATGAAATAATAATGTTATGCCTCAACTTATGACCATAATAGAACCTGTTCATAATGTTCTTACATCATGATCATAAATAGATCAGTCACATGACTAATCTGATTTTACAAGCTTTTTTGCAATATCATTAAGCAACAACCATGATTATTAAACAAATCCTAAAGCCTATGATTGGCAGTTTGTAAGCTCAGATGCAGATAAAAGTCTCCAAGCCTGAAATGGTGTGTGTGCACAGCACGCCAAAGGAAATGTTCTCTCAATTCCAGACATCATTGGCTTTTCCCTCTCTGATGCCCCCTCCCAGCAAAGCAGATCTGGAGACAGCAAGGGACAATGGTTAAATCTGGTCCATGGGGCCACCCTGGAGACAACAAGGGACCGCCCCTGTCACCTTGTCCCTGCCCCTGGGCACATGCACAGGAGGTGGCGAGCACACAGGTATCCCCTGTGACCGTCTTGCCCCAGAGGCTGACCGCATAATAAGTGCTTCCCTTTCACCGGGACACCAGCCCCTGTGCACTCACTGCCTCCTGTGTACATGCCCACAGTGAGATAGGATAGGGCTGAGGCAGCAGGGGCAACCCCCTCGTCTCCAGGATGGCTCCACAGGCTAGATCAAATCACATCGTGGGCCTTGTGTTTGACATGTCTGACCTAGGTATTCCTCTAAGTGCAGGGTTGAGCCCAGTTCCTGTGGTGTGATATAGCAGGGGACCCCAACCCCGGGTCTGTGAACCGGTACCATGCCATGCAAAGAAGTGAAGCTCCATTTATGGGATGCAGGTAGTATGCAAAACCACACCCCCTCCGGTCTAGGGAAAACTCTCTCTCCATGGAACCGGTCCTTGCTGCCCAAAAGGGTGGATGTCACTATGGTATAGAATTATCATGGCATGTTGGATTCTACTTCCGGTTGTTGAGAGCGACGGACGTGTTTCGTCCGCCCTGCGCTCTCTTGGTGGGCTCCCCTCGGCTGGGGGGGCACGGGGTGCCTTGAAGGGGTGCCCTGCCTTAAGGGCTGCTCACTGGGGGTCCCCTGGAACGGCGGCGGCTGCAGGGGGGTCTCTGGCATTGCCCCAGGAGCCGAGAAGCGAGAGGGGGGTGCGCCCCCGCACACCTTTGTTTCGAGGCAGCTGGATGATCGATAACTTGAAGGCTGCAGCTGAAGTGCAGTGAGATGGGAATCTTCCCCAATTCTCCTTTGATTCTCCTTTGATATTTAAAGGAAAGATTGTCAGCTTTTCAAGAGACTTTCAATCCTCCCTTGGGAAGTGTGATCGGAGGAAGGGGGATTTCCCCCCCCCCTCGGAAAAGCGGCTTGGAGCTATCTCCTCTCTCGGAAGAGAGAGAGAGTTTTTAAAAGATCACACTCGCTACAAGCAATGGCAAAATGAATGTCCTAATACAATTGTGAAAGAAAAGTGAATCTGACTGTTTTAAAAACTTTGAAAACTTTTGACTTGTTGCTTTCTGATCCCCGGTGTTGGCGAAGCAAGATGGCACACTTCCGCTGTCTTTATGCCCTGTGAAATTAGACTCCTCCTATAAAAACTACTGGCATTGTGCTTTTGCCTCCGTGACTCCCAGAAACATCTCTTGCTACATAGTATCTTGGACTTGGAATAACTGACTTAATTGGCTGGAATTGAATTATATAGAAGGTTTCTACTCCTATCTGGACTGCCTGCCTCGTGGTCTCTCTTGGTTGTGCCTTTCTACAGTCGCCATTTCTCTGTATGGACATAGATATTCCTGAGTCCTTTTTTTTCTAAGATGGCTCTGAAGAAACCTCCACCTGGGAAGCCAGGTTCCGCCCCAGCATCTTCGACATCCAGTCCCATTGGGCAACAATCCTTAACATCGTTTCTACAACCCAAAGCACCTGAGGAGGAATCTGTAACCCATCAGTTGCTTCAAAAGATTTTAAAGGGGCAGGAAGAAATGAAAAATCAACTGAGAGAGATGAATGAACAGCTCAGAGAATATCAAAATCAAACAGCACAAAACAAACAGAGACTGGACGTTCTGGAGGAGGGGACAGCTGAGATGAGTGGGGAGGTGAGGGGGGTCCAGAGAGGAAATTTAGAACTTGAGAACCACATGATAAAAATGGAATTTGAAAGGATGTCTTTTTTCCTTAGATTTCAAAATGTAATTGAGACTGACAATGAAGACCTTAAGGAGATAATGACAACAATCTTAGCTGAATATATTAAAAAAGACAAACAGCAGTTAGGGTGGGATATTGACTTGATTTATAGAGTTAATTCAGCTTATGCTAGAACACACAATGTTCCAAGAGAGGTTCATATTAAATTTCTTAGAAAGGCTACAAGAGATGAGATTTTGGGGGCACAAAGGGGGCAAACATTAAAATATAAGGACAGAGAGATAGCCATTCTGAAACAAATACCGAAGAAAGTAAGAGATAAGAGGAAAAAATATGCACAATTAGCAAAAAAATTATTTGACAAAGATTTTTGGTTTCGGTGGCTTCTCCCAGAAGGTATGCTGATTTTCTGGGAGGGCAGTAGAATTAGAATTAATACAACTATGGAGGCGGAGGCCTTCATGGAAAAAAACAAAGCTCTCCTAGATAAAGCGGAGGACACTACACAAGATATGGGAGGTGCCGAGGCTTTGCTGGCAGGCGGGGGGGGGGAGGAGGCAACAATGAGAAAACTCAGATCACAAAAGTAAGTTAGAAAAATTAGTGCAATTGCTGATATAATGAATCTTTTTGTTTGATACAAAGTAAATGATTGAAATTATTGAAAGATACAATGTAAGAATAAGCTGTCAGAAGTTAGTTAAGCAATAACATCTTGTTTATCTTTTTGTAAAAGTTATGAGTCTTGGGGGGAATACCATTTCCTGCACGATGTAGTTGTCAAAATTTGTACACATATCCAATACCCCTTTCCTAAAAATTTTTGCAAAACCAATAAAATTCTTTTTTTTAAAAAAAAAAAAGAATTATCATGGCATGTTGACTGGAGTTTGATAGATTTTTAACTGGTGGTTTTTATTTTGTTAGCCACCAGGGTTATCTTTTTTTTGTCATGGTTAATAAGCCAATCTTATGGTTATTAAGTGAATCATGTGGTTATAAAATGAATCCAGCTTTCCCCATTGATTTTATTGTCGGAACCTGGGAAAGTTTCAAATAGCAATCAATGATTCTGTGACACGACAAAGTGAGAGTTCAAATCCTGCCATCACCATGAAAGCCAGTTGGGGTGAGTTTGGGCCATCACTATCTCTCAGCCCAACCCACTCACAGAGTTGTTGTGAGGAAAATAGGAGGAGGAAGGTATGTTGGATATGTTAACTGTCTTTAATTTGTAAAAATAATAAAGGCAGAATAGAAATGAATAACTTTGAAAATATATGCCAGTTGCCAAGCTCCTGAATTTTGATCATAGGATCCTGGGGACACTGCAATAGTCATAACTGCAAGAAGTGATCATAAGTCATTTTTCCAGTAGCATCATATCTGAAACAGCTGTTAAATAGTTTTAAGTTGAGGGCTACCTTTACAAGCTTGCATGAATCACTCAGCTGTAAGAAAGCACCAGCTTGAATCCCAAAATATATTCTTGTGAGAAAAAAAGGTTTCTTGCATTCAATATTGGCTCTGCCAAAGAGTTTCACAAAGAAGAACATGTTGGGAGAAAAGAACAGATGTTTACTGAGTCTTGGTTGTCTCCTACTGCTTTTTATTTTCTTCTAGATGATTTCCAAGCCTTGTAGATGATTTTCAGGAACATAATAAATTACATTTTATTCTTTTCAGCACCTCTCATTTCTTTCCAGTGACTAAATGTATATTTTTTTCATTGTAACATGAGAATATATACAATTTTAAAATTTAGGAGTTGACTTGTTGAAGATGACATACTTAACTGTTTATCTGTTTAGCTTTGCATTGTACAGTTGCACCCTATAGCAATTTATAAATACAAATTTGGATTTTATATGGTCTATAATCTGTTTTGTTGCAATACCACAAAATAAGCTATTTATCTTATATTCAGCTATTCAGATAGTTTTATTAATTGATTGATTTAATTGCTATCTGGTACAGCAGCAGGTGTTTTGTTTGTGTTTTAGATGGAGGTGAAAAATAAATGCTGCAGATGGGCAATAGTGGATCCATAATAATTATGCTGGATACAAAAATAATACATAATAAGTGATTCAAAGCTATAGGACAAAGGTATATGAACCTCTAGATTTTCAATTCATTTAAAGGGGAAATTATAGTCAGCTCTTTCAATCAAAGGATGATAATCAGGTATGAGTGTAGCAGGTCCTGCTTTATTTAAGAAGAGAATTCTGGATATTCTCTATTAAACTCTTACTTCATAACAGATATGTAGAAGTGTTTCATAGCTTGAACAAAAGAAATATCTAAGGACATCTGAAAAACAGCTATTAATATCTACCAGGTTAGAAAAGATTATAATACTATTTCTAAAGGGTTTAAACTTGACCAGTCCACTGTCAGGCAGATTGTGTACAAATGGAGGCAATTCAACCCGGTAATGGTATAAAATATTCAAAGTAATGGTATGAAATATTTGTTCTCAAAGAATCTCAGGAAGTTCTAATGAACTGAAGGCTTCTTTTACACAGAGAATGTCTGTTGATGAGAATAGCATAAGAAGAACACTGAACAGCAATAGTATGCATGCCACGGTTGCAAGGAGAAGGCCACTACTCTCCATAAAAAATCATTGCTGGCCATCTGTAGTTTGCAAAAGACCATGTGAATAAGCCTGAAGGCTATTGGAATAATTCTCTTTGGCCAAAGGCTAATTCTGCATTCTAGCATAAGAACTTTATAAGAACCATCTGTATAATTTAGAACAATATCATCAAGCTTGTTGGATGAGAAGCGAAACGCCTTTAAAGAAAAACAAGAAAGTCCAGTTGCCTATTGAAAAAGCACCTTTGAGGCAACCATGACCTGGATAATTGGGAATCTCCAAAGACAAAGAATGGTTAAAGCAGAGGAAAGTTAGTATTTTGGAATGATAAATTAAAGACCTTAGTCCTAGAGAAATGTATGAGGAATTGAAACAGGCAGTTCTTGTGAGGAAGCCCATCAACATCCCTAATTTGAAGCTGAAAGGTGGAATGGGCTCAGATTCCTGTAAGTTGATATGTAAGATTGATCAACAGGTATCAGAAACATTTAATTGATGTTAACACTGCCCAAGAACAGCACACCAGTTACTGAAAGGAAAAGTTCACAGTTTTGCTACATACAAATATATAGCTTTGGATCATTTTCCTCAATAAATTGATGAACAAATAAAATGTTTTTGACTTGTTAATTGAGTTCTCCTTATCTAGTTTTAGGATTTGCTTGGAAAAATGATTATGTTTGAGGTCATATTTATACAGAATTATTACAAACTCAAAAATGTTCATAGACATTTAAGTACCACTGTACTATTATTTTTGTATCTTAAAATTTATTATTGTCTGGATCCATTACTGAATCAAAGTGATGGAATATATTTGCCTGGATCAATGTAAAAGAAACTGAAATATATGAGTTCTAGGTATTGCATTTTTGTTAAGAGTTAATTATATCTTGCCCATAAAATAAATCTGCTAATATAGATTAAAGTATTATATTTACTTCTTGCAGAATTAGCACTTATCACTTCTTTCTCCCCATGTAATACTTCCAATAATGTAGCAATAAGATCAAATAGATAGCATTTGGATTGCTTAGTATTGGTGCAATTTAGCATGATATATTACATTGTTGCCTTTCCTAATGATATTTCAAACTATTGGAAATTACCATGCCAGAGTAATGAATAATACTTCTTGTTAATGGCCACCCTAAAGCATTCATGTCTGCTAAGAGTCCTTACAGTAAGGACTGTCCTTGTAAAATGAAATTAACAACTCTTCTCATAGATATTAATATATCAGAGGAGCCACATAATAAAGAGATTTAGAAATATTGGATATTTATTGCACAAGATCACAAGTAAAATATAATATCACTTTTCCATCTATTAGTTTGAGAACATAAAAGTTTTTTTAATATATAAATGCAATTAATGTTCTCTCTTTTTATTGTAGTACATCATCCTGGGAAGTGCATGTCACAAACCAATTCCACATTTACCTTTACCACATGCCGAATTCTACATCCTTCCGATGAGCTCACACGAGTCACACCAAGGTAAGGGTTTTCAGAGAGGTGTTTTAGTTTCTAAAAGTGCAGAAATTTTAAGTTTAGTCAAATAAGCAAGATGAGTTTAATAATTGTATTTGACACTGTCTCAATTTAATTTATATATATGCAGCCATCTAGAACCTGTAAGTTTGTTTTAGTTGATGTACACCTGGTACAAGTAAAAAAAAATTAGGATGTCACTCTATTAATCCATTGGCAGAGTAATAGAAAATGCCTTTTTCCCACTCTTGTTCACACCCTCTTACTGCTTCTGTTACTTCTTGTCTGGCTGCCTGACTGTTGCCTCATGTCCCTATTTGCAGGACAAAAATTGCAAATTCTCTGAACACTTTCCCTGATGCATGTTTGAATGGCTGCCATCATTGCATACATACATATGAGGAACTGGACCAATCAGATAATGCTTTTTAGTATACTTTTTAGAGTAGAATTATTACCCCTCCTGCTTTGCTGCTCAGGGATCTCACTAATTTTGTGCCCCCAAAGAAAGGGCCTGATTGGTTCACCTTTCTGCCAACTCCTATTTTAGCAGTTATAAGCAGCAGTAAGGCCAATGGATATATTTTAAAACAAAAATGCAATATTTGAAATCTTCTCTCTGAAAATACATATCAATATAATGAAATGGAGCTAATGAGGAATTTTCAGAATTCATATTAAAAAACAATTTAAAAAGGTAAAAACGGTGCCCCTTATGCTCCATAAAAGCTTGTGAGCAGTACTTGTGAAAATAGGATGATACAACAATCTCTCTGACCTTCTTAATGCCACAGGAGGCTATCAGATGATTCTGAAATAGCACTAAAAGAGGCGTGTTTTTCTATTTTTTTTCACCTTTCAGGAGAGTTAAAGAATGAAGATGGGAGAATGATTTATTTTTTATTTATTACATTTTATGCCACCCATCTCCTCTATAAGATGACTCTGGACAACTGTTCTCAACAATATATCCCTTTATATCCTTAAACAACCTCCTCCCAAATTCAGCCAGTTTTGCTAAACCTAAGCAGCAAAATCTCAGCATGCTTAGAGAATACAAATGGAATGCTGGAAATTTATACAAGAGTGCAAATTTGGGTTTCTTACTTTTGTCCTGTTTATTAAAACTGAAGCATGTTTCATGTAATATTCTCTATTAAATGGAGATGTATTACTAATTTTAATTCATTTTTATACTCTGATAGGTTTGTAGTTGATGGTCATCTGTACTGTTATTATTATTATTTATGTATTATTAATTCAGAACCACAATATTATCATGCAACTGCTGGAGAAGAGAATCTCCTTAAACTGTGAATGATGCTTCTTCACAGGTCATGTGAGGAAGACGATGCAACACCTTTATGTCACCTTTTGCTGAGAGGAGATGTAGGGCACACAATATGACCAGCGTGGCAGGGGGTGAGCAGCACAGTCAGCAACCTCTATGCTGGCGGAGTCTCATAAAAGGAATGCTAGTGTTCGTGGCATCAGCTAACTTGAAGACTTTTTATCAATCTCATTCTCCCCCGTTCCATTTTAACATTAACATGAAATTACCTAACAAAAATGCTAAATTTCATAGTGCTGATTTTATAAAACCTAACAATAATTGAAGATGAAAAAAGAGGTCTTCATTTTCTTTTCTTTTTAGAAAATATTCTGGATATTTCTTCTTCCTTGAGTCCCTTCCTTCTCACTAGGTATTGCATATTAGTAAAAAGACTGTTATCAATTAAGATAATATGTAGTACCGTGTTTCCCCGAAAATACAACCTGTCCTGAAACTAAAGCCTTGCCACATTTTTCACATGGGCAAAAATATAAGCCCATCCCCGAAAATAAACCCCCTGGACACCCCCCCTCCAGCCAGGCAGAGCACCGCTCACCGACATAGCAGTATCCTGAAGGCGCCAAGCCGCAGGAGCTGAGGGGGCGAGAAAGGCGCTTACATTGCTTGGCGCCTTTGGGATACCTCTAGGTTGGGTGTTCTGCCTGGCCGAAGGGGGGGAGTTGCTGGGCGGCTGCTCCCTTGCCTCAATATGTCTGGGCCCAGATCTCCCTGCAGCAGCAGCAGCAGCCGCCGCACTCCGAGCATAACGTCTTCTCCGGTTCCAAACTCCCAAACTCGGCTGCTGAGTCTTCCAGCAGCGGCCACTCTAGGAGTGCGCTCTATGGTTGTAAGCTGGTTGCTGGAAATCTCTGTTTCCAGCAACCAGCCCACAACCACAGAGCACACTTCTAGAGCGGCCGATGCTGGAAGACTCAGCAGCCGAGTTTAGAACCGCAGAAGACATTATGCTTGGAGTCGTGTGGCGGCGGCGGCTGCTGCTGCAGGAAGAGCTAGGCCCGGATATGTTGAGGCTAGGAGGCATGCCTGTTGGGGGCGGAACAGGCGCTCGTGCAACCCCCTTCTCCAGCCAGGCAGAGCTCCTTGCAGTGACCTAGGGGGTATCCCGAATGTGCCAAGCTGCGGAAGCTGGGGAGCGGGCAGAGCACCACGTGGCTTGGCGCCTTAGGGATACCTCCTAGGTCAGTGAATGGCACTCTGCCCGGCTGGAGAGGGGGTTTGCCGGTTTGGTCACCTCATGGCTGCGTCCCTGAGGCTTCGCCCCTGAGGCTGTGCCCGGCACTTCGGGAGCCAGTTCGCAAGGGAGCAGCCGCCCGGCAACCCCAAAACAATAAGCCCTCCCCTATAATAAGCATATTTTGTAAATAAAAAGAAAATAAGATCCTGTCGTATTTTCGGGGAAACACGGTATCTTTCTGCATTGCTTGATTTGCAACTATAATGGAACGGGCCTATTACAGTTGTAAATCATAGTAGTCATTAAGCAAAGTGCCCATCTGATCACTTCCCTGTTATAATCTCTGTTCTTTTCATTGTGGTCACTAAGCAGAACATGGAGTGTCTCAGGAGTGGGGAAAGCTCTGGGTGGCCTTGTCCAGGCCTTCACTGCAGCACCTCTCCATCTCATACTTGTCATTGCCCTGTTCCAGAAGTGGGTGCCATTTTGTCAGGGGCCACAATTCATTGGCACCTCTTTCTGGGTTAGCATCACATGACTTCTATGTAAAAAGGCTGTCTGGAGACTTGGCTGCTTCCTAAAGAAATTCTATGGAAAAAATAAGTAGATTGAGTTCTGACAGAGGATGGGGAGGAGCATGTGGAACCCAGCGGAGCAGGAAGCAAAGCAGAGAAGATAGGTGAAGAACTCTTGCAGCATTCCTATCGTGGTCGTAAGAGTGGGGGGATTGTCAAGTGCCAAACTTTCGTTAATGTGGATGCTGCGGGGCTGTAATTCTGGACAGGGATTGTAAGTCCCTTTGTTAAGCACTATCATAATTGTGAAAAGTTGTTAAACAAACAGCTAAAAGTTACAACAGTCTTTATGTAGCAGTATCGATGCATTTGACATTTTAGAAAGCTGAATATTAATCTAGCACCAAGTGTTTAAATTTTAAATTAGTGTGGAAGAGTTTTGTTATTATGGGAAAGATTGCAAGAAATACTGGTGTATTAAGGCAAAACTCAATTGGGAAACATGTGCACACACTGTGATTAAAAGTATGGCTGTTAATTTTTTAGTAAATACTCTGAAGCAGAAAGTTTATGAATCTCAGATTGGTTTTCTTTCCATAGACATCTTCTTATTGGCAATGTTTGTATACAATTATTATTTGAGAGACGTTGAAAAGTTGATTTTAGGTCACTTGACAAATACTTGAGATGATTTGTGTCATGAAATGATTTAGGCCACAGTTCAGGCACAAGACACATAATAAAAAATAGGCATATTTACATGTACAGACGAACACACATATACACACAGAGAGTGAGAGAGAAACTTTATTCTGAGGGTTATGGAATCTTTCTGAAAAGTGTAGGTCACATTGTGAGAGTTGGCAGTAAGAGTAATGGCTGAAACTTGGCATTAAACACGTTCAACAGTGAATTATAATAATAAATAAATGAATAGCATATTGACACAACATTGTAATTGTCAGTTGCTCTGGACATATGCAGGTAGCCCTTGCCTTATGACCTACAATTGAGCCCAGAATTTATGTTACTAAGTGAGAAATGTGTTAAGTGAATTTTGCCCAATTTTACAACTTTTCTTGCTACATTTGTAAGTGAATTACTGCAGTTGTTAAATTAGTTGTTAAGTGAAACTGGCTTTCCCGTTGACTGCTTGTCAGAAGGTTGCAACAGATAACCACATCACCCCGGGACACTGCAACTATCATAAATATGAATCAGTTGTCAAGTATCCAAATGTAAATCATGTGACCATGGGGATGCTGCAGTGATCATAAGTGTGAAAAATGATCTTGTCACTTTTTCCAGTGTGCATTGTAACTTTGAATGGTTACTAAATGGACTGTTGTAAGTTGAGGACTTCCTGTACTTACATAATCGCAGCGAAACTAAATCTTAAATTCTTGATCTACACCCTCTCAATTCAGAATTCACATCAGACCCCCCTCTACTTAATTTGCATTTTCTACAAGAGCAAAGATTCTGTCAAAAGCATTTCTAGTCTCAAGTTGCCATTAGAAGCAAGGAGGGGAGCACATTCCACACATACCTTCTTCAAATGTTGTATCTCAGATTACCAAAGCCAGATTACTCTAAAGCCTGCAGGAGTACCTCGTTGGAGAATGTAATTTATGATTTTAGATTACTCACATCACTTTTAGATTACTCCTACTTCCTCAGTCTTAAAAAGTCCTATGGGAGAAATTTGTTCATTAGGTGTTTTCTTGGGATTTAATCAAAGTCAGGAATTAAGCTTGAGAAATAATTTACATACTTTTCTTTATGCACTTTAATATTGTATCTAAATGCATACAAGAACACATCTCTGAAAATTTTCCCATTTGTTAGTTTCTCCTTAAAATAATATGCAAGCAAATTCTTTTTCATCAAATTGAGTAAAAACAGGAAAAAATCAG
The DNA here is from genome assembly GCF_964273705.1 of Natrix helvetica. Lineage (NCBI taxonomy): Eukaryota > Metazoa > Chordata > Lepidosauria > Squamata > Natricidae > Natrix > Natrix helvetica. The sequence continues at coordinate 82,619,508 of NC_138554.1, read as the reverse complement.
GATTTTTCCGCACTTTCTCTACTTTAGCCTCTTATAGTTTAAGTATAAACTTGAAAATTAATTAGAATGGCCTTTTTTCATTCTTTGTTTTTTAAGTATGAAAACCTATTAGCTGACTTATAAATGTACTATTACCCAAAGAGTACAGTGATGGCAAGAGTTTCTTAGCAGGAGCTTTTGTTAATTCTAAAGATTCATTGTACTATCAGTCTACGCAAGTTGGGATTTTTTAATTTTTCTAACGTGGTAACTTCAGTAGTTGCTCGAGCCTATGATTTTGAATGCACACATATTCAAAGTGCAGTCACAAAGAATACAAGCTTTTTATTTCTACCAGGACATGCTAGTAGTTGTGAGGGGTCAGTTTGCATACAAAAGCCTGCTTCAGGAACAGTAGAAGCTAAAGAAAAGATGAAAATTAGGTAGCAGTTACAGTATTTCTACAACAAATTCAAACAAGTATGTACAGCTGCATAATATTCATGCTCTCAGATATATATACCCATGCAATCAAAGATCTTTTAATGTTATTTTTTTAATGCCACTGTTACATAAATCATCATATCCAACCACATTTCACAATGATGTATCATTTGTTATGACTTAGCATAATCTAATTTTCAACAACATAACAAAACAACCACACTTTTCTATTTTGAAAGTATCTGGTATAAAGAAAACTGCTTCCCTTTTCTTCAAATGTTGCACAGAGTGAATTATTTACAGCTGCTCTCACTGTACAACCAAATGAATGAAGCATCCTTTCAGAAATGTCAGCCATGAGTCTTGGTGGTATTGACAACTACAATTGGAATTATCTGCTAAGAATTAACAGAGGGAAATGTGCAGTTTGGCAGAAAATAATATATGGTGGCTTTGTTTTTGTCACCCAAGTTCTGCATACTCTGACTCACAAAACCAATTCACCATGCTTATGAGCTCCAATGCCAGTTCCCATGACTCATCGCCTTGTTTTGAAAACTTCCTCAGATACAGATTACATATGAATTGAACCCTCCCTCCACACTGACATGGCTAAAATATAATGATGAAACTCAAAAACCTCCCATGATATCCGTGTCACGGTGGCAGCATTCTATAAATACTGCCATTCGAAGACCAGCATTTTTTATAAGATCATGGATAGTGTATTCTATAACACAATTGGAGATACTTATGTACAATATTAAACCAGGATTTTTTATACCATATTACAGGTAGTCCTTGAGTTAGAATTAAATTGAATCCAACATTTCCATTGATAAAAAAGTAAGTTCTGCCCCATTTTACAATTTTTCTTGTCACAATTAAATAACTTGCTACAGTTGTTTTTTTTAAAAGGTTTATTGGTTTTTACAAATATTTTGGGGAAAAGGGTACATAAGTGTGGAGAAAATTTTTGACAGCTACATCATACGGAAGGTGGTGCTTCCCGGGGATCTTACATCTCTCTCTTATTTTATATATATATCAAAATATCATTATTACATACATATTAGCAGTTTAAGTTTACTTCAAATCCTTTAACATCTTCAATCATATTTTATATCACTTCTAACCATTTCATTATATTAACAATTGCAATGTACTTTTAATTCATTTCTGTGACCTAAGTCTCATTGCTGCCTCCTCTCCCCTGTCTGTTGGCCGAGCCATGGCTCCTCCCCCCTTCATATCTTGTGCACTGTCTCTTGTTTCGTCTAGAAGGTTCTTGTGTTTTTCCATGAAGGCTTCTGCCTCCACCACTGTATTAATTCTCACTCTACCACCCTCCCAGAAAATCAGCAAGCCTTCTGAAACTACCCATCTGAACCAGATATTTTTTTCATACAATTTTTTAGTTAGAAAGAAGAACTTCTTCCTCTTATCTCTTATTCTTTTTGGTATCTGTTTCAAAATGGTTATTTCTTTGTCCTTATATCTTAAAGGTTCCCCCCTTTGTGCCCCTAGAATCTCATCTCTTGTAATCTTTCTAAAAAATGTAACATGAACTTCCCTTGGAACATTGTGTGTTCTAGCATATGCTGAGTTGATTCTATATATCAGATCAATATCCCACCCTAACTGTTGTTTATCTCTTTTAATATAATCTGCTAGCATTGTTATCATAGTCTCCCTTAAGTCTTCACCCTCCATTTCAGGTATATTTTGAAATCTAAGAAAGAAAGATATCCTTTCAAATTCCATTTTTTCCATGAAGTTCTCAAACCCAAGATTTTTTTTTTTGTAAAGTCTTCACCTCTTCTCCCACCCCCACAGCACCCTCCTCCAGGGCATTTATTTTCTGACTATTTTGTAAAGTCTGTTGTTGATTCTCTCTGAGTTGTTCCTTTAAATCCGCCAACTGCTTTTTAATTTCGTCCTGTCCCTTTAAGAGTGTCTGGAACATTTGATGAAACATTTCTTGAGACTGCTGTTCCCCCTCGGAGGCTTTAGGTTGTAAGAAGGAAGATAGTTGTGTTTGTTGGGGAACAGGACTTGAGACAGAAGAAGATGGAGCCGAGGCTGGTTTAGGAAGGGGGGGGGCTTTTTCGCAGGCATTGCAGAACTCAGAGAAAGTTATAAGTCTAGACAGAATAAATGGCTTCTGCAGAAGTGCATCGTCAGGGGGGGTCCACAGGCAGGCTAAGTCCAATGTGGGATATTAGTCTTTCAATACAGCTCCCCTCCAGTTGTAGTCAATTTTTCCCAATCCAAGGAAGATTGTACAAAGAGATTCCTCTAGGGTTCACTGGGGTTTTGTAATTCCAACCCAGAAGATTTTTCAAAGACGACAGTTCATTTGTAACGGCAGTAAGAACAGGGGGAGAAACGCCATTTTGGCTCAGCCCTCTCAAGGGATCGGAGAGCAACCATTCAAATAGTTCCCATTCATAGTTTATTAGGTCAGCTCACTTTCTTTCTTTCGCAATTGTTCAAAGGAGTCATTATCCCATTGCTTGAAAGAAGTGAATATCAAAAGGGTTTTTTCCCAAGTCTCTCTCTCTCCTCCGAGAGTGAGATCGTATAAAGCCGCTTTTCTGAGAGAGGGGGGGAGAAAAAACCCCTCTCCAATCTTAACACTTTACCAAGATCAAAGAGTCTTAGAGAAACTGCTAATCCTTATTTACTTAGTTGTTCAAGAAGCAAGTAAAAGACCCCGGGGGAACTCCCTCCTCACCGCAATTCTGCTGTTGTCTTCACGTAGAGCATTTTCTTCCGATCTCCTCAGGACAAAGGCGCGCGTGGCATGCGCACCCCCCAAATGCCTCCCGGTGCCTAGGGAAAAAGTTGGCAGCCCCCCTGTGGCCGTCGCTGCTCCAGGGGGCTCCGGCAGGACGCCCCTACAAGGCACCCTGTGCCCCCCCCCCTGAGTCAGGGGGAGCCCATCAGGACGGCGAGCGGCGGACAACATGTCCGTCGTCCACAGAAACCGGAAGTGGAAGATCAACTTGCTACAGTTGTTAAAGGAATAGTCACATGGTTGTTAAATGAATCTGGCTTCCACATTGACTTTGCTTGTCAAAAGGTGATCACATAACCTCCAGACACTGCAATCATCATAGATAAATACTAGTTGCTAAACGTCTGCCTGCCTGCCTGCCTGCCTCTATCTATCTATAATCTGTTTCTAGGTCCATCTATTAATTATTTTATTGTCCAAGATAAATGCTCACCAGTGGACCTAATATCAAAATATTAAATTTAATTGGATTTTTGGTTTTTTGTTACTTTTGGGATACACCCCCATTTGTAACTTACTGGGTAGATAGAATTTGACTTCTTTTCTTTTGCATTGTATCCATTCTGAAGGATTACGTGATTCGTAAGCATTAAGATATTAGAAAGGTTTACATTTAACTGTGGCAGAGAAGAATTGCTGTGTTACTCTTATCCCAAAGGCACTTTTTCAAAAGGCAACTGGACTTTCTGTATTTTTTTCTCTTGAAGACATTTTGCTTCTCATTCAAGAAGGATCTTCAGTTCTGACTGAATGTGAACACTGAAGAAGCTTCTTGGATAAGAAGTGAAATATCTTCAAGGGAACAACACAGAAAGTCCAGTTGCCTTTTGAAAAAGCGCCTTTGGAACAACCATGACCAGGATGACTGAGAATCTCCAAGGACCCTGTTGCTTTTTTCATCACTGTTATTGGAGTGTACTGGTGTAGAAATCTCATATTGAAAAAAAAATACCGTATTTTTTGGAGTATAAGACGCACCAAGGTTTTGAAGAGGCAATTTTTTTAAAAAAAGTAGGTCGGTAGATACAGCGAGAGAGAGAGAAATACAATAGGTAGGGAGGGAGGGAGAGAGTAGGTAGGTAGATAGAGGGAGGGAGAGAGAGAGAAATACAGTAGGTAGGTAGGGAGAGAGAGAGAGAGAGTAGGTAGTTAGGTAGATGTTTCCAGGTGTATTTATCCATGTGCTGGAGAAGGAAATCACTGACAATTTGCAGCACCTAAGACTTTGTTTCTGCTGGCACAGCACTTGATCAATGTAATTCTCATCAATCAGTTAAAGAGCTTTCCAAAAGAGGGGGGGAGTTTTTGCACTCTGCAATCCGTCCCAAAACGGCCTGTTTTCACGAAAATGGTCCCGATTTTTTAAAACAACTACATGCATAGCCTTATGGAGGCTTATAGAGTGCTGCTGAGGGCTGGGGGGGGGTGCAAAAGTGAGCAAAAAACTGCCCATTTTTTGCTCATTTCTGACCTTCCCAGCCCCCAGGTGCTTTCTGAAAGCCTCCATAAGGCTCTGCAAGGCCATTTTGGTGAAGGGGCCAGGGTTTTGGGAGACAAAAAATGGTGTATGCAGTGTATAAGACACACCCAGATTTTCAGCCTCTTTTTTGAGGAAAAAGTGTGTCATACTCCGAAAAATACAGTAAATCAGGAGTGTTGGGAAAAGAAAACAAATTATTGCAACTGGAATAATAATAATAAAAAACCTGCATGCAGTTTAAAGTGTGCATTGTGTGTTTAGCATTATTTAATTAAACTTATTTCTGATTGGCATTATCTGACTTACTGCATGAATTCGTTTTGAAAAAATTGAGAAGTATAGAAGTTGGTTCTGATTTGAGACGAATGCCCACAAGCATGACAAGTTTCGACTATCACCATAACATGAACATTCTTTTTCTTATATTTGTGGAGAAAATCATTCTCAAAGTTATATAACGTATTTAAAAATTTGAGCACTTGTAACTGCTAGGACTAAAAATACTTCTTTTTTAAATTTGTAGACAGCAAAACACAATTCAGCCCTTTTCATCTTTATATTCAGGCTTTCCTTATATATATTTTAAATTATATGTTAAATAAGTTAATGAAATAAATGAACAATGTAGAAAAAATATTAAATCTCCTAACAGACATTGCTATTCCGTGACCTCACTTTCTCTTGATCCAAGCCATCTCACAGATTTGCTGTTGAGAGGGGAAAGAAGTGAAAATGTTATTTAGAATATCTTGAGTTGAATAAGATAAAAAAAATGGATGGTTATTATTATTATTTACAGAGGAGTATATCCATTCTTCATACAGTATGTTACCACCCACACTGAGATAAAATGTGTATAATTCTAGTCTAAAGTTTGTTATATTAATAGTGCTCAATCATGTGCACAAAAGATTAAATTGTACTTTTAGGATCATACTCTGGATGTGGCCTATCTGAATGGAGCTTGTATTTTTGAAGACCTTTTTGATACAATAGATTTTATCTTTTGTAAGATTTTCTTTAAGAATTATTTAGCTGGTAAGTGGTGTTTCCATGTGCTTCATTAGTTGATTATTGTAAAGCAGAAACTAATTTAAACTTAATTATTTGCTCTAACTGGGATATGCTTATCATATCCATCTTTTTCTATTAGCCAAATGGGTTCAAAGAACCTAATAACAAGAGTGAATTGAATTCAAAGTGGGCCTGAAAATTGCTATTGAGAAGTTATTGCTTAACTAATATGAGATAAACAAGGGCTCAAAAGTCCATAATCATAGGGCTATTGTTAGATGTAAGTACTGAAGAGGTTTTTTAGAAATTGGTTTTCTATACTGTTAATTAATATTAATATCTGCAAAGACATTAACTTAAGCTTTGCTTTTTCCTTAGCCTTAATGCAGCACCTACTCCAGCTTGTAGCAATGTTGGCAATTTGAAAGGCACTCCGGTAGCCACCCCATGTACTCCTCGGCATCTGAGTTTGGTAGAATCCTTCACTAATGTTCGGGAATCCACAACTACAATGAGTACATCCTTAGGACTTGTATGGCTACTCAAGGAACGTGGGATATCAGCAGCAGTGTATCACCCACAAGGTTGGGACAGAGTGGGCAGGAGCACTCTTCTGAGCACATATTCTCCAAGAATGGCTGCCATTCCTTCCACTCCTCCAAACTCACCTATGCAGACACCTCCTTCTTCCCCACCATCTTTTGAGTTCAAATGTTCCAGTCCTCCTTATAACAATTTCCTGGCTTCCAAACCAGCTAGTTCAATTCTGAAGGAAGTAAGGGACAAAAAAAATATCAGAAACAGTGAGAGTCAAACTGATGTGTCTGTCTCCAACCTTAACCTAGTGGACAAAGTAAAAAGGTTTGGAATTGCCAAGGTAATAAGTTCAGGGGAAACACAAGCTCGTACATTAACTGATAAACACGAACCACTTTTCTGTGGATCACAAAAGTCTGGAGGCCTGCTGCCTAAGAATTTGCCTTTGGATTGCCCTGCTGTGACAACTGCTATTGGAGGCATTCAGTTGAACACTGGCATTAGAAGAAATCAAAGTTTCCCAACTATGGTTGGTTCGAGCATGCAGATAAAAGGTCCATCAACTCTAACCCCTGGAATCCTAATGGGAGGAAAACTTCCCAAGCAAACTAGCTTACGATAAATGGCTTAATATATTTCAAGCTCCTCCTCAAACACTTTTTTCTTCCATTTGTTATTGAGTTTGACAAATCAACTTTGTGCCTAATTGGAGAAAGTATAAATTTTATATACAATGTAAATATGTATTAGATGTATTATAGATGAATCAGATCACTGTTTTGAACATGTAACATGCTAAAATTTTGAAAAGCTGCTTTTTTTTCTTTGCACTGAAAAAAGTGATCCTTGCACAGGGAAAAAGAATGATCAATTCTCTAGTTAGCCTAACTTGACAGGGTGACAGGATCATTTGGCAAGGATTACTGATCATGCTATCAGAATTGCAAGATTTCAGGATGGGTGATGAATTCTATGAGGAGTCTTCATTTTTCATCATAGCAGTAGCTTAGCATTTTGACCATTTTGTTTGGCCTTTGTAGTGAGGAGGTAACATTGTACTTCAGGGGTCATAATTCTAACTGATTTGATTTTTCCCTTATGAAATAAACTTGAAATGATATATATTGAGAAGCATTGCTAAGTGTGCTCCATCCCTCTATTGTTGTTTTGTAGCATGACCATATTCTATATTATTTTTTTCAAAGCTACACTGATTATAAAGTGAAAAGTATTTAAATAAACTTTTACTGCAGACACAGAAATATCATTATGACATATCCAAAATGAAAATAATACCCTTAGAATTATTCTATGTTTCAATGTTAAAAATACTGAAATAAATATCTCTTTCCTTGGGAGCCAAAATTATTGAATGAGTTGATAGTAGGCCTCTTTAAAAACCAAATTTAAATCTGTAATACAAATAAATACCAAAATAGCAAGTGTTAAAGTAAAAGGAATGACATTTGCAGCCACTTCTGATGTCTCTAGTTTTTAAGTTTTATTGTTAGTTTGTTGCATGGTTTATGATTCCAAGTCTCATTCAAATAATGCTTAAAGCAATCCAGCATGTAGAAATGAGAGGGGAAGAAGAGGACTTAAAACAGAATGGAGTACAAAAGGAACTCCACAATCTAGGAGACAGTGTCATGGGATGCCTCTTCATTTTTGAGGAGTTATATAGGAAGTTCACAGAAATGATTATGTAAATCACAGATATTTTATAATTATTTGGAAGCAATTGGTATTTGTAGCTTTTTTGTCTTTTAAAAAATCAGTTTCTGTTTGTTTCTGTTTTGCAGTGCATCAGTTTCCACATAATTTGTGTGTGTGTGTGTGTGTATGTTCTATAAGACTTTTAATTAAAAAATCACTGTATTAGATGAACTATGGTGTGTGTGTGTGTACATGCATGCACATGCACGCACGCACACACACACACACAAACACACACACATATGGTGGATCATTCAGTTCAGTACCGCAACAAGCAGTGAGCATGTAGATGTAGAAGAATGAAAGAGGATAGTACATGCCATTATTTTTTGCATGTGTTTTCAGACTTGTATTTATTTCACATATTGTTATTTGCTCTATTTTCCCTTTCTATGTGTGCATTTAATTGCAAAAATGTGACATCTTTTTATCTGGATGTAACTTAAAGAGAACTAATAAATTGATAATTTTAAATAAATGAAAAAAATCATTAATGTCTGAAGTACTTCTCATGTATTCTCTTTTTGTGTCTTTTAGTTTTTTTTATTCAAACAATTCTTTCCAAGTGTACAGATATATAATAAAATGTACAGATATAAAGCATAAAATCTGACAGGTATTCAAATGATTCCGAATAAAGATTCAGAATTAATTTAAACTATTCATTTCTGAACCCATATATGGCCATGTTTATCAGGAGCTTTGGTGTAAAGAATATTCCAAATCCATGGGCGGTCTTTGTTTTCATACTTTTCAGGGAGCAGATAATAAGGAACAGGAAATGACAATAATGATGCATTAGTAAACATGTTTTCCTTTCCTTGGAAATACCCTGTATTCAAGCCAAACTCTGAAGGCAGGAACAGAACTCCTAGTTCATATGATAGGATCCTCAGCTGGGTGCCATTTTTCTCAAAACCTCCCCAAGCAGCCTTGGAAAGATTGGCACTTGTCACTAGAAACCATGCAACCTTCTGGAAATCCAGGGATACTCTCGTGTAAGTTTTAATATGTAGGATTGCATGACTATGACATGAACTTTCAGCTGACCATTTGTGGAAATATGAGTGTAGCCAAAGCTGCTTTTGTGCAATTTACATACTATATGGCAGAGTACCTTCAGCTGAATAACTTTCTAAACTCTTTCTCACATTTTCAACACTTGGATAAATCAGATGGATAGGAATTTCTTTGGAGGAGTCTTCAAATTTTTTCCTAAACTCCCCAAACTTTCTCTAAATTCTGAACACAGCCATTTGGATTCAACTCCCATTGATCCAATACTTGAGAATTGTCCTATTATAGGCCACGAATCTTGATCAGGTATTTGTGTTGCATGTTCTTTCAAAAGCTTTCTCAATTTAAGATGACCCCATTTTTCTTTTGCATTCCCTTGGTATCGACCTGGAGTTGACCCAATAAGATATACCCTTGTCTCTGAAAGATCATGTTGCTTAATTATTTCAACCCACTCCACCAAACTAGATTTATAAGATATCAAATAGCTGATTAGATCTGATTTAAAATTCATATGAGATTCACCATCAGACTCAGCACTCCCAGGAGGCAATCTTGGATACAAAGAACTAAGCCATATTCCTTGTGTTTTCTGGTCAGCAATAAGATTGGATGTATATATCACCACTCAAGAGCCTTCTTCATAATTCAACAACATTATTTTTGTGTGGTGGATTCCAAAGGCAATATCCAATTTTGCCTGGCATAAGTGAACATTTTTTATAAGAGTCAGCATCTTCATGTAGCTCAGCCTTGGATTCTTGCTTCTCTTTATGGACTATTAATAAAGATTTGTCCCTGGACTTCGGGTGGCGCCGCTGTCCTTGGAAGACGCTCTCGGGAACACCAGCCCGTGTTTGAGTAACAAACTGCTAGGATAGCATAAATCAGTTGTCCAACAGTTTGAAAACCTCCCCCTCGGGAAAAGGGGGGAGGTGAGCAAATCTGGCAGAGGGTAGAGCCGCCCAGCGGCCCCAGAAGCAATTCTGTGGCGTTAAAGGTGCGAACTCCCCAGGAAGCCTGACAATCTCCTTATCATGGGACGCCTCTGCCTTTGCAGAACAAAAGGCAGCGTCCACACCTGCAATTTCAAGTTTATTCTACATCTGAATAAGAAGCAGGCAGAGCAAACCAGGAGGTCAACAAATTTCAAGTGCAAGCCTTAACTCCGTAGATTATATCTCTTTCTGTAAACTTAAAAGGAACTTTTTAAAAAAATGGCGCTGGAGTAATAAAGGGTGTGTTGAAAACGAAAGTGAAGCGGAAAACTGATTAGCACTTGCTAAGTGCCTGTTAGTGTTGCTGGATGACTTCAAAGAATAGCTGGATTTTTTGGACTTAATAAATTGGCTGTTTAAAAGCTTGATTTGAATATTTTGAAATGGCCTCTAAGTAGGCAAAATTCAATGCTTCGAAAAGTGCAGGCAGTTCGCCAGCGCAATCTTCAAAATTGCAATCTTTATTACCTCCGGTGGAAACACAATCACAAACCCTGACACTGGAGGCTCTACAAAATAACTTACAAAATGCATTAAAAGAATAGGCAGTTGTCTTGGAGGGGAAAATTACAAGTGCCTTTAAAGATGTCTCTGATGAAATATCTGGAATTAAGGATTTAATCCAAACACGTAACCAAGAGATAAGGGAGGATATAGTTGAGGCACTTAAAGGATTATTTGGCTACGTGGCCTCTCTCGATGAGAAGGTGGAAGAAATTAATGAGGCTAATACAAAGTTGGACAACAAACTTGTGGAGGCACAAATTAAAATTGATAAGTCAGAGGCGGAGCTTACGATGATGCAATATAGAACAATGGAATTTGTCTTGAGGATAAGAGGGTTGAAGGAACATACTCAAGAAGACTTAAGAGAGATTTTTGCAGACACTTGTCCAATTAACTGGGGAGCCAAAGGCCGAATGCCTCTGCAAATTCACAAAATTTATCGCGTTAATTCATGGATTGCCAGATAAAGACAACTGCCAAGAGATATCATAATCTATTTTGTTACCAGGAAAATTAGGAATGAAATATTGCAAGCAACCTATAAAAACAAACTGCAAGTGGCAGGTCAAGATGTGATAGTACTGAAGGAAATCCCATCCAAAATGCTGAGATCTAGAAAGGATTATGCATTTCTAGTGGATGAACTTAGAAAGGACCAAATTCAATACAGATGGGAGACCCCAGCCGGATTGGTGGTGAACTACCTTGGAGAAAGACATCGCCTCAATTCTGTTTGGAAGGCAAAAGATTTCTATAGCATAGTACTAAAGGCAGGACACCCTCCATCTCCAGGTCCCAAAGAAAGAAAAGAGACAGAGGACCCCAGGCAGCAAGATAACCAGGCACAAATTGGGGTTGTGAGTTTGCTGCAGGAAACAGAAGAAATTATGGAACAGAGACAAACCCGCGCGGCTACCAAGCGTAAAGAACAAGAATTAATGTCTCAACAAGCCCAGATGGCAATTCGAGATAATATAAACATGAGCACAGAAGCAGTGGGAGGAGCTAGACCGAAGGTGAAATCCTAGCAAGATTTCCAGGCAGCTCTTAAAAAGCTTCAGTGTGCTAAAGATGACAACTAAATTTCTAACATGGAATGTCAATGGCTTAAATTCACCACAAAAAAAGGAAAAAAATATTTCACTACTTGAAACAATTTAAAAATGATGTAATTTGCTTACAAGAAACACACATTAGAACACAGGATCAGAAATATTTGATGAACGCTAGACTGGGATCGCATTTTGTAGCATCTGCTCCGGAGAAGAAAACGGTATAGTTATATATTTAAGAAAATACTTAAAGGCTGAATTAATTGAAGCAGATCCTCAAGGTAGATACATTGCAATTGAACTATTAATAGAAGGAAAGAAAATACTCTTAACAGGAATATATGCTCCCAATCAACAACAAGAAAAATTTTATAAGTGGCTTCACACCAAATTAACACAATGGGGTTACAGATCCTACGTTTTACTGGGCGATTGGAATGGAGTACTGGATCCTGTTCAAGACAAGAAGAGGCTTTTGCAAAATACCCAAACACGAACAAGATTACCTAAATCTTTTTTTGATATGATGGATGACTTTGAATTGAGAGATATCTGGAGAGAACGGAATGTTAAAGAATGGGATTTTACTTTTTTTTCTGATAGGCACCAATCCCTTTCCAGAATTGATTTTATACTAATTACAAATGATTTTTTTCCCAGGATAAATAAGACTAAGATATGCCCAAGAACTTTAACAGATCACAACCCGGTCTGGATGGAACTTGAATATGGAGACCGACCCAGGAGGTCTTGGAGATTAAATGAAAATCTATTTAGATATGAGAAAAATGTTACGGAATGTAAAAAACTATTGAAAAAATATTTTGCTTTTAATATGCATAAGGGGATATCAATGGAAATGGTTTGGGACGCAAGTAAAGCATACATGAGAGGCGTTTTAATAAATCTGAACAATGTTTATAGGCACAGCAAAGGGAGAAACAAAGGGAATTAGAGGAAGATATTAAAAAAAGAGCAGGAGTTAATGTCTAAACCAGATGATAAGAAGACAAAAGTGATAATTACTTTATTGCGAGGGCAGTTCAATATGTTGATGTCAGACCAGATAGCCACTAATTTTCTATATGCTAAACATAACACTTTTTGTAATGCTAATAAACCAGGTCGATGGCTAGCATATATGTTAAGGAAAAAACAAAGATTCCGTAATATAGAGAAAGTAGAATATAAAGCGAAAGAAGTTTTCCAACAGGATATGATTAAAAAGACTTTTTTAGAATTTTACACCAGATTGTATGCTGGTGACAAAATACAAGGGTCAGATATAGACCGATATTTGGAGAAAGAGAAAATTCCTATACTTACAGATGAGCAAAGGGGAAGATTGAATCAACTTGTAACTGCAGAGGAAATCCTCCTGGCAATTAAGCAGTTAAAAATCGGCAAAGCGCCTGGCACAGATGGCCTGACAGCAGTTTATTATAAAAAGTTACAACTAGAAATGATGGAACCTCTTAGGGAACTATTTAATAAAATTCAAATGGAAGGCAGGGCCCCACCATCTTGGAAAACAGCTTTTATTTCATTGATTCCAAAAGAGGAACAGGATCCTACCCAGCCAAAAAACTACAGGCCTATTTCATTACTTAATATAGAAAATAAAATTTTTGCTAAAATATTGGTAAACAGGTTAATGCCAATTGTGCAACAAACGATTCATAATGATCAGTCTGGTTTTATAGAGGGAAGGCAAATGAAAAGTAATGTAAGACAAATCATTAATATAATGGAATATTTGGGAAAGAATAACCAAGTCCCGGCAGTGCTTCTATTCTTAGATGCGGAGAAGGCATTCGACCAAGTCAATTGGCAATTTTTAATAAAAATACTACAAAAGATGCAGTTCGGAGAGCATTTCATGCAATCTGTCAAAGCAATATACCAGAAACAGACAGCACAAATTATAGTTAATGGAGGCTTAACAGAATCTTTTAAAATTGAAAAAGGAACAAGACAGGGGTGTCCCTTGTCTCCATTATTGTTTATCTTAACCCTGGAATTGTTATTGAACAGAATACGTGGGTCTGAACAGAATATAAGTATAGAACAAAAACAAGATCTAACTACATATGCAGAACTCCTTAGTATGGATAGAGGTGCACTGCAGTTGAAATCTTTGAATGCACTAAGAGATGAAAGGGTAATTCAAACCTGGTTCCAGTATGGTCAGTTGCAGGCTAGATGGAAAAAAGACCAGAAATCTGGTATTATTCAAAATGAGGATAACTTGATAAAACAAATCAGGGATCAGGGTCAAATGCACATAGAAAGGTTGTATAATGTATTGATAGAAATAGACTCAGAAACAGAATTAGTTAAAGATTGTATGATAAAATGGACACAAAATTTTGAAGAACCAATAATGATGGAAACATGGGAAGAGATTTGAGTAAGAAATGTAAAATTTACACAAGCTCAGAACTTGAGAGAGAACTTCTACAAGATGTTGTACAGATGGCATTTAGATCCAAAAAAGCTAGCCTGTATGTATCCAAATCTACAATTTAAATGTTGGAGATGTGACTGTGCTGGTGCCACGTACTACCATATTTGGTGGACTTGTAAAAAAGTTAAAGCATTTTGGATAAAAATATGGTGGGTTATTCAAAATATTTTGAAAAGAGGATAAAGTTCACACCCCAGTTGTTTTTGTTAGGCATAGTTTCAGACTGTACTGTCATAGAGACTAATCTGATCTTGAACCTAACGACGGCTGCAAGACCGTTGGTGGCGCAATACTGGAAGAAGGAAGAGTTGCCTACTATCCAAGAATGGACGTTAAAAGTAGTAAACTTAGCAGAGATGGCCAAAATTTCAGCGTATTTGAAGGACCATTCGGATGAGAAGTACAAGCTGGATTGAAGAAGATAGATTGACTATATTCAAAACAAATACCGGACTAAAAAATTCCAGTTAGCTTATGAATGAAGGCATAAAGAACGTTACAATTTATTCAAAGTTAGTTTAATAAAGGGGGAGTTAAAGAATAGTAACATGTTAAAATTAGTTAGCTTATTCTAGCGTATGGTTGTTAAATGTTTATACCCTGTATTTAGCTCTGGGAGGTTGGGGGGAAGGAGGTTGGGAAGAGGGAAGGGTAAGGGGGGTGATAATTATAAAATTTATTTTAAAATTTTAATTAAAAAAAAGATTTGTCCCTGAATTCCTTTGGATATTGTTGGACCAGCCATTCCACATCTATACAATAATTAAACTGAACAGAAGATACAAGAGTCCCCAAAAGAGGAAATAAAATATTTTTTATATGAAAGGCTCAAGAATTGTATTTTGACTTAATTCCTTTGATTTTGGTGAGGAAGAAACTGAAAGGGTCCTGCCCATTCAACAGATCTCATGTGTCCTGCACTTCAGATGGCGCTGAAGACTTGTGACTTGATGGAATTTTACAAGCTGTTGTTAGCTCCATGAGTGTACCACTCTCTGCTTTTCTGACTGTAATTATTGCATCTCTATTTCCATTCAAGGTTTAAAGATCCTCATCTTCATTTCTGGAAAGACACCATCCAAAGTCTTCCGGGGAAAATTTCTGATCTGAGGTCTCCTCCTGTGGAAAGTTTCCAGCTACATATTTCAGAGGACATATATTCTGAGCCCATAATACAATTGGTGAATTAAAAGAAATAAAAAGCAAGTAAATCAGGAAGCTTTATTATTATTTAATGGAATAAAAAAATTAAATGGGACTGTTGTTATTTATCACTCTTACTCATAGCCAATCATGGGAAGATGAATTAGTTTAGTTCCCAAACATTTCCAGCTGTATGGATTGCGGGTGAGGATGTGTATGCGCAAACTCACCGGCCATTCCACGGCCTGGTTGCAATCCGCACAGATTGGGGACTCCTGAGGTAGTTTAAGAAATAGTATATTTTTCTTTAGAATGAAATGTCTGATTAATGAAGGTTTTGTTGTGAATTATCTGTATTTACTCCTTTTGCTTCCTGGGTGCCTTTTCTAGTGTCAAAAATAAAATTACAGAAGAATAACAACCTGTTTTTAGGCAAGAAAAAATTTCTGGAAATATTTTACAACATGGATTTTATTTCATTGTTGGCTTTTGATTATTTTAGAAGTGAATTCCAAAAGTTGGCTTTCAAAATTTCTGATTTGCCAAAAATTTCTAAATACCCAATCATTTATTTTTATGACATTAAATAAAAAATAATGTGTGATTTTTATAATATCCTGTTTATATATAATAAGTATCCTGAAATTATGTCTACATTGATTCCTAGAGAATTAAATACATTCAGACTTTAGGAGTATTTGTTAAGATCCTGAATTTGCATCTAATGCTAAACTGTAATTTGTTTAGTAAAAGTTTATCGAATACAATGCAAGGATTCATTTAATGCATTAAGCCAAAATCAAATAACCATAATATGGCTTGCATGGTATATGAAAAATGAGTATGATCAAGGTAGACTGTATAATTTTAATTGCAAAGATTTATGAGATAGCTCCTGAAGAAGCTGTGTGATGATTTCTCAGAGTACATATTCTAAGTATATAATTCTGATTCCCCTCTGCTCCATAAATATCCAGAAAATCTTTAAAAATGGAACTTCCTTTGGAGTTAGCATAAATATGATCAGATTGCCACTGTCACCAGTAAAATGTCATAGAGTAAAATATCTGTTGATGTCTACTGAATCAGGACCTAATGGTTGCTGCCAGAGTGGAAATGTTTTCTCTTAATGATTCATAGGAAACTAGGATTTTTCTACTGGGCTGATTTTGAATTGCTAAATTAAAACTACCATTTTTAAAATAAGCACAGTTCATCAACAACCTTCTGAAAAAATGATATACCATTTCCTTCATTTATGTCATTTCTGTGCTAGAGCTACAACATGAGAGATAGCATAAAATTTACAATAATATTAGAAAAATGCAAAACATGAGAAATAAAACTTTGACTAGTAATTTACTAAAGATCTAATGAAAGAATTATCCCTAATAAATTCCTAAAGCCACAGGGAAGTGGATGGCCAAACAACTGAAATAATGTTCTCTGGAATTTGAGGGTGATTGTAATTATATGTTATGCAAGTATTTTCAAATTCCTTTTCTGAGCTGGCTTCTGTGCAACAAAAGTGCATGGAGCTAATCTTTGCTAGCCGATTGAAAAATTATATGGACTGAACATAGTTCATAGTTCATAGTTGGGGGGAAAGAGGTAATGAGAAAGTCTTTACAGGTGAATGGATTTGTAGCACTTCCTGAAGATACTAGCTACTTTATCTACATATGTTCACTCTTTTGTATATTTTCATAACTATCATTGTATTTGGGGTAGAAAACATAATATCCAAATGGATAAGAAAGACATCTTCCCACTCTTTAATTAATTTATTTATTTTTAAATTATTTGACATTTTCGAAACATTAAAATCACAATTACACTTTTACGGCTTTCTGTTATCGGTATTTCTTTTTTCTGATTTCAGGTTTTCCATTTTCCATTCTATTACTTTATACATATTCTTCTTTGTTTCATACTTTCTCATTTTTACAATATATACATCTATATACAATATTTCCATCTCTATTGCTTTATAAATATATGCCATCTCTTTTCATTGTGTTTGCTATGTGTTCCTTATGCATTGATTTTACATCTCTTTTCAAGCCAGTTATACCACCTGTTCCATATCTTGTAGTATTCTGTTTCCTCTCTATCTCTTAGTTCCATCGTTAGTTTGTCCATTTCTGAGCATTCTAAGACCTTTTTTATGGTTTCTGCATTTGATGAAATGGTTTTTAGTTTCCAACTTTGGCAAATGAAATTCTGGCAGCAGTGATTATATGAAGCATTAAATATTGGCTATCCTTACAACTAATTTTTTTTAAAATTTATTCCTAGAAGAAACAGCTCAGGGTTCTTGTCAATTTTTTGTTCTATTATTTCTTCTAACCATTTTTGAATTTTGGTCCAGAATTCTTTGGCTTTTGGACACGTCCACCACATATGATAGAAGGTCCCCTGTTGGTGGTTACATTTCCAACAGTTTGGAGATCTGTTTGGGAACATTTTGGCCAATCTCGCCAGGGGTGACTGCCACCTATAAAACATTGTTTAGATGTTTTCCTTATAAGATGCTGACATTGTCAATTTATAATTTTTTCCAGTGCTCCAATTCAATATTGTACCCGAAGTTCTTAGTCCAAATTATCATTGTTTCCTTCAAGGTTTCCTCCTCCATTTTGAATTTTAAGAGACAATTGTATGTTTTTATAATCATTTTTTCTTCTGTTCCTGTTATTATTTTGTCCAATACTTGTTCGTTTTGAAATCCGTACTGTTCTAAATCCTTTTTGTATCGTGTTTGAATTTGTAAGTACTGCCACCAGGCTAATTCAATTCCCTGTAATTTTAACTCCTGATTTGTTTTAAGTTTTCCTTGCCCATCCAATAACTCCTGATATGTCAATATCCTATTCAAATATATTACATGGAGGTAGGTAATTGCTTCCATGGTTGATATCCATCTGGGTAGAAGTTTCTTTTGATTTTCATCCAAATTTCTAGTAAGGCCCCTCTTACTTGATGCCTCTGGAAATATTTATGGGCTTTACTCTTTCCCTCCCAGATAAAAGCATGTCAGCCCAGCTGTAAATCATGGCCCTCTATTGTCAATATTCTTTTATTTTGAAGTACTATCCATTCTTTGAGCCATGTTACCACTGCTGCCTGGTAGTAAAGCTCCCAATCTGGGAGGCCAAATCCTCCTTTGATTCTAGAGTCCTGTAGTAATTTTAATTTTATCCTAGCTTTTTTCCCCAACCAAATAAATTTTAAAATTATTTTATTTAGTTCCATGAAAAAATGTTTCCCTAATTTTACTGGTACAGTTTGGAATAGAAATACAATGTTTGATAGTATTCATTTTTATCGTCACAAGTCTACCAATCTTCCAATTATGATTATAATTTAGCCCAATTTTCCAAGTCCTTTTGTATTTGTTGCAATAATTTTGAGTAATTGTCTTCTTTTCCAGTAGAGTAGAGGGAGGGGTCACATGAGGGTTTTGTCACAGCCTGATTGGTCCATTAGACTGAGGGAAATTCTTCAATCTTCCTCCTTTCCCATTGGCTCCCAGTTTCCTCTCAGTCTTTTGGTCCAAGCACTGTGTATTTTTGGCTCCTAGGTAGGAAATGTTTGTTTTAAAATATTTATACAGATCTTAATAACTCAATTCGGTTGTAATTGGATATTCCAAATTCTAAATTCATAGGCTGCAGCCCAGGAGACAGTCTCCCTGTCCGGGCAGTTGGGGAGGGCCCTGGGGGGCAATCTTCCTCCCCCTCTGCAGGCCAAGAGTCCAAACCGGTCCCTGGGTGTGCGGGAGTGTCGGCCTCTAAAAGGCAGCCTTGGGGCTCGCAGGGCCACATCTAAAACAGCCTTGCAGGCACCACGGAAGCACGTGAAGAGCTCCATTTTGCCACCCACCTCAATTTTCGGCCGCTGAGTCAAGCTGCGCTGTCTGGCTGTTAAAGGGACTGCGGCAGCGTTTGATGCCTGCAGGGGCTCGTAAAAACTAGCAGAAGCCCCAGCAGGTCTACAGGAGCCGCGGTGCCTTAAATCCAAGCCGCGGCATTCTAATCAAGCCGCGGCAACATCCAAACAGTTTTTTTGAGGCCAGGTTAGGTTCCAGCGGCCATTTTGAAGCACGCCACATGCGCAGGCCGCGAGCAGCCGCGTGGGAGATTCCCATCGCAGAGACTCGTGTGTGGAAGAGCTTCAGCAGTTGGAAGTCAGAACACGGAGCCTCAGCTTTCTACCCAGCAGAAAGTATTCAAGGCATGTGAGTGGGGCGATGGCAGCTCAGCCTGCAGCAGGCCCTTCACAGACTCCAGAGGAGGCCCTTATGGAGGGTGGAGAGGCCCAGATGGTCAGGCCCAGAACCAGGGCTGCTACATCCAGGCCCCAGACTGCCCAGCGACCTTCTAGGGCAGCCACTAGAGATGAGTTGAGAAGACAGAGGGCTTTAGACAAGGCTGTGGCTAGGGCAGAGAAGCAAGCACAGGCTTCCAGGCCCTGATCCAGATCCAGGTCCCCAATCGGGCCTCCTTCTATCCAATCAGGTTCTTCCCCTAGGGGGTTCAGTCCCTCCTCTCCTTTGGTTTCCCCCATTAGGTGACCTAGGGATCCCAGGATGGCAGTGTCTCCCCCCCCCCCCCAGCCTCTCCAGATCCAGTTGTGGGGGGGTGGCGGATCCACTAGAGGGTTCTTTTAGATCCTTTCATCGTACAACCAGATTAGCTCCTCAGGATCCTGGTCCTTTTCAGGAGGACCTTGAAGACTTAGAGCGTCTGCCTGAAAGCATTAAGAGGCTTATCTTGGCTGCCATCTCTCGTGGCATCGCACAAAGAGATAGGGCCCCCCATCCCAGGGCATCGGGGCTACTCAGACACCACCTCTCCAGGGCCTCGTCCCCGTCGGTTGTGAGCGAGGACTCCACCCGAGGGAAGATAACTAGAATGACATGGGGTTTTCTGAGAATGAGGATTCCGCCCCTCCGGACCCTCCCTCATCCTCGGCCTTGCTGCCACCCGCAATGTTTAAACCACTCATGCACAAAGCAAGGAAGACCACTAAAATTGGGACTGGGGACCCCATGGTTCCCCCCCCCCAGGGATCCCGATATGGCAATGTTCTCTAATACAGCTACGAACAAGGCAGAAATTCCAGCCCCTCCCTTGTTCTTGGCGGTTGTTAAAAACCAGTGGACACGTCCCTCTAATTTTTCTAACCCAGCCAGTAACGATCGCCGCTTCTACAATGTAGAACAGGCCTTTGCCCAGGCGCTCCAGCTGCCCAACATTGACACCTCTATAGCAGCCTTGGTCTCTTCTTCCCCAGTAATCTTGGGAGATGCGGCTGATAAGATGAAGCCGGAGGACAAATGGGCGGAACTAACATTGCGCAAAAATTTTAATGCCTCCACCTGGGCGGTCAAGTCAGCAGCTGCCGCCTCCTACGTTAACCGTACTACAGTGATGTGGCTTCGCCAGCTTCAGGATTGCATTCCGATCCAGGATGAGCGTCTGCATCAAGACATAACCAAAATCATAGCCGCCTCCCAATTCTCGGCAGACGCAACTTTGGATGCGGTGAGATTTTCCTCCAGTGCCCTGGCCACCTCTGTCACCTCCCGTCACCTGTTGTGGCTCCGCAACTGGCATATGGACAATAAGGCTAAATGGGGCCTGGCGGCGGCCCCCTATTCAAGGCTGAATCTCTTTGGGGAGGCCCTGGATCCAATATTAATTGAGAACAAGGATAAAAAGAAGGTCCTTCCTTCCAATGCCAAGAAAGTGGAGGCCTGCCCGGCCCCTTACTGCAGGTCATCCTTTAAGGCTCCCGAACAGGATCATCAGCAGAGATACAATTCCTTTAGATCAGATAGGCAGTACTCTCGCTCTTTTTATCAGGACCGCAACAGATTCCAAGGCCAGACCAGATGGCCCTTTCGAGGGGGGGGCGGCCGCCCCTTCCACAGGGGGAAGTGACTTGAACCCATCTCTTCCCATAGGCGGCCATCTGGCAAGTTATGCAAATCAGTGGGACAAGATCACCTTCGATCCCTGGGTCAGGGCCACCGTTCGACACGGCCTTCGCCTAGAGTTCCTCTCCACCCCCCCCGAAGCTCTTCAGAACGTTCCCTCCCTCCCAGGATCTGAAACGCCAGCGCCTGATGGATCTTGCTGTAACACATCTTCTAGAGATCCAGGCAATAGAGCCTGTGCCACCCGCGGAATGCGGGTGGGGTCACTACTCCAACTTGTTCGTGGTCCCGACGAGCTCGGGGGGATGGAGGGCGATTCTGGACCTCAAGCACCTAAATCAGTACCTGGTTTACAGACGATTCAAAATGTCTTCCCTAAAGTCCATCCTCCAGAGCATCCGTCGGGGGGATTATCTGGCATCAATAGACCTGACCGAGGCCTATCTCCACATTCCCATCCTTCCATCCCATCGCAAGTACCTGAGGTTCTCGCACGGGGACCTCCACTTGCAGTACCGGGCCCTCCTGTTCAGGTTGGCCTTGGCGCCCCGCACGTTCACAAAGGTCCTGGTGGCGTTGGCAGCTCACCTGTGCACGGTGCCGGTGAGACTCCAATGCTACCTAAATGACGTCCTAGTCCAGGCGACCTCCCGTTCTCTAGCGTTAGCCAACCTTCAGCTCACCATCCAATGCCTACAGTCCCTGGGGTTCTCCATGAATTTTGCCAAAAGTCACCTTTCCCCATCCATGCGAATCCTCCACCTAGGGACAGTGATAGATTCAGTGTCAGGAATAGTCCAGCTCTCCCCAGATTGGTTGGCCAGCCTCCGGCATCTGGCGGCCACGGTCTGAAGAAATCGGTCAGTTTCCATCCTGACCTTGTCTCAGCTACTTGGCAAGATGATATCGTGCATCAGGATAGTCCCGTGGGCCTGTCTCCACCTGCGAGCTCTCCAGTGGTCCATGATCCCCTTCCAGAAGAGGAAGATGACCAACTCCCCCCGGTCCATCCGTCTTCCAGCAGAGGTCCGGACGTCCATCCAGTGGTGGCTATCACCGGCACTACAACAAGGTTGCTCGTTCTGGGAGCCCGACAGAGTGACTGTAACGACAGATGCCAGCCTTTTCGGTTGGGGGGCCCTCATGGGCTCCAGGATGGGACAGGGCCATTGGTCCACCTCAGATCTCAGGCACAACATCAACTGGCTGGAGCTGAGGGTGGCGCGTTTGGCCCTCCGACAGTTCAAGGACCTGATCCAAGGGCGACATGTATTACTGCTGATGGACAATGTAACCACGAAGGCACACATCAATCATCAGGGGGGCACTCACTCTCGGGCTCTCCGGCTGAGGCTCTGAAGATTGGCTTCTGGGCAGAGAAACACCTCGCCTTCCTGGTCTCGGAACACATCTTGGAGGAGTCCAACCACCAGGTGGACTGGTTGAGCCGAGTGACTCTCTACAACGGCGAATTGCAGCTACTACCTGAACTGTTCCAGAAGATATGCCAGAGGTTCGGTATTCCACAAGTAGACTTGTTTGCCACACCTGCCAACACGCAGCTGCCAAGGTTCTTTTCCCGGTTCCAGACACGCACGGCAGAGGGCATGGACGCCCTCCGGAGCAAGTGGCCCCCGGGCCTCATGTATGCCTTCCCTCCCATTCCCCTTATTCCAGGGACCGTCAGGAAGATAGTATCAGAGGGGGCCCACATTATCCTGCTAGCCCCCTATTGGCCCAGGAGACCATGGTTTGCGGACCTGGTTCAGCTTTCAGTTTCCCATGGAGGATTCCTCGGGAGGAGGTCGTTCTGTGTCAGGGGGTCCTGATCCATCCGGAGCCCCAGTGGCTCCACTTGATCGCCTGGCACTTGAACGGAGGATCTTGAGGTCGGCTGACCTTTCCTCCAGGGTCATAGAGACAATAGAGGCCTCCAGGCGGCCGTCAACCACCCGGATCTATAACTCCACTTGGTCCGTGTTTGTTAGGTGGTGCACCCTGCGGGGACTCTCTCCCACTAGGGCCTCGGTAGCCAATGTTCTGGACTTCCTACAGAAGGGGTTGAAGGACGGTCTGTCTCACAATACCCTTCGCCGTCAGGTGGCCGCTTTGTCCACCGTCTTGGGGGGGAGAGGGGTCCCACTCCCTTTCTCCTTCCTCCCTAATTAAACGCTTCCTCAGAGGGGCATTTAGGCCACCCCCCATCCATAGATTCCCCACATGGGATCTCCCTCTGGTCCTCAGGGCATTGACAGGGACTCCCTTTGAGCCCCTCCATACAGTCCATCTGAGGTTTCTTTCCCTGAAAGTGGCATTCCTCGTGGCTGTCAGGTCAGCTAGATGGATTTCAGAACTGGGCGCTCTTTCGTCCAGGGACGACCTCTGTCTGTTCCATCAGGATAGGGTGGTTCTTCGCCTTGATCCCACCTTCCTTCCAAAGGTGAACACCCCTTTCCATAGGGCGCAGAAATTATCCTGCCCAATTTCTGCTCGGTCCCTTCACACGAAAGGAAACGCCTCTGGCACCGATTGGACATCCTCCGTGCCTTACGCATCTACCTCAGGCGGACGTCAGAGGTGCGCAGGTCAGAGGCCCTGTTTATTTCTTTTCAGCCAGGGTCACTGGGGGCCAGGGCATCTTCTACAACCATCGGTGGGTGGCTGCAGGCCGGACTCCCCCGACAGGCATAACGGCTCATTTGACTCGAAGTGCCGCGACCACGGCGGCATGGGCCACAAGGACCCCATTCAAGGATATCTGTCGAGCTGCCACTTGGGAGTCCCCGACTCCCTTCATACGTCACTACCATCTAGACGCGTATGCATCAGTGGAGGCGTCTTTTGGACGGCGAGTCCTACAGTGGGTGGCGACCGTCCCTCCTCCTGGGCCCTAGGGGTTCTTTTTCCTCCCTGGGACGTAGTTGGGTATGTACCTCATGTGACCCCTCCCTCTACTCTACTTAAAAGATATGTTCAGGTAAGACCAACGTTCTTTTTTTTTAATTCATTTTTTTCATTTTTTTGTTTTTTGTTTTAATTTTTAATAAGTTTTACAATTATTATCCCCCTTTCACTCCCTCTTCCTCCATCCCTACCCCTCTTCCCTCCCTCCCTTCCCCTGACCTCCCAGAGCAGAATACAGGGTATAAACATTTAACAACCATATGTTAACATAAGCTAACTAATTTTAACATGTTACTATACTTGTGCTTTAACTCCCCCTTTATTAAACTAACTTTAAATAAATTGTAGCATTCCTTACGCCTTCATTCATAAGCTAACTGAAATTTTTTAGTCCAGTATTTGTTTTGAATATAGTCAATCCATCTTCTCCAGTCCAGCTTGTACTTCTCATCTGAGTGATCCTTCAGATACACTGAAATTTTGGCCATCTCTGCTAAGTTTACTACTTTTAACGTCCATTCTTGGATAGTGGGCAACTCTTCCTTCTTCCAATACCGCGCCACCAACAATCTTGCTGCCATCGTTAGGTTCAAAATCAAATTAGTCTCTATAACATTACAATCTGAAACTATGCCTAACAAAAACAACTTTATCCTCTTTTTCAAAATATTTTGAATAACCCACCATATTTTTATCCAAAATGCTTTAACTTTTTTACAAGTCCACCAAATATGGTAATACGTGGCACTAACACAGTCACATCTCCAACATTTGAATTGTAGATTTGGATACATACAGGCTAGCTTTTTTGGATCTAAATGCCATCTGTACAACATCTTGTAAAAATTCTCTCTCAAGTTCTGAGCTTGTGTAAATTTTACATTTCTTACCCAAATCTCTTCCCATGTTTCCATCATTATTGGTTCTTCAAAGTTTTGTGCCCATTTTATCATACAATCTTTAACTAATTCTGTTTCTGAGTCTATTTCTATCAGTACATTATACAACCTTTTTATGTGCATTTAACCCTGATCCCTGATTTGTTTTATCAAATTATCCTCATTTTGGATGATACCAGTTTTCTGATCTTTTTTCCATCTAGCCTGTAACTCTCCATACTGAAACCAGGTTTGAGTTATCCTTTCCTCTCTTAGTACATTCAAATATTTTAACTGTGGTACACCTCTATCCATACTAAGAAGTTCTGCATATGTAATTACATCTTGTTTTTGTTCTATACTTATGTTCTCTATAGCGTGTCTGGACACCCCCCACATAGGTATCTTATCATTTAACCTATATTGATATTTTTTCCAGACACGCAATAAAGCATTCCTTAAAATATGACTTTTATACATCTTATCCACCTTCTTGTCATATATTAGATAAATATGCCAACCATATACCAGATCATAACCCTCAATATTCAATATTCTATCCTCTGTTAGGTTAATCCAATCGCTAATTGTTGTTAAAACTACTGCTTCATAGTATAATTTTAAGTTGGGCATTTTTTTTTTGAACAAAATTTTATTGGTTTTTAGAAAAAAATATTCAAGGAAAGGGGTAATGGATGAAATACAAATTTTGACAGTTACATTATGCAAGAAATGACCCTCCCCCCCATTCTCATAACTTTCATTTGCTAATATATTAGATTGTTATTACTTAATAATATTTTGTCAGCATATAAACTTTTATCTTAAAATAGTTTCAATCACTTTATATCACACAGATTTTCAAGTTCATTTTTGTGATCTGAGTTTTCTCAATGTTGCCTCTTCTCCACCCCCCTGGCAGAGCTCCGGCACCTCCCGTGTCCTGTATGTCCGGTGTAATGTCATCAGGTTTATCTAGGAGGACCTTATTTTTTTCCATGAAGGCCTCTGCCTCCATGGTTGTGTTAATTCTAACTCTCCTGTCCTCCCAGAATATTAGCATACCTTCTGGCAACAGCCATCTAAACCACACCCCTTTCTGGTATAATTTATTCGCTAAGAGCGAATATTTTTTTCTTTTATCTCTAACTTTCTTTGGGATCTGTTTCAGAATGGCTATTTCTCTATCCTTATATTTTAATGTTTCCCCCCTTTGTGCACTCAGAATCTTGTCTCTTGTGGTCTTTCTAAGAAATTTAATGTGTACCTCCCTTGGAACATTGTGTGTTCTAGCATATGTTGAATTTACTCTATAAACCAGGTCTATGTCCCACCCCATCTGTTGTCTGTCTTTTAAAATAAATTCAGCTAATAAATTTGTCATAATATCCCTCAAGTTTTCATCATCAGTCTCAATTACATTTTGGAATCTAAGGAAAAAGGACATCCGTTCAAATTCCGTTTTTATCTGGTGGTTCTCAAGTTCTTGATTTCCTTTCTGCACCCCCTTAACCTCTCTCCTCATCTCAGCCATCCCCTCCTCCAAAAGTTCCAGTCTCTGTGAGTTTTGAATCGCACAATCTTGATCCTCTCTGAGCTGTTCGTTCATTTCCTTCAGTTGATTTTTTAAGCCCTCCTGCCCCTTTAAGAGTTGGTCAAACATCTGTTGAAAGTCCACCTCAGAGGGCTTAGGTTGGAACAAAGAAGTTGGTGTCTGTTGTCCGCTGGGGCTGGACGTTGAGGATGTTGGGGCGGAGCCCGCAAATCCCGGCTTCCCCGGTGGTGGTCTTTTAGGTGACATTGCAGTAATCAAAGCTCAGAGATGGAGATGTCAGTACAGAGAAGAAACAGCTGGGGAGGTGGATAACCGAGAGAGATCGCGAGGCAGGGAGCCCAGGCAAATAGTGACCTAGGCAATAAAGCAATAAAATCCTTTGTTCCAAGTTCAGGATAAAATGTAACACGAGACTTCTCTGAGTGCCACGGAGACAAAGACAAGATGCCAGCAACTTCTGTGGGTGGAGTCAAACTTCAAAGTACATGAAGACAACGGAAGTGTGCCATCTTGAAGTTGGGCATTTTTAAGCCTCCTCTTTCGCGTATATCTTGCATTATTTTAAGTTTTATTCTCGGTTTCTTCCCTTCCCAAACAACGTTGTTAATACCTTTCTGCCATTCTTCCAAATTTGCGTCTTTTTCAAATGGTATCATTTGAAAGAAGAATAAAAACTTAGGCAAAACATTCATTTTAACTGCTGCTATCCTTCCCAACAAAGACAATTGTAGTTTTTTCCATTTATTCATTTCTATCTGTATTTTATGCCATAATGGTTCATAATTGTACTTATATAATTTCCCATTTGAAGTTGTAATATAAATTCCTAAATATTTAACCTTTTTTACTATCTCACATCCTGTTACTCTTTCTAATTCTTCTTTTTGGTTTATAGTCATATTTTTAACTATCATCTTTGTTTTCCCTAGATTTACTTTGAACCCAGATACTTGACCATATTGATTAATTATATTCATTCCCCCGGCTGGGTTAAAGTTACAACCAAGTCATCCGCAAATGCTCTTACTCTGTATTCATAATGCCTAATCTTAATTCCTTATAGTTCGTCAGACCCACGTATTCTATTCAACAACAATTCCAAGGTTAAAATAAACAATAATGGAGACAAGGGACACCCCTGTCTTGTTCCTTTTGCAATTTTAAAAGATTCTGTTAAGCCTCCATTAACTATAATTGGTGCTGTCTGTTTCTGGTATATTGCTTTAATAGATTGCATGAAATGCTCTCCGAACTGCATCTTTTGTAATATTTTTATTAAAAATTGCCAATTGACTTGGTCGAATGCTTTCTCCACATCTAAAAATAAAAGCACTGCCAGGACTTGGTTATTCTTTCCCAAATATTCCATTATATTGATAATTTTTCTTACATTACTTTTCATTTGTCTCCCCTGTATAAAACCAGACTGATCATTATGAATCGTTTGTTGCACAATTGGCATTAACCTGTTTACCAATATTTTAGCAAAAAATTTATAATCTATATTAAGTAATGAAATAGACCTGTAGTTTTTTGGCTGGGTAGGATCCTGATCTTCTTTTGGAATCAAGGAAATAAAGGCTGTTTTCCAGGATGGTGGAACCCTGCCTTCTATTTGAATTTTATTAAATAATTCCCTAAGAGGTTCCACCATTTCTAGTTGTAACTTTTTATAATAACTGCTGTCAAGCCATCTGTGCCAGGAGCCTTGCCAGTTTTTAACTGCTTAATTGCCAGGAAGATTTCCTCTGTAGTTACAAGTTGATTCAATCTTCCCCTTTGCTCATCTGTGAGTATAGGAATTTTCTGTTTCTCCAAACATCTGTCTATGTCTGAACCTTGTAGTTTGTCACCAGCATACAATCTGGTGTAAAATTCTAAAAAAAAAAGTCTTTTTAATCATATCCTGTTGAAAAATTTATTTCCCTTTGTATTCTACTTTCTTTATAATATGAGATTTTTGTTTTTTCCTTAACATGTATGCTAACCATCTACCTGGTTAATTGGCATTGCAAAAAGTTTTGTGTTTAGCATATAGAAGATTAGTGGCTATCTGGTCTGACATCAACATATTAAACTGCCCTCGCAATAAGGTAATTACCACTTTTGTCTTCTTATCATCTGGTTTAGACATTAACTCCTGTTCTTTTTTTTTAATCTCTTCCTCTGTTTCCCTTTGTTTCTCCCTTTATCTGCACCTATAAATATTATTCAAATAATAATAGGTCGGTCTCCATATTCAAATTCCATCCAAACCAGGTTGTGATCTGTTAAAGTTCTCGGGCAAAAAAAGTCATTTGTAATTTGTATGAAATCAGTTCTAGAAAAGGATTGATGCCTATCAGAAAAAAATGTGAAATCCCGTTCTTTAACATTCCGTTCCCTCCAGATGTCTCTCAATTCAAAATCATCCATGATATCAAAAAAGGATTTAGGTAATCTTGTTCGTGTTTGGGTATTTTGCAAAAGCCTCTTCGTGTCTTGAACGGGATCCAGTACTCCATTCCAGTCACCCAGTAAAACACTGGATCTACAACCCCATTGTGTTAATTTGGTGTGAAGCAACTTATAAATTTTTTCTTGTTGTTGATTGGGAGCATATACTCCTGTTAAGAGTATTTTCTTTCCTTCTATTAATAGTTCAATTGCAATATATCTACCTTGAGGATCTGCTTCAATTAATTCAGCCTTTAAGTCTTTTCTTAAATATATGACTATACTGTTTTTCTTCTCCGGAGCAGATGCTACGAAGTGTGGTCCAGTCTTGCATTCATCAAGTATTTCTGATCCTGTGTTCTAATGTGTGTTTCTTGTAAACAAATTACATCATTTTTAAATTGTTTCAAATAGTGAAATATTTTTTTCCTTTTTTGTAGTGAGTTTAAGCCATTAACGTTCCAAGTTAGAAATTTAATTATCGTCTTCAGCACGCTGAAGCTTTCTAAGAGCTGCCTGAAAATCTTGCTGAAATTTCACCTTCGGTCTAGCTCCTCCCACTGCTTCTGTGCTCGTGTTTATATTTTCTTGGACTATCATCTGGGCTTGTTGAGACTTTAATTCTTGTTCTTTACGTTTAGTGGCCGCACAGGTTTGTCTTTGTTCCATAATTTCTTCTGTTTCCTGCAGTAAACTCCCTGCTATGCCTGATTATCTTGCTGCCTGGGGTCCTCTGTCTCTTTTCTTTCTTTGGGATCTGGAGATGGGGGGGGGTATCCTTCCTTTAATACTATCCTATAAAAATCTTTTGCCTTCCAGACAGAGTTGAGACGATGTCTTTCTCCCAGGTAGTTCACCACCAATCCGGCTGGGGTCTCCCATCTGTATTGAATCTGGCGATTTCTAAGTTCATCCACTAGAAATGCCTAGTCCTTTCTAGATCTCAATATTTTGGGGGGGATTTCCTTCAATACTATCACATCTTGACCTGCCACTTGCAGTTTATTTTTATAGGTTGCTTGCAATATTTCATTCCTAATTTTCCTGGTGACAAAATAGATTACAATATCTCTTGGCAGTTGTCTTTGTCTGGCAATCCATGAATTAACGCGGTAAATTTTGTCAATTTGCCAGGCACATTCGGCCTTTTGTTCCCCAGTTAATTGAGCGAAAGCGTCTGCAAAAATCTCTCTTAAATTTTCTTGATTATGTTCTTTCAAACCCCTTTTCCTCAGGGCAAATTCCATTGTTCTATATTGTATCATTGTAAGCTCCGTCTCCAACTTATCAATTTTACTTTGTGCCTCCATAAGTTTATTGTCCAACTTTATATTAGACTCATTAATTTCTTCCACCTTCTCATCGAGAGATGTTACGTAACCAAATAATCCTTTAAATGCATCGACTATATCCTCCCTTATCTCTTGGTTACGCGTTTGGATTAAATCCTTAATTCCAGATATTTCATCAGAGACATCTTTAAAGGCACTTGCAATTTTCCCCTCCAAGACAACTGCCTGTTCTTTTAATGCATTTTGTAAGTTATTTTGTAGAGCCTCCAGTGTCAAGGTTTGTGTTTGTGTTTCCACTGGAGGTAGTAAAGATTGCAGCTTTTGCAATTGTGCTGGAGAACTCCCAGCGCTTTTTGAGACATTTTGTTTGCTTTGAAGCCATTTCAAAGTATTCAAATCAAGCTTTTTAACAACCAATTTGTTCAGTCCAGAAAATCCCCATATTCTCTCACCTCTTCCAACGACACTAACAAGCACTTAACAAGTGCTATTCTGCTTTCCGCTTCACTTTCGTTTTCACTACACCCTTTATTGTTCCGGTGCCATTTTTTTAAAAGTTCCCTTTAAGTTTACAGAAGGAGATATAATCTACGGAGTTAAGGCTTGTACTTGCATTATGTTGACCTGATTTGCTCTGCCTGCGTCTTGTTCAGATGTAGAATAAACATTGGAACAGCAGGAGTGGTCGCTGCCTTTTGTTTCTGCAAAGGCAGAAGCATCCCGAGATGAGATTGTTGGGCTTCCTGGGAGTTCACACCACAGAATTACTTCCGGAGCCGCTGGGGACCCTATGCCAGACAGCTCACATCCCCCTCTTTTCCCGAGGGTTTTTTTTCCAAACCGCTGGACAGCTGATTTATGCTATCCTAGCAGCTTGTTACTCAAACACGGGGCTGGCGTTCCCGAGGGAGAGTCCTCCAAGGCCAGCGGCACCACCGGAAGTAAGACCAATGTTCTTTTTTACGGTATAACATTTAGTCATTAGCCAGATTCCAAGATATTTTACCTTTTTAACTATTTGCATTTTTATACGCTCTCTAATTCCTCATTTTATCTTTGTGTAAGATTTTTAGTAATTATCTTTGTTTTATTTTTATTTATTTTTAAGCCTGCAACTTTACCAAATTCCTTTACTTCTTGAATTAATATTTTCCCTGTTTCAAGGAGGTCTTCTATTATAAAAACCATATTGTCCGCGAATGCCTGACTTTTGCATTCTTCTTTTTTAATTTTTAACCCCTTTATTTCTTCTTTTTCCCTAATCCGTGTTAATAAAACCTCCAATGAGAGGATAAATAGAAGAGGAGATAGTGGGCATCCTTGTCTGACCCCTTTATTTATAGTGACTTTGTCTGTTAGATCTCCATTTACCATTATTTTAGCTGTCTGGTTTGAATATATTGCCTTAATCATTGTAATAAATTTTTCTCCAAATTTCATAATACCTAATTGTGTAATAAGAAACTGCCAATTTAAATTATCAACAGCTTTTTGCGCGTCTACCAATACTAATGCTAATTGTTTCTCTGGATGTGCTTCATAGTATTCTAATACATCATTATAATTCTTGTATTATTTCTTAATTGTCTCTTGGGTAGTAATCCGTTTTGATCCGAATGAATAATTTTATTTAATATTTTTAAGTCTTTCCACAATGATCGTCATAAATATTTTATAGTCAGCATTAACAGCAAGGTTGGCCTATAGTTTTGGATCAATTGATTGTCTGTTTCTTCTTTTGGAATTAATGTTATAAATGCCTCAGTCCATGAACTTGGCATTTTTGCTTGTTCTAATACTTCATTGTACAATTCTAACATGATTTTCTCAAAAGTGTCTTGAAATTTTTTATATATCCCTGTGGGGAATACCATCTGGTCCTGGTGATTTATTGTTTTTGTTTGTTTGTTTGTTTCTTAATTGCCTCCTTTGTTGCAGTTTTTTTCTCATTTAGCATTTATCTTGCTTCCTCTGAAATACTTGGTAGGTATCTCTCTTGTAAATAATTTTGGATTTCTTTTTCTGAGATGTTTTCTTGACTGTGTAGAGTTTGAAAAAAGTTTTGGATTATACATTTTTTTCTTCTGTCTTATGGAACAAATTTCCATGTTCGTCCTGTAATTGCTGTATTAGGGGTTTTTTTTTTTTCTTTCTTCAATTTGTGGGCCAGCCATCTACCTGGTTTATTTGCTGTTTCGAAATAGTTTTCTTTCACCATTTTTATTTTAAGTATCATTTCTTCTTGAAGTGTTAGATTGAGTTTGTGTTTCACCAAATCTCTCTTTTCTTTGATTTTAATATTTTCTGGTTCTTTCTGCAACACGGTTTCCAATTCTTTAAGCTTCTCCTGTAATAATGTTTGCTGTTTCTTTTTTCCTTATTTCCCCTTGCCGTATATGCTATTGTTATACACCTCACATAGGCTTTTGTGGTATCCCACAGGTTTTGTAGTGTCGTTTGATCTTTCTTGTTTTCCTTAAAGAAAATATCTAATTCCTTATCCATCATTTGTATATATGATTTTTTTTTACAATTCTCTGATTTAGCATCCATCTGAATATTTTCCTCTAACCTTTCCATTTTACCATTAGTGGATTATGGTCTTCCCATGTATTTGGTAAAATATCCATATCTTCTATGTCAGGGATGGCAAACCTATGGTACACATGGCAGAGTTGGCACGCAGAGTCATTTGTCAGGGCACGTGAGGCATTGCCCTGTCAGATTGCCAGTGAGCACGTGCATGCTGGCCAGCTGAGTTCAGCCTTTTTTAAAGCCATTTTTCACCCTCCCCAGGCTCCAGACGCTTTATAGGAAAAAACGCCCCTATGGGCAAACCGGAAGTTCGGGAATGGACTTCCGGTTTGCTCTTGGGTCATTTTTACTCCTCCGGAACCTTCAGAAAAGCCTCCTGAAGGTCCCTGAAGGGTCTGGAGGACCAAAAACGCCCCTATGAGCAAACTGGAAGTCATTTTCGGTTTACTTGTAGGGTTGTTTTTAGTCCTCCGGAATCTTCAGGGAAGCCTCCTGAAGGTCCCTGAAGGCTCCGGAGGACTAAAAACGCATTGAAATCTGCCACGGCATTGAAATAGCCTATTATACAGACATTATCCCAATCTGATTCAATTATTTTATTGTGTAATTTATTATAGAATTCTTTTTGGTTTATATTTAGAGCATAAATTGTCACCAACAGAATTCTTTTTTGATTTGTTGTTATTTCTATCATTAAAATCTGTCTTCTCTATCACCAAATATTTTCCTCTAATTTAACCAATCTTTTATGTATACCGCAATCCCTCTTTTCTTATTTTGTGCTAACGCCAGATGCAGCTTTCCTAATTTGGGGCATTCTAGAATATTACCATATTTTTTTATATGGACCTCCTGTATGCAGACAATATCCATATTCTATCTATTAAGTCTTGTTAATGTTTGTTTTCGCTTAGCCGATGAGCTGATACCATTGATGTTCAAGGATATCATCTTTATTTAACTTTCCATCTTATTTGTATGTTGGTTTTGGTCCTTTCCTTATTTTGTGTTGGTTTATGTTCTTATCCCAGCTCTTCTCTCCTGTCATTCTGTTTCCCTCCGTCCCTTAAATTTTGCTCCATAAGTTTTTTCTCTGATGTCTGTTCTTTCTGACTCTTATTTTTTGCTTCCTCTCTACTATCTTGTTCGTCTTCTCCTATTATATAGTGATCATAAAATTCCTGTGCCTTTTCCAGCAAGTCAATATGGATTTTTTTTCCTGCCAAGTTATTAGCATCCCCTCAGGGATAAGTCATCTAAATATCACTCTGTATTTGAGCAGTTGGAAATGGTAGATACTTCTCAGTTCCCTTATCCGTTTTGGTATCTCTTTTAATGTTATGAATTCTTTTCCCTTATAAACCAAAGACTCTTCTCTTGTTTTGCTGTAGACTTCATCTCTTGTCTTTTTTCTTGTAAATCTTATATTTATCTCTCTTGGAAGTTTATGTCTGTGTGCATAGTTTGTGTGGACCTTATACACTTCGTCCACGTCATTTCCAACTTCCTGCTTGCTTTTTTGCAAAAGTTCAGCCAGGAGTTCGGCCATTAACTTTGGAAGATCTTCCTCCTTAGTTTCCACTATATTTTGGAATCTAAGATAAAACATTGATCTCTCCATCTCTACATTTATAATGGCCTCTTCCATTTCTTTGTTTACCGCCATCATTTTGCTTTCTGTTTTATCTAGTTTTTTTTCCTGTTTGTTCCGTTCTAGTTTCCACTATTTTTATTTTTTGCTCATTTTGTATTATCTTTTCCTGCATTGTACCAATTTTATCAACTAGTTTGCATATCTCTCCTTTCACCTCCCCCCTATCACTCCTAAGTTCTTAAAGACTTTTTGTCATTACCTCTTGCATTGTCTCCTGAATTGATGTTAGGGTTGAGTGCACATTCCGTAGATTTATAGACAATAGTCTAACAGTTCTGACTACTAACATAAACAGTTATACTAATCTTAATCTATTTTTTATTTAATTATAAGAAATATAAAAATTATAGATATTGCATTTACTATGAGTAATACTTATCATATAATATTTATGTCGCAGGTTTAATACCTTAAGTCTACTTATAAGAATATAAATATAAATAAATATATGTAATTTTTTTTACATGATTATTAAATTTATTACATTATAAAAATATCTAGGATATATAAATATACTATATATATATGTTTGTATGTATGTATGTATGTATGTATGTATGTATGCATGTATATGTATGTATGTATTATGTCACAACCCCTGGTATGCCCAAATATCTATCGACTCACCCTAGGAGCCATCCAGGCAGAAAGCCATTTTTTTATGTTGCCTTGTTACATTTGTGTTGCGTTTGTGCTGATAAATAAATAAAGAGATATATACATACATACATACATACATACATACATACATACATACATACATACACACATACACATATACATATACATATACATATACATATACCAGTGACGTGCAGTCAGGTGAGGCAAGTGAGGCACAGCCTCACCACTCTCATCATGAAAAGAAAAAAAATGTAAAAGGAAAAAGGCGAGAGCTGAGGTCAGGCTGAGCTAGTTACTGCCTCACCGTGGATGACTCTGCTTAACTGTTTTAAAAAGCCTCTTAAAAAGCACCCTCTACTATGAGGCAGGAAAACTGCATGCGTACTACAGCATGGCTCTTTGCCTGGCTTCCTGCCTCCTCCTGTGGTCTCCTCAGTGCTCGCTTGTGCTCTCCCTCCCCAAGTGTAGTTTGATTGCAGGCAGAGCCACGTTGCGGGGCAGATGTGTGTGCTACAGCATGGCTCTTTGCCTGGCTTCCTGCCTTCTCCTGTGGTCTCCTCACTGGTGCTCTCCTCCCCAAGTGTAGTGACTTCCTCTCCAGGCCCCCATTCATTTCTCTCTCACACACACACAGCTGGATAAAACTATATAAAAATCTAGCCCAGCTTCACTGATTACAAGTTTGAAAAGGCAACGTGGCTCCGCCTGCAATCAAGCTACACTTGGGGAGGGAGAGCACAAGCGAGCACTGAGGAGACCACAGGAGGAGGCAGGAAGCCAGGCAAAGAGCCATGCTGTAGTACACACACTTTCCCCCAGCCTCCTTCTTTTGGAAGGCTCGGATCGACTCCCCTCCGGATTCTCTGCCTCTCCTCTCACCCCAGCCTGCCAGCAGGAGGTGAGTGGGTGGGCTTTATTGTGTTCCAGGCATTTCCCACCCAGACAGCAGGCTGCATTTGCAGTGGTGGAGGTGTTTGGGGAAGGCAGCAGGGGAATGGGGGGGATGGCAGAGGAACTGCTTTCAAGCCACTGGAAAAGATATCCAATCCAACTTTTGTGTGTGTGTGGGTTTGTTTGAGAGTGAGTGAGAGAGGGAAGGGGGTAGGAGAGATAGTCCAATCCAACTTCTGGGTGTGTGTGTGCGTGTGTTTGAGAGAGAGGGAGGAAGGGAGAGAGGGAGGAAGGAGGGGAAGGGAGAAGAAAAAGAAAAAGAAAGAAGGAGCAAAGGAGAAAAACAAATGCTGTCGCTTTAAATAGGAACTGAGCATGCCTGGCTGTGGAATTCTGGGAGTTGAAGTCCACAAGTCTAAAAATATTTGAAACCCAGCACTGTGTCAGTGCCTCACCAGTCATAAACCTCACCGCACGTCACTGACATATACATACATACATACATACATACATACATACATACATACATACATATCTCCTTAAAGTTCCAATTTAATTAAACAGACATGTTGGCACATCTGTAGAATGCCCAATTTAAAAGCTTCCTGGGATTCCACCCAGTTAAAAGTTCATGATCTTATCCTCACACCCATAAATCCATCACATGGTCCAATCTTCTTCGGCTGCACTGGCATCTCCACCCAGCTGGTTCCGGTCAGGTGCAGAGGTACAGAGACAAAAGATGACCTTGGCTTCTAGAAAGAAATGACAACAACACATACCACAATTCTACTCCTTTCTATTCCCCCTCCCAATTACTATACTAATGAAACAGCATAATGAAATAATAGAGAGTGTGACAGGCCAAAGATCCTAAAAAGGAATATAACTGCAGGCCTGACAAGCGGCCTCTCCTCAGAAGATAAACGTTTCCTGAAAAGAGAATAACATAAAAGTTAACATAACAAAATTAACCACCTCTCCCCCTCCCAGGGAAACTCTTTGGCTTATCGGGAAATATCTCATGGAATTGTTTTACTAACTTCTCTACTTTTACATTCCAGCTTTTCACTCAAGTAGCTTCAGACAAAGGGTAACCCTTCCAATACACTAAATACTGTAAGCAACCCCTATTCAGCCTGGAGTCTATGGTTTTTTCCACCTCAGATTGTCTTTCCCCTTCTATTACTACAGGAGGAGAGAAAGCTTGGGTGGATGCTCTTATGCTTGACCCAATTACTGGCTTCAACAAGCTACAATGAAATTCTGGGTCAATTTTCCCTAGACTTCTGGGTAGACTGAGTTGAACTGTAACTGGGTTAACTATCTTCACTATTGGGAATGGACCTAGAAATTTTGGACCAAATTCCTTACAAGGCATTCTTAATATCATGTATTTGGTAGATACAAAACCTTTGTCCCCCACACGAAAAGGGTTTTGGAGCAAGCGGTGTTTATCAGCTTGCTTCTTGTAGGCTTCTGTTGCATCTGCTAGACCCTTCTTCATATTTTCCCATCCTTTCTTTAGTGTGTCCATCCATTCATTCAGAGACATAAAGAAGGGAGGTTCTCTAGGCAGCTCAGGCATGGCAACAAATTCCATGCCACTGGTAATCCTGGAAAGGAGTAAATTCAGTGCTGCTGTGGACCGCATCATTGTACGCCACTTCGGCGAAGGGTAGCAAGTCCAACCAGTTGTCTTGCTGATAATCCACATAACACCAGATGAATTGTTCCACCACCGCATTGGCTCTCTCTGCTGCGCAGTTCATGCTGGGATGAACCTCTGAGCTCAGTTCTTGTGTGGACCCAATAGACCTCAGAACCTCTCTCCAGAACATCGCTGTGAACATCCGCGGTCTGAAATGATCCCCTTGGGCACTCCGTGCAGGCGATAAATGTGTTTCACAACATTTTCGCTAATTTCTTAGCGGATGGCAATCCTGAGCAAGCAATGAAGTGTTCCTGCTTGGAAACCCAAATCAATAACTGTCCAAATTACTCTGTTCCCACTGCTGTCTGGGAGTTTGATGACGAAGTCCATTGTGACCTCTTCCCATGGTCAGTTAGGACTGGCCACTCGCTGTAGCAGTCCAGGGGACTTCTCTGGCAGTGGTTCCATCGTTGCGCAAGTAGCACAGCTTTTTACGTAATCTTTCACCTCCAATTTCATCCTTGGCCACCAAAATTGATGCCTGGTGAGGTTAAGTGTTTTTAAGAATCCAAAGTGGCCTCCTAGTTCCGCCTCATGGCTTTGCTGTAGAACTTCCAGCCTCAACCCCGCAGGGATGTACAGTTTTGGCCCCTTCCAGGCTAATCCATTTTCCATCGTTAGGATATCCTGGTTATTGCTGAGCCACTGGTCTGTTGGGAGCAACAATTTCATAGCTGTCATCAGCTTATCCTGGCTTCCATTATGGTCGCACTGCGGTTTTCTTGACAAAACATCCCCCAACAAGTATTTTGGTACTTGTTGGACCTCTGGGATTTTGGTCTCTGCTGCAGGTGCTGCAGGTTCTGGGTTCTTGGGTCCAATCATCCCTGGCTGGCCCTTTTCCTCCACCGGTGGTAGCGGCCCAAACGCAATCATCAATTTCCTACCACCGTCTTCCCACTTTATCGTAGGCTTCCACTTGTCAAGCCATGCAAGCCCCAATATAATTGATTCTGGCATCTCTGAAGCCACAACGAATCTGAGAAGTTCATAGTGGTGGCCCACTTGTAATTTCACCAGTTCAGTTATTAGCGTAGCTGGGGGCCCTCCAATTAGCGTTCCATCTACCTACTCAACCTGAAAGGGTCAGGCTAGAGGTCTTGTGCGTATACCTAGTTGCTTGACAATCGACATGCTGATTAAGCATTGAGTGCAACCGGTGTCCACAACTGCTTCAACTTTCCCTTCCACCCCTGTCTCAGGTACTTAGAGGTTGACTTGGAAGGCGAAGGGGCTGAAGGGTGCACTCACTATTGAGTCATCTTCGGCATTTTCCTCCTCCGAGGCCTCTCCCTTGGTAGGACTCTTCGTCACCTTAGGCTGGGGATCCTCTTCCAGAGGTTGTTTGCCCTTTTCCTCCTCCGAGGCTCCCCCTTGGTAGGACTTCTCATCACCTTAGGTTGGGGATCCTCTTCCAGAGGTTGTTTGCCCTTTTCCTCCTCCGAGGCTCCCCCTTGGTAGGACTTTTCGTCACCTTAGGTTGGGGATCCTCTTCCAGAGGTTGTTGGCCCAGATGACTCTTTTCTGCTGGCATCTGGGGCCTTCTCCTTACCGCCTTGGCAGTTAGTGTGCACATTTGTGGCATTGGGGCTGGAGCCAAGCACTCTGATGCTCTGTGGCCAAGTTGACAACAACGGTGGCATTTTATTAGCCCCCACTAGGAAAGGAAACTAGTTACATCTCTAAACTTAGGAACCACATCATCACATTGTTCCACTATCCATCCTGTAGCTGCCCCCTTGGTAATCCCTTCTTCCTTTGTCAAGAACCTTTCTCTGTAGGAAGGTGGGGTAAGAACCTGTTGGGTCATTTCTGGGAAGACTGGAACCAGTGGGGAAGTCAATCCCTGGGTTGGGCTCTGCCCAGTTATCTGCTATGGTGCCATCTGCTGAGGGAGGGCAGGTTCCCACTGGCATCCCTTCCATCCATGATCTGGGGTTAAGACCCATCCCGGGGGTTCCTGATTCACAGGTTGCAGTTCAACCAACAATGGCTTGCAAGGGGGGGGGTTGTGTGCCAAGGCTTCCTCTGCTGGCTTGGAGGAGTTATGGGCCAAGGCCCCTTCTGCTGGCTTGGAGGATTTTCCCATGCTGATGGCCATGCAGGTGCCCACTGGCATCTTTTCCATCCATACTCTGGGAAGAAAGCCCAATTTGGTGGTGCTTCATTCACAAGCTGCAGCCCAATTTCCGGTGGCTGGCAAGTGAAAGATACTGGCCAAATCCCTTCTTGCTGGTTGGGTTGAATTTCCCATTTTGATGGGGAATCTGTCTTCAACTCAGTTGCAGGGTTATGGGTCATTTCATTTATCGCTGTTTGGAAGGAGTAATTATCTCCACTCCAGTCCTCCAGTCCATTGCAGCTTTCACTAATAGGGGAGGAGATTAACTCACGTTTGGCTGAAGAAGTTGATCTGGGATTCCAAACATCTTGTCGCTTCCAGCTGTGTGTAGAATCGTTCCCCCACTGCATTCTTCCAGATGCTATAATTTTTCACAGAAACTCCTTCGCACTCCGAGACTTTGTAAAGAAGCGTTAAACAGAAATTCCTTTGCACTTTGAAGATTTGCAGAGAAGCGTCTCATCTCAGCTTCTTATCTCAAAAGGCTTTCTCATAATTGTTCACTGGTATTTTACGCTGACCCGGTCAGCATTGGGAAATCAGCACCCCTCACCAGCCCCCATGCTGGGGTTCTGGTGATTTACTTTAAAGAGAGATTTGGGATAATGTCAGTGTTCCAAATATCATGTAGAATTAAATCAGAGTCCAAGGCAGAGCTATCCTTAAAGTTCCAATTTAATAAGACAGACATATTGGCACATCTGTGGAATCCCAAATCTAAAAGCTTCCTGGGATTCCACCCAGTTGAAAGTTTATGATCTTATCCCCGCACCCATAAATCCATCACATGGTCCAATCTTCTTCAGCCATGCTGGCATCTCCACCCAGCTGGTTCCAGTCAGGTGCAGAGGTACAGAGACAAAAGATGACCTTGGCTTCTAGAAAGGAATGACAACAACACATACCACAATTCTACTCCTTTCTATTCCCCCTCCCAATTACTATACTAATGAAACAGCATAATGAAATAATAGAGAGTGTGGCAGGCCAAAGATCCTAAAAAGGAATATAACTGCAGGCCTGACAATATATATATATGAGAACATATATGTCAGAGAGTTTAAAATATGAAGATCTTTAAGGTATATGTAAAATTCCAATTCTGGTTTTAAACGAACAGCCATACAGTAAATAATAATAATAATAATAATAATAATAATAATAATAATAATAATAATAATAATAATAATAATAATAATAATAATAATAATAATAATAATAATAATAATAATAATAATATTTAATGCTTCTAGACCGCCCCCTCTCCCGCAAGGGACTCGGGGCGGTGTACAGTTCATACAAAATATAACAGGATACAATAAAATTAAATTAAATATGTACAGTTGACAATTGACATGGAGGAGGTTAAAATGTAGTTAAAAGAACTGTACAAAGCAGATATAAAATAAATTCAAACCCCTAAAAACAAATACAGTAAATTAAAAAGCCCCTAAAATAACCAGATATAATACATTTGCCAGGAGGGACAGTTGAATTATGCCAGGCCTGCTAATCGGAACAGGTGGGTCTTCAGTTTTTGCCGGAAGGAGCGGAGGTCAGAAGTGGTTCTAATGTCGGGGGGGGAGGTCATTCCAGAGGGTTGGGCCCATCACAGAGAAGGCCCTACTCCTCGGTGTTGCCCGCTGGCATTGCCTAGTGGACGGCACCAGGAGAAGTCCCTCCCTGTGTGAGCGTATTGGCCGCAGGGATGTATGTGGGAGGATGCGATCCCGCAAGTAACTAGGTCCCGTGCCATGGAGCGCTTTAAAGATGGTAATCAGCACCTTGAAACGCACCCGGAAAACCACAGGCAGCCAGTGCAGCTCGCGCAGGAGAGGTGTTACGTGGGAGTACCTCGTACTCCCCATCACAGCCCGCGCGGCTGCGTTCTGAACTAACTGCAGTCTCCGGGCGCGTCCCAAGGGCAGCCCCATGTAGAGAGCGTTGCAGTAATCCAGGCGGGACGTCACCAGCGCATGAGTGACCGTGCGTAGGGCATCCCGGTCCAGTAGGGGGCGCAATTGGCGCACCAGGCAAACCTGGTGGAACGCCCCCCCTTGCCACGGCTGCCACATGGTCATCCATTGACAGCTGGGCATCAAGGAGGACGCCCAAATTGTGCGCCCGTTCCACAGGGGGCAATTGTTCGCCCCCTATGGCCAGCGATGGGATCAGCTGGCTGAACCGAGGTGCCGGTAGCCACAGCCACTCAGTCTTGGAGGGGTTGAGTTTAAGTCTGTTGTCCCCCATCCAGACCCCGACGGCCTCCAAACACCGGGACATCACTTCGACAGCCTCGTTGGGGTGGTTTGGAGTTGAAATATACAGCTGAGTATCATCAGCGTAGAGGTGATACTCAACCCCAAAACCACGGATGATCTCACCCAGCGGCTTCACATATGTGTTGAGCAGGAGAGGCGAGAGGACCGACCCCTGTGGCACTCCACAAGTGAGTGGCCTCGGGGTCGACCTCTGTCCCCCTGTCAACACACATTGCCTCCGGTCGGAGAGGTAGGAGCCAAACCACCGCAAAACGGTACCTCCGACTCCTATCCCCTCCAACCGGCGCAATAGGATACCATGGTCGATGGTATCAAAAGCCGCCGAGAGGTCTAATAGGACCAGGATAGAGGAACAACCTCTATCTCTGGCCCTCCAGAGATCATCAACCAACGCGACCAAGGCTGTCTCTGTGCTGTGCCCGGGTCGGAAGCCGGACTGGCGTGAGTCTAGATACTCGGATTCGTCAAGGTGTCGTGGAAACTGCTGCGCCACCACATTCTCTACAACCTTCGCTAGAAACGGAAGGTTGGAGACTGGACGATAATTAGCTAGCTCCATTGGGTCGAGTGAAGGCCTCTTAAGCAAGGGCCTCACCACCGCCTCTTTCAAGGTGGTTGGTAAGGATCCCTCACCCAATGAGGCATTCACCAGGCCCAGAAGCCAGCCTCGGGTCACCTCCCAAGATGCCAGTACCAACCAGGAGGGACACGGGTCCATTAAACATGTGGTGGGTCGCAGCCGTCCACGCAACCTATCTAAATCCTCGGGGGCAACAGAATCAAACTCCTCCCAGGATGGTCTCACAAGACTCGCTGTTGGCGGCCCGTCTGGTCCACTGAGTGGGGCCCATCCGCTCCGGATCTGAGCGACTTTGTCCTGCAGATATTCCCCAAATTCCTCTGCTCTGCCCTGTAAGGGTGCCCCCTGTGTCCTCTGTGACAAGAGGGAGCGGGTCACCCTAAACAGGGCGGCAGGGCGGTTATCCGCCGACGCAATAAGGGTGGCGCAATATCTACGTTTGGCCACCCTTAATGCCACAAGGTAGGTCCGCAAGTAGGATCTTACCTGTGTTCGATCAGATTCAGAGCGTGAGGACCTCCACCTGCTCTCTAGACGTCTCCTGTGGCGCTTCATCACCCTCAGCTCCTCGGTATACCAAGGAGCCCGGGTGGGTCGCTGCCGCAGGAGAGGTCGCAAAGGCGCAACCCGGTCCAAGGCCCCAGCCGCCGCCCTATTCCAGGCGGCCGCTAGGTCCTCTGACCGAGCGCTGGTCAGGGCTACAGGTAATGGCCCAAGCTCCATCTGGAACCTATCCGGCTCCATCAGGTGCTTGGGGCGGTACCAGCATGGACCGTCTGGTCCCGCCTCCTCGCGGTGGGGGGTAGCGCCAGGGAAGTCAAGCCGGAGACATGAGTGATCTGACCATGACAGGGGTGTAACAGTAAAATCCCCTCTACCCAGATCACTCGTCCACTGCTCAGATACAAAAACAAGGTCCAATGTGTGGCCTCCTTCGTGTGTGGGGCCCTGAATTAACTGGGTCAGGCCCATGGCTGTCATGGAAGCCATGAACTCCCGAGCTACCTCAGACGCTGCTCCCGTCGACGGCAGGTTGAAATCCCCCATAACCACAAGCCTGGGGATCTCAACCGCCGTCTCCGAGATCAGCTCGAGGAGCTCGGGCAGGGCTGCTGATGTATAGCGAGGAGCCAAGTATACAATCAGCAAACCCAACTGCCTCCCTGGGCCCCATTTCACACCAAGGGACTCACACCCGGATATCTGAGGAACAGTGAACTCCCTCGGCTCTAGACCTTCCCGTATAACTACCGCCACCCCACCACCCTTACCCAGGGCCCGAGGCTGATGGAATGCACGGAAACCTGGTGGGCACATTTCCACGAGGGGTAAACCACCCTCGTGGCCCACCCAGGTTTCCGTTATCCCTGCAAGGTCTAGCTCCCCCTCAGAGATCAACTCATTAATGAGGGGGGCCTTGTTGGTTACGGACCTTGCATTGCAAAGCATCAGCCGTAGGCCCGGGCTCTGTAGTTCCTGACCACCTAGGTTGCGGGGGTTGGTGCAAACGACCGGGCATAGCCAACAACCACGGTCTCCCAACCGACCTTGTGATCTTCTCTTGTCCTCGCATCCCCCCCTCCCCGCGACCGTTGTAATCAAACAACCCTCTATTGGAATCACTTGTTCCCTCTCCCCCCCCGCTCCGCTCACTTCCTTCCCGGACTCACCTGTCCATCTGGCACTGGCACTGGCGCCTCTCCCGGCCTGGTTATCACACCCCCCCTCCCTGGAACCCCTTAATAACAATAAAAAACTTCTGGATAAAAAGCCCCTCAGCCTCCGTTTCTTCCACCTCTCGGGGTTCACAAACCTGTCATCAAGGCAGGCCCTTGAGAGAGCCAAGGGCCATACCT
Organism: Natrix helvetica; assembly: GCF_964273705.1. Lineage (NCBI taxonomy): Eukaryota > Metazoa > Chordata > Lepidosauria > Squamata > Natricidae > Natrix > Natrix helvetica. Next base: position 82,575,087 of record NC_138554.1, on the reverse strand, counting down.
GCGAGAGCGGGGCCTCCCGCAGGCGGAGCAGGTCCAACCTCGAATAAATAGTTCGTTAAAAGTCCAATGGAATCAGGATGCTAATAAAGGTTGATAGAAAGTTGGTAAAAGTTCATAAAAGTTGATGGTTAATGAGTCGGAGTCTTAGAGGGAGGAAGGAGATGTTAAAATATTTAGATAGAGAAGAAGGGGGTGGGAATGATCGAATACCCCCAATTACATAAAATTGCATAAAACGACGAAGGTGACCACAAGGTGAGAGATTGTTCAAGGTGTTCAGGATGTTCCATGGCAGAGTGACCCAAACGTGGGAGATTATTCACGCTGGTTCAGGTTACTTAGATTGCACAGATTTCTGGAAACTTAGAAAGTTCTTTTTCCTTGTTCTTACTGTTGCATCAGCTTCTCCTCCCTTAAAGTTCAGGATTTTGCCTTCTATCTATTTAAGCAGTCACTATCACAATTCTCTCGCTTCCCCTGCCAGATCAAATTTCCACTGTCTTTTTCCCAGGCAGAAGCTTCTTGTAGCTTGTTCTTTCCTTTTCTGTAATCCACAATGTTTAGTCGCAGTCTAATCACAATCTCAGCTGGTGTTCCTTCTGCCTGTAGTAATTCTCCAGCAAGTTCAAGCCATCAGTACATTTCCTCCATTCCTTCTCTGAATGTTAACTCCCTTTTCTCAAGGTTCTGCTCCCATTGCTAAAATGCCACTCCCCCCCCCACCTTGGAAACTCACTCACCCTCTAGGCTATAGGTTTACACTTCCTGAGAGTCACACCAGTACTTCATTCCAACTCCTCAAAATCCACCGATATTTTCAGCTGTTTCCCTCTTCTCGCTTGCTTCTCCATTTAAAGGGCTGTCATGCCTCCAGATAAAGGCCAGTCTCTCCCACTCTGGATTTGAGAGGTTTCTCCTACTATAACAGGGGATCACCTCTCTCCCTGTTATCCTCCGAGCTTCCCTTCTCTGTCGCTAGTCCCTCTGAGACCCAGCTCTGCCGTTGCAAGCCTCCTGGCCTGGAAAATCAGGCAGAAAGAACAGAGCCCTGTTTTTCTGCTCCACACCGGTGTGACTCCACCCCGGCAGTCCCTACTCTAAGCAAATTAGAGTCAAATTCTGGTTTTCTTCTATGAAAAGTGAAATACCTAGTCAATTTCCTTTAAAACCATAAACAGATAATAGTGGGTTGGTTATGTTGTATATTTTATGAATTATGGGGTTATACCAGATAAATTTGTGCAATGTTTATTGTATTATTTTTCTACTTAATAAATTATTTCTTATATTTGTCAAGAACAATTTCATGCTGACTACATACCTCAGTGGGATAGAATAGAATAGAATAACAGAGTTGGCAGGGACCTTGTAGGTCATCTAGTCCAACTCCCCCACCCAAGCAGGAGACCCTACATCATTTCTGACAAATGGCAGTCCAGTCTCTTCTCAAAAGTTTCCAATGATGAAGCTCCTACAACCTCTGAAGTAAGCTGTTCCACTGGTTGATTGTTCTCAGTGTCAGAAAATTTCTCCTTATTTCTAGGTTGAATCTCTTCTTGATCAATTTCCATCCATTATTCATTGTCTGGCCTTCAGGTGGTTTGAAAAAATAAGTTGACCCCCTTCTCTATGATAGCCCATCAAATATTGGTATAGTGCTATCATGTCTCTTCTGGTCCTTCTCTTTACTAGACTAGTTCCTGTAACTATTCTTCATATGTTTTAGCCTCCAGTCCCCTAATCATCTTTGTGTCAATCCTGAAGGCTGACATATATGTAGCCATTTTTAAATGTAGTCATTTTTTATTCATATTCTTTCCTACTTCTTTCACTATGCTGTATGGGGATTAAACTCAACCACCTCTGGTAGCAAGAAGGGAGATAGGATAGATAAGGGGATTGTTATGGCTAGGTGGCATTCTTTCCTGTGAGAACAGTGAAAGTGCCTGCAGATGGTAGAAGGTGGTGTTTGGAGTCACCAGGCTGGTAGAATGTGAACCGATTGGAGAAAGTGACTCGTGTGTGTATCTGTGTGTGTGTGTGTGTGTGTGTGTGTGTGTGTGTTTTGTAATTCCAGAGGCTGGCCAGATCTGGAATTACACTGAGACCTTGCCAATTTGATGTGTTCCTAATAGAAAGACGTCGTTGGAATATGGCTGCATTGGACTGTTATTATTGGGGACATGTTACTTGGAGGCTTGACATTATTTCAAATTTGCTTTTAAAAAGAAATAACCCATGAACCCTGGACAGGGATCACTACCCAGGGTCCTGAGCCCTGGCTGCTTACCTAATCTACTCAACCAGGCAGCAGAGGAGACTCAGGAAAGACGGAGAAGGAACCGAAAGCCAAGGAGTCGCCTGTGGGTGCAAGCTTTGTGGCGGGCCCAGCCAGAAGCTATCAATCCCTATGGAAATCCTTCAAGTGACTGTTTAGGTAGAGGATATCACATGCCAGATGGGCACACGTCCCAAGACCCCGGTCAACTGGGCAACTGGAGGGGGGAATCCAGCTGATGGAGAGGGACCTGCTTGGGCAAATGGCATCCCCCAACCCGCTGATTGACCGCTCTTTAACTGCTTCCCAGGAATCACGAGCCACAATGCTAGAGGGGAGATCGACTGGCCCCATTGACCTGAATAAAGCCACAGAGTGGCAGTACCAGATAGCGATGTGCAGCCAAATGTTTGAGTGGCTGCCCAAGCAACTGGAACAACTTAACATAAGCTGCAAGGCTTGTGATCAACCAGCAAGGCAAATACTGCCCAGAAGAGACTGAGTTTCTAGTCCAGCGATGGGGAACCTTTTTTGGCTCGCGTGCCACAAGTGGGGGGAGCGCAGGGGGGTCGTGTACGGGCGTGCTGCACCCATAATGCAATGTGCAACCTCCACAGTGCGCATGGGCGCACAACGAGCGACCCCCCCATTTTTACATGCTTTTTTCGCCCTCCCCAGGCTCCAGAGGCTTTATAGGAGCCTGGGGAGGGCAAAAAGAGCCTCCCCCGCCCCCCCCCCCCGAGGCTCTACAGAGGCATCAGGGAAGCCTCCGGACAGTCCCTGAAGCCTTCGGAATGCTTAAAACCACCCTCCGAGCAAACCAGAGTTTGCTCGGAGGGTCGTTTTAAGCGCTCCGAAGGCGTCAGGGAAGCCTCCGGACGCTTCAGGGAAGCCTCTGGAGGTCCTCTGGGAGGGCGGGGGAGGCTCTTTTCGCCCTCCCCAGGCTCCTATAAAGCCTCTGGAGCCTGGGGAGGGCGAAAAATGGCTTTTAAAAAGGTGAACTCAGCTGGCCAGCGTGCGCATGCGCGCTGGCCAGCTGACAGGGCAGCGCCTTGCGTACCCTGACAAATGGCTCCGCGTGCCACCTGTGGCACGTGTGCTATAGGTTCCCCATCACTGTTCTAGTCTATCAAACCTGGACCTGACATGGCTATTGGGTGAAACAAGTCACCCCTGGAGGGGCTGATCTACTGCCATAGGAGCTTGGCCAGTTAGCCATTCGCCACTGCCACCAATCTGCAGGCAGACCGGCAGATGGAGGAGCCCATAGAGGCATCAAAGGGGACAAACCCTCCAGCCACATCTCCCTCTGGTTGATCACACCTTGCTGGGTGTTTTACCCCAGCCATGACTGGGTTCAGGAGCATGTCCAAGTGGATCCAGCCCCGGCACTGGGTCTATCACCGCAGCAGCAGCCAGACCGAGCCCACGTCCTGATATCATTCAAAACTATGTTCTATGGTACCTCAGGAAAGCTTTCTTCCTGAATTGAGATTCGTCATACATTGTTCCTTATAGGGATGAGTGCCATGATAACAGGGGCATTGTGTCTGTCCTAGGAGACAACCTGGAAGAGGAGGTGTCCAAGTGGTTCACCCAACTCCAAAATGTTAATGATTTCCTGCAAGAGTCTGATTCAAGGATTCCTCCCAAGCCCAGGAAACAGAAGCAGAAATCAAACTGATCAGGCAAAAAGGATGCCAGGCAAAAGAAGTTGTGCAAGAATTCCATCACCAAGCCAGTAAGCTGAGAAACTGACCTGAATGGCTCCTAGTGCATTACTTCAAGGAATGCATTGCTGAGGAACTATGAAAAATAGGCCTGTGCCATGGACTGCCAGATTGAATCCTTGAATGGTACAGAATGGCAATTATGGATAACAAGTTGAGACAGCATCGCAGAGCTGTACCAGAGAAACAACCCAGAGGCAACTCTGGCACAACACCACTCTCCGACAGATCAAGGAACATCCTAAGGCCATGATGGCAAACCTATGGCACACGTTCCAGAAATGGCACGCAGTGCCCTCTCTGGGCATGTGAGCCGTTGCTCCAGTTCAGCTCTGCCGCATGGATACCTCCCGCTAGCCAGCTGGTCTTTGGGTCTCTGCTGTGCATGGGTGGGGAGAGGTTGCATGGGGAGTCTGTGTGCGCCTGCATGGGAGAAAGGCACATGGGTGGGGTGCATGCACAGGCCCACACATGCATCACATTTTGGGGGTTTGGCTACACATATGCACATTCATGTGCATGCTTTGGGCACTAAGTCCAGAAAAGGTTAGCCATCACTGTCCTAAGGCAACCACAAACAACTTCATCAAGTGATTCCATTGTGGGCAACAAGGCCTCAAGCCACTGACTGCCTTGTGCCAGCCCCAGTTTCTCAAGTGAGAGTGCCTTCCCCTGCCAATCCGAGAAGAGCCCTGAGGAAGCCAGTCGAGAAAGGGAAATGTGTCTGCCAAGCCATGGAGGTCCTCTCCCCCCCTTTCCATGGGGAAGAAAAGAACTCATTGGGCATTGAAACAAAAGTGCTGAGAGCCCCAATCTGGCTTGAGCAAATCGATGGGATGCTCAGTCTCAGAGGTTACCTAACAACTGAAACTTGAGATGGGAAAGCATTGGGAGCTGATTTGTTTTATAGTTGTGCCAAAAATGACTGAATCAGTCATATTGGGCCTTGCCTGGCTAGATAAGTATCAGAAACTTAAGCTAGCTCTTGGCCCTGAGTGCTTCCAAACCCAACAAATGAGCCAACCAATCCACAACAATCCAATGCTAGCAGAGAGGAGGCATTGACAGCATTATCCAAACAGCTCCTGGAAACCCTTTGGATCCCCAGGGACTACAGAGTCCTGGCTGAGGTATTCAATGAGGAGGACTGCCCCCCACCGACCCACAGATTGTGTGATAGAATGGCCTTGACTTTCTGAGAAAAAATGTTATTATGATTACACAGCTCTCACACCCCATACAATTAACTATCCCAGTTTCCCACAGTAGAATATGTGGCAGGCTTGAGGCCCATAGTAAAATATGGCTTCCAAGCCTGACAGCTGTTCAGTCTCATTCAGTTTGCAAGAGATGTAGGTGCATGGTAGCCATAACACCCCACCTCATTGTCTTGTAAGAGAACATCCCCTACAGCCACATTGCTAGCATCAGCCTGAACCATGAAAAGTTTTGTGGGATCTGGGTGTTGCAGCAATGGCTCCCTAGCAAATAATGCCTTCAAGTTTTCGAAGGCTTGCTGACATACTATTGTCCACTGTAATGATCTTGCCAAGGCTTCCTGGCAAGATGTTTGGTTTTCAGAAGGTCCATCAGTGGGAGGACCACCTTGGTGAAAGATGGAATGAACTGGCAGTAGAAATCTACAAAGCCTAGGAAGCTTTGAAATTGTTTTCAGGTTTTTTGGGCCTGCCAGTCCAGTTTTGCCTGCACCTTGGTTGGGTCCATCCCTACTCCCTCCCAGGACAATCTGTAACCCAGGTAGTCCAACCATGTCTTGTGGAACTCACATTTCATTAACTTGACGTATAGATTTGCCTCCAGTAGTTTTCTCAGAACCCCGCGCACCAATTGAACGTACTTCTCCATGGACTTGGTGTAAACGAGGATGTCGTTCAAGTAGATGAGCACCCCCTTGTATGCAATTCATTCATCAACTACATGAACACTACCTGGACCCCTTGTAAACTGAAAGGCATTACTCTGAATTGGTAGCTACCCAATGGGCAATTGAAAGCGGTCTTCCCCTCATCCCCTTCTTTGATCTGAACCTGATAGCAAGCCTCCCTTAGGTCCAGCTTGATGAAGATATGTCCTTCAGCCAAGCAGGCCAGCATGTCGTTCATAAGGAGGAGGGGGTACATGTGCTTCATTCCATTAATTTCCATGCCATTAATTTCTTGAAAGTCTACACACAAGCACAGGCCCACATCCTTTTCCCTGAACAGGACAGGGCCCGTGATACAAGACCTAGCCGGTTGTATGAATCCTCTTGCTAGGTTCTTTTCTATATATCATCTAATTTCCTCCAACTCTTTGGGGTTCATAGAATGTGAACCGGCAAATCACACTACTGACTGGCCCTGCCATCCTGGTCCGCCCACCCCACCCAGCTCCGCCATACCCTACCCCGCCATACCCTGCCTTGTTCCACCACACCCCATCCTTTGGGTCCTGTAAGTCCCATCCAGAAAGTGCTGTGGCAGAGAGAAGCACCCAGGTTGAATGCTGCTTCTCCCTGCCACAATGCTTTCTGGATGGGACTTAGAGGAAAGCCGCGGCTCACAGCTGTTAAATTTCACTGTGCTGTGCAAGACACTCTCCCAGCAAGAGCTGCTCTTTCTGTTCCTGTGGCAAGGGCAAGTAAGTATCCTAATGGCTAATCAGACTTGCAGAGGGAGGGTGTCCAGACCAGCTAACCTTGTAGACTGTCTGTGTCCCAGTTGAATCTTGCTGAGTGATGAATCATGATGTGTGGCACTTATGTTCTAAAAGGATGTTGCTGGGCAATTCCCATTGTGACTTAATGGCTTTGAAGTTTGACCTGATTTGAATCCTGAGTGAGGGCTAATCCTATCACCCTAGAAGCTGGAGCTAAAGGGCTTTTGTTTTATAAATAGGAAGAGGAAGGCCCAGTCTTTCTGGGGCTATTAACAAAGGTGGGGGCTGCTTCCAAGAGTATGTTTCTCCTTTCCCCATCCAGGGAGGTATAATATTCTGCCTTTTAAATATTTCCTAAAATATTTCATTCTTCTAGGACCGTGATGGTGAACCTATGGCATGCGTGCCACAAGTGGCATGCAGAGCCATTTGTCAGGGCACGCAAGGCGCTGCCCTGTCAGCTGGCCAGCGCGCATGCGCGCGCTGGCCAGCTGGGTTCACCTTTTTAAAAGCTATTTTTCGCCTTCCCCAGACTCCAGAGGCTTTATAGGAGCCTGGGGAGGGCGAAAGGAGCCTCCCCGCCCTCCCCGGAGGCTTCAGGGACCGTCCGGAGGCTTCCTTGACGCCTTCGGAGTGCTTAAAACCACCCTCCGAGCAAACCGGAGGGTCGTTTTAAGCGTTCCGAAGGCTTCAGGGACCGTCCGGACGGCGGAGGGAGGGGGGACTCTATAGCCTTCCTGCCATGCGTCCCGCACAGGAATCCGTCCCCTTGGGGCTTTGCATGGGCATTGCAAGGGTTAAGCCGAAAGGGAGGGGAAGGGATAGGGGGAAAGCGAAGGGGACTTTGTTGTCAAGGCGACGTCTCGGAGTGTTCCAGATCGTACCATTGCGCAGGCGGCACGGGGGGTGGGTGGCGCAGACCAACCAAGCCCAACCCAGCCTCTCCTCCTTCTCCTTCTCCTCCTTTCCCCCTCCAGCGCGAACGCGGCGCCGGGGCCCGGCAGGCAGCGAACGATTCGGAATCTGCCGACCAGAGGAAGAGGGCGAGAGGCGGGTCCCGTGAACGTCGGCAGCAGCAGCGGTGTGGCGTGGCTAGAGGAGGAGGAGGAGGCGGCGGCGAGGCAGGGGGCCCGTGGCAAGAATGCCCTCTGCTTGGCTCAGCTGTGCAGCTTGCGGGTATTCAGTGGGCGTTTGGTGCTGTTTGTTGGGCATTGCATTCATGGATGCACATCCCAGATAGTGACTCTCCTTCCTTGCTCCAATGGCACCCCTGGTGCAGATGGAGACCCAGGGGCTGACATCCTGCATTTGCGGAACTTGCATTACCTATCCGGCCGAAAATGCGAGGGTGAGAGAGCCGGTGAGCAGGAAAGAGAGCCAGCGCCGGCCGCTGCTACGGCTGTCTCCGTCGCCTCAGCCTCCGCCTCCACTGTAGTGATGCCGGGCATGGATGGCGTGGGGCGGCGCGGGACGGCGGGGCAAAGCCGGGACGAAAGCGGCTGGCGTGTGTGTGGCGTGTGGTGTGTGTTTGAACGTGCGGAGCTGTTGGGCGTAGCAGGAGTGATGCAAGCCATTTTCAATGCTGGTTGGGCCAGGAGAGGCCGTGGAGCCGTGGAGCCGGGCGCTGGGAGCCCTGGAGGCCTGACGAAGGGCCAAAGCGCCAAAACGCTGGCGTGAGGATTGGAGGCTGGCTGAGGTGTCGGAGGCACTGGAGGTTGGTGAAATGGTCCTGGGGCTGGAGCAGCGCGACTCGGCGTTTTGTGGTGTTGGACATATTGGGACATACAGGGAGAGGCAATGGCTGCTGCTGGAGCGAAGGAGAGGGGAGGAGCGATGGTAGCAGCCTTTACCTTTATTTTCATCATTGCCTATTAGCCCTGTTACTATCCCTGGTTTACCATCTATTTACCATCTATCGACCATCTGCTTTTATCGTCTCCCTACTGTTTTTCTACTGCCCACCCATCCTTTGACCATCTTTTGACCATCCTGTGACCATCTATAGACCATCTACAGACTGATGGACTGGTCTGCTACACCCATAATCCCCACCTAGGACTTATGGCCTTTTACCATCAGTATCCAGGCCCTGGCTCCCTATATCCCTCTGCATTTCCCTTTCCTCCTGGACTCAGTGCTGTATGCAGCACCTATTTTAACATCTTTGTAAAGTAATTTTAATATCTGTAGCACCCTCAATTCGATCTGAGGCCCTGCTGAACCATGGTTTACTTTTACTCTAGGGTAGACCTGATTTTATTGCGGGAGTCCCCCCTCTCACAAATATGGCCCTCTGCCCTTTCAAGGGCCCACCTTGATGACGGATGTATTAATCCAGAGAGGTGGAAGAAGAGGAGGCTCCGGGGGTTTTTGTGTAAATGTTTTTTAAATGTTTTAAAGGGATCCAGGGCGGGGGGTGGGTCTAGCCAGACCAGGAATAGGAGTAGAGCCAGACGAACAGGTGGGGCTGAGGAGGAAGGGAGCGGAGCGGGGGAGGGGAGTCAGTATAACGTTCCTTTAGAGGGTTCCTATATTCCAACGGTCGCAGGAAGGGGTAGATGCGAGGACAGAAGAAGATCCTGCAGTCGGTTGGGAGACCGGGGGCGTTGGTTACGCCCGGTCGTTTGTACCAACCCCCGCATCCTAGGTGGTCAGGGTTTACAGAGCCGTGGCATGAGACTGATGTTATGTAACGCAAGGTCCGTTGTTAATAAGGCCCCCCTCATCCATGATCTGGTTTCTGAGGGGGAGCCGGACCTTGCAGGGATCACGGAAACCTGGTTGGGCCATGAGGGGGGTGTGCCCCTCGTGGAAATGTGCCCATCAGGATACCATGTATTCCATCAGCCTCGTGCCCGGGGTAGGGGTGGTGGGGTAGCGGTCATTATACGGGAAGCCTTGACACCGAGACAATTCATCTTACCTCAGATATCCGGATGTGAGACTCTAGGTGTGAGATGGGGCCCAGGGAGTCAGTTGGGCCTGCTGATTGCATACTTGGCTCCTCGCTATGCTTCAGTGGCCCTGCCTGAGCTCCTCGAGGTGATTGCGGAGGTGGCAGTTGAGACCCCTAGACTATTAGTCATGGGGGACTTCAACTTGCCATCGACGGGTGAATCATCCGAGGTCGCTCAGGAGTTCATGGCTTCCATGACAGTCTTGGACCTGACCCAAATAATTCAGGGCCCCACACACGAGGGAGGACACATGCTAGACCTTGTTTTTATCTCTGGTCGATGGAAGAGTGATCTGGGAATAGGGGATCAGATGATCACTCCCCTGTCATGGTCAGATCACTCGCTTCTCCGGCTGGACTTCCCTGACGCCACCCCCCATCGCGGGGAGGCAGAACCAGAGGATCTTAGATGGTTCCGCCCCAGGCGACTGATGGAACCAGATAGGTTCCAGACAGAGCTTGGGCCACCTCCTGTTGCCCTGACCCGCTCCCGGACGGAGGACCTGGTGGCTGCATGGAACAGTGCAGCGGCCGAGGCCTTGGACCGGGTAGCGCCCTTGCGGCCTCTCCTGTGGCAGTGAACCACCCTGGCCCCTTGGTTTTCCGAGGAGCTGAGGGTGATGAAGCGCCACAAGAGACGCCTAGAGAGCAGATGGAGATCCTCTCGGGCCGAATCTGACTGAACACAGGTAAGAGCCCATTTACGGACCTACCTTGTGGCACTAAGGGTGGCTAAACGTCAATATTATGCCACCCTTATTGCATCTGCAGAAAACCGCCCTGCCGCCCTGTTTCGGGTGACCCGCTCCCTCCTATCACAGAGGTCACGGGAAGCCCCTTTACAGGGGAGGGCAGAGGAATTTGGGGAATATCTGCAGGACAAAATCGCTCAGATCCGGAGCGAATGGGTCCCCTTCAGTGATCGTGAGGAGACACCGGAGGCGAGTCTTGAGGTACCTATCTGGGAGGAGTTTGACTCTGTTGCCGCCGAGGATATGGACAGGCTACGCGGGCGACTGTGGGCCACCACATGTTTATTGGACCCGTGTCCCTCCTGGCTTGTACTGGCAACCTGGGAGGTTACACGTGACTGGCTCCTGGGTCTGGTGAACGCCTCGCTGGAGGAGGGGTTCCTGCCAGCCGCCTTGAAGGAGGCGGTGGTGAGGCCCCTACTTAAGAGGCCTTCCCTAGACCCAGTTGAGTTAGCCAATTATCGTCCTGTCTCCAACCTTCCCTTCTTAGCGAAGGTTGTCGAGAGTGTGGTGGCAGAGCAGTTCCCTCGACACCTGGAGGAAATTACTTATCTAGACCCGCGCCAGTCCGGTTTCCGGCCGGGCCACAGCACAGAGATGGCTTTGGTCGCGTTGGTGGATGATCTCTGGAGGGCGAAAGATGGGGGCTGTTCCTCCATCTTAGTCCTGTTAGACCTCTCAGCGGCTTTCGATACCATCGACCATGGTATCCTGTTGCGTCGGCTGGAGGGGATGGGGGTGAGGGGCACCGTTTTGCGGTGGTTCTCCTCCTTCCTCTCCGGTCGGACGCAATGTGTGTTGGCGGGAGAGCAGAGATCGACCCTGAGGCCGCTCACGTGTGGAGTGCCACAGTGGTCGGTCCTCTCCCCTCTCCTGTTCAACACATACATGAAACCGCTGGGTGAGATCATTCGAGGATTCGGGGTTGAGTGCCATCTGTATGCAGATGACACTCAGCTATACATTTCTACCCCGAACCACCCCAACGAAGCCGTCGAGGTGATGTCCCGGTGTCTGGAAGCCGTGCGGGTCTGGATGGGCGACAACAGACTCAAACTCAACCCTTCCAAGACGGAGTGGCTGTGGCTACCGGCGCCCCGCTTTAGCCAATGTGTTCCATCTCTGGCCATTGGGGGGGTACAACTGCCCCCGGTGGATAGGGTACACAATTTGGGCGTCCTCCTAGATTCCCGGCTGTCGCTAGATGATCATGTGACGGCCGTGGCTAGGGGGGCGTTCCATCAGGTTCGCCTGATGAGCCCATTTGCGTCCCTTACTGGAGCGGGACGCCCTTTGCACAGTCACTCATGCCCTAGTGACTTCTTGCCTTGATTACTGTAACGCTCTCTACATGGGGCTCCCCTTGAGATGCACCCGAAGGCTCCAGCTGGTCCAGAATGCAGCCGCGCGGGTTATTATGGGGAGTACTAAGTACTCCCATGTAACACCTCTCCTGCGCGAGCTGCACTGGCTACCTGTGGCCTTTCGGGTGCGTTTCAAGGTGTTGATTGTCATCTTCAAAGCGCTCCATGGCTCGGGACCTAGTTATTTGCGGGATCGCATTCTACCCCATACATCCCTGCGACCAATCCGCTCTCACAGAGAGGGCCTCCTCCGGGTACCATCCGCTAAACAGTGCGGGCGGGCGGTGCCTAGGAGTAGGGCCTTCTCTGTGATGGGCCCAACCCTCTGGAACGACCTCCCCCCCGATATTAGGACCACCTCTGATCTCCGCTCCTTCCGCAAGAAACTCAAGACCCACCTGTTTCGAGTAGCAGGTCTGGCCTAATTACAACCATAATCGTAACTGCATTTAACATCTATTCAAACCTTCCTGGATGGCTTTTTAAATTTTATATTGGGGTTTTAACGGGTTTTAAAATTGTTCTTAATATTTAAATTGGTTTTGGGATTTTATAACAGACCGTGTGTGTGAGTTGTTTATGTTTCATGTCTTATGTCTTATGTCATTTTTATTGTTTTGATTATGAATGGTCTGTACACCGCCCCGAGTCCCTACGGGGAGAGGGGGTGGTCTATAAATTAAATAAACTATAACTAAACTATAACTAAACTATTACTGAATTGCTAAAAACGGGGAGGGCCAGCTAAACCCCAGCCAGGACAACCCCTAAATTGGACACTGGAGTGTCAATGTGTGTTTGAGGCACTAAAAATGTGCTTCACCAAGGAATTGATGTTAAGGCATCTGGATCCTTTTGTAGTGCAGGCAGATGCAAGTGACATCACCATAGCAGCAGCATCCTCCAAACAAACAACAATGGAGATCTGCAGCCATGCGCTTACACCTCCAAAAAACTCACCAACACTGAGATGAAATGAGCAGTATGGGAAAAGGTTTGTTACAGTGTGTTGGGCACTACTAATCTGGAGGCAGTTTTGAAAGGGAGCTGCAGCCATTTGATGTCTGGATTGATCATAAAGATTTAGAAGTACTAAAAACACCAAAGAGACTCTTGCCCAAACAATCTCATTGGGCCCAGTATTTCAAAAGATTTAACTTCCAGCTTAAGTAAATCCCGGGTGGGAAGGAAACCTCCTCGCTGATGCCTTGTCAAGGAAACCAGAATTTAACAGCAAATAAGAGGAAGTACTTCACACAATTATTCCCCCCCTTAACCAGTGTCGCAAGCCATCACCCAAGCGCAATCCAACTGACCCAGTCCCACAAACAAAGACGGAATAGCCAAAAGTCTTAAAAACAAGTTAGCTACTCACCCTTGATTCCTGACCCATAAAGAGACATTGACCCTAAAAGATGAATAACATGGAATGGCTCTAAATTATGCACACCCAGTTCCCTATGAATCCAAGTGCTACAAAAGAGCCATGACTTGGGGGCACTTTTGCTACCAAAGACATTGCAGCTAGCCAGAAGACAGTTCTGGTGGCCAAAAATGAAAAGAGACATTGAGGACTATGTAAAAAGCTGTGCTACATGTGTAACTATGAAAACAAGGCTAGGAAACCAAATGGTGGCAGAACCTTCCTGACCCTGGGAAGAAATAGAGATGGACTTTATAGTAGAGCTTCTGGAGAGTGACAGAAACACAGTCATTTGGACTGTGGTTGACTTATTCTCGAAGCAGGACCATTTCATTACTTTCTCTGGATTCCCTTCAGCCAAGAGGCTGGCTAGACTGTTTGCCAAACATATTTATAGGCTTCATGGAGTGCCTCGCAGGATTATATCTGAACAGAGTATTCAATTCAATGCAAAGTTCTAGAGGGAGTTCATCAAGACAATTGCGTCATCTCAAGGCTGAAGTTCGGCTTTTCATCTAAGTATGAATGGGGTGGTGGAAGATAAGAATACAATGATTGGCCAATATTTAAGATGCCATGTAAATGGCAGGGGGATTCCGATAGCGACGGTCGTAGGGAGGGGCGGGCACGAGGACACCAGAAGTACGCATGGTCGGTTGGGAGACCGGGGCTGTTGGACACGCCCGGTCGCTTGTACCAACCCCCGCAGTCTAGGTGGACAGGATCGGCAGAGCCTGGGCCTTAGGCTGATATTATGTAATGCGAGGTCCGTGGTTAACAAGGCCCCCCTCATCAGGGACTTGATCTCAGAGGGGGAGCCGGACCTTGCAGGAATAACGGAAACCTGGTTGGGCCCGGAGGGGGGGTTGCCCCTCGGGGAAATGTGCCCTCCAGGTTACCGGGTATTCCATCAGCCACGGGCCCAGGGTAGGGGCGGTGGGGTAGCGATAATCATCCGGGAAGATTTGGCTCCGAGAGAATTCACTGTGTCGCAGACATCTGGTTGTGAGTCTCTGGGCGTGAAATGGGGCCCAGGGAGACAGTTGGGTCTGTTGATAGTATACCTGGCTCCACGCCATACATCAACGGCCCTGCCCGGACTCCTCGAACTGATCGTGGAGATGGCGGTTGAGACCCCAAAGCTATTAGTGATGGGGGATTTCAATCTGCCGTCGACGGGAGAGGCATCCGAGGCAGCCGGGGAATTCATGGCTTCCATGACAGCCATGGATCTGATTCAAGTAGTTCGGGACCCCACACACGAAAGAGGCCACATACTGGATCTTGTGTTTGTCTCCGACCAGTGGACGAGTGATCTGGGAAGAGGAAATTTAGTCATCACGCCCCTGTCATGGTCAGATCACTCACTTCTCCAACTGGACTTCCCTGGTGCTACTCCCCGCCGCGGGGAGGTGGAACTGGATTGTCCCAGATGGTTCCGCCCCAGGCGTCTGATGGAACCAGATAGGTTCCAGGCAGAGCTTGGGCCACCTCCTGCAGACCTGTCCTGCTCCCGGGCAGAGGACCTGGTAGCCGCGTGGAACAGTGCGGCTGCCAGAGCCTTGGACCGGGTTGCGCCTTTGCGGCCTCTCCGATGGCAACGATCGACCCGGGCCCCCTGGTTTAACGGGGAGCTAAGGGCGATGAAACGCCACAGGAGATGCCTAGAGAACAAGTGGAGATCCTCCCGCTCCGAATCCGATCGAACACAGGTAAGAGCCTACTTAAGGACCTACCTTGTGGCAATAAGGGTGGCCAAACGTCAATATTGTGCCACCCTTATAGCGTCCGCAGAGAACCGCCCTGCCGCCCTGTTTCGGGTGACCCACTCCCTGCTGTCGCAGGGACAGCGGGATCCCCCATTGCATGGCAGGGCAGAGGAGTTTGGGGAATACCTGCAGGATAAAATTGATCAGATCCGGAGGGGGTGGACCCACTCCAGTACTCCAGAGGGGGCGTCCGAGGCTAGTCTTGAGATTCCACGCTGGGAGGAGTTTGACCCTGTTGTCACCGAAGATTTGGACAGGTTGCGCGGGCGACTGCGAGCCACCACATGTTTATTGGACCCGTGTCCCTCCTGGTTGGTACTGGCTTCCTGGGAGGGTTCACGAGGCTGGCTACTGGGACTGGTGAACGCTTCGTTGGGTGAGGGCCTTTTACCAACCGCCTTGAAAGAGGCGGTGGTGAGACCCCTGCTCAAGAAGCCTTCTCTGGACCCAATGGAGCTAGCAAATTATCGTCCTGTCTCCAACCTTCCTTTTTTAGCGAAGGTTGTTGAGAGTGTGGTGGCTCAGCAGTTCCCGCGTCACCTGGAGGAAGATGATTATCTAGACCCACGCCAGTCCGGCTTCCGGCCCGGTCACAGCACAGAGACGGCCTTGGTCGCGTTGGTGGATGATCTCTGGAGGGCAAAGGATGGGGGTTGTTCCTCCATCCTTGTCCTATTAGACCTCTCGGCGGCTTTCGATACCATCGACCAAGGTATCCTATTGCGCCGTCTGGAGGGGTTGGGGATCGGAGGCACCGTACTGCGGTGGTTCCGCTCCTACCTCTCTGGCCGGACGCAATGTGTGTTGACAGGGGAGCAGAGGTCGACCCCGAGGCCCCTTACTTGTGGGGTCCCGCAGGGGTCGATCCTCTCGCCTCTCCTGTTCAACACATATATGAAACCGCTGGGCGAGATCATCCGTGGTTTTGGGGTGGGATACCATCTGTACGCTGATGACACTCAGCTGTATATTTCCACCCCAAACCACCCCAACGAGGCCGTCGAAGTGATGTCCCGTTGTCTGGAAGCCATGCGGGTCTGGATGGGTGACAACAGGCTCAGGCTCAACCCCTCCAAGACAGAGTGGCTGTGGCTCCCGGCTCCCCGGTACAACCAGCACATTCCATCGCTGGCCATCGGGGATGAACAATTAGTCCTGGTGGAACGGGCATGCAATTTGAGCGTCCTCCTTGATGCCCGGATGGCTATGGAAGATCATGTGGCAGCCGTGGCGAGGGGGACGTTCCACCAGGTTCACCTGGTGCGCCAATTGCGACCACTTTTGGACCAGGAGGCCCTGCGCACAGTCACTCATGCGCTGTTGACGTCTCGCCTGGACTACTGTAATGCTCTCTACATGGGGCTCCCCTTGAGGTGCACCCGGAGACTGCAGTTGGTCCAGAATGCAGCCGCGCGGGTAATTATGGGGAGATCGAGGTTCTCCCATATAACACCTCTCCTGCGCGAGCTGCACTGGCTTCCTGTGGCCTACCGGGTGCGCTTCAAGGTGTTAGTTACCATCTTCAAAGCGCTCCATGGCATAGGGCCTAGTTACCTGCGGGATCGTGTCCTGCCCCATATATCCCTGCGGCCCATTCGCTCACACAGAGAGGGTCTCCTCCGGGTGCCGTCCTCTAGAGATTGTCAGAGGGCAGTGCCCAGGAGTAGGTCCTTCTCTGTGGCGGGCCCTACCCTTTGGAACGACCTCCCCCCAGACATTAGGACAACAACCGATCTCCGCTCCTTCCACAGTAAACTGAAGACCCACCTGTTTCGGCTAGCCGGCCTGGCATAACTCGACAACTTTTCCACCCCTTGGTCATTTTTAATTGTTAATTTTAGTTTTTAAACTTTTAATGTTATTGGGGTTTTAACCTTTTTGAGTATTGTAATTTATTTATTTATTTTTTACATCCTCTGTATGACACTGTGCTGATTGTTGCTTGTGTACGTCGCCCCGAGTCCCTGTGGGGAGAGGGGGCGACTAATAAGTTCAAATAAATAAATAAATAAATAAATAAATAAATAAATTACCAGCAATCAAATTGGGCTTATTTATTACCGTTTGCTGAGGTTACTTACAATAATGTGGTACATAGCAGCATGGGTTTGACTCTGTTCCAAATAAAAACTAGAATGGAGTTCGTTCCTATGCTTGCATTGCCAAGAGATTCCCCCTCATCCATGTCAGTAAAAGAATGGATGGATTTCTTGAAAGAATCATAGGAGAACATTAAGCGCACTTTAGCTGAAACCGCTAAAGTCTATAAAGCGGAGGCAGACTCCAGGCAATCACAATTTAAGTTGGGGGATAAAGTTTACTTGTCTACAAAATACTTAAAACTGCAGTTACCCTCAAGGAATTTGGATTCCAAGTTTCTAGGTCCTTTTGAAATTATAAAGTTAATTAACCCAGTCATGATACAACTTAGACTCCTTCGCCTGCTGGGGAAAGTGCATCCGGTTTTTCACAGCAGCTTGCTAAAGCTGGCTTTCAGTTCTTCCCTCAGACCAGTAGCTCAGGCAGTGCCTAAATCTTTGACAATTGCTGGTCACGAACACTGTGAAGTTAAAAGTTTCCTGATGTCTAGAATATGTAGGGGCCAGTTGCAATATTTAATACACTGAAAAGGGTACCCTATTTCAGAGGCAACTTGGGTAAAAAGTTGGAAAGTGATTGCTGATAGTAGAGAGCAGTGGTGGGATTCAAAATTTTTACTAGCATTCTGTTGCCGTGGCTTGGTTGGCATGGCATGGTGGTCATGTGACTGCGTGGTCATGGCTGGGTGGGCATGGCCAAAGGATGCCTTCTTGCCTGGCCTCCTCACCTCAAAGGCCTCAACAAGATACAATTTCCCTGTCTATTTATTTACTACTACTGAACATCCAAAATACACTATTTAATCTTATGTATTTATGCCATATGTGTATATACATATTACATACCATAGTATAGTGTGTGTATAGGCACACAAAAAGATACATTATCTGCTAAATATACTGTATGTATATGTACACGGAGAGAGGGAGAGAGCTCTTCTGAAACTATACACATTCAACCTCACTGTGTTTGGGAAAACACACCCAGAGTCCACCTTCTGCCTCACATTTAACTCTAACATTTGAACATTAGAACATTACACACTCCTTCAGATTTACTTTCCTAGTCTGCACATGACTCTTAGACCCAGGAGATGTCATGGATTGAGTAAAATGTGGCAAAACTCACTTAACAATGCTTTTGCTTAGCAACCAAAATTTTGGGCTCAATTGTGTTCATAAGTGAAGGACTATCTCTGCCTTTCTCTGCATGGCAGCCTTGTCCTAGTAAACTCCTTCCATTTTCTGGTGATTTTCCTCTCTATTAGAGGCACTCAAATAATCCAGACAATATAAGGTCTCCTGCTGGAGCAGGGAGTTGGACTAGAAGATGACCTCCGAGATTCCTTCCAGCCCTAGATTGCTATTCTGTTTCAAAGAGTCTTCTGAATCCAGGGTTTGTGGTCCTTTCTTCCTCTCCATTTTTCTCTTCCTCCCTCCATGTATCTTATCTATCTATTTATCCATCCATCCACCCACCCATCAATCTAGTTATATTCACTTTTTCTTCCCTCCCTTTCTTTCTTTTTTCCCTCCCTCTTTCTTTCTTAGTAAAGGTAAAGGTTCCCCTCACACATATGTGCTAGTTTTTCCAGACTCTAGCGGGTGGCGGGCAGTCATCTCCATTTCAAACCCAAAGAGCCAGCACTGTTCAAAGACATCTCCGTGGTCATATGGCTGGCATGATTAAACACCGAAGGCGTACAGAATGCTGTTACCTTCCCACCAAAGGTGGTTCCTATTTTTCTACTTGCATTTTTACATGCTTTCAAACTGCTAGGTTAGCAGAAGTGGGACATGTAACGGGAGCTCACTCTGTTACGTGGCACTAGGGATTCAAACTGCTGAACTGCCAACCTTTCTGATCAACAAGCTCAGCATCTTAGCCACTGAGCCATGGCGTCCCTTTTTTTCCTCACCTATCCCTTTTCTTCCTTTCTCTTCCTTTCTCTTTCCCTTTTTCTTTCCCTTTTCTTTCTTTTCTTTCTTGTCTCTCCTTTATCTCTTTTTCTTTTTTCTTTCTTTTTCTCTTTCTTACTTTCTGTCTCTGTCTCTCTCTTTCTATCCCTTCTTTTCCTTCTTCTCGCTCTCCTTCTAAAGCTAGGAGACCCACCTGAAACAAAAATTTCTTTTGGTGAACTGGCCATTACTATCTGGCTTATTCAACCCAACACACACACACACACACACACACACACACACACACAGAGAGAGAGAGAGAGAGAGAGAGAGAGAGAGAGTCTTTGCTTCCAACCAAACCCGTAGCAGTGGAGGAGGGGCCGGCGTCAACGTGGCAACCAGAAGGAAGTCGCAGCACCAAACGCTGAGATGTTTGCAGTGGATATAAAAATTTATTCAAGCTGCCTTAAAGTGGGTTAGTGTGCATTGCCCCATTTTCCTGGAGGCAGGTATGGGGAGCTTGGCAGCAGCTGAATCTTGACATGGAGGGTTTATTCAAAAAGAAAATAAAAGTGAATGAAAAAAGAAAAATAAATCCCCACAAAAGGCTGCAAGATGGATGGTGAGGAAGAAGACATCCAGGCAGGCTGTGACATTGGGGAGGGAGAGAATGAGAAATGAGAAAAGCTAATCTTCTTGCAGCCTTCTTGCAGCTTTTTGCTGAGCTTCCTTGCAGCTGGGATGCGATCTCCCTCCCTCCCAACAAGGCAAGGAGAGGCTGTTGGCTGTGAAGGATGGAGAGGGGTGAGGCTTCAGCCAATTCCCCAAACTGAACCAAAAGTTAACTGGCTGAAGAATCCCACCACTGCCTACATCATTTCTAACATTTCCGGTCTTTTTTTGAAAGCATCCAGTGATGAAGCTCCCATAACTTCTGAAGGCAAGCTGTTTCATGGGTTGATCGCTCTTACAGTCAGAAAATGTGAAAGAAGCAGTTCAGTTTTGTCATATATGCTCTGTGAAAGCTTGCTAGATATATCTGGATTTATTTAACTTTGGAACAGATTTTCCCATGGGCAATGCAATGTGAATAAGGGTCATAGAGTCCCTGTACATGTGAGACAGAGCAACTTACCAAAAATTAGGCAAGTGGCAAAGATAGGCAATGGAGGCAAGCATGGAGGAAGACAAACAGGGGCAACAGAGGCAAATAGGGAGTGGGGTGCATGCACGGGCCCACACACACATTGCATTTGGGGGTTTAGGCACGCATGTGTGCATTCACATGCATGCTTTGGGCACTCAGAATGGAAAAGGTTAGCCAACACTGTCCTAAGGCAACCACAACCAGCCCCATCAAGTGCTTCAGTTGTGGACAACAGGGCCATCGAGCTTCTGACTGCCTCACACCAGCCCTGGGTCCTCAAGTGAGGGCACCTGTCCCAGCCAAGTAGAGGAGAGCCCTGAGGAAGCCAGTCGAAAAAAGGAAATTTGTCTGCCAAGCCATGGAGGTCTCCTCCCCCCCATCCCATGGGGGAGGAAAGAACTCCTTCTTGGATGGGCCAATAATACAAGACAGTGGAGATATGAACTGATTGGATAATGTGACTCTGGAGAGGATGTTTCCAACTTTTAATATATATATTGGGTGTAATTCTGGAGACTGGCCAGATCTGGAATTACATCGAGACTTTGCCAATGTGATATGTTCCTAATAAAAAGACTTTATTGTAATATGGGCGCCTTGGACTCTTATTATTGGAGACATGTTACTTGGAAGCTTGACACTTTGTTGCAGTTAGGCATGCCTCCTTCAATATCCAAGAAAGAAAAACCCCAACTCCATTTGAATAGAGATAAAGTACTTTTACTAGATATGAATTGAAAGTAGCGAAAAGAAAAGCAAGATCTGAGCCAAAAAGATGCTAACATGTACATGTCAAACATTTACCCAGCACCCTCCCCCCCAATTCCCCATCCCAATGTCCAATCTGCAACTCCCTAAGGTGTCACGTGGGGTGCATCTTCAAAAAGCCTCATCAAGTTGGTAAGCAAGATGGTTGGCCTTGACCAAGTCCAAACACAGGCCACCAGCATGCGCAGAAGATGATGAGAATAAAACTTGCTTCTCCATAACTCCTCCAGCACCAATAATTCCCCCTCCCAAACATCTCAAGCTTCCTCCCTCCATGTTTCTATGGCAGCCAATAGCAAGCAAGGAAAGTAGAGGCTGACAGTTACTCTTCTCTGCATTTTTTCTACGGTCTCAACATCTTTTTAATAGTGTGACCAAATTTGGTAAGTTCCCCTTCTATTCCTTCATCTAAGTCATTTATGAAGATATTGAAGAGTACTAGGCCTAAGACTGAACCTTGTGATATCCCACTGCTTACTTCCCTCCATGTAGACTTAATACCATTAAGGACTAGTCTTTGAGTATGATTTGTCAGCCAGTTACAAATCTATCTGATAGTGATGCTATCTACCCATTTTTTTTCTAGCTTATCAAGAAGTACCATAGGACTTCCGGTTTTTCCTTGAGCGTCGATGGCAAGCTTTCTCTGAGCTTGTCAGATCATTAGGCTGTAGAGGTGTTTTTTTAAGATCTTTAACGCCTTGGACGCTCGTAAATTCTTGGAATTTATGAGGGAGAGATTCAGCTGTTGGGTTGAGCCACTTGTAGCCCTCCGGAAGGATTTATAACCTCTGGAGTGCGGCAAGGAATGCCCCCCCTCGCAGTTGTTGCATTCTCCGGTCTTTTGATGTCCTCCGCTAATGTGGAGCCAGACGCCGGGATCAGCCTCAACTTCTAGCAACATCCCAGAAGGAAGAAAGACACTTGCAAGTAAGCTCTAAGTGGGGGAAAAAACCTTTTTAAAAAAAGAACGCTACTGCTGAATTTGAGAGGCGTGGGTTAAGAACAAAGGATTCAAAATGGTGTTGATTTATAGTTGAAAACCTAAAGAAAACAAAAGCTAATTGCTTGCTGATAGCTGGGGCGGCTGAAATAGCTATTAACAACTTTTAAGTCGGTTTGCATAACCTGACCTACTTGGAAGAGTATTTTGTGAGAAAGCTGGAAAGAACTGTCCTCCTTTTTTTCTGTTAATTATGGCAACGGATCAAGGGGCAGCTCCCCCAATGAATCTCCAGGACTTGAAGGACTTTATCGGCAAGGAACTTAAAGAGATTAAACAAATGGTCCAAGACACTATAAAAAGGTCCGATCAAATTGATAAAAATATGCAAACTATCGCAACGGGATTATCAGAGGTGGTTCTTAAGGTGGACAACAAAATTGATCAATTAGCTGTGGATTTGGAATCCAAAACAAAAGAAACAGATTTGAAATTTGTGGAAATGGAAGGGAATATGCAAAGGATGGATAATGAGATTATTATGATACAATTTAGATCCATGGAGTTTGCTATCAGGCTTAGGGGCATAAGAGAGAACCCTAGAGAGGATTTAAGAAAAGTTTGTGCAGATGCTTTGGCCACGTTTTTAAAAATGGAGGACTTCAGTGAGATTTCAGCTAAGATGGACAAAATTTACAGGGTAAATTCACGTATAGCAACACAAAGGCAACTACCAAGAGATGTTGTGATATATTTTACTGAGAGATATTTCAGAAATGATATTTTGCAGAAATCTCTTTACGCCGCCTTTCAAATAGATG